>NC_140071.1:138314732-139556803 GCF_964194135.1 Talpa europaea | reverse complement strand
CGTCAGATGGACAAGAAGCCCACCTCATGCCACTTTCACCCCATCAAATATTCAGGACAATACGTACCTCTTGGAAAAGGCATTAGGATTTCAAAAATAAATATTCTACTCTGTGTTTTTAGAGAGTAATAGCTAGAAAAAAATGCCTTGTTGGTACGGCAAACCAAAGTTTTATTTGCTATGAAAGCTGTGGCTAAACATTAAGGTCTCCAAATATCATGCTATGATTCCTAACATCTCTCTACAGACAGCAAAACCTCCTAGTAGGTTTTGTAACTCTGGCCCTATTTAGTCAGTGAGGAATCCGAGGTGTGAGAATTTCTCTCCAGCCAAGGTTGGTAACCGAACAGGAATGAAGACAGCATAGCTCACTGCCTCCACTCTCAGTGAAAATGAACTTGAAGACAAAGCCCCAGGCAGCATGCTGACTTCCTCTCAACAAACACTTTTTCCAGATCACGTTCCTTAAATTGCGCTCTTTCCAGTCACTCCAGGGAACATTGAGTTGGTGTCTGTCTCATTACTGATTATTCAAAGACTGTTGTGGTTGCTTATTGATGGACAAGTGACATTTGTTTTCCAAAAAGAACAATAGAACCACTTAGTATGTGTTATTAGCCTCTTGCTGTAGCTCCCTTCTATTATTTACATTTGGAGACAGCAGAGTAAAGCAAGATAGAGAGTTAGATACACACTGCATGTCCTGTGTAACAGTGTTTCTCAGCCTTGCGTCTACAGAGTAGGAATCTAGTTCTTGGGGAAAAATTAGAATACATTCACTGGAAGGTATGAATTCAACATACAAACTGTCAGAATGGAATAAAATTGAGATTGTGTTGCCAAGTAATATCCTTCTTCCATAAAGTTTCCTTAACTAGTAGGAGTGCAGTTATTGGTTTTATTGATATTAATAACTTGAATCCATAACACAAAGTGGACATACATTAAATGCCTACAGAGTAATTGAGTGAATTAATAAGCAATGAAAATCAGGGACTGACTATGGAATACCCTGTGGGGGTATCTAGATTGGAAACTAGAAAATTACAAATATACAGCAATACTCAAACCAAGGAAACATGAGAGCTTTAGTCAAGGGTGAAAGTCAGTGGATACAAATCCTAAGCTATAAAATTCACAGAAAAAAAAAATATATATATATATATGTAGGTAAAACACTCCACACATTCACTTTGGTGATGCTTTGGGAGGACTCTACTCTGAAGGTAAGAGACACAAAAACAAAAATAAGCAAAGGGACTACATCAAACTAAAAGACTTCTGCAAAGCAAAGAAAATTATCATTAAAACCAAAAGACATCCTACTGAATAGGAAAGAATTTTGCACAAAATGCGCCCAACAAGAGATTAATATCCCAGATATGTAAAGAACTCATATAACTCAAAATGAAGAAAACAAAGAGCCCAATCAAAAAGATATGGGAAGATCTTAATAGACACTTATTCCAAGAAGACATCCATGATCAACAGGCCCATGGGAAAAAACTCCCTTCATCTCTTATCATCAGATCAAAACACCTCACACCTGTGAGAGTGGCCCATGTCAAGAAGCCCAAAAACAACTAGAGTTGGTGATGTGTGGAGAGCAAAATACCCTCATCTACTCTTGGAGGGAATGTAGACTATATGGGAAACCATATTTAGGCTCCTTAAAAACTCAAAAAAATAATCGGTTATTGGAAAAAGTCATGACTTACTTAAAAGAGGATCTCCTCACCTCTTTAAAGACACTAACACCAAAAATAGTCACACTGTGAGGTACTAGGTGTTAAGGTTTTAGCACCTGAATTTTGGAGAGAGCCAATTTAATTCACAACAGTTGCTCACCTTAGCTAAGCTTCACCAAGTCTCTATTCTTCAACAATCATTCTTGAAGCAACTCTCTTGAGACCAATGGCATGTCTAAATGTTCCACCCAACATCTGAAGCCAACCAGCCATGCAGTTCCTGCTCTCATTACCTCATGAGAAATGAGGGAGTAGGTTCTTGAAGACAAAGGAGAAATAAAATGGCTGCCATTCCTGTGGACACCTGAGAGAAACACATAGGGCCGTTGAATGATGAGAGTTGGACCATCTTTGAACATGGATACAAGCAGCAAATAGGAATGTGGTGAGAGCCAAGTAGTCATCCCTTTTGCTTGCACAACTTGAGACATGCTGTTCTATCACGTGACGTATACAAGCACACCTTTCTAAGTTTTGTAGAGCAAAGCATCTTGCAGTAAACCTTAGCTCCTGGTAATTCTGCCCTCCCAGGTCATTGGCTATGTCATCACTTAAATGACTGTCCCCCTCATGGACGCAAGTGATGGTGAGGGGAAGCACCTAGTTCAGTCTGATCGACTCAGGCATCCAACAAAGTACAGGAGGAGACAGAGACACAGAAAGCCAGATTCATGGCTCCTGAAAGAAAGATCCAAGTGCTTTCCTCTGTTCCAAGTTCTGGAATATTCTTGGTTACCTTCCTTTCTTAGTTGTTGATCTCCCTCGTATCCCACAAGATACTTGAATGACCTTCCAAACATTTTTTTGTTTTTCCTTAATTTAACAAGAATCATCCTTCTCTTTCATTTCTTTATTTGATATGACTTTTTCTTTCAAGGTGACATTGGTTTGCAACACTGTATGATTTAGGGGAACAGGCTCACACCTGCTTCAGATGGATGTTAGCACTCTCACTACCAAAGCAACAAATATCCTCTACTACCATCAGTTGTGCCCCCTTCACTCCGCCTCGCTGGTATCCTCAGTTCTGCAAAAATATTTCTAGGGTTTGTTTTGGTTTAATTTTGTCTCTTTCTTTGTTTTCTTTCTTTATAGTTCACATAAGAGTGAAATCATCCAGTATCTGTCTTTCTCCTCTGACTTACTTAACTTAGCATAATCCCTCTGGTTCCATCCATATTTCCTTTTTTTTTTTATACTGGGATCATCTTTAGCACTTAAAATAAAATAACGTAAAGGGCAGAGATATCTGGTCTTAAGTAGACTTTCTGCTTGGGTTCTCTTAAGAATCCCTTAAGCTTGCTAACCATCATCACCAATGCTAGTAAGCCTGTGTCAGAACAGGAGTTTAACAAACATTGAAAGGATAGATAAATAAATGAGGATGTAAAAGATACTTATAAGAACTGAATGCAAAACGTTGCTATTTTGTATTTTCACTTGGGAAAGATGCATAGTTTTTTTGGTTTGTTTGTTTATTCTAAAACTGATCCCTCTCCCCCCAAAACTGGTAAAAACTCGCTTTGAGAGTCATCGGAAAAAGACATGGGATCAATTTTGTTTCCAAATCACTTGCTAACAGTGTGCAATATAGGAGATGTTAGTGAACCAAAATTTGCTTTTGCACATTCTTGCACAGGAAGCTGGGGAATCAAGGCCTTGATCACAACTGAACGAGGCATCGAGAACTCCACTTCCTCTGAGACCCAATCATTATTTGGTCTTCCAAGTGAAGACAATGAAACATGCCTGACTTTGGCATCATTTTAAAAGACCAATCTCGACATGCTATGAGAGGAAACAATAAAACAAGCATTTCCCCATCTTAAATTTGAAGCCAATTGAGATGGAGATAGCAGTGAGGTCAGGGAAAGCTTCCAGGTGGATGTGGCCAGTGGTGCAGGAACAGCGTCTGGCAGAGTTAAGCAGACCTGCCCAACCAATAAAAGCAATTCTTGCCCCAGGGTGAGGTCTTTATAATTAGATTTATTTCATCACCTCTGCTGGTAGGCAAATTCCTTGAAAGTGAAGAGAAAAAGGGACTGAGCTAAAACTGATCTTAGTTCTTTCCATAAGTCACCAATAGAAGTTCACATGAATAGGTTTTTCCTCCACATGAAAGTAACAAGCATTGGAGGACTTTCTCATTAAAATACTGTTGCTGCTATGTTGATATTTTTCAATGGGTAAATAATTATTGTGAAAAGAGGGCGTGAAGTCTTTAAACAGAGGTGGAATCAAATCATAAAAAAGATGCCACTAAATCTTTGAGAAGTTACCTGCCCTTTCTGGATACAGTGGATGCATCCACAGAAACAGTCAGTCCTGTCCCCAACAGGACATGAGAAACAACACATAACATGAGCTGTGCTGAACATTACTGCACAGTATGCAAATAAAAACACTGTTAAATTAAATGAATCAAGTTATAATATCAAAAAGGCCACAATAGAGCAAGGAGAAAGAGGGAATGTCAGGGTCCGGGTCAAAGTTACTGTTAGTGACTGGTCATATTTAACAAGAATTTATGATGTACCAGGCAATATGCATATTTAATACATGTACCAGGACATTGTATACCTTGCCTTATTTAATAGAGATAATAGAGATAATTTAGTAGAGAGAACAGGGTGTAAGTTATTACCATTTGCCTCTCATGCAGAAAGGAAAATAGAGTATTGAAATAGCTACATAACTTAATCAAGATCAGTCAAGTGATTGAGTAAGGAATTTAATAGGCTGGGTTTAGAGATTGTATTCCAAACTGCTAGGGAATATTGCCTCCCATATTCAGGAAAGAGGACTTCTAGAAAGCAGTGGACCATCCATTTCAGCCCAGCATAAAGGAATCCTCAGCACCTTCATATTCTTGCTCAAGGCTAGCTTTATATTTCCATCTGAATGTTACTTCTTTGACTCTGGCAAGGCTGCAAGTGTGATGATGTATTAAACTTTGCACATTGAAAGAACTCAACAAATAGCTCCAGGAATAACACTTCAGATGAGAGAAAGACTGACTCATCATGGAAATTTTTTAAAGTAATGGTTTGCAAAGGTATTTCAAATCTTGGCTAAGTGACAAGAAAAAGAAGAACTGATTGTAATCTGTGCATTTTTAGGAGCCTCAAAAAGAAGAATGAGTGGAATGTATAATATTAGTTCTTTTTCTTTTCTTTACTTTTTTGTTTTTAAGTTATATTGAGGAAGTTGGATAAATCCAAGAAAGAGACCACAGAGGGACTAGACTTTGAAAATGCCTTCAGATATTTAGGGCCAGACCCAGAGCTAAGATTTGGCAAGTTCCCATAGAGAAAAAGAATAATGATTAAAAGGCTGGGAAAATATCCCTCAGTTTCCTCTTAAGGATTTTGTCATGTTCAAATTGGATAAAGAAGGCTAAGTCCTAAGTCAATAGCAGGCTTATGTAAATAATACACTCTTGGCATGGGTGGGAAAAGGAGATTGGCTAAGACATCCTGAAAGTTATTCTGTATCTATTGAGGTAACAGGTTTAAGTGACAGAAAGTGAGATTGAGTATAATACCCAGTGTGAGTAAAGTGCTATAAATTCATTACTATGGGAATCGGAGAAATTGTAAGGTAAATATTTCTCATGGGTCTATCTAGAATGGAAGCCTCTAGAAAATAGATCAACAAAGACTTAAGGGTCTACACAATGTCAGACATCATATTATTTGTTCAAGGGTAATAATGATCTTTTTGTTCAAATTCAATTTCAACATAGTGAAGTGGGAAATACATAAGAGATTTCAACATGGAAAAGGCTAAGTAATACTCTCAATTCTACAACAGTTGTTTTTTGTTTTCTAAGCCTGTCATTACCATATGGATGGATTGTCAGCTGGTATGTAGGAAGATAAACACTATACTTGGAATTGGGGTTTCTGAATTTGAAGGGCCATTTATTGCTGGATTTCTATATGTACTATACCATTTTGCTCAAAATATTCACTGATCTCTCACTTGTCTATTCATGCAAGGTCTCTCATTACTATCTTTCATTTAGGGGAACAAAAATCAGGGAAGAAACCATTGTTTCTTGGGAAGTAGGCTTAAAATAGTATATTATTTTTAATGGATCTTTGGGTGAAAACTCAGAACTCCTGAAGGCAATCCAGAAGTACTTGCATTTTTACTCAAGACAACATTAGACAACAACCAGGGATTAACATTTTCTGGTTCTTGAACCCCTATGTTGAGAGATATTTATTGAATAATATCAATGATTTAAGCAGGAGTTCTATTCCCCAGACATTAGAGAGATTTTTTGAGGGAGCAGAGGAAAGATTAAAAAAACTGTACATGCCTGGTCCCTCTTCAAATTATCAAAGTGACCCCTCCCTACCCCCACTATATTTCCCAAGCAACCCACACCGATGAAATGCTATGACAGTAACTCCCTTCCCATTTTATCAGAAGCACTGATGCTACAGCATTGGTATGTGTGCTTCTGGAAGATCCTCACAGAAATATCCCAAAGCATAAAACTCACATTTTTGGTAAAGCTAGTATTTGAGTAAAGTTTTACAAAATGAGAAAAATTGCAAAGCTATGTTTCTTGTCTTACAGGTCAAAGATCTGCATTTCTCACAAAGATGCTCACAGCTAAGGGAGATGGTAAGCATCCTCGCTAATCTCACCCCTGCAGGAGGCGGAGGGTGACTTGCAGAGGATTTGATATGTGAATCAAATCCTTTTAGAAACTCAGCATTTTCCCTCAGGCCTTAGAAGAACTATCTCCTGTTTTCAGTGCCTCCTGCTTTCCCTGGAACTCCTGTCAGAATGCTGAAAAGCCAGATTGCACTTGCAGAAGGAAAGAAAGTACAGAGAGTGAAGAGTGCATGGAAGTCAATAAGGACTGACTTGAATAACTATTATTTTATAATATTGCTGCTGTAAGACTGCCACGCACTGTAGCTTAAAACATCACACATTTGCTCTCTTAAATTTTCCACATCAGGTAATAGGAGGCTCATACCTGCTCTTTGCTGCAGAAAATACTTCGCCAGAGTCTGGCTATGAAAGAGATTGTTCTCAACATGTGCTCCACTTATACTTTGGTTGAAACTAAAGTGTGTTAAACCTTTCCTGGCCTTTTGTGGCTGAGAAAGCTATCGTCCTTTGCCCCCAATATTTTACACATCGTGAGCATGTGCATTCCACTCCAGCAAGCACTCCGGGGGGGAGTGGGCCAGCGACAATCCACATAAGGCCTCCACGATAAGATATAAGGTGACTCCCATCTCCTGTTCCCCTGGGCCCAGGGACCACATCTATTTGTTTGCCATCCTGGCACAATCCTGTCTGACTCACAGTGAAACTTAATCCTTACGTGTTGGCTGACAGCCCAATCCCGGGCTGTCCTTCCGTAGAGACACACCATTCCCATGTTTGCCAAACGTCACCCAACTATCATCATCATCATCCTAGCTTCAACCATGGCCCTCCCATGCTACTCCCGCTCAAGCCAGGTGAATAGGGCCCCTCCCTTCCCAGCATCTCCAAAAAAACTTATCATGAGTCAAATTGCATCCCTCATAAAAATGTTGAAGCCTTAACCCAGGCCCCAGGATTGTGACTTATTTGGAAAAGGGGTTTCTGTTATGCAGTCAATTCAAGATGAAGTCATAGGGAAAGGGGTGGGGCCTATGCCAATGACTGTGTCTTAGTAAGAAGAAGAAGCTGTTGACACAGATGCAAAGGGCAGACAAATGTGGACAGGCAGAGGCAGAGATTGGAGTCGTGGGACCCAAGACTGCTGGAAAAGGCTGCAGGACAGAAGGGTGCATAGGTATCTTTACCTTCAGAGCCTTCAGAAAGCACCAACCCATTTGGTACTTTGATTTCATACTTCTGCCCACCCTGTGCTATAGAAAATACACTTATGCTGTTTTTAACTCACCACCCCCCACCCCAACCCAGCAGTGTGGCTATCGTTAAGGCAGCCTGAGAAGCCAGTGCAGACAGCAAAGATAAAGCTAGCCGCTGGCTACTTAGCACAACTCTGCATCCATCCATTTACATCCGTGGAGCGTGTTACATCCTCATGCACAAGACACTGTGCTTAGTTGTTGATTTGGGTTGACAGAGATGGATCTATTTTTGCCGTGCCAGCAGGAAGGCGACATTCTGCAGACTCCCCCGCCAGGCAGAGTCCCCACCAGGGGAACCTGCCCTCGTTGACATCGGCTGGTTATAAAGCGCAAGTTAACGCGTCAGCGCAGTGGTGCTCCTGTTAACCACTGATTTGTTTTCTCATTTGCGTAAACACGAAGTGAACTATCCATGAAGCCAGGGATGGGAACCTCATCAGGGAGTTTTATAGACTGCATAAGTGCTTCCGACACCTGGGCCTCGCTGCACATACAGAATCCGACATCTGAGCTGCTCGTTTTCTTTTGTAAACAAAAAAGTTCAAAATGGTTAGCACACAGTTCACCTGAATCCCTCGGGGTAACATGCATCATGCAGGAAAACTACACCCAGGTAGACCCAGCTCAGAGACCCAGCTCACACTAATTCCTTGGCGCCGCTGGAACAGCCAGGAGGAGCGTGGTCAAACCACCAGAGGGTGGGGGGGGGGGCATGTTCTACACTAAACTCCCCACAAAATCTCAACACCAAGCAGAGGGCACAGCAGTGGCCACCCCCGTGGGGCTTCCCTGGGAGGTGTGTTTGACAAGAGCGTCCTCTTGATAACCACTGTCTCTCTCAGCCCAGGGACCATTTGTCTTTCTTCCTAAGTGCTTCATGGAATTCAAAGAGTAGTGAGCTTGCCAAAGAGCTGGATGGATTTCACTCTGCTGAGGAAGGACTGAGGCAGCGTAAAACACAGGCTTGGGAGAGATAGAGACGGTAATATTTCCACAAATTAAAAGAACATTTCTTGGCACGTGGAGATTCTAGGAAAACTCTAAGCCCCGTCTTTGCTAGTCATCACATCCAGCTTCCAAACTTCATCGATTGAAGATAATACTTGAATCTGAGCCCCCACTGTGGGTAATCAGGGCATAAGTGGCACAAGCAGATGCACTTCTATGAAGGCACCGCGCTGCAGAGCCAGCCCTGACGTCCGCAGCTCTGTCCTGGAGTCTGAGAACCAGCCACGCCAGAGGAAGAGCTGGATCGGTGTCCTGCGTCTGTGTCCTGCTTCTGACTTGTTCTTAAAGAGTGATCTCGGGGTCCCATGTGAGACCCTTACTTTCCAGACAGGAAAATCAAGCCTCCAAGAAGTCACAGCTTTTCCATGGTTACCCAAAGAATTTTGGCAATTTGGGACCAAAGTCCAATTCTCTGGGGTCCCTGTAAGAAAGTCTAATCTGAAGTGCTTTATGTATTTTAGAGAAAACGTTTTTGTCTAAGGTGACAATATCACATGTGAGCTTGCTTCCTCATCTATTACTATGCTCTCTACTCTCCTCATGTGAAACCAGTGCATACATTTTCAGTTCTGTGTGTCCATCACTCTTATCCCCGTGAACTTTACCCGCTTCACGTATGACCATCTTAAAGTAAATAGAGACTGGTGGTTTTGCAGTGTTTCCCAGCTAGTTACACGATTCAGATTAGAATCCACCACTTCTTCGTTGCAGCTCCTGCCAATGCATTCGTTTTGCTGACTGTCTTTTTTGTCAGAATCAAAGGAGCTTTCTCTTTCTTCTTCCTTAAGATCAGCGTGTGAAATCATAGTCCCTCTGGCTAATTACTCCTCCCCTGGATATCCAATTTTATGCAACATCAGAGGCCTCTGTCAGCCTTCATTTTCTTATTTATTAAGTAGAGACAGGCAGTGGTAACCCGACCTCCATTTGTCTTAGACAGTCAGGCCTTCAGTTTTTTCTCAGTTGATATTTAAGATGCATGCAATGTTGGTGTTTTTCCAATCTATGGATTCTGAAAGTGAGATAAAGGTTAAGTGCCATTGCTGGTGCCAAGCTGCTGAGAAGAGCTCAGAAGCTCTCGTGTTCATAAGCAGGTGCAGAAGATCAAAATATGCCATGAACTCACCAGAAGGCTACCCCTGAGAACAGTCATGTTTGGACTAAGGATGAGAGCTGGAAATACCAAGCTGATCTCTTCCTCAAATATCCCTCCAGTAATCATGGAATGAAACGTGACTCAAAATAGGAAAAGATTATACAAACTCACAGAGACAGAGAACCTGTTTTGTTTTCCTTGTGACTTATACAAATGTTATTTAAATGAGTATGTTAACTAGATGGTCTGTGCCCACAGCCTTGCTATAAGAGATGGCAGACATGACATCGATAATTTCTTAAATCTGGTTCACTATTTATGTTACCGTGTCTCAAAGGTCACAGCTACTAAGTGGGTTTAATACTTATATTGTCTCCATGATGACTTGGAAATGTCAACCCAAATAATTTCACGTGGATGGAAGAAGATGCATCGCAAAGCTGGTGAAGAGAGACTAATTTTTAGATAATAAAAACACAGTAGCAATAATAGTCATTCAACAAATATTGTTGAGGAAACCATAGTACTAGAAGAAGGGCAGTGAACAAAACTTGTAAGAGTCAGTTCTAAAGATGGAGGGTGGGAAGTAATAAGCAAAAAAAAAAATAACAGGTGTGTTGGAATTTATCCATAAATTCTATGGAGAAAAATCTAGTAGGGGAGAAAGTAGGGTCTGCTGGAAATGAGGGTTGTCTGCCATATTAAATATGATGGAAGAGAAGCTCTTACTAATCAGGAACCTTAAATACCTGCTCAGGATGTGAGTATTATTTGATAATAATGATGACTTTATTTTTATTGCTTGTGCTGTTTATCAGATTTTACTGCCCACTGTATACTATAGTTCTAAGTACTTTTCATTCATTTCTGTCATGCTTAGTATCTCAAGAGTTTAATATTGTAGTGATTTTCAATGTCATCACCATTGAATAAATGATGAAACTGAAGCTCAAAGCAATTGACTAATTTCCTCAAGATAAGCAGCATGAACAAAGTGGCTTTTGATCCCACCTCTTTCTGGATTTAAGGCTAATGGTCTTCACATTCTTTTACAACACCTTTTAATATATCCAAGTCTCTAGGATTCATACCAGCTGACACACCACTTTGTTACTCCATGTGAGGCCTCACTGAACTCCAGGGCTGCTTGTTAGCTATAACTCCGGGTTAATTATTCATCTCACTTTCACTATCTGTGAAATGGGGTTAGCAGAGCTTTCCTCAGAAGATTTTAGTGAGTATTAAGAATGAATCTTTGTCAGCATCAGGTACACAGAAATGAAAGTTGCAACAATTATCAGTTATCATCACCCCCGTTCTCTGTTATTGTCATAATGACTATGGATAACCTCTCATCCTACAAAATAAATCCACCTGTGAGAAGATACACTAAGAGGATCTCCCAGATCTTTGGTTAGTCTAATATTTTTGAGTCTGTTTAAAATGCTCATATGAGGAAATGGACTTAAAATGCTGACAATGTAGATTTGGTTCCAATAGAACATAGGCATGTCAAAGGGCTTTTGACATATTTCCCAGACATGGGTGAATGTGCAGAGAAATGATCTGCTGTAGCCTTTATGTCAATGAACACTACAGCTCTTGATGATTTGTGTTCTTGTGCCTGTCCTACTGATAGTCAAAATTGAGAGTTTTATATTTCTAACAGGAACATTCATTTACAAATCAAGCTTGACATGATACAGTGCTCATTCAAGATGGGACCTCTTTGGCCCATGGCAACCATAGACCACTACAAATAGCTCTAGAATGTTCTCATCCATGAAGAGGAAAATTGAAAATTTCTAAGGTTTTTCCAAGTTCTGATTTGAGCCTAATATTCTTCAATTCAGTGTTGTATTTTCTGAACAGGGAAAAAGAGAATCTGAAAACACACACGCGCACACACACATACACACACAAACCCTGAGATTATTTACCCTAGCTTTTACCCCATGTGGGAATAACCAAAACTTCACCATATATTTCTTCCTGAATGCTATCAATAGCTGATGACCCATTATCTCAAAGCATCCCATTTTTAAATTCCTAATTGGCAGACCCTTCTCAGATGTATACAGTCAATATAAGAAAATGTGAGGATCTTCTCCCCACCCCCCCCAAAGAGCAAGATTTAAATAATGAAAGGTCAGGAATAAGATCTCCGTGTGAAATGGGGGTTGAATGAGCCAGGAACACAAGGATGGCGGCTGGCACCATTGTCCAAGGTGTGGGCAGTAACGTGCTGCTTGTCTGCGATTGCAGAGAAGTGAAACAATCCAGTGCTCAGAAAACTGTTGAAGGTGTTTGAATACATTGAATTCCTGTGAATGGAGTAAACTCTTTAAAGATGACTTCCAAAAATCTTGCTTTCCTTCTTCATGATGTGAGCAAGCTTGTCTGAAACACTAGAGAAAGAGCAGGTGGAAGAGAAAGGAATTCCAGGTGATGGCCTGTGCTATCACCAGACCTGTAGTGAGACCTCCTTGGTCATTCCAGGCAGGCGATCCTGCTGGCCTCTGTCTTATGGTCTTAATGAATAAGCTAACGGATGATATAAAATTAAATAAAAAATACCCAATTTAAAAGAAGGTATAAAAAGTATAAGTGAAACAAATAGAAAGCAAGTAACTAGTTGTGGAGTTAAATCTAACCATAACAGTTATCACATTAAGTATAAATATCTGAAATACAACTAAAATGCAGAGTTTATCATATTGATTTGAGAAAACAATGCATCAATTGTAATGATTCTATGTTATAATCTTATATGTAATCTTGAGATTTGTGCTCTAACACAAGCAAACTATTTTGGGTTTTCTTTAATGACATATGAGGTGCATCTAAGGCAGTATTTAGTCTAGGGCCTATAATACCTGCAACTTAGTCTGGGGCTTATAATTCCTGAGGATTCTACCCAGTTCCTCATGAATTATGGAATTTTCCAGTTCAGCTGGTGAGAACAGGAAATATTCATGGTCTAGTGTGATTTCAGGCACTGCCTTAACTCTCCTTCTGAATAATTCTTTGATCAGCCTTGTCTAGTTTCCTCACACACCATTCTTTTGTTTGTTTCCTGTTTACCTGATTTCCAGTATCCTGAAAAACATGGTTTTGTATATTATTGTCTTTATTTTTTTAAGTTGTTTCATGCCAGAGGGAAAATATGGTCCCTCGTACTCCATCTTTGTTGAAAGAATGAAATCCTATGAATGGAACAAATTCAGGGTCCGAGCATTCATAAACGATGTGATCTCATGCACAGGAGAAAAGCACACGCAAGCGTTGTTAGGTCACTGGCAAAGTGCGAACAGCACAGCTATTAAAATTCCATTCCCTTTTTGAAATGTACATCACTGAGCAGCTTCATTTTTAAATTCAGAAAATAATGTTTTTTGAAAAGTTTCTGATGTTATGGGAAATTGGTTATGTGCAATGTCAGTAAAAATAGTAAGTTTCAGAACCACGTATAGATCTGCTTCCCATATTGTATACAGAAGTTCCCTGGGGCACCACAGAAAACTCTCAGCAGAGCTGCAGGATAGTTTACATTTTTTTGAGAGAATCATAGTCACAACATCTGTTGGATGTAACACACCGCTTGCTCAATATGGTTCACATTTTCAACAATAGCTCATGCTCCATTCCTTTTCATGATATCATATCTTTTCATAGCTGGGTTTTCAACAGTTGCTATGATTAAGAGCAAGCGCTTGTGCAACTATTGTAGAGCAGAAAAGTAGCATAGCAGTGGCCTGTCCATCCAATTCCAAGCATCAATTGGCCATGTAAGTGCTGAACAAGTGCATTTGTATCATCTCATTAGTGAATAATTGTGATTATTTAAGAATCAAGTAAAAGTTATTCTATTTCTCTTTATGTGTATTATCTTTTTAAATGACTATAACTTTACTCGTGTCCTCACCATCATCCCTTATGCCACTATGTACCTTTCTTCCTTCCCTTCACTGTCTTAACCTATAAACCACAATTTGGCTATTATTATTATTCACTAGTTTATGAACTATTTGGCAGGTAATGTGGAAGTAACAAGCAGGGTTGACTGCATTTTATTTCAGCATATATCCTGACATTTACGAGCTATGGGACCTTGAGCAAAGCAAACTTTTGAGCCTCAGTTTCCTCCTCCATTTAACGAAAACAATAATTTTCATCTCATGAGGATGTGATGAGAAACAAGGGGTATTTTCCTCACCCAAGACTTGATCCTGATGAGTCCAGAAGTAGCTTTGATTCACAACATTCATAAAATTATCACTATTGTTTTAATGACTTCTGTGAACTACATTTGAAATGTTTCTATGTTATAAACATCACTGCACAAGACCTTATTCTTTTAAATTTTGATATATTTTGGTAAGAACACTTAACATGAAATGTGCCCCCTTAAATTCTTAAACGCAAGATACAGTAACTCCCATTTTCCCTCGCCTCAGCCTGTAGCAGGCATGACTGCCTGAGTCAGTGTTATGAAGCTTCCCCCTCTGTTACCTTCTAGAACTTATATAGAACCTGCTCTCACATTTTAATCTTTAGTCCATTTTGAGTTAATCAGATTTTCTCACTGAGATTACCCCAACCTTAAAGCCCAGTAGGGATTGAGCAGTCTCCACGACAGAATCCAATGCCCACGTTTCTTGCCATTTTACCCCATTTTCCTCGTGTGCCCTCCCTATGTAATTTCTGTTTGTGTTTATTATACAAAACACTAACCAAAAATATAACAATAAATCCGAGTCTTTAGAACTGATAAGTTATTCCAATGCATGTTCTTGTATACTATCCTCTCTTTTACGTGGGAATAACCTCAGAGATTACAGGCATTAAATGAACAGTGCAGAATCACACATCTGGTAACTGTCAACACCAAAAATCAAATCCCCGCTCTGGAAGGCAAACCTACTTAACTCTCTCCACTTAATACAAACCAGTATGTGATGCTGTAACCAGTGCTTTGCGTTTGTTTGAATGGAGCTCAGATTGGCCAGCAAGCCCCCTCTGCAGCTAAAGGCATTTAACGTTGGACAACTTACTTTGTTTCTCTAAACCCCAATTTTCTGACCTGTAATGTCAAGATTATTATAAAGATATATTCCTTTATCTAATACATACATGAACAATATTTTCACTCCCCAGAAATTCATATTTACTAGAAAGATTGCCTCTTTTCTTCTTTCAAGAGATGGGATTAACAACAATTAGAGTTCTTGTATATTTGTTTTTTTGTTGTACTATTGTTTTTATTGAGGCAACAACAGCTTACACGACTGTATGTGATTTAGGGGACTATCAATGCCTCTTCAGAAGTATGTTTGCCACCACACCCAGGACCCAAGCACTCACTGTCCCTCACCATAGGCCGTTGGCCCCCTCCTCCTTTTATTCCTCACGCCTACCCTCCCCACCTCTAGTAGACCCGATTCTGAAGTCATTTCTGGGATTTGTTTGGTTTGCATTTTAAACATGAAACAAGTTAAAGAATCCACGTCCTGTCCTGAAATTCTTGCTCTCTCCACTAGATGGCGGTGTCGCTATAAGCCACAGAGAACCTAAAACAAAGGACAAGCTTTTTTTTTTTTATAAAGATTTATTTATTTATGCATGCAAGACCTGGGGTGTAGGCTAGAGGTGCGCAAGGTGAGAGGATTCACCAGACAGAGTGGGGAGCAGAACAGGAGGATCTACTGAAACACACTGCTGAGGGGAGCAGCAGGGAGACAGGAGAGGTCTGCTGCACCATGTGGGTAGCTCCCTGGCCGAGAGTCGAAGTCGTGCAAAGGACAAGCTCTTTTAAGGATCTCGTGATACAGGCTATATTTCCTGTGGGGCTCTGTGAGCCTCAGTATTGCATCATGGTCTGTGACCTTGGGCACATGTACCTTAGTCTCTCTTCTTACTTTCCTAATAGTGTTAAGTGTGAGGTGGATGATGAGAAAATCACTTTGTAAATGTATTAAGATTTTACTCTCCATTCCTTGCGCTTTTTGGAAGACTCATGAGTTAGCCAATATTAGAAACATCTCTTTTTTTTTTTTAAAGATTTCTAAAATTTATTTATACAAGATCTGGCGTACAGGCCAGAGGCACGGGAAGGCAAGAGAATTCACTAGAGACAGAGCAGAGTGCAGAACAGGCAGATGAGCCAAAAACACTGCTGAGGGGAGCAGTTGGCGAGACAGGAGAGGTCTGCCGCACCATGTGGGTTTCTCCCTGGCCGGCTGGGAATCAAACCCTCGCTGCAGAGACTGCGGACAGCTTCACAGCACTGCGCTCAACCCACTGTGCCACCGGGGAGGCCCAGAAACATCTCTTTTAATTCCAGGTTACACATGGTGCTCAAAGTTAATGTGTGACTTCCTACTGTGGCGGCATGTTTGCCAGACGGTAAGTGGGTTTGCGAACAGCCATGACATTGTTTTCTGATATTAAGAGTGATCAGGTCTTGACTTTAACCCACCCCACCCCTCGCCACTGCTTGTTGCTATAATGAATGCTAAATATAATTTTTCAAAAGGCTCCTGATTTCTCCTAAATGCCCTGCCATCAATCATGTTTACCAAGAAACTGTCAACTCAAGTTGAAACGACCTCTGTTTTCTACCTCCATCATTTCAGTGCTTCGTAATTCCACATTTATTTTTTAACTTAATACTAAACTTAATCATCTGATAAAATAGAGGTCAGGCAATTTAAGTCACTTATTCGCAGTCATGAAACCAGTGAGGAGAAGTCCTGGGCCCTTCCTTTCTCCAAAAAGGAAATTTCAGCAAAGTGCATTTGATATAACACAAATGGATACATTGAGAATGAAATTTGGGCAAACCCCCCCCCCAATTGTGTGATGGGAGCAACAAGAAAGCCCAGGGGCATCCCTTCTTCATGAGTTGCCCTGGCTTGGCTGAAAGCTTCTACACTAATCCCATGTGGAAACTCTAGTCCCCCCAAGGTATTCAGAGGTGAGGCTTTGGGGAAGCAATTGGGTCGTGATGGGATTAGCACTCGTCTAAGTGACAGGAGAGTTTGCTTGCCCTCTCTCTAGGCCATGTGAAGACACATGAGAAGAAGGTCATCCCTAAGCCAGGAGAGAGCACTAAACAGACACCAGATCTGCAGGACCTTGACCTTCTCAGCCTCCAGAACCGTGACAGATTTCTGCTGCTCCAGCTGCCATGTCTATGGCACTTTTGTTAGAGCATCCGGAAGTGAGTAAGGCATAGTTCAGTCCACAACTTGACATCATGTAAACAGGAAACTTGCCTCACACACAAAACTGCTGAAAATTCTGTGAAAAGGAACAAAACACACTCCTAACCTCCATTTGCATCAGATTCTACCAAACTAGTCAAGACAGCGGCTGTCTGATGCCTGAAGGGGACTGTCTGCTGGGCAGTGACACTTAGCATCACTGGGGTGAGAGGTGATTGGTCCACAGCAGCCACCACCAGGAGTCGGGCAGGGCACATGCTCAGAGAAAGGTGAATAGTAAGAGTCTGCAGAGAGGACTAGTAATAGTAATAGTAATAGTAATAGTAATAGTAATAGTAATAGTAATAGTAATAGTAATAGTCTGCAGAGAGGACAGAAGATGCACTGGACAAGGTGCTGACAGTTTTGAAGTTTCCCAGAACTGACATCTGCCTCTTGTGGGCTCTTGGAACTTGGGAAGGACACACAACATCTTTGTTCCATTTAAAAATGTGAATAGGGCCTCTCTGGTGGTGCAGAGGGTTAAGCGCAGTGCTATGAAGCTGTCCACAGCCTCTGCAGCACAGGTTCGATTCCTGGCCGGCCAGGGAGATACTCACATGGCGTGGCAGACCTCTCCTGTCTCGCCTGCTGCTCCCCTCAGCAGAGTTTTCGGTTGTCTGCTTAGTCTGTTCCCTGCTCTGTCTCTGGTGAATCCTCTCACCCTCCCGCGCCTCTGACCTGTACCCCAGCTCTTGTATAAATAAATAAATCTTTAAAAAAAAAAGATTTAAAAAATAAAAATGTGAATAACTGCAGCGTATTTATAAATGATTATATAAAATAACCCACGTAAATGCCTATTATGGGCTAGATGGTACTCACCCCAAATTCACTTGTTGAATTCCTAACCCCCAGGGCTTATAAATCCATCTGTATTTTGTAGGCTCTTTAAAGAGGTGATTAAGGCCTCCCTGGTGGTGCAAGGGGTTAAGTCTCAGCACTATGAAGCTATCTGTAGCCACTGCAGCATGCGTTTAATCCCTGACCTGGGAGCTACCCACATGGCACAGCAGACCCCTGCTGACCCCCTGCTGTTCCCCTCAGCAGTGTATTTCAGTGGATCCACCTGTTCTGCTCCCCACTCTGTCTCTGGGGAATCCTCTCACCCCCACACCTCTGGCCTGTACTCCAGTTCTTGTATGCATAAATTAAAAAAACCTTTAAAAAATAAAGAGGTGATTAAGTGAAAATGAAGTCCTTAGGTGATCCTACTCAGTCTGACTAGTACGCTTGTATAAAGAGGAGGTCATAGACACAGTCTGGGCGCGATGACAAGTGAAGACACACCAAGAAGCGGCCATTAGTAAGTCAAGGAGAGAGACCTGAGAATATGTCTCCCCTGCTGACAGCTTGACCTTAGACTCTGGCTCCCGGCACGATGAGAAAGTCATTTAAGTCCCCCAGTGAAGTAGTTTTATGTGCTTTGCTTTGGCAGCCAATACGATATCTCAGACACAATGCCTAGCACATAGTAGGCTTCTCATAGATGTCAGTTATCTTCATGCACATATAATGTTCACAATGTAGTGTTAATGAAGACACTGTTTATATGATAACTAGCTAGCTCCTCCTTCTTGCTTTAAATGTTCTAGATGAAATTCCTCCCAAAGCGATAACTTACAAACCTAACACACATGATCACCTTGAAAATTTGGTTCAAAATATTGCCAAAATCTTGAGCATGCTGAACATATTTTATTGCACCTTTGTTTTTATTTTTTTTAAGAAAAACCTGGGATGATCTTCAAAGCCAGGAGCCCCTGCCAGGGATGGAGGTAGAGCAACGCCAAGCTCATCCTGTCAGAGGGCATGGAGCTGTCAACAGCCGTGCTGGAGAGAGCCGCCAGGTCAGCGCAGGGAGTGAAGAAGCTAGAACAGGTTGGTCCAAAGGCTTGTCAAAGGAAAACATTGCCTCAGAAAGAAAACAATTCAGAAGAGACAGACCTGGCCAGGACAGAACCTCGACCACACCCTTGGCTAAACCAGTGCTGGCCATGCCTCGTTCCCCTCGGACCTCAGAATCCAGTCAACAGCACGGGGCTATTTCTCCCCACTCTGCCCCATTGCCAGCTCCAGCCTGGCCGGTATCCCTCTCAGGCAGCTTAAATGTGTACTTTGAAGGCACCCACTGTGTGCCAGAAACTGAAATGCAGCCTTGAATCTCAGAGAGAAACCAGTATGTTTAATAATATAGTAGGAGAAAGAACTAAGATTCATATCCAGGACAATTAATTATTCTGCTCTCTCTCTTTCTTTTTTTTTAAAGATTTATTTATTTATTTGTTTGTTTGTTTATTTATTTATTTATAAAAGGGGAGGTCCTCTGCTCTCTTTTGAGACAGACTCCTGCCAGAGTGTGTGGGTGATTATAAACAGTATACACCTGACAGTGATAAAAAATAAATACAACATGAAAGTATCCTTCATAGAAAGTCCCCTTTTTATCTGTTCCTTCTCTGATGAAGGGAATGCAATAGCTACCCTTATCATCCCACTAAGTTATCATCACCTTTAAGTGATGAAAGCATTCAAGGACACACCGTTTTATTTTAGAGCGTATTGGAGTGTAGAATAAGTGGTCTTTGGGGTCTCATGAGCCTGGCTGGGAATCTGGGACCTCGTACGATCTGCAAGTCCCTCCAGGTCTCTACTTCAGCTTCCTTTACCTGCAAAATGGGAGTCAGAGCATCTTTTTAGCAGCATTTTGTAAGGATTAAGTGAAAGAATTGATGTCAAATGTCTGATGTATAAACAAGGCTCAGTCACTCCGACATCCTGCCTCCTTGGTATAATCATCCGAGACTGATGAATTTCTGGACTCCATCGTTGCACAAGAAGATACATCTCTACAATCATTTAACTTAACGGTCCCTCTCTCTATCGATGCTAAAGGGACTCAGAAATACCAGAGAAATCATTAAGGATCTTTGGAGTAAATATTGGAAAATATTAACAGATACTTAATAGATTCAAAATTGACCCCAAGAGGTGTTCCAGTATTTTTGTGTGTTATTTGGCTTCATTATTTCCCCACTGCATTTCACTGCCTACCATGTTGGCAAGTGGTGTGGAGCAAGGAAAAAAATAAAGCTGAGGCCAAAGCATGTCCTGGAATCCATCACTCATTTGAGGTAGTATGAGCTACTTCTGCAGTCTACCAAAATAACCAGTCTATTCAGAAAGGGAATCTCCCAGGCATCTCATTTGCCACTAGGGATCAATCAACCAACCTGTTGGATGAGGAGGTCCTCTTCATGTCCTTATTGCCTGCCTTTTATCTCTTCCTAGACACCGTATGCTAATGACAAGCTCTCTGTTGAGATGGAACAAGGAGAAATTTGGCTGGAAATTTGATTTCTATTATCTATGTTTGTAACTGGGTGGCTCAGGAGAACAAACAAGTACTAGTCACAAGGGTGTGTGTGTGTATTAGGAGTGACTGTGGAGCCACAGTCCAATCATTTCAATGTGAATTTGGCTATGTTGTAGTAAATCAGGGAAATGAAGGAGGCTTCCTAAATTTCATCGCTATTAAAATAAAGGTCACGTTCAAAGGAGGGGGCATGAGCTGGAAATTAATGCCTGATTTTAAATGTTTCAGGATTAAAATTTTAAATTGCACAGCTCAATTCTGTTAATATTGAAATGCATAATTTGAAACAGTGGCAGATTCAATAAAGGGGATTCTAATGAAGGAGTAAAAGTTTGAAAGTTTCCTTCAACAGATTGTCCTCATCCTGAAGATTCTGACTCAGTAATCAGGTAAGGCATTGATTAAAGCTCCCAGGGGGTGCTGAGGCTCACTATTGTAAATTAAATTTCCCCATCATCGCTACTGGCAACCACCACCATCTTTGGTGCTGAGTCATCACATGCTTCCTGCCTCAGAATCTTGTGACAAAGGCTGTCCTAAGGCACAGGAGTTACAAAGGCCTCTTGCCTCTAGCTGTTACGGAGCATCAAGTCATCTGTGCACTTAGTGTCAAATATAAATAAATCCAAACTGGCATGAGGAGAGACTTTACTCAAAAGTTATTGTAAAGGAAGGAAAGAACACAAAGCTTGTGTATGTGATTGTGGGAGGTGGTGAGGGGCGTTATTTAACGATTTTTGTTTTCCAGGATTATAGGGTTTATATAAACTTCCACATTTTCATTAGCAGTCCTTGACCTTGTAAGCCATTCAACAATCAATGAGCACTTATGTTCCTGAAATTGTCTTTGATTCTGCACATGTCAATGTTCCTGCCATTAATGAGATTATTGTCTATAGGAGAGATAGGTAGGCAAAGCAGCAAAAACTGCAGTGAATTGTATAATTCAAGAATGTACAGGCTGACCTGGAGAGCAGGGGGAAATGAAGCTTCTTTTCCTTCCTTCTTTTCCTTCCAAAATGAAGAGGAAACAGCCATCTAAGCTTTCTGGTATCCAATCTCCTGTCCTCCATTTTCCCCAAGATGCGACTGGTTGCAGAGATTGAGAAGGGATACTAGGGACATTCTTCTCAATGAAAGAGATCTTGCTCTATGTTCTGCTTAAGGTCTTGGGATAATCTTCTAGTAAGATCTGCCCACTCAGGCTTCATTCTGCTCTCTGGTGTAGGCACTGATTCTTGAGACACAGGCCACTCCACTCTTGAATTCTTAATTTATTAAAGAAAGTGCTTGTTGGTTGGAAACTAATACTCAGGCTGAAATGACTTTAAGTCCAGAGACTGCATTTATGAGCAAATGTAAGAAACGAAGAGGATGCCTTGGAATACGTCCCATGGAAAATCATCCAGAAAAATCAGGGCAGTTGGATCTGCGTGGACGGCGAGATGTTGGTGTTCCTTTCATTAACTGAAGGAGCAGAGGGAGACCAGCAGGGGTATGTACTGCAATTTAGACTTCATCTTGCAACTGCTGGGGAAATATTAGGTGCTTTTAATTTAGGAAAATGATCTGATCAGAACAAGCACCATGTTGGTATGGTTCGCCTTGTAGAAGATTGTCTGAACAAGCTTAAAACTGTGAGGTATGACTCAAGTCAGAAGATTTTTGCCAGAAATTATGGGCAAGATATTTTTGGGAATTAAATCATGACAGTGGCATTAAGAATGAAGAAAAGAGGCAGGATTTATGAAGGGAATAAGTACATCAAGTAAATGGATTTTGATAAATTAATGGTTTTAAGAAATTAGAGTCAGTCCTAAATTTAACACCTAACTTAGACAATTGGCCAGGTCATGAGAAAGATAAATTTGGGGTAACTTATTTCATTATAGATTTTGAAATGTAGAAATGAGGGTCCTAAGGAATGCCAAGGGGAAAAAAAATGGTGAACAAATTGATAGAGAGGTATGCAGTGTGGAGAGGGCTGTGAGAAGTGAAATTGAAGATCATTGGTTTGAGGAGAAGCTGTGGTCATGAGATTCTGTACCTTTCAATATGGCAGCCACAACATGGCCACAGAGCATCGAAACACAGCTCTATGCAGAGCGTTGAAAAGGGGCACCTTAACGCTGTTTTTTATTTAGTTTCAATTAATTTTAATTTAGTTTGTCACACATGGACAGTAACTACCACATTTAAAAAAGTATCACAGGGCCTCCCTGGTGGTGCAAGGGGTTAAGATGCAACCTATGAGGCTATCCACAGTCACTGCAGCACGAGCTCGATCCCCAGCCAGGGAGCAACACACATGGCGCAGCAATCCTCTCCTGTCTCCCCGCTTCTCCCCTCAGCAGTGGATTTCACTCAGTCTGCCTGTTCCGTTCCCCACTCTGTCTCTGGTGAATCCTCTCATCCACCCCCACACCTCTGTCCTGTACCTCAGTTCTCATATGCATGAATAAATAAATCTTTAAAAAAAAAAACAACAAAGTATCACAGAAAGTTCAACTGGATAGCACTGAATTGATTTCTTGAGAACAGCAAATAGGAAAAGGGACTAGGAATTTGACACTTGAGAACCCTACCATTTAATAAGATAAATGAAGATCTTAATTATAAGCAATAAGACTCTGTTTCTATCTAAGCATTCATCGCTCAGTCTCTGCCTTATTTTCTCATGTCCTAGTCTGTTATCATCCTCTAGTCAGCACCCCATTCTCACCATATTGGGCATCTACGTTGGTCTGGTTCATCTCTCCTGTAAATGCTACCTCTACTCAAGATCTAGCATGATATCCTAGCAGTTGCAGCCAATCTTTCTGGTACTGACCATCTCTGCTACCTTGAGTTGTACCACCTAACTACTCCCACTGTCTCTACTCAGCTGCCAGAACCCTTTTGGTTAATCTAATACTGACCCACCAGCATGTGGATGCTATTTTCTAGTCGCCTGATCACACTCCTCCATCACATTCAATAATTAGTGCGTGAATACCAGAGCCTTCCAAGTTCTCTTTGTGCTAACAGGTAAGTCCCAGAAAGAAACATCTGGCTGTGGGAAGGGAAAGCGCCTGGGAGTCTGGTGACCTGAGATTATTTGCAGCTATATTTTTATTTCCATAGTTTTTAACAGGCATGCAAGTCAGGGAGCCCTTTCATCGAGAAGAGAAGAACATCTGATATGATGGCAGGTTGGGCTATTTTGCAAGTCTCTTTCATAAATAAATCCCTCCACATTTGACTTGCTGCAATAGGGTTTCAGGATCAACTGGTTATATTAACATCGTGTTATCTTCACTCAAAGGATTCCAAAAATTATTAGAGATGAGATGGAAAAAAGCAAAGATTTTGCAGATGGAGGTGATTTAGCCTAGCTTTTCTCATCTACAAAGGGGACCCTTGTCTGTTTTATAGGGATGTCACATAATTTATTTTTTTTATAATAAATTTTATTGTTATATTCCCCATACAATTGCAGCCCCCCCATTCTGACCCCAATCCCTCCCCTCCCGCCCCCGCCCCCCTAAAAGTGTCTCTGGTTCATAGTTTTTTGTTGATTTTGATTTTCACTTTCTTATAGTTATTCATTTTCCTGGTCCCTTATTTAAGTTTTCTAGATTCCTGCTATGAGTGAGACCATCCGGTATTTTTCTTTTTCTTTTTGGCTTATTTCGCTGAGCATGATCCCTTCCAGCGCCATCCATGTTGCTGCAAATTGCATGTGTTTATCTTTTTTGAATGCTGAGTAATATTCCATGGTATATATGGACCACATCTTCTTGATCCAGTCGTCTATTTGGGGGCATTTGGGTTGTTTCCAAAGCTTAGCTATTGTAAACAGTGCTGCTATAAACATAGGGGTGCAGGTGTTCTTTGGAATTGATGTTTCTGTGTCCTTTGGGTAAATACCTAGGAGTGGAATTGCTGGATCATATGGAAGCTCTATGTTTAGTAGGTCCAGAAATCTCCACACAGCTTTCCACAGGATGTCACATAATTTAAAGCCTCTGGTATATTAAGTGGGGCCTCTGGTTGCAGTGGACAGAAACACAATTCCAACAAGCTTACACAAAAGCAGATGAATGAGAATGATCCATCAGTATCTCCCAGATGAGCTCAGCAAAATTCCAGAACAAAGTGGAGACAATGTTATCAGAAAAAGCCAGCACCTGTTCCCTCACTGTCTCCACGCTGGGCTTGGGGGTACATTGCCTGCATGTTGTCCTGAAGGCTGGCTTCCCATGGATCAAGGCAAACATGGTCAGAGGCAACCTCCAGACTCACACTCCATTTCCAGGCATCCTACCAATGTCTCCTCTGTCATAGCCCCGGTGTGGAAAACCCTAGAGAAGATTTCTCCTTGACCTATTTTGAATCAGATACAGCCAAGCTAGAAAGGACACTGACATAAGGCAAATATTTTTGAAATATATTCTAAAAGCAATCTACAAAGCAGATGCTTTTCACAACTGGCCAATCACCAAGGGTTGACCACAGCTGAAATAAATTATTGGTGTTCAACAATTGGGGGCATATTAGATGCGATGTTTGCAGAAAGATTAGGTATCAGAAGCCCTCTTTATTAAGAAAGGGACATCAATACTTTATCTTCATGTTGCTGGACATTTGGGATGGACACAGGCTAAGCTCCTCTTGTTTCCCTGCTGAGATTCTAGCAGATAAGAAGGGATGGGAATCACTATCAAGTAGAGTTCAAGGTCTCATGTTTATTAATGGTTGAACAAGAATCTAATCACTCCCAAATGTGTACTTTCTGATCATCTTTATCAGAGGACAATCCTTGAACATGAGAACAGAAGGGTATTTTCACTCCCAGCTCTGAAACGCCTAAGTATCTTGTGCAGGTCTTATATAACTTCCACACAGTGAAATATCGCAAAGCTACAGGGACTCTGGATGTTATGACAGAAAACTGAGAAAGAAAGCATAAGGGCAAGAAAGAAAGAGAGTCACAGTCCAGGCCAGTAGGAAAGGTCCCTAGGCAGAGAGGGTGGACTTTCTATATTATGTCTATCGAGATGTGTCCCTGCGGCAGCCGGGGTGTTCATCCGTCCTGCCATAGGGAGCACAGAAAAGCACTGTGTCTTCCACACTCTTCCCTGTAGGCCAGGTGGATTGCCAGAAGCGTCTTCCTGTATGCTGTGATGTAGAGCTACAAGCAGAGGAGCAGGAAGTTTCGCCCTAATGATGGCTTGACGTTGACTTACTCCACTGAGCTCACTTTCCCATCCAGTTCTTTCCAGCCAGTTTGGGAAGTTCTCACCTGTTTCTCTTCTGCTCCCTCCAGAGCAGTCTGTCTGTCCTCCTACAACAAATCTGTGTATCACATGCCAGTATAGAGAAACCTCTCTCTCTTATTGCCTTCCCCCCAAATAATCCAAGTCACCTCAAAGTGCAGACCAAGTCTTCCCATGGCACTGTCAGTATGTTCCAAACACCATCCCATAGAGTACATGTCTCCCTCCTCCTTTTAACGTATTTATCAAAGAAGCAATACTACCTTTTGCTCCTAAATCTTAACTAAATTTGCAGCAGTGAAGGGATAACACTGGGACATTTAGAAAAAAACATTCTCATCGCAACTTACGAACTGCAGTCAAGACGAGTGAGACCATTGACTGGATCTTAACCAGGTAAACTTTGCCTCCTTGGTATTTAACTGGGTTCTGCTTTAAAATTTACCAGCCCAGCTTAGCTTGAAGTTGAAACCAAGATTTTATTTTTTTTAAGATTTATTTATTTATTTATACAAGCACTGGGTACAGTCAGAAGCGCGGGAGGGTGAGAGAATTCACCAGAGCCAGAGCGGGGAGCAGAGCAGGCAGAAGGACCGAAGGACACTGCTGAGGGGAGCAGCGGGCAGCAGGAGAGGTCTGCGCGCCATGTGGGACCCTCCTCTGGTGGCTGGGGAGCAGCCGGGGATCGAACTGGCGCTGCAGAGGCTGTAGGCAGCTTTGCAACCGAGCACTCAACCGCTGCGCCACTGGGGAGGCCCTGAAACCAAGATTTTAAAGACATGATTCTCAAAGCATGCTATGGCTTGCTTTGCCCACTCAGGCTGCTATGGCAAAATACCTTAGACTGGGTGGTTTATAAGCAACATACCACATAACATATAATATAACATACAACGTTAACGTATTTCTCAGAGTTCTAGAGGCTGGAAGGCCCCAGATTGAGGTGTGGGCGGACTGGGCATCAGATGAGGTTCCCAATGGCCATATTTTTGTGTTGTCTTCTCTGGCCTCTTTTGTAATGGCACTAATCCCATACACCAGGGCTCTGCCCTCATATCTAATTACCTCCCAAAGGTCCCGCCTCTGAATACCATCACTATGGGGATTAGGATACTAAAACATGAATTTTGGGAGGACACATTTAGTCATTAATAATGCATTTCTCTGAATCATGCATATATATGCACGCAGATGTATATGTATGCGTGTGTGTGTGTGTATATGCAATATTCAACGTGCAATATTTTTCCCAAGTTGTTGTGGGAATTGCATATACTTGGAGAATTTCTTTTTACTGCTTTGAAGACTTACATTTTTTGAATGAACAAAGAATATGTTACGCTTTTGCTATTCATTAGGCATGACATTTTTATTCTGTAAAATAACAACATAAGTAAATATAGGAAATAATAAGTCAATATAAGAAATAACAAGAGGCTCACAGTGAATTCTCCAGGGGCAGATGTGAAACACGGTTTACATTTTTCTACAGCATAAAGTGAAATATTTTCCAAGAAGAGAATTTGCAAAGTGAATCAAACGTGGCGGAGAACTGTTTTAAAACACGCATTATGTTGTTTAAGATTTTTTGCAAGTGTTATTAAACAGATTTTATTTTCTTCCAC
Organism: Talpa europaea; assembly: GCF_964194135.1. Taxonomy (NCBI): domain Eukaryota; kingdom Metazoa; phylum Chordata; class Mammalia; order Eulipotyphla; family Talpidae; genus Talpa; species Talpa europaea. The sequence continues at coordinate 139,529,533 of NC_140071.1, read as the reverse complement.
AATTACTAACACAGTATAGGCACATAAAAAAAGTCGTTCAACGTCACTACTGAGGTTGCTTCAATCCAGACATGGGTGGATCTTTCTATGCAGGAGCCCAAGTTCAGCCCAAATGTCAGACTTGATGGCGGGACGTCCGTTTCTGCATTTTGGATTTGCTGCCCCTGGTGGTCTCTGGCCTGCTTCTTGGCAAGGGGCGCGCACCTCAAAAAAATCTCAAGGTAACACCCATCTTTGGAAGCTGCGCTTTTTTCCCTGACTGCTGGAGATCTCTTACTGCAGACAGACCTTGAGTCCTGTTCCAGCCTAGCCTTTTCCTCAGCCACCGACAGCCAAGAAGCTGCTTTCAGGGTTGATGCGCGAGCAAGCAGAAGAGCTTCCCACCTGCGCCTGTCCACCAGGTCCAAGGCCACGCTGCCGAAGCGCCCCCATCTCCTGGCAGCTCCGGGAAGGGCGCCTTCCTGCCCCTTGCTCTAGTGTGAAAAACCCTCACAACAGCAGGAATCAACCTCCCTGGCACTTCGCACTTTGGGGTCACTTACCGATCCCGTGTTAGCTGGAGATAGGACCAATATAGACCGGCAGGATCACAAAAATGCAGGGGGGGGGGGTGTGGGTGCAGGCAGAGAGCCCTCGAGAGGTGAGAGTTGAAGGTTTAGAAAGCAGCAGACGTTGGGGTCCCTGCTGTCATTGCAGCCACGAGAAGCTGTGGCGGAGCCGAGGCGTCTTGGGGTGCAACAGGGAGCCCCCGAGGCCTAGTCCCAGCTTCTTGAGCCAACGGAGTACCCAGGTACGAGGTCACCGCTGCTCGAGGCCACCTTCCTTCACAGAGGAAGCGAGGCTGATAACATCCCCTGCCCAGCTCTGGAGCCCCCCAGGCAGCTGCGTAGGACCCTCCCAAATGCAGCATTTTATGGCACCAGAGTCACAGCTCTCCCTCCCCCATGTCTTGCCAGGACAAAAACAAGCAGGAGCAGGAAGGGCAGAGGGAGACTAGAAACACAGGCTTTTAAACACAAAAGAGGAGCTGTCAATACAAACACAGGGTCCACTGCCAGCCCCCTCTGGGCGGTGGAGTCAGAGGTGGAGGATGCAGGTCCCTGCGAAGGCCCAAAACGCCTCTGGTGTGAGTCCTGACATCAAATAGTCGCCCTCGATGCTCAGGACTTTCCCTCCCTCCACCCTCACCGCTGCCTTAGGAAGTTAATAATATCTTCAAACACAATCACCTGTGTAAGGAAATCCCATCAATGGTTCTCCAGTTTTATGTGGATAAACATCACCGGGGGAACCTGAGGCCGGACCCTCAGGGAGCTGAGTCAGGGCCCCAGCACAGCAGGAGAGGGTGGTTTAGCCACATCCCCGGCTCCTGCAGGGAGGGCAGAACTGGACCCTCAGTGCACACACACGCCCACACCTGAGTGAGCAGGAGAAGCCAGGCAACACGCCACCCCGAGATCAGTAGTTCAGAAATACATGCTCGCAAGCCTCCCCTGAAATGCTTGTTAAATAAATAGGGCCCTAGATTTACCCCTTGGAAATTCTGATTCAATAAACCAGGCAACAGCAAGAATTTGTATTTATGCAACAATTGTCCCACTTCGGACCACACAAATGTGTCCTTTAAGTCAACTGTCTGTGGTTACCTAGTCACAGCCTGTCAGAAAGAGGATAAAAGTCCACTGCCTTAGGACCCCAGGCTGCAGTTCTGTTCTCTATCCTCTCCTTGAAAGCAGCATCCATGAGGCCTGCGTGGCTGGGGTCTCACCCCAATTCAGAAGGAGAGTGTTGCCTGCCTTGCCCGCCCTGGCTCTGTCTGGGATCTCGGCTCCTTCTCAAAGCCGTGATCAGGGCAACTGTCTAAACCTTATCACAAAGAGCTCCCAGCACGGAAATTGTGGAACAGACCGGCTGCATGTTGAACCTGATGAGGAGTAAAAACAGATCCATGGAAACCGTTGTCACAGCCACCAAAACTGCTTAGCCAGCAGCAGGAAGCAAACAAATCCACTGCAACATTAACTCAGGCAGAAGGTTCCAGCTCATTGACAGCAGGCTCGTTTGTTTTCCCATACGGCTCACACTGTCTACCTGGGCTGCGCTTGCAGAGCTCCAGCCTCATCGGGACAGAGCCGGCAGGCTGATGGATTTATGACACGCTGCCTCGATGACATATTTACCAGGGGCAGGAGGCTCGGTGCTCCAAAAGGAGAGGTTGCTGGACACTGAGCCTGCTGGGAAAATAGCAGTTAGAAGAATGGAAGAAGTCTGTGCTGGAGGGCGGCTTTAGGTGCCTCTTCCAGAGCCAGACTTCAGAGGTGGCACAGTGCCAGGACACCTCAGAGAAGGGGCACATCTCAGCACCCAGGTGCTACCTGTCTGCAACCATGAGGACATCACTTGACTCTTCCTAGACTCAATTTCCACCTTAGGAAAATAGGATTAAGTCCCTTCCACTTTCAAAGAGCAGCATAGCTGGACATAGCACCAGGGAGAAATGTGAAGGTGGTCACCGCAGACCCTGATGATGGAAAGATCCGCTAGTCACCCTAGCGGATGACTCGACTATTTCTGAGAAATAATTCCCTCACTTCTCGTTCGTTTTTATCTGATGCACAGGCAAACATGCAGCGTTAACTATGAAAAGGATTGTGGTTTTGATTGATTTATAGCTTTTGTCAGCTAGAAGGGCAAGGAAGAATAAAATGGTGATTATTAAACAAAGACTGGGATGAGAGCTTCGTGTCATCCTTCTCAATGAATGATCACAAACCCCTCTGTAAGTTGAAGACTATTATCTCAACTTTATGGGATGGTGAAACCGAGACTCAAAGAGGTTAAGTACTTTGTCTGAGATGATATAGCTTACAGGTGCAGAGCCAGGATTTGAGCTACATATGTACATTTATAGATATGTGGATACACTGTAGAGAGACACACATGATCTCTACTTACACAGATAGATACACTTACACATGCATAGCTCTATAGAGACACATATATCTAGATGATATAAATGTATATTCAGTAGAATGAATGAATTCCCTAAAACCAGAATTTATTTTCCCACCAGGGTGCATCATCTACACAATAGCCTTCAATTGTCCAACTATCTAATCATGCTTATTTATCATTTATCCATTCAACTTGCTCTTCTTCAACAACTGCTATGTACAAATCTCTGTTGGAAATATAAAGGTAAACTGGACAAGATTCTTTTGCCTGAAATTTTGATAGTTGATAGCAAAGAGTAGAATGTATACAGAAATTAACACAACAGCCCACAGAGCACTGTATGAGCAACAGGAACATTCCAGAAGGGAGAGAGACATGTTTCAGCTGAATCTACAGGGATGTTAGAATTTGGTTGTACAAAGATGGGAAGGAAAAATCATGGGCATGAAGAACAATCTGAACATTTGGCTCCAAGGCAGCATTTAATGCAAGTTCAGGGCGGGGGATAGTTGACAGAAAGTGGGTGATAATTTCAGTGAGGTAGGTAGGATGAACCCATAAATTTCTGCATCTATTTGGTAGCCACGGCTTCTGTACAAAACCCCTAGGAGCCGTCATCTTAGAGACACGCCATAGGCTTACTAGAGATGCATCTACTCCTGACAATTAGAGGCAGGGCAAAGTCTTCCCTCTTCAAGAGCATCCTAGATAGCCGTGACTCCATTTTATAATCTCAACATTCAGGAAAAAAGCTGGTCCCCTCTGCCAGCTGGAGTTGACAAGATGCCCACGCTGTTTTCCTCCATGACAGTCACCACCTGGAGTTAAAACATTTCAGAAGTTCCAAGAAGAAGATATAAGGAAAAGAATTTATATGTTGCTGCAAATATTGTTTCACCTGCCACCCCACATAAGATGAAAGGTGCCTGAGAAAGTGAAAATGCAGTGACAGGGATACACTTGGAGAAGCCAAAATTAAATTCACCTCTGGAAACATCTCCATTTCCTGCCTTAGATTTGTGCAAATGCTAATGACAAGGCTATCACATCCAGCATGAATATGATTAGCATAACTCTGCCTGATGAATTAATTCCTTTTGTAAAACTAAGGGTACAAATGTTTTCCTTTCCCCTTAATCCTCTCTAATAGATGCAGATTTGCCCAAAAAAAAGTTTTTTTTTCCTACTTTATGATGCATTTATTAGGTTGATTCTCACCTTATGCATAGATGAGGGAATGGGGAATATACTTAATTGTGATCTGTGCAAATACAGACCTTCCATTTTCAGGACAAGAGAGAGCAAAAATTATTTTTTTGGTTTGTTCTCAAGAAATTTTATAGTCACATTAAGATGATTTGTTGCTCTGAGATGTCTGATCCAAAAAAAATCATTTCTTTCCTATGCCTGAATGAGTTTAAGAAAATGAACAAAATTTTATTTTGCTTTAGAAAGTACAGAAGAGTACAAATATTTTGGAAATCAATCTGTCAATATGGATCAAGAAATATAAAAAATGTTTAATCCTTTGATCCAGAAATTTCATCTCTGGAATGTGTCTCAAGGAAATAATCATAAATATGAAAATCATGTATTGGCCCAGTGCCATGTTATTTATAATGATGAAAAAAAAGTTAGAAAAGACTTAGATGTTCAACAATAAAAGGATGGCAAAATAAATTACTATGCCACCTTTAAAGGAAACTATACAGATATTTTAAGGAATATTTATGAAAATTATAATACATGTATAACATGATAATTTTTATGATATAGTCATTATGACAGTGATGAAAACTAGTATTTTTTTTAAAGATTTATTGATTCATGCATACAAGAACTGGAATGCAGGCCAGATGTGGGGGAGGGTGAGAAGACTCACTAGAGACAGAGTGGGGAGCAGAATAGGCAGATGGACTGAAGACATTGCTGAGGGGAACAGCGGGTAAGACAGGAGAGGTCTGCCGCGCCATGTGGGTATCTCGCCGGTGGGTTGGGATCCAACCTGCACTGCAGAGACTGCGGATAGCTTCACAGTCCTGCACTCAACCGCCTGCGGCACTAGGGAAGGCCCAATGAAAACTAATATTAATTGACCACTAATAATAAGTGCTTTATACATGTCATTGAATTTTCACAAGATCCCAATGTGATAACCACTGAGGTATTATTTCGGACAACTGAATGTGAATCCACACTTATCTCTATATAAAAGATTTAATTAAAAAAATGGTTGGTGTTGACTTGAGCAAAGAGTGGAGAGAGAAAAGAGCCAGAAGGTAGCAGTAGGTGAACAAAAGACACCATAAACAGATTTTACTAGTATGTGTGAGATATATTTGGCAAGCATTAAATAAAAGGAAAAAATATCCCACGAAAGAATTGATTGGTTGACAAAGAGAAAAGAAAGAAAATGCCAAAGTTTGGAAATTCAGTTTGCAGGGTAGGAAAGCTAACTATTCCTAGGACCCTAGTGTAAAAGATGCAATTTTGAAAGACTTCATATGAAAGACTCAGTACAATTATTCAATTGAACAAGAATTCTCAAAAATTCTCAGCCCTGTGGCAAAGATCAGAAGGGTACAGCCTTCCCAGATATGGTTTCAAATGTCTCCTGATAACAGCTGCCCTTCACTAGAGAAAGAAAGAGGGCTTGCAGCAAAGAAGCTGAAAAATAAATCAGACTCAGGACTTAGAAAAGAACAGGGGTACAGTAACAAGCACATGAGAATGACTTACAAGGAATGAATCAGAAGCTTGCAAAGTTTGTAAGGAAAGTCTTTTTTCCCAAAGAAAATATGGAAATAGAATAAAAGTAATAATGGAAGAAGGGAAAATCGAAGACTTTGATCAAGATTCAAAGCAAGTCTGCATTCACCAGCCTTCCCTGAGCAGGAAAGAGGCTGAAATATCAGCACAAAAAGGAAATAACCCCCCAAGCCCTTCAGATGTGGCCGAGAGGTTGTACAGGCCAGGAACCCTCTAGGAGGTAGAGCAGTGACCTTGGGCCATGATGGGAAGGCACCTTCCTAAGTAGGAGTCGGATGGAGCCCAAGGTGGAGCTTCTCCCCTCTCTTAACGTAGGAAATACTCAAAATTTCTATCAGCTAGAAGGGCGAGGACAGTTTAGTATATTCGTTTTGATAATATGAGCTTCTGAAGTATGTTACAACTTCGATCTGATTCTGCAGTGTAGATCTAGGATTTGCTCTCTGGTAAAAGAGATTGTCCTTGTCTCCCTACAGCAAAACAGTACTTCTGGAGAGAGGGAAGATTACCAAGGGGATAATTAAAAAGAGTTATTGAACATAGGGCAAGACTCCAAAAGCTGAGCAGTCAGAATTCAGGAAGGTACTTCCCTGGCAATGTCTTCATCAACAGAAACAGGAGGCAGGCTTCCAGAAGGCTGAGCAGCCAGCTTCTTAAAGGAACACACCGCGGGTCGAAAGAGCTCACCCTTCCTACTCAAAAGGTCATCTGAAATAAAATATGAAATGTCTAGGGGATTGGCTCTATTATTAAATTAAATCAGAGTAACTGGATATTGCAATAGATATTTCAAAAGCTGTCGCAATAAATAACACCAAGATGGAGATTAGTTCCTGGTCTCATGAAGCATTTCATTGAATCGAGAGAATCTCTGTGTGTGTGTATTTAGGATTCGCTGAGCCTGGTCTGGGATAGCTTCCTGGACACAGAGGTGAGAAAAACTTAGGTCCTCTCTGCAGAGGACATCACCTGACAGGGGGACGCGGAGGCACAGGTAGTTGTGGGGGTGAGATGGAGGTAGCAAGCAGGGAGCAGCAGACGTCAGAAGCCCCAACAAGGGCTGGAGAGGATGCAGAGAGGGGAGCCCTCCCCAAGCAGTGTGGTTGGGCATGTGAACTGGTGCCGTCGGTTGGAAAGTGGTCTGGACTTACCACGACAAACTGAAACTGGAAAGGCCAGACGATACAGCAACCCCACTTTCGGGGCCCCATCTGAAGAATACACCAGCATCAATTCAAAAAACTGTTATGATTATTACCGCACTATTTACAATAGCTGGGACAGGAAGGTGACCCCAGGGGAAGGACCGCGTCATGAAGGTGTGGTGTGTCCGTGCCAGGGACACCGTTCAGGCACGAAGACAGGTGAAATGTGACCATTTACAGCAAAATGGAAGAAACTAGAGGGGAGATTGTGACATAAACGTTCCAGAGAGCTAAAGACAAATAGTGAGTGATCTCACGTATTTAAGTCATATAAGGAGAGTATTGAGAAGAACTGGGAGAGAGAGAGAGAGAGAGAGAGAGAGAGAGAGAGAGAGAGAACTGTGAGATGCTGCAGACGGCCAATTAAATAAGGAATAGTCACCCCAAAATGCCTTTGGTTCAAGAAAAAATGAGGGGAAATTTGGCCAGAACTTCCAAGACCCCAGGAACCCAGAGACCCAGGGATGCTATGAAAAGACTTGCTTATTTTTCTTTCTCACTCTGTGACCTGGGATGACTTTCCTCTCTGCATCTCAGCTTCCTGACCTGGAGAAGAGGAACCGCATATTAATTTCTTGATACTCTGCATAGTAGAAATGTGAAAGAATGAAAAATACACAAGTGGCTCGATGAGAAAGAAAGTGAGAATGGATACGTCTGGTGCCTGGCATTTAGTAACTGCCAAATAATGTCATGTAGCGCAACTCAAAATTGCCACCTTAAAAAATCAAAAGCCAACTCAAACAAACAAATCACCACAACAAAGTTCTCTCTGATGCCTAAGGACACAGCTAACGTTTTCCTCTCTGGGGGATCCCACAAGAAGAAACCCCTCTGTGGTAACACTAATCACATTGAATACTAATTGTTCTTTAATACACCTGTTTTCTAATGAAGAAGATATTTTTTCTAGTGATAGTGTTTTATTTTTATTTTTCACTGCAGGTGTAAATGAGTTTACATTTACAATGTTTTGCACTAAGAATATGTAATTTTTAATTGCCATCAAAATCTGCAATATGTATTATAGATTAAATTACTGGTCCCCATAAAAAACAGTATCATTTCAGACATTTTGCTGCAGCTCGGAGAAGTGATGTCATTTGCTCCTGGTCTTCTAGCTCATTCCGAAAGCTGTGCCCTTTGAGTTTAAATCAGGTGCTCCTTTCTATGCAGCTTCAGAGCAATGAAAACATGAAAGAAAAACTGGGTCAGACAGACAGAGGCCCGTGTCTCTAGGTGCAGGAAGGGAGGGAGGCTAAGCAGGCACTAATCAACTCCACCTCACCTATCTCAGATTCTATTTTTCCACAGCAGAGTTAGAGGCACTCAGCACAGAATTACCTTCTCAGGCGCTGTATAAATAAATAGCCAAAGAGTCGAGGTGTTCACTGAGATACTCGCTGATGCCAGGGTAACACTTATCTCTGGAGAGAGGAAATAGGATTGTGGGCAGAGAGTCTAGCGGCCTATCATTTTTTAAAAGAGCTGAAATAAATATGGTGGAATAACAACATTTGTAAAATACCTCAGTGGCGAGTACACAGGAACACACAGGTGGTGTTGCAGTCCATACTTTGAAAAATGCTTTAAATGTTTGCATGTTTTGCTTGAATTGAGGCTCTCTTCCATGTCCTTCTCAGCCCATGACAGATGCCTTCACTGGCTCACGCAGTGGAAGAACTCCAGGAACTAAATAGCTGGTTACCTGAATCAAAGGACAAGGAGAGAGTCGGGGTCCAGGCAGAGGGTGGAGCGTGACCATGGGCCCTGGGATCTTGTGGGAAGAGAGGAGGACTCCCAGCTAGGAGGAAGTTCCCTCTGGGGGAACCCCAGAAGTTGAGAAAAAGGCCCCCCACGCCTTAGGACTATTTCTGCTCATCTTATATTGTCCATCTACCCAGAGGAAAGAGGGAAACTCTTCTGATCATCCAGGGACCAATCTTTATGAGAAAAGCTTTTCTTTTTTATGACAAAATTTAACCATTCCTTTCCTCCCCAAAGGAAAGGTCAAATTTTCCTTTTCTCTTGATGAAAGGTTGATAATTCTCTAGCAAACATCTGTGGGATAAGAAAATAAAAAGTCTCCATTTCCAGTGCTTCGTGCTGAGAATGATGAAATTAGTAACAGCTGCCATCATGTCTGTCCATGGTGAGTTATTTCATAAATATTAGAAAGCAATAAAAGTGAAAAAAACCAGCATGGAGCTCTTGATATCTGAGCATGCAGATCCTATAATCTTTAGCAACTATCTGTGTTGTGATCACACTGGATAAATACACGTTTTCAGACTTTCAGAATCCACAGTTCCCCTTTCTTTAGGCCAGAAAAAAAAAGATGCTGTCGACCCAATGGTGCCACCTCGTGGTGCTAGGACGTAAGTTGTCTGAACTGGAGGATTTTTATTTTTTCCTCTGAGGTGAGGCTGTGACTGTCATTTATTGAGAAATTCGTTGACAACTGATGAGATAGCAGGTGCTTTCATCCATTCATTTCACAACAACCTAGTGAAATATCCCTTCATTTTCTACTTTAGTGCCAGTGGTGTCCAGGTGTCCAGGTGTGTGAGGGTGAGGTGAGCACGCTGACAGAAGTCGTCTGGTGCCCTGGAGGTAAGATTTAGTGGCAAAGCTTCTGACCCTGCAGCTTCTTCTCTCCCCATCGTACCTCACAGCCTCAACTACACCTGGCCACGAGGCTCAGAGCGACACAAATCTAGAGTTTCCCATTTCTGAAAAAGAAAGATATTCCAAATGGCTCCCTCCCTCCCTCCCTGGTGCATATATTGTTCATCAACCACAAGCCCCTGGACTCTTAGCCTCAGGTCCTGGCAGTCACTCGGCATCTGTCAGCCTCATCCAAGAGGCCACGTCACAAGCAAAGCATCCGAAGGGGCAAATAGATGGTTCTGACCACTATGAAAACTTCACATTCTAAAAACGATCTCTCAAAAATAACTGAGCAGCGAATTGAAAGAATCTATTCAGCAGTCCCAGTCTTGAATTTGAAGAGGGAGATTCTGGCAAAGTGTGGGCCTCGCAGGTTAGTTGAGCCCCAGGCTGCAGCACCGGAGCGGACTCTCCTGTGGCTTCAAACAACCCAAGTTTCTTTTTCTTTTCTTTTTTTTTTTAATAATAAATTTTATTTTTATATTCCCCATACAATTGCAACCCCCCCATTCTGACCCCAATCAAGTTTCCTTTTCACTGTATGCAGTTGGGTGTGGGTCTACAGCTGTCTTTTATCTGGCACCTTTTCCATCTAGACTCTCCATCTGGAAAGCAGGGTCCCTGGGTTGCTGCTGCGAGGGTTGGCAGACCCCGAGGCCCCCACAATGCAGGTGCTCAGCCCCTTGCGCCTAGCATAGGCTGGCCCAGCAGGTGCAGACAGAAGAACAAGAGGCAGGGCGGGGCAGGGAGGACAGGCGAGCAGCCCGTGTGACAGGTGGCCTATACATGCGTATGGGTGGCAGCAGACCTCTCCTGTCTCCCCGCTGCTCCCCTCAGCAGTGGATTTCAGTAGATCTGCCTGTTCTGCTCCCCACTCTGCCTCTGGTGGGTCCTCTCACACACCCCCAACCTCTGGCCTGCACCCCAGCCCTTGCATGCATGAATAAATAAATAAATAAGAGAGAACAGCATGTTCAACAAAGACAGACCAAAAAAAAGGAAAACGTTTTTGACGTCCTGGGCCCCGCTGGTGAGATGAGTCACCCTCTGAAACTAATGGAAAGGAATCAGCAGGTTTCTATGTGTGTTCTGCCTCCTGAGACGCTCCTGACTGTGCTGGGCCCAGAAGGGAAAGGAGAAGGTTGGCAGGACTGTTACTGGGCTGTCCACACCTTGCTGTCCCTGGTGCTGGTCAGTCGTGACGATCACCTTCACCCTGGCTCCTTCTCTCGGCCGTGTCACTTTGTGGTTCTGGTTATTGCAGTATCCGCGGCTATGCCCCAGCTCTCTGTCTCCTGGCTTGGGATGATGTGAAAGGGCACAGAGATTTTTTTTTTCCCTACCCTCTCAGTTTGAGATCAAATAAAGATCAGTGTGTGTGTGTGTGTGTGTGTGTGAAGTGATACCCCAGAATTCCACAGCAGTCAAAAATCTGAGTCTTTAATTTTACAAGCGACTGCTTCCGAAGCTGTGTGGATTGACTTAATTCACTCCCTTTGCATCACTCATAAATCTGAAATCCTGTGTCTCAAACCAGAAGAAAATCAGGTGAAATTAAAAGACCGTGAAGCCTAGGATAAATAGAGTCAGGACCCCCGCGGGAAGGGGACCCGGGTGTCTAAGACAGGGTTAGAGTACGGGACATGGGCTCCAGAATAGGAGTTTCTGAGAGTCCAGGAGGAGGTCGCATCCCGGGCAGTCCCCAGCACTGCAGGCAAAGCCGGCCATCCTTATGCCGAGCCGTCTTCTGGACCCCAGCTGGCCGTGAGTGTGGAATTTTTTTACTTGAGGTGACCTTGGTTCATAGCACAGTATACGATTCAGGTGTGTCTATTCAGTGTAAGTCACCACCCCGCACCCACCACCAAAGCAAGCAGAGTCCTCCACCAGAGCCAGCCGGGCCTCTTCTGCTCCACTGTTCCCTCCCAACCTCCACCCGCAGCCTCTTCCCAGCCTTGCTTTGGCTTACTTTTATTTATCTAGTCCTTTCTTTTGTTTCTTTATATTTCACATACTGAGAGAAATCATTCTGTATTTGTCTTTCTCCTCGGACTTATTTCACTTGGCATCATCCCTTCCAGTTCCACCCATATTGTCACAGCAGCTAGATCTGATCTTTTTCACAGCCGAGTAATATTACACACACACACACACACACACACGCACGCACACGCACACACCCCACATCTTCTTTATCCACTCCTTTCCTGTTAGATGAGCATGGTTTCAATTACTTGTGTTCCAGTTTGGGTGCTGACAGGGGTGCTTTCCAGTAGTTGCTGAGGCTGCCCGACCTTTCCAAGTTCAAGGGCATCGTAAGGGACTTACAGAAAACAGGGTAAACTGGCAAGCAAAGGAAGGGGAAACATTACTATGTGCCTTCAAGATCTAAATGTGCTTCCCTTAGGGAGTCCCCACAGCACTTTCAGGTAAGGTCAGTGTGACTAAGCCAGATTCTGTGGACACTGAGGATCACCACGAAGCTGGGCACCCGAAGCTGCAAGGCTGCTGGCCCAGTAACAGAATCTAGTCACCTGATACCCTCTGTCCATGCTGGTTTCCCTGTGTTTTTGAGCTATGTACAAAAAAACAAATTTTTGTAATTTTGCTGTGAGATTCTAGGCATTTTCCAGAGCATCTCAGTCTCTTGTTTTTATTTTCAGATTTATTTATACCAGCACTGGGTACAGTCAGAAGCGCAGGAGGGTAGAGAATTCACCAGAGCCAGAGCGGGCAACAGAACAGGCAGACTGATGAAATACACTGCCGAGGGGAGCAGCGGGTGTGGCAGGAGAGGTCTGCGCCCCATGTGGGACCCTCGTCTGGCAGCAGGGGATGGATCCGGCGCTGCAGAGGCTGCGGGCAGCTTCACAGCCCAGCGCTCAACCGCTGCGTCACCAGGGAGGCCCGCGTCTCAGTCTCTTACCAATGAAAACTACTTAATGAGAAATGCCATAGTGGATTTTCCAGTAAGTTGTTTCTATTTAGCTAAGGAAAATTAAAAAGTCATTAAAATATCAGCATAAATATTGGATCATAGTATTTAAATATGCCTGGAAGGAACTGTATATAAAATGCTTAAGTGAAAAAAATCAGGATACAAGATGACAAGGTCACTATGGAGACACTTATTAAATATTGTGCGCTTAATGAACTAGTAGGAAGAAATTAAAATCCAAGACTCACTATGATCTTGTAACAATGTTAGAATTAGGAATGATTTTTTCTTTTCTTTTTCCTTTTCCTCTCCAAATTTCTCTAATACCATGGTTTTCTAACACAATTCTCATTAAAAACTGATCATTTGGTTGTTATCATTGTCAACAGCAATTCAAAATAGATTTTATTAAAACATAGATTTTATTAAACCTATGCTAAATACTAAAACGTAGGTTTCAGTATTTAAAAATACATGTTTATATAAGTGTATAAATATTATATAAACAGCATAATATATGCATTATATGTATTATATACACACATGCACGTATATTCTACAATTAAAGATTTGAATTTAAATTTTTTTAAGATTTATTTATTTATGCATACAAGACCTGGGGTGCAGGCCAGAGATGCAAGGGATGAGAGGATTCACCAGAGCCAGAGTGAGGAAAAGAACAGGCAGACTAACTGAAATCCACTGCTGAGGGGAGCAGGAGGGAGACAGGAGAGTTCTGCTGCGCCATGTGGGTAGCTCCTTGGCTGGGGATTGAACTCGTGCTGCAGTGGCTGGGGATAGCTTGATAGCACTGAGACTTAAACTCCTGCACCACCAGGGAGGCCCCTAAGATCTGAATTTAAAGAAAGACCTCCTCGATACGACATTGAAACATTTTCCTAGTTTCTCTGGTGCCTGCTGATCAGGACCGAGGAAATGACACACATTTGAAACTTGGCAGGCGCCGCTGCCATCCCTCCGGACAAGACCTGCCCCTTCCTCTCGCCCAGGGACCCAGAGGACACAGGTTGTGCTGGTGACCAGCTAAGCTTGAGGGCGTGCTCATTAGCTCCAAGTCGTGTTCAGCAAAATGCTAAGTGGGCAGGCGGGCAGCCCTGTTGGGAAGGTAATAAAATACTCATTAAGGCTCATATGCCCGTGGACAGCCTCCTGGTTTTGCTGACATGTGATGAATTTGGTGCCCAGGCCAAAATGCTTCCAGAGGAGTCGCCCTCCTTGTGAGGTTTGGGTGGGATGAGGCGGGGGAGCAGGCCTGGCATCCCCAGCTCACCGCTGCGTTCAGCAGGGCCAGCCCCTCTCACACAGGTGGTGAATAAAAACATGAATAAAACCCCGGAAAACAGAAATCACAAAATCCAGGATTTTCAAAACGGTTTATATTTTGTTAAAAAGAAAGGGGGGTGATGAGCAGGGGAGCTAGGAAGGAAATCAGAGGGACAATCCATGGAGCCCCAAATGTCAGAAGTTTTCAGCCATCTGTCAAGAGAGTTCTTTAAATGTGTCGTTTCTAGAATATTCCAGGCCAGGAGGCAGCGCTTCCTTCTCACCAGACAGATGACTTCTAACAACAAGAAAGCAGATGATGTAAATATCTCCATGTGAGGATCTAGAAGGCCAAGTAAGGAAAAGCCACTCTTTGTTAACCAAACCAGTCTTAACCTAAAAGAGGACGCAGGCCGTGGGCTCACGCTTCTGTCCTAAGTGCAGAAGCCCTGGCGTTTGCTGATGGGCAGATGGGCAGAGTCATCCTTCGTGTATGCACTCATTCAAGAATGCAGAACCAACCTTTGCCAGCTGCTGAGCTGAGCGCTGAGGAGAATTTAGACTCTTGCTTTGAGGGTGTTCCCCAACCACAGAGTTGCTGCCACCCAGGAGCCTAGGCTCAGCCCCTGCACACCCAAAGGATCCAAGCCTGCATTTTACCCAAACGCCCAGGTTTCACTTGACAAGCATTGCATCAGGCAAGTCCTCTAGTCTAGCAAGATACCTGCCTCTTCCACATGTTCCCATGTGGGGTCCCCATGACTGGCATATGGGGACCACCTTTTCCAGGTCCTAAATCGGAAGTGGCATCAAGGGCTCAGCCTGGAGCCCTTGGGGGCCTCCATGTCTCCAGCTGAAAACACTAGGGGCGAACTTGCTCCTGCGTAACTCAGGGATTTCCCTGGGACCTTCCCAGCAGTGTCACCATCAAGGGCTCCAATCGGGCTCATCAGAGTCACCCCGACTTCCTACAGCTCTGTCTTTTCCGCAGCTCCTCACCCCTCCTCCACCTGCACATGTTACTCTGCAGCACCCTGCTTCCTTCTCACCCTTCTGGACCATCAATGAGCCACTCCTCATCCTCCTCATCCTGGGTTTTGAAGCCAAGGTCTACACCAGCCCACAGAGCAGGAACGGGCTGTGCCGATTGGCTCGCAGGTCAGGGAGGCGAGCATCTCCCTCCGTGGGAGAGTGGTGGTAATGCCAGTAGTTGGTTTCACTGCACTTTGCTGGCTCCTTGTAGCTCTGCTGTTGTTTTCTCCATCTCAGCTTACTTCTATGCTCGATCCACCACTGGGTCCTTGTGTTCTTCATGTGTGTGAGTCCAGGCACTCACTCAGGCAATATTTGCTGATTGCTGGCTGTGTGACAGGTGTTGGGCTAAGCTCTACAGGTTTGGGTGAATATACACACTTTATGTATATGTATACATATATTATATATTTGCAATCACCTATTTGTAAACTAATTACACACATTATAACATGGTCTTATTTGAAAATTATTTACTTCCAAGGAGACTTAAATGAACAGGTGTAGACTTGGCATTTTCAATGACCCAAGTGCAGCAAGACATCCAAAGCAGCCAGCAGAGGGCAGAAGACCCTAACAAAAGGTGGATAACCAGCCTTCAGAGTGTAATCCTCCTCCTGAGGGTCTGCTTGGTGCAGGATCTGAGGATCAGGGACCCCTCCAGCAGGTGACATCTGGGGGGGCTTGTTTAGCTATCTGGCGAGCGGTTCTCCATGTGGGTGGTACATTTTGGACCATGGAGGTCACCTTCAGGGTTAAATGTTGGTGCCTTTCTCGTCACAGAAATGAGTAGGGCAAATAATCCCCCTTCATTAGGCAATTTGGTGATTCAATCTTGGAATGAAAGGAGATAAGGCAAGAACAGACATAGAAATTCTCCTATCTGGGGCCTCCCTGGTGGCACAAGGGGTTAAGTCTCAGCACAATGAAGCTATCGGCAACCACTGCATCACGAGTTCGATCCCTGGCCAGGTTGCTGACCCACATGGCACAGCAGACTTCCTTACTCGCCCGCTGCTCCCCTCAGCAGTGGATTTCAGTAGATCTGCCTGTTCTGCTCCCCACTCTGTGTCTGGTGAACCCTCTCACCTCCCACCCCACACCTCTGGTCTACATCCCAGCTCTTGTATGAATAGCTAAATAAATCTTAAAAAAAAAAAAAAAAAAGAAATTCTCCTGTCTGTCAGGCTCTGTATTAGCCATTTATGGGTATCAGTTCTTTTAACCCTTGCCAAGAACCATGAAGTAGATGCTATTTTCATCGTATACATGAGATATCAGTGCTCAGAAAGGCCAGGATATTTGGTCAAAGATACAAACCTAATAAGCAAGATGATACAAAACTCAATTCTGGGACTCTCGGATTGAGAATCCGGGCTCTTTCTATTGCACCACTGGACCACTCTCGAATGCTTTCAATAATTATTTACTGAGTTTCTACTGAATGTGCTGCCAGGTGTTGTGGTTTTCGGAGTGAATAATAATGCATGGCCTCTGTCCTCCAGCAGCAGCACTTAGTGGGGCTAAAGATACAAACAATTTGGCCAGCATGTGAAATGGTAAAATACATTAAGCATTAATACATTAAATAAATAATAGTTGGCTATTAATAATTAAATCAATTATTAAAATAATATAGCTCATCATAGAAAATAAGAGCTTTGCCTTAGATGCACGAGGAGTGTTGCTGGCCGACAGCTACCAGCTGCTGTGCTTTAGGGGTCCCCTGTGATGCTCAGAGCAAGGGGGGGGGCTCTCTACAGACTAGGATCTTCCTGTGAAACATACCTCCTGTGGTGGGAAGTCCACCCAGACTCCAGCCTCGCATGTCTGGGATACCCCCTGATCTGAAGCGCTTCCTTCCCAATGTGTGCTCTCTCCTCTGACAGGTGTCAGACATGCGGTGTGCTCTAAGACTCTCCTCACCTGTCTCCCGCCCATCAGACACTAAAACATGTGCTCTTTTAAATGGAGAATTAGAGTTAAAGCAACAAATGCACTCATGATCCTGGTGTCATAAAACTGCAGAGTGCAAAGATATGGCTGCGTTGCAGAAAGATTCCCTTGTGGGCCTGCTTTATAGACACAGCTGACCTAGGGCTCCATCCACAACAGTGTCTGTTCCTCTAGGCAGGGATTTAGCCTCAAGGTAGGTTATGAAAGGTCAGAGCAAGTCGGTTCAGCTTCTCTAGTGACCAGAGTTAGTCACCTGAAGCACTGAGGTCACAGGTGCAGCCTTGATGAGAAATCAAAACAAATACCTGGCAGGTCAGCACCTTTGTCTTCTAGCCTTTACTGTGTGGATTTACAGAAAGTCAGGAACAGAATGACTAAAAGAGAAAAGAAAGCTTCTTCGCTCAAAGTACTGATCTGACTGTGTTGTAACTGTTGATATACTCGTCTGCTATTGTCACTAACACTTTAGCACCTCCTCTCAGATTGACTAGCCCTATAATGTGGAAGATGTGGAAGATGTGGAGAAGGGAGTCAGCAAATACTTGATGATATAATAATATACACCGATGAAGTTGTAGTTTGGTATTAGTTCAGTGCAATAATGTTAAATATCCCTTTTGAATATTATTATTCAAAATAGTAATATACGATAATGACTCATGTAGCAAAGTTCACACAAAGCAGCCATGACACCTGTATATCTTGTTCATTGAGAGACAAATAAACAGAAGAAAAGAGAACCAGATAGAAAACTTTGAGAGTTTAGAATATTACTGATGTGACACTGTGTGTAGATAGCACTGTAACAGCCTTGTGGTCCCCTGGGATAAGCACTAAGTTGTGTCTCACACCTCTCCATGCAGTTGATGATATTACTCCCCTAACTCATATTTCCGCTAGTGGAAAATAATCAATTAGAATAAGTTCAAACCTTGAAGTTGGGAAGGTCTTGTATAGGGTTACTAAAAGTCCCAAGGTTAGAACATATCTGTAATTTTAATAAATTTGAAGTAGAAAAATAAAATGCAAGTAATGGTATGACTGTTGAAAAGGATATGAGTCAAAGGTAAATCTTAATGTTTGGGTCTGAGACACTGAGAGATTGCTGGTGACATTTTCTAAGATATCTAGGAGTAAAATAACAGAGGAGGTAAAAGATCTATATGTGAAAGCTATAAGATTCTGTTAAAGGAAATAAAAGAAAACACTAAGAAATGGAAAGATAACCTATGCTCATGGGTTAGGGAAATAAAGATCATTACAATGGCAAAAACTAAAGCACTTTACAGATTCAATACAAAACCTATCAATATCCCTCTGAACTTTTCAAGAAAATAGAGCAAACAATTATAACATTTGCATGGAACCACAAAAGGTCCCAAATATCCAAAGCAATTCTGGGAGAAAAGAAGAAAAACAAAACTTCATACTCCCTGACATTAAATTATACTACACAGCAACAATAAACAAAACAGCATGGTATTGGAACAAAAAAAAAAAAAGAAACACAGACCAATGGAATAGAATAGAAAGCCCAGAGATAAACCCACACAGATACAGAGAGTTAATAATTGACAAAGAAGCCATGATATACAATGGAGAGAGGAAAGCATCATTAACAAATGCTGTTGGGAAATATGGATTTTTCTCATACCAAAAAAAAAAAAAAAGAAAGAAACTAGATCCATACTTCCCTCCACATGCAAAAATGAACACAAAATGGATTAAAGACTTAGATATAAGACCTGATACAATAAAAAGCTGAAAATAATACACGGTGGACAGCTTGCAGGACATTAATTGCAAAGACGTCTATGAGGATATTTGCTTAGCTTCAAGGGGAACAAATACAAAAATAAACACGTGGAATAACATCAAACTAAAAAGCTTTTGTACCTAAAATGAAACCATTGCAAAAAACAAAAGGGAGAAGATACCTGCACATCACGCGTCCATACAGTACTAATGCTCAAAAGACATCATTTAAAGGATGTTGAACAATTTTTCACTTGCCTTTAGGCCCTCTGAATCTCTTCTCTACCAAAATATTTATTTAAATCTTGCCCTTTTTTAAAAAATTAATGTCTGTGTTACTGTTGTTGAAGTGCATAAGTAGTACATGTATTTTGAGCATTATAAGCCAGATGCTGCAAAAAAAAAACAATTGCTTTGTACTTATTTACTGCCACAGACGTGCTTCTTGGGTGTTTTCAGAGTGTTCAGAAGTTTCAGAGTACATCAGCTCTTGGTGCAAATCCTGCCATTTAAGTCTAACGGAAGAATCTTGAGCAAATTGCCAAACCCAGCTCCATGAAATGAATGAAATAAGATCACAGACCCAAAGCTCAGGGCCCAGCCTGCCCTGCCCCTACTTCTGTAGCAGAAGAGTAAGGAAAGTCATCTGCGCACCCCCCCCAACAAGAGCCCCAGCTCCCCAGGCCCTTCCGGACATGACTCTTAGGTTTCAACTCAAAAAAGCGGACTGACCACGGAGCGGCCGGTGGGCAGTCCCACTTCAGCGACAGAGCTGGCTGACAGAGAAAATAAACTGGATGAGGAGCTGTCTCAAAAGCAGTTTTATAAATCAGACCCTTGCTAACAGCCAGAGGAAAATATCAAATCTTTCTCCCGCTCTCCCAAGCTCTGTGAAATCCGGTCTGTTTTCCAAAGTCCAGGCCTCAGAGCCCTCCGTTGCCTTGAGAAATAGGCAACGGGACGGGAAGGGACCTGGGGGAGGCCGGCAGGGAGCTCTGGACACACTGTTCTGCTAAGAAGGTGGAAGCGCCGTGGCAGAGGTGTGTGGTCCCGCCGCGTGTAGGCCAGGCCGAAGCCTCCCTCCCCCAGAAACTCATTTATCACCTTGATGGTTTCAGCTCATTTGCAGCCAAGTTATTGTCACCCTTAAAATAATGTGGCTTGACAGGGAAAAAATGAAATCCTTGTGAAAAGTTACATAGTCATCACACTCTGGAGTCAAAATATAGACTGCAGTACCCAAACACGGGGCCCTGGCTGCGGCGGGTGGTATTTCCTCTCTCCCCCAGGCTTGGTTTTCCAACAGGACATTAACATTTATGTCATGTTAACGTGCACCTAGGCGTGGCGTGTGGCCGCCTGCCATGGACACGGAGAAGCACGGGCTGGGGCATGACCGCCAAGACCTGCAGGATAAATGGAGACGCGTGTTTCCTCGCCCAGAGAGTTAATAGTGGGCGACGAGTTAAATGCTCAGTCATCCCCTGGTGCTTACACTCCATCTCAGATGTCAGGAAACTCCTAAATCTTGCGGTGCTACCAACCACAACTGCTTTGCACCCCCAGAACCAATGGAGCCACAGTTGGCACCTCCAGACTTGCTGGTCACCCCGTTGCACCTGGACTTGTGACCTCGATCCACAGTTGCTGGCCTCAGGCTCCCCGTCTGTGAAATGGAGCGATATGAGTGTGCCTGTTTTTTGCAGAGGATATGAAAGCGATTATGGAAAATGACCCACCCTGACCTGTGCATGCTGGTGATGAGCCTGGCAAGGCAGGCTCTTCCCCCTACTTTCTGTTTGGCATTCCTTACCTTGCAAGACTTTAAGATTGTGGCCTAGATACTGCCATTTCCTAGATCAAACTCAATTCCTACTATGGCCTGCAGGTCAGAGCTGCCAACGTTAGCCAGTATTATTATAACCCATGTCTCCTTGCGTGTTGTGATTATTGTTTTAAATTGGAAGTTGCTAAATTTCCTTGGCCCTTTATCTGCGGTACTATTTGAGACTTGGATAGAAATAATGTCTCCTTTGGAATTGATGTTTCTGTGTCCTTTGGGTAAATACCTAGGAGTGGAATTGCTGGATCATATGGAAGCTCTACCTGCACCCCTATGTATATAGCAGCACTGTTTACAATAGCTAAGCTTTGGAAACAACCCAAATGCCCAAAAATAGATGACTGGATCAAGAAGATGTGGTCCATATATACCATGGAATATTACTCAGCATTCAAAAAAGATAAACACATGCAATTTGCAGCAACATGGATGGCGCTGGAAGGGATCATGCTCAGCGAAATAAGCCAAAAAGAAAAAGAAAAATACCGGATGGTCTCACTCATAGCAGGAATCTAGTAAACTTAAATAAGGGACCAGGAAAATGAATAACTATAAGAAAGTGAAAATCAAAATCAACAAAAAACTATGAACCAGAGACACTTTTAGGGGGGCGGGGGCGGGAGGGGAGGGATTGGGGTCAGAATGGGGGGGCTGCAATTGTATGGGGAATATAACAATAAAATTTATAAAAAAAAAAAAAAGAAATAATGTCTCCTGAGATAAATTGTGGAACATCGATATAATTTGTTTTGCTTCTCCCAGAACTTCCAAACATTATCCCTTTATTACTTTTATTTTATTTTTCATTTTATTGCGTTAACCTTGGTTTACAGCACTATATATATGACTCAGAGGTACACGTTCATACCTCTTCGGATGTACATCGCCCACTACAGCAGCAAGGTACCCAGAATTCTCCACCATAGTCCACCGGGCCCCTCTCCAATTTGCTCTCCACCAGCCTCCTCTGATCACCTTAGTTCTACAGATTTCTAGGGTTTGTTAGAGATTTGGTTTTGAGTGAACCTTTATTTTGTTTCTCCATATTCCACATGTAAGTGAAACATCCTGTATCTTTCTCCTTCTGACTTATTTTACTTAACATCATCCCCTCCAGCTTCATCCTTGTTGTCACAAAGGGCAAGAGTTCATCTTTTTTTATTCCATTGTGTATATAAACCACATCCTCCTTATCCACTCCTCTACCCTTAGGCACCACATGGAGTTTTTCCCACACATTGGCTATTGTAAATAGTGCTGCAGTGAACATAGGTGTGCATCTATCCCTTCAAATTAGTGTTTTGTATTCTTGGGGTTGGTACCTAGCAGTGGAATTATTGGATCACATGGTAGATCCACTTTTAACATTTTAAGAAACTTCATGTTGTTTTCCAGATGGGCTGGCCAGTCTGCTGTCCCACAACAGTGTCTGAGGTTTCCTTTTTCTCAATTTAAATTTTTCTGTTGAGGTTTAGACAGAGAGATAGGGTAAATGCAGCCCCCTCACCCAAGAGTTGTCATCTTATAGTCATTGAGGGAGTCTTTAATACAGCAAATTTTCCCATTCACCCTTTCCACATAGCCTGTGATTGAACATTTCTCCTTCTATGAGGCTGACCATTCCTTGGGGGTGTCAGCTTTCTACCAGGAAGGCACTCTACACCTTTGGCAACATGTAGGTTCTGCCCGGCCACCCCGGGAGGCCATGCCAATTTGCCAGCACCTGCAGAGTCAGGATGCATTTCTCAGGGGTAAGCAGCTGGGCTGCTTAAACCCAAGTTCCCAGCCTCACTTATTGTGTGGTCCCTGTAGATTTCTTTCTTTCATTTTAAGTTCAGCAAAGGGTTTAAAACCTTCTTGAAAGTTTATTTTCAAGGAATAAGTTTTTTGTTTCAAGAATACATATGTGTGGCCCTTTGCAGGGGGGAGAAATGGTCAAGGCATGGGGTGGATTGCCCCACCCAGGGCGAGCCTTTCCTGTATCCACCTGAAACAGATATCTTCCTGCAGTCGTGGGCACAGTCTTCTTGCCTCAAGGCTGGTGACCAACGTGCCAAGCTGCCTGAAGACTTTCTGATGGAGATTAGGCTGAGAAACCCCAGCTGTGGAACCGAGATTCTCCTGACCTGCTCTTTTATAGCTGGTTGTGCAACTGCCTCATCCGTGGGGTTTGGCCCTGCCTCACTGGGGTGCAAAACTGCAGACTGTGCAGGTGGCTTTCGCTTTGACTCATTGCGGTGGATTTTTAGTCTGTCCAGATTTTGCTCATTTGTATGCAAGACTATGCATGTGTTTTATATATATTTTAAAATACCAATTTATTTTGAAGTGTAATAAAGTACAAAAAGATGGTTATCTGCCTCTGCTGTCCTTGTGAACTGGAAATCAATATTCTTTCTTACATTCAAACAGTATTCTCTCCCTATCTAAATTCAAGACCTGAGCTTATTCCCTCTTACCACCCAAATGCGTGAATATTATTGTGCATCTTTTACTGACAAAATTGTTTTTAAATTCAGTTTTCTTGATAGGTCTTTCAACCCATAGCATTATTTATCTCTTATATTGTGAACTTACTTTACAAGAATAACATCTCTCTGCTAAGACTCTGTTGGTCTACAAATGTCTGGAGGATATACTTCAATTGAGTCATATAAGAATATGATATTTTTTTCATGTCCATTTGATCTCATTAATAATTTATCAGGACAGATTACTAGTTAATGATAGATTTAATTATCTTATATTTGAGGTATGTATTTTCTAATGGTACATTTAAATTTAGTTTGGAATAAATTTTCTGGAAATATATGCCAGGATCTCTGAAAAAGTTTTCATAATGCAATCTTATAAATTTACTTATATTAATTTATCTTACAAAGCATCAATTATGCATTAAACTTTTGTTTACAAAGATATGAAGGCTAGTCATTATATTTTTATATATCTGAAAAAGATGACAACATTATGAACTGAAGTGTATAATTAATTAAATTATGGTATACCATATGATAAAATATTCAGCAATTAAAGATAATTTCCAAGAATACTTAATTTTGAAAATACGTTTACAATATATGAATGCATAAACAGAAAAACCTGTAAAGATTATATCAGTTCCTTGTCTGTATATGATTATTATATCTCTATTATCTATCAATCATCTATTTACCTATGCATCTATTTATCTATTATCTGAGTCAAAACCGAGGAAATTAGATAATCTGAAAATTCAGTTCTAATTGTTTTACATGATATAATTCTAGTATTTTTGTTTTTTATTTTTCATGTTTTCTATAGTTAATAACATTAAGAAGAAGGAAAGTGGTTCTATTATCACAAATATTTGTTCAAAGTGTTTGAGAAATAGCAAAGTTAAGAAATGAAAAGGGAGAGGAAGGAAGGAGAGACACTTTTTATCTTGGCAGTTTCCATTTCACTTTGGATACATAAAGTAAGTACAAAATTGAAAGCCACCGATGGATGAAGAAGGACCTGGTGGTGGTGTCTCCAGCACCTACAACTCATCAGCTCCGAGTCTGCTCGCATGTAGGAAGGCAACCAACCCGCCAGGGGCTCCAAACAACGGCCCAGGGCAGCAGTCAGCAGAGATCATCCCTGCTGTCTTCAAAGGTGGCTCAGACCACACATTGGGGGGCGCTCACAGGGCGACATTCAAGCATTCAGAGAAGGACCACAGGCCCGGGCCTGATGGGAGTTGAGTGGGCAGAGGCCTGGCTTCCTGTGCCAGAACCTAGTGAAGCATTAAAGGAGCTGAGTGAGGTCACGTTTACAGAGACTGAAGCAACATTTCTGCATCACACCGAGCACTGGCCCTGTGCTTCTGGTATTTGGAATGAGTGTTTTCTTGTCCTCTTTTCCCTTCGAGTGCTATCTGCATCACTGGTACCCAGTTCTGGGCGTGAGGGTTAGGGTTCCAGAAAGACAGTGGGGTTGGGGAGCGTGAGAGAAGTGCTTCACACTGTGGAGTCTTCTGCCAAAGCCCATCGCTATTTACCGAGGGCTGATCTGTGCCTTCTCTGTCTCTCCTAGTCTCCCTTTCTCCTGCCTTGATGTGTGGCTGGATTTCTGTTTTGCTCTTCGCCCAAGGGCTCCTCTGCCATCTCCACCTGTCACATCGCCGGCATTGGATCCACTCCACATACCTTCTTTCCCATCCAGCTTGACCCGGTGCCACTCTGGTAAAATCAACAGTATTGCGACTAATGTGTGCATTTAAGGACTTCCCCCCTAAGAACTGGACAAAGTCCTCTCTTTTTTTTTTTTTAATTTTTTTTATTTTATATATTTTTTACATCCTTTTTCATTTTTGCACAATGTATGCATTTTCATCTTGGTTATATTCCCCATACAATTCCCACCCTCCTTATTTTTCAATGTCTATAAACACCATGTATACCAATTTGTCAACCACTAGAGGCCAAGACAAGAACACAGGGAAAGGACATACAGACATATTGTAACAGGGTGGTCCCCAGGAAAGGGGGAGGTTCCAGGTTCCCTGCCCCACCCAAGGAAGGGTGGAGCTGAGCAGGAAGAGGAGAAGCTGCAGAAGAGACTGAGGAAGAAAGCAGGATGGAGCCAGGAGATCTGGAGGAGGCGCGTGGAGCCTAGAGACACGTGAAGAAACTGCGCTTGTCTTTTGGTCCCGGACTGGGTGACACAGATGTGGGTGAGACCCATGGGGAGGTGACAATGGCAGCTTTTATCTTGATGTTGATTTTGCTCTTTTCCTTCTGGGCTTGTCTGATTGTTTCTGACCCTTTGCTGTGGGTCCCCACTGGAAGGTGCTTTAGACTCATGGCAGGCTTTGGGGCCTTGCTCTGGGCCAATCCCATATGGATGGACTTTTACCCACGAGGGGAAGGGTAACTTTGGGTGCTTGATTTAGAAACTAGACTCTTTGCCTTACCTGTATTGTTTCCTAGTTTTATTAAAGTTCCTTCCCATTAAAGTCTCCTATGTTTTGTGTTGATGCGGCGGATGGCAGAACCCATTTAGAATAGGCAGGTTTACGGGGTTTGGGCTGCCCCTCTCCCTGTCCTATAACAATATGACATACAGACATATGACATACAGGCACAAAGAGCTTTTAGTTACCCTTTATCACGCGTGGGATATCTTATACAACCAGTTTTACTCTACAGGCTCAGACAAAAATCTGAAACCCCCAAAAAAATGTGGAGCATTGCTGGCAGAAATCACAGGTTCCAGTTGTCATCCTGTTAGGGGGAGAGGTTGTCCTGAGCTAATTCCATGCAGGCTTTGTGGACTCCACCCCAGTCCAGACCAAAGCCATCAGGACACTGGGAAAGATAAATCCCGTCACCACCAAAGGGAAGGTGGCTGGGACCTGAGGGTGGAGTTAAGCAGCCAGGGTTGGTATAAAACCAGACGCGTGGGACTTGGGGTCTCTCGCTCGGTCGCTCGCCTCCTGGCTTCACGGCTCCTGGCTCGCGGCCAGCTCTCAGAGCGCCATTTGGGATTCCAGATCGGCGGATCGGGTAGGATGCATTTAAGACTTTATCTCCCACTTTTCTCCCTGAGTTGTACATTTCCTCATTTGCCCTTCCCTTGCAAATAAACCTTTCATGAATCTTTTGTGTGTGCCTGCAGTGGAGTATTGATAAGTCCTTTAAAGCGCACGGGTGAGGACCCACAGTCAGGCACCCCATTTTGTATAGGTGTTAGGGGGGGAAAGGATGTCCCAAAGCTAATTCCATATAGGCTTTGTGGACTCCACCCCCACCCCAGGTCAAAGCCAAAGACACTGGGAACTCCACATCCCATCACCACCCAAGGGAAGGTGGCTGGGACCTGAGGGTGGGGTTCAGCAGCCAGGTTGGTATAAGGCCAGACACGTGGGCTTTGGAGGATCCCCCATTTTGGCTCCCCGCCAGCTCGCAGCATCCGGCCAGCTCTGAGAGTGACTTTGGGTTTCCAGGTCGTCGGATCGGGTAGGACGCATTAAAGACTTTATTTCCCTATTTTCTCCCTGAGTTGTACATTTTCCTTATTTCCTTTTCCCTTGTAAATAGACCTTTTATTACCCTTCTGTGTGTGCCTGGAGTGGAGTATTCATAAGTCCCTTGTAAGCGCGCGGGTGAGGACCCACAGCCAGGAACCCGTTCCATATTGGGGCTGCTCTATAACATAGGGGCTGCTCTGTAACAATCCTGTTATAGGACAGGGAGAGGGGCAGCCCAAACCCCCGCAAACCTGCCTATTCTAAATGGGTTCTGCCATCCGCCGCATCAACACAAAACATAGGGGACTTTAATGGGAAGGAACATTAATAAAACTAGGAAACAATACAGGTAAGGCAAAGAGTCTAGTTTCTAAATGAAGCATCCAGAGTTACCCGTCCCCTCGTGGGTAAAAGTCCATCCAAATGGGATTGGCCCAGAGCAAGGCCCCAAGGCCTGCCACAAGTCTAAAGCATCTTCCAGTGGGGACCCACAGAAAAGGGTCACAAACAACTGGACAAGCCCGGAAGGAAAAGAGCAAAATCAACATCAAGATAAAAGCTGCCATTGTCACCTCCCCACGGATCTCACCCACATCTGTGTTACCCAGTCCACGACCAAAAGACAAGCGCAGTTTCTTCACGTGTCTCTAGGCTCCACGCGCCTCCTCCAGATCTCCTGGCTCCATCCTGCTTCCTTCCTCAGTCTCTTCTGCAGCTTCTCCTCTTCCTGCTCAGCTCCACCCTCCCTTGGGTGGGGCAGGGAACCTCCCCCTTTCCTGGGGACCACCCTGTTACAATCCTACAAACCTAAGACTTTGGAAATAGGAAGAAACAGTTTTATTAATTACAAGAGTTTCATGACCTTGTTTATCACTTCAGGATTTTCAGTGTTTTAGCCTTTTTATTAGAAGCCAATCCTGGGGTATCCTGTATAGCAGCTAAAAAGCCAAATCAACAGTTAACTTTTAAGCAAAAGGAGTCATCTCTTGTTAGCCACCACACAGGCAATACTTGGGATTCCTGGAACAGAATGAGAAAGCAAAATCAAAATATCAGTAATTAACTTTCAATTAAAAGGAGTCATCTCCTTACTTCTGTGAGCCACTCTGGGACAGAAGCTGAAAGACAGATCCAACATCAAAGCACAGATGACACCTCCCCCACACTAGGGAGGGGCAGCAACAACACAGGTATGGAAACCTGGTACAGTTACCTGAGGCACCATAGAGAGTGTTTTCCACAACAGACCTTCCTCAGTAGGAAGCAGAAACTTAGAATCTTGTCTTACACCAGCAATTAAATCCAGAATTCCAATGGCAAACATGCCCAGAACAAATTGTGTAGACAAAATTCACAGCAGCAAATCCTTTCAGATGCAGACAAAATCTTTTTAATTTTTTTGATCCAGACTTTGCAAAAATTCAAATTATCTCTAAGAATCCATCAAGGGTACCAGCAATTACCAGTTACTGCTTAAGGCGACTCTTTCCTTAACACCCAGGCATACATTTGCTAATTTAAACACCACTGCTCTGCAGTTGGCTTGCAAAACCCCTCAGGCAGAGGTCAGGAAGTAGTCAAAGTCAAAGCAACATATCACGGAAGAATCATTATTGCCTTTAGAAATGCTAATGAAACCTCAGAGATCACAATAAGAAAAAAGGTCTGAAGTCCTAGCAACAAGCACTTCTGTATTTTATGAGAGCCTGCCAAGTGGCCTCAGATGCCATCTTTGATCTGGCCACATGGTCCAAGGTACTACCTAATCTTTTGAGTAAAATTGTCTCACAGAACAATTTCCACAAAATCAAATCGCTTAGCAAGTTACTACAAATAAATGACAGACACACAGAATCTTCACAAAGCCCAAGCCAGTTTTTCGACAGCAAATCTACATATGAAACAAACACACTAGAGAAACCAAAAATCACATTTGTGTTTATGGTAGCCAGTGCCATAGGGAAGCCCAGTTTCCCCATGGGGCGGACTAACCACGGATGGCTCTGTCCCAAATCACGGTGGGCACCAAATCTGTTCAGAGCAGGGAGAGGGGCAGCCCAGACCCCCCCAAACCTGCCTGCTCTAAATAGGTTCTGCCATCCGCAGCATCAACACAAAACATATGAGACTTTAATGGGAAGGAATTTTAATGCAATTAGTGAACAATACAGGAAAGACAAAGAATCTAGTTTCTAAATCAAGGGCCCAAAGTCACCCGTCCCCTCATGGGCAAAAGTCCACCCAAGCGGGATTGGCCCAGAGCAAGGCCCCAAAGCCTGCCCCAAGTCTAAAGCGTCTTCCTGAGGGGACCCACGGAAAAGGATCAGAAACAACCAGACAAGCTGGGAGGAAAAGAGCAAAATCAAAATCAAGACAAAACCGCCATTGTCACCTCCCCAGGGGTCTCACCCACATCTGTGTCACCCCGTCCACGACCACAAGACGAGCGCAGTTTCCTCACATGTCTCTTGGCTCCATGTGCCTCCTCCAGGGCTCCTTCTGGCTCCATCCTGCTTCCTCCTTCCTCAGTCTCCTCTGCAGCTTCTTCTGTCCCTGCTTCATCTCCACCCTCCCTTGGGTGGGGCAGGGAACCTGGAACCTCCCCCTTTCCTGGGGACCACCTGCTACAATACAAATGAGAAAAGCTAACTAGGGCTCTAGTCAACAATTCTGATTTGCGGGGGGGGGGGGGGGGGGGGGGGGGGTTCTTCCTAGCAATAAGTAATTCTCCAACACTAGCTGGGGGCCCTAGAAATCAGCTTGACTTTGACAGTACCTAGAGGTCAGATCCCATCAGGAAGGACTCAGTCCAACAAGACCACCCCTCCCCCACCAACTCAGGAGCCAATTAAAGTACTGACTAAAGAGCCTTAGGTTCAAAGTTTCAAAGACCCCAGTTTTGGGGTTTGATTAATTTGCCAAGATGACTCACAGAACTCAGAAACATTCTGCTTCCTAGATCATCGATTTATCATAGAACGGTATCATTCAGGGAGAGGGAGATGGACGGGATGCATGAGGAATTTTCACATTGGAAGAAACTGGTTTCTTCCGTAAGACTCGGGAAAGGTGGGAGCTCCCATGTCCTCTCTGGACTCACCATACTCCACTTTTCCACTAACCGGGAAGCGCACCAAACATTTTCTTTTTGGGATCTTAGGGAAACTTAATTTTATTGGCAAGATTAATGAACTCACTGGTCATTGGAGATCCATTCAAAGGCCAATCCTTTTCCCCTCCTGGGAGGTCGAGCAAGGATTTTGAACTGACTCTCCAACCTCCAAATTACATGATTGTTCTAGAACAATGAGCCCCTGCCCTTGTTTACTTTCCAAAAGTCACTTCATTAACATAGCAAAGACACTTTTCTCTTCCCATCATTTAGGAAATCCCCTGGATTTTAAGAGTAACAGAAATGGGAGGATGACCAAATACTTGCTTTTATTAATTGAATCACAATGTCACAGCTAATCCATGGCATTCCTTCCACATAATTTACTTGCAAGAGGGTAGACTATTGGGATGTGACTTTAAGAAAACCCACACCTGTCTGACTGCATTAGTAATATTTTCTCCTAAAACCTCAGTTTAGCCTAGAGTCGACCATTGCTTCACTCTGGATGTGGAATGTCACTAACACGCTTCATGCCTCATATTTCTCATCTAAGAAGTAAGAATATTCTGGGTTTCAGCATTCCTTCCCAGTTTTAGATTTTATAAAACTTTGATAATGTTTTCCTCTGTTTTGGTTTTATTCTATTATCATCTGAGTTGCATTCTTTGATTTTTAGCTGCCATTCTTTTGATTTTAGCTGTATGAGCGCTATACCTAAATATTAATAACAAAAGAATAGATTTTCACTTAAAAAAAAGAAAGAAATCTAGTTCTGAAGTCACCATTAAGAATTCAAGGTTTTGAGATAGATAACATCAAAATAGTGCATGTTGACCAATGGTTCAATAAAGAATAGCCAATATAGATCAAATGCCTCAATGCCTCATGGTCAGCCACCAAGGATATTAGAAAGAGTTAGTTGCCCTTTGGAGCAAGTGCTTTATAAACAGACAAGTAAATGCAGAGGAGAGAATCTATGGCATGCAAACACCTAGATTACTTAGGGGAGCTGTGGAAACGCACTAAAAGAAGCAACAGCATGTAAGATGCATATTGAACTCATCAGCCAAAAATAATTACTGAACCAATGATAATCATTATCATCTATACAACAAAACGAACTGAGACTTTTCCTTTGCTTTGAAATAGCTGTTTCTTTTACATTTTTCTCTTATCAGTCCAAATTCCCCAAGACAGCTCCGTGCTCACAAATATCAATACACAGACATGAAAAACCACAGATCTCTGCCTCCAGGAGCCCAGCCAGCCTGCCCCGGGGGAGAACGCTCAGAACCCGGCACAGCTGTAAGGCTTTTCCCTTGACGTGTGTGGCATGGAGCTGCGTGTAATGAATGGGAAGTGATGTGGAACCAGAATTCAGAAGGATCCAGGTCCCACTGCAGAGAAAATCTACCCAAGAAGCAGCTGAGTACATAAAAGGTCATAAAGAAAACCAAAACAATGATATTCCCCATTGTGACTGTTTAGTCTTTCTGTAGAGACTCCTGGGGTCCTGACTGTTATCTATTTTTAATATCACTTGACCTGAAAATTTATGCTACCATCTGGAAAAGGAGGGAAGATTTTCCGTAGCTCGAATATAAGTGAAGAAACAAGATGAGGCAAGTGTTTAGGTGGAGAACAGGACGTGACATGCACTGATGCTGATTTACAACCCTGCACACCTGAAGCATATATAATGTTATAAACCAACATCCATTCAATCAAAAAATGAAAAGTCACCAACCTTAAAGTGATCAACAAACCCTTGGCTGAAGGAACACTGAGGAATTAGAAACTCAAGGCCTGAGGAGCGGTGACCAGGCTTTGCTTACTGGCACTCCTTCCTTTCTCATCCTAGATGAGCTATCTGGATGGCAGCCATTGGAGAGTCTGGTGCAGCTGGGCTCATGTGATGAACGGATGTGCCCCATAAACTACCCATAATGTGCAGGGATATTTTTCCTGGAGTTCATGTTCAACATGCGCACTGCCGCCCTCTCACGAAGCACCCTGATGGTTTTCTTGTGGCCCCAGATGAGAAGAAGTGACAGATCTGCTCTTCAGAGTCAGATACGTGTCTCTCACCACCTGGACAGCCTTTCCACGTGAAGCCTCAACAAGACTTTCCCCTCTACTTCTTACCTGAATCCACCAGAGGAGAACTTTCCATAAAGCAGTTCACCCAATATTTACCGAGTGGCTCACACAGACTCAGACTCCAGGGAGCTGTGGAGACTGTCTAGTCAAAGGGCCTTGTTTTACCGAGAAAATAACAAAACCTGTTTTACTCTTGATCTCCAATTCATGAACTAATTCTCTATGCATGAAGAAATATACAAAGGATGGAAGGAAGGTCTATTAGTGTTAAGAAGGACAAGAGTTTTGTGAGAAAAGATAAGGGTCATTTATTGTGTTGAAGCATCATAAGATAAGACCCCTACCCAGAACCACCTTATCTGCCAAGGTCCTTACCTACAGCACCCACATAGTGAGCTGGAAGCTGCTTCAGGAGCTTTGCTCATCGCAGAGATCATGCCTCTGACAGAAGCACTACCTGCTACCCAAGCTTAAAAGCAGCTTCTCAAATTCCTGGCTGTGAGACTTCGGGGAAGCTAACCCAAACCCACTTTGTCTCCTAATCTGTAAAATGGGGGTCACTATTGTGGCTGTCTCCTAGGGTTAGAGTGAGGCTTCCATGGAATAATAAAGACAAAACGACCCAAGACCACGTGAGGCAATATCCTCATGTGAATGCTCATATGTTAGCTTCTATTTGCTGCATCCATTTGGCAGATACATTTTCCAAACTAAAGCTTCTCCAGTTTCTTCACTATCAATCATTTGATCCTCATGCAAAAACGAAACAAAATACTGCCTATATATGCAGTCTTTTGATCCCTCTGATCTTGGAAGATAAAGGCAATTTTGATGACCTTTTGCCCTATTGTAAAGCAGCCATCCCAGAATTTCCTGCCATTTCATCCAGTCCTGGGCGTAGCCCCAGAGGCCATTTTGAGTTTCTCAATTATTTGCAGTTCCATAGAAACTGAACCAGGGCAGAAAAAAATAGATCTTTACTCCAAAGTCAAGGACGTAGGTCACCGTTGCTTACCCCCCAGAGAGCTAGTTCTGATTTCTAGCATTCATTCTTTTCCTTTAAACAAACTCTAGAAGAAGGTTCAGCCAACTACCTTTGTTCGAAGGGACATGAATGGAGCAAACACTAAGAGCAGAGCTGTATCACTGACGATTCGGTCTGGCCGCATTAATAGTACCTTAAACAAGATAATAGTTCAGTTTTTTCTTAGGCAAAACATGTCCAGAGAAAGACAGACCAGGCTGATGAGATGATACATGAAAGATATCATCAGAGATTCAAGCAACATCTACAGTTCTGCTGCACCAGCCTTGGCAAGTGATGTTCATCCTCAGTGCTGCTTCCTGGTGACAAAATGGCCACTGAGGCCCCACCCATTATGTCTGGATTCCAGGCAGCAGAAAGGAGAAAGTGTCTAGTGCACAGGGTTCAACTCCTAGCGAAGTTAGTCTTCTTTAAGAACCTTCCCTAGAGGCTCTCAATTTATCAAATCCATTTTATATCCTCTGGGCTAAAGGTGTGGTAAATGAGTAGTCACAGTCTGGGGACAGCACTTGGGGTCAATTTTTTTATTCCTTCTACCTAAATGACCATGGAATGACCCAACACATTGCAGGTGGAGGGATATAATTTTGGAATCCTCCAGACTCCACTATCAGATGTTAAAAGAGGGTGCAGTACATGCCTGTGGGCTCTGCTTATATGCCCCATCTCCTACCTTTGTACTCTAGGTACCTCTCAGCAAACAGCCTTGGACAGGTGTGGCCTGACTGCACCTGTGGCCTATGTCGCATTGTATAAGTCTTGTCCCAGAACTTCAGAGCATCTGCCTCTTGGAAAGCTCCAGAAATGTGTTCAGTTGTTGAAATGCATGAAGCTCCCTGGAAGCGCTGGAGTTACCATCCCCTGGGGAATTCAAAAAAGGGGACTGAGAACTGGGGACAGGGCTCATCAGAGAGGCCTAGTGAGGCTCAGTCCCAAATGCCCATCAGTGATCCACCTGATGAGATACCCTTGAATAGGCTTTTCTCGTTCTCTGTTTCACATTTCCCAGCATCCCAGCCCTTCCCTGCTAGCTCTTCCCCAAAGACCTCCCCTGTATCAAACTCTTATCTCTGGCTCTTTTTAGAATAACCCAGGCTAAAATCAGGACCTGGAGTAACATAATAAATCTATTTTCAAAATAATAACCTGACTTAAAATGTTGGTTTTCTGCACAGTGCAATTTCTAATTGTACTGTTATTAGATTATTGTCCCAAAATTTCTCTGAGGATTCCCTTTATAACAGGTAAATAATCTGTGGAAGGCTGTGGAGCATGAGGTGGAGACTGTGGATCAGAATCCAGAAGGCTTTTCCTATCCTGGCCCCACCCCTTAGGCTTGTTTACTCTCTCCAAGCTTCACTTTCTTCTTCTGTGAAATAGGGGAAAAAAAAAAAAAAAAAACAGAAAAAATCCATCATACTTCTATCAGTTCTAAGACTCACCTTTTAATAGAGACAGAAAAAAAACAAAACAAGCAAAATAAAATTGCTCAAGGTCCCAATCTGAAAGACACCAAAGACCAGAGATGAACAACTCTGAATTTTTTTGTTCAAGGTGTGCCTTGCTGGAGACTCCCCAGAGGGCATGAGGAATGACAATGGCCAGGTGAAGGCCTCCTTTTCTGTCGAGAGCAGGTCTAAGTCATCTGTTCTGCAGCAGACTGTCATTCTTTTGGGCTCCCCAGGCAGTTTTATAGCCATGTGTCATCCCCTCAGCACAGACCCCAAGAGGAACGCAGGATGGGGTTCCAGCCCCGCCAGCAGATGCATGCACCCGTGCGCCCCTTCCCTGCTCATTCCCTTGTCTCTTCATCCATCGTGTGCCCGCCATGACCCAGCCTGGGGATGGGCAGAGGAAGTATATGGGTGAGTGAGACTCAGGCCTGCCCTGCACGTCTCCCCAGTCCGGTGGGTAGAACAGGCAGACAGACTGACAGGTGCCACACAGGCGCCGTGGCCAAAGCAGCTATGGGATGTCTCCGGGCTACAGAGGATAAGGTCATCCTGCTCACGAAAGAGAGGTGCCTGCCCAGCCGGGGAGAGGATTGCTTTTCACCAGACAGCTGGTGATGAAGGGAGTTCCCGTCTCTCTTTTATTTCCACTAAGATATGCTACATATTTTTCACCTGATAGTGCTGTGGGATCAACACCACAGCCATTTCCGAGTCCATGCACACACCTTTCTCTGGTGTGAAGCGGGGGAGGAAGGACTGGAATAAGACTCCACAGATGCCGACTCCAATCTGAGGTTCTCTTCAGTTTTCTCATTGGTGGTAGGGATAGTGGGGTTCACCTCCCACGTCACTATGGAGCTAAGTGGGGGAGCACCATGTGCCCCAAGGTGACAGACATCCGGCGGGATTCAGCACAGCCTGGGATCACCTGTTGTCTCTTTCCTTTGAATCTACATTTGTTCCAGGGAGAAGGTGCTTCCCACTGTCAGGCCAAAGAACCCTAAAAACTGCCGCTTCCAGGGGAGATGGTATAGGCAATGTCAGGAAGGTTTAAAAAAAAAAAAAAAAAGCAAGGCAAAAAGCAAGGGAAGGAGGAAGCAAATCTATGCATGACACACGGGAAGGGCAATGTCTGCGTTCACCCCTGCATGTGTCAGAAGCAGATTCCACTTTGGCCCATGGCAAGTCCAATCCTTTAAACAAAACCCGAGCCTTAAAATGTCAGCCACGGGCGAGAAGCCATTTTGAGAGCTTACGCTGAGAAAACAGGCATTTTGAATGTGTTTGGCATTAGGGGCGAAGGGACAGGGACCCGCTCCCGACATGTGGCGTCCCTGGCGCCACCTTGCACACACACGCCCATCTGAGCCAGCCGGGACCGAGACCCTGCACGGAAGGGGAAAGTGTGTGGTGTTTGTACAGCTGAAAACAAGATGAAAAACCCCAGGCCCCTCTCACACCCCATTAGGCCCTGACGTGCATGGAGTGTTGCACTCAGCACATAAACACTCCGCTTGGGGAAGCCGTGGTCAGGGTGCGAGCGGGCGGGACAGTCCGGGCCGAACAATGGCATCTCTGTGAGTGGCGGGCATCCCTGCCCTGCGGCATTAATCATCGCTGCCCCCACGCACATTCCAGGGAGCCCCGCGGCCTTTGGGGATGGATAATGGGACAACAGGTAAGAAGACACCCAATCGGAAAATAAACACTCTTGAGTCAGAGTCAACACCGCGCTTTCCTGCTCCAGGGTGGCAGAGGGGGGAATAGGAATCTGGAGCAAACCCTCCTGGGCTTCTGTAGGGTCTGCTCCCCAGGGGTGGCACGGCGGGGGGTGGGGGGCAGTCTGTGGAGCTCTCTGCCTTTCTGCACCCCACACCTCTGCTTGTGGGGCTCCTTTGCTTGAGTCTTCTCCTCCACCCCCACATGCTGACTTGGGGGCACAGGCTTACTCCTTTTTCTAGACAATGGCACAGGCCCCAGTCTCAGGGAAACCTTTCTGTCTCCTGACCTGTGCTTCTCTGTCTACTCTCCCCTGTGTATCTCAGCACCCCACGATCAGACGTGTATTACATGCTCTCTGTGGAGGGGGTCCATGTGCCTGCGTTCCTGGTGCATGAGCATCCATTCTGGTTCTCTGAGGTAATATCATTGGTGCCCACGGAACCCCAGGCCCCCACCTTCATCTCTTCCCTGGTGGCTTCACACGGTTCTCAGCCCGCTGGAGTTGTGTCTGGTGCAGCCGTGTCCCTCCCGCAGAGGCGTTGGAGGCCGAGCCCTCAGGACAGATGAATGTGAAATTATTTGGAAGTGGGGATCTTGCAGATGTAATCAAGTTAAGATGAAATGACACTAAGTTAGGATGGACCCTACACCCGGTGACTGGCCGTCTTATAAAGAGGGAGACTTGGACACGGCCAAGGACTGAACTGTAGTCTCTCCAAATGTTCATGTTGCAGCCCTGACCCCCCAGTGATGGTATTTGGAGCCGGGACTTCTGGGTTGTAATTATGCCGTGTGGGTGGGGCTTCCATGATGGGATTAGTGCCCTATTGGAAGAGATATCAGGAAGTGTCCTCCGTCCCCGTCTCGCTACAGGAGCGAGCAAAGAACAGATGATGTGAACAGTCAAATGGCAGAAACCTACTGGCCAAGAAAAGAGGTCTCAGAAAGAAGCCTACTTCCTATCAAGCTGGCATCTTCATATGGGACCAGCACAAAACCTACCCAGGCTGGCATCTTGATCTCCCCTGACTCATGTGAGAAATGATCTTCTTTGATTAAATCACCCGCTTTATGGAATTTTGTTATCCAGAATCTCAGGGAAGGTGAAAGCAGGAATGGGAAAGATACAGCGACAACACAAGCAACTCCAGGGATTGCTAACAACCACCAGGCACCAGGGAGAGCTAAGAAGGACTATTTTCTTTCTTTTTCTTTTTTCTAGGATTCTTCTCTTGTGACTTCAGTAGAGTATGTCCCAGCCAGACCCTTTATTTCAGACTTCTACCTCCAGAACCGTGAGAGAACATTCCTGACACTTTAATCAGTGCAGTTTCTGGTAATCCTGGGAAACAATACAAAGGTGAAGGCCTCCCTATTCCTCTTTGACTGACCTTTTGACTTTTCCCCTCTCCCCTGAGTTGTAAGACAAGAACTTGACAATGTTTGTCTTTCTACCATCTCCTTCCCTATAGCCAATATAAATAAAAAGTTCATTTTTCCCACATTTAAGACAATAGGAGCGACACCTTTCTCGAACTATAAATCTCTGTCTCCTTCCAGGAATAGCTTCTCCTTTCCTTTAAAACCGAATTTCTCCACATAAGAGTCTGTCCTGCTGTCTCAGGTTTTCAAATTCCATCCATCCTTCATCCTGCTAAAATCAGGGTCTGCCCACACATCTTCACTAAAATCATACAGCAAAGGTCACACACTGTCAAACTCAATAATGTCTTTTCAGCTTTTACCTTCCTTTGCTCTACTGGAGAAGACCTAGACATTTCTTTTTCCTTCGTCTTCTTCAATTTGGGCTGCTGTGATAAAATACTACAACCTGGGCTGCTTACAAACAACAGACATCCATTTCTTCCCCTTTGCAGATATTTCTGGTATTGTCACACGGCACAGAGGGCGTAGGCAGCATTGGGGTCTCTGTATAAGGTGATAATCCCTTCCACAAAGGCTCCACTCTCACGCTCCTATTTCTTCCCCAGAGCCCTGCCTACTAATCACATCGCCTTTGGGGGTCAGAATTTCAACATACAGATCGGGGTGAGGGGGGACATTTGGAGAACACAGCACTTCTACTCGACTTGGAGGCTTGCTCTATCCTCCCTCATTGCTCTTTAGTCTCCTGGTGAGCTCAGTTTTTTCCATCTAAACCTGTATCTTCACGTAGCAGTGAATTCTGGCCTCATTCCTCTCTGCCTTTTATTCTCCATACACTTCTCTAGGCAATTCCATCTATCCAGTGTCTTCAATGATCATCTATTCCTTGGCAAATCACCTTATCAAGTGGTCATTTCCTGACCAGGCTTTAGCAATCCTTCGATAGGCATGAGCTGTGACTGCACCAAATCCTGACACTGTGCTTTCCTTTAGATTAACAATTACATCTTTAAATCATCTCTCCCTTTCAAATCTTCCTGTAAGCAGTCAGGAGGAGCTCTTCCAACCTCTACCCATCACCCTACTTTAGAGTCACTTACACCTTTTTAGGTATTTGTTACAGCAGAAGCCCACTTCTCACTATAAATCTCTGTCTCTGTCCACGCATGTGGCTAAGACAGAACGCCATGGACGGAGTAGATTATATTCCTCAGCATTCTGTATGCTGGTAAGTCCGATATCAAGACACAGGCAGGTGAGCTGTCTAGGGAATACCAGCTTCTCTGTTCATAGACAGAGCTGTCTTCTCAGAGTGTCCTCATGTGGCCAGAGAGATGCTGGATCTCTGGGGGTGTTTCTATAAGGACATTAATCTCACTCCGAAAGGCCGTACCCTTATGGCCCAGTCATTTCTCAGAAGCCCCACCTCCTAATGGCATTACATTGATGGTTAGAATTTCAGCATTTCAATTTTGAAGTGGTAGGGACATAAACATGTGGTGTGGTATATAGCACTACCGATTCCAAGGATGTTTGAGCTCTTTTTGGGGCACTATTAAGTTTCTGGAATATAAACAATGAACTGCTTTGTGGCATTGCCCAGTCTGCTGGGGGAGGCCAACTCATGAAGGAACAGTAGTGTCATGTGGTAAGTGTCACACAAAATAGGAGCACAAGGTTGTGCAAAATATAAACATGTATAAAGATGGTGTTGCTTGTGGATAGAAAATTCTGTTCTTACATTTGCCCGTATTAGCTAAACAGTGTCTCAGAAGATCATGTGGTCTTTCCACTGCCGTGACTTTATCATCCTTCCAGCCTTCTGTCTTAGAGGAGAGAGAGTGGCCTGTATTGGATCAGCTTGGGGACTTTCATGGAAAGTCTGGCATTGAGCAGCTACTTGAATTCTGTCAGATCTGAATGTACTTAAGTATGGAAAAGGCCATTTGTAGAGTTTAAATTCAACAGAGATTAAGTCTCACTTTCAATTTAATCACATATTTTTATAAGGTAAAAGCCACTAAGCTTTCAATACAGCAACATTAACCAGCACTTTAAATGCTTGTCATGTATCTGCAGGGCCCCCTTAGAGATCTTTAGTTTTCTTTAGTTTTTAATATTCTCATTATTGTATTATGAAGCATTCTTCAGCTATTAAAACCTATTTCTGCATAAGTAGAGATTATTTTACAATAAAAAGGGAAACGATCAGCTTCATTCAATTTTCAAGAATCTGCACTGTGGGCCTCCCCTGGTGGCACAGGCTGTTGAGCGCAGCGCTGTGAAGCTGTCCGCAGACTCTGCAGCGCCTGTTCGATCCCCACCGGCCTCAGAGCAACCCACATGGCGAGCAGACCTCTCCTGTCTCACCCGCTGCTCCCCTCAGCAGTGTATTTCAGTCTGCCTGTTCTGTTCCCCACTCTGTCTCTGCTGAATCCTCTCACCTTCCCGCACATCTGGCTTGTACCCCGGTTCTTGTATGCATGAATAAATAAATCTTTTTTAAAAAATCTGCACCAATTATACCTTTAGTGACAATAATTTGTATCAGGAACACATGGAAACCTCAGCTCTACTGGGAGGTCAGTGTGAGTAAGGCTGGCGCATCTAAGATAATGGGAACAATTTCACATAGTTGCAAACAAGCACAGCCTCAGCTCAGGACACCTCCTTTCTCTGATCGCTCCCATAGGATGGGAAGATAAGGATGCTATCCCTCCTCATCTGCAAACCAAAATGCCTAACAAGCCACCCCCATCACTCCCATCAAGCTCCTTTTCCCTGGGCACCACCCTCTGTGCTGGCCCGCTCTGGGCACAGGCTGTTCACTGTGGTCAGACCAGCAGGCTGGTCACTCATCACAGAGGACGAAGAGCAAACCACTCTAACGCCAGAGAAACCATCCCAGGAGGCGACCACACCCGCCAGAGCCTCTGGGGTTGGTTAGGTTCCTGGGGTGAGAGCTTTGTAAGACCTTGTTAGGTGTGATGAAAGGATAACATTGCATTCCCTTTGAGGTTACCCACAAAACAATGTCATTTTTATGAAAAACTACCTCAGAAGTTCATACAGAGCAACTTTTGTTTTAATCAACTCAAAGTTAACTTAAATTTTGGAGACTGACATTCCCAACTATGCCCAGATAAAATTCCTGACGATCATGTTTTTCCTTAATAAATGACCTCGTAACTCAGAAAGGAAAAAAATACTGCAACACGGTGAATTGTGTCTGAAGCAGTGCATTTATTTAATCTTTCTTTCTCAAAGACAATTTTATTGACCGAAGACATGGTGTACAAGACATCTTTTAATTTTTGTATTTTTGTAACTTGTTTTTGAGGTCACGTTGGTTGGCAACACTGTATGTGATTTAGGGTTCTAGGGTTCACAACTCCTTGGATGTTTGTCACCACACCCCACTTAATTGCAAAGCCTTCATCGTAGTCCATTGCCCCCCACATTTTCTCCGCACCCCCACCCTCACCCTCTGGCACTCTCAGCTCAGCGATTACATGTCTGGGTTTTGCTTTG
This sequence comes from Talpa europaea, assembly GCF_964194135.1. Lineage (NCBI taxonomy): Eukaryota > Metazoa > Chordata > Mammalia > Eulipotyphla > Talpidae > Talpa > Talpa europaea. The sequence continues at coordinate 139,488,784 of NC_140071.1, read as the reverse complement.
GTTTCATTTGAGCCCATGTGAGTTTCCAAGAAAACCCAACCCCTGTGTTTCAAGATCATTTGCATTTCAGTCTTCTACATATTTTGTGGGTGTTATTGTATGTCCAAACGTTTTCCCACTTTAGAAAGAAATCTTTTTGTTTAGATTAAAAAATAACCCACTTAAGCTGCCGAAATGGAACCCAATCCATTAAGTTCCCCGGGGGCTAAGGTCCAAGTGTGTTACAAACTTGAGAAAACATATCACCATCTCTGTAACCAAAACATCAGGCATGGAAGAGTGTGTTCAAGGATGATTTAAAAGGATGTAAAGTAAGTCTTTTTAAAAACACTATGTAGGTAGCAGAAAAAATCCCCAGAAAATATACACTTGAGTTTATTAAACAAAAAGAAAAATCACATATTATGTAGCCCAAGCGATAGTCTGTGCCTTCGGTTGCTTCAATATATAAAAGTAGTTTTTCCTTTAAAATAAAGACCAAAGGAAATGCCCATTTTTAGCTCTTCCCAGTAGGAGGTCAACGTGGATAATCCAGTCTCACTTATCATTGGGACTGCTGAGCTGACTGCTAATGCCCGGACATAAGCCATGTGCTCCCCCACCAGCCCAATAAGCTCAGGCTTTGGAAGGAGCCTTATGGAGCAAAGTGCTTCCTTCCCCATAACTGTTTCATCCCGGCTGATGACGCCTAATCCCCTTACTCATAATTTTCCCAGAGATAAGCAAGTCCAAGTCATTTTGGGCCGATGAGAAGAGGCTTCCTTAGGGCTGTGAGAGGTTCTGGCTTTTATGGGCAGAAGCTGGGTTTGCAGCCTCCTCCAAGTCACGAAGGAGGAAACTGTCCCCGGGGCTGCTGGTGGGTGTGTTGGGGTGAAGGGGGAACTGGCTTTGGACGGGAGCAGTGGTTGACCCTGATGGTGTTGTTATTACTGGACTGACCATCCTTGAAGCCCACCCCAAGCCTTCCTTCCCATTTGAACGTTGTCAGTTCACGTTGACATGTAAGTTTAGGTTTCCATTATTTGCTGTCAAAGCATCCCCATTGATAGGCCTTTTCCTCTCATAATTTTACACCAAACCATCAAATGGGAAAGGCTGCCAGATTTCAGCCCTCCCTGGGCAGCAAGGAGAAGAGCTCCACTCTATCCTCTCTCCCCTGGGCCCCTCTGCATGGACGGAGCAGTGATTATCTGGTTGGGCAGTCAGCACAAGTGGACGGCGGACCTGGAGATCTCCCGCTTTCTTCTGCACTCATAGGGAGAGAGGAAGCCCCCAGGCCCATGCCGGTGTCTGCCTCTCTGAACAGGCAGCTCCCAAATGCCTGATTCAAGGAAGTGCAGACAGGGGAGATGGAGAATGCCCCAGATTCCCTCCTCATCAAGCTCCCTCCATGCTGGCTGACGATGCATGTTTACTGTGCCCTCTGACATAAGTTCTGTCTTTTTGGGGAGATTTATTTATTTATGCACACAAGAACTGGGGTACAGGCCAGAGGTGTGGGGTGGAGGGGGGTGAAAGGATTCACCAGAGACAGAGTGGAGAGCAGAAAAAGCAGATTGACTGAAATCCACAGCCGAGGGAAGCAGTGGGGAGACAGGAGAGGTCTGCTGCACCATGTGAGTTGCTCCCTGGCCGGGGATCGAACTCGTGCTGCAGTGGCTGCAGGAAGCTTCATAGGTTGTGTCTTAAGCCCTTGCGCCACCAGGAAGGCCCCATAAATTCAGCCTTAATTTGCACAGAATAAAAGGATATTAATTAACACTTCAGAACCCTGCAAAGGTGTTTATATCTGGTGGGAGGGGACCTTAACCTGCTTTCTAAACAATAATAAAAAGCACTCAGGAGTAACTTTTATATAGCAGGGCTGCGCTAAGTATTTGATGCATGTCAGTAACCTTCACAAAATGCTGATTTTGTATATTTATAGGTGAGCTAAGGCCTAAAGGGTAAGTTAGCTTGTTGATAAGCACCAGCACTCACATCAGTGCTCAGATCCATCTCATTTCAAGGCCATCTTTTGAAAAAAATTATTCTGACACTAAACTTACAGGTATACCTAGTGTTCAGCATGCACCACTTACTTAATGTGAAAACAATACAACCTTTTGTGAGAAAGCCAGGTGGGTCTTTCTTGTATGACTTCCCAAAGCCCATGTGACTTGGATGCATGCTCTCTTCGAGACAAGGACTCTGCAGCTATGCTTTATATGTAAGCCATTTCCTTCTGAGAATGTAATTTTCCCAATACTGAGTAAGAAAGTCCCACATGAGAGTGGAAATGCATGGGTAGGTTTCCTGGGCATCTTCCCCGAGGTGCATGGTGACAGATGTGGCAGAGGCTGTGGGTAGAGGTGTAGAAGAACCTATACCCAGGTCTTCCTCTGCCCAGCTGTGGCGAGTAACGTTTGCAGGTGGTAGCACTGCTGTGATATGTGTCTGGGATTGTACCTTCCTCTGCAGATCACAGCTTACCCTCAGTGAGTCTCAGGTTGGTAGTCAAAGGGGGGTAAATCTTAGCGCTATCAATCTATCTGCAGCCACTGCAGCATGAGTTCGATCCCCAGCCAGGGAGCTGAACTACGTGGCACAGCAGACCTCTCCTGTCTCCCCGCTGCTCCCCTCAGCAGTGTATTCCAGTAGATCCACCTGTTCTGCTCCCCACTCTGTCTCTCTCTGTGAATCCTCTCACCCCCTCCCCCAATCTCTGGCCTATAACCCAGCTCTTGTATGTATAAGTAAAAAAAAAAAAAGTCTGATGTTTGGTCCCCTTTTATTATGCTATTCCTGTCAGTTTCTTCTCAAGCCTCTAAACTTGTTTGCTACTTACCTATATTTATGGATATCAAACTTCACAATGAAATGCCTATTATCATAACAATGACACTATTATTAATTATGTTAATTTAATTCTAACCTGTTTGACTCTGACATAAGGACCTTTGCTTTCTGTTTATTCTTAGTTTGAGTGAAAACTACTTTGCTCATTATTTTTTTTTATTTTTCTGAGTCACTTTTACCATATGTATTTTTTCTATGAAAATATGGTTTGAATTTATTTTTGAAATCCATTCTAGAAATTGATAGACATTGACAGGATAATGCACTTTAATAATATTTATCAGTATTATTATTATTATGTTATTGTCTATAATGTCTTTCTAAGTTATGCTATTTTTGTTTCCCTGATGAATCATTTATACTGTGTTTTATACTGTTTATAAGACTTGGAATTTTTTTCCCCTATGTATAAATTGAAATAAATTTAGAAAAGACAAATAAACAAGAAAAAGATCATTTTAAAAAAATTTATAATCTCCTAAGATTTTACTGTCTGTAGAGGCAGCTATTAGAGACATGCATCAAATACATTTATAGCAAATTGCTAGCCAGTTGGGAATGAAGGATAAATAACCAGAATTTCCCATGAAAATGCTGACAGATACTCTTAAAAGAATCATTTTCATGGAAATGTTATATATCACAGCCATTTCATCATAATTGCTGTTGATTTGACTATTTTATGATGGTTTTCACACAGTTCTGGGGTGGTATTCTCACGAGTTCCTGAGGACACTGGGTTTACAGTAAGGAATATCTATAAGTTTGCACATTCCCATTAGTGCAAAAGAAAATCCATAAATAAAGTAGATGACCTAGCAAGAATTAGTCTATGTTTTCAAATTCAAAAACAATGGCTGTCTCTTTCAGAACACAAGATAAAAAAACACATTTTCCCCCAAACAGATCACCTGTAAACAATTTGGAATCAGATAAAATGATTATCTAGTCCTTTACGAGCCACTTATATGGGATATAAAGAAAGAAAACAAAGAAACAGATAAAACTAAACCAAAACAAACTCTAGAACTCTGTGTAACTGGGGCTATCAGAAGAATATTGTGGAGGTGGGGAACGCCCCGTGTGGCCTGCGGTGGAGGGTGGTGGGTGCCGTGGTGGTAGGTGCGGTACCTACAGTCAAGGAGGTGTGGCCTGTCCTCTTAGATCATAAACAGTGTTGCAACACTACCTGAGAAAGAATAAAACAATAGAAAGCATTCAATGAAGAACATCGGAAAAATCATCTCAATAACGTGCTATTTGGTTTAAGTGCAGGTAAATGTATTGCTTTGGTCACAGAAAACACAAGGCACATTTATCACATTTTTTTCTGAAACTACTTCCTTATGGCTTTTGCCCCTTCCTTCTTCCCAGACTGGGAACTCCTCAGTTTCCTGTCTTGTTTCTCTCCCTGTCTCTCATCGGCGGTGTTTTGCCTGACTCGTAACTGGTACCCAGTAATAAAATAAGAGGAATGAATTAACGAATGGGTTTCATAGGCTTGCACCGCTGGTAGTGACTCCATTAAACTGAAAATGAACACCAGCTTGTGTATGGCGGCCTGTCTGACACTCTGTAGATTCATGGGGGCAGGATCCCACCTCTCAGTCTCTAGAATCTGTGCAAGCCCCACCCACCATGTGGCTGAAACTTTAGGAATGAGAGCTTTTATTTTTTTTCTCCCATTTTTTGTAAGTGGTGCTGAATGATGAAAAAAAGGATACAATTCAAACTGCTGGTGATGAAAATAAATTAGTCGGAGGCATCCTGACGGTCCAGGAACTAATACGTGTGCCGAGCAGGCGCGTGTTTTTCCTGGCACACTTGGCTCCCAATGTAAGCAAGCCCAGAAGTTAGTATTTCATTACCTTACGCAATTGTATTATGGTGTTTGTATATGTCAGCGGTGTGTAGGGAAAAGATTAAAAAGAAATTTCTTGTTATAACATATTTTAAAATGTTCTCTATTTCTGCAGCATGGTTTATTTTTGGTTCTCTTTCTCAGCATGCAATTCTGACAATCTGGAGATAGAAAAATCTCTAACAGACACAAATTCTTTGACACAAACTCTATGCACATACAATAGCTGACATGGGCTGCCTACATTTGAATCCAGACTTCATTCCATAGCTGTGTAACTTTGGCAAGTAGAATAATATCTGGGGTGTCCTTTTTTTCTCACATGAGAATGTGTTGAATTTCTAAAAAAACACTATAGCACTTACCTGATCAGGTGGTTGAGTGCTATATAAAGATAATATGTGTCGAACATTAAGTACAGTGCCTGATACCTTTATTTTATTTTATTTTATTTTAATAGAGGCATGTTTTATTTATTTGTTTGTTTGTTTATACAAGCACTGGGTACAGTCAGAAGCATGGGAGGGTGAGAAAATTCACCAGAACCAGAGCAGAGAATTCACCAGAGCGGGGAGCAGAGCAGGCAGAAGGACCGAAGCACACTGCTGAGGGGAGCAGCGGGCGCCAGGAGAGGTCTGCGCGCCATGTGGGACCCTCCTCCGGTGGCCGGGGAGCAGCCGGGGATCGAACCGGCGCCGCAGAGGCCGCGGGCAGCTTCGCAACCCAGCGCTCAACCGCTGCGCCACCGGGGAGGCCCCCTGATACCTTTAAATATTCTATCAGTTAGCTATTTGTGTGAAGCAAATGACCTCACAACACTACAGATAGGTATAAATATGTTATGTTATTGGCACCAACTTTTCACCTTTCCTTGTATTCATGCTCTTTGCTTTTCAATTTTCCAAGGCACTCACGCTAAGGGAAGTCATGTGCAGGAAGTTTCTATACCTGCTGTTGGCAGGAGTCTTACTCATCACGTGAGCTGCACATTTGGAAACACATTTATTAAAAAATCTGGACAATCATGGTCTCACCCAGCGAAGCTCTGTCTCTTCGAAGTGGGTGTTCTCCAGTTTCCACTTGCATACTCGTGGGGTCTCCTCAGTCTAAACTCTAGGGGCAGCAACCACCAGGGATCTGCACATAGTAGGTAGGCAGATGTTGCAGCCAGTTCTCTTGCAGAACTAAATTCTGTTCTCTGACACCTTGAGCTTACAACTTGTGAGATCTGCCAGGGTCTTCAGGCACTTGTGAGATACATATGTGGCGTCTAGACTTCATACAAGCGGCCCGTGAAAGGATTCTTCCCTTCACTGCCATATCTTCAGTTCTCTGCCTGGTGGGACATCCGTGGCGGAGCTGGCTCACTTCTCAGGATGTTTTTAAAGATGTTGTAAGAAGAGCATGAAGAGAAATGAGACATATACAGAGGTTTCCAGTTATTCAAGGCAAGTGCTCAGAAGCTTGATTGGGAAATCATGCTGTTGAACAGTGAGAAACCTCTAAGTGTTACAGGGCGGGGAGAGGGGCAGCCCAGACCCCCCCAAACCTGCCTGCTCTAAATAGGTTCTGCCATCCACTGCATCAACACAAAACATATGAGACTTTAGTGGGAAGGAACTTTAATGCAATTAGGAAAAAATACAGGAAAGGCTAAGAATCTAGTTTCTAAATCAAGCACCCAAAGTCACCCGTCCCCTCGTGGGTAAAACTCCACCCAAGCAGGATTGGCCCAGAGCAAGGCCCCAAAGCTGCCCCAAGTCTAAAGCATCTTCCTGAGGGGACCCACAGAAAAGGTTCAGAAACAACCAGACCAGTCTGGAAGGAAAAGAGCAAAATCAAAATCAAGACAAAAACCGTCATTGTCCCCTCCCCACGGGTCTCACCCACATCTGTGTCACCCCGTCCACGACCACAAGGCCAGCGCAGTTTCCTCACGTGTCTCTCAGCTCCACGTGCCTCCCCAGGGCTCCTCCTGGCCCCATCCTGCTTCCTTCCTTCCTCCCTCTCCTCTGCAGCTTCTTCTTTCTCTGCTCTGCTCCACCCTCCTTTTGGGTGGGGCAGGGAACCTGGAACCTCCCTCTTTCCTGGGGGCCCCCCTGTTACAAAAGATGCTGATATTTCAAAAAGAAGACAAGGAACAATGCTGGGAACCAGGAAAGTCAAAAAGCAAGCTCCAAGTTGTGAAGAAAAACGAACAGCTTGAGGGGGCTGAGTTGCAATGGCGGCTTCATCATGAAGTGCGGAATCCAGGACACGGTTAGGCCTTGCTCCCTGCAGGGCCTGCAGGAGAGCGCGCAAGCACAGCAGACTGCGCCCTGGCTCCTGAAAAGCCCGTCTCCAGGTCTGTCTGACCACAAGCACCCAACAAACTCAGTAAGTAGTAGTTGTAGCGTGGCTGGAGCAAGAATTTGAAGCAGAGGGAAGATCTAGGGCAGAGAGGAGGGAGGAGAGGATGAGTAAGCAGGAGAGAGCACAGTTCTAGCGATCCCAGGGTAGGGACAGTGGATAATCAACACTCATGAGGTTTGTAGCCACAAGGCTAGGAGGTGAGAGGTGAGCTGGGTTTAATCCTGACACAGATTTATGAAGAAATTAGATTAAAGTTGTGGAGGATTGCCAGGCCTTAGGGAAACATGATGAGTAAGCAATGATTAGAGTCTTTCACCCCTACTCCCTACAGCCAGCTTCTCTGCCGGTCTGAGAGAGTGAGATCACCCCATGCACAGAGGACACGGGGCGCACGAAGTCAAAGTCCTCCCTGGAGCCCTCTCCACCAATCCCCCCAGCGCTGAGTCCAGCAGTTACTTTGGGGATCAGCTTGAGGGAACCAGGCAGGACCAGAGGGGGTCACGTGGGGGAAGGAAAAACAAGGGATTGTATGTTAATAAGACCTACCAAGAGTTTTGAATTCTGGGACAGGAATATAATGGGGTCCCAAGGGTTTGATTCCAGATCTTCAAAGGAAAAGGAAAAAAAACGGTATTTGGAGATTCAGACTCTAAGAAATGACCGAGCAGGATTTATCTTGGATTGACTCGATTGTTTTATGACATTAGAGAACACTACGATTTCCTTGTAGCGTTGGTGTTCTAGAAAATGAAGAGAGTGTGAATTAGAGAGCAAAGGGAATGGTGGTTTTATATAGAGCAGGACAATGTTTGACCTAAACTACCAATTTTAGGCCTAAATTGGCATTTGGTTACTAGGAAGACTAAATGGTATAATGAATGGAAACATGGACTCTGGAAGTAAACAGCCTGGGTTTGAATCCCAAATTTCCCACTTAATAATTCCTTTAGCATTTTATTTTATTTAAACTCTATGCCTCAGTGTCTTCATCCATAAGATGAAGCTGAAGGTGACTGCATGTTACCTGCTGAGAAACCATGTATACACACATAGACACACATAGAACAAATAAACTTCTGACTTATGTATTTGAGGGTAAAATCCTTCAACATCTTTATTATTTTATGTGTAGACATGCATTTATAAAATAATCTATAAATGCTGGCCCCAGTACACCAAGGGCAAAGGAGAGATGGCAGAAAGAGGTGGGACAACCAGGTGGGAAGCAGGGGGCAGTTTTAGAGTAGAATTTTCTACTCAAGGCTTGTTTTGGGGCAGCCACAGAGGCGGGCTCTGCCCTGACCCACCAGAACCTTAAGAGTTTATGTAGACTGAGGCCTTAGTGGGGTTCAGTCACATATTCTGTGCAGCAGGTCTCAGCAACACACACCTCTCTGGAGGCTGCTTCCTTGAGAACAGCCTCTGCCTTGGCTGTGGCCATGGGAGGGGGTCGGAAACCTTATTTTCCCAGGTTAACGAGACATCGCACCCTCTCAGTCACCTCCTCCAATAGAAAACACAGTCTGTTAAATGGTAAATTACGTGACATTTGGTAACCATTAATTACTTTTATTTAAAAAACAAGAAAAACATTAATAAATTATAAAAGAGCATTAATTCCACGTGGAAGGATTACCAGAATCAACAGCATAAAACCAAGACTCTTAGCTCTTCCACGTGTCATGTGTGTGCCGGCTCAGCCCAGCCCCTCAGGGGATCCCTCTCTCCATCCACAGGATGGACAATTCTTGCCTCACCTTGATCATGAAGGTCATGCCGAGGTCAAATCAGATCATGGGCTTAAACATCTTTGTAAGCTGCAAAACGCTTGACAACATTCATTGTAATGTTAGGCAATATCTCTAGCTTAAAAAATGAATCTTGGCTTTCCCATAAGAATTTGCTAGGCAGGGTCACGCCACAGCTTCTCTCAACCGAAGTGCTCCTCACAGACTGTCTCTTTTCTTTGAAAAACTTGCTTTGTTTTTCATGCTAATTCCAAGATGCCACACAATGGTCACCTGCCTCTCCACTAGATTATTTCTATTATTGTTACTAATCCTTAAAATAAATAATGTCAAGTCTGATGTTTTGACTGGGAATTTGAGAACATGGGACAGTTGAAAGTTATGTAAAATCCACCCAAAAATAAAGGGAGGGAAAATGAATTCACAAAAATTCAAAAAAAATATTTTTATCTGGAAGAATGACCGACTACATCCTGGTGGAGAAGGGCCTTCCTGGTCCTCAGGCAGCAGGGCCGTTTTACAAAAATGTGGGCCTCTTTCCTCAAAGCCCCTGTGCAGGGTAGTGGCAGGACAGGATAAGTTTGACTAACCTCACGCCAGGGTTCTTAGTGGGCTCTTAAGGTTCTGTTTTTATAGAGTCTTCCAAGTCCCACAACATTTAAAAGTGAAGAGATGTGCGTAGATAAATGCCTGTCTGCTGTCTCACAAACCCTCACCAGCGCTGTGGTTCCCAAGCTGCACATCACAGACCAGCTGAGCTTTCCCCACAGGGATCCGCCACAACATGCATTCGGTGCGACCTCAGGCTACATTTTCCAAGTGATGTTCATGTCTCTCCACAATCTCTTTGCGTTTCACTATTGTCAGTGCCTGTCAGCCGAGCCTTCCACAAGTCAGGCTCCGACTGCACGCACCTCCAACACTTCCCTGCCATTCCGCGATAACAAGACATCTAGCAGAAAGTTGCTGATCCTTTAGTGGTCAGTAAGATTAGGGCTCTGAGTATCCCTCTCTAGGATTACTTGCCCTCCAGAGTCCCCATGATGGTCACCGGTCCAGGAATCACATGTTTATACTCAGGCACATCTGGAGGCAAGGTTGTGGGTGCGTGGGCAAGGGGCAAAGAAATCACAGGGACGAGGGTTTTTCTTCATGGGGCTTCTGGTTTTCACAAAGAATCTTCCCCCAAAGGCTTCACAGCCTCATTGATCTTGCATCTCCTCCATGACCCCTGCTCCCCTCTGCTGCAGGCACCCCAGGGCCTTTGCTGTTCATGCGGTCGCACTCACTGCGTGTGGTTACTGAGTGCTCGACTCATACCTGGTCTGAACTGAGATGTTACATGTTAAATACACACAGGGTTTGAACGCATTTCAATAGAATGTAAATTCTCTTATTATTAATGTTTAATGTTGGTTGCATGGTGATATTTTGGAGCGAGGGATTCCTGTTCCTTTCATTTCTCTGTTCCTTTTTACCAGAAAAGATCGTGAAAGCATCACCTATCGAGGCTGGTTCCACTTCCTTACCTTTCACTTTGCACCACAAGCCCCAATCAGTTTTCTTTGCAGAAATGCACTACACCTCAACTATCAATGCTTCAAATGACTTTATTTTAAAATTCTGTACTGTGACTCTGCTTTTGCTGGCTCGGGTCTCATGTCTGACTTATTTTACTGTGCACAATTCCCTCTAGATCTAGACATATCATTGCAAATGGCAGCAGCCCACCTTTTCACAGCTGTATAGTATTCCATTCCATATATCACCCTATCTTCTGTATCCATTCATTAATTGATAGGTCCTTAGGTTGTTTCCTGGGTTTTGTTTTTTTGGCTTTTATAATAGTGTTGCAGGAAGCATGGCCATATATATGTACATACATGTCTTTGAATAAGTGTTTTTTTTTTTTGCTTTTTTAAAAAGATTTATTTATTTATGCATACAAGAGCTGGGGTACAGGCCAGAGGTGTGGGGGTTGAGAGGATTCACGAGAGACAGAGTGAGGAGCAGAACAGGCAGACTGACTGAAGTACACTGCTGAGGGGAACAGCGGGTGAGTCAGGAGAGGTTTGCTGCGCCATGTGGGTTTCTCCCTGGCCAGCCGGGGATCGAACTTGCGCTACAGAGGCTGTGGATTCCTTCATAGTGCAGTGCTTAACCACTGCACCACTAGGAGGCCCTTGAATAAGTGTTTTCGAGGAATCTCTGTGCTACTTCCCATAGTAACTATACCAATTTACATAGTTGATGACTCCATGTTTTTTAAAACCCTTCTCTTGGCTTCAACCCCACTATATGCTTATGGTTTCCCCTGACCTCACTAGATCTTCTTTCATTTTCCCTCTCTTTGTCTCTGAATATGAAAGAGGCTCAGTCCTGGGATTTCATCTCTCATCAATAGTCACTCTCTCAGGTACCCACTGTTTTAAACACCATTGGAAACTCAATGTGTCCAGAATGTTTCTCCAACACCTGCATTATTGACCAAATCCATATGTCCAACAATTACTGGGTATCTTTGCCTGGTTCTCTAACCCAGCTCTCATACTTAACTTGATTCTCTCTTGATTTGCCTCTCAATCTTCCCTGGTCTTCTCACTCCTAGCGTATGCCACGCATGTCTGCTCCATTGGGTAAGCCTAGCATTTAGAATCTACACTCTCTTTCTCCCATATCCAAACATAGTGTGTCTGATTGACATTATTATAAAGCAAATCTCAAAACTGATTCCTTCTTTCCATCTTACCTGGCTGCTTCCATCATTTGAACTATAGTAGTGGTCTACTAACTCTGCATCCATTCTCCATATGGTGGGCAGAGCGAGCTTCTATTTTGTAAATTACATTAGCCATTCTCCTACTTTAAAGTTGTTACCTTAAATGTTCTCTATTTCATTGGGATAAATCCAAATTCTTAACTCTGACTGGCTCCTGCTTATTTCTTCAACATTTAGAGCTACCCTCCAACTTTTATACAATGCTCCAGACAAGCTCTCCTTTTTAGAGTTCCTTGAACACATCAAAAATATTCTTTTTGGCTGCCCCCACTGTTTTTATTGCTCTTCCTTGATCTTTTCATGTCTGGTTCCTTCTTTTCATTTAGATCTCAGCTTAAATATCATGTTGCCAGAGACCTCATCCCAACTTCCCCATCTAAAGTCATATCCGGTCATATTTCAATTCCCTTTTTATCCTAGTCATTATAACATAGTATTTTTCTCATTTATTTTTCTTTAATTTTTAAAATTTATTTATTTTATTAAAATAAAATTGCATGATAACATTACACACATTTCATGTGTTTCTTATTGAGAATCAACCTGTACAATCTACATTAAGTTCATTGCTAAATGTCCAAATTTATTCTTCACTATATCATTGTCTACTTTCTCCCAATTTTTCCAACCACCTAACCCCTTCCCTGCTGGTAACCACGAATTGGTCTTATAGTCTAAAAGTTTATTTTCTCTCATTTATTTCATCTGTTTGTTCATTTGTTTTTTCTATGTAACTTATATGAGTGAAATCATAGTGTTTGTCTTTTTATGTCTTATTTCACTATGCTAAATTCCCCTCTAGATATATTCATGTTGTTACAAATAGCAGTTCATCTTTTTTACATTTGTAGAGTATTCCATTCCATAGATCGCCCCATCTTCTTTATCCATTCATCAATTGATGGATGCTTAGATTGTTTTCTGGTTTTTGGCTTTTGTTAATAGTGTGGCAGTAAGCATGGACGTATGTGTGTGTGTCTTTGAATAAGTGGTTTTGAGGAGTTTCTATACCTCTTTTCATAATAACTGTACCAATTTACATCACCACCAACAGTGTACAGAGTTCCCTTCCTCCCATAGCCTCTCCAATACTTATTGTTGCTTTTCTTCTGGATAATAGCTATTCTCATGGTTATAAGGTGATAGATCAATGTGGTTTGGTTTGCATTTCTCTGATAATATGAGATGATAAACATCTTTTCATGATCCTATTGGCCACCTGTATGTCTTCCTTGAAGACACTTCCTTGGACAAGTGTCTATTCACGGAGTCCAAGTGAAATCTCTGGCAGAGAAGGCCCTCATCTTGTGTTTCCCCTTCAGTGAGTTCATACAAGTAATACAGGTCTTAGGCTTAGGAGGCATAAACTCCTGATCCCCTCCTGCTATTTGTAAGCTGTGTGGACTCGGGAAAAGCATGTAATTGCCTTTGAACTTCTTTTCCTCATCTATAAAATGATGATATAAAAGAACAGAGCCTTGAATTCATTGGATTTTTACAGGAATCAAACAAGGCCAAGGATAGGAAAACCAAGCTGTAAATTGTAAAGTGGTCTCTAAGTATATGGTTTTGTTATTAGTCCCACAGATTAGTCATATTGGCAGATAAATATTAGGAGGCAGTTATCAAACATCACATCATCTAGACAGCCCTGGCCCTAGAAATGTTGGCATCTGTTCGTTTCACTCCATGATGGAAAAAAGAATAAATAAATCATAAATGATTAATTTAGACTTCCCTCCATGCCTCCCGTTAACAGCTCAAGCCCCCACCACACAGCAGGCTCAGTGATGAACTGGTGTGGTAGAACCTTCAGGATGGCGGCTAACCCTTCTCCAAGTACAACCAGCTGTGAAAACAAATTTAGCTCCACCAACATAGCAAAGGAGCAAAGTTTTTTCATAGGTTAGAGATATAATGTCCATTCCATTCAGAGGAATCCAAACCAAATACCAATGGCTTGTGGGGGTAAGAGGATGTTAAGCATAATAGACAGACTATCTGCTGGTTTACTGAAGGTGAAGGAGGAGACATTTGTCATAGTTTTGTTAGAAAATGAGACTTTATCAAAGGGAGCGAGGGTGAAAGGTCACCAGTTCTATTGGTGCGATTATTATCTTTACATAGCTGGAGTGCCAAAAGAAATGATCCCAAACAGAGCAAAACACAACAGACCTCACTGAAGCACTTCAAGATGAGCCCCAAAAAGCCATAGCACCAGACCCATTGGCTTCATCTTAATTTATCATCTCAGGCCTTGTTGACAAGAGTCGATTAGGTTTTCCATCCACCCAAGCTGAAGCAGATTCCATCACGCCAAACCACTTGGCAGAAGCTGGGACTGATGGTTACTCCTGAGGAAACAATATTTCAGTAATGATGCAACCATATTTTGTGTCCTTACTATATTCCTGAAATTGAACTTCCTGTTTATTATCTCAATTGACCATCCACCTTATGTGTTTCTTTTATCACTTTGCAAATGAAGTAACTGGGACTTAAGCAAATTGGCCCATCATCGCTAGATTCAGGAATTTGCTTTTTAGTGTGAATAAATGCAGAAATGAAAATCATATCAGACACAGGCTTTTATATAAGTATCTTCCCTTAGTGCCTTAAGGAACTGATAGGCCCTTGATAGGCAAAGCATATTTGCTATTTATCCTGACATTGTGCTCACATCCTTGATAGAGCTTCTCATGGTGGAAAACTTAGAAATCTCGAGAAACTCTTCATATGTTCAAACTAGGTTTCTTTAGTATTTGCCTTTGCAGCTGCCCATCAGTCATCAAGCTGCCCCAAACAAAGAAACTAGGGCTAATCTCCTGGTCCAGAGCAATTTTTCCTTCTGTGGAAACTTCTGGGAAGAAGTGGAGACTTCTTTCCTATTCTGAGTGTCCCTCTCTCACCTGGTGACTTGCCTTTAACCCCCTAAAGTCTGCATGTACTCTTTTTGTCTAGCCCTCACCATTTAGTAGCAACTTTGGATCATCTGCCTATCTTTTGTTCTACCTCCTTCCAGAAGCATAGCTTCGTAAAGTTTCCCATTTCTTTGAACAAAAACAAGGCTTTTGTGCAAACCTGTCACAGAACCAGAAGCAGATCCAAGGCTGTCATTTCCATGACCCTCTTCACTACTAGAGATTCTTCATGTTTTATTTAAAGCAATTACAGCTTCAACACCAATGTTGCAACATGAGCTGAAACTTAAAAAATGATTGCAGCCATCATCTATTGATTGTTGTCCATATAGCAGTTAGTTTACCAAGTCTTCCCATACCACAGGCAACCTTTTAAAAGACATCATGAAATTGGGGCCATGATCATTTTTTATTTAATAGATGAAGAAACTGAGGCAAGAAAAGACCAAGAGTTAAGTTAGGGGCCACACAATGACCAAGGAATAAACCCAAGTCCTGTAGGATGTTGATGACTACATGGACTTGGAAGTCAGAACCTTGACTCCAACTCATTTCCACCACTCCCTGTGTGCTCACCTGCCCAGCCCAGGCAATATCTTTGCGCGAGGACCTGTGTGTGAGCTCGAGAGTCAGGTTCCTCCCACTTATCGACCGTGAACCCTTGGACAGTTGAAGTGACCATCCTGTGCCTCAGCGTCCTCAGGTATAACAAAAGGCTCCTCATGGAATCTCTTCCCGTAGAGATTAAATGTGACAATACGGATAAATGTTTACAGCAGAGCCTGATCAGTAAACAGTCCGCAAATAATAGCAAGTGTTGCTGCTACAATGGAAAACCAGCGTCCTCATGTGTTAAGCAGGAAGAATATCTCATCTGCCCCATGGGACGTGGTGGGAACGCATCAGCTAGTACAAGCAAACATCATCAAACAGCACATACCGTTATCCTTTTGCTGTTCGTAGAGACTTGACACTGCTCGAGGCCTGGGAACCGCATCAGCCTTGTTTTTCTCTCTGTGGGTCATTTACAGACTTAACTCAGCCACAGTCTCTTCATGCAGGACAAAGATGCGGGCAGTTTCCCGGGTTGTGAAGACAGGGCAGGTGGTAGAACCAGCAGGGACAGGGCTCAGATGACCCCACCGGCAGCCCTGCCCCCTACACTTAGCAGGCAGACAGGGCACGTCACTGCCACCTCCCAGCCTGTGTCATGGCCCGGGGAGTGGCACCGGTCTCGCGGACAAGTGTGTCGTCTCAATGTGACATACAGAGACGACTATTTTCCACACGACTTCACTTCTCCAAGCCCTCAGAATCCAGCTCAAATCTGTGATTTCCCATGATTACAGAGCTGGGCTTTTCTAGTCAGAAAAGAGGGGAAAATATTCTATTAACTAAAGCCTATTAGAATTTTAGAATTGATTCAATGTAAGTAAAATTGTGTGCTTAGGCTAAATACTGATTTCTGTTAGGCAGAGTATAAAGTATTCAGTGTAAGTAAAGTTTGAGTACAGCGGTGCTGATGCAGTGGAAGGAAAGTCACCTATTGCTTTAGTCTTAATAAACTGATTCAGTTGAAATACAGCCACAGTCATCTATTTCTGGGCATTTGGGTTGTTTCCAGGTTTTACCTATTATAAATAGTGCTGCAATAGTCATAGGGTGCAGGTGTTCTTTTGAATCAATGTGTTTGTGTCCTTTGGGTAGATCCCTAGGAGTGGAATTGCTGGGTCGTAAGGTAGCTCCATTTTTACTGGATCAAGAAGATGTGGCACATATACACAATGGAATATTATTCAGCCATCAAAAAGATAAACTCATGCCATTTGCAGCAACGTGGCTGGAGCTAGAAGGAGTTATGCTCAGTGAAATAAGCCAGAAGGAAAAGAAAAATATCGGATCGTTTCACTTATAGCAGGAATATAGGGGAACCAAATAAGGCATCAGTGTCAAAAAATAATAACAGCACAAAACACAGCAAAGCAAAAACAGACAATTATAAACCAGAGACATCCTGCAGGGGAGGAGGCAGGCGAGGGATCAGAGGGAGGGAGGGAGGAGCACAGGGGACTGTGGTGATGGTGCCCGGGTGCCTTGGGGAAGGAAATTCTGTGGGGACTACACCTGAGGGGGTGGGGAGAAGCAAATATTGTTTAAAAAAATAAAAATTAGGGCCTCTCCAGTGGCGCAGCGGTTGAGCTGGGTTGCGAAGCTGCCCGCAGCCTCTGCAGCACTGGTTCGATCCCCGGCTGCTCCCCGGCCACTGGAGGAGGGTCCCACATGGCGCGCAGACCTCCCCTGCCGCCTGCTGCTCCCCTCAGCAGTGTCCTTCGGTCCTTCTGCCTGCTCTGCTCCCCGCTCTGGCTCTGGTGAATTCTCTCACCCTCCCGTGCTTCTGACTGTGCCCAGTGCTTGTATAAATAAATAAATAAATCTTTAAAAAAAAAAAAAGGTAAAAAAATTAAAAAATTAAAATTAAAAAAAAGAATAGAGACCAAAATAAATAAATAAATACAGCAACATGCGGAGCGAGTGGGAAGGCTGGGGGAGCCTTGGTCTAGAAGCGCTCAAGAGTGACCGGCAGAGGAGGAGAGGTTTGGTCTAACTCTTGACGTTTTCACTGATTCTAGTGTCCTCTCCTCCCTCCACCTCCAGACACCCACAGGATCAGTCTCTTCAAACACTTTCGATAACAATATGAGATAAATAGAAGCTCACAAGTGGCATTCATTTTAGCAACATTTAATAAGCACCTGCTGTATTCCAGGCCCTGAGCTAGTAAGACAAGGAGTCTGCAGGCACACAGGGACTTCAGATAAGCAGGCAACGATCCTTTGAAAATGAGAAGTGGTCCTCTGGTGGTGTAGGGAGTTAAATCTTGGCCCTACGAAGCTATAAGCAGCCTCTGCAGCACTGAGTTCGATCCCCAGCCAGCCAGGGAGCTGACCCACATCAGACCTCTCCTGTCTCGCCTGCTGCGTCCCTCAGCAGTGTATTTCAGTCCGTCTGCCTGTTCTGCTCCCCACTCTGTCTCTGGTGAATCCTCTCACCCCTACCCCCCACCCCGTACCTCAGGCCTGCATCCCAGCTCTTGTATGCATAAATAAATCTTTAAAAAAATAAAGATAAAAGATAAAACTTTTTAAAAAATAAAGTGAGTCATGCTTCGGATTCCACCTCTAAGTTCGGTGACCACAGCCTGAAACCTGGGGCTTCTACTTTCATGCATGTTCTGCATTTAATCTTTCCAGGTGAAAGTCTATTTTGCACATCACCTTGAAGAGGGCAGAGGAATTGCATCAGGCAGCAAAACCAGTGAAGCCTCAGGGAGAAGCAGTCCCCTGACCTCAGAAGCCAGGTGAGCCCAGCCCAGCGCCAGGTGTCTGGAATGCACCCTCCATAAAATGGGTTGGTGGGAGATAGTCCAGACTCTGCCCCAACTTGCGGGGTCTCACTGTACATTCTCCAACACATGGACAGTAAATATCAGTAGCTAACGCATGTGGACAGAAACGCTCTCTTCCTGACCTTTCCCCACTTTTATACTCCCTGCACACTCTGTGCCCCAACACCTGAACACACATGCCAACAACCTACCCTGAGACCCCAAATAAAGCCTTGCTGCCTCCAGGAGCTGCTTAATACCTAGGACATCTGGGGCAAGGCGAAGGTGTGTTTTGATGGGAAGCAAAGATCCAGGCTCTGCGGGATGCACAGCTGTCTGCCCCCTGCGCCTGGGCTCCGCCCCAGACAGCCTGGGGTCTCAGCGCCCTCTGCTCTGTGGCTATTGTCTGCAGACAAGCAAAACCTGCCCTGCCTTAGGGGCCTAATCCACTTCCCTCCCTCCGTTGTAAAAAGCAGCTTCACCTTCATTTGCACCTTCATTCCAATGCTCCTGGGCTCTAATGTGGCTGCTCTTCAGCTTCCCCTTTGAGTGCAGAGAAGCTCTGGGGACTCCTCGCATGATGCAAATGCTCAAAGAGAGCAGACCTGGGGGGGGGGGGGCGGCCAAGCTCCTGACCTGCTCAGAGCGCCCGGAGTCTCCACACGTGAGACAAGAATGTCACTTTTTCTTTTTCCCTTTATTTTTTATTATTTTATATATTTTTTACATCATTCATTTTTGTACACTGTATGCATTTTCATCTTGGTTATAGTCCCCATACAATTCCCACCCCGCCCCCTTATTTTGACCATAACAGGAATTTAGAAAATCTAAATTAGGGACCAGGAAAAAGACTAATTATAATAAAGTAAATATCAAAATCAACAAGCAACTATAAATCTTTTTTACTTTTAAGGTGGGTGTGTGAGCGCGCTTACACTTTCAGAAGAAACCATCACAGATGGGGGAGGCTTAAACAACAGAATTTACTGCCTCGCACTCCAGGTGTCAGAGGTGGGGTCCCTGTGGAGGCCTTGGGGGAAGCATTTGTTCCAGAACTCTCTCCTGGGTGGTGGATGCAGCCAAGCTCCCTGTGTCTTTACCTCATTTTCTCTGTCAGTTTCCGGGGAGCCATTTCGTTTTCTCATCAGGACACTCAGGACCTCCACGAGGACTCGCCCTAGTGACCTCATTTTAATATAGCTCCTCTTTAAGATGCTGTCCCCCAAAAGAGTCTCATTCTGAGGTTTTGGGGGTGAGGACTCATATGTTGGGCCGGCAACATATAACCCATAACAATAGAAGTGCACACATAAGCTGGTTGCTTAGCTGCGGGCTGCTCCTGGCCTCTGTGGCCCTGAGGGGCTGGTTTGCTATGATGACTCCAGTTCTCTCAGAAGAAGCACATCTGCTGCTGCTTCAGGCTCCTGTGTAACGTGTGCATTTTGCCTCCAAGGAGCAGGGCCTGATACAGCAAATCACAAGGTAAAGCAAGTTAGTTATGTTACAGGGCAGCCCCGATATTGAACAGGTTCCTGGCTGTGGGTCCTCACCCGCGCGCTTAAAGGGGACTTATGAATACTCCACTCCAGGCACACACAAAAGGTTAATAAAAGGTTTATTTACAAGGGAAAAGGAAATAAGGAAAATGTACAACTCAGGGAGAAAATAGGGAAATAAAGTCTTTAATGCATCCTACCCGATCCGCCGACCTGGACACCCAAAGTCACTCTCAGCGCTGGCCTGACGCTGCGAGCTGGTGGGGAGCCAAAATGGGGGACCCCCCCCCCCCAAAGCCCGCGTGTCTGGCCTTATACCAACCTGGCTGCTTAACGCCACCCTCAGGTCCCAGCCACCTTCCCTTGGGTGGGGATGGGAAGTGGAGTTCCCAGTGTCTTTGGCTTTGGCCTGGGGTGGGGGTGGAGTCCACAAAGCCTGTATGGAATTAGCTTTAGGACACCCTTTTCCCCCTGACAGTTACACTTGAGTGTGAGCTTCTCCCAGGCTCTCTCCACGACATACTTACACTCACTAAAACAAATTATTTGGCGTCATCTGAAATTCCAGTTTAACTGAGTCCTTCATGTTCTGTCAGCAACTCCAGCCCCACAGTGACACGCAGGAGCATGTGCCCCTGTATCGAGCATTCACACCCGTCACCTCTGTGCACTTCACATGCCCCGATTCCCGCCGCCTCTGAGTTTGGGCCGAGAGCTCATTCCCTCCCTTTCCCCAGTTGCAAGCTGAGGTCGTAACACCCAGTGTGGCTGCCTCAGGAGGCGGGAAGGAAGGAATTAAGGTTAGGGGAGGTCCTGCGTGGGCCCCAGCCCTGACAGCTGACTCGGGAAGAGGCCAGCTTGTCCCCTCCTTCTCTCCATCAGCACACAGAGGAAGCCATGAGCACACAAAGCCGACAAGCCAAGAGAAGAGCCCTCAGGATGGACCCTCCCTGGCTCGCCCGGATCTTGGACTCCCCAGCCTGCAGGTGTGAGTCTGTGACATTTTGTCGTGGTGTCCCTAACACACGACACACCCCTCATGTCAGCTCATCGAGGCTCATACGCAGAGAACGACTTCTAGCTAGGGGCTCGCTGTCAGCTGAATGAACGACAGGTCTTGTCATTTTGGATGCTGCTCAGTGACTTAGGAACCCGCCTTCTCTTTAGGGGTGAATCTGTCTTAATCAGTCCCCCCTGGCACCTGTCCTAACACATCTCCCCACATGGCAATGGCTGTTTGTTTGCTTGTCCGCCTGCCAGTGGGGGTCGGGAGACAGCAGGAACTGTCATTGCCATACTCATGCCTCTAACATTAAGCCAAGTCTTAATTGCTCTCAGTCTGCAATAGCACACAATCAAGAAGAAAAACTGACATGTGATGTTGACCAATGTTTTGGAAACACCTTCTTCCAGCTCCTCCAACTGCAGTCTTCTCTAGGCATGCCTTTTGGAGACAATCCACACCTCTGTGAAGGGCATTGCTGAGACGAGATCAAATGCTTCCTGCTGGAGCGGCGTCTCCATTGCCCTTGGAGGGTTGTCAGTGACCCCTAGAGCCGGTGTGGAAGTGGACCAGCAGCCGGATGGCTCCACATTTCCACATTCTTTCAGCTTGTTTTCTTAAACTGTGGCACATACCCAAGAGCATCCCAAATCCTCAAGAGACATGGGATTTCAGAAAAATCCTTGTCACTTTTGCAAAGCAGAAGTGTGAACTCTTGAGCCCAGGAAGAAAGAGAAGATTCAAAACATATACCGAAGGTTTTGAGCCATCTGCAATGATAGAAGGGGAATAAAAGGTGAGCGGGTTTTTTTAATGCAATATTTTGTTCCACCTGGGGACAAAGTGCCACACAGAGCCACCTCAAAGATTAAGGAAGGTCAGGGATCACAGCGTTGCCGTCACACAAACAGATTACCCTCTTCCTGGACATAGTGGTGCTGCAGCTGGCTCCTGGGAGGAGAATCATGGATCACATTGTTCTTTCTTCCATCTGATCCGACACCATGTAAACAAGCCATGTTGAATGGGAAAGAAATCCTTTCAGGCAAATGATTTCAATGCCGTTGGAAATGCTCACCTTGTGTAAGCAATCAGCTCGCTCTGTGAGGAGGTCTTCCGCGGAAAGCAGCCTTGAGCTTGGATGACGCTAGATAGATGACTGGGAAACATTGATGCAACACCTTACTTATTATTTAGCTATATGAGAAGAATGGTAGCTTATTCTCGATGTGTATGATTTCACTTCACGCAGCTACCCCGATAATGGTACCACTTTTCATAAATTATGATGAGAAAATATGCCACAAATTATTTAATAAAGTGATCACATCAGCATCTGAACCCATGTCTCTCTGTATGTAATTTATTAATTCAGTGGACATTTCATTGTAATTAATCATGTACATGATCATTAATCATTGGATACAAAAAGAATGAGCTATTTTATTTGAGCATGGTTTATTTTTTAACGAATAAAATTGAGCCACAAAGAGGTTGAATAATTTATCTATTTTCACATTCTCAAAAGACAGTTTGATCTTTACTCTCTGGTGAAGCAATTGAAGAAAAAAAGCAGTCAAGCTTTAAGATATGAGCTATTGTGTTGAGGATGGGATGTCGATAATCAATAAAAGGTATGACAATGCACCACCATTTGGGATGTTAGTTTTGTACTAAAAGTAATGTTTCTTAAAGTACTTATAAGTAACTCTCCTAAAAACATAAGAGACTTCTCTGGTATCAAAGGCAGTTGTTTGACAAAAAGGTAAAAAAATAGAGATTGAGATGCTGAGAAATATACTGCTAGATGGAAGGTCACAAAATGAGTGGATTGGGATTAAATACTGGTGATAAAGGTGGCAAAATGACAATCAGATTCACAAGTATATTTAAAATATTTCTTGAGAGTGTTTCATGTAAAATTTCTCAACTTGGGAAGTGGAGCTCAACAGGAAACATCCTGAGCTCCAGGTAGGTCTACCTGAGGTTTTTTTTTTTTTTTTTTTTTTTTAAGATTTATTTATTTATTTATGGGGTGCAGGCCAGGGGTGTGGGGGGGTGAGAGGATTCACCAGAGACAGAGTGGGGAACAGAACAGGCAGACGGACTGAAATACACTGCTGAGGGGAGAAGCAGGCGAGACAGGAGAGGTTTGCTTCACTATATGGGTTGCTCTTTGGCCAGCCGGAAATCGAACTCGTGCTGAAGAGACTGCGGATTGCTTCATAGTGTGGTGCTTAACCCCTTGTGCCACTAGGGAAGCCCGGCCTCCCTGAGTTTATCCCCCAACTCTGTAAATACCATGTGTGGACTTACAAACTAGCCCACCTCTTGGTGATCCAGGGAATGGATATATAATTATGCCTACTTCATTATATTGTTATGACAATATAATTAGATGCTCCTTTCAAAGCACAGGCTATGCCTGATGTATAATATACCTGAAAAAAATAGAAGCAAACTACTAAAAGAACAAAGCTTTCAAATGGAATATAGATATAATATTATATAAATGATCTTATTTCATTTTGAGCTAATAAATTGTGGTTAGACAACTTCTGACTTTGAAATGAGGATTATATCACCATGCCTTCGTTGAACCACTTTCCCTATTAACAACCTATGACTTATTTTGCCTCAAACATCATTGTCAATCAAAACAATCAATAAACAGTCACTTGGGCATCACTCACAGCTCTAAACCGTGGCATTGATTGAGGGAGGTAATATCACAGACAAGGGGACTATGGATTACGTGGAGAAAACACTGAATGCAGAACTGGCCCGATTTTGATCAAATCTTCACTCAAGGTACATTGCCTTTCTGAATCTCAGATTCCTCATCTGGAGACAAATAATTCAGGCAAAATTATATGTATGGTCATCTCCATTCCTCAAATGGAAATTATTACCATTTTAATGTTGCTTTAGTAATATGATACAAATATTAGTATCAATTATTATAATAAATAATTTGAGGTCTACTCCTTCCTGAATCGCCGCTTCAGTCATTAAACCCAATTACCTCATTATCTAAATTCACATAGATTATAACTCTGAACGGCATGGACAAGAATGGCTTTGAAGAAACCAACGTGTCACCTCACGCATTCGGAAAATAATCAAAAGTGTTGAGGCCATATGGCGAAAGGTCCAAGGTCTGCTGCTTCCTTTCCCCAAGCCCTCTTTTGATTTCCATTTCTCTCCCACATTTTGGAGTATTTATTTACCTTTAGCCGAGACGAGACTCTGCAGTCCCTAAAGGGGACGTGGAGATATTCAGTTCTGAAGAGGGACTTGGAGAAAACCATATTTCATGCCCACTGGCATTTGGAAGACCGTCAGACTATCTGTTGGGAAGTTTCTCACAAAGAGTATAAACAGAGAGTTAGAGGGTGGCCGAGCATTTGACTTCCCATCTGACTTGAAGCTCTCAGCACCTCTAACTCACCATCTGCAAGATAGATCATCAGAATGTAACAGACCATTTATTCTGATGACCTTGTTTTACTGATGTAGAAATTGAGGTCCTGAAAGCGAAGCAGTGTGGCCGAGGTCACAGAATGAGTTAGCGCTGCTCCCAATCAGAGACCACACTCTCAGCGATCCGGTTCCTTCTTTTAAGTCAAGCATGAGTTTGTGACAAGAAAGAATTTGGATAATTGTAAATAATGCATCACTATTGAGTCACCTGGCTGTGCTTCAGCCGCACAATGAATTCAGTTTGCAGAGGTTATGGGGTTCACTATCAAGGAGACCTTGGCTGAATCCATATTTTTAATTCAATAGTGTGTATTTCTTTGGACTATGAATGAAATGGTATAACCTATGCTAAGGAGCAGAGCAATGAGGACTCTGAAAAATCCTTTTTCTTCTTCTCAGTACACAGAGGCTATAACAACTTTACATTAGTCCCCGACACCCAGGCACTTTTCTTTAAAAAACCAGAGGCATTTCATGCACTGCTGCCTTTCAAAGAATTTCCCTCAGAGAAATTCACTAAGAGGATGAGCAAATTATTTTTAAGGTGCAAATCCATAAGGACAAAGAGGACAGGCTAGACCAACATTTTTAGAAGCTGGAAAGCAGATGCCTGAGCTGCAGTAACTAACTTAGCAGACTCACTGTAATAGATCCTTAAGGTGGCAGTGAAGGAAGCCAAGAAACAAATTGATTTACACCACCAAAGTCCCCAAAGTCTCAGAAATTGGCTTCTTCACAGACCGCTGAGGATGGGAGTGGAGGTGGGGGGTAAAAGCAAGAGGAAGGAGTGAAACACTATGAAGAGCAGTCAGATGGCTGGAGCTGCCCCTCTTTGATCCAGCATCCACTCACCCTGGTGGTAGAAAGAGGAGGTGTACAGCCTCAGAAGAGGAAGCAGTCTCTGGACAGACGGTCATATTTAGGCCCAAAGATGGGGTTACCATAGGGAAAGAGTGCAGGCTGAGTGCAGAAAATTTGGAGATGAATTCACCAAAGAAATAGACATTTCCCCCAGTCTGACAGGGGTTTCTGTTTCAGAGGGCTTAGCAGCACCATGCATGGAAACAATCCCATGTCAAGACTGACTCGCCATGAAAATTTTTCAGAGCAGTGAAGGAAAAATAGAGATCCTACAAGCTTGGGGGGGCGGGGCAGGCGGGAGGTGGCTTAGGTATGGCAGGAAAGGGAATCAATTTTACATACGAGATTAAGAATCGATCTAATTCTGCATTCTCAATAGCAACAGGGAAAGTTGGAAGGCAGCGGGTAAAACTATTAAACATTCTGAGAGACAATGACTTGCCTCCAAGAACGCCTAGGCGTGGATGACATCACGGGAAGATGCAGGAGACATTTTCAGACCCTCCAGGACCCAGCATCCCCAACCAGGTACTCTTTCTCAGAAACCACCTAACGGGCTTGGTTTGCTTTCTCTGTAGAAGGAAATAAGCCAGGAAAACAAAAACTGTGGGGTCTAGGAACCCAACCAGGTGACCCAACAGAGAGACAAAGCCCCTGCGTGAAGGGCGTGAGAGGGTGTCTGTGCAGGAGTCAGAAAGGGGACAGGGAGGAATTCCTCTAAAACTAAATATGGTCACTTCTAAGGTTTTTGTGCATATTCAAAGGAGACAGTCACAGCTGGAGATGATTCAGCTTAATTAGTCATAAACATACAAATTAAGCAAATAAAACAAAAAGAACAATCTTTTTAGGTATGGCAGGAAGGGGGATCAATTTTACAATACTTTGCAGGAAATGAAGTATAATCACATTATATTATATGGGTCCACTAAGAATACTAAGAGTTTATATAACTGTGATGACATAATACTGGGTGTTGAATTAAATAAAATTTCTAGATAGGTCTAAGGGGGAGGTGGGAAATAAAGAGTTGGGGACTGGGGGTGAAGAAAAGACAAAAACTTTATTTCCTATATTGGAAAACCAACATATAATGTCCAAAACAGAAAAGTCTAGAAGTGCAATCATGTCATTCCAAAATATGGCAGCAAAAACCAAAAGAAAAAAAAAATCAGTTCAAAAAATTATAAAAAGTTGCCTCCAGGAAAAAAGATAGCGTCTGGGGCAAGGCTGGGCTGCTGTTTCTCTTAACCAGTGTTGCACAGCTATCTAATCTTCTGATAAAGGTAAAAAAAAGAAAAAGAAAACCCAGTGTTTTCTAAGCTTCCGCTACAAGACTTGGCCATCTGGCCAACTGTAACCTACCAGATATCTTTATTAATGACCTCCCTTTGCTACGTCAGCCACACACAAATGACAAAACCATGTCATCCCTGGTGGAGGCAGCACTCAAAGGGTCCTTCTGGTACATACCAAGTTTAAATCCCCAACACTGACATTGAGATATGCCTGTCCGGTAGCACCTGAAAATGTCTTGCTCCACCCGGCCACCCATTGAAATCCTTGTCCCAAGAGAATCACTCAGGAAAGGCAGGTCGCTGCTCGCAGCTCTACACTAGAGGGAGATGTTGGTCTTTTTACCAGGCGCTCATTGCAGCGGGGAACAGCTTCTTCAGGCGAGGACTAGGAACACAGCCAGAGGCTTGGACGCGTTCCCCTTGGTCTTGGAGTGTAAAATGCTGG
Organism: Talpa europaea; assembly: GCF_964194135.1. Taxonomy (NCBI): domain Eukaryota; kingdom Metazoa; phylum Chordata; class Mammalia; order Eulipotyphla; family Talpidae; genus Talpa; species Talpa europaea. The sequence continues at coordinate 139,462,311 of NC_140071.1, read as the reverse complement.
AGTTTGAGGGGATTTTGGAGGGCATCTGGGTCAAGTCTATGTGACCTCGCCCTTTCTGCACTTACGGAAACCAAGGTTCAGATATGAAGAGTGCTTTCTTAAGTCATGGGTAAGGAAGTGAGAAAATCAGAGCTGAAGCCCCAGTTTCCTTCCTTACTTAAGCTGGGCAAATCAGGAATTAACAAGAGAGAAGCTCAAACGTGTTGCTTTTTAGTGCAAGATCATGAGCTGGGACACAATAGAAACTGATACCATGGAACGTTTGCTGTGTTCCAGGCATACCCTGAATGTTGACCACGGGCCAGAATTTTGCATTATTTATTCCTATTCTAACTAAAATCCTGTGAGGTAGGAAGTCACTATTCCCTTACTGACATATGAGGAACCTAAGATACAGGGAGGTGAAGTTTCCTGCCCCAAAATACACAGGTAGTGATTAGCAGAGCAGTCATTCAAACCAAAACTACTATAGATAGATAGATATTGATAGAGGATGGATGGGTGGATGGGTGGATCGATAGATAGATAAATAGATAGATAGATAGATTTATACATAAATCGATGATTGGATAGATGGGTGGGCGGATGAATAGGTAGGGATGGATGGATGAGTGGATGGTTGGGTAGAGGTTTCTGACCTTAACCATCATGGAATTGTTCTGTGAAGAGGGAACAAGCTACTATCATCACCAGAGAAGCTGACTCTTATTTTTGCTCAGTTGACAGGATTTGTCCCCCCGAACCTCAGGAATTCTACAAGATCTCAGCCTAGTGGGCAGAGCTGCCTCTGAGTCTGACTACATGCTGTTCCCAATGTCTGTCACACTGCCCAGCTCAGAGCACAGGCTCCTGAAACGTGACTTGAGTGAATACACACAATCCTAATTACTTCACAAACAAATCATTTGCACAGAAAACATACTCCTGTCACATCTCATAATTCATACCATTTAAGGAAACTCCACGAAAGCTGTTATTGTCCCCTGGCCCATGGAGTTGATCAAACCGAATGCCTAATTCTTCCCCTAAGCCTGTAACACTGATTTTCAGTCCATAAAACACAACCATGTCACCGCGCGCAAGGCCAGCTCCTACGCCCGCTGCAGCACATCATGTCGCGAGCTGACATGTCACTGCTTACAAAACAACGAGCGTCTGTATCCTTTATTGCGCTGCCTGCCAAGTCCTCATCCTCCCGGGTCAGGAAACTTCTAGCTGGTTTACCTCGCTACTCTTCGGAACACTGTGGCTGGGGGAGCTCGGGCTCTTATGTAAAGAGGAGAGTTTCCTAATGGAGTTGACACCCAGGGAAATTTCCTCCTGAAGACTCGACACCCACGTGCAAAAAAATCTAAGATCCCAAGTCTAGAAGTTTGAGGAGTTAAAATTCCCTTGTTATCTGCCTATCTATCTATCTATCTATCTCTCTCTCTCTCTCTCTCTCTCTATCTATCTATCTATCTATCTACCTATCTATCTCTCTATCTATAATTTATGTAATATTTTGCGTAATTTTATTTTATACTTTTATAATAAAATATTTCATATTTCATATTTATTTTATGTATATGATAAATAATACATTATATAATATATAAAATATTTATTTAAAATAAATAAGATGTTTAATATTTAGAATATAAAATTTTCAGCTAAAATGTACACTATTTTAGCATTGGCTAGTTTACAGTTCTGTGAGTTTTAATGTGTGCATTCTGTAACTACCACTGCAATCAAATACACAACAACCCCAACACTCCCAAAACTTCTGTTTCTTTTTTACTGTATTCTTTTTCATTGGGGCAATGTTGGTTTACACACTGTATGTGACTTCGGGGTACAGGTGCACCCTCTTCAGGTGTGTGTCACCACACCACACCCCCCACCAATACTGCTACTTTTTTAAACCACACCTCTTCTTGCCCCAACCCCTGCCAAGTTTTGATTTGTCCCCATCTCTATAATCTTGTCCTTTGGAAGTCACCATATAAATGTCATCACAGGGTGTGTAAATTTGAGACTGGTTTCTTTAACTACGCAAAAGGAATTCTTTCTAGTTATTCTGTGTATCTATAGCTCATTCTACTTTATTGCTGCAAATGCTTCCTTTTATGGATGTACCACAGCATGTTTATCCACGCACCCACTGAAAGACGTTGGGGTTGCTTTCGATTTGGGTAAATTATAAGTAGAGAGGCCATAAACATTCACAAACAGATTTTTTGTATGAACCTAAAGTTTTCAGACTCTCAGGTTAAATGCCTAGGAATAGGATTGATGTGTCTTCTTATAAGTGGATGTTTAATTTTATTAACAAACTGCCAAGATATTTTCCAGAGTAGCTGTCACATTTCTACCAGCAAAGTATGAGAAGTGCTCCCCGCTACCCCCACAGCTGGGTATTGTCAGAATTTTTTAGGCATTGTAATAATTATATACTGTCATTAAGTGGTGGTGTTAATTCACATTTCCCTAAAGGTTTCTATGCTGAACATTTTATGTGCTTGACTTCAGTATAAGCCCTTTGGTAAATTGTCTTTCCAAACAGTTTTGCCTATTTTATTTATTTGTTTGTTTGTTTAATATTTTAAAAAATATTTATTTATTTATACAAGAACTGGGGTACAGGCCAGAGATGTGGTGGGTGAGAGGATTCACTGGAGACAGTGGGGAACAGAACAGGCAGAAGGACTGAAATGCACTGCTAAGGGGAGCAGCAGGCGAGACAGGAGAGGTCTGCTGTGCCATGTGGGTTTCTCCCCAGCTGGCTGGGATCGAATCCACACTGCAGAGGCTGCGGACAGCTTCACAGCTCAACCACCTGTGCCACCAGGGAGGCCCCAGTTTTGCCTATTTTAAATGGGTTTTGTTTACTAATTGCTGAGCTTTGACCTTTATATATATATATATATATATATATATATATATATATATTTTGTATACAAATCGTTTGGCAAGTGCATGACTACTAAATATTTTCTCTTATGTTTTGACACATCTTTGCATTGTTTAACAGCATCTTTCAAAGAGCAACAGTAAATAAATGGTTTTACAAAGTTGAATCAATGATTTTCATTTTAATTACACAGATTGTGCTCTGAGGATAATATGTAAGAACTTCTCACTTAATACTAGGTTACAGATATTTTCCAAAATTTTTAAATTTGGATCTGTGCTCTATTTTGATTTACTATGCATATAAAATATGAGATTTAGGTTGAGATTGATTGTTTTACATGTAGATGTTCAGTTTTTTCCAAAACAATTTATTGAAAATAATATCCTTTTTATTGAATTGTTTATGCATTATTGTCATAATACTCTCAAGGTTTATCCATATTATCAAAAAGGTAACATTGCAACTTTTATGTGACAGAGTAGTATTCCATTATTCACACACATTCACACACACACACATATTCCATACATTCATTGATGAATGCTTAGGTTGTTTCTATTTATTGGTTACTATAAGCAGTGCTTCAGTGAGTATAACATTTGATATACCATTTGAATTACGTTTTCATTTCTTTCTATTGATTCACACTGTGGCTGTACTAATTTATGTCTCATCAATAGTTCAGGAGCACTACCTTCACATTCTCTCTAGCATTCACTATATCTTCTTGTGGTGTGTGTGTGAGTATGTGTGTATGTGCTTAATGATAGGAATGAAATGATAACTTTTTGTGGCTTTGATTTATATTTCCCTCATAGCTGGTGATTTTTAGAATCTTCCCCTGGGCCAGTTGCTCATGTGTATGCCTTCTTTAGGAAAAAAATGTCTACTCAGAACTTCTGCCCATTTCTCAATCATATTATTTGTTATTAAGTGATATGAGTTCTTTACACATTTTGGATAGTAACCCTTTACCTGATACATGACTTGTGAAGATCTTTCCTCCTTCCAAGAAAAGGTTGACTGTTCATTTTGCTGGTTTCCTTCATTGTCCAGAAGCTTTTTAGTTTGATGTAGTTCCATGTGTTCATTTTTTGCTTTTGCTTCCCTTTCCTTTGTAGTCATGTAGGAAAAAAAATCACTGAGATTTTTGTAAGTAACTTACCACCTACGTTTTCACGACTTCTTGTTAGGATGGTCTTTTCATATGTGTCTCTCCAATGTCTAGAAGAAAGTAGATGTTTGTTAAATATGTGTTGAAGGCTTAAAAGAGGAAAGAAATGAATACAAATTTATTGTGTGTTCACTTTATAAGTATTTCCTTATGTAACCTGTCCAAGTTAAAAGAATATAATTGTTCTAGACATGTTTTGCAAGTGACTGTCCTTCATATTTCCTGTCCCAAAACCTTGTGAAAGGTGAATAGTCCCAACCCACAGTCTCTGCTGTCACAGACAATTGAATCAGGGTGGACATTTGCTCAAAGTTCAGCTTACCCAAAGACTGGCTAATAATATGGCTGGAAAGAAAAACATGAGCTAAGCCAATCACCGTAAGATCTCAGAGAATTTTGGAATTAAGTAACTAAGACAATATAGCCAGCTGGAGCAGAAAGATGGCACCAGGGAGATAGCTAATATTTTGTTCAACCTGATAAAAATAAAAGAAAAAAATATTTTCTAGGGAAGAGATAGAGAATCTCTAGACACATCTTTGGGACCTTGGAAGAGAAACTATGGTGAGAGAGAGATTAACTGAGAATATTTCCTACCTGGTTTCCCTTGACAGTTCACACCTAACTATAGATACGCAAATTTTTGACTTAGATACTGTTGAAACCCATGATTACTGTTTTAAAGGAACATTCTTAAACTTCCTGGAGTATATCTACTGCGTGCAATCTCCTGGTCAAAACAGACAACTATGGTCACTAACACAACAATCACTAACTTTCCTTCTTTTCTAACAAGCCCAGATTCTATTTAGATTTTTTAGGTTTGTCTGTGTACTCATGCTTTTCAGGGAAGGTCAATAGCATCCCCAGTCCCCGTGGGGATACATTTTATTTGGTTTAAGCAAAACATTATAGACCCTTTATGCAGGGGAAGAATTAACAAGATGTGCACACAAGAACACATGACATTAGTGACAGAAAGACTTATTCTCGTAAGTCAGCACATGCTGCAGCACAATTTAGCTTAAAACTATCTAAAATATTTTCTAAGGTCGGTTTATATTTGTCAAGGCATCCATTTCAAGTTTTTTTTAGCAAGAGCAGTGTTCAGATATGGCAATCCAATATAGATAGCAGGTAAAAATGAAGCAAGTCCTTGTGATGTAGGGGAGAAGGATCCAGAGGTCTGTCCCCTCTATGTCAGGACCATCCCCACCTCAAGGTGCCTGGAGTTGGGGCAACTTCCCTGAAACCCAAGACTCCACAGAATATCGTGGAAAGTTCTAGATTTGCAAAATGAAATTAAATGTGAACAATTATTAAAATGCCAAAACATAAAGGTAAAGAACAACATTATAGGATGACATTCACAACATCAAAGATGCACGCATAATACATTTATAGAGAATACTTTGTAGCTGTGTGTGCTTGAGGGAGTTGATTAGTCCCTCAGCCTCAATTTCAGCATCCATTCAATGGAGAAATAAGAATACCTACCTCCTCTTAGAATGTTTGGGAGGAGGCTCTAACCTAAATAGATGCGTGCCTGGTCCACATAAGCCTTGAGAGTAACTGGCTCCAAATTGTGATGAACAGTGAATGGGAAGACAGAGACAAAAGCTTCAGACACAGATTCCAAAACAGCCAAAATGCCAGGGCGCTTACCTCCTTTCATCCCCTTACGCTGTCTGCAAAAGAAAACTATGTCCTGCAGAGGGAGTGAGTTGCCCATCAGCAGAAGCATCCAAGCTGAAGTTGGGTAGCCACATTTCTACAACGCTACAGTGATGTGATGGAAGCCAGGTAGGGACTAAGATTAGGGGATCCCTTAGCTCCCTTTGAATGAAAGATTCCGTGATTATGTTGGAAGCTTTGGGAAGGTCTGCCAAAGGGGAATTGTGGGGAACCAGAACTTTCCTGAAATTTCCAGCTCATTTTCCAGGGTAAATGCAGCCCCCACATCCCTACACAGCACACCAAATATTAACCCCCCCCCACACAAACACACACATGTACACAGAGGCATCATTCATATGTTGTAACATAAATCTTTTCACCACAATGTCCATGGTTGTCAGAGAAAGAAATACCGATGTTCAGCCCTATGCACTTGGGTAGCCCAAATAAACAATGGTATAATACCCGGCATTTATTCAGCACCTTGAGCCAAGGACTCACACTTTATGCATGTTTCTTGTTTATCATTGCCACATTCCTGGGAGAAAGGCCGCTGCTTGGAGAGGCAATGAACTTCTGCTTTCGTGGAGCCCGGCTGTGGCGCTACTGTCCTCACGCCGGGTGCTCCTCAGCCTCTCTGGGCCTGGCTAAGCGACCTTCCCGACCACCTCTGGACTCTCATCCGGAGTCACAGGGGCAGCTGTTTCTCCTCACCGCCAGCATCGAAGGCCCCTGTGGGTGAGGACAGGAAGCCCCTGTCCTGTGATGTGCCTCGCCCTGTGCTTCAGCGACAGCTTCCCCTGGAGGATGCTCAGTCATTGGCTCCAGCTGGGGACCAGTGCAGGAAGCCGGGAGGCGCGGGGAAATCCCAGCCCCCACAATCACTAGCAGTGCCGTCTTAGGGGATGTGTGACCTCACTTGGCTCCCTGACCTACAGGTCAGGCCCCTAAGACACAACTTGCAAGGTTTTAGTTCACTCACATGGAATAAAGCATGTCAATTCCCTGGCACTTAGAGGAATTAAAAGTATTATTTTATTAGCATCATCTTGCCTCTGGGTTACCAAGATGGCTGATTCTGAACATCCTGGCCCCCCAGGACTTTGGAATGTGACTGTGTTGGGAGATGGGTCTTTAATTAAGTTAAAATGTTGTTATTTGAGTGGACTCTACCCCAATAGGACTTATAAATAGGGGAAGAAGAGAGTAAAACAGACACATGTAGAGGAAGACCCCAGGACGGCACAGGGACTGGCTGCCATTTACAGTCTGAGTCGGAGGCCTCAGGAGAAACCCACCCTGCAGGTCTCCACAACTGTGACAGCTTTCCTTTGCTTGAACCACCGATCTGTGATGTTGGGTTACAGCAGCCCTGGCTGGTCAATATGGCCAACTTGAGTCCACAGCCATTGGGTCCGCTCAAGCCAACTTGAGTCCACCTATTCCTGAGGTCAGGAGGCCCCTCTGAAAGATGGAGGAAATAATGGCCCAAGGTTCGGGGGGCACCTGAGCAAGAGAAGCGTGATCACACTCAGTGAGTTCTCCGGAGAAACCTCATGGCAAGAAAGCCATTCAGTGTCATTCCCATTTTCCCTCCCTATGACTCAGACTTGAGAGAGTCAGAAAATGAGTTTCAGCCTTGCCAGTGTAGCCCTGGGAACTTAAATAGCCGATTATCCCGATGGGCTTTGATTTTACTCAAGTAAATTCACCTGTCTTCTGCAGCCATCCTCCTAACAACCTAGACCAAGTTGGTAACCTGGGAACATTCAGGACACGGGAAAGATCATCATGTGTTCCTCAGAGGTGTACCACGGTCGAGGGGCTATTTCTCCCCCATTTTCTACTACGTTTCCTTACCCAGGCACGAACGATGTCCCATGAACAGCCAAACTGATCTACACGGCTGATGCGGTTGGTGTAAAGTCAGTGTTGAACTGAAGCGTGTAGAGCAGGTCCTTGAATAATGTTTGACACATTGTCATTCCATTATAATATTGCTAAGAAAAGTGCTGGTGGACATTATTTGAGGATCTGCTTTCACTGTAAGTCAGAGTCTTGCTTTGAGAAGCAACTTCTAAGAACCTATCCTCCTTGTACCACCCAGCCATGCAAACTTGGCGGTTCAGCGGGCAAGACAGACCTACCCACGTGAGTAAGTGGCGAGTACAGTCACCTACTGAGTAGCACTTAGGGCTAAGGTGATGGAGACAAGAGCAGGAGCAGTATCAGGTGTGGGGAAGGGTTGCAATGCCGCCGGAGCCGTCAGTGGGGCCTCCCTAGGAAGATGCATTAATGGCCGCACGTAATGGCTCTGGACCTCAGACTTTCGAAGCCGCTGATCAGAGTGGGCCCCTGGAGAGACAGGTGAATCCTTTGCAGCGCCGTCCTCCTAGGCTGCTCACACTCTCTCCTTGCAACTTGCTGACATGGAGAGTGAGGAGGTGAGGATGAGCTGGCTCTGGAGAAACCAGCCCAAAGCTGCCAAAGAGTCGCGGAAAATAGGCCCTCAGAAGCAAAGCACTGGTTCTCTCCAGTTTTTCTGTGGAAAATGTGTGTGTGGCTCAAACACCCCATCTCCGACTCAACTCAACCCCGAGGATAAAGCACAGGACGTGCCAGATCTCAGTTTCCCGGGGCTGCAGCCTGGCAGCCGCCTCACCCAAGCCTGGAGGAACAGCGAGAAAGAGCTGGTTATAAGAAATTTCCCCTTAGGGTTGGGTGGCCTGTGCGCACTGGGGTTTCTCTACAGCACGACTGTGGTTTCTGCTCGCTCTGAAGATTGCCAGAATGCTTGCAGGGATTAAAAACAGGAAATCCAATGATCCACATAAATGGTATTTTCCTAATGGTAATATTCCGCGCATTGAGAGGACACAGACCCGAGAATTGTGCAGGGAAACGGGACCCCTCCTGGCCTTCCTTTCATGTCAATAACTCCACTATGCAAGTCCTATGTCATTTTTTTACACCCACTCAACCTGTGACATGGCAACTTATGCGATTTGTGTGCTGAGAATGTTGCTTTTGCTGCTTGTCCCAGAAGTGTGGGGTCACTCGGTGGACACCCAACCACCCTCATCGGCCGCACATCACGGTTACTTCAAAGATTTGGAGATAAATTTAATGTCATTCCAATATCCTATGTCCCCGTCTCAGAATTCTGGGTTGAAGTCCACCAGTGAACCTTTAGCTGGAAGTGTAAATAGCAGACGTCATGGGGGGGCGGGGGTACCCCCAGCCCACTAGTCATCAAGATCTAGGCTGCTCTTCAGTTCAAAACATCTGTTTCTCTGATAGAAATAAAAGCCAGCAGAAAAGTCTGGAAAACCATTCTGTGCAAATGATCGAGAGCCCTTAAAATTATTCTTCCTGTTTAATTTAGCTAATCTGCTGTTCGAAATCTGAGATTATCAGAGGCAGATTTGCAGAGATTATCAGAGATAGATACACAAAGACATTCACTGCACCGTTGTTCACATGATAGGAAAAACAGGGAAAATCAAAAATACCTAATAGGGACTAATGAGTAAAGTTTGCTACCTCAACAAAATGGATGATCACACAGTCATCACACATGATGTTTTTCCACAAACACCAAAATAAAAAATGAGTGGGAGCACATCAAACTGAAAGCTTGTGCAGAGCAAAAGAAAAGACCAAAAAATGAAAAAGCCCCTATGGTATGGGAAAAAAATACTTGCAAACCACATATCTGATAAACAATAATAAACACACAAGGACTGCATGTACTCAGTAGCAAATAAATAATCCAATTTTAAAAACTGGGCAACAACACTGAAGAGACATTTTCTAAAGGGTCCACAGGTGGAAACAGGTATATGAAAAGGTGTTCAACATCACTAATCACCTGGAAAATACCAAACAATCTCACCTCGTGCTGGCGAGAATGGCTTACAGCAAAAAGACAAGAGATGACAAGTATTGGTGAGGAACTGGAGAAAAAGGAATCCTGGGCACTGTGGGGGAGCTTGCAAATCAGTGCAGCCAGGATGGAAGTTTCTCAAGTAAATAAAAACATCCAGCAATTCACCTTCTGGGACTACACCTGGGGAAAGGAAAACCCTGAGCCAAAGAGGTGTCTGCGCGCCTTGTTCGTGACAGCAGCATTCACAGGGGTCAAGACCTGGAAACAGCCAACGTGTTCATCCACAGATGAAGGAGCAAAGAAATGGTGGGCATGCTGGGATTTTATTCAGTCACAAAAAGGAGGAAATTCTGCCATTTACAACATGGATAACATTATGCTAGTGAAATAAGTCAGAGGAAGACAATTATTGTATGAGCTCACATATACAAGGATTCTAACAAATACAGAATAAAACCAAGCCAAAAGACCAACTCTTTTAAAAAAATCAGATTTGTATGACACAGAACCATTAATTCAAAAGGGCACCTGCACCCCTATGTTTATATCAGCGCTGTTTACAATAGCTAAGCTATGGAAACAACCCAGATGCCCAAAAATAGATGACTGGATCAAGAAGATGTGGTACATATATACCATGGAATATTACTCAGCATTCAAAAAAGATAAACACATGCAATTTGCAGCAACATGGATGGCGCTGGAAGGGATCATGCTCAGCGAAATAAGCCAGAAAGAAAAAGAAAAATACCGGATGGTCTCACTCATAGCAGGAATCTAGAAAACCTAAATAAGGGACCAGGAAAAAGAATAACTATAATAAAGAAAATATCAAAATCAACAAGCAACTATAAACCAGAGACACACTATGGGGGGGCAGGGAGAGGAGGGATTGGGGTCACAATAAGGGGGGTGCAATTGTATGGGGAATATGAAAAAATAAATCTTAAAAAAAAGAAATATATAAAATGTTTATTTAAAACGAACAAAAAAATCAGATTTGTGGTTACTAGGGTTGGGTTGGGGTGTGTGTGTGGAGGAATTGGATGAACGTGGAAAGGTAAAATACTAAGTGTGTGCAGTGTAACTGATGACTACACATAACACAGCTGTGTGGTGTGTAAGAAAGTCATTAAGAGAGTAGATCTGAGAGTTAACTTTGTGGGGAATTTTCTGTATCTAGATAAGATGTTAACTAGACACAGAGTGGTAATCCTGTCCATGGAGGTACAAGTCAACTCATCATGCTGTAAATCTAAGCTTATGCAGAGTTCTAGGTCAGATATATATTAATATATCTTAATAGAACTGATGAGCTTCTTAAAAATTATGTTTTTCAAGACTATGTAACAGCAAAAAAAACCCCACTTATGTTATAAATAATGTCAAATGAAAGACTTGAGGATACAGAATTATACATATATGGTAAGATTTCAAGTGAGTGTCTTGGACAGCATGTTGCACCCATGTGTGTCTATGTGTGCATTGAGAAGATGACAGGAAACTTGTCTGTTGCCACTATCAGTGATATTCATTCCATTATTAAACAGAAATTTTCTTTTTCACTCAGTACGAAGCCTCATATTATGTCACATCGTGCCATGTTATTTCACGGTGACATAAATCAGGGGTTGGCACATAGTACATGGACCAAGTGCAGTCACCATCTGTTTTTGTAAATAAAGTTGTATTGGAACACAGCCAGACTCACTGGTTTGCATATTGTCTATAGCTGGTCTTATACAACAATGAGAGTTGAGAAAGAGTGACAGAGGCCATATGGCTCTCAAAGTCAAAACATTTACCATATGACCCTTAAAAAATGTTGGTCAATGTCTGATGCAAATTTAAATCAATGATTCTCAACAAGGGGGATTTCACCCCCATGGGAGCCATTTGTCAATGTCTGGAAATATTTTTTGCTTTCACCACTGGGAATGCTGGTAGTACTGCCATCTGGCGGGTAGAGATCAGTGATGCTGCCATACACCCTACAGTGCCCAGGCCAGCTCCCCCAAAGACATGTCCAGCCAAGAATATTAAGAGTGTGGAATCTGGTGACACTTGTAGAGATGAGTCATTGCAATGTTTGTGGTATTCTAGATTTGGCTCACCCAGCCCTTGAGCATAGCTTCATGTTTTTCATCTGTGTGATGACAATATAACTTATTTGATTTTTCTTTATCATTTTTCATTACCCAATATGATAGGGCAGCTTAGTCATGCTTATTGGCACTATTTAAACAAAATTCTTTCTTACTAAGGAAATCAAATCAGTTTAGAAATAAGTGATCATTGATCACAAGGGGCTGATGGGTCCTGGGTGAATGGGTGGTGGGAATTTCACGGGGACTATAACCCAGATGAAAATGTACACATTGCGCAAAAATGAAGATTGATGTAAAAATATATAAAGTAAAAATAATAAAAAAGAAATAAGTGATCATTAACAATAAGATGTTACTACTGCAATACACATACTTTCTTTCACTCATTTTGCAGAGGTAGAGGAAAGAACTGTTTAAAAGCTTACAGATCCCTGGTTATGTTTTAGATGCCATCACATTCTGTTTCTTTTTTTTTTTTTAATTTTTAATTTTTATTTATTTATTTTTAAATAATAAATTTTATTTTTATATTCCCCCATACAATTGCAAACCCCCCATTCTGACCCCAATCCCTCCCCTCCCGCCCCCCACCCCCCAAAAAGTGTCTCTGGTTCATAGTTTTTTGTTGATTTTGATTTTCACTTTCTTATAGTTATTCATTTTCCTGATGCCATCACATTCTGAAGGAAGCTGAAACACATACTTTTTTTCTTTTTTTCTTTAAATTTTATTTTTATATTCCCCATACAATTACAACCCCCTTATTTTGACGCCAATCCCTCCTTTCCCCACCCCCCAACCACCGTAGAGTGTCTCTGGTTCATAGTTGTTTGTCGATTTTGATATTTTCTTTCTTATAGTTATCCTTTTTCCTGGTCCCTTCCAGCTCCATCCATGTTGCTGCAAATTGCATGTGTTTATCTTTTTTTGAATGCTGAGTAATATTCCATGGTGTATATGGACCACATCTTCTTGATCCAGTCATCTATTTTTGGGCATTTGGGTTGTTTCCAAAGCTTAGCTATTGTAAACAGTGCTGCTATCAACATAGGGGTGCAGGTGCTCTTTGGAATTGGTGTTTCTGTGTCCTTTGGGTAAATACCTAGGAGTGGAATTGCTGGATCCTATGGAAGCTCTATGTTTAGTAGGTCCAGAAATCTCCACACAGCTCTCCATAGTGGTTGGACCAGTTTGCACTCCCACCAACAGTGCAGGAGAGTTCCTTTTTCTCCACACCCTCGCCAACATTTGTTGTTGCTAGTTTTTTTAATATGTGCCATTCTCACTGGTGTGAGATGGTATCTCATGGTAGTTTTGATTTGCATTTCCCTGATGGCAAGTGATGTTGAACATTTTTTCATATGCCTGTTGGCCATTTGCATTTCCTCTTCAGAGAAGTTTCTTTTTAGCTCTTCTGCCCATTTTTTGACTGGATTATTTTCTTTGTTTTTGTTGAGTCTCATCAGCTCTTTGCAGATTTTTGTGATCAGTCCTTTATCATTAGTGTTGGGTGCAAAAATGTTCTCCCAGTCGGTGGGGTTTCTCTTTGTTTTTGTTATTGTCTCTTTTGCTGTGCAGAAGCTCTTTAATTTGATGTAGTCCCAGCTGTTGATCTTTGCCTTCACTATCACTGCTTTGGGTGATGTGTCTGTAAAGATGTCTTTGATGTGCATATTATGTAGTGTGAAACACATACTTTTGAAAGGACAATGGAAGCAACCACCAGGGCATCATTCCAAGCTACCTATGAAAAGGTGATATTTGGTCTGTTTGACTCAATAATCTTAACGCATGGTGGAAGGATTGCTGAATGTGATTCTAGAATGGCATGTGCTAAACCTGAAAGTGATAACCAATCCTGCTGAAGTCCATCTACTTCCACTCTTTCTTATGGACTCTTCCTTATTTTTGATGAGATGCATGTAATGTCTCAATTTCAGTCTCAATGAGCTCGCCGATCTTCTGGGAGACTGAATGAATGCATATTTATGAAATAACTAAAACTGAAGTAACATTTTATTCACTGCCACCCATCAGCCTGTGATCTACGTAGTTAGAGACAGAAAGGCAGTCTCACAGCTACCAAGCTCCCAGCACGGTGCCCAAGGTAAGCCCTAGCACAACACAAACATCCCATCCTCTGTGAAATGGAGGTCATGAAAATTATATTCATGAAGTTGTGTGAATACTAATGAGTTAATCTACATATGCCAAAGATGTTAGGTTCGGGGGGACCTCCATGGTGGCGCAAGGGGTTAAGACACAACCTATGAAGCTATCAGCAACCACTGCAGCACGAGTTCGATCCCCAGCCAGGGAGGAGACCAGCATGGTGCAGCAGACCTCTCCTGACTTGCCTGCTATTCTCCTCAGCAGTGTGTTTCAGTCAATCTGCCTGTTCTGTTCCCCTGTCTCTGGTGGATCCCCTCACTCTTCACACCTCTGACCTGTACCCTAGTTCTTGTATGCATAAATAAATAAAATCTTAAAAAAAAGACGTTAGATTCAGGATGTGGTAGATTGTATTATATGAACTACCACTTATTATTTTTCCACATAATGCTCAAAATGATCCTGTATGGGTAGCCATTATTAGGCTTATATACCAATGGTGGACATTGCAGCTCTAAGAGTTTAAGCAACTTGCCAGAGTTCATACAGCTAATAAGCGATGAAGTCAACGCCCTGCCAATTCACTCCAAAATGTTGAAAGGCAAACACACTGGTAGTTTCAGAACAGTTTCCGCAACCCGTCTAGATGACAGTGCGTGACAGGCTGCTAAGGAGTCTCCAGCTACTCCCTTAATCCTGCCCACTCACCCCACCCTCAGAGGCCCTGTCAGAGACAAAATGGGGGCCGGATGCGCGGTGATCCCGATGCAGAGAGGCAATCCTTATGTTCTTAGAGTCTGCCCTGTGATGGCATGATTTCATTCTACGTGCCTTGCCCTCATTTCAAAGGCTTCCAAGGTCTCCATTTTCAGGCTACAAAAACAGTCCTAAAAACCAACTTCTGCCAAATCGCAAGTAATTGAGCAAATTATGCTCCCTAATCACCCATCTTTCTTTGCGTCTCGCCCGTCAAACCCCTTCTCCTGACGTGCTCCGGGGACCCCAGCTTTCTAGCCTCTTCTCTGGTGTCATTCTAATTGGCACTAATAGCTTCACTAAAATTCAGGCATCAAAAAGGTCCCAACAATCAATTTATCCTTTGCCCCCGAGCACTGGCCTCTCTGTCAAGTTCAGGCACTACTAATCCACCTGGTGCTTCGTCCAGACAGCTTATTTTGTCTGCACCTTTTCTTCTTCCACGAAGAACTAAAATGATGACCATCTGCTTTCATTAGTGTGTCCCTTCCCCTCCTTGACCCGTAAGCCCCCATGGAGCTGTGTGGGACTCCCCAGGGCCCAGGCGAGCTGTGTTCCAGGAGTGACCTCAGGGTGGGGGCATTCCTGTGCGGCCCTCCCCCACAGCCGGCCCTTTCTTCCTCACACCTGGGCTGTGAAAAGCCGGGCTCCTCTGCTGATCCTTCACCTTCATCACCTTTGTTTCTGGACGAGGGTGAAAGATCAGACAGGTGAGAAGCGCGAGGTCACAGCCAGTGCGTCGGTTAGTGGAAAACGGGTCTTGGCAGAGGTGAGGCTTAAGAGGATTGTTTTGGGCTCTGCCTGCCAAACTAATCCTCCCAAAGTCACCCCATGAAAAGAAAGGTCTCCTTCTAGAAGGAAGGACCTCAGTGGACAGTTGAATGCTGTTTATGAGTCCACCGTCCTCTCCCCGACACAGACACTGCACACACACTTCCCAGACACACACGTGTGCATCCAGACACCGCTCGGACAGTTCGAAGAGATGCGACACGTGGCAAAGGGTATGAGGGAAGCAGTAAAAGCTCAGAGAGATGATAGACAGGCTGAGACCAGGAGACATAAAAACACATAGACGGGTTTTGCTATGAACCAAGAAAGAGATGGACATGCCATCACCTCTTGTAATGAGGATGAATAATGAGGATAGAGGGAGACGCCAGAGGTCTAAGAACCGACGAGAAAGTGGCTGTCTGGGCAGAGGAGAGAGGAGCGCCAGAGGCCGCTGGGTGCTGGTTTCCCGAGACGGGTGTAGCAGCAGTGAGCCTCTGAGATCAGGAGGGCGGTTGGGCTGGAGATGGGGACGTGGTAACCCGTCAGCGAACAAGCAGGAAGCTGTTGACTCCATCTGTATAAACCCCATTCTTTGCCTGTCTCCCCAGGACTCAGCTGTGTTCTGTATCCAGATTGGCCCCAAGGAGTAGTTAGCACAAGAGAGTGTCAACCAAAGTGCTTTGAAAATGCTGTGAGAACACCCGCAGACCACCCCACGGAAGACGCGGACAGTTATATAAGTGTCCGGGCTGGAGAGCTTCTTGCCAAATCTGTTTTTTTCTGCTTAAGAGTGGCTCCTTTGAGGCCATCCCAGACAAAGCCTATCACCTTGCTCCACATCTACCAAAGACTTTTTAGCAAATATCAAAGAAATTGTCAAATTGAGCTGTGGCCGTTTCACCTCATTTGATAAGAAGATTCTTGCTTTCCTTTTCTGTCAACCGTTCTTTTCCAGAAAACACTCACAGAGATAGTCTACAGTGTCCGCTTGGGAGCCCACACGCAACACGGATCAGGCACACCCAGGCGTGGCCCCTGCAGACACACTTCCAAGCCTCACCCAGATGAGTGGGAACACCTCGCCCTTAGCAGAGGCTGACTGATGCAGTCCCTGGAAAGGTGGGCCATGTCCTGTCCGCTGACCACACAAACCGGCCCTCGAGATCCTGGACGTCTCTAGGGATGCTGCCTGAAGTAGAGTAGGTTTCAATATTTTGCCTTAGCCTCTCCAAGAATGAAAATCTTCCTGTAGTGTGTGGGCAACGCAAGCAAAGATACTTCTTGGTAAGTCATCCCCTTGGTCCCTGGTCCAGTCTTTGCATGATAGAGATGAAGGCTGAAGTCGAAGAGATTTTTGCAAAGTTCAAGGGAAGAAAAGGTTTCTCCAGGATGCCATTCCTGGCTTTTTCTTCCTTTTTAAACCACCAAATAGCAATGGCCTTACCCTCTTTCCAAAGTGCTAGAGATTATTTAGGTAAACTCAGTTATTGGCAGTAATGAAGGTTTCAATTCAAAAGGCTCTTTCGGGTAAAGTGATCCAGAGTGAGAAGTGTTAGATTTGATTTCTTCTTACTGTAAAATCCAGATTTTGCATGGCTATAAGGTTCCTTTTTCAGGAAGCCTGGCAGGGCCAGGACTTAAGTCTAGCTCAACCATGCCTAATGCCATATCCTGTCATTTCCATACCCCTTCCCATTTCTTCTGTACATTCTTCCTTTTCTGACAAATTGAAGGATCATTCTTACCTTAGGATTTGGAGTCTCTTAATTCTGTGTTCAGTTGTACTCAGAGCTACTAGCACGTTTTTATTTTATTTTAATTTGTGTTTACCAAAGCTGTATCATGCACTCCATCAGGCAGTGGGCTCCTCTGGGCCCTTTCCAGAAAATTAAAAACATAAATTAAGTATAAATGGCCAAAGCCACAGAACAAGCAAGGCCTTCTTAGTGTCCACAGAGAGGAGTTCTATTACCGCCACTCGCTTTAGAGAAGAGGGAAGTTACCTGTAATTCTTGTTCTCTTGAAGGTGTGTTTTTTATAATAGGTCCCCATTCACCACCCTGCCTTCCCCAAGGAGTTCTTAGCTGCTTGATTTCTTTGGCTGCAGAAGAACAGGCAGTGGGGGCTGAGCACATTCCTATGACCCCTGGAGGGGATAGATTGCAGTGCTAACAAGAGTTTAGACTCTGTTTCTGGAGTTTAATTTTGCCTTGAGCTGTATGTGAAAAACCAGTCCTCTGTGATAAGGACAGCTCTGCTCTGTGGCAGGCGTGCACCCCTGAAGATGCCATCTCCTTATTAACGGAAAGCCCCCCCTTTGAAGTAATTGTAAGAAGACCACGTGCAGGGAATATGAACTTATTTTTAAGACCTTAGTCTTCCTATAGCTCCTTTTCTATTACTTTGAATCTAAACCAGGCAGACCCATATTTATAAGGAATCATCTTGGTCTCTCTCCCTCCTTAAGACTGAAACTTCTTGATGCAGGAGTGGCGATTCTGCCCAACCCACTTGGCCTCTGTTCTCTCTGGCTGGTGACTGCCTGATGAGGAGGAGATGCAACAGGATGGTGCAGACTCAGCAGGGGGGGAGTGCAGTGTTTGATTGATGACGTCTGCCTTGGTGAAGGAGAAAGCACAGACCTCACGCCATGTTCTTGCCATTCATCTTTATATCCCTGTGCCTAGCATGGTGCCTGGTGCGGAGAGGAGCTCCATAAATATTTGTTGTGCTGAATTAAGCAAAACTTTCCACCTGACTCCCTCTTTCTCTGAGTCAGAAGAACAATGATGGCAAGGTCACCATCTCTTGGTGGGAAGTGGTGGCAGTAAGGCCTCCCTCCCAGCGCAGAGCTGCGACCGTCTCGGGACCCTTACGCTGTTCAGTTGCTCTGCTGTGGACCAATGTTCCTCTGCTATAGGAGACTTTCATGGCCATCAGCATGGAGCTGTCGCTCTGTTAACCTCCACAATGAACTGAATCACAGCCTCTGGGCCTCTAGGTACTAGGCGGTATACTGGTGGGACAATTCTCTCAGCGCACCTGCCTTGCTCCATTAACCACCGACAATCAGAAGGCAGTGGCTTATGTGATGTAGATATTAGCTTAGCCCCCTCTGCTCAGGACCCCACCTCTGAACTTGGGACAGCCTTTGGACCCTGCGCTTAAACCTCAGAGCTGTTTTGCAGATGCGTCCAACGTCTGAGCCCACTCAGTTCTCCTCTGTCCATTCACCCCCTTCATCCTCAGGTTCCTCTGACTTATTATCTCATGCACCTCATGTCCTCAAAATGACACTTCTCTCCATTTGATGCAGCCCTGCAGTGGATTCCAACCCTAAAGTTGGTAACAATCAACTGAAGTCTGAGGTCCGTTATTTAGTATCTGTGAACCCCAGACCAGTTACTGACCTTCTCTGTGGCTTGTCTGCAGCTCCAAGGGGTCTGGGGAGGGCTGAGAAACAGGGGAGAACACAAAGGAGGGCAGTGGGAGAGATACAGGAGCACATGGTGGGGGAGCTTATGCCCATCAAAACACTATCAAGGGATGTCAGCAGTGGTGCTTCAACAACAATTAAAATAATTAATATAAAAGAAAGAAAAAAATGTATAAAAATAAATTGTCAAAACAGCAATAACACATTAAAGGCTGCCAAGAGGATTTGTATGTGTGTATATTGTCCAGTATCTAATACAACAAGAAATACAAGAAGTAATACCATTTATTAGCATCTCATCCCAGAATCTACGTAGCACTAGAATTGAGGGAGCAGATTAAACTCTCACAAGATAAACCAAAGAGCATAGGGCCAGGCCCCTAGCTTCTCATAACAAAAATGTCAGAAACTCGCGGGGACCCTAGCTATGCACGAGCAGTGACTCACCAAAGCCAATCTGAAATCTCCAGCAGAAAATCAATTTTTTGATTATTGACTAACGGAGAAAATAGAGTCATGAATAGGGCATTGGGCCAGAGTTCTGCAGCCTTTGTTTAAGGCCTTGTTCTTCCCTGCATCTCACTCAGCCCTCACCACGGTTCCCCTTCTTACACACAGGCGGACAGACTGTGCACCCAAGGTCTGACTCCTCATAGTCAGGGTCATTCGCCTGCCTTCTCCTCACCTGCATTCTGCCACCTGTGTCCTCACAAAAATGTCTGAAGGACTGAAGGAGTGTCCTCACCAAGTTGGACAGACAGAACCTGCAAAGACAGGGGTTGTCGCTCTCACTGAGGGCGTCAGCGGGCACAGATGCTGGGGGAGCTCCTGCCAGAAGCTCCTCCCACAACCTCATCCCTTTCCACATGGCACTCCTGCCTGAGGGCCTGTCTCAGAGGCCCCGGCCACTGGGGAGCTAGGCGTTGCCACGCCGTCGGCCACATCTGGCCCAGGGTGCCTGCTTCTACAGAACACACCCGAACAAGCATCAGGAGAACACCTCTCCCCACCTGGTGCGAAGTGGTCGACGGGCGAAAAATAACAAACATGTCTGCCATGGGAGGCAAACCTCAGCTGTCCCTGCTCGAGCAACACTGGCCTTTTTCAAAGGCACCAGCAGCCTAGCACTTGGGTTTTTCAGCAGCTCCTCAAAAAGGTGTTTGAAGAGAGGTGGCTTCTGAGAGACCAGCGTCTGGATACAGGCCTTTGTGGGAAGGCGGTGAGCCTTCCCATGTAGGAGCAACTACTCCCCAGTTCTTGCCCATGGTGGACTGCCTGGTCCCCTCCCTAGGAGTGGACACACAGATTGGCCTGGGCCCCGCTTCTGTGGTATCAAATAGGAGATCCAAAGACCAGAACCTGTTACCTGTCAGGGTGACAAACCCACCCAAATTTCACTTCTTAAAGGTGAGAAGTTTCTGGGATTATTGAAAACCTAACAAGATTATCTTATGAATATAACGGCTTCCTAAGTCGCTCAGGTGACTATTATCCTTATGAAAGGATAATATTTAGAACATTCTATAACTCTGAGCAGAAAGGGGCTCCAGGAGTGTATCAGTCCTCGGTAATATCTTCAAAACTCAGTTACCTTGCAGTGTGAATGTTCCTTCTCGAAGGTAAAAATATGAACCCTTTGGAGAGGTTCACTTACTCAAGATTGCCTGTTCTGGAGCATACACGATGAGGCTCAAACCCCACTTCCTTTCTCCAGGGAACACTTGCAGGGAGTCGGCTACCTGGGTGAATTCACCACAGCCCAAGCTCCAGCCTCTCAACCTGCAGGCTTGTGATCCTAACTTGCCAGGACACACAACATAGGCCCATTTCTTGGAGTAGACACAAGAGGTCTATCTGCTCACCTATAAGATGTTCCACCAGCACTTACCCCAGAATTCCCAGGTAGCCTGACTTTACATCACCTGCTTACAAAAGACTTACATAAGCAAACAGATTGCCTAGTACACCGAATCAGAAGAAGCACACCTCCTGTATGGTGCAAGTGTTTTCAGCTGTATGGACGTAAGTGCCCAGATATGACCCTCTAAGTAACAAGGACGAACCTGCTTCTGGGGCCTGCTGGCTGTGTCTTGGGGCCTGGTGACCTCCATTCCATGCGCGTCTTACAAGGTGTCATCAGCGCCTGCTCTGTGACTCTCCTTTCCCTTCACTTCTGCTAGCAAGTTCTTCCTTGTTGGCGTATCCTTTTATCTTTTTTATTATTTTTTGGGGGGAGGGGTAAGTTAAGCCCTTTACTCACAACTTGCACCCACCTGGGGGCTAACCTGTCTTTCCAAAATGGTGTCTCGTATCTCTCCTCTGACCCATTTGCCTGTCCATTTTGCAACTTAACTCTCCGAGACCTTGGGATAGGCTTCCTCTTGCCTCCGACCCCAGCACCCATGCCCAGATCTACATATTTCAAATGCAACTGAAATTTAAAGCCATTACAGAAGCTTTCCAAATGGGCAAATATTTGCCTCAATTATTCTATTTACAATTCCCAAAATATTTCTTCTGTCGAAGTCTGTGTACAAGAAGTGGCTCCCAAACCATTTTTAAGGGAGTTTTGACATCAATGAAACGTTATACTGGCAGGGTGAGTGAAGTGCTTGATTAATAAAGAGTCTCAGTGTTTTCAAACACATATTCCAAGCAGCCTCATTTGAAGAAAACCACAAACGGAGAATGCTTTGCTGCTCACAGTCACAAGGGGGTTGTGTGTTTCATTCCCGCTTACACAGTCCGCTTACTTTGGAGCTGGGCTAGGAAAGAAACATGGCCAGCTGAATAAGGCTACATTCAGTGACCCTGCCCTTCCACCCATGGGCCTGACGGGAGAACGCTATTACCCCTCTCTGCTACTGTTTTCTTAGTTTTTAACCTTTTAATACTTAATAATTCTCTAAAAGACCATCTCCAGAGAAGAGGCAGAGAGGCCGTCGAGCCCCATCGTGCTCGCGAGCTGGGGTCCTGGGACTCCTGGCTTAGGAGTTTGCAGGCTGTGCTTTTGGCACGCTGGACAGAAACGTAATTGAGCATGTTCATGTTAATTACTTTGAAGTGCTTTCCTCTTTTCCTTTACAAAAATACAGCAACTTAAATTGGGTCATTATTTCATATGTCTAAGATCCTGCTCAGTCACTTCGGGGAGCCTTAGAACTGGAGTCAGATGAATTAATTAAAAATGGGCCCCTCAGCTTCCTAATAAAGGAGAAAGAGCAAATTAAAATTAGAAAGTTGAGCTAAAGAATATATTGTCAAGGCAGTTACTAAAACAGAAATGTATAACAAAAATTTTTAAATCACAGAACATCCCCTTTAAACATCCCCTTTAGACCCTATTTCATTCCAGTAATATCTTTTGGATATTACCAAAAATACACCAGGAATCTCTACCCTTAATACCAAGACACTCTCAGATCAAAATAGAGAATTATCGTGCCAATAAGGCGCAGAGATGTTAAGAAACTTATCCGAAGTCACACAGCCAGTCAGTGTGACTCAGCTTTGGTCCAAATCCTTCCCTGACACCCTGGCAGAGCACCACCCCCTAGGAGCAAGACATCATTTGGAGATAAATAACCCACAGATATGGCTACTGTACTTAATTTTGCTGTAAGTTTTAAACTACTACTACTAAATTATTTGCAAGAATGATTATTACTCTTCAACAGCAAATGTGAGTGCATGCACATTTTGTATTTCACTTCTACTTCTATGTCCTCAGCTGGTAGAGGATGCTGAAATGGACAGAACGACCGATGTACAGCGAGCGTCACCCTCTGGGTGGTTCAATCTCACAGGTCACTGACTGCACGTGTTGTCTTGCTGAGAGGGAGACCATGGTGCTGGGCACGTGCTCCAGGCTGCTCTGTTGGAGGAAGAAGTCCCAAGGGGAAGACTGAGCAAAAGGAAGGGGCCCAGGTATTTTTTATCAGAATTACAGGTGCTCGCTGTTAGAAATGCGCTGTTAGACACCCAAGGATGCAAGAGAGCCAAGCAATAGGGAGGAGGCAAGGAGTTCATTTCATTTAGTTCACTTTTCCATGGCATTGGCCCCACCTCGCCTTCCATTACCTTCCAGAGGGTGGTGAGGATAAAATCTCACTTCCTGACCTCCATTTTCTCTACCTCTCATTACCAATCTGCTTCCAGGCTTTTTTTACTTGAATGATGTGTCACCTTCCTCCTCCTGCGTAACAAACCACTTATATCTTGGAGGTGAAGACTATGGCACACGCTTCTGTTCACCACTCTGCTGGGCAGCTAAGCTGAGCTCCGCAAGGAGGCTCATCTTGGCTCATGTGTCTGAGGCTCCTGCTGGAATGGTTCAGATCTGGGATTGCCGGGGAACGTCGGGCCTCTGTGTTCAAGGTGTCACCTGGAGTAATTGACTGGGGCTGGAAGATCCAAGGAAGCTGCCCTTACGCCTGTAATTCTGGCAGAAATGCCTGGATTCCCTCGTCCTGGTCCATCTTTCTTTTAGGACTTCTTCCTCCAACAGAGTAGCCTGGACCTTGTCACCCAGCTCCATGGTCTCCCTCTAAACTGAGCTAAAATGTTGAAAAAGAACCTCACTAAATGTATTAAACTAAATCAGAGTAACCATGATATGAAAATTGAAACAAGTGAACTATACTTAAAGAAGGAAATATGAAGTATAGATAAAAATAAAGTATGGGACTCCCCGGTGGTTCAGCGGGTTGAGCACAGCGCTGTGAAGCTGTCCGCAGCCTCTGCAGCGCTGGTTCAATTCCCGGCAGGCCAGGGAGAATTCCACATGGCACAGCAGACCTCCTCTGTCTCCCTGCTGCTCCCCTCAGCAGTGCATTTCATCAGTCTCCCTGTTCTGCACCCTGCTCTGTCTCTGGTGAATCCTCTCACCCTCCCACAACTCTGGCCTGTACCCCAGCTCTCATATAAATAAAAATAAACCTTTAAAAAAATAAAGTATGGATACTGTCATTTTAAAATATAATGTCAAAATACTCTATAGAATTCCAACAAATTTAGTCCACAGAATGCTAAAAAACAATACAACATTGATAGTATGAGTTTGGCAATAATTCATGGCCATCCCCAAAACATTTTGTAAACTAGCAATAGAAGGAAGTTGCCCAAATATAATTCCCCCCGATCACTAGAGGATTTCTCTCTCTCTCTTTTTTAAAGATTATTTATTTATTCATACAAGAGCTGGGGTACAGGCCAGAGGTGTGGGGGTGAGAGGATTCACCAGAGACAGAGTGGGGAACAGAGCAGGCAGACTGACCAAAATACACTGCTGAGGGGAGCAGCAGGTGAAACAGGAGAGGTCCACCGCGCCACGTGGATATCTCCCCAGCTGGATCGAACCCAAGATGCAGAGGGCGCAGACAGCCTCATAGTGCCGCACTCAACCCACTGTGCCATGGGGAGGCCCCCCTATATTATTTTTTATTAGATATTTATTGTTTTACAATGCACTGTAGGATTTTTTTTTTTCACTGTAGGGTTTAGAGCTACAGCTTCATAACTCTTCAGATGTGGCATATCCTTTAAATAAATGTCTTTTAAAAAGCCATTTTGCTGAAGTGAGCCCTATGTCTTTTCACTTGCAAAGAGCCTTGGCTGTCGTATCCGCACTACCAACCAACAAAGCTTCCAGTCTGGACTCACGATCCTTTCCACATAATCAGTTGCCAAATCCTGTGATTTTACTTATACGGTGTGGTTGGTTTTCATTTTCTCACTCCCCCCTTCCTATTATGGCCCTATTTTATGTGATCATTACCACATGTCTAAACTATGTCAGTGGCCTCCTAACCTGTCTCCTTTGCCTGTGGTTTCTTTTTCTGTCATCTATTCCTCCAACAGTTGTCAGATTATTATTGCACTAAGAATATCCTTGATGATATAACTACCCTGTCCCAAATCCTTAGATGACTCAATAATTCAAACAGAATGAAGCCCCAAATCCAAAAATGCCATCTGACAAGTTTGAACCTACAAGTCTAAGTGTAACCCTTCTTCTGTCCTCCCCGACCTTCTACTCAAGTCCAGTTGTCATCTGTTGTCTGCGTCAGGGCGTGATGCATTCTTGCCCTTTGCCCAGCCAAATGTCTTCCTTCCCCATGCCTTGCAAACCTCATGCAACCAAACCTAACATGCATTTCCAGCCTGACCATACTCACCATTTCCTTCCGAAATCTTCCTGAGAGGACTGAAAAGCTCATCTGCTTCTTCTGCAGACCCAGCGCCTCACCTCTACCAATATCCACACACTTGATGTTTCTACCTGTCTGCTTCTTAAACTTGAGCCTATTTTACCTTTTCCTTTTAGACATAACCAAGCCACATGTGCTGTTTTTCAGGACAACTGCATCAGGAAATGCAGATGATTAAGTAGAAATGGAAGGCTAAGCCAGGCCAAGATATTTCCATAACTCAGCCCATTAAACCTTGGGTAGATAGATAGGGTGGGACCACTGAGATATTTGTGAGAAGGTCCTGTATGTATGAATCCTTCTTTGAGTTTCTGGTGCCATTTGTGACTTGTGTGGTCATAACCCAATGGCCAATGAGGTCAGCAGAAACCCACTTGTGACCACACATGTATAACAGGGATAAATGACAGCAGCACCATTATTGAAAGAAGCTGAATAAAAATGTTTATCATTCTTGAGACTTACACTTCTGAGCCTTTTTTGTTTGCACAGTGGATGACATATCCCAAACCTCTCATTCCAAAGTTCAGGAACAGGGAGAACTCAGGTTAAGAGGCTGTGATGGTTCAGAACACTGTCAGCCCTCTTAGATGACAAAAGGTGTTCAAATGCTGAGATTTGGGCTTAAGAAAGTGTGCTCAGAGGCAGGAGAGCCTGCTGTAGGATCAATAGTACAGAGAAGATGGAAACTATAGCGAAGCAAAGGAGTTGAAAAAACATTGAGACTGAACAAGTTAAGTCTAAATTGTTCTTTAATTCTTCCCAAGAAATTGTTAGGAGAATATACAAGAATTAGCGAAATTGTCAATGCAAGGGTCAGCAAAGGAAGGTACTGTGTTTTCTTAGTAAAATGTCAAATGGGTAGGGTGGGGACAATTATCTGCTCACTTCAGGAAAATAGGTGGCCAGACAGAAAACTTTAAAAATGAAGTCATGTCTGAATTATCCTTTATTGGAATAATGGTGATGATGATGATGACAATGACAAAAATACCAATGCATGCTGGTCTAATATTTGTCATGCATTAGCCAAGCACCAGATGCAATATTAAAAATTTCTGATGTCGTTATCACACATAACTATCACAACCCCAGGAAGTAGATTCCATTGTTAGCTTTAATTTTTTTCATTATTTTATATTATAAATAAATGTAATGTAACCCATTATAGATGCCATGTCATATAGGTAACAATAAATACATAATAAGTAGACATATGTAATATATATATTATATATATAATTCATATATTATAACTATCATGTTTATT
Source organism: Talpa europaea (assembly GCF_964194135.1). NCBI lineage: Eukaryota > Metazoa > Chordata > Mammalia > Eulipotyphla > Talpidae > Talpa > Talpa europaea. The sequence continues at coordinate 139,436,007 of NC_140071.1, read as the reverse complement.
TTTATTTTATTACTATTTTACGGATAAGCAAAGACATTCAACAAGTTAGTTATGTTGACCAAGCATATAGCTAGGAGATGGTAGGACTGTGGAATCAAAAGAAGGTCTATCTATTCCAAAATCTGTTTTCTTGACCAATATATTTTATCTCCATGTTAAAACATCTTCTCAAACATTAAGGGGTACCTTAACATGGAAAAAGCATCGTTGCCGATATGATTTCAGAAGTCTCCATAATTTTCCACTCATCCTCCTTATTTTTTCAAATCAACAACTTGTTATGCCCCCATTCCTCCATGAAGAGTGCCCTCACGCCATCACGAGGTGCTGCCTTGCCAGTCCCACCAGCCACTCACCCGCGCTCCTTACTCAACATACACTGCTCTGCACCCCTCCCTTCCAGGCGCCTTTTCACTCCACCGCCTACAATGACCCCCCACTCTTCTAAACCTTCTTCCTGCCATGGAGTCAGGCATAGAACAATCCCATGCGTCTACGCCCTAATTTCTTGAATGACACTGAAAGGAGTATGAAGCAGGAGGACTGCAAGGCTGGATCACCGCGCTTCTGAGTGACCTTGGGTCCTCCTGTCACTTCCCTCTGCCCAGCGTACTCACTTCCAAACACGGGAGATGATCCCCAGAGTCTCACTCGGCTCCCGCAGTCCATAATTCCAAGTTCATAAAAAGGACATTGAAAGGGAGAGACCTTGGCTTTTTGCCTCAGGGATAAAATAATTAAGATATCACTTTGCAAAAAGAGTAAGTGAATTTCAACAGCATCTTGCTTGTCCGCCTGGAGCCGGCTGCCTCGCCAAGGCTGGGCTCCCTTTTGGACTCTATAAATTACCCAAGGACATAGGCTAATTGACACAGTTGAGAGGAGAGGGACACACATAGTCCCAGGCTTGGAGAGTGAGGCCTCTGTGGGGGAGCTCCTAGGCCTGGAGCAGCGCGGGCTTGGGAAGGGCTGCTGAAGGAAGCCATCATTCTGCCGACACATTCATAAAAAGATATTGTGGGAGGGCAGGGATCAGTCTTCTTATTAATCAACAAGGGCAGAATGAGAATTAACAAGCTGTAAGCTGCAATGAGGAATATCGAAGCTAAATATCAGGGAAATTGCGAGACCCCAGGGAACCGTTAGGCAATGGAACAGACTGCTCAGAGAAGCCATGAAGTCACTCTAATTGGGGACATTCAAGACACAGAGCAGATACACGTGTCCCAAGGGAGGGAGTTCCAGGGGAAAGTGAGGGGCTGGACTTTCATGGACCTCAATGACCTCAGCTTTAATAGCGGAGCCCGGTCTCAGGCAGAGTGGGCTGAGGTCGGGGTACGAGGGTGGGGATAAACCTAGAGTCAGGATGGTCTGGTTGTGGACAGCACAGTTGGGGGAATTTTCAGGAACTGGGTTCAAACATTAATTCACGCACGTTTTCCTTCTGAGATCAGTTTCCTTGGCTGTAGAATGGAGACCACAACGACCGTCCTGGGAAGGTCATGACAGGGATTAAATAAGGTCGCCTCTATGAGTCTCTCGGCATGGTGTCTGGCACATGGGCAGTTCAAGGCAAGTGGCATTTATGATGAAACGAGGGCCTCTCCGCCACAGGACGTGAGGCTGCGGAGGTTTCAGCCCCAACTTGCTTTTGTAGCTGGTCCTCGAGCTCTGAGGAGGCCACAGGTTCAGTGTTCAGAAATGGTGAAACTGAACCTCTGAATCCATCACACCTGAAGATGGGGTTGTTGTTAGGAGGAAGCCATTTTGAATCGATGTGGCCCCATGTGGGAAAGGCAGAATGCTTTACTGAGCGGCCCCAGTGCTAGGGAATAATGGGCCAAAGCTAGACAAGGAGCTCAGTGCCCTGCAAGGGGCAGGACCTCACGCCTGCAGCAGATGCTGGGGGTGCCCCGCCGCAGGCCATCAGTCCCTCCACACTTGCCCACAGTGGTGGAAAGCTCTGCATGTGCTCCCAGGGAGATTACCACTCTCTGGTCAACCCTGAATCTGCCTTAGAAAAGGGCCTTTGAGCCTCCCCGGTGGTGCAGTGGGTTGAGCACCGCGCTGTGAAGCTGTCTGCAGGATCTGCAGTGTGGGTTCGATTCCTGGCCGGTCAGGGAGAAACCCACATGGCGGGGCAGACCTCTCCTATCTCACCCGCTGCTCCCCTCAGCAGTGTCTTCGGTCCTGTTCTGCTCCCCACTCTGTCTCTGGTGAATTCTCTCACCCTCCCACACCTCTGACTGTACCCCAGTTCTTGGAAAAAAAAAAGAAAGAAAAGGGCCTTTGCTGGGGGTGGGGGGAAGCAAATATTGTTCAAAAATGAACAATGATGTAAAAAAAATTTAAAAATTAATAAAAAAATTAATTAAAAAAAGAAAAGGGCTTTTGCTGAAGGATGGTTAGTGAATCCTGCACAAGGTACAGCCCAAAGGACAGATTTGTTAATGCCCCAGAGCCAACCCTCCACTGATACAGGGTTGAATCCAATGCATAAATGAGTCTGGCCACCCATCCCTCAGGCAGAAAGTCTAGAATGCGTGGACCCTTCAGAGGTCCCAACAGAACCAAGCCCCCACTGCCTGTAGCTCCACACCTCTCCTGCCTGATTTTCATCCTGCCTGTCTGGGTCTCTCACATCCTCTTCCTGACCCCTGGGAATACTTCCCAAATAAATTAACTGAACTGAAATTCCAGGAGCAGGCTCTGCTTTGGGGGGAAATGAAAGCTAGGACAGTATCAGGACAAAAATTCAGAAGGACAAAAATTCAGAAGGGTGGGAACCTGGAGCGCAAGTCCAGCAAAGCAGGTCGGGAGCAGGCCTTGCCAGGGTGAGCACTGAGACACGGTGCCGTGTTCTCAGTCTTTAGTTTTGAGCATATCTTGGCACCTGATTGGTTGTTAATTAGGTGATTCCCCTTTGACATGCCTCCATCCTCCTCACAAAGGTGAGAGCAAAAGTTCCACACGTTCCATGCCTCCCGTCCTCTCTTCCCACATCTCACAGCCCAGATTCGATCACGCTCCTTTCATCAAGCAGCAACAGCTTTCCAAGATTCCCAGAGTATCTGGAGCTCGGAACTCGTCTGAGAGAATTCCTCTTGGCTTCGTGTGCATGATCTTCCGAGGAGCTCACATGCCAGTTGCGGACTAACCCACAGACCAGAGCTTTCCTGTAAGTGGCTGGACTTGTCTGTGGCAGCTCTCCTAGCTGCAAGGGAGGCAGGAAATTCAGTTTCTCATCTTCTAGAGTGAAAACAAGCAAAGAAAAGGAGTAAAGATGAGCACTTAGCCCGTGGAAAAGATCCATCCCAATTTTCCACATCAGCTAAAATTTTGATCTCAGGCTTTTGCAGAATGAAATCATGGCAAAGCTGCATAAGAACTGGAATGGAGGTTTTAAAAGAATCCGTGAGAATAACAGGATTTTCCAGGATTATTGTCACCTGTGAGAGAGAATTCAAAACTCTCACAAACATATGGGTGCAAAATAATAAACATCATTTGTTTCATAGATGGTGCTAGTACCAGAGATAGAAAGGGACTAGCATGGAAACTATTCTCATGGGACTCCCAGCCCAAGAGGTAACCAAGAAGCTGACTCACAGCCTCTTAGGAATATGCTCAGACCATCGCAGGCAGCCTAGACAGTGATGAGTGTGGTGTGCTGAGAACACTGTGGGGCTCAGGGACCTAACCCAGTTCTCCCCATGGTGCCCCATGGCACCTTTGAGTAATAAGAATGGCCCTAGCTCCTGTGTTTGGATTATAGATTATTTTTTATGTTTATTTTCCTTAACATGGAAAGGAACCATTGGAGTTATAAGTAGGGGAGCAAGGTGATCTGACCTGGATTTTTAAGAAAGCATCTTATAGGGATATGGCAAACGGGTTGTTGGAGAGTGAGTGGTAGGATACAGCTACCAGAACCTGCAGATGCTGGGAGAGAGGAAGGTAATCACCCAGCTCTGGGGCTGGGGCTTTGGAAATACCAAGGGATGACCCTATTCAGAACCTTAGAGTTATTATAAGCTGTGGAATTTAATGTGAAAATAGCAGGAAGTAGAAATGAGAGGGCCCCTGACATTTTTTGGCCTGAGTCATATTGGAAACATGTAGGTATTATTTATTGTGTTGGAGAAGACTGGAGGAGAGATGAGTTGAGAAGAAGAGTCTCTTTAGTTTGTGTTAAATTTGAGTTGTGTATGATTTAATGAAGGGGACATGTCAAGTGGACAGCTAAGTATCAGGCGAAGTCTCAAGTTAGGTAAGAAACACTCACTTCCTTGGGGAGAATTTCTATGGGGGGATCTGCTGGCAGCCCTGTGTCTGTGACTGAGTGCTCCTCACTGCCATCCATGAAATCCTCTGTCTGTTCTCATCCAACTCTCTTCATTTGCCTTCCTCACCTGTCTGTAAACTTGGTTGAGTTCAATGACAACATTTTATTTATCTTTGCATTCGCACCACAAGGTCCAGCACACATTTATTGATGACAACAGTATTTTGGAGACGAACAAAAGAGAATCTCTGCCAAGGAAGAGAAGCACAAAGGCCATCACCATCCCCCTCATCATCTCTGTGTCACAGGGGTTGACTATAAAACGATGGTTACTCACAGTCCATCCTCTGATTTTATTTTATTTTTTTAAAGATGTATTTATTTATTTATACAAGCACTGGGTACAGTCAGAATCGCGGGAGGGTGAGAGAATTCACCAGAGCCAGAGGGGAACAGAACAGGCAGACTGACGAAGAAATGCACTGCTGAAGGGAGCAGCGGGGAGACAGGAGAGGTCTGCTGCACCATGTGGGACCCTCGCTGGCAGCAGGGGATAGAACCGGTGCTGCAGAGGCTGCGGGCAGCTTTGCAGCCCAGTGCTCAACCGCTGCGCCATCAGGGGAGGCCCCATCTTCTGATTTTAAATCAATTATTCTTATCACTAATTCATGTAGACTCAGACTCCTAATAAATATAAAATTGACTAGTTAAGCTGGTTTCAGCCTTTCTTTGAAATATCTAAAAGAAATATCTCCTTTATTTGAGTTTTCCGAGGTGTTGCATGGAGCAATGGAACATGTGTCCCTTGTCTGAACAAGGCACCTACAATGCTATTAGGTGCTTTGTGTTAATTCCTAATTTGATCAGATATTGAAAACAAAGTCAGTAAAAAGTCATGCTGGTTACATGTCTGTCCTTTCCAATGATTGTTTTTATTCCCTTAATATTTTAAGTAAAAGGGCTAATGCTTTAGATTAAGTCTATTTGCATAATTTAAAAATGAAACTAGAGTTGCAGTCATGAAATTTAATAGACGCTTCCCCATGATTTTTCTAAAAGAGAAAATAATCTCCATGGTAAAACCACCATGAAGTAGATTATTTAACACATCAGTTGGATGCAACATGGAGCAATATGTTCTGATAGGAAAGATTTGCAAGAAGTAAGTTAGATTTTTTTTTTGTTTTCATTTTTTCAATTTGTATGTGTGCTTAAGGATTATTAATTGTGAGGTGCTACAATTATGACCAATATACTATGTTATTTGCTTGAGATTTTCAGAATCGTCACTTTACAGTCACCATCAGCCTGTAGCTTGTTCCAGTTACACTCGTTTGTGGTGATTAATTAACCCTGAAGAAAAGCTGACACCACCACTGGGAATAATTCTTTGTTATGTTTGACCATGCTTGTGTGTGTGTGTGTGTTAAACTACTTATGTTTATATCTCCTGAGGCCACATAATTTAATACTCAGTGATTTCAGATAGGTTTAATTGGTGGAAAACCTTATGTATTATTGCTAATATAAGAGGAAACTTTAAGGAAAGCCAAATTGAGTTTAGAAATTATCGTGCCATGGCGTTTAGCGATACCCACGATCATAGTCTACTTTTTTTAGATTATTTTCCCTCCCATAAAATGTAAGCCAACTCTACTTATGAAAAGTGCTTTTGTGCCCCTACATAGACAATGCCTGCCACATAGCATGTGTGCAATAAATAATTCTTGAATAAATGACTGGTTTAGTTAAAAGTTACCTTCACAGTTGATGACAGTGCTTCTCTTGAAAGGATCACCAGTTGATTGCTCTGTTGATATAACAACCCATTAAATCTGTGCAACCCTTTAAAATTAGCAATGCAATTTGCAATTCTCACAGTGCTATAATTTCTATGAGACTCATAGAAACCTCAGGGAGCAGAAAAAGAATTCAAGTCATAGCTGTATAGCAGAGCAAAGCCAAGGTGCAGGTGAAACAAGGAACTTAGCACAGGTCTCAGCTCAAATTCACAGTCTTTCAACAGCACCGCATTTTAGGGGTTAGAGGAAATCATGACAGTTGCCTCCCAAAGGAGCTCATGATTTTCTCTGTGGAGCTCATCAACCCCTCTGGGTGGGAGTGGGGTCCTGTGAGTGATTGTGAGGAAGAGGATATCTACCGCCTGGAAGAGGTCAAGTTCCAGCAGAATGTTGAAGAATTTACAAAGCTGGGAAGTGGGGTGAGGAGAGAGGGAGTCCCAGCACAGAGCTAGAACTTACACCCACTTCTGTCTTTCTCCCATCCCTCACCCTGCTTTATTCTCTTAGTAACTCTCAGCATTTACCTGACATTACAGTATATGCACACGGATTTGTTAATTTGTTAACCGCCTCACCCACAAGAACGCAGATAAACAGGGGCTCTGTGGGTTATCACCACTGCTTCCCCCACTCTTAGAAGAAACATTGGCACATGCTAGTCCCTTAATATCTGCCTGTGGGGTAAATGAGCCACACGTGCAGACACAGGCACGTAACACAGCCAGGGTCCTTTTGGAAAACTGCAAGTCATTCTCTCTTCCCACAGTCTGAGCTGATGAGATGCTGGCCCTCCACTGCTTTATAGTGAAGGACTCAATATATTTTCGTTTTATTTTTCCATAGCTGACACAGATTAGATTTACCTGAAACTTGAAGACACACCAAACGGAAGGTACTAAGCCAAACCCCCTTGCAGATTTCTGAGCTGGCAGCCTGTTACTCCTCACCAGCTCTCTGAGAGCTTCCTTACCCTCTTAAAACTTCTGGACTTTTTCTCCATATTCTTCCTTTATTAATTTGCCTTGTCTCCCTCTATTAATTTATTAATTAATCACACTAAAAAGTGTGGTTTTTTAATATGTCTTTAATTTCATCCAAAACAATATCAACTGATTTTGGGCCTCCCTGGTGGCACACTATGAAGCACTATGAAGCAGTCCACAGCCTCTGCAGCACGAGTTTGATCCCTGGCCAGCCAGGGAGCTACCCACATGGAGAGGCAGACCTCTCCTGTCTCACCCGCTGCTCCCCTCAGCAGTGTATTTCGGTCAGTCTGCCTGTTCTGCTCCCCACTCTGTCTCTGGTGAGTCCTCTCACCCCCTGCATCTCTGGCCTGTACCCCAGCTCTTGTATGCATAAATAAATCTTTAAAAAAAAAAAACAATATCAACTGGTTTTATTTTTTTTCAGCTTGATGATGCACCATTAGAAAAACAACTATTGGCATCTAGTTTTTACCAGAAACAATAACTAAAAACCATCCATTCTGTTACAAATAACATTAATTTTGCAATATCTATCACCTGACTAGATGACCATGTAATTTCTTGAACAAATTCAGGCATTAGTTTTAATGAGCTGGGACAACAGACATAAAGCAGGACTTCCCCAGGCGAACCACTTATAGGTCACCCTAGATGTAGCTAAAGAGTCAAAATACAGGCAGTCATTGTTTTGCTCTCCCTGGGGGTGTGTTTTGCAACTGGTTTATTTGAGATGCTTTGTTAGGACAGTATAGGGCGTAAGGTTTAAGTTTTCTTTAAAAAGATTGGCTGTATCTGCTTCAAACTTTTCCGTGTTAAGAGTATAAGTACTCGGCTCCTTACAACTTCCAAATTTCCATGTTGTGTCCACCAAATACCATAAGAATTTCTACGAAGCTGACAGTGGTAAGGGTTAATATGCACTTCTTTTAGATAGGGAATTGGGGCTCAGAGACACAAGCACAGTGATCCTGGAGCCCCAAGTCATGTCCTAGAGCCTGGCCCTTCATCACCTACTTTGGAATGGGGGTTTCAACTTGCTTGAACCCACAGACCATGGGAGCAGATATCTAGAAACTGAGCGGCCATCCGCAGTGGTATTTTATGTCTGATGATGCCTATAAAATCAATCAACCTTGCATTTTGTAAGCTATTCATATCTTTAAATTTTGTCTTCCTAGTAATGCGTACTCGTTGCTTCAGCTCATAACAAAACCTTTTCCTACAGCTAATTGGAGATATACTGGTCTAAGGGAGACCAGACAATGGCTGCAGCTCTCTGGGGTTGAGCTTCCTCACGTTTAAGACGGGGAAACAGTGGGCCATTGCACCAGGGCTGATGAAGCAACAAAAAACAATCAAGCTCTTAATTGATATTTGTGTAAGTCCTTTGAAAAGTGAGTTTTGAAAAATATGTTTGGGGGCAGAAGTGCAAGCAGTAGGGGGTGGAGGAGGGGCAACCTCAGCACCTCCTCTATGGTCCCTCCTGACCCCCTTTTCACGTTGAATGGGTTTGCTTTGACAGGTTTACCTTGGAAGCTAGGTATCCACTTTAGGCTGCCATTAAGGAAAGATGCTGATTTGAAAAATTCCAGCTTTTCTCGAGAGCATACAAAGTGCTTTAATACCCTTTATCTCAATTCATCCTCATGTAAAGACTCCCTCATGAAAAGAATTCGAAGACCACCAAAAATACAAACTGTGCTTAGGAAAATCAAATAAGTTGAGAAACATTTCCTTGCTGAAGTGTGTGTGTGTGTTCGTGTGTGCGTGTGTGATTGATGGGATGAATTGTATCCTCCAAAATATGTATAAGTCCTAACCCCCAGAACCCTAGAATATAACCCAATTTGGAGACAGGGTCTGATAGAGGTAATTACATTGAAATGAGACCCTAAGTGTGGGTCTCAAGCTATTGTGGCCAGTGTCCTTAGAAGAAAAGGAAATTTGGTCACAGACACAGAAATAGGGGAAATGATAGAAGAGAGAGAGAGAGAGAGAGGGTGTGTGTGTGTGTGTGTGTGTGTGTGTGTGAGAGAGAGAGAGAGAGAGAGAGAGAGAGAGAGAGAGAAGGCAGCTTCTAGAGGTCAGGGAGAGAGGACGGACCACATTGTTCTCTCACAGGCACAGAAGGAACCAGCCCTACTGCCAGCTCGGACTGGGACAGCCACCCCCGGGAGCTGCGAGGCAATTGCTTGCTCCTATGGAAGCCGGCTTGTCTGGGATACCTGCCTTGGGCGGCCCTATGCAGCGGATGGACGGCGTGGCATTCACAATATGGAATCGCTTAAGTTATTTTCACGTGTCAGGTAAGAAAAACACTTCATATGACTTCTGCCCCATCTATTCAAGGAATATTCTGTTCCTATTCCAAGGCAAGTGGTTCACAATTGTGGGTTTCTTCTTCATTTATTTTCTTTTCAAATTCTGCATTTGCAGAGGTTGCTGAAGCCCCCACTCAAGAGCTGCCCTGGAGGCTGGGGAGTCAGGTGTCATGGTGTGCGCCCGTGAGGCCCCTGGGGAGGTGTTTGTCCTCCTTGGGCCTCATGTTTCATTTTAAAGCGAGAAGACTGGAGAGGATGAACTCTGAGGCTATGTGTGATGGCAAAACACGCCCTGAACTCGGAGCGAGGAAGTCTGAATCCAGGTCCTAACTCTGCTACTGCTCAGGAGAGTCGCTCAGCTCCTCCGAGCTTTTGTCAACTCATTTGTAAAAACACGGATAGTCTGCTGGATTCACAGTGTGGCTGGGAGGACATGGTGAGATAATTGAACGTGAACACACCTAGCACATAGAGAATCCAAATGAAAGTCGATTTTATTTTCATTTTGACTCTGAAATCTAAGGGTATAAGCATTTTGATTGGATCAGACAGTATCTCAAACATAATCTGAACTTCTAGGAGGAAAGCAAGATTTGCATCTATGTAGAAAAGCCACTGTAGTCATCCTACATTTTAACTTGGTACCCAAATATTTTAAGGGCAGGGCCAATGTCGTCTGCCGTCACTATGGCTTGCCAGCACATGACATCACTTGGTGTTGAAATCATTCATCATCCTCTCTAATATCCCTCCTGTTGGCTGAGGTTTCTTGGATGTGTCAGAAATGATCTTGCTTAATCCAACTTGCCAGTAATGAGCATCTCCTATTCTTGGCCTTAGTGATCCTCTCTTAAGAAGTTTAAAATGCTGCTTTTGTTGATTATAATATAAGCGCAAAAGCTGCACCCAAATGTTCTGCTACTAGATGTGAAGACAGATGCTTTTAATTTCAGATGAGCCAGAATGAGGCACTTGTGATCATCAATGAAATAAGATCCAAGTGGATACTTAACACTCACAGCCAAGCCTTTGTGACTGCGTAAAGCCCAAAGCCTGCCCCTGAGAGAGCACAGTTCTCCACAACAGACTGATCCCTGGAGCAGGGATGGAGGCGGCATTAAGTCAGCAACTCAGAAAGAGTGAGAAGCTGTTGAATAATCCATCCATTCACTCAGCAGATACATATTAAGCATCTATTAGATGCCGATCTCAGTGCTGCTAGGTGGGGGAAAAAACTTAGTTCCTTTTCCCTTGGTCAAATCAATAAAAGTGTTGATGGGCTCTCGTGTGATCTGCCAAAAATAAAGATGACTGTCACAGGGTGGTCCCTTCAGAAATGCACAGGGAAGACATACAAAAGCCATTTATTACACGCATGAGGGGAAGCAGCAAATAGAGGTCAAACTTCCACTTTATCACTAATAGAGGCAGTACCTGGCAGCTCCTGACAGAGCCCTGGTGAGTATATCGGGAGTACAGAGCTTTAACCAGACCTCCCTATCACGCAGCAGCCATGGGGTCTGCAGCTTGGAATCTAACCACCTTTGACCTGCCCAAGGGGAGAAGAATTTGCAGAAGATCCGGAGGTCATTTACTCAGTTTCAGGGAGAATCAGAGAGACAGGCAGACAGACCAAAAAAAAAAAGGAATAAGAGAAAATGGCAGAGAAATGTGAGGCACATTAGTGGAAACCTAAAAGAATTTCTGATCATTAGACCAATCAGATGAACATGTGGAGATGAGGAAGAAGAACATTCCAGACAAAGAGTGAATATTCAGAGCTTGGAACGGCTCAGAAGATTCAAGCAAGAGATAGAAGACCCACAGGACTGGAGTCTGCAAGAGCAGCGTGGAAGGAGATGTGAGCGGAGAAGCAGAAAGCGGCCAGGCCACGTGAGACAGAGCTGAGAAGCTGGAGTCATGGCCAGCAAATCAGTTCACAAAGGGTCAAGCGTGCCCTTCATGGAATTAGGATTTTTACTGACCTTGGCTCACTTGAGCTGCTCTAACAATATACCAGTTGGGTGGCTGCCTAGGAATAGGACACTTCCTTCCAGTCCTGGAGGCTGGAGAGCCCAAGGTCAAGGTATCAGCAGGTCGGGTAGTCACCTCATCTATGAGGACCTGCGTCTCCCTAGATGACCATCTTCCTGTGGCAGAAGTGGGGAGCAGTCACATGGCGGGGAGCAAGGGGACGCCCCAGGGTCTCCTTCACAAGCACACTAATCCCATTCATGGCAGCTCTGCTCCCCTGACCTAACAGCCTCTCAAGGCCACACCCCCTAACACCACCACCTGGGGATTAAGATTTCATCATGTGAGTTTAGCGGAGACGGACCCACTTATTTCACTGCATTCACCATATAGAAACTGGTGAAAGCAACAAGACTAGAAAAAAAGTTCTAATTTCAGTTTTGTGAGTTGCTTGAGCCATGAAACCCTCCACGCGTGCAGTTCAGTCTCTGGACATCTGGACGACTGTCCACGAGGGCTGTTCACAGTAAACAATATTTGGGATTAAACAGCAACAAGTCGGCTAGGTGAGCCTGAGATCTGGGCCCAGTCGTCATCCAGAAAGGCAACTCTGCAAGTTGTTTTTTTTTTTTTTTTTTTTCATTCCTTCACAAGCCCTTTGGACACAGAGTGCCCCTGTGTGAACCAGCCAGGAGAAAGAAATCCGCTTTGCAGTGCCTGTAATCTGGAAAGCCAGGGAAGAAACATTTAAGCTGTTATTCAAACGAGTTTCATTCCAATTACTACTTTCCTGTCTGTCAGAGCCAATTATTCTCACTGTTGACACGCCATTGCCTGCTGAAGGAGGGGGTGGGGGGGGCACCTCCATATTTTTCTCCTGGTGTTTGCTTCTTGCTCGCCGCTGCTCCCGGGTTCTGCTATCGTGGCCTTGTTGATTTTCCCAGCGCAGCCAGAGCCACAGAGTTGCTTTTACGTGACCATAAAATAAAATGAATGTACACAGGCAAGGCAGCCTTGCTCAAGGCCCGTCCTGCAGCTGGGCGGAGACGCGCTCGGTGCCTACGCGGTGGCCGTTTGCTTTGTGACATCGCGCTCGCCAGCTCCTGTCCTAAGTGACAAGACAGGTCACTTTAGTCTTGTGACCCTGGGTGGAAGGCTGGTCCCAGACGGCCTTGAGTGGCTAATTGCAGCAGTTCATCAGCCCCGCCGGGCGCTGTCAGCACCTGCCTGGCGCTATCAGCTGAGGCTGTCCTCTCGGCTGGCCACTAGGTTGACTAAAGTCGCGCATCAAGGGGGATCTTTGTGTCCTTCTGAAAGGCAAGACTGGATCTCAAAATGATGGCAGCAGGTGTGCTACAGGAGATTGAAATTTTTAGGAAGTTATTCCTCTGCTATTTAAAAACACTTCTGAGATCATATATGTTCTCCTGTGCATTCCTGATGGACCTCAAGGAATCTAATGGGAATCTCCATGGGGTGCAGGGAAGACACAGGCAGGGCCACCGTACCGGTGCACTCATTCATATTACAGCCTAATCAAATGTATTTCTGCCTCCTGCTTTTTCTGCTTTGATCATGTTCAGGTTTTTGGTCAAGGAGTTCTCACACACCTGTCTGGGTCCATTCTGGCGGCTACAGCGAATCACCATAGGCTAGGAGGCTCAAACAACAGAGTTTTATTCTCACATTTCTGCTGTAAAATCAAGGTGCAAGCAGATGATAGATCCAGTGTCTGGAGAAATCCCACGTCCTGATTTGTAGATTGCTGTTTCCCCTGTACCGTTACAGGAGAGGGTGAGGAGGAGCTGAAGGGAGAGGGAAAGAGCTAGAGAGAAGCACCTTGGTCTGTTCATCCCTCTAAAGACGCTAATCCCATTCACGTGCGCTCCAGCCTCATGACCTAATTACTTTCCAAGACTCCACTTCCCAGCCCCACCACATTGGAAATTAGTGTATCAACATATGAGCTCAGGGCAGGGGGCACATTCAAGCCATAAAGTGCTGAAATTTCCTGTTCTCCAAAGCAGATTCTTCCTGTACACAGGCATACATACACGTGCACACATATCTATAGATCCATATCTTCTCCTATGTATTTATTTGTTTCTACTCAATGTCATGGCTGTTATTATGAGCCATAGTAGAACGGGTAAACTTGGAGATCTATGGCAAATTGAGATCCAGATTTTATTATCTTAAATAAGCCATTTTCTAAAAAACTTTAATTGCCAGATTTGTTTGCACACCCATGAGCTGACTGAATTTTAAATAGCTACTAGTTGTCTCATTGGTGTACCACAAAAGTCAATATTTTTTAATTCTTCCAAAAGAATATTAGAGACTGGGCCTCCCTGGTGGCCGAGGGGTTAAGCTCAGTGCTATCACCTCTGCAGCCTGAGTCTAATCTCTGGCCAGGGAGCTACCCACATGGCACAGCAGACATCTCCTGTCTAACCTGCTACTCTCCTCAGCAGTATATTTCAGTAGACTCACCTGTTCTGCTCCCCACTCTGTCTCTGGTGAATCCTCTCACCCCCCACACCTCTGGTCTACACCCTAGTTCTTGTATGCATAAAAAATAAAACATAAATCTTAAAGAAAAAAGAATATCAGAGATTTACAATAAGTGAAGGAGTCAGGGAGTGGAGATATTTTTCTTATATCTGTTGTACAGACACACACACACACATACACAAATGCAAAAACAACTCACTTGAAGATAACATGATCCGGGATCTCTTAAAGCCCGAGGGTGATCCTCTCAGCCACCTTTCATCCCTCCACTGGTCTTCAGGATCTAATAACTGTTTATCATGATGCAATGAATGATTAGCTCACAATCAACTGGTTAATTGTAGAGGAAATACCATTCCTTATTGTCAGAACTGTTCCTATAGTTTTGTTCTCTAAACTTACAAGTCATGTAGTGCACACAAGCTCATTCAATAATATGTTGACTTAGGCACAAGCATAAATACCATCATTTAAGGATTTTCTAAAGTTTCAAAAACATCAAACTCATTATCATTAGAGAAATAGCAGCCTGATGCTCTTCCACGTATCACGCGACTCTGTATTATTATTTATTCATTACATATGGGAGGAAGGGAATGGGGCCCTATGGTGTTCTGGCCTGTGTGGGCCCTGAGGTCTCACTCTGGCCCTCTGCTCTTGCTTTCTTTATTAGCTCCTACCTCCTCCACCCTCTGAATCAAAAATTTGGATGCTTTATTTCTGTCAAAGCACCTAATCTGGACTTTTGTGATGCCGACTAAAAGCAGTTTTCATGGCCTGCAAAATCTCTGTGCAAACACGACCATTAGCCACCTCTGAGACACCCACTGAGACACCCAGGAGCTGGATGGAGGCTGGACCCACGTAAGAGGCAGACCTCCACCCCAGAGGTGTTTATTTTTCTTTTAATCAATTAGTGAAGCAACACAGACCCCCAGAAATGCCAAAGGCCTCTCCCAAAGCACCAGCCGAGCGAAGGTAGAGAAGCCGGGGGATCCCCTGGTGAGTCGCGGCAACGTCAAGACAGCCCTGGGCTTTCTCAAATCTGAGCTCACCCCTCACCAGCCCCCCACGAGGCCTTCCAGGCAAAGTTGTCCCCTTGCTGTAGGACATTACAGGAAAGAGCCCAGTCGGCCCTACAGGGCCCCGGGGCTGGAGAGGCTGGACAAGGCCTGAGCCGCTTCAGCCCAAGGTTGTCAGGCCCCAGCACTAGGGTCTCTGCCACACTGAAGAGGTGGAGGGGGTGAGCCCAGCTGGTGCTCCCCTCCCTTCCTCTGCTGGCTTTTTATCCACTGCTGAACGACTCCCATGGGGAACTTTCCAAGGCTGCCACTTTACCTCCTTAATAATTTTAATTGCTATATATGCCTACTAAAATATAACCCCAAGGACTCTACATTACTCATTGGTTTGTCCTGTGGAGATAAAATTAGATGAGATTACATCCCCAGTTTCCTGAGGAACGCTTCAGGTAACTGAAGATCAGAGCCCAACAGTACAATCCATCTCTCAGGCTGGGTCACTCTCTCCCTCACCTGCTGCAGCCTGGGCTCCCCTTCCTGCTCAACACAGACCCCCAAAATTGGAGGCATCATTCCAAATGCCTTGGAATCCTGTGAATCCGTGAATAGATTTCAGGTCTCACACCACTCAATGGCTTAGCTGCATTCCTACTTAGAATAGCTGTTTTTTTTTTTTAAAGATTTATTTATTTATGCATACAAGAACTGGGGTACAGGCCAGAGGTTCGGGGTGGGGAGAGGATTCACCAGAGACAGAGTGGGGAACAGACAGACTGAAATACACTGCTTAGGGCAGCAGCTGGCGAGTCAGGAGAGGTCTGCTGTGCCATGTGGGTAGCTCCCTGGCCGGGGATCGATCTCGTGTTGCAGAGGCTGAGGATAGCTTAATAATGCTGTGCTTAATCCCTTGTGCCACCAGGAAGGCCCGGAATAGCTCTTCTACCCAAGCCTCTCCCAGTCCCCCCACCCCCATACACCCCCAGTCCCATCTATACTCGAAACCCCCACACGGGTCCTCCCTGCTATAATTACTGTGATGTGCTGACATCCCTTGGAGTCCAGCCTCAGTCCTCTTTTCTTCCCTCTTGAAGCAGCCATCAGTGGAGGCATCCATGCCCCCACCTCCACCCTCATCCCAACACCAAGGATGCCCAAGCTCCCTTCCTGCTGGACTCTCCCTGGACATATCCAGCATCACCAAAGCACCCCCATGGGGGTCTCAAACTCAGTAAGTACAAAAGCAAAAGAATCGCCTTCCTGGCAAAAAACAAATTCCTCCTGCTGTGTCCCCCACTGTCTTGTGTCTATCATGTCTCCTCAGTGACACGGGGAAGAAAAATGAAGTTATCCTTGAACTAAGTGATTTAGTCACAGTTTCCCAGCAAACTGGAAAACAAGAGTGGAGTTTAAATGCAAGACTCCTGGTTCTAAACCATTGGTTTTTCCGTGTCTGTTTATCTGCATCTTATTTATATTTATATATTTACTCAGGTAAAGACAGGCAAACACAACTTTTGAAAAGACTTGATTCCATTTGCTAATATGTGATGAGATTGATTTCGGCGACAGATACAATATATATTTTTATTCCTTGCCATTTTAGATCATCTTAGAGAAATACAGAGCTTGGAGATATAGTACAATTGGTTCTGAAGTCTATTTCTGTCCAAAAGAGGTGAGCCAACAAGGCCAAGCTCACAGCTGAGGCCAGGCACACTCTACCAACAGTTAGCTTAAACAAGAAGAACTTTGACACTTACAATGAGGGGAAAGCTTTCCATGAATTGCTGCTTTATTGAAACCTTGCCCAGCAGATGCAGTTTAAGTGGAAAGGGAATTTCTGCTGCTGTTTATAGGACTGTGGGGGTCAGATGTCAACCAGGGCCTTCTTAAAATGGACTGGAAGCCTTGCCTCTTCCTTGTCAGTCTCCATTTTTTCACTTATGACAAATATTTAGGAATTAAATAATTCTGTGAAGGAAGGCACGATGCCTTTTACAGGCTGCAAGCCTGAGGGTTGCCATGGATGTGAACTTCAGAGTTTCCACAGCATTTCTAAATATTTGCAGAGAACCATTTCCTGCTTCGAGAATGACAAAACTCTCACTCGGAGACTGGACACTTTAGTGCCGGTCGATTATTTCAGAAGAGTTGGACTTTGTGAAAATCCACACACAAATACGCTACAACATTTGGCCTTGGCAAGCTCGCCCAATTCTGGGAAGGTCAAAATAAAGGCTGAATGCCCCATCCTCGGGGCTGTAGCCGAGGGTCAGACATCACGGTGAAGCCACCACATAGGCGGCCGCTCTCTGGATGCAAGTGCTGGAAATAGGGCATGAAATCCTCTATTCGGGAGAACACAATCTGGTATTTTCCTAAAATGTGCATGATTGACTGAACGCATTCAGATAGAGTAACATTTCCTCCCCAATCCAACCTACTAACCTTCAGCCGCCTCTCAAATGATTTCATTATTCAGATATACAAAATTTAGCTTTTTTGGCCTCCTCTTGCTGCCAAAAATTTGCAAACCGTCACTAGGGTCTGCTAGATATCCCAAGAATCAACACTGTCTCCTTTGGGTGCGAAATGCCACCTGCATTCACTGCAGAAAGGAAGCCAAACC
Organism: Talpa europaea; assembly: GCF_964194135.1. Lineage (NCBI taxonomy): Eukaryota > Metazoa > Chordata > Mammalia > Eulipotyphla > Talpidae > Talpa > Talpa europaea. The sequence continues at coordinate 139,418,474 of NC_140071.1, read as the reverse complement.
CCCACGTGCAGAATGTCTTCCACGTGCACATTCTACAGAGCCCTTGCAAACAGGGCTCTCTCAATGTTCCTGAGAACTGTGTGAGCAGGAGCTGCTTTCCCTGCGAGCACACCCCACTGTGTCTAAAGGTACATTCAAGACAATGAAGTTGCCACTGACTTATTCTTCAAAGGAGACTCTGTGACACTTTCTCCGGCTCACACAGAGGAGGTGTAGATCCACCCCCAAAGGCCATGCTGCGTCCACCACATCACCCATAGGGAACGTGACCATCAGCAGAGTGACCCGAGGCTCACGTGGGACTGAGCGTGGTGAGGCAGAGCTGGGATGGGGAAGCAGCGGCAGGGCAGGAAGTGCAGAAGCAGGAGCAGGGAAACTCTTCTGCGTTCAGGTCAGCCAGCAGGGGCCAGCTCCTAGCACCCCAGAGCCACGGCTGTTCTGGACAGGCCTGTCCCCGCAGCACAGCACGCTGTTGTCAGAACAAGGGGAGCGCTGGGCCTGAGAATCTACATTAAGGCCCCTGGGGCGAACAGCATGCATACCTTCCTTCTTTTGCCCGCAACCCAGGGGTGGTAGCGATTTATTGATGCTGTAGTGTCTGCTTAGACTCTTGGCAACTCCATCAGCTATGTAAACAGTCCTGCAGTCAGCTTCCTCTATGTAAATTCTTGACGTTGTCTTTGTATTCATTTTTAGATCCTGATTAAAATCTAAAAGGTTGTAAAGATTGAAAAGATGTTCAAATTCCACACAATCAGGGGAAATGAAAAGTGAGACTATATATGAACCAAGTTGAAAATAAATAGAAAATAGTTGACATGGCTGTAGAATGAAGAAATACTTGTACACGTAAGTTGGGGATGTAAATTGAAACAACAAATTTAGTTGAAAACAATTTGGTATTATTCTATATATGCGGACACTGCATACCCAGCACCTCTCACTTCTAATAATTAGAGAAACTCTTGCCCATAAGCAACATAACTTACACGTGTATTGGAATACTTGCTTAAAATCTAGTGATACTGGAAAGGAAGGAAGGAAACCCCAAATGAACATTAAGAATAATCTAGATGGCAAATTATGAGATCAATGGTTTTCTCTAAGAAGAATGAAAATGACTGAAATACACAAAACAGGACTTAAGTTGAAAATGCTGACTTAGGAAGTCATGGAGGAATATATAGAATCTATGTCATTTATATAAAGTTCAAACAGATAAAATAAAACATTTTGTTTTTGGTATAAAGATATGTCATGAAATTATTTTTGAAATAAAGAGAAAAGGAATGATTAGACACGGCAGTTACCTAGAGTTGGAGAGCACAGGGTTGGGGCAAGGCAGGAACCAGCAGGTGAATGCAATAGTTTGATAAAACATTGATTATTGAGTTGGATAGAGGATTAATGAATATTCATTTAATTATTAGACTTGTAATCCATGTGTGTATATACGTAGGTATGCAAACACATATAAACACATATGTATTTATTTCACATAATTTTTGTTTTTGAATTATAAATTATTTTTATAGTTTACATGCATAAATTATAAACATATGTGATTATTTAGCTTATTTTTATACTTACTTGCAGTTGGGAAACAGTCCCTCTAAGGTAGATCATTTCTTCTTTTTTAATTATTTTTTTTAAATGTTTACATCATTGTTCATTTTTAAACAATATTTGCTCCCCCACCCCTCAGGTGTAGTCCCCATAGAGTTTCCTTCCCCAAGGCACCCCGTGCACCATCACCTCAGTCCCCTGTGCTCCTCCCTCCCGCCCTCTGATGCCTCTCCCGCCTCCTCCCCTAAAGGACGTCTCTGATTTATAATTGTTCATTTTTGCTTTGCTGTGTTTTGTACTGTTGTTATTTTTTTACACTGATGCCTTATTTGGTTCCCTTATGTTCCTGCTACAAGTGAAACCATCTGATATTTTTCTTTCTCCTTCTGGCTTATTTCACTGAGCATAATTCCTTCTAGTTCCATCCACATTGCTGCAAATGGCATGAGTTTATCTTTTTTGATGGCTGAATAATATTCCATTGTGTATCTATGCCACCTCTTCCTGATCCAGTCATCTATTTTTGGGCATTTGGGTTGTTTCCAGGTTTTGCCTATTGTAAATAGTGCTGCAATAAACATAGGGGTACAGGTGGTCTTTTGAATCAATGCATTTGTGACCTTTGGGTAGATGCCTAGGGGTGGAATTACCAGGTCATATGGTAGTTCCATTTTTAGCAGACTGAAGCACCTCCACATAGCTCTCCATAGTGGCTGGACCAGTTTGCACTCCCACCAGCAATGTGGGAGAGTTCCTTTTTCACCACATCCTCCCCAGCGTTTATTGTTGCTTGTTTTTTTTTTTTTTTTTTTTTTTTTTTGCTATGTGCCATTCTCACTGGAGTAAGGTGGTATCTCAATGTTTTTTTGTGTTTTTTTTTTTAAGATTTATTTATTTATTTATTTATTTATACAAGCACTGGGTACAGTCAGAAGTGCGGGAGGGTGAGAGAATTCACCAGAGCCAGAGCGGGGAGCAGAGCAGGCAGAAGGACCGAAGTACACTGCTGAGGAGAGCAGCGGGCGGCAGGAGAGGTCTGCGCGCCATGTGGGACCCTCGCCTGGCGGCCGGGGATCGAACCGGCGCTGCAGAGGCTGCGGGCAGCTTCGCAACCCAGCGCTCAACCGCTGCGCCACAGGGGAGGCCCCTATCTCATTGTCTTTCTCTCTTTCTTTCTCTCTCTCTTTCTCTCTCTCTTTCTCTCTCTCTTTCTTTCTTTCTTTTTCTTTCTTTCCTTCCTTTCCTTTTTTTTAATTTAAATTTTATTTTTATATTCCCCATACAATTACAACCCCCTTATTTTGACCCCAAGCCCTCCTTTCCCTGCTCCTCATCCCCCATAGAGTGTCTCTGGTTCATAGTTGTTTGCTGATTTTGATATTTTCTTTCTTATAGTTATTCATTTTCCTGGTCCCTTATTTAAGTTTTCTAGATTCCTGCTATGAGTGAGACCATCCGGTATTTTTCTTTTTCTTTCTGGCTTACTTCGCTGAGCATGATCCCTTCCAGCACCATCCATGTTGCTGCCAATTGCATGTGTTTATCTTTTTTGAATGCTGAGTAATATTCCATGGTGTATATGGACCACATCTTCTTGATCCAGTCATCTATTTTGGGCATTTGGGTTGTTTCCAAAGCTTAGCTATTGTAAACAGTGCTGCTATAAACATAGGGGTGCAGGTGCTCTTTGGAATGGATGTTTCTGTGTCCTTTGGGTAAATACCTAGGAGTGGAATTGCTGGATCATATGGAAGCTCTATGTTTAGTAGGTCCAGAAATCTTTGATTTCCATTTCCCTGATGATAAGGGATGTTGAACATTTTTTCAAATGCCTGTTGGCCATGTGCATTTCCTCTTTGGAGAAATGTCTTTTAAGTTCTTCTGCCCATTTCTTGACTGGATTGTTTACTTCATTTTTGTTGAGTCCTGTGAGTACTTTGTAGATCTTTGTGATCAGTCCCTTATCAGTTGACTGAAGTGCAAAGATTTTTTCTCAATCAGTGGGGTGTCTCTCTGTTTTGGTTAATGTCTCTTTTGCTGTACAGAAGCTTTTCAGTTTGATGTAATCCCAGGTGTTTATCTTTTCCTTGACTTTCTTTGCTTTGGGTGATGAGTCTTTAAAGATGTTATTGTGCTCTGTGTCTTTACCTATATTTTCTTTACCTATATTTTCTTCTATATATTTCATGGTTTCAGGTATTATTGTCCAGTTCTTTCATCCATTTTGAGTTGATTTTTGTGCACGGTGAAAGGTAGTGGTCTAGTTTCATTTTTTTGCATGTGGTGGTCCAGTTTTTCCAGCACCCTTTATTGAACAAACTCTCCATGTTCCATTGCATATTCTTTGCTCCTTTGTCAAAGATCAGTTATCCATATAAATGTGGTTTTATTTCTGGGCTCTCTATTCGGTTCCATTGGTCTATGTGTCTGTTTTTGTTCTAATATAAGGTAGGTCATTTCTATCCCAAATCTCTCATCATTCTATATAATTCCAATATTAGGAAAATGCATAATTCTGTACCATAATGAGCTACATTTTCCCTGATTACCTCTTATCACTAGTTATTTTTCAAACTTCCTGCCATTGAATATGAAAGATTGTTATCTTTTGGTGGTTAGTTTTTAACTATTGTATGTATCAATTTCCCTCATCTGAAAATCGAAGAAATATTTCATGGGGTTTTTGTGAAGATGAAATTTTAATTTAAATTTAAAGAGAGTTAAAGAAAGCCTTTCTCAGGCTCTGCATAAACAAAATATGATAGTTTGTATATTATCAACAGCAACAGTCTTATTCTCATATAAAAATTAACTCAGAGCAAGCACAGAGACTGTCGAGTGTGGATGTGACAGTGCTCCTGAGAGGCCCCATAACAGGAGAAGGCTCACTGGCTTGTGCTCTGCAGAAGGGATTTCGCAGCTCAGCTCCAGCAAGGCATTAGCAGGACTTTTTATTAAACAACCGTGATCTTTGCCAAAAAAATTCCAACTTGCAAGCGAAGTAACCCGGAAGAAATAGTCTTGTGATCGGAAGCAAAGTACAAACAGAAATAAATGATGCAAATTATATGCCATTGATGAAGTTTTATCTTTGCATCCAGCAAGCTGGCCATCAGCTTAACCACCCTGTTACCTTCATTTGCTAGTCTCTACAGCAACTTAAAAACCTGTCTCTACACCATACTTCTAAAACACAAACAGTGATGTAACATTGGTTGACAATCAAAAAAATCAAAAGGGCGGACTCCGCCATCAAACAGCCAGCAGTCATGCCTTGAATCACAGCCAAGCAACCGTCTGACCTGATTTCCAAGTAAACCTTCCAAGTCTCAATTTTCTTCTTGAAAAAGATAACAAAGGTTAGCAACACATGAAGCAATTGGAAAGATTGCATGTGCTATTATTTATATTATAAATATTATGTTATTGACATTATAGTGGGGCGGGCACATTCAAAGAGAGCAACAAATGTCTCGACTCTCACCGTTCCCATCCCCATCAGCATGGTCTGTGCCAACCTGGCGCTACTGCCCATCCATTGCCTGAGACCTGGCACTTCCGCACACGGAGCCTGGTCAGAGGCCACTTCTTGACTCGCTTCCCTGTTGATCCCACAGACCTCAACTGAGTCTCCAGCGTCTACGTGATGCTTGTTAGGAGAACCCTTTGGAGTTCACTGGTGCTGTGCTCTTGGTTAAACATGGCTTCCTTGGTAGCAAGAGGGGAAAAGTCTATATTTTAAAAGGTTTCATGGACTGCCAAGAACTGTTATAAAACAATATTTTGATGAGTTATACAGTAAATGAATCAGAAACATATGAGCTTAATTTCCCTGAAAATACATGTGGGTTTAAAAATGAAAGGAAAGGAATCTTGGCACACTTCGCTATGCCAAACCCAAAATGTTAGAAAAATATTTTAAGATGTTAGGATGCACAAATCCTAAATGCAGCTCAATTTGCTCATCCTTCCGTGGCCCGCTCCCAATGTACCTGTTGAGCGTGGTCTGCCATAATCATAATGAGGAAAACCTAAATGCGAAAAAAACAGGTATATTGGAGCTGGATGCTCCAAGAGTGGGGCTGGCCCCGCCACAGGCTGTAGGACTCTCGATTCAGCACTTAGCCTTTTTGGACCTCGTCTCAGGAAAACAGTCCATGGGCTTGCAGACCTCACAGGGTTGTGGGGAGCGGCGAGAATGTGGGTTCAGGGAGCGTGGTAAGACCGGGGTGATAGAGACCAGGCTGAAAGGTGAGATAGTGTCCTCTGGCTGGGACACGTGTACAGATGAGCCCAGACCACATGTCAGGGTGAAGCAGGCATTCCCCAAGGGGCCCATGATAGCTGCAGAGAAAACGATAGCAATAATTAGGCAAGACGTGCAGGGTAGATGATCTGAACTACTCTTGTCCGCCAGTCTCATTTCCCTCAGACCTACTGTCCTCTACCAGGCCTGCTGAGCAAGCCACTGCCCCCACCCAGGAGGAGGGATCCCTCACAGAGAGGGTCTCCAACCTCAACTAGACCCTCAGGGGTCTTTTCCAACTCTTCTGTTTCCCTGCGTTTCTTCTATAATGTTAACTCCACACTCATCAGTGCACTCAAACACTTCTACTCAAACCCCATTTTCTTATTTACAACAAGGATGGGGCCAACATCATTAGCTGAATAATGGCATTAGCTAAATAATAATACTCTCATCTTTACATTTAGTTTTGTCCATCCCCATTGGCACTAGTGAAATAGAACCCAAAGTTAGCAGAGAATAGAACCCACAGTTTCAGAGGGTCAGAATCACAGAAGTCCGTGGGCTGGTAGTTCTGGTTCCATGTCCGTCACCAAGGAGAGCGTGACCACAGTCAGGCGAAAGGCCACAGAGATATTAGGTTAGTTGGTAAGGGGGAGGCAGCAGCTGTGTTCTTTCTATGTGATCCCACTTGGGTAAATGCAGCACCATCCTATGTGTGCAAACACACATCTGTGTAAATATATAGATGTCAAATAAAATATTAGTTGTCGGTAGTGGAGAATGTGGTTTATGGATGGGGTTGCTGTTATTATTGTCTGAAAGTTTTTCTCTTTTTAATTGATTTTTGTAAAGTATTATAAATCTATTTTATGTGTTAAAATACATGGAATTTTTGTTGGTTTTCAACTTTTAAACTCATAAACAATATCTACTTCGGTGAATGTGTCAGTAAACTTTTGCCCCAAGTTTAATGCACAAGGAAAGAGGTTCCTGACACTCAGCCCACTTTCTGAGTGTGCCGTCAGGAACGGAGTCAGCTAGTGTGGAAAGGCTGCAATGGACTAGAAGGAAACCCAAGTCTCCAGTGGCTGAGCCACTTGACTAAGTTCACACCGTCCATGGGACGTCTCAGGTCTTGTCCATAGATGATTGGTTTTACTCCAGAAGGAGCTTTGCAACCAGCTAACAATGTTCTGCAAACGGAGGGAAATTGTTCAGATCTTGACTCTATTATTTCCTAACTATGTGGATAGTGAATCCTTTAAGTAATCTCACAGATCTTTACTTTCATTGCCTGAAAAACTGTTGTAATTACACCCGATTTGCAAAATCATGTGACATAAGACAACCCTGCCAGGGAGTATGACCCAGAATAGGTAGTTAATAAACAGGTGAATGCATGTGGCGACAATGATGGGTAGCTAACTGGAGCATGATGACCAATTTTGTCAACATACTAGTAGAGAAAGAGGTTCCTAATTATAAAACACTCATTACAGAGATTATTCATCATCAGATATAGAACTGTATACATTTTACTTACCACTAAGTGGTCCTTTGTCTGTCTATTTGATCTCTCTCAAAATGTTCATTCTTTTAAAGAATGAACTTTTAAACTCTTTTAAAAGTTGTTTATTTTTCTTGAGAAAAATACTACGACTTCTTTTTTACTTGACAAAATGATGAATATATTATATGGGTAGCTAAAACTTTAAATTCTTTTTCAAGTGCTTTATACGAAAATATAATGCATTAATAGTAAGGACATTTTGCTATTTAGAGTCTATTATTATAATGTCTAGAATGACATAAAATTAATCTAAAATAGCTGGAAAATAGATTAAAAATCTGGGAAAAAAAAAAAAGAAAGCGGCAAAACACTGATGCCTCTCATCCATTGATTGAAATTGATAGAGTTAAGAAAGTTCCTAAGAATCAGAATTGTTTTCCCAATTACTTGTCAGTATCTGTCAATTACATAGATGCATCAACATATAAGGTGGATATTGTTACATCATTAAAAATATGTACAATTTTCTATATTATATATAATTATATTGTATGTATCATTATATATCATTAAAGATATGAGAACAATGGAATATTGTATGGTATATCCATTTGTTGAGGTGTGAAGCAGTTCTCTGAAACTTTTTTTGTAAACCAATCTACTAATGTAAACCAGTGAAATATACTAAAATATATAATGGTCCAGTTGCCATTTAAGAATTGCAATGTAAGAGTCCCTTTTTCAATTTAGAAAAACTTACAATTTAAAAGTCCCTCTTTCAAACAAAAATTCATTTTGAGCAAAAAAAAAAACAATAAGACTATAATTTTTAATTCAATAATTGCCTCTAAAGATTTATTTTTTTAAAGAAATAAGTAAAATCCTCCCCTTTGAAAGAGCCCGAAGCTGAGAAATAAGAAAATGAATTAAAATTCCTTAGTGTTTTAACTTTCCTACGTGAAAAGTTTCCATAGGCCTGATAGGGATGAGTTGGAACTCAGAGGTAGGAACCAGCCCTGTGGGTTTATCTGCAGAGATGTTGGTTAAACCCAGGACCTCTGTGACCTGTTCAGTGCTGGGTTTACATTGAAACTGTTATAAGTTATTACAGAGGTGAAGCAAAGCCAAACAGTCCAACATAAATATATCTGCAGACACACTGGCTACTATATATTCTAAACATGTCGGTAAATGAATAAACAGAGCTTTCTAAATCATTGAAGAAAATATAGTTAGTCCTAAAATCAATAATTTCCATTTTTCAACTTGAGCTCCTCTGTGAAAAAAAAAAGAACCATTATAGCTACATTTTTGGAATGTAAATCACGCGGACTGCCCAGCAACAACTTTTCTGAGATAACAGCCAGAACTTCACACTTCTCAGAGCTGTGTGAAAGCTTTTCAGTTTGGATACTTGACTAATCTCTCCCTGTTGAAATGGTTCCACTGCATTTCACAAATTAAATATTTGAGCCCTACAATTTCAACAGACTGACTCTGCATCTGTCTACAGGGACAAAGAGGTATAATCGGACACTCTGCTGTTCCTGAGCATTTGGGGAAAGCAGTGGCGCGGCTGGCTTGCCCATGAGCAGGGGACCGGAGCCAGCCGCAGCAGACCAAATTCTGTGGTCTGGTTTTATTTGCCTAGTCCTATAACTCAGGGCTTTAAGTCTGCACATTGTTGACCAAAACATTAATTGTGGCAAAATAGTTGGTGTCTGTACTGAAAGAATAAAACCAGAGTGACCCACATGGAGTGACTGTGAATTAGTTAAACAAGGGGGAAAGCCCTGAAGTCCTGGGAGATGGTGTTGGGGTGAGGCAGGAGCAGGGAGGCTGCTGGGTCGGGCCTGTCTGCTAAAGCGGTAGAGATGGGACGCCAAAGATCTGCTGGTTAATACTTCTTTGCCTTCCTGTTCTACTATGAATCAATGTGATTGTCTTTCTCTGTCATCTGAATTTCCTTATCTGTTAAACAGAATCAACGGTGATAACCTGCAGCCCGCTTTTCCTCAGAGCAATTTGCCTGCATCATTCCCTCTAGTAATAGTCTTTAGGAAAGTTAGATATAATCAATGAATGTTGGACACAGGTGAGAAAATCAAACCCAAATGGTCAAGAGAATTTCTCCAGAGGTGGAAGCTATCACAGGGGACTAGGAAAGCAGAAGCTTAAGATAACACATCCGAGTTCAGGAGAAAGGTTTTGATGGTGGAATGAGGTGATGTTGTTCTTTCTGCACTTAACATTATCCAGAATGTCCACTTTAAAGCTAGGGAGGAGGTACAACCTGCCCCAGGCCATGTCTCCAATCATCCAGGGAGACATGAAGACACCAGAGTACTAGCTTAGGCTCCTGGGATAAAGAGGAGACTTTGTCTTCTCTTCAACAGCCCCCGTACCTCAAAGAGTGAACCTGTTTATGGGGGCCAAGGATGGTATCATCTGATTGCAGAAGACTATGAAGGAAACCCTCTGCTTGATGCACAGAAGTGTCCAGATCTCTGAATGCCAGCCATCGTGATGGGCAAAGAGGAGAGCTTTTGGTTTTTTTATTCTGTTTTATTTGGTATTTTTAGCAAAAAAATCTTTTGGACACTAGGAGTACCACCTTCCCTGGTTATAATAAAAATTATTGTCTCTCTCACTTCAGGCAAGGAGCTTCCAGGACCTGGACTCAACACTAAAGCAACATCTGTTCTCACCTATGGAGAGATAGGTTCTACTTCCTGTTAAATATTTTCAATTGCTTAGGCACATAGGATTATTAGGATGATTAAATGATATCATATATGTAAAAGGCTAATAACACGGTGCCTGGTGTATAAATATGCTCAGAGAGTGTGAGATATTATTATAATTATGACTTCCTCACGCTACTTCCAACAGTCACTGTATTATTTGACCTACCTCTAGAATAAGGACTGTATTTTGCCCGATTTTTTCACAAGAGGGTATTATCAATCTTGAATTATGCAACAAGGGCTGTAAACAGCTCCAGAATATTCCAAAACAATGTTTGCTTTGGGGTGCAACCCAACACCTTTCAAAGGAACCGGAACAAGGTGTTCAGAGCAGATGCAAAGCTTTAAGCCTTGGCTTTGTTGCCCTTTGCCAGTTGCAAAAGGAAAAAGAGTGAATTTGCAAAAATACCCTCATGAGACTTCTTGGTATTTGAGCCTGGCTCAAGGCAGAAAATATGAAAAGCCCTGTGTGAAAACCTGAGTCTGCTTGGAGACCTCTGGCCAGCAGAAACTGACCCCGATACTCTTCACAAAGCAAACAAGTTTCTCAAAACCTGGCCACTTGCTCCTAAAGCAACTTAAATTCCAACACTAAGAATATGACTTATTAGTGATACAATTTCCTTCATGAGCAGATGTTGGATGCAGAGAATATCCCAACTAGGGCAGTTCAGATCCCCAAGCCTTCCTATTTTACTTAAGCTGTAGATGTATTTACACAGAAGTTTGGGCAGCATTAAACCACAGCGAGGCAGAGAGGTCCTGGAAGCTCAGTACAAACTCATCCTTCCCCACTTGAAAGGAATCTTTTGGCCCAAGAATTAGCCAAAGGAGTTTCCGGTTCATTTGGAATCCAGGTTTCTAGCACAACATGGCTTTTTGCTTCCCCCCCTTACCTGTTCAACCAACAAGCAAGCTAAGACATTAAGTATTTTTCCACGGCTCTCCACAAATGTGAAATGCTGCTTCTCGCTTGCATATAAATGAGACCTTACAGTTTATAAAATGCTCTTACCTGTTTCCTCATTTCATCTTCACAGGAACTCTGAAAGTGGGGTAGGTGGAGGTGCCAGTTGTGGGGTAAAATAGTAGCAACTCATACGGAATCAAAGGAGCTGAGCTCGGCGCCTAGATACACTACTGACTGTGTGGTCTTATATCAGTTAAGATTTATGTCAACTCTGAGAGACAAAAAAAAACAAAAACAACTTAATAGTGGCTCAGCCAAGATGGAAGTCTATTTATCATTCATAGAAGAGATTCCAAAAGTAAGCAGTCTAACACTGGTATGCTCACGCCTTATATTTTATTGCTCGACTACCCTCAACGTGTGGTTTTTCGCCTGGGTATTAAGATGGTTGCTTGTTATTCAACCATCCTGTCCACATTCCAGTCATCAGAAAGGGAAAAAAGGCTGAGAAAGAAAAGGAGCAAAGAGTGCAGGATACCTGCCTTCCACACCCCCATGTCCATCCACCTTCCACTTACAAGTCATGGTTAGAGTGTGGTCACGTGACCATAAGCAACTGCAAGGGAGGCTGGGAAATGCAACCTTATTTCAGGTCACAAACACAACTAAGTGATCGCAAGTTATATTTTAAAGAATAGTGAAGAAATGGGTTTTGAAGGACAACCAGCAGGCTCTGCCACAACCTCAAACAAGTTTCATGGACTCAACCTTGACTATTCTATTTTTCTATCTCTACCTGATCTTTATTTACTATTTATTCGACTTCTCTATTAGAAGGGAAATCCCATGAAAAGGAACCTCTGCTTAGTTCACCACTAGATGAACTACAATAAGCACAAGTTAAGTGCTGTTCTCTTTATCATAGCATTCAAGGCCTCCATACGTTAACTCACATCTACTTCTCTGACTTTCTTTTTTTTTTTTAAGATTTATTTATTGATTGATACAAGAGCTGGGGTACAGGCCAGAGATGCGGTGGGGCGGGGGGGGTAAGAGGATTCACCAGAGACCGAGTGAGGAACAGAACAGGCAGACTGACTGAAATACACTGCTGAGGGGAGCAGCGGGCGAGACAGGAGAGGTCTGCCTCGCCATGTGGTTTGCTCCCTGGCCAGCCGCGGATCAAACTTGTGCTGCAGAGGCTGCGGATTGCTTCATAGTGCGGTGCTTAACCCCTTGCACCACCAGGGAGGCCCCTCTCCAACTTTCTTATTACACATCTCCCACTGCTCTCATCCTTCATTGCTCTTCAAAGGAGGCATCTGCCTCCAATAACCATAAGCCTCCAGCCTTGTCTTCTATTCTTGTCAAGTCGCCTTTCCTTTGCTCATGCTGTGTGATAATCTCAACTTCTCTTTAAGACTCATTTCAGAAAGAGAATACGGTGACTTAGAGGGAAGGGATAGTAAATGAAAGTTTCATCAAGACCCATTCCAACTGGAACTTTCTTTATAGCATCCGTCTACTCCTATAGAGTGAGCATAGACTATACATTCCCTCTCTTTCCTCCACATTATAAGCCTTCCTCCAAAATTTCCAACTGCAGTTTCATTCTTCAAGTATCTATTGGCTTTGAACTCTGTGCCAAATTTTGTTAGAAAGAGTTTACTCTGTAAAGATATTGCATATACTCACTGCTTTCTTAAACATGTGTAATCATCTCTGCTCCTCAAAGGTAGCCTGGGTATCTATGAAGATAATTTGCATTTGGAACCAGAGCCACAGATAGGATTGAATATAAGAATTTGAAACACGCTAAATAAATACAGCCAGAGATCTTCTGTGCATCCTCACTCCTAGTTTGAGCTTGGTTTTCTCCCACAACTTTTTAAACGTTAAGTTCAGTTGGCAACGGATCTCTTGGGACCAAGCCATACACACGCGCACATAACTGTTGTGTTCCAATTTATGTCACATTCACACCAAAGAACCACATGTACCTGACCTCATGCCCGCTTTAGGAAGATGGGACAACTGGGCTCCGTGTAGTTGTGTGATGAGTTCTGGAAGTAAAAAGGCAAGAAAAGACAATTTCCTTAATTCTTTGACAAAGGATGGTTCTTGGAACTCCTGAAGAACAGTCATTGTAAAGATCCCACTTCACAATAATATCTTACCAGAGCTATGGAAAGGATATTATGAAATAGGATTTGTATTTTAGGTTAAGGAATATTTGCACCAGCTAGACATAGAAGCAGAATCTTGGTAGAATGTACTTCACTGGTGTCACAGAAAGAACACAGGCTGTAGATCCATTCCAGCGCTGTTGCTTGATGTGTAAGTTTCAATAAATACCTTCAACCTCACTAAGCCTCAGCGATTTCAGAGCTGAAATGAGAATAGCGAAGTTTCCTTTGGGGCTTGGGGTATTTAGTCATTTTGCATCGGGAGGACTACTCAAGACTTGAATACTGAAATGTTTACTACTTTTCAAGACAGCCCCTCCAACATTGGGATGGAAAGAACAAAATGAGCTGTTCGGCTGAAACAGAATTCCAGCGGCCCCAGATGCTCCGCTTCAAGTACGGCGCGTGCTGGGGCCGCCTTGGTGAAGAAAAGGAAAAGACCACGGATTCCCCACAAGTTGTGGAGTCGTGCCAGGCAACAGGCCAGGGAAGGAAAGTGGGAAATCAATCCTGGGTTCCTGGATGGGGAAGACTGAGGAAGAAATCGCTGTGTATTGTGGGTCTACTCTGTGCCAGCCTTTGTGGTCAGAATAGTTTTCGATGGTTCAGTTCAGTCCTCTGAGAAAGGCTTCATGGGGACTCAAATCTGGAGAAATGGAGACATACATGTCACTGTCACAGCCGTGCTCACTGAGCAAGATGCCTGTGTATGGCTGCCTCAGAAGCGCTATCTCTTTCTACTACATCAGTGTTGGCTATGTGTTTCTGAGTCACCGGGGCATTTAATAAAAGCATGCATTTCCAGGGATCCCTCTGGAGATCTTGACCAGATAGGGGCTAGGCATCAAGCATGTGAAGTATTGACAATCATACCAGGTAGTCTTTATGGCCAAGCAAGATTTGAATCCCCTTTTGCAGAGATACCCAAAGTATTAAAATATTCCAACATATCAAAATAGCACAAGATAGATAAGGGCTAAAAGATTTTATATATATCTTCCATAATCTGCATCATCTCTGCTCCCGTCCAGTCTTTTATCAAGCCATTTCATTGTTTGGGCAGATATACTCATGTCATGTCGATGATTAAAGCATCTTTTCAGCAGATTGGCCTCACCAGAACATCCCCCAACACACACATTCTGAGAGTCTGCCTGGAGGACCCGTAGTGGGTCAATCTCATTCTAAAAAGTCCAAGCAAAAAATTGTAAGTCAGATAATTGTCCACATCAGAGTGGCTTGAAGGGGGTTTTTCTTCTTAACTCTTCCTCCCTTTCTCTCTTTGCATTGGTCGCTACATTTCTGCTTTCTGAAACTTGCGTGGATAATCTGTGAATACCTACATCTTGCCACTAAGCTTTCCAACGCTTCTGAGCCTTATTTTTTTTTTTTCAAATGAGTCTTCTAAGACCCTGCTTATAAACATTACTTTGAGGTCAACTCATAAGCCAATGTTTGTGAAACATTCCCCTAATAACAGGAAAATTATTTGTTCCCCAGTTATCGTGGAAACAAAACCATAGCATCTCATAAAAATCATGCAATGCATTGAATGTTCTTTCTTTTTCTGAAAACTTTATGTGGACTGGACTCTCTGATTTAAAATATATCCACATTTACTTTGATGGAAAAGTTGTTTTTCTCATTATCTTTGAATAAAATTGAATCTCCATTTATATTATATATAACATATTTGAATATCCATATAAATGTATATGTGTGCTTTTTCTTATCTAAAGATTCTGCCATTCCTGTGTATAGATAAGGACACATAGCATTCACCTGTCACGTGCATCAACACAACAGCCTGAATCAGTTTACTAGATCAGTTATTGGTCCCAAGATTTTGTGACCCAGGATGGGAATTCCTTAGAGAGTAAATTATAGCTCCCTGCTGCCGGATCCTAAGCTAAAGACACTTAGGATGTAGCTATAATATTTGGGATCAGAATCTTCCCCAGCCTCTCTCTCAACCTCAACCTGATTAGACAAACCTACATTTTTTTTCCAGATTACATGTTGTTTCCATGTACACACTCACATTTGACCTTCATATTAACTTTGTAGGACAAATAAAGCAGAAACTGGAAACCCCATTTTACATAGAAAAAATGAGGAACCGCAAGATACCAGACTTGCCCAGAATTACACAGATCTCCAGTCTCTTTCCACACTCACATATTTCTTCTACACGCAGCAATCTCTTAGGCATTTCCATAAGATATTCTTAGTAAATTATTGCAGAATTCATATTCCAATTTAATAAGATTATGAAGAGAAAGCAACTTAATTCTTCTGCCCTTCTGAATCTGTATCATTACAAAAACCCACACTGTATTGCAAAAATGCTAATGCTAATTTAGCTAATAATATTTGTGCACCTCCCCACAAAACAGCCTTCAGAGTATAAATATGCAACTGTGCACTGCCCAACCCAAACAGCTCCTCCCAAGTTATCACTGAGAAGTTGAGACTATTTTTGTAAGCTCCAAAGGGCTAGACTGAGGTCAATATTGGTAAATATTAACTACAATATTTTTTCTTCTGAGTAGTCCAATCTGATATCCAGGAATCCAAATTGGATTGGGATCTGTGTTAAATAAAACTCCATTTTCATGAAATATGCTATTTAGCCAGAATGGGTGGGGATATAGAAAGAGGGAAAATTCATACCTCAGAGAGATCTTGACTCTATCGTCCATCAATCAAGGTGAAAAGCCCACTGCAATCCACTGAGATTGGATTTAACATAAACTTCCTGAGCTGAATTCCATTATTGCCAAAATAACTGGAAGGAAATCATTTAAATACTTTCCAGAATGCCAATATTGGGGCTTATCCAGCTTTTGACTAATAGAATTTTGAGAAGAGTTCCTTCTCCCTCAAAGAATTGCTAAAGCTTTATTTCTAGAAGAACATTGAAAGAGTGTTATTTCAATCTTCTAGTGAAAGATATCCTAAGGAAATAGAACCACACGCTGCTTCAAATGTCCAGTAATCGGGCCTCCCTGGTGGCGCAAGGGGATAAGACACAACCTATGAAGCTATCCGCAGCCTCTGCAGCACGAGTTTGATCCCCGGCCAGGGAGCTACACCCATGGCGCAGCAGACCTCTCCTGACTCGCCCGCTGCTCCCCTCAGCAGTGTGTTTCAGTAGATTTTCCTGTTCTGTTCCCCACTCTGTCTCTGGTGAATCCCCTCATCCCCCACACCTCTGGCCTGTACCCCAGTAGTTACATGTATGCATAAATAAATAAAGTAAATCTTTAAAAAAAAGTCCAGTAATGGACATAATGGCCTCCCAAGGATCGTAATGCCTTTGTTGGATATACAATTACATTAGTAGAAAGAACCAAAGTGCAGCGATCTAATGGAGGACATATCCACCCTTCAGCCAGAAGGGGGGAAATATGGGTGATAAATTCCTCATAGACTTCTTATAGTCAGGTTTGATATGGTCGTGGGGAGAACAGTTAATAGCTCAAACATCTGCTAGAATTCTCATTCAGTTCAAAGAAAAACATGCAAGAAGTTCTTAACTCACCCAATGATAATTTCCATTTTCAGGATCTAGAGGGAAAGAAATACAGTGTGGACATGATTCTTAAGAAGTAATTACTGGTTATGTGGAAATTATTTAACTTCAAAAATGGATTAGGACATTATATTAAATTTCATATAATTGAGAAAATCAACATGGTACAGAATTGGTATGAGGTAACTATTAAAAAGCCCAAAATAAAAATTCGTGTAATCTCATGACATTCATTCACTTATCCTATTACCTTTCCACTATTTTTAAAACATAAATTTTTATTGAGGTAACATTGGTTTATAACATTATATAGTGTTCAGTCATAAAGTATTTTAATTCTCTGCCATAAACACTACATCATGATCACCACCAAAAGTCTCATTTCCAACGACTCTATACACTTGACCCCTGTGGCTTTGCCTACCTCTGAACCACATTCCTTTCTAGTAACCACCTTCACTAATTATTGATTGATATTTATCGAGCACCTACTGTGTGCCAGGCTCTGAGAGGTGCTAGAGAATAAATATGAATAATATAGTATCTGACCAAAAGAGTTTTGATCTGGCAGACAACACAATAAATGAAGGATTTGTGATAAAGACACGCATGGTGAAAGTCATGTCCTTGTGACTGGATTCTTCTGTAGACATCACATCCTATACACATTCTGCATTACACATGTCTACGTGTTGGGCACGGAGTTTTCTGAGTTTCTAATAATTCTGAGTCAATGACTCTTAGAGAGTCATGCACAGTGCCTACATTAGTGGGAGAGTTTGTTCCAGCTTTCATCCTGATTCAATACACACTTCTAAAACACCACTAATAAGCAATCTAAGATGAGGGTAGGAATTAGCATGAGTAGATGAGAAAGCCTATGGAAGGCGATGGTGCGTGTTTCCAAGTAATAACGCAAGACCCAATCTTTAATTACACAACTCACAATCTGGACTCCAAGCAGGTGATATTTATCTAATGACAGTCCAACCATCCTTCAGTTACTGTCAAATAACTCTCCTGCACTCTTCTAAGGAGAAACCATACATGGTGTGATACTGTTCTCAGGTTTATTATTTTTCTCCCGACACAGACATGACACCACAACATCAAGAACCATGTCTTTGGCTATATTCAAATAACTAAAATACACTAACAGCCGCAATCTGTGAAGGATCGCAGGATTTCTGTGAGAAAATGAAAATGTAGATGCAGACATGATTTGCTGGGTTCCTTCAGGAGCTTTTGCAGGCTGCTCCATGTGAGACACAAAGGGCTTCTGTGACACACCTGGTGTGCATCACAAGTGGAGGGCCCGGGCCAAAGAAAATATACAGTAACCAGGAGAGTGAACCCAGGATGCAAGGCACAGAGGTAGCATCCGTGGATGTCTGATATGCCGCTGGCCCCGTCTGGTTAGAATCACATCATCCAAACTGGACCTGGACTAGACCTTCCCGGCCATCCCTCCAGCCCCTCACCGGCACAGCAGTCATCTTGAGGACCAGTTCCAGATCAACTTCATAGGTCTCTGGAGTCAAGAATTCCACAGATTCTATGGACAAGATATTTACCATTTTCTAAAAGGAAAATGCGTCATAGCAGAGATTTTCGTCAGTAAAATAATTGCTGTCAGCTTTTGAAACATAAGGGATTGGATTTTCTACTGTTCTCGGTAGAAGATAAACAATTGAGATAGGTAATAAAATTGCCCTGAGCAGTATGCAGATCTACGGGAGCCTCTGAACTGTACCAAGAGAATTCTGGAGTTAGCCCAAGGAAATGCTATGAATGCTCAAACTTATCTTCCATCGTAAAAGACCAGAAAAGTTGTGACCAGGAGTCAACTAAGATGTTGGGGAAAAGAAGGTGAAGCTGGAAAGCAAAGCTAGAGGTTCTCATCAAAAATAGCTGAGGAGGGCCTCCCTGGTGGCACAGGGGTTAAGCACAGCACTGTGAAGCTATGTGCAGCCTCTGCAGCATGAGCTTGATCCCTGACCGGCCAGGGAGCTACCCACATGGTGCAGCAGACCTCTCCTGTCTCTCCCGCTGCTCCTCTCAGCAGGGTATTTCAGTAGCTCTGCCTGTTCTGTTCCCCGCTCCGTCTCTGGTGAATCCTCTCACCCCCACACCTCTAGCCTACACCCCAGTTCTTGCATGCATAAATAAGTAAAATAATTCTTCAAAAATAGCCAAGGACACTTGATCTCTTTTGGGGTATGGTGGGGGGAAGGGGAGACAACTTCATATTAAGAGAAATACTATGTGCGCCCAGACGTAGAAGCAGAACAAATGTCCAATTTTGAAGGATCTGAAGATAGGCCCAAAGATAAAGCTGAGGAAGTAGAGTTTCAAAACAGGGTGATGAGATTAGTTCAAATTGCTGTGGGAGAAAGGAACGATCTCCTAAATAATTACCTTTAAGAGTCATTAAAAACAACTCAACAGTGAGCAGCGCTCTGTGGCAATCCAATCCCCGACAGAGAGGTGGTTGAAATGGGGCTGTTGTGAGTGAATGCGTGAGGGGGATGGGTGAGCAGGAATGCTGCACCCTTATGCTCAGCCCCTCGTCCTCTGGAGGAACTGGCAGCACTTCTGCAGAACCCCTGGCACTGACTGAAAACACCCGTTTTCAACGGTAGAGTGAATCATTCTTTATTAATTGTGTTGAGGATTTTGTGTACTCTACAAATCTATCAGGGTGATGATAATTTATTAATTAATAGTAATTGATTCCCAGTTACAGAAATTCTCTCACTGCATGCTTTGGAGATTAAAAAAAATATATATATATTGTCTTCTAAGTTTTCACCACTGAGCTTAAAGTGCCTCTGAGAGTTAAACTCCTTTTTCTTTTCTTTTCTTTTCCTTTTTTTTTTTTTAAATATCAGTGCACCGCTTGCTCTTTGGGGACAGGAGCAGTTTACATTATTGGGTACTGAGGGACCACCAAAACCAGGAAATTCATGTTTTATGAGATTTCCCCAAATCAAAGCAACTGGGTTATGGTCAACATCATCCTTTCATTCCCACTGGGGACTTTCAGAGAGGTAATCTTGGGGGCAAAAGAAACTTTTTCAGTGGAAATCACATGCACTTCATTGCTTGCTTTCCTGTTGAAAATCAAGACCCGGTTCCTGGCAATACATGGAGCTTCCGCGCCAAGCCAGACAGGCCTTTCTGTGCTGTTTTGCTGCTCATTCTTGCCACCTACATCTGTCACCTCACACAACACCTTATAAACCTACTTCTTGAATGTAAATTTTCTGTATGTATCAAAAATTTTAAAAATGATAAAATGATGATCCATCTAAGAATTTTGAGAAGCAAAGTCTTTAAAGAACGGAGGTTACTAGCGCCTGTCGGAAGGTTAATCAGTAGTCTTATAAATGGAGTTCATTACAGAATGTTGAAATAAATAGGGACTTGAGAGATCATTTATTTCAACCAGGCCTATGGTACAGACGGAGAACTTGAAACTCATTAGGCACAACTCATCGCACTGTCAGCGCTGAGCGCTACTCAGCCAGACGACAATCCGCCCTGACCCAGCCAGCCACTGGTCATTCTTTACCTCTGGGGTGTGATGAAGCCCTTACGAACAGGAGAACTGTGAAATCTTCCCCAAATGCACATATACTCAAGAGGTCTCATGTAGATTTCGGAAGATTTATTTACCTTGTGAGGTTCATCCTTGGGTCCCCACGGGCCGTGCCATTGAGCCAAGGATGGCTTCCAAAGGAACCACTCACACGGTTCTTGAGTGGACTCTATAATTCATGGATCAGCCAAATTAGAATGTAATTATTTGAAAGGGAAGGGGAGAGGCAAAGAGAGGGTCGGGTCGGGTCGGGTCTCAGCTATAAATACAACACAGCGTCTAACTTTTCCATACTGTAACCCTGGGAAAGTTACTGAACTCTTCAAGGCTCAGTTTCCTCATCTGTATAACAGGCACAATTCTATCGACTTTATGGGGAAAAAACCAGGTTAAGTGCTGTAATGAAAGTGCAATCATTGGCATTCCCTTGCCTTAAGATCAGAGGTGCCAAAAAGAGCTACCCCTGATTTCTGTGCCAGCCTTAAGAAGCTGATGTTAGCCCGGCAGTTTCCTGAACCCAGTGCCCCTCCTACAGCCAAAAGCATTTCAGTGAGTTTCACAACCATTTCCGGCCTGTCCTTCTTAACGGCTGATCTGCATTCCTTAAATCGTTGCATAAATCTCCTTCCATTGCTTTCTTTGCCTGATGGACATGGACCAACTGTTGCGTGTCACTCATCTATTACACTCTTATACACTTGAAGCCTGAGGACTTCTTCTAATTTTCTAATTAATCAATCACTCTTTTACACAGCGAATTCGGTCACCATTGATGGAGCAACCGCAGATGGCTGGCACCAACCTTGGTGCTGGGTGTGGCCTCAGAGGGAGGAAGAGGACAAGTTCACTGCCTGGGGCACTTGAGTCCGATGGAAGCTTGACAAATGACAACCAGGCAAGCCAGTTAAGTGCATTCTCTGCAGTCAAGTCCTGAAATAAATAGGAAGGCTTTCTGTGAAATGAGGCACTAGTCCAACAGCCCTCTTACCCAGCTGCGCAAGCTCTTAGAGAAATAAACAGCATCCTTTTAACCATCCAGGCAAGCTCACGGTTGAGCCAATTTATCTGTATCATCTACAAACAATATTTAACTTCATCTAAGGTAGAACGGGAGCCCAAACATTGGGGTCTGGGTCTGGATCTATGGCCACTCCGCCAACACTGGAGTGTTTCTGGGAGTAGTCAAGGCCAAGGACAAATACATGAGTCCTCCACAGACACGGCTGTCCTTGCTGAGTCCGGGTCTCCTGCTTACAACAGGGCCTTCAGAAGACCCACCTTATCCAGCTCTCAAGGTTGTGGAATGTCCAGAGTTCGGGGTTCCGGGCTGTTGTGGTCCTCTCTGGTTCTGTTGGGTTAGGAAAGATACTCAGGTCAATTAGTCTCAGTTTGGTCAAAAATCTAACAGAAGACTCGGGCTAGATGTTTCTAAAGGATTCTTCCCACCTCATAGCTCCAGCGTTTCATCTGAATGAGGAGGAGTCCTAAGACAGAACATGGGAAACGCACTTCTCAGCTGGGGAGATGGAGAAGCGGCCTGAGTCAAAGAGGGGTTCACTCTCCCCCAATATTTGTCACTCACGTGTGTGACTGCCTTCCACCAGTTTCGCTGGGGTGTAGCAGGCCAGCGCTCTCCCAACGCCACATGTCAGTCATGTGGGAACTCAGCTGCTGGGGATTTCTCAGGGTTGGCACACCAACAGGTGCCAGGTAACCTACTGATTGGGAGAGGGAGGTATCAGAGGCATGGACCAAGATGGGCAGCATAGAGTCTACCTCTGAGACGCCAAGGGGAAATTTCAATTTGGGCAAACATGGAAGTAATGTAAACTACCTCCACGAGCACCCTGGGCCTTCACAGGTGTGGGAGATCGCTGCTGATTTTGTTTTCCCACCACTCATATCCCTTCTCCTCTAACAGCAAGAGGCAATGGCTTCTCCCTTCTGCTCAGCTTGGGGTGGGCCTGGGAGCTAGTCCGTCACCAATCACAGGGTCTGTCCCTGGAGCACAATAACTCATGTGCCCTCAGGGAATAATGAAGAAAAGAAAATAGAACTTGGGGTTGACAAGAAATCCTGATCATCCTGAATCCCGTGACCCAGTCATGCCCAAAACTCATCTTTCATTTCCGCAGGCCAGTGAGGTCCTTTTTCTGTGGACAGCAGCACCAGTGCGGCCCCACTTCTCATACCTCTCTGTGCTATGAACCTCACCTCAACTCCGCGCCCATGCCCTGAGCCTGCACACTGTCTGCACTTTCCCACGCCCTCGCCCCAAATAATTCCTATTCTGAAATGCCCCAGTGAATGCACAGTCACGAGGCTGAGCATTCGTAGGCAGTATTGTCCTAAGGGAATCATGACTGTGGGGTTGTGATGTGCGTTCCTCTCTGCACCACGAGCAAGACTCCAAACGTGGATGAAGGTGAGGGAGGTCGAGCCAGACATTCCTGCTGCTTCTGTGTATGTTTCCCCCTCTGCGCTTCTCCCGGTTGCTCCACACACCTGCTTCAGACCCAGCTGGGCGTCAGGCACGGAGGGGCTGGGCATGGCCCCCATGGAGGGAGATTGGGGCTTTCTTCTTGGCCCATGGTGTCCACTGGCGGTGTGTGTTAAATTTGCTTTGGGACACAAGCTACAAGGTACAAGAGGCCTTTTTTGATTGAACAGTGAAAGGAGCCCATGAAAAATGTGAAATCATAATTTCTGAAAGTTGGAGAACTTAAAAAAAAATGTGGACAGCTGTTGGCTAAGGAACTGAGAAATGTTTAAGTCAGGAAAATATCCTAGGTAATGGAGCCAGGGAGGCCTGATCAGCGGTAAATGCTGCTAAGCCATCATTACACACGAAATAGTTATTAGTCATCTCTGTTTTTACCGAAAGCTTAAGGGTCTGAAGTCCAAAGCTCAGACTCCGTTCTCTCTATCAAAGGAAAAGCCCCGTCCCCTCCAGTACCAGAAACCTGCCAGCAGAACATCACAGGTCAAGCTAAACACACAAAACATTTCAAAGCCTCTGGATGGAAAAATAGAATCCAAAGTCACCGGTTCACCCTGAGCAGAGGGAAAGACTGAGGTTCGAGGGAGGTGAGGTACCCCAGGGGCACGGCGAGGGGAAGAGGGAACCCCAAGTGAAGCCGGAGGCAAAGAGGCCTGGAAACCCTCAGCTCCCCACGAGTCTTTCCCTTTCCGGCCCCCTCGTGGGCCAGTGGGTCACGATGTGGCTGGAACTGGAGTTGCCCCCTTGGGGCCTATATTGGGAACGGAACGTGAGGACCTGGTCTCCGATGGCTGACCCGGCCCTCCCCCAGCGCCACAGTGATTTTCCTGTGTTACCCTAAACAAGTCATCACCTTGGCCTGCCCCTAGTTTTCCCTAATTACAAAATAATTTCTTCTAATGAGGTCGGGTTTACCAGCAAGCCTGCATTCTGTGGTTTGAGGGGTGCCAGGAAGGCACCCCTGGGACTGTCAACCCAGCTCCGTAATTATCACACCCCCCCCCACTACACTTTTTCACCAGCGTGAAATGGCACCATTCACGAATGCAGTTTATCTAGAGACAGGTTTTGAGCCACCGCTTGTACAGCGTTCACGACACCAGGCACGTGGCGCTAGGAAGGGTCCGGGGAGAGGGAACGGACTGAACCCAACAGGTAAATCAGCAAACACACCTGCAGATGGAGACTTCCTGTAAAGTTAGGGAACAATGTGCTTGGGGAAAGCTTAGAGGTCTGAAGCTTAGTTAAGGTGATTAGCAAAGGCACTGAGGAGACTGGCATTTTCCTTGAGCAGGACTCATTAATAACTTTTATTTTCTTAAAATTTTTATTGAAGCAACATTGCATTATAACATTGTATAAGCGTCAGGTGTGCGTTGTCACAAATCAGCACGTGTATGCACTACCTTGCATTTATACTAACAGTCCAATTCTAGCCATCACCATAAAATTGACTCCTTTCATCTGATGAACTCACCTCCTGTTCTGCTTCCCTTCCGGCAGTCACTAATTTGGACTGAGAGTCAAAAAGTTTGCTTTAGTTTTGTTTAGTTCATTCATTTATTTTGTGTCTTTATGTACCACTTATGAGTGAAAACATAGGGTGCGTGTCTTTCCCCCACAGACTGATTTCACTAAGCATAATACCCTCTAGGTCCATCCATGTTGCTGCAAATGGCAGGATTTCATCCTTTTTATAGCTAAGTATTAATATTGATTAGTCATCTCTCTGTTTTTAATGGAAATATTAAAAATCTGAAGTCCAAAGCTTAGACTTCATTCTCTCTAATTAAAAAGCCCATCCCCTCCAATAACAGAAATAGACCAAGAAAGCAGAACAGAAATATATTAAGAAAGGTCAAGCTAAGCCTATGAAAGCAAAGCAATGCAGATTTCAAAGACTCTGGTTTTATATGTGTGTGAGTATACGTGTGTGTACATACACACATTTGTGTGTATTTGTGTGTACAAAAACATACATTTATAAATGTGTGTATACATACACACACACACACGTACACACAAACATACCCCAACCACATCTTGAAATGTACTGTGTGCTATGAAGATCCAGGAACACACAGTCTGGGTAGGATACTAGTATCTGCTGGCCTCTAAGCTGGAAAGGAACTAAATGTGTTCTGAGATTGCAAAGAAAGAGGCCACCAGGCACAGTGCATGGTATACATGTGACCCCAAGTTCTATTTTTTTTTCACTGCAACAGAGAAATAAAATAAATTATTTAATACTACTTTAGTATGAGCTGAAGAAAAGACATAAACCATCCTACCATGGTGTGGGGTTCTAGAAGGATGGTGAGGATGAGGAATGTATACTCTGTTCACTTACAACTGATACTCTATTTTTTTTAAAAAGGGGCCTATAGTACTTTAGAGAGTCATCAATAAGCTTGTGGAAGAGGGAGATGCAACAGGTGTGTGTGTGTGTGTGTGTGTGTGTATGGTGGTGATAACTATTTCAGTTTAAACATGTTGAGTCATTTATTTGAAGTCTTTAGATCAAACAAAAACATTTACAGCAAACCCTCTGATAGTGGGATTACAGGAATACACGTAACACAATGGAAGGCTTTAGCGTACTCACTTTGAAATTTGCATTTCTATTCTGGAAAGAATTTTGTGCTCAAAGTTTTTGTTTATTCTCCAACCTATCCACTTCTTAGAGTAATTATGTCCAATGAAACCAAAACGCCAGTCTTCTTCCATTGCTCATCATACAAACCTCATTTTTATTCATGTTTTCCAGTATCTCCCCAAATGCTTCTATTACTAAAATGCATTATTAAAAGCACCACAGTTCTTAGAATGGCAAATTCCCTACAGCTCCTTAAGATGGCATATGGTGAAATTGATTTGTTGTTCAATTAATAGGCTCCTTCCTAATCCCCTCCTCCATAAGTCGTGCAGCAGGTGGCAATTTGTTGGTCTTAACCAATGAAAAATGCACAACTGAGAGATGGAGTGAGAGGTCCAGAGCCTCACAGAGCCAGACAGGCTAGGAATGAAGAGGTGTATTTGGTGGCAATTAATTTGGTTGATAATGCAAGTGGAACAAAATTGCCTAGACAGAGAGTAGAGGCAAAAAAAGATGAGCAATAAAGGCAAAGGTCAGCCGATGCTCACACAGAAAGACGCAGGCATAGGAAGAATAAACAGTACAAAGGTGTCGTCTGAGCCAGTGACACACAAACCCACTAGCAGCCGAATCTTTTGAGGGCAGAGACCATCATTACTGACTTTAAATTCTCTGTCTCCCTCTCTATCCCATGATAGACACTTGGCCATTCCCAGTTGAGAGAATCTTCATTGTCTCCATCCTTTACTGGGTTTCTGCCTCCCATCAACTCTTGGAATTTCTCTTTATTTTGCCAAAGAGATGGGAAGGGGTGGGAGTGCTTACATCCCCCAGCCCACAGCTCAATCTTTTTCTAGCAGAATGAATATCAAAGCACCAGTCACATGCAGTAGTGATGTTTTATGAAGGCTGACGTGGTGATCACTGAGGTGTCTCTGCCAGGAAGGTCCAGGGCTAGCCTCCCTGGCCTGTGCTCACAGCATTTTCATCAACCAGTCAATATTTAACCTTGTTTTGTAGGTGTCTCTGTTTGAAGGTTAAGATCAAGGTTAAGGTGCCTGAAGGAAGCCTGTCTATACAAGTACGTTCTCCAAGGGCCACACCCCAGTCTTGCGCTGGGGGCACCCCCCGGGCACCTCGGTCCTAGGCTTGGGGGCTGCGTAAACAGTTAAAACTGCACCGACAAAAAAGCACCAAAATGCTAAAATACATGGCACCAAAGAGGCCATGGAAAGGCCACTGGTTTGCAGTGTGAGCACTGAAATCAGAAATAGGGTTGCTGTCCCCCTCGGCTGTGAAAATGCATAAGGGGTGGCACTGTCCTCCCCTCTGATTACAGTCATGAATGGCATCACAGTCTTGCGGGGTTTGGTTTCAGGGTTACAACAAGCTGTAGGATGTAGATCAATGTGCCACTCCCAGACCTATGAATAATGAGTTTCCTTGTCATTACGAATGAAGAAGTGGTGATCTGCTTGCATCACTGCAGCCCAGGCGTGCTCTGCACCAGGTGCACGTTTATCCCCTTAACCCTCACAAGTGCCCCCTGGGGCAGACCCAGGCGATGCCCACCTTGCAGATAAGGGAACTACGGACTGGGAGCTCAGGCGTGGCCTCCACCCCAGCCCAAAGCCAAGTACCCTTCACATCCCGGCATACAGAAACAGCCCACGGGTCTCGCCCTCAGCCTGGCCTGCCATCCACGTGCTTTCTGAAGCAAAGTAATCCTATTCCCAGGCTTGAATTCATTGGAACACTCCCCGAGGGGACAAATGAGGCTAGAATCAGTTTTTGTTTTAAATGGCAATTGCTCCCCTCTTTCTGCCAAACACAAATGACAGTTACTATGTGCTAGGCACTGCCCCCCACGGGGCGCTGACCAGGCTGTGAGTAACCAGCAGCTGCAAAAGCGATGAAAGCTCCGACGCCGAGACCTCCCAGCCCCCACCCGCCCTGTTGCAGAGATTCCATTCAGTGAAGCAAGCGCGTTGGCCATACTCCACCCGGAACACAGCGCATCTCTGTGCCCCGGTGGCCCCCGTCCAGGGCCGCCTCGCTCTCTGCCCGCGTGACTGGGACAGCCCGGAGCTGGGGGGCAGGGGTGGCCACCTCTGCCAGTGTAGACCGTGCCTCTCCTCCACCCGGTCTGCCACACCTCCCTTCCCGGCCCACCTTAGCTCTGGAGAGGGGACAGACAGGATAGCACCACGCTTCCAGAGAGGAGCCCAACCTTCAGGGAAAGAACAAAACAGACTAAAGGTGAGCGGACCTCGTGAACACGCCTTGCTCACACAGGGATTTCACATGTAATCCCCACCACATCTCTACAGGCAAAGCTTTACCTCAGTTTCACAGATGAAGAGACCAAAGCTTAGAGAGGGTCAGTGATTTCCCTCAGCCACAGGACTGGTAAGCAGGAAAGCCAGGACGGGCGTTGCAGTGTCTATATTTGAGCCCAGTGCCTTTTCTTGCTCTCTCCAGACAGGTCAGGAAGAAAAGCAGAGCATCCAGGCAGGAGTATGGCACAAGGAAAGGCCCTGGGGTCGGCTGCTCCACCACTACACACAATTCCAGAATGCTCTTTTTTTGCCTTGGCAAGTAGGATGAGCCCTGCAATCTTTCAGGGCTGCAATACCCCCAGGCTGCAAGCAGCCATGGCTTCGGGACACACCAAGAAGCCACTCAAGGCGAGACGAGGGCCAAGGAGACAGGCGCTGTCGGGAGAGTGGGGGCCAGGGCGGCTGAGGGTGCTCCCGAGGAAGGACATTGGCTGACACCTAAAATGGGAGCAGGAAACAACTGCCAGGCAGAAGGAAGTGCAGGCACAAAAGTGCAGGAAAGATTTGGTGGAAATTGAGACACTAAGAGTTCAGAGAGATGAAAGAAGAACCAAGAATCCAAGGCCATGAGAGGAGCCGGGCCGGCGTCAGAGGTAGCAGCGTCTCCCGCGCCAAGGCCGGAGAGCTCAGCGCAGCAGGCCAGGCCGCGGGCCTCTCGGCTGTCAGGGTCCCCGGTTGGGAGAGGAAAGCGAGGCCATTAAGCTATTTAATCTCCCCCCCAAGTCATTTCCTCCAGCTCCCACGAATGAATCATACAGTTTCCCTCTCCCCATCCACATGGCCTGGGTACTGAGGCTTGGAACAGGGGTCTGCTTTCCAGGTGCGGTCTCACCAGTGCCATATAAAGGGGGGATTATTCCCCTTCCTGCAGCCTGACTCCTCACACAGGCCGGCCCCAGCAGGTTTGGCTTCCCTCACGGCCAGATCACGTTACGAGCTAATATCTAATTTATAAGTTCTCTATCACACCTCGGTTTTACAGCATCGTGGCTTCCAAGTGAACATTCATTTCTTCCTCTTTCAAAATGAGTTGAGTGCCCTACAGCGAGGGTCGGAGAACAGAATGTACAACGGGTCCAATAACATCAAGGCGCCCCGAAGTGCTATCTGGCCCCGAGGATGTAACTTCATCCCCCGGTTAACAATCTGTAAAATGGGGTCTTAATTCTTTCTGCCATTTCAGAGCTACACAGAGTCCAAAGAAGGTGGAAAGTTTTATGCACTGGAATTCATTCTCATACCAGCTTTTCCACTCACCAGCCCTCGCATCTGCAGTTTTCCTATCTGTAACATAAACAAATGGAAATAAATGGGGTTCTAAGGTTCCCCTTAAACACAGCGTTCTTAGCTTGGCTGTGTGATTAGTAGCTACAAGATTATTCTGAGAGGTTCACTCACAACCTAAGATTTAATATCACGATCGGTTCATCACTTTTTCCCTTAAGTTTCAAAATTGTTAAGATTTTTGGAAGTAGGAATAGACAATAAACAACTTGGCCCTAGTTCACCCCACCCCGGGGCCCCTGTGTGTAATTCATAGCACCTGTCGCTGTGGCTTTGCTTTGACCTTGCTTTGGGACTATGTGACAATGGTGAATGTGATCCAAGAAGACCCGAAGCTCTTCTAGGATTGGAGCTTCTCTTGCTTTCTGCTACAGCCATGAAAAAGAAACGCTCAGCCTCTGAGGAAGGCTAGACTACTGTCTCCAGAAGAGGGTGAAGACCACGTGGAGTACACCCAACCTACAGACACCTGAGCAAGTCCAGCCACATGGGAGGCTCAGGAGTGAGCCCAGGCAGGTGCTGCGAGTCCTCAGGGATCTCGTCCCTGCTGATGAGCTGCAAGTAAATATCAGGCATGTGCTGCCGAGTGTGGGGGCTGTTTGTTACATGCAATATGGTAGCAGCCGACACAAAGCTGAACCTAAGAATTTTGCAATTTCTTTAGTCTACAGAAAAACACAATGGAGATTGTGTCTCCCAGCCCCATATTTCTGAATCTTCACGTATTCCTCTCTTCCTGCTTCAGCATGTCTCTCCTCTGAGTTAACAATAATCTTCCCTTCTCTGTCCCAGGTCCTTCCTTCCGACCTCCTCCCTGAGGATCACACCTTCAGGCCTTAGCAAGTAAATGCACCTTGACATCTTTGAGAGTAACTTTTCTTAGAAAGGTGGGCTTAAGAGAAGATTTCCTTCTAGAAACAATTGGCTACAACAACCCATTTTGTTTTGAGGTCTCAAAAAATAAGTTCCCATCTTATTATAGTCATCAAGGGGGGAAATGTTAAGTATCCTAGAGATGACATTGCCCAGCTCTGCTGGGGCTGCCACAGAACCTGGGAAGTGTGACAATGGGAGGACCTAGAGCAAAGAGCTGCATCTAGGGCAGGGAAGCCAAGTGTGGAACCTTCTTAGTGGGACTTAGTATGGAGGGAAAACTGGAGTCCTCCCTTAGAAACCATCATGGCCTGTAGGAATATTCCCAAGCCTATCAGCCTAGGTTGTTGCAGAAGAAGAAAGCCTCAGGTTTAGCAGTGAGGTTTTGCAGAGAACTGAAACCCCTGTGCCTGCAATTGTCACCTAGAAAGTCAATTAAGTAGAAGCAATTTAAGCTCTTGGTGGCTCTTTATAGTAACCCTTATTGACTCTTTCTAGAATAAGTCTCCCCTTTTGATGCTTCTAGTCTCCCCTTGATGCTTCTGGCACAGACATGAATGAAAATGAACGAAAGGGTATGATCACATGAATGCCAGGCAGTTTTTCAAAAATAGTTTTTCAAACTATTTTGCAGAATTGGGTAGCAGAGAAGGACATGATGATGTCCAGTGCTGAGCCCAGAATAGCTGCAGGAAAGTGAAGAGGCAGGTCGAGGCTGGAGGGTGGGGAAATGTGCCTCCTGGGTTGCCTCCAGTCCCACATCTCCTCCCACCCAAGTTCTGCAACATCTAGACTTAAAATGAAGACACTGGAGATGTCAACATCTTCATTAATCTTAGCAGACAAAGGGGACCAGGCTTTGTATGCCCAGTTTCCCCATCATAATTCAATAATCAGAGAGGTCCTCAGGGGGAGCTGATGAGGCAACATGACAGGCCGGAGTTTGACGCGCATGATGCCCCTACCCATGAGGGGCATGCGGGGAGTGGGGTGTACCGTCCTACCAGTGGAATCTCCGTGCTTGGGGGACATGGAGATAGACAGGGAACAGTCGAGCAGCTGGAGGGTTTGCTCTGAGAAAGGACAAGCTTGAGAACAAGGGGCAACCGACCACCCAGGAGCAAGCGTCCAATGAGCAGTTGACTAGAAGACTTAAAGCGAGTCCAGAACTCGCTGGCCTCCTGGTAATGTCTGTGCTGCAGGCACCTCCTTTTTCTTTCTCCCAAGCCCTCACCACCATCTGTCTCCTCTGTTCTTATTGTCAAAGCCTTCTCCCACTCTCGTCATAGTCACGGTCATGTCCCTGCGGAGTAGATCCCTTTTTTTAAAAAAATGGTAGAATTTCCTTCTTCATGTTTTTGGATCCACATGCATTAAGTGCAGGTCTCAGTGTTCAAGGACTTCTTTAATTAGCATTAAATTTATTGTGTGGCATTCAGAGAAGACAGGGAGGGAGAGACAGAGAGCCTATGTATATATGTTTCTGTAGAGTTAAATGCTGTTAGAGTAACTTAAAGAAAAAAAGTATAAGCATTTCCAAAGTCTATTCAGAAAGTGCAGCAGGTTGACATTGAGTAAAATACCACACATTATAAAATGTGTGAAAGAAGATGAATAGGGGCCAGCAAAAATACTTAGTGCCCTCGGGCGAGTAAAAGCTTGCGTGACGTGATTTCCCCGAATTCAAGACCTGAGGGAGGATGAAGGTACACATCCTGGTGTTTCTGTTTTCCTGAAGCGTCCTGACTAATACGCCAATTAAAGGAAACTTGGGAGTACCTATTTTAGAATATAAATGCCTCTGTCCTTCATCTTTTCTCTTAACGTCTTTATTTAATGCAATTCACATTCTACAAACTGCTCTGTCAAAGTGATTTTTTAGCGTAATCATCAACACAACTGAAGTCTAGAACATTTTCATTACCCAAAAATGAAACTTCCTCCCAATCAGCAGTCTCTCTCCACTCTAACTCCTCACTGCCAATCCTTGGAAACTGCTAATACACTTCTTGTGTCTACAGGTTTGCCCACTGTGGACACTTCATATTCATGGAAGCACACATCTGCGGTCTCCTACGATTGGCTATGTTCACTTAGTATATTGCTTTCAAGATTCATCCATTTTTTTTTTTAGCATTTATCAGTACTCCATTCCTTTTCATTGTGGAGTAAGACCTCATATGTATATAACATGTTTTACCATTCATCTCTTTATACACATTTCAATTGATTCCACATTTTGCTTATTATAAATGATGTTATTATACATTTCGGTGTGCAAGTTTTGATAGGTACTTTCAGGTCTTTTTCCCTAGGAACAGAGCTGCAGGGCCTTTCTCCTATCTTTGAGCCAGGGGAAAAGACTATAGAGTGGGCCAAGGAGGAGAGCTCATACAGTTAGCACAAAACCGCTGAGAATGCCATATGGGAGTACATTGATTTCCTTCTGCTGCTGTGACAAATGACCACCAATTTAGGGGCTGAAAATGATACATATTTTCATTTCATACTTCTGGAGTCCAGCAGGTGCACATTTCTTCTGGAGGCTCCAGGGAAGAATCTATTTCCTTGTCCTTTCCAGCTTCTTGAACTGCTTGCTTTCTTTGGCTTGTGGTCTCTTCCTCACTCTTCAAAGCCAGAAGCGTAGGATCTTAAAATCTCTCTCTGAAATCTCTCTCTCTCTCTCTCTCTCTCTCTTCAGAATATCCAGAATAATCACCCCATCTCAAGACTGTTAACTTCATCCATCAGTAAAGTTCTTTTTGCCACATGAAGAGTCATACGCACCCTGTGTTCATAATAGCACTATACACAACAGCCAAGATATTGGAACAACCCAAGTGGCCAACAATGAATAGATAAAGAGGTTGTGGAATACACACTCTGTGGAATACTATTCAGCTATTAAAAAGATGAAACCTTATCTTCTGTGACAACATGGGCTAGAAATTGATAGATCATGCTAACCAAAATAAATCACAGAGTGAAAGACAATTACTTGATGGTTCACTCATTATAAATAAAAAAAAACAAGCAAAACACAACAAAAATAACTCCTCATCTCTGAAAAATATATTGGCTACTGGAGGGGAAGCATGTGGGGGTAGGACAGAGAGGGTGAGTTTGTGTGTGATGGCACTGGAACCTGGGGACTTAGAGAGTGAAATATAAACATAATAAGATATGAAGCTGAACACTTGAAGACATACAATTTTGTTAGCCAGTGGTAAATTAATACAACTTTCTGTAAATATCTCCAAAAGTAAAAGAAAATTCATTCTAGCAGTTATACGCAATCACACTCCTGTTTTGTGTGTATAAATTCATGTTTAGTCCTCAATAGTCTTTCCGTGCATTTTCCTACTTGTTCATTCATCTTTTTTTCTGTCTTATTTCTTCAACAAAATGGCAGAGGCTCCAGCATGCGCTTTGCCTGTATCCTCTGTTCTATACCCAACCCTCATCATCCCCACGCAATGTGGTTGCTTCCATCTTCCCAAATTAGGAGTTGGGCCTTGGGGATGCTTGATGACAGCAACAACAGGAACCCTCCAGGACACAGAGGGTCGCTCTCCCACCCAGTGGACGTGAACACCACGCTTTTCTCTGTTGGATTATGTAATGAACACAGAGCAGCAAACACCGTTGACCATGGGTGCGCTTGAGACAGTTGCCAGCCATTACTCCTCACGGTATATTTAACCTAAGACATGAACTCTTCATCCATGAGACAGAAATGATCATACAATCTCCCAGGATGCCTCTGGCTAACCCAGCATATTGTCATGCCTGGGCGAGACTGGTATCCAAGCAATGGTTACTTGGAATGTTAACATGCATACTCATTTACTAATTTCTTTGTAAAATTTACCCTGTCTTTTCTAATGAAATGCTAGTATACTTTGCATAGGATACATTAGGGAGAACGTTTCATCTAGGATTTTTTTATATATATAAATGATGAAGAGGCAGCCTGGAATAGTTTACATCTGTTACAGAACCCCTGGGAGTAATTTGGAAGAAAAGACTCCAAAGCAGGTGGCTGGGCAGGACATATCAGTCTGTTTGAGGAGCTGGAAGTCCCTCAAAAGTTCACAATCTAAGGGAAAAAGGCCTTAAACTGTGAGAAAAGAGTAATTAATGAGTACAAACCCTGTTTTTATTCATCATGATAAAGTTTCCATACAGAGCCATAAAGAGATCAATTCCACATCTTAAATTCTCCCCTACCTCTGAAGCACCATTAACCAACAGGAATGAAATCCTGCTAGCACACGGCACCCACTGTGAATTAAGTGGACTAGATTTTATGTGCGTCTCATTTTTTTATCCTCACAACTGTTATAGGTTGGGCTATTTCCTCCTTAAATTCATATTTTGAAGTTCTAATCTTCATTATTTCCGAATGTGATCTTATTTGAATATCAGGTCTTTAGCAGTGTAATTAGTGACGTGGAGGTCCTTCACGTGGAACCTAATCCAATATGACTTATGGCCCTTTAAAAGAAAAAAAAAGTGGACACAGATATGTACTCACAGGGAGGACATTATATAAAGATGAAGGTAACGATTGGGGTGATTATCCCACATGTTGAGGAGTTAGCAAAGATTACCAGCCATCCCCCAGAAATTACAAGAAAGGCATGCAACAGATATTTTCTCACAGCTATCGAAAACAACCCAGCCAAGCTATATCTTGGATCTCTAGCTTCCAGAACTGTGAGACAAACTCCTAATGTCTGACCCACCCAGTCTACAACACTTTGTAATGGCAGCCCCAGCAAATTAACACAACGATCCACAGAGAGCGGTGCTATTATTTTTGATGATGTATGCTTACAGAGTTTGATTCCCTTGCCCAAGGAACCGTAAGTCGTGGTTGGCAAAGTTGATAGAACAGCTTTATTCCAAAGTCCATCCTGCTGACCTATATAGGTTCCAGTATTTCATCCTCCTTCTATTCTTTATGAAATGAAAGGATATCTCTTGTTATAAGGTTTCACTGGGGGGTAGCTTCACTCTCAGAAGCCAAGAATGTGTCTGAGACTCCTCATTTACACACATAAAGACTATTGACTGCCCCAATGAGACACATCGCAACTCTTTCATGGTCATAACTGACATGTAAACAGGATGTCATAGCATTTACTGCTGCTGGTCTAGGTTTCAGAGGAAGCCCTGTGAGATGTTGGCATCCCAGAGCCGGAACACACACATAGAGGCAGCAGGGTTCGCCAACGTGAGGCAGCGAGCAGCAAGCCTGTGGCCAAGCCAACACTGGGCGAGGATTCCATGCTGTCTTCCTGCCATGAACAAGATTTATCTGCTTGCTTCTTCTGCATCTGCTCTATCTGCTTCTTATCCACAAATCGGGAAAAACACCAGGCAGTCAAAGTATGGCCTTTGGAGAAAAAGCATGGCCTATGGAGTTGGGCAGAGGTGAGTTCAATTCTCAGTTACCTTGTGCAAGCTCCCCAGTCTCTTTAGCTGTAAAGTGGACTATTGTGAGAATTAGTGAGATTAAATTATAAAGTGTCCCCCAGAGAATCATGCTAGGATGCACTATTAAAAAAAAAAACACAAAAACCTGCCTTAATCCTAGCTTCAGCATTTATTTGGGTGCTATCTTGAGTTCGTTTTGCCTTCCTTTGCTTATCTGTTAATTCATATATATTATGGATGCAGTGGAACTTTCTATATTTTCTGTGAAAATGAAAGGACTCAACTATAAGGAATCTTAAGAGATATAAAAAATGCCCAGAATATAGAAAGCATTATATAAATATTTGTTTAATGAGTAAAAATGACTATACCCTACCTTGCCTCCAAGATGCAAAAGAACCTATTGTGATGAACATAAAAAAAGATCGATTTCACCTAGACAGTATCTGCATTCGTGAGGAAAATAGAAAATTTGAAAATATTATCTGTACTTTGAATACTAAGAATATTTAATGTCTGAATTTTAACTTGAACTCAAATACAAATGTTTCCCTCAGAAAAATCCTCTGGGAAATTCCTTTTCAGTTAACTGTAAATTTAATTGTAAATCCTCTCATCCCCTAGGTCAATATTACTACAAGTTAGACATACTTTAAACCACGTTCCTATGCAAATATCTTTTAGAAACACATGGATGGAGTCACCTCAGAAGAATTCTAATAAACGTGTTGAAAACCATGTCATAGCTGGGTTTGCTATCTGATAACTGGAGATGCTAGCAAGACATATCTCATAGGTTTCCTTTGGAAACCAACCTTAATGATCACCGAGTGTTCAAAGTCAATACCTATTAATGCTCGTACATATGGTATTAATTCTACATTAATTCTGTCAAAAGTGATATCATAGTTAGAAGTTCCAAATGATGACATCACTAAAACAACTTGGTTTTCATAAGCGTGGGACCAGTCAGTGCCAAAATCCAGTTCAATCTATTCATCCATCTATTCTGACAAGTTCAGTTTAATTAGTTCAGGGTTTCATAATGAAGCAGAGACGGGCTTTCTGTCCAACTGCCAGGGCCATTTCTATTCTCTTCAACTTAAGTGCCAAATGCTTACACTGCTTTGCCCAATTTATACCTTTGCCTATAATTACTGGTCCCCAAGGTGTGATTGTCCTTTTTCATAAGAGTTTGTGCAGCTGCCAACATGAAGTTGTAAATAAATTGTAATACCGTTGCTATGAGGTGTAAAAATCCCACAGCTCATATCCAGAGCCTTGTATAATAAACTCAAGTAAACATTCCATTTCCTGCAAGTGATTGTGGTCTGTGACTAGATTTAGAAAACAGGGCAGTAAGTCATCTTTCTTTAATGCATCGTTGAAAACAAAGTCGTATCCCATGAAACCCTAGCCCGTCCTGGACAAAAACAAATAGCTTATTTGTAAAAGACCCTCCAAAGGGGGACCGATTTTTCTGTCACTCACAATGTGAGTTTCATTTCTATTGGCACAAAGTGCTTAAACAATAACAGCCAAGCTCCCCAACAGCACCAATGCCAAAGTCTACGAGATGGGTTTTCTAGTACAGGAGACAACGTGCTGTACGAAGAAAGAGGGAGAAAATCAAAGGAAGGCAAACCCAGAGTGATGGTTCACGCTTCCCCTCACTAGATATATGACCCAGGTCAACTAAAACCACCATGCCTCACTTTCTTCAGCTATAGCTTGGGGGAAATGACGCCTCCCGATGGGATTGACATAACCACGAAATGAGATAATTAAACACAAAGCACCTAGCAACAGTCCTGTTCAAATGAGGGCGAGACAGAAATCATCACTTCTTCTTGTTCTTATTAATCGACAAAAACACTACATTTCTTGGTTTCCACTGGACCAACCCTTATTTAGCTGTATGGTGCATGTCACAGCTGAGAAAAAGCCCTATTTCTTCTAATATTGCTTTCTCTAAAAACTACTCATCTGAAAGGTGATCAAGTTTGCCAAAATGATACCCTAACTACAAATCTAGTAATTTCTAAACTGTCTTCAGACTATTGAGAATTTTCTCATGTAATTTTTTATCAATAAGAGCTCAGTGGTTATTTTTTGTGGTTAATAGAATTTAAAACAATCCAGTGCTTAATATCAGAATTTTATCCTATGGAACATGGAAGGATCATGGGTTCAACTTTTAACATTAAACTAAGTTTACACTTGAGCCAATTAGGTCTAGAAGTAATCTCTGATTAAAATCAGGTGCGCTCAACAATAGCCCAGAATTTATAGTGGAAAATTAATCAAGAGTAAAAATCCATTCCTACTTGTGGCCAAGATCATGAATGCTGTCAAATATACATGGTTTCTCCCAGCGCGTGTACATCTCGGCCTCCCTTGCAGTGAGTTGACTAGTTCTGGCCAATGCACCATAATCAGAAGTGATAAGTGTTGTCTTCGATTAAAGGAAGTTGAGTCAGTGAGCCTCTTCTGTCTCCCTTCTCCAGCTACAATTGACATAGCAAAAAAAAAAAAAAAAAAAAATGGAGAACTAGACATAGAATTTGTGTCAGTGAGAAATTAAGTAGGACAGTTAATATTAAGGATGCAGTAATTGTTTTCCCAGATGTTGTGTTAATTATCTATGTCTTTCTATTAGTCACAGTTCCAAGTTCACCTTGCTTTGTGTTCTAGAGAGGGTATCCATGGTTCCCAGCCTTTTTCAATCCCTCGGTTTAATTGGTGTCACTTTCACATTCTTTCCTTAAAAAGTACACCTCCTATTAAGTTGTACTCAGGCTTCAAGGAATGTTTCCCATGTACAACTGTCATGGAAAATCCACCATGAAGGGCATCATTTTGGTGATCATGACCTTCTCCACCGGGTGCCATATTCACTTTCTCTGGGTCTTACTAAGTCGCTAGGCACCCTGTTCTCTCAAAGCCTTAAATATTAATTTTTTAATACAGACTAGGTAAGTCTGTATTAGTTTTTGCAGCTGCCACAACTAATTATCATAATGTGGGTGACTCAGGAACTTGAACATATCTTTCTGGAAATAAATTTTAAGCCTAATAAAATGCTATGCTAGTGTGAGCCACACAGGATTCTCCCCCACTCTCATTTATATTGCTATCATCTGATAGCAGGTTTTAAAGCAGAGTTCGCCTTGGTCCTCAATGCTTTAGAGTTTTAGTTACAGAAAATAAAATATTTATGTTATATTCTTGCTAGTGGCTCCCATGTCCCTAGGATTCATTTCCATGGGTCATGGACAAACTGATCAATAGGACTTCATTAGACACTGATTGTCAAGGTTGTGTCATCAAGCCAAAATTCCATTTGGAAAGAACATTTTCTACCCTAACAACACCAGTGTCTCTTAATAACCTGCCCACCCAGCATTCAGCATTCCACTGGTCATTCATTAGGATTTAGATTTCCTAAGAATATTCAAGATATAAACCCAAACATGGACCCCAGTAACAGTGAATTTCTTGCATCTCTGTCTCATGAGACCCTGAGATCCTTGTAACCAAAGTGTTACTCATCTTTTATCATTTCTCACTGTCACAGCTTTTATTGACTTTCATTAAAGTGCAGGGGAATGACAAGCTAATATTGTAACATTTCAAAATCACACACTTAACTACCAATATCCTTGTCTTGAATAATTGGTAATTCTATCACTGTAATTTTAATATATCAGAATAGAAATGAACCTTAAGTCATGTCACTAAGTGTCTCATTTTATAAATGGAAAACTGACATCTCAAAATAATAAATGACTTACTCCAGATCACCCTGCTATTTAATAGCACCTCATACCTATCAACTTAGTGTTGGAATTGTTCAAGAACACTGGATTCTAGTAGGAAAACTTGGGTTTGAATCTTAATCCTGGCACTTACCAACTGCTGGGAACTGTTCTAAGAAAGTCATATGGCCTTGCTCAGCCTCAGTTTCCCCTTTTGCAAATAGAAATAGATTCCATCTTTCTAGCCATCTGTGAAACGCAATGAATGCTACACAGGGGAAAATGTCTTTTTTTTAAGATTTATTTATTTATGCACACAAAATTTAGGGTACAGGCCAGAGATGTGGGGCAGGGGTGAGAGGATCCACCAGAGACAGAGTGGGGAGCAGAACAGGCAAACTGAAATACAAGGCTGAGGGGAGCAGCAGGCAAGACAGGAGAGGTCTGCTGAACCTTGTGGATTGCTCCCTGGCCGGCCGGGGATGGAACTCGTGATGCAGAGCCTGCGGATTGCTTCACAGTGCAGTGCTTAACCCGTTGTGCCACCAGGGAGATCCCCATACAGGGGAAAATGTCTTGTAGATGATGCCCACAAAGAATGAGCTGAGTGAGCTCTTCGAGATCAGAGGACATGCAGTGTCCTTGATTGCTACTCCAGCATATGGTTCAGTGACTATAGAAAAGTTGAGCTAATGATCATGTTAATAAGTTAACATGTGAAGACTTGTGCTGTGAAATTAGAAAAGGGAGTCACCTTCAATAAACTGAGATTGTATAGAAATAGAGACTAAAAGCATCGCATCAGTTCTCATGCAAGTTCCATTACTAACTAGCAGTGCCACCTAAGGAAATCTCCTAGCCTCTCTATGTTTTCCCTCTTACCTGTAAAGGGGATGAGCACAGGTACTCACTGTGTGGGCTAAGGTGATAACCCAGTGGCACACAGCCTGGCACAGAGGACTGCCTATCAGTGTTTCCTCTTAAGTTTCATGTTCATACCCTTTCCTGGAATGGACTCTAGCCTAGTTCCCCTTTGTTTGTGTTTTAAGCCAGTTTTGGCACTTCACCATCATCCTGAGAGTTCCCATATGTTTTATCTCATTTTGCATTATTAAAAGAAAGTACAGATCACAGAAGACTTGTATTAACTGATGATTTTTCTCAGTAACAAAAGGCATAGCCAAGGATAAGCCATCGAGATGACATCATGTTGCATCAAAGCAGACCTCTGATACTGCAGGGGAGCTCAGCTTTCAAAGAATATTCCAGAGTATTAAGTAGGCCACCGATGAGATGTTCATAAGCTCCCCGGCAGTGATATAATCTTACCTGTGATTCTCGCTTGGTTTCCCAGGGCTCCTAGGAATGCCATTGTCTACTTAATCTGTCCTGAAGTCAGTAATACCATACATTTGTTGTCAACAAATGACTCCTTGCTCACAACCCGAAGTTACCTCCATAACTAAAAAGAGCCGTTCACCTCCCCGCCTGCCCTTACCGGTGCTTCTCCTGGCAAGACCTGCTCCCACTGTTCCATCCAGCTAACTAAGACTTTCAAAACACAATCAAGTGCCTCTTGTCACATCAAAAAATTCTGCACTCACTATACCTCTACACACACTTAGTTCTAAATCCCAAAAGGAAGGATCCAAGGCTGGTGCATATTTGTCAGTTCAGTGACACATTGCTATGTAGCCAGAAACAGGGTTTTTTTTTTGTTTTGTTTTAAGAAAACCATTTTAGGAGGCCTCCCTGGTGGCCTAGGGGTTAAGTTTTAGCACTTTCGCCAGAGAGCTGGCCCACATGGAGCAGCAGACCTCTCCTGTCTCACCCACTGTTCCCCTCAGCAGTAGATTTCAGTGGATCAGCCTGTTCTGCTCCCCACTCTGTCTCTGGTGAGTCCTCTCACCCCCCGCACCTCTGGCCTAGACTCCTATAGATTTCTTCCATACACGCACAAAATGAAGATCATTTCATTTGTCTATTGAAATAACATCAGACTACAACATAATGTGAGCTTCAGGTGATTCTTCACAAGAAATATCTTTATGAATGAGACATAAATCCATGAAAAAAAAGGACTTTGAGTTAAATCCTTATGGGTTGTTTGAAACAGCAGGAGTTAAAAAAAAATTGAAGAAATGTATATAAAGTAAAAGCCTGGCATTTAAAAAGCTTTACATTTTTTAACTCTTTTCCAGATGATTGGCATAAAATCTGTATTATTTCCCATTATCCATCTAGCTTGTGGAAAACTGATGCTCTATAGAAACATGAAGAACAATGAAATTGAACTATCCAAAAGCACAGAGAGTAGGTAAAGGGTGAAGTGTGACCAGCTTAACAATTACTGACAAATATGTTATTACTGCGACTCACCCCAGTGCCCACCGACATCAAGGCACAAAGGTGAGAAAAATAATGGCCACCAGGTACTGGAGGATCCCATATCTCAATGCCTGCAAGTCCTTCCTCTAATCATCACAAAAACCTTAGATGGCATCTAACTTAGCTGTTATTCTCATTTTAGAAATTTAAAAAGTCTTAAGGTTAATAAATGTTCAATGAATTACTCAGAGGCACAGAGTCAGGGAATGGGGGGTCTTTAATGTGACCCCTTCGCATTAATGCAAAGCCCATGTGCTCACTCCACTGCCTCAGGTCACAGCAGGTAGGAGGATAAAAAACGAATGCAGAATTTGAAATTATCAACTACTTAAAAATGTCCATAAGGACAATTCAAAGTTAATATTCTGTAAGAAACTCTTTTAATAGAGCAATAGAATTGTAGACCATAACATTCAGAATAGATTTTAAAAAGTCCATCATAAAGGCATAAAACCAAAGTGTAAGGTTCAGGCGCTAATTCAGTGTCCTATTTCTCTCATTTGCACATGTGCTTTGATAATGCATTTATTCAGTAACTCATCTGTCAAGAATTTCTGAGCAGGTATTTTTCTAGTCACTGAAAACATCGGGATAAATAAGTGATCCCAGCCTTCAGGAATTTTGCAGTCTCTAGAGAGACAGGCGCACAAATGCGCTGTGATAACAGTGTGTAATGTAACACTCGTAGCAGGGTATTCCTGTGTATATTTCCCTAAGCAGGTTTTATTGTCTTTTAGCCCTCCATCCTCCTTCTCACATCTAGCGCTCCCAGGATATCCAAAATACTGGAAATGAGGTTCACAGCAAGTTAATTTCATGCATCTCATTAGCCTAATACGAGTAGAGTGAAAGTGCTATGATAGTATCTGTCCTCCCCCATCTGTTCGATACTTGCATCTTTCCAAACATCCTATGACTCTCATAGAAGCTACCAGTTACCCCATGACACTCTCTATCCCTACTACTTACTACAACCTTTTTGACCAATTTTGGGCACCTGACAGAAACCAAGATAAGAAAAACTCCCCTAAGACTTTTGGTCTTGGGGCCAGGATCTTCAAGATTAGCTTCTCTGCTGAGCAAATGACATAAGATATAAATCTCAGGGGGCCTCAATACCACGTGACTCATTTTGGAACACAGCTGGTCCTCACCAGGCATCTCAGGTCTGTCTAATTGTCATCACCTTTTAGACACCTCAAAGCTAATTCAATCCAGGACGTCCAACGCCAGACTCATCCTCTGTGTCCTGAACCAGGTCATTTGTGGAGTTCTTCATTGAGTAGTGCTCTAATCCAATTTGTTATGCAAGACAGAAATTTAGGATTCATCATAGGTCTCCTCCTCCCCATTCTCATTACTTTTACCTATTCTGAGCACATCTAAATATGTCTTTACACTCTCTCCATATTCATCATGCCTAAGTGTCAACTACAAAAGTTTCTCCCTGGTCTACCCACATCCCATTGTTCTACATTCCATTCTTCAGGCACAGCCAGCTTTTCATGATTCAACTCTCATGCCAGAATCCTCCATTCTTTTCACTTCATTCTTTGACTAAAGTCCTATAATCAATCCTATGGGCTTCATGTTAATATCACCCCCTGTCTCATGCTCAAGAGCTCTTGTCTCACCACAACAGGACCTTTGCAGAAGGAGTTCCCTCCTACTTCTCAGCTCAGGTATCTCCACCTTGGAGATGGTAATTCTCACCTCCATGATGAGGTCAAGTCACTTCGCAGCAGCTCACAAAGCACCTTAGACCTTTTAAAACTCCAAATGCTCCCAGAATTCTGCTTAGGAAATGTACTGCAGCTGCAGAGCTCCATTTACTTGTGTGATGATCTGGATAAGAAAAATCTCC
This sequence comes from Talpa europaea, assembly GCF_964194135.1. NCBI lineage: Eukaryota > Metazoa > Chordata > Mammalia > Eulipotyphla > Talpidae > Talpa > Talpa europaea. Next base: position 139,375,126 of record NC_140071.1, on the reverse strand, counting down.
TCCACCAAAGTCTATGAGATAAGGACTAGGTAGGTAGGGACTAGGTTGGCTCTCTGTCTCCCTGCGACTCTAGACCCTAGCACAGGAACCCATTCGATGCTTTCCAAATATCCAAGATATTACATTGTAATCCTTAATTTATTCTACATATTTTTTTCTGATGAAGGTTGCAAGTAGAAGGTTGCAAGTATTTCAAATAGATTGAGAATGAAAACAAAATTTCTTCAAATAAGCCATTCTGTAAAAAAAAAATCTCTACTGTACTTCTCCCCACAAATGCAAGTTCTTCTCCCCACAAATATTTGTTCCATGCCAATTCCTAAATGCTAACTCTGAAGTCATAGGTTATTCTGTTGAGCACCACCTTCTTGCAGAAACCATCTTTAACTCTTTGTCTTATTCTCAACAGCCATTTGTGGAGTACCAATCACTTTGGCAACTGGACTCAGGATGAGGAAGCCGTGGCCCTAACCATCAGTGTGCTGGTATTCGGTAGATCCCTGGGTGACCACCTTTCCTGGCCTGTCCCTCAGGTACACATTTAATAAATGTCACAGGGATGTGGCAGTGGAAATTTACCCAACGCCAAAAGCCTTGGCAAAACAAAAACAAATATTATCTATGTATTTTCTCTAAGTGTCCCCTTAAAAACACTAGGCATTCTTCAGAGTTGGGTGAGCTCCGTGCTGAATCTAAAGAACCATCCTTGAGATGGAGAGACAAAGTAGACAGTCCAGATGACTCCTATGACATGCTGGTTGGCAAGGGACAAATACTGGCTTTCACGACCAGTTTGGAGCGTCCACGTGTTGGCCATAACAGCACATCTGACTCATTACCATCATTGAACACATCTTCATGGAATAACTATCTGAACCCAGTCCAGACAATTTCACTTTGGCCTGGCTTTGTTACTAATGTGATGTGTGTGACCTTGGGAAAGCAATTCACTTCTCTAGACTTCAAGTTCCTCTTCTCAAAATGAGGGAGTTAGAATTAGATTTCTAAAACCCTTCCCAGCTCTTACCTTCCAAGACCACCCAATCTCTTTGTTCTCAGCTACATTCTGGTTATTTCATTTTCAATATGTCACAATAGCCCAACCTGGTTACTAGGTACAAACAGAGGTAGAGATAGAGATAGAAACAGAGATAGATATATGCACATATAAATTACCTACATACATATAATCTATACATACAGCAATATATACATGTAATTTTCACGTTAGCAAAGGGTATTCTAACCTATTTTTAAAGTAGCTATGACCCACAGCAAGGCAACCCGTTCAATATTGGGGCTGCCCTATAACAGCTAGTCTTTTAATACTACCAAAAATAGGTAGGGAAAAGCCAAATCACATCTTGGCCAGGAAAATACTTGTAATTCCTGGACTCTCACCCCAATATTGAAAGTGAAAGTGCTGGGGCAGAGCACACCAGCAGCTCAGGCACTTCCCAGAGCTTCCCCTCAATATCAAGGGCACGTCAGCTGGTCAAGCAGCCATGGCAAAGATGACCACTGACCAAGAATAAGGGCCACAGCCTGATAAATACACAGTGTTCCTTCCAGGTGGCTGAGAGTTTCCTTTTTAAAATAGCTCAAAACCTAATATGATACAGTTTGTAGATTTGGGGGCCAATTCTAAGAGCCTATTGCCGTGGAGAGTTGAAATGCACTGCAGTGGAAAGAGCCAGTCTCCGCCCCAGAAATGGGCACGCCCAGTGCTGCTCTGAATGGCCTTGTTTTTGAGGAAATGGGCCTGCCATTCAGGCTGAAGGCAGGGGTGCGTGACTAATTATGTTTTCCTTTGCAAACTACTTCACATCCATTATGCAAAGGCCTTAAGGAGCTATTTCTAGAGAGGGCAGGCCACATACAGTCTTCACCATGAAAACACTCAGTAAATACCTTCAGGGGAAGAATGCCAGCTCCACAGTCATCTCCTGCCAGAGGCCTTCTCATTGGAAGAATTCGCTTCTCTTCTTGTGTTAAGTGTTATCAGGTCTCGCCAGCTGTTCTATTCAGAGTTGGGTTAAAAAAAAAAAATAGTAGATGGGAGATTGCAGTTCACTTCAATGTAGCAGGACAGTCTTTTTTTTTTTTTCTTTTATCTTTGGAGGAAATGTCTATTTTTTATTTTATATATATTACTTATTATTTATTTTTTAAACAAATTTGCTTCCCCCCACCCCCTCAGATTGAGTCCCCATGGAATTTCCTTCCCCAAGGCACCCGTGCACCATCACCACAGTCCCCTGTGCTCCTCACTCCCTCCCTCTGATCCCTCTCCCGCCTCCTCCCCTGCAGGATGTCTCTGGTTTATAATTGTCTGGTTTTGCTTTGTTGTGTTTTGTACTGTTATTATTTTTTTACACTGATGTCTTACTTGGTTCCCCTATATTCCTGTTATAAGTGAAACCATCCAATAGAACACCTGTACCCCTATGTTTATTGCAGCACTATTTATAATAGGTAAAACCTGGAAACAACCCAAATGCCCAGAAATAGATGACTGGATCAAGAAGATGTGACACATATTCACAATGGAATATTATTCAGCCATCAAAAAGATATACCCATGCCATTCGCAGCACCATGGTTGGAGCTAGAAGGAATGATGCTCAGTGAAATAAGCCAGAAAGAAAAAAGAAAAATATTTTATATATTTTTTACATCATTTTTCATTTTTGCCCAATGTATGCATTTTCATCTTGGTTGTAGTCCCCATACAATTCTCACCCCCCCTTGTTTTGACTCTAATCCCTCCACCCTTCTCCCCCCCATAGTGTGTCTCTGGTTTATAGTTGCTTGTTGGTTTTGATTTTTACTTTAATATAATTAGTCTTGATTCTTTGTGAGAAAAATGGAATGACTGTTATTCCAGACAAAAATAGAAATGCAGGTTCCCAAGGTGTGAAGTTCAGGTACTGTGGATAGCTGCACGGATTGGCAGACTGCTTTGGAACTTTCTCAACTTTGCATGTGTGGATGTACTGGAGGGGGCCCGAGTCACATCTCTTCCCTCCTTCCCTGCACCCTACACACCAGCCGTCTTTTTTGTTTGTTTGTTTGAAATTTTTCTTAAGATTGTTGGAAGCTTTCTCTTGTATTGATGTACTATTGGGTCATAACATGCCGTGAGTCAGGTGTTCTTCTTTAAAACCAGTTTCTTGAGGAGAGTCGCCCCTTTCCTGGTACATGCAATGATTTTTAGTTATTTTACCGAGAGGCACAGCCATCGTCATAAATCACTTTTAGAACATTTTCATTCCCCAAGATCTGTAGTGCCCACCCCTGCCCCAGCAGCCACTAACCTACTTTATGTCTCGATGAATGTCCCTTTCCTGCACACTCCCTTGCACTGGTCTCTTCAGTCTGGCTCCTTTCACTTAGCATAAGGTGTTTGAAGTTCATCCATAATACAGCACATTCGGTTGTTCATTCCCCATCATGGCGCTGCAGAGACACCCCACATCTTGTCTCTCTAGTCCCCAGGTGGTGCTCTGTGTGTGACTTGTAGCTTGGAGGCTATTATGAATGAAGTTGCTATGTATGTTTGCTTGCGAGTCTGTGTGTGAGCATTGCTTTGGGATAAATACTTGCTGGGGGTAGAATTTCTGGTCTATTTCATGCTTTTATTTAATCATTCCACACATTAATTCATTGACTATACAGTTATTTAAGTAAGGCTCTCTTATGGAAGGATATTAAGTGAATGAAATTTACTCTCTTGGAAGGAAATAAGACAAGCACATAGATGTAAAACCACGCTCTAGGAAGCTGGGTTCGGGAAGAGGAAGAGATTGGGTTCCTTAGGAAAACAGAAACGTTTCCTGGAGGAAGTAGGTCTTGCGTAGAGCGGAGAATAGCAGGATTTTGATCGCTGTCCTTCCCAGTGCTGAGCTGTCCGCTAATTCCCCAGAACCGTGTTTATCTGGAGTCACATGAAGAAGGATGGTCATGCTGATCCAAGGCTGGGATTCACAGCACAGATCACGCTCTCTGTAGATATGAATCTCAATTCTCTGGCTGGGATTTCCTCATTTTGAAATAGGAATCAGTCTTTTCCACTTGAATCTTTGCTTCGCTTACCTGCAGTCTGCCCGGGGGCTGGAAAGCCGTCCTTGAGATGTTGAATGTCAAGGAGCTTCCTTTGCAGCTTTCTAGGCTTGCTGCATTTTAAACGTGTGCGTGTGTGTGTGCATGTGTGTGTGCATTTCAAATATTACTCAACTAACAGGAAAAACAATGATGGCTAAACAGCAGGTAGAAGTAGAGGACAAGGAGGTAATGAATGCAGTGATTCCGGCAACACCAAGCTTGCAGGTAGAAACGCTAATCCAGGTTTTGAACTCGCCCCTCTTTGGCAAGACGATCTGCGACATGTGAGAAATCCATATGGAAAGTGTCCAGGCATTTGCAGCCGACTAAGATCTGGGCTCAAGAGAGACAAAAAGTTCTTCAGTGCCTCTTGCCAAGCACCTCACCGAGGACACGTGGCCACAGACCAAAGCAGCCTGTCGAGGGGCCTCTGCCAGGGATGGATTTTTTTAAAAATATGTTCATCATTTATCTTGGTAATTACAATCCAAGGGGACTGTAGTTCATTCTGAGCGTTAAAAAGCTAAAATGCTGCAATAGAGACTATGTTCCTGTTGCTTTTATTTTTTTTATATCCTTGTTTATTTTTTTCACCATCTAGGATTTCTCCCCTCCTGTTCTTTTTTCTTTTTTCTTTTTTTTTTAAATTATACAGCACGTAGGAGTGGAATGTCTTCATATCCAACTTGCCGGGACTTCGAGGACTCCTCCTGGGAAAAGTAACTGCACTCCTGAGCCTGCAGGCCGTGGCCAGCTGCTGTGACCCCCTCAGGGCCTTGCTTACTTTCTTCTTTTTGGTTACAATTTTCTAAAACGTGTGTCAGGTAAGTGCTGCACAGTGTTGGCATTTGGAGGAGCAAAGAAAGAAGGTTTTCAAATCATCGCATCCCTACATGCGATCAAGAAAGATGAGGGGTTTTCTGGACCTCGGGGTCCCTGAAGAGCAGAAGTAAAAACAATGACCAGCGTGCAGGTCAGACTTGACACCTGCTGGATGCGGCAGGGGTGAGGCCGAAGGAGGAGCGGGGGTGGGGGAGACCACCGTGGTGCTGTGTACTAAAACCAGACCTCAAGTCCTCATGGCTGACAGAAGTCACGCCGGGCCCCCTCAGCCTCGGGAGAACCTGCGATCGCAGCCATGGGGCTGGTGCCATCGGACCCGGAACCTCAAGTCTGCTCTGCTTTGCGAACCAGGCTCCTGCCTTCTCTGGATGGGACGCTCCTCCTGTCTTCTGACTGTAAGAGGGTGGACCCCAGGCAAAGGGGAGGTTCCAGGTTCCCTGGAACTGGAGGGTGAAGCTGAGCAGGGGGGAGGAGAAGCTGGAGAGAGACTGGGGAAGGAAGGAAGCAGGATGCAGAGCAGGGAGGAGACCTGGAGGCAGCTCATGGAGCAGAGAGACGCGTGAAGAAGCTGCACTGGCTTCTTGGTCCTCGACTGGTTGAAGCAGATGTGGGTGAGAGACCCGTGGGGAGGTTTTGATTTTGTTCTTTGCCTCCCAGAGTCTGACTGTCTGTGACCCTTTTCCATGGGTCCTTGCTGAAGGTGCTTTAGACTAGGGGCAGGCTTTTGGGTCTTGCTTTTGGGCCAATCCTGTTTGGCTGGACATTCACTAAGGAGGGGATGGGTAACTTGGGGTGCTAGATTTGGAAACTACATTGTCTTGTCTGTATTGCACACTCATTGTATTAAAGTTCCTTTCCATTGAAGGCCTATATGCTTCGTCTTGATGTGGCAGAGGGCAGAACCTATTTAGAACGGGCAGGTTTGGGGGTTGTGGGGTGCCCCCTCCTTCTCCATAAACAAAGCCCCTGATTGGCCTCCTTTTGGTCACATGGCTACCTTTTAGCCCAGAGTGATAAACCACCCTAATGGACAGTCTCTTCCTGGGGCTCTCCGAAGCACAATGGAGGCTAAGAGTAGAAAATTTAGGAGGGAGGCATCACAAGAGCAGAGACTGGAGGTGGCGTGGGGCAGAAATGATTAGTCATTCAGCCAATTATAGAAATGAGAAGTCCTTAGGCCCCACCGCTACAGCAAGCATCTGATGCTAGAGAAAGTATCTGGAGGCGCAGACCAGAGGTGGGGGATGGAGACTGAGGGCCATTGTGGAGAATCTCAGGTCCTTTCAAATCTACTTAGTCACACCCTGGAAGTAATTTATCCAACCATAGGAAGCAATGCCACAAAGCAATGACCCCTCCAGAAGAGAAGAGCCTCTATCAGTGCAATTTCTGCCCAGGCTAAGAGCAGCCTCCTGCCCTCCTGCGACCCTGCAGGTGCGTCTCTTCACTAACCTTCTCCCTTTGCAAAGCAGGGGCAGAGTTCCCCTCACATGGCTGCCCCCCAGGGACCATCTGGGCCTTTGCTTCCACATACCTGTCCCTTTCAGGGGCAGCTCCTCCTTCCCACTTGTGTCTGTGCCAAAATCTTTTCCTTTTATCTTTTTTTAATAAACCTGCCCTTTTATATAACTAGATGACTCTACCTTGGAGGGAAACTCACCGTGTGCCGCCGAAAGGGGAGCTCCTGCGGAACTTTTCTTAGAGGGAACCCAAGGACCCCGCTCTCTGATGCCAGTGTCTCTCCAAGATGTCGAGGACCACCGGGCGACAGGATGGCGGTGGCAGTCACCTTTGTCCTCAGCAGCTCTCTGAAGCAGTAGGTCTCCCGTGTCTGGAAGGAAGAGGCTGGCAAGGTTTGGCCAACATCCGGGGACCTGTAAGGAGCACTTGCCTGCCTCTGGAGCCCAAGGGCATCACTGTTACGATTTTCCCCCAGCAGCAAAATCTGGGTTCTTTCTACTTTAAGCAAAGCGAGCTGGACCGTTAAAGGCTGGAGTCCAACCGGCAGAGGCTCAGAGCAGAAGAAAGCGGGGAACATTCCAGGCAGTGGCTTCCACAGCCTCCCTCCCAGCAGAGAAGCCGGCATCCTCTGCAAATGTTATAGTGAGAAAAAAGCAGGCAGGGACTTTCCTCTGAGACTCACAAACACTCTACTTAAGGGAAAGTCATCCAGCACAACATTTGCTTAAATTAAAAATAACAATAAAAAGAAAAACTTGACATCTATTCCGAGCCAAAAAGTTGAGCATTAAATAATTTGGCTTTGATAAAAAAAAAATGGATGTTGTTTTGGATAGCTATATTTAAGCGATTTTTGCAAGCCTCAGAGGGAACTAAAAATGCCTTAATTGCTTCCTCGTTTTTACATACTTCATTATATGGAATTTCAGCAGCATCTGTCACCAAATTACCAGCATTACAAAAACATTGTATATTTTACACATAAGAACCCCAAATACCTGAAAATACCTCCAAGTATTTGAGGAGTCAATTGAGCATTTAAAAAAAATGTATTTAATTTCTAGTTAGGCTTGAGTGTCTGGGACACACCCTGAGGCTTTTGGTTTTTTTCATTCAAAATAGGGAATTTTCCATTCATTTCTCACTCACAGACCCGCTCCTGAGGAAGGCGCATCTTCTAAAACACAGGGTAGTTTATTCCCTTGATGTTTTGAAATATGAAAAGTGACAGCAGGGCTTCACCGGACAGAGCAAATGGTGAACGGAAATTTACATTTGGGGAGCCCCTACCAGGTGTCCCTGCAGATCGCTCGCGCCCCCCACCCACTCCGCTGTCTTGGGGACCCCACCTCAGCCGCCTGTCCAGCCATCACCACCGGTAATGCGGCCTTTGGGGGCCAGGGCACAGGTGGTGAGGAGCGATTTTCTCAAAGTCAGATAATATGGGGATGAAACTAGGCTGTAACCCCAACGAGGTGAGACACCAAAACTCGCTTGTCCTCAGAACTCACCACATGCGCTTCTACAACAGCCGCGGCCCAGGTCGCCTCCCCGTCCCCACCCTGAAGATTACCTGTGGCCAGTGTGCTGGCTCTTGCTTTGATTCCAGCGTGACCTCAGGGCTCGCTGGCCTCTCTCCCTCGACCCTGGGTCCAGGCGTCTTCCAGATCTGCACCAGTCATGGGTCATCACACACCATCTCCCCAGCGGGGCTAAATCTCAAAACTCTGCAAATCTGTTCTCAATTCTTCCCTCTCTGTTCACCCCAAACTTGCAACCAAGTCTTGCCAGTTCCTTCTGCATTCGTGTCAAAGTGGCCCGGCAAGCATTCGTGTCAAAGTGGCCCGGCAAGCTCGATGGTCCCCAGCCCCCAGCACGTGCCAACTGCTTTTTTTTTTTAAGATTTATTTTTATTTACTTATGCATACAATAACTAGGGTGTGGGCCAGAGGTCCGGGGGTTGGGGTGAGAGGATTCACCAGAGACAGAGTGGGGGAGGAACAGGTGGATTGACTGAAACACACTGCTGAGGGGAGCAGCAGGGAGACAGGAAAGGTCTGCTGAGCCCTGTGGGTCAGCTCCCTGGCCGGGGATCGAACTCATGCCCCAGATGCTGCAGATAGATAGTAGCGCTGAGATTAAACACCTGCACCTCCAGGGAGGCCCCACGCTGCTTCCCCTCCCAATCCCCTCCCAACATTTCCCTCTGGGCTCTGGGCACTCCAAGGCAGACCCTTCTCTCTGTCCCTGCCAAGTCCAGAGACTGACCTGGGGTATGGGCTTGAGTGTGGGCCACACCCAGGAATAGACATGACCTGTGACAGCACCTGTGCAAACCCCCTGGCGCACAGCAGCCACACAAACGTAGCGGGAAATGCGTCTGCCCTTTGACAAGTCTTTTTTTGACGTAGGTGCCTTTTCTGTCTCTGGCTGTTCTTGTCACTCCAGTCAGACACGCGGTTTGTTGCCCATCGCTCTCCTGTGCCCGCACCCCCTCACCTTCCTTTTGTGCTAGACTCCACCCTGACTGACCTGGACATGCCTCAGACGCATGGACGCACACAGCCAGCCCCGCCGTACAGACAACTCTACCGATGGCTCTAAACTCCAAGCATCACACACTCGCTATCGGATTTCCCTCTGTGGGGGCAGCACCCAGTGGTTTCTCCAAGGCTGGCTTGTAGCCACCGCCACCATGAGGACTTTTCCACCTACCCCCTGCTGGCTTCCTCCTTCAGGACTTGGGCTCAGTCGGCACAGCAGCCTGGGTCCAGGAAGGACAAAGGAAGCCAGGCTGGGGAGCACACAGGGTCAGGGGAGGGGAGCCAGTTGTACAGGCATCGCAGCCCCAGGGCCAGCCGGACATGGTAAGGGCATCCAGGCGCTGGCCACAGAAATATGTCAAGAAAATTGCTACTTCTGTCATGCCTGCATTTTGGTTAAAAAAAAAGAAAAGAAAAGAAAGAAATTCCAAGAAGACAGTCACACAGGAAACTCTTAGTGCAAAGAACTTCAAAAATATGGGTCTTGGTTTCTGCCACCTGCAAACATCATTTCTATTCCCTCCAGCCACACATCATGCATACTTTTTAGCCAGTTCCTGGTCTCAAACATTCCATCCACAGTCTGTGCAGCAAAGATTTCTGAGGAGCCCACGTTATACCTGAGACAGGGGAACTCTGAGGAAACTGAATGGTAGAGACTTGCTGCTTCCCTGGAGGGGACACTCCAGAACCTGACGGATGTCGCAGGAGGCCTGGCCCTGCAGGTCCTCACGGAAGCACCCATCCTGTCCCTTTGGACCCCATACCTGGACTGAAGGTCAACGGGCTCCACCAGGTAGAAAGGGGCTGAACTCTTCAAGGCAGGAAAGAATAAAAACCAAAACACCACACTGCTCCAGGGCACAGACCTCCATTCCTCTGAGCTGAACTTTATTGTTGTTCCAAAACATGCCTGCGTCACTCCTTGACCGACCCACATCCCCATCTGGTGTGGGCCCACCGTGGAAGACCAAATATATCGGCCTGAAGCATGTCACTTGCAAGTTGCCTGGATTCAGGTCTTGTCTGGGCCGAAGATTTAAAAGCCACCACACGCATGTCTCAGCTCTCGGTCGCTCATTTCTCTCTGCCTCATATCAAAGTAGCAGATCTCCCAAGAGCTGCTCCTTCACCCGGGTTCTAAGATGGCAGCCGACCTACGCCGGCCGACTAGACATAAATCACATAGTCACAGCCTTTGAGGTTCAGAGTTTGTTGTTGATGCAGCCAAACTGAATCGTACAGATCTTCCTTCATTTTCTGTGTCTATAGCACAGAAAAACACCCCATGTTCTATAGTATATAATAAACACCCTGCAGCGCTATGCTGTGTGGTATGATGATTATGTTTCATAGTAAAAGCTATCACTTCTATCATTCGTTCAGATTTTCTTTTAATCGAAGATCTAGCTAATGTCTCTGTGTCCATGGACCTGATTTTTCTGATTTCTACTAGCAGAAAAGCAGCTCAAAAACTCCTCCTGAACCAGATCTGTTCTTTCTTCCCTGTGTTCCATGCCAGCTACATAGTCTTTATAAATGGTGTTTTGTTCAATGAAAAGGTAGAGAAGAGAATTTGGGGGAAACACGCTGGCTGCAAAGAGCTGAGTTCTAGATCTAGTCAATTTCTGCACTAAAAATGAGACACATTCTTACTTAGGTCAAAGTTTCCTCGAAGAGACAATTTGCAACAGACTTTCCTTTATTAAAGCTATTTTTAATTCATATAAAAGCATACAAACACGGTGAGCCCAAGATGCACTGGCTGTATGAGAGCTTCACAGAGTGTAGGTCAGGACCAAGCATGGACTAGAAATTTGCCTAATGAATGAATAACTGAATGAATGAGGAAGTGCATGCATGAAACATACATGGAAAATTACTCTGGGCCAAGAAACATTGTCTACTAAGATCACAACGATGAAGGTGCCACCATCCCAAGCATGTAGAGAGCACAGGTTTATTACAAACCACCTTCAAGTTCTCCCTGGTGGTGCAAGGGGTTAGGATGCAGCACTATAAAGCAATCCACAGCCACTGCAGCATGAGTTTGATCCCCTGACAGGGAGCTACCCACATGGCGCAGCAGACCTCTCCTGTCTCTCCCGCTGCTCCCCTCAGCAGTGTATTTCAGCAGATCTGCCTGTTCTGCTCCCCACTCTGTCTCTGGTGAATCTTCTCACTTTCCACACTTCTGGCCTCATCCCAGCTCTTGTATGCATAAATAAATAAATCTTAGAAAACAAAACAAAACAAAAACAAACCACCTTCAATAAAATACAATGACAGACACACAAAACAAATCCCCCACAGAACAGCCACCCACCCAGCCTGGTATTCCAAAAGTGTTTTCACTGCTCACGCTGTTTGCCCTCTGGTAGAAGTATATTCAGAGTCATATTTGAGAAGCAGCTATTTAGGGATTACAAAATATCAGTCACGTGAGATGGGTCCCCTTAAGCATCATATAAAAATGGTTCAAGAAACTTAAGAGGGGCAGGAGGATAATAAAAACTAGGCTTCCATAAATTGGAAATAATGGAGAAATAATGGAGAAAACAGAACTCTTCAAACAACTGCTCTGGAGACATCCCCAGAGATAGAAATTTAAGACAAGAAAAAAATATTTTAAATCTGGGCCTGAAGCTTGATCACCAGGTACTGAAGAAGGAGCCGGTGATACTGTGTTTGTGAGAGATGCATGTCGTTCTCTGCAAGGGGCTGTGGAAGAGTTTCCTTCCAGGTGGGAAATTTAGAATAAGACACAGACAATCTCATTTAGAACAGGAGCTCCTATTAGCTCACGGCTTCAAGCACCATTATTTGCCCACGTCTCTATTTAGAACTCATTCGAACTTATATAGCATATTACATTTAATTAATTGAGTGTTTATGCGTTAAAGACTTATTTGCTTGTGACTACAGTGAAATTTCCAGGATTTATAACAGGAACATTTGAGAACAGTGACATGTGTTTGCCTCTGACTTGTATAGCTTCATTCATTATAATTTTTCCTGATGTTTTGCCTGCCATATTATTAACTTCCCCAAAGCCATGAAGTACCAGCTTGTCTTCTCACGGCAGAGAAATGAGAGGAATAATTATGAACGTGGAAATCCCAGTGAAAACACACTTCTATTGAAAGAGGCTAGCGGTCCAAGAATGAGCTCCCTGGATTTATGGAGACCATTAAAAAAAAAAAAAAAAAAAACACAAGCAGATGCATTTTTTTTATCCAGCATCTTAGAAGCCCCATATGCAGGGAAAAGAAATCTTTCATATATATCTGTGTGTGACACTGGGCAAGAGTTTATACTTTACTATAATTTATAAAGTCTGAATAAATCATCAAAGTCTCAAGTGCGTGCCATGCATAAATATTTAATCACTGCAAAGTGTTCTTTTCAAAAGGTAAGAGTTTGTAAGCACCGTGTTTGATTTGTAACTGACTCTGGGGGGCTCGGCTGAGATGTGTCCCTCACAACTCCTGGCTACTTAAGATCATGGGGGGGAAGGAGGGCCAGGCCCGGTTTCCAGGGGGATCCCTGCGAAGACGTGGGGCGGCCTGGGAAATCACTTCCATGGGGCCATAGATCAGCGGTCATCTTAAAAAGAGCTGGCTGACAGGACCACCAGAGTCAGCCGTGTTTATTGTTCAACCAGGTGCTTGGGGACCATCCAGACCCAAGTCGGATCATGTGAAGAAGCCAGCAGAGGAGGGGCCAGGAGCCGGGGGGCAGAGGACAGGAGGACCCGAGCAGGGGGAGGCAGGGCCCGGGCAGGCTGGGAGGCAGCCCACCCTCCGGGCAGAGATGTTGTTTGTGTTACAGCATCCTGCAGTCTCCATTGTTATTTCTCACAACACCCTGGCCTGCGCGGCACCCTGACCATCTGGGTGGCCTCTCATAAAAGGAAAAGAAGAAGCCCTTGATTTACATTCTTCCCCCAGATAGGTCCCGTGCCTTTCTGCTCCGGGGTGCCCTGTTTACCTGCCGGCCCATCATCTCGCCCTCGTTTACATGACCCTTCCTTGGTGGCCAGTTCCGAATCTTGATTCTAGGAGGAAGGCTAGGTCGGAAAATCATTCCCAATCTCCATCCTTTTTCCCCAAATCTGTGCCCCACGCTCCTCCATGTGCTGAAGCTTTTTCTCTCTGTAATTGTGGGGAAAGCAGTGAAACGCCCAGTCAGGGCAGGTTACTCAGGTGATGAGGTCGGGATGACGAATCTTTCTAAGATCTCATTGAGAATGTGCCATTGGGCATTGAACCTTTGCAAGTCTCAAAGCAAGATTTTGGGGTTTCGAGAACTCCCGATTTCAGCGTTTGTGAACGCCTACCATTTTTAATGATGTGGCTGGAACTGGGTGGGGGTGATGCTCAGTGAAATAAGTCAGATGGAGAAAGAAGAACACCACGTGATTGCACTCACATGAGGAACATCAAGAAATAAAGCAAAGGAACAGATAAAACTAAACCAAAGCAAATCCTAGAAATCTGAGCGTGTAACGGAGACGACCAGACAGGAAGGGTGGAGGGCAGGAGCGAGGTGGCCCCGGTGGATCACCGTGGAGGGCTGTGGGTGCCGGGTGCTGGCCTGATGGCCAACCTCTAAAGAGAGTGACCAGACCCTTCAGTCATTTACCGTGTTGGAAATTAATGTCACTGCAATTGAAAAAGGACATAATTTAAAAATAAACCTGACTTTCAAGGAATTATCTTCCAACCCCTTGGAAGTGTAACAATACTTGTTCAGTACCTTTCAGTATAATACTCCCTGCAGGGCCTCCCTGGTGGCGCAGCGGTTGAGCGCTGGGTTGCAAAGTTGCCCGCAGCCTCTGCAGTGCCGGTTCGATTCCCAGCCATTGGGCAAGTGTCCCACATGGCGCGCAGACCTCTCCTGCCAAGCCTGCTGCTCCCCTCAGCAGTGTACCTCGGTCCTTCTGCCTGCTCTGCTCCCCGCTCTGGCTCTGGTGGATTCTCTCACCCTCCCGCGCTTCTGACTGTACCCAGTGCTTATATAAATAAATAAATAAATCTTAAAAAAAATAATAATACTCCCTGCAGAAGTGACCTAAAGTTATCTTTTCACGACCATCTAGTAGCCAGGAGCAACTCCAAGCCTGATGCCCGCAGCCACACCAAGTTCACTAACAAAACTAACTGGAGGACCAGAGAACTGGGCAGCAGCCTCCCTCATCGGAATGTGGGGACAGTGGGTCCCGGGGTGACTGGCCCTGCTCATCAAGAAGGAAAGGGCTACTTCATCTCACCCCGACCTCTGATTCTGAGAAGCCGGGCCAGTGCGGCCCATGCTGCCAAATGTCTTTGAAAAGAACGTGTGATGTTTACAATGTGGTATCAAGCACCAGCTTTGCCTAGTGAAGTGCAAAGGCACACCTGGATGATAAACAATTTGTTTCAGAGAATGAAATGCATCTTTTGCAATCAAGTATGATTCCAAGAGAAAGGGTTTGAATTGAGGGACCTCACCTCACGACTTTTGCACAAGAACCAGTCCACTGAAATCACCTGACACAGAGGCTCTCTTTCCCAGAAAGCAAGGATCAGGTGAATGGGCCAAAGTGCAGAGAAGAATCAAAGTATCCTTGTAGGTGGCCTGTAAAAGGGTGTCCAGAGATGCCTGCCTCCCGGGGGTCACCCCCGTGTGACCAGCTTCTAGTGAGTTGCTTCTATGACGATCTTCCATCTTGCTTCCAGATTATCTTTCATCTTACTCCCCTATCTTTTATTTATTTTCTCCCTCTCTCTCCCCTCGATCCCTTTCTCTGGCAGGTGTAAGCCACCATATTGAGAACAGAATGATGGACAGAACCATGTGGCAAGGTACTAAGGTACTGATGTTTCTTGGAACAGCCAGAGCAAGCTGTTCAGACCTACAAGCAGGCATGTCAGTGACTGGGAAGCACATCCTCTAGCCCTCTACCAGTACAACCTTGAAACAACCGCCACCCAGACAACCTCTCAACTGTTGCCTGTGAGAAACCCTGAACCAAAGACCCCCCTCAGTCTCAAGCAGATCCATTCAGCCACAAAAGACAAGCGATAATAAATGGTCTGCTAAGCTGCCAAGCTTGGGGAAGCATACTTACACAAAACACATAAATAATATAATAATCCTTAAGCCAACCTTAAGACAGCTTCTCCATAAGTCACTGCTAAGTGCCGCCTAAAACACTAGTAGTTGAGATAAGATCACTGATAAAGAATAATTGAAAACCTCAAATCATAAATCACCTTACCCATGATTGTACCAGGTTGTACCAGTCACTGAGATCCAGCTTATAAATAAATAGACGGAGTGCACGGCAGGCCAGCAAGTGCTTTCCTGTCTATTATCCCAGGCATCTGTCACAGAATGCAGAGGACAGAGTTGACTAGCTATGACCGTCTCGTTCTTCAGCACAGAGGCTTAGTGATTCCCCAGCACAGACGCTAATTTGTGCTTCAGCACTAAATCTGATCTGCTTTTTCCTAAGCATTGCTGATTGATTGACTGACTGATTGGCAGGGTTAGGAGTAGCTGTGGAGACAGATGAGTAGACAGATACAAGGCGTCCTCATCTTTTAACAAAGCCACCTCAAGGGAACCGAAAGAAAAGTCATGAGTACATTTACTGAGCACACGAAGGTACTCGATAACCAGGCAT
The DNA here is from genome assembly GCF_964194135.1 of Talpa europaea. Classification (NCBI taxonomy): domain Eukaryota; kingdom Metazoa; phylum Chordata; class Mammalia; order Eulipotyphla; family Talpidae; genus Talpa; species Talpa europaea. The sequence goes on along the minus strand of NC_140071.1, from coordinate 139,359,505 downwards.
ATTGAATCACAAAATTAATTGGAATGGAAATGCTTGGCTTGGATTAAAATAAATTAAAATAGTTTAACTGAAGATGTGTTTTTTTGTGTCTTTTGTTCCTCTATTTCCCATATTTTATCTTAAATTGGGGAGTAAGGAGAGAGGAGTAAGCGTGTGGGCACAGCAGTGGATCTGAACGCTGGCTGTAACTTAGGACGTGTCCACTAACCTACAAACAGGTCTGAACCCAGGCTTGGACACTCACCTTATGCCACAGGCACCTGCTGTTCTCAGAGCAGTGCTCAGTTTACCCAAATACTTCACCAGGAAATCTCCTCCCCCCAGGAAATCTCCCTTTGCTCAGCGCTCTCTGGGTAGGAATCTGCGCGCCTTTGGAGTATCTAGTATACGCTGAGTGGGGAGGATGGTTGAGCGCAAGGTGCACAGCTGCCGGGACCACCACATCCCCTGTCCGAGTTACCCCCACAAAGCCCACTGCAGAAATCGTGATTCTGACTAAGTGTCTGGCCCAGGCCTGACAGACAGGAGGACCCAAAGTTCATGTTCCTGGAAGTAGCCGCCCACCAGCGACAGGCAGGAGGGAGGAACCAGCCCGCCATTATGCTCTCCTGATGGTCAACCCTGAAGTGCTGGCCACACATCTCCCCAAATCCCCCGGGATACTGGAGCCACCCGTGGAGGCCCCTTCTCCACGCTCTCTTGGTTTCCTTCTCTTCCCTGTGCCCTCTCACAGTTATTCCCTGAATCATCTCCAAAAGAAATACCTACCCTTACCTCTTATCTAAAGGACTGCTTCAGGAGAACCCAAGTCTGGGTAGTTTTCATCCATTCAGAGACACTTCTACTTTTTTTAAACTTCTTTTTTCATTTAGTGTTGGTTTACAACACTGTGTATGGTTTGGGGGTACAGGCTCACACCTCTTCAGAGGGATGGCTTCACACCAAAGAAGCACCCATGGGGTCCCAGCAGAGCCCATGGGGCCCCCTCTCTCCTTCCTACCATCTCCGCTCTCCCTCCAGAAGCCCCGTTTCTGCACATCCCTTGGGTTTGTTTGTTATAGTTTTGTCGAACATTGTTTCTTCATATTCCACATCAGTGAGATCACCCGACACTCGGCTTCCTCCATCTGCCTTATTTCATTTAGCATAATTTCCTCCCGCGGAAGAAATTTTAATAGATAAGATAGTCATGTGAGGGAAATAATGGCCGCAAGAAGCCTTCCCAGCAGCATCTTTGGGGTGTCCACAGCGTCTGTCCACATGACAGCAGCTGGGCTCGGTGGAGAAAGCCCGGACCCAGGGGGGAGCAGGACTCCCTGCTGTCATCTCCTCCAGCCCGCTGCTCACCCTGGTCAGTCCCCCTGAGCTCTCCAATCTTCAGTTTTTCTCTCCTGGAGATTTACAGTGTTGGATTATTTGGTCCCTAGGACGCTTTTCAGCTCCATGCCCATGAATCCATGGAAAAGGATGAAGTACATGGCACCTCTTTAAAGGTGTGTCCCACCAGTAATTAATAAACAAGCAGACTTTTCACACCGCGCTGGCTCTGCGAGGGACTGTTTAATTAGGCACTCGAGAGGTTCCAATCTGTCTAGACAGCTCTCTCCCTTTTCCCAAGATGCCTCCGGCCACGCTTCTCTGACACGGAGACAAGGTGCCCCTTGGCTGGAGATGCTGATTTTGCTGGGTGATCATTCTCACACCAGAGAGGCAGCTATGGAACTTTCTTTAGTTTTAATGCTGTTTGTCTTTCCGAGTGGAACTGAGGAGAGTGGTCCAAGAAAGAGTGAAGCCAGGCCGTCCAGGCCATACGAGTCACCACGAAGTAGCCTCTGGCAGAGGCTTTGAGTCTACCTGTCCATCATTAGCAGCGGCCTTTTAAGTCACTACCCTCTCTCCCACCCTGCCCTTGGGGAATAAAGTCTCAGCATTGAAACAGAATTTCCAAGTCATTTAATGGACACCACCCTTTCCCCACCTACACAGCCATCCTCCCCAGGAACTCTGACAAGCGTCCCTCAGCAGGGAAACGGATTCCTCGACACCCAAGGCTCCAGCTTGAGGCTAGGGATTGCCTGGTGCACAGTCGCTAAAGCCCCGATCTTCCAACATTTGTGGATAATCTTACGCAGCTCAACGGGTCTGAGGATTCGAGAGTGACAAGAAGTCGCTGTGAGTCGTGGGAGAGAAAGTCAAAGTGCAGCCAGTTGATTAGAAAAGCACAACTAACCTGGTGTGATCGAAAACGTGAAATTTTTGATCCATGTTCTTTTTCAAATGCACGTGTGAACAGACCAAGCTTTGCAGTTCACTCTCGTCCCGCCGCAGACACCCGAAGTCTGAGCTCCATCCAGTTACTGAAGAGTCTGCCTGAGACACTTTGCACATTTCACCCTCCGTTCAGGGTGAAGGGTCCCCCCACCACCACCCCCACCACCTACGGCAAGGTGGGCCGCCGTCCTGAGAGGAGGTTTGGCTCTTGTCTTCTTTCTCTTCCATCCTCCCCCACTCACTAGCTGCTGCCCCACACCTCGTAAAAGTCTAAAAGAAAGGGCTGCCAAGGAAAAGAGCAGAAGAAAGGACAGTTTTGCTGGAGTGGGTGGCTTCGTGTTCCCTGGGCCTGGCAAGTGGACAGCAGTAACTCTTTCCTCTGTGGGGGCTTTGAAACTTGTTTGGAAACTTCCCTGCTGAGCCCTCCTACTCCAACTCCTCTGGCCTGGGCAGTGCCTCTCCTTCAGTGGGGTGTTGCTCCCCACCCCATATCCCTCAGGGACAAGGTCAAATCCATTGTGTCATGTGAGTCCAAAGGCCCTCCCAGACAGCCCTCAGACCGGCCTTGAAGCAGCTCCAGGTTGGCTCTGTCAGCGTCTGGCCGTGAAACATGCTCTTGAACTTCTTCCTCCACTGGATTCTGCTCTCTCTGGCTGCCACAGGCTGCTATAGCTTTTCCAAAGTGATGTGTGTCTCAGTTCTTGGTGCCACAAACAGCAGGAAGTGTCGCTGAAGCTGTAAGGGAGGCCCCACAGAAGCCCTCCAAACATGAGCTAGAGGGTACACCCCAAACCTTTCCTCTTAGCAGGGAAAAAAAATTGAATTCACACATAGGAGAAATTCTCTGCAAAGAAAATAAAAACCCATTACTATTTGTCTCCATCTTCATGAACTTTTTATATTTTCAAAGAGGGGGCAAAATACGAGAATCATGAGCTGGGTCTTGACCATGGCCTTGGGGAGTTCCCCAAGACAGTCTGACTCACATCAAACGTGTACCATCCACAACCGTACAATTATCCCCATTAGCTGTTTCAAACACCCTCAAACTCTTTCCCCTGTGGTGACCACCAACCTGTTCTCTGTCTCTAAGTGCTTGCTTTTGTTTTATTTTGGGTTTTTTGCTTTGTTTCTTTATATTCCACATGTGTGAATTTATACAGTATTTGTCTTTCCTTGACTTATTCACACAGCATGACATTCTCAGGATCCATTCATCAAAAATGGCAAGATTTCATCTTTATATAACTGAGTAATATAATATCCCTTTATATATGTTATGTAGATCTCTACTCATCCATCAGTGGACATTTAGTTTGTTTCTATATCTTGGTTGTTGGCTGTTGTAAATAATGCTACGATGCATAGGGTTGCATATGTCTTTTTGAATTAGTGTATTTATGTCCTTCCGATAAATACCCAAAAGTAGAATCTCTGGATCACATGGCATTTCTCTTCTTCAATGCTTGAGGAATCTCCTTATTGTTTTCTATAGTGGCTGTGCAGTTTCCATTCCAAACAATAGTGAAGTTAGTTTTCAAAATTCTGTTCCAAATAATATCAGTGACAAATTATTTTCATTAGTTGTTTTAGGGAACTGGTAACATTTTTATAACTATGCCTGCAACAAAGAACACTTAATAAATATCCATGAAGTGAATTTATTAATAAGGTTAATTTGTACTTCTGGATTTCTAAACACTTGAGATTCCTTTGTTTCCAGTAGTTTTCCATAAGCTCTTGAGAAAGAGCTTATCACATAGTAGTTCTGAGTAAATATTTATTAAATGAATAAATAAATGAGGTACTTTTGAAATCTTAAATTACAACATTTGCACTTGAATTTAATAAGCAGTTACTGAGCACTGCTGAATACCTTTGGCTGCAGTCACCTCTCTCAGCACTCCCATAATATCCTGCCCTCTCAAGACAGTTATTAAAGTATATTGCAATAGTGATTTTACTCATCTTCCCTCCCTACTTGTAAAGAATGCATATTATTGATATTTTCTTTTCTGAACACCTAAGATAATCAAGACCGAAATAAGGGACAGAGAATGGATTGAATGGATACCTGTTTTCTGTGTTGGACAATGTGAAAGAGGAGAACATAACAAGTTATCATTTCTCATATAGTTACAGCACTTAATGGTGTAGTCTGGCATATGAAAAAGTCAATCTAGATGGTTTTGACAGGACTAACCACCTATCCTAAGTATTGAACCTGTATGAAACAGATGAACTAATTTACATTTTGTACAACAGACAATGGAGGGCTCTGTTCCTTGAGATACAAGAGGAACACATGAGGAATGATCAGCAGAACCAAGGTCCCAAAAGGACTCATCAACATGGAAAGAAAATTAATGACCAATATTGCACACAAATATAAAGAGGAAAATATTTTTTAAATATTGGTCATGGGCCTCCCCTGGTGGCACAGACAGTTGAGCGCCGCATTATGAAGCTGTCCGCAGCCTCTGCAGCGCCGGTTCGATCCCAGCCAGCTGGTATGGGTCCCATATGGCACGGCAGACCTCTCCTGTTGTGCCTGCTGCTCCCCTCAGCAGTATGTTTCGTCAGTCTGCCTGTTCTGCTCCCCACTCTATCTCTGGTGAATCCTCTCACCCTCCCGCGCATCTGGCCTGTTCCCCGGTTCTTGTATAAATAAATAAATCTTTAAAAAAATAATAAATAAATATTGGTGTTTCAAATTCAACAATATTTTGAAAAGACAATATATCATTATAAAGAGGAGTTGATCTGAGGAAAGTGAGGTTGTTTATAACATTCAAAAATCAATCAATATAAAGCTTACTCCCTAATCATGGGCACAAAGCAAGTGGGATACAGTCACTTACATAATCAAGTAAATTTTGACAAAACATACAAATTAATTTAAGGAGCTCAGACAGTTTTTCAATAAATTGTGCTGGAGTGATTAGTTATGGGGTGGGGGAGTGTCATATACACCCCTATCCCACACCATGAACAAAAATAATGCAGGTTATATACAAAAGTAAACTATGAAATAATAGGAGACTATATATTCATGATCTTGCTATAGGAAGAAATTATCTGGGCAGAACCTTGGAATTACTAGCCATAATTTTAAAAAGTGATTAATTAGATTGCATCAAATGGTATTTCTATGCATCAAAAGACACCATTAAGAAAGAGATGAGAAAAGCCACACACCAGAAGAAAATGCTTGCAGTATAAATCATACAAAGGGCTGTATCCAGAATACATAAAGAACAGCTACACCTCAAAAATAGTGTAAAGAAATCTATACAGAAATGGCAAGGGGGAGACAAAGCAAAACACTTGAACTGACATCTTAACAGGGAAGATTTAGAAGCATTTTAGACGTACATGACAAAGAGCTCAGTATCATCAGCCACAGGAAAATGCAAATTAAACCACATTGAGATGCCATGACACACTCACTGAAATGGCTAAAATTTTAGGCAGAAAATACCAAGTGTTGATGAGGATAAGGAGCAACTGGAACTCACACATTGTTGGTGAGTATATAAAATGGTACAGCCATTTTGAGAAATGGTTTGGCAGTTTCTTATAAAAGTAAACATACCTCTCTCCTATGATGTATGAATTCCACTTCTCTGTATTTACCTAAGAGAAATGAAAACTTATGTTCTATGTCCATAAAAATATTTGTCCAAGAATGTTCAGAGCTCTTTATTCAGGAAAGCCAAAAACTGAAAAAAAGAAACACAAATGTCCCAACAGAAAAAAGGAATATTTTACAGAATATGCATTGAACAAACAAATTTCAATAAATGTGTATAATAGAATGCTATTCAGTAATAAAAGAACAGACTATTGACACATGTGACAATATGGAATGAATCTCAAAATGGTGCGCTGGGTGAAATAAAAACAAGCACAAAGGGTGTGTTCTGCATGATTCCATTTATTCCAGTTCTGGGAAAAGTTCAACCAACAGTTTCAGGAAGAAATCACAAGAGTGGCTGGTGTAAGGGTGAAGGATGTGCAGGAATTGGCTAACGGGTGTCAAGAAGGAACTCCTTAGTGAAAGAAGTGTTTGTATCTTACAGGGGTATGCATTGTTCAGTTTGGAAACTAATCTATAGCTTAAGACCTTCATATTTCTTTAACTGTAAGTTTCAATTCAGTAAACTATGATATATTACTAATAAAAATGTGCTATAGAAATAATAATGTTGTAATAGAAATGATTGACAGGAGTGACATTGGTATAAAATTGGATGTAGGCAGCCTTAAGAGAAGAATGAGATCTGGGTCTTAAAGTACCAGTAGGAGATTGTCTATGGCATGTAGAACAAGACCCAAGTGGGGTTAGTAGTTTGGGGTCCAAGAATTTCCTGACATGACTCAAGTTTGAAATGTATAAGCCAACACAGCTAGGATGTAGTTAAGAGCTTGCAAACTGAAGTCAATCTGCCTGTGTTTATATTTCAGCTCCACAATTTAATAGCTATGAGACCTTGGACAAGTTCCCAAATATCTCTGTGTCTCAATTTTCTTATTTGTAAAATAGGAATGATAATATTACCTCCACTCATTTTTGTGAGCATAATATGCTTTAATACATGTAAAACACTTAGAAAAATATATGGTGCATACTTAGCATTCACTAAAAATTATGTGTCATCATTACTTATGTCATCTGAGGGAGAGGAAAGAATTTTCACCATGGGTTTTAAGAGAGGGGTGGGTGATAGGAGACAAGAATGACATGTGGAAGGTTTTCTATTCCCCAATCAATGCAGTGAACTGAATCATAACACCTATGAAAAAGTCAGCTGAACCCAGAAAACATGATGATATGTAGGGCATCTCCAGATGTTGTTTGATGTCCAGGTGGTGACCGACAGCTGGGAAGAGGTCATTCTCACTTGGGAGAGGTGCTGCTCACAGAGTTCTATGCAGTGGAACTACTAGGATACCTAACCCAGCAACAGTCTCACCCAAACACATATAACAAGGGAGGTGTCAGGTGTTGCTCGTCAGATGCCAAGAAGGGCACTGGGGGAAATGAGCCTGAATAGATATATTTCTGCCCACACATCTCATAACCTATCATAATTGCTGAAAATAACTGAAAAGACTTTGGATAGAGGCTATCTAAATCTATAGTTAGGAAGGTAAGACTTTGAGCTGACAAAATTTGCTTATCAATGATCATGTTGACCTCATCCATATAAGGTGTTAATTCCTGAGGACATTCAGAGGAGATAATTGGGTACATGTATTGTTATAAACATGGGTAGAGAAGAGAACAATACTGATATTAAATAGCCCCCCAAAAAGAGAGAAAAGCATCATCCACTAATATGTACCATATAGCCTATTCTTCTCATTCACGCATTCCATACTATGTTGATTTATTCATTCTGTATTTACATTGCAATGTCTAATATGCACATAACGCTGAACTATTTGCTGTAACAGAGAAAGAAATTCTAAGGCTGACTTCAACAGTTACAATATGTGTGAGAAAACAAAGCTGGCAGCACCTGGCAGCCATGTCTCATGCTCAGATCCTGTGCCACAGACTCCATGAACCCTCCAGAGGCACTGACACCACAGAAGTCTGGAAAATTGGGAAAGACATCCTGGAAAACATGAGCTGAGGCTGTTTGATGGGTAATACATTGGGCTAGTCAAGGCGAAGAAGCAAGGCAAAGTAGAAGAAAGGAACATTCATAAGAATGATTCTTGACTCAGAGGGTTCTTAAGTTTCTCCAGATGTGAAGGAATAGATGTGTATGGAAGAAAAACCATAGCTTCTAGGACATTTCCAATAGGCCAGGGACCCCAAAGTTTTAAGAGTCATCATTTAAAGGGCCAAATGGGTCCAACACATTAAGAGGAGATGGGTAGAATTGATTGCAATCCATCCTCTTAGGAGCAAACTCACCATAGAGTACCTCTGATCTCCTCGGTTGTCCTTACACCCCAAGTCTCATAACTGCGTCACCTATGGCTTGGGCATGAAAGCTCAGTTTAATCTCTTTATCAAATATTAGCTTATTTATTTATTTATTTACCTGTCTCACTGAGCTATGTCTTCCAATCTGATATTGCCATTATCCGTCAAGATAATGACACCTAACTCTTTCACCCTACTTCTGAATCTAGACTGTTAAGAGCAATGGTAGTAGTATTTATTGTTTTTCCCATCACTTCAACCCAATAGTCTCTCTTAGCTTTATTTTATTCTGCAACAGGCCAGGAGATTTCTTCTAGACTGCACAACTCAGTCAAATTTCTTTAGATATTTAGAAATCAAAAGATGTCTTCTAGGTAAATGAAGGTAACTTTATTTGGAGGTAACATGTTTGAAGGCAACATCTTGTTCTTCTGAGTGATCTGTTTCAAACTTTTTACCCAGTCAACTACAAAATCCCTGCGGGAATCAGCTGAGTCAGGATTGCCTTTGCCCAGCCAGCCCTGGCCAACATGAACATTTCATTCCAGAGAGGAAACTCTGCAAGGCAACGTGAGTTTGGAAGAGCTACTACTAAGATGATTCAGGCAAAGAGATATTTCAAGCAGATTCAACTTCTTCACAGGGTCTTTCTGCACTCATGGCATTCAAGTGTGAGCAAGGTTGTTCTCATTGGTGCTGCCAGCAGAGTCTCACACACAATTACTGCATTCCATCCTTCCCACCCAGAGAACACATCAAGTTCTTGGATTGGAAATCAAACGCCAGCTCTCTCAGCTGAGTTGCTATTTGCTATGCTCTCCAATTTCATTCTTCTTGCTGTGCCAAATAGAGAAATATTTCACCAACTATACCTGAGACCATTACATCAACCAGGAGGGATAAGACCCAGACATATTAACATTTTTTTAACGGAGTTAAATTTGGAAATGAAAAAGTACTTTGATGCAACCAGATGAATTCTATTCAAAGAAAAAAAATCAGACTAGAAAAATGAACATTATCCCTATTTACCATGACCCCTAGATCTAACTTCACTTAGTCATTCATTCATTCATTCATTCATTCATTCCACAAATACACACTGTCTTTTAAGGAAGGGGTTAGGAATCAAGAATACAAAAATCTTTTTTCTAAATTGTTTAGAGTCTACAATTTTGACAAATAAGTAAATCAGTAAGTATATAGTAATATACAATATTTAATAGATTGAACTTGTAATATCTGATAGAAAAGAGGGAACTCAAGTGTGCTGGGAATGGAAAGTTGATGTGTAACTCAGACCCAAGCTAAGGAAATGATCTTCAGGTGAGAAGGTCTTTGAATTGGAACATTACTACAGCCCAGGGAATTCTTGCTTGAGAGACGGCACAGAGATATTAAATTATGAGGAATTACATTACACTTTAGGGGCTATAGGAAAACTGCATAGCTAGAGAGCAGAACCCCTGGGAGAGGCATGAGTTGAGAGAGGCAGGCAGCACAGTCATTGACTATTGTGAGCTCACTTGTCATCTCTCAAGTGCTGTAGTCCAGGCGGGAGATACAGAGATACACACAAGCTCAAACTCACAAAGAAAACATACAGAAGAGACACATATGAAGCAAACCAGCATGTACAGTAGAACATGGTCCACTCCCCAATAAAATGAAGTAACTAAAATGTGTGGCATGCTTACTTTATGCCAACGGCTGCCTAAGAGCTTTATATGTAGAAATCTACTGCAGTCTGAGCTTCATTAGCACTGTTATAGCTTCACAAAGCACTATAGCAGTGGAGAAGATAGGGCCTATTCTAGATAGTCCAACAGAAAGAATTTTGTACAAAAACTTAGTTTCCAAGGTACTAGAAAAGCTGATAACAAACAGAGAATGGTAAAGCAACCCAAATATTAGCAGAAACATAAAGCTCCAGCCATACCAAGAGGGATGCAGATGGGTGGGGTGGTGTGCAAAGATGGGGTGATATTATCATAAATCCACCATGGAGGCTACCCAGCAGGAGCTGAACCTTAGAGGAATGATTCCAATGAGCTGACTTTTCCCTTCCTTGACCCACCAATCATGTACCAGCCTCTCCTGTTGACCACACACAGCGGGGAGGCCAGAGAGCCTGGGAAATAAGCTTTCAGAGAAAAAGCAAGTCCTGGACCTGAGAGCTGACTAGTAAGTGACCAGCACAAAATCAATGAGGTGGATGATATAAAAATCATTTTACAGATAAGGAAACTGAAGCACAGAGGAAGGAAATCATTGTATCTCAGAGTTGACCTCTAGAACCCATGTTCTTAACTACCCTGCCACACAGCCATCACGATTAAATAATGGAGTTCAATAGGAACTGAGGGAGAGAGCAGGTGGAGTGTTCCAGACTTAATGGTTCTTGTTCCAAGAACAGGAACACAGAAGAAATTCAAGCTCAGTACAAAACACAGCCTAACAGACAGAACCTATACCTGGTTTAAGGAGTTTAATGAATTCATCTATTGAGTTAAGAATGGATTGAGTGAGCCCCTTAAGTTGAACAAAATCTGGAGAGGAGAGCAAGAAGCAACTCCCAAGGTGGGAAGGATGATTATCACCAAAGACCTCTGTACGCTTGTCAGGTAAGAAGGAAGAGAAGAGAGAAAACAGGGCATACAGTGCTTGCTTATTGACCCTTGCAGCATCATGCAATTGCATTATGGGAATTGTCTCACCCCACAACAACCTCATGACCTGGAAACTATTCTTGTTACGTACATTTTAAAAAAAGGAAACTAAGGTTCCCAGAGTTAGGCAACTTGTGCTATGTCAGTCAGTCATTACGAGAACCTAGATTCAAACCGAAAGCCTCTAATTGCAGCCCTTCCTACCTCAGTTTCAACTGGTCAAGGAACTAGAATGTACAGAGACTGCAGAAGGAAAGGGGGGTGTCTGCTGTGAACCCATTTACAGAGAAGGGAGCAAGGAAGGGGCTGAGGTACAGGGCTACGGGCTGGCAAGGACCTAATAATGAAAAACAAAGTTATTGAGAAGCCAACAAAAATCCTTTTCAAATTCTCCTTTTGCAAAGGCAACTCCACTTATACTTTGATCTTTGACCTGGACCCATACAATTAATTCCACATCATATTTCTGCATATTGCTCTCCAAGGAGAATCAAGTTTACACTTCCCCCCATCCAAACCATAACAGTACTTAATTAGGTGATAATTTATGTAGTACTTAGCATGAACTTTTGGCACTTGCTGGGGAGGCTGTGCAAGTGTACACATGTTATCACCTGACTACATCAAGCCACGGGGACCGGGCATTGGTGAAATGTCTTGGGCTTTACAAGGTATTGAATGACTTTTATAACCCGGTAGTACCTGGCTTCCTGGTAGGCAGCACTGTCTCCAGTGAGTATTAATATACTGGTATTATGCCCACATGCACTTAAAACACTGATTTCGCACACTTCAGAACAACAATGAGCCTGGGAAAGCAGAGAACAAGATGTGGGGTGACTAGTGGGCCTTCCTGGGAGCCATCATTCAAGTTCAGGGACGTGGTGCAGCAGCAGAAGGGAATCATTCAGACCTACTCGGAGGAAAATGAACAGAACATTCCCTGCTGCAGACACGGTCTGTGGTGATAACAAGGTGCTGAACACTTGTCTCCAGCCCTTGTACCCCGGCCTCATCAATGAGACAGATCCAGAAATGGTTTTTTTCCAGGCACCCCATGAGACCTGTAAGGTTATAATCATGTGGCCCCAAAACACTGGAGATGCTCATGTAAGTGGCACTCCCATCAAGAGAAGGGGATCCTGAAAGAGTGCAGGTGCCTCAACTTGAGTGCATGTCTGGGTTCCAGCCCTTGGCTGGGAGGAACAAGACAATCCCATTACGCTCACGGATGAAAGACGAGAGAACACAAGGGACCCTGCTTCGACTCGAACATTGCATTGCATCTGTCCTCTCTAAACTGAACTCAATTCGTAGAGAATTGATTTCACGACTTGGTCCCTTTTTTGCTGATTCCAAGAAGCACCAGAATGATGAAGAGGGTACAGGTTAAGAATGTGGTTCTCCCTGGACTGTCCCAATTCATTCCATGCCCTTGGCCCTATTGAGCCAGGCAAAGTAGCTCATGTCTGAGAACCTAGTAGAAGGAAAGACGACTCACACAGAAGCCATTTGACCCCACGCACATTGGACAGCTGCTCCCTCCTGAAACGTGTTCCCTTTCTCAGCCAGGTCTACCTGGCTCGTGGTCCTCGGCCCACATTGCGGCTGGTCTTTCTCCAGCTTCCTGGGTGGGGTCCTTGACTGTTTCTTGCATCACGACCTCCTGTGGGCTCTGAGGACGCGACCGAGCACTGTGCTTGCCCCCACACCACCCCAATCTTGCCCTGGCTCGCCCCTGGCCCATCTGACTCTGCTTGGATACACCCTCTAGCAGCAGGGCCATGGACTCAGGATGAATGATGAAAGATAGCAAATCAAAACACAAACACAAAATGGCTTAAAAATTCAGCTATGAGAATAAAGTAAAAATGAATCCTTTTCCCCCTTCCTGATTTAGATCTGCCAAATAGAGCAGTAGTGTGTTCTAGATACTACTCCTGCAAAAAGACTCCAAATCAACTGTGGGTCTAAAGTGGTGTTGAAATCAAATCTATAATATTGTAGCTTTGCAAACCATGTACTTGTTCTTTCTCCCAGAATTCTTTTAACATGGAAAATAAGTAAATGTTATTCTCATTCTCGGTGCTGTGAGTAAAACAAAGATGAATAATGTGTGCTGGCTTCAGGGAAGGTGTAACCCAGCTGAAGAATTAACATACAAATGCTGCGGCTCCAGCAAGTCCTACAAGGCTGGGATCTCTGGCCTGGGAGTCTTCTCCGAGGCCCTGCAGTCTGCAGCGCTGAAAACCAACATCACCTCAATAAAAAAAGGGCATTCAGTCCAAAAGCTCCATTTGCAGAGGTCTTGAAGGCCTCCAGTGATAGAGGACTCACCGCTTAATGCAATTCATTTCATCTTTGAGCAATTTTAGTTGCTGGACGTTTTTTAAATGAATAAGTAAATTCATAAAATTGAAATAGATCCAATTAAAACTTTTTCCAAATATAGTTGGTTGAAACATATCCAGTAGAATCTCATCAGAAAACCTAAGGATTCCGTCCTAGTCATGTTGAACGTCAATTATTTGCAACTATCCCCTCTCTAGTTCTCATTTTCAGACACAATACCTTAAAGTTCTTGAATCACTTTTATGGCCCTAATTTTATGTCTCTTCATAATCATTCTGCACAATTTCCTCTTAATTCTGTCCTGCTTGCCTATGCCTTTGAGACCACGGAGCAATGCCAACAGATGAGATGTGGTTTATTTAGAGAAGATTAGTCTTTTCCTAAAAACTCATATTTTTAGTGGCATAGCTTTCAATGTTTTGAAAGCCACCTAGTACATATGGACCTTACAGCAAACTTAAACTCTTTAGAACGCCATGTGATGGTGTGGCTTGGCTACCTCTACATTGTCTATATGGCTGGTTCGGGGAAGCTGACTGTAAACCAGAGAACTAGAGCCCACACCTCCAGTTTGTCTTACTAATCCCAGTTGCTGCTCTGTCCTCAACGTTCTCACTTAGGTCATCTTCTCCAAGTAGGTCCTGTGAGCCTGTGTGCTTAGCAGATTCCCTACTGCCCATACGAATGCTAGTGAGGACAGGCCTACGGGCCATGCTCGGGGGCATGCTGCCAGAAAGTGTCCTCTATTCTGAAAAAAACCCCTGCACAGAACCCATTTTCTGCATCCCCTCCATATCTCCAAACTCTCATCCAAGCTAACCTCATGCTTCAACAGGACTAGTGCACAAATACAGACTAAAACCACCCCTGCCTCCCCCCATGCTCAACGCTTTAGGCAGAGATTCTGTTAACAGAACCATCTACTCTTCAGCTGCCAACCTTCTAAGAGCCTCCCTTCCCAATCTCAAAAAAAAAAAACAGTCTTCCTTTCAGTGGCTGGCAAAGAGCACCATTCAAACCCCCCCCTCCCCCAACTCACTTCCAACCGTTGTCACCACCAAGCAGCCAAGCTGGCCTCCTTGCGGTTCCCCGTGCACATCAAGCAAGCCTCTGCCCTGGGGAATTTGCACTTGAACTTCCCTTCAATCTTTCCAGCACTTACCCCATGTCTCACCGTCTCACCACATGAAGTCTTTTCAACATCACCTGTTCGCTGTGGACTCTTGTGACCAATCTGTGTGCAGCCACACTCTCCTGGCACAGCCCACCCTGTGCCCGGCTTCCCTTTTCTCCATAGCCCATGTCAATATCACTTCTGACATAAGGTCACGTTCACCTGTCTTTCACGGTTATTGAATATCTCCGGAAGAAAGCGGAACATTCAGGTGCATTGTGTACTGATGCCTCCCCAGTGCCCCTGGGCGCTTGACACGAGGTAGGCGTCTATATATTTGTTGAAGGAACTAACGAATGGTACGCTGGTGAGGTGATCCAACATCTTGTTTGTATTGATAGGTTTCATTTATTTAGCAAGCAGGGTGATTTCACTTAAGCTTGACATGGAGAGCGGGGCACTCAAAGCAGGGTCTCAAAGCATTTTTTTTCAAGCATCAAGATGCATCCTATGCCTAAGCCATGCAGGTAGCTCTCCTTCCATTAGCTCTCGCGTCTTGGCTGAAATGACCAGCTTCCACTCAACCCATGAAAACTGCAGACACAGACGTCTATTATGGGCTATTGCCCATACCCCCAAATCCCACCCACAGACTTAGAGCCTTACCTTCTCTCAATGGCCTCATTAACCAGGCAGCACCTTGGAGAAAGCAAAGGAAAAGCCTCCGGCAAACTTGTCCTGTGCTTTCACTGAAATTGCATTTGTACATAAATTAAGCCATAGACCTAGAACCCCATAAGGAACAAAGGTGGCCTTATTTTTCATGATTTCGAAATGATTGTCAATGTACGTCTTTGTGCCGTCTACCCCAAAGATCTCAGAAGCCTGGAGATGTCACCACAACTTTTTAACCTTTCTAGCAACTCATGGAAGCAACTAAAGGCTTTGAGGAGAATGGTCAGAATCAGTCCCAGATCCACCACTTTCTAGCTAGAGGACAGAAGTCAGGTAACCCCACCTCTCTGGACCTCAATATCATCATGTGAAGTAGGAAAGCAGTGATGGTGCCCACCTTACACGTGGTTGGCCTTGCATGTTATAGTGCCTGGGACAGAGAAAGCGCCCGGTGACAATCAGTGCTATTATTTCCTAGTTTTACATTTAGTTGCTTATATTCTAAAATAAATATAATATAGTCTCTGTCTTGGACAATGTGCTGAGTTTGGAAACTGAGAAGAAAAGTGATTCACTGTGCATGCCCCCAAGGAGTTCAGGGTCCAGATGGGTAAAATATCAGCTGGGATCAAAGCAAAAAGCAGGCGGCAGGCTCAGTGGGCCTGGGATTGTACTTGTGAGACAAGGTTACTGACAGAGGTGGCCAGGGCTGAGGAAGCCACACCGGATGTTGAAGCTTCAGGCATCAGCAACAGCGGGAAGCCTTCAGCATGCATGGGCTTGGAGCTGCAGGAGGACATGGCGGTACTGCAGAGACGCAGCTGACAGGGGGCCTGCGAGGGGGTTACCCACACCACTGGTTCAGGAGAGGGAGAGAAATACAGCTAGCTAGCTCTCCCTGCCTCCCTTCTTACTTCTCTCCTCCACCACCTTCTCTCTCTCTCCCTCTCCCTGTGCTTCCCACTGGCTGATTCAACAGGAAGGCAGCGAGCACTGAAGGCCGGCAGGAGCAGTTGTCCAAGCCAACCTTGTGGGTAGAGAGCTGGGGACGGGGGAGAAGAAGGTCTGCGTGAGGAGTGTGGGTCATCCTTGGCGCAAGGAACAAAACAGTCACCACCATAGTTCAGCACTTGTGCCTCACAGAGATCACCCATCTCTGTAGTGAACCCGCGCTGCGAATGAGGAATGTGTTTTTCCCGCACTTGTCAAGAAGGGGAACTAAGACGCCAAGAGAGCAAGCCACTTTTCCATCTCTGTCTTATCTGCTCTGTCTTGCTGTTTGATACAGGCACGTGTGCTTCCCTTGGCTCATAAAGCCTCCCCTTCAAACACTCAACAACTATTTATCGAGTCCTATGCGGAGAGAGTAATTTTCACGCAATACTAACCCTTTGCACTCCGAACCATTTTACGATATTTTGATGTAATTTCTTGTGCCATTTCAAGATAAAACTTCAGGGAAACATGCATGTCTCAAAAAGTTGCGTTGAAATAACCTCAATTACCCGTAATCACTAATAAATTGCAATGTCCCCTGAGAGGGGGCATCCGAGTGATATGCTAGAATTCCCATGTCCCCTGAGAGGGGACAGCAGAGTGCAAAGGGCTAAGTTTTCTACCTGCATTCTCTGTCCTTCTTGCGCAGTTAGGTGTGGCCATGAAGCTGAAGACAACCAGCGAAACAGGAGAGGAAGTGATTTGTATCACTTCCGCTTGGAACCACGAAAAAGTTATGCTAAAATTTCAGGGGCGTAGCCCTGAGGACATGTTCACACAGCTGGGAGATGCTCAGACCTCTTTCAACATGGGTCCCTGAGCAACTGTGTGCAGAGCCTCCTGCTGTCCCTCTCTGTGGCCAAGGCAAGAAATATGCAGTGGCGTGCAGGCATGGCTGGCTGCTCAGCATACCCTCGCCTCCCTGGCTAGTACAGGTGTTAATCTCTTGACAATCTCTTTGTGGTGCAGGAAGTGCCCTGGCAAGCAACTGTCCGGCTGCTCTTGACTTCTAGCCAGCACCACCCAAAACCACATACTTTCCACAGTGGAGAGACAAAGGGGGATCACTCTGTGGAAATGAAAGGAATCAGTGGCAAGATGTGTGAGCTGTCTTAAAGGACAGTGGGACCTTTGTCAGCAGACAAGGGACACAGATGGCTCTTCTGGAAGAAATGCGTGGAGACCAGCAATGCCAGGTGGAGAGAATCAAAAGGATCCCGCCATTATGTGGCATCTGTAAGTACGCCAAGCTTCGTATAGGATTGGGTATAGGATTGGGTATAGGATTGGGTCTAGTTGGCCAAAACAGTGTGGAGGGGAAGCGGATAAACCAGGAGGAAAACCCATAAGGAAATGAAATAAAGAAACTATTGAAGAGTTGACTCAATTTTAACACCAACAGTAAAAGAGAACCAAACCCCGACCTTTTGTCACATGGAAATCGAGAAATTGAAAGTGGGGTTTGAGGTGTTGACTCAGGAGCTGGTTCAAGGGGCCGCTGTCAGCAGTAGGGGTGTTGCTTTCCTTGCAGAAGTCACAGAGGCAGAGACTGAGCCTGGACGACCTCTGTGTGCCAGGAGTGACTTACGTGCATCGTAATTATTTATTTCACAAGCTGTGTGCGAAGAAGCACCATTCTATTGCACGTTATCATTCCAGCTTCATAAAAAAAGCCTTAAAAGTAAGAATTGTTTTTATCTTTTTTTTTTTTTTCAGATGAAGAAACTATGACACCAAGAGTTTCAGTAACTTACTCAAGGTCTTGCAGCCAGGAAGTAACAAAGTTGGCCCCAGGCAGTTTGACTGTGGACTCTGCTTTCCTGAGAACACTGCTTCCGTTTCCTTAAATACTCACCATCGGCCTGTGATGGGTATTTTGCTGCTGATTGTTCTTTTCCCACTTTGCAGATGAGCAAGTGGGTTCAAAGAACAACTCCTTGGCAGCAGCTGTGGCGAGTTCCCGTCAGACTCCAGCCGCAGCCAGACTATAGATGCCGGGGGTTTGTCTGATAAGGACACACATCTGTGCCTCCCCGGGGGCTTTTGAGCCAATTACACAAACCCATGTGGGTCTAAATACACTTCCAAAGAGCTCTCCTTACTGAGATGAGGCCTTCGATTCCTAAAAAAATCAATGAATCAATAAATGGCCATTGAACACCTACAGTGAATTAGATTTAAGCGAGACGTCCCAGACCACATAATAAATTGCCCCGATGCAGGGGTCTCACGCTCAGCTGAAAGCAAGATATACTATCTAACGCAGTGAAACGAACCCATTTGTATGAAACAATGAGTGATAGAATAGAGGGTGAGGAGTTCTAAGACTTCAGAAAGGGCAGGCTGAGAGTGATGAGGGCTGCGGTGAGTGGGAAGGTCTTTAATGGATGTAGAGGAGACCACAAGGCCACTTAGTTGCAAGTCCAGGGCAGAGGAGGAAAAGGTGCGACTGGGTCGATGTGGGAGACACAGGAGGTGGAACGGATTGGCTCAGTGCAGGGCCCGAGTTTCCAGCTAAGGAATGGCACACTGCTCTGTGATGGGCAGCAAGAGAGACTCTAAACCCACCGGGCAGGTGTAGACACCAGTTGAGGGAGTTCGTCTGGTCGCCTCGGAAGCGCTGCTTACATGGAGAATTTCTCCATCAGTGAGTCTGCCATCCAAGTGGCTTAATGGTGAGTCACCTGCACGTAACCTAAAGAAGTGAGAGAGAAGCAGGCCACCAGGGGAGGGAGGGCACTACAGGGAGAGGAGTGAGCAGAGAAAAAAAGCGTTTATAGCGCAGACAAAGACCAGGTTGTATCTGCTCATAATCAACCCGACCAAAATATCCCCTTAAAAGAAAGTTGCTCTCAAAATGCAAGTTAGTATTATTGAGTTGCCCCATTCCCATCAGGACTGTTTTCATTTTTAAACATGTGTGTGGTCACCTCCACATTGAAGAACTATTCACAGCCAGGGAAAACACCCCCAAAATCATTTTCCAGGGCATCTGTGCCCTTGTGGAGGCTGCCACAAAGTTTTAATTGAGTGGGCTTGAATTTCAATGGAAGAGCAGAAGCAGTGCATTTTCAAGAACTAATAATTCTGTAATTTTGTGGGAGGGGTGGACCTTTTTGGCACAAATAGGCAGAAGGCATCTGCCTTTCTCTGCAGCAGGCCCTCACATTTGGAACAAGACCAGGACTATCAAAAGTGCACGCTGTTTCTTTCCGCCTCGCTCAGAGGACCCCGGAGGAAATGTGCCCAGAAAGGGGCCTGCTTGACGAGAGGGTCACCGGGAGGTTTTCCAGATGGAACCTGCAGGAGAGGCCAGGAGAGGGTGGTCCAGCCGCACTGAGTCCTTGGTTTCCTGGTCAGCTTCCCAGTAACGGCAACACACTTCACTCCTAGGGGACTTGCATCTCCTGCACCCATTCATTCCCATGGATCTGTCCGCGCAGAAGGAGGGGCAGTTCAGGGAGACCCCAAGGACCGTGGACTTTGCTGGGTCCACAAAGGTGGATGGGGATCGTGGCCAGGAGGCCCCAGCAAGGCAGTGCAGGCAGAAAGAGTGCTGAGCTGTGAAGAGACAGGAATTCTTGGCTTCTGTACTCCTGGCCTCATGGGTCTCCGAATAAGTCAATTTGCCTCAATTTCTTCTTGTGGGGTGACTGAGGCCCTCATAACCCTGAGATTCTGTGATTCCTGACTCCCTTGGGGGGCAGGCAGGTACCCCACACTGACACCAATGTTACCCAGCCCCTGCCTTCAACATCACGAGGATACTCTACCCCTCCCCAGCGCATCCCTCGAATAGTTTCTCTACGTCCTTTTCCCCAACTCTCATTGGACTTGACAGCTTTGCGGTAATCCACTTCTACCATCCTAACTCCAACTTTCTCTTAAGCCTCCTGCTGGCCAGAAATTGGGGTTCAGAAGTGGGGGACCCCCAGGCTGAGGGCCCCCCAGAAACATGGTCTCGTGCCATGTTGCATTCCCAGTGCCTAGGGTCAAGACTGACATGTGGTATTTGGGGTTCAATGGAGGTCCACTCTCCAGGGAGCACTTCCTGAGCATGCCAGGTCCTGGCCATGCTGGGGGATCTAGCGAGAACCATGGGAGAGCCTCTTCCCAGAAAGGCGCACACAAAACGGCCGAGGCCAGCCAGGCAGGTCCAGGCAGTGGCGTCCCAAGAGCATGTCAGCCATCACAGGCGTCAGAGAGCTCTCGTCTCCAAAAACCCCAGGGCCTTCAGCTTCAGCTCAGTGCAGAGTCAAAATAAAGCAGCGTCCCTATGGAGGGGCCTTCTACTTTTTAGCTGATTTTCCCTTCGTTGGGAACTGCTCTTTCTCTGCTTGGTGTGTCCCCGATGGACCTATCAATCACATGACTTTGTCTTTTCAGGTGCAGTGGGCACAGCCATGATTGGCCAAGGCCGGGAATAATCACTGGACCAAGAGGACATGGGCTGGGCCACTAGGTTGCTATACGTGACAGAGAGGAGAGACCACATTGGCTTCTCCAGGATTACTATTTGGTGAATTTTTATCAACTTAGAGCTATCAGAAATGATCTGGGGCCTCCATGGTGACACATGGCTTATAGGCAGCGCTATCAAGCTATTGGCAGCCACTGCAGCATGAGTCCGATCCCCAGCCAGGGAGCTACCCGCATGGTGCGGCAGACCTCTCCTGTCTCCCCACTTCTCCCCTCAGCAGTGCATTTCAGCCAATCTACATGTTCTTCTCCCCACTCTGTCTCTGGTGAATCCTCTCACCCTCACACCTCTGGCCTACACTCTAGTTCTTGTATGCATAAATAAATAAATCTTAAAAAACAATGGTCTGGCTGCCATGGGCCTAAAAGTGAATATAAGCATGAAGCCAACAAAAAGGCAAAAGCAAAAGGTGGAGAGACACAGCCTTTTGGACCAAATTTGCATCTCTCATGGCTACCATGATATAAGCCACATGTCACAATAGAAGAGAGAGCTTTACGCAGAGCAGTGCTGGGCTGAGGCCCTGATGTGTTGACCAGAGAGGCAGCATCTGCCATTTCCCATACGCCCCAGGAGCTGAGGGCCAGTGGCAACTTGAAGGCAATTGGGGCAGAAGCCAAGGTTGACTGTGTCTTCAGATGGAGCCCCGGAGAAGCGTCTTGGATCCAAGAGAGGGGAGGAGCAGTCTGGGATAAGGAAGATGTGGGTGCTGTCCTCTCCTCTCTCCCGGCCAAGCACGGCAGAGACGGGCGTAACACAGGCATGGCCACCAGCAACTGACAACCTAGTCTCTATGCCTTCCAGCCAGATTATCTGATCATAACTTTCAAATTATCATCCTGAATAATTTTTAATATTTTATTGTGTGTCCAGTAGAGAGGGAATTTCATTCCCTGCAGTGCTACTAACTCTAAGGTCCTAGATAGTTCTCATCGCCCCAACAAGGTGTGAACACCTACAGGCTGGGGTCCTGGGTCAGGCATGCTGGGTGCCCCACTGGGCACCACAGTGCTTGGGAGGCATTCAATAAATATTCATTGGAAGAGTAAATACCACACAACAAGAAATTAGGGTTTTTCCCCCTCTATTGTAAAAACAAGGCAGAAGAAAAGCATTTATTGTACCAAATTATTTGTAGCAGTGAATTTTGCTCTAAAGGAGTCAACAGACCCCTATTACTCTAGGCCTTTGGCCAGGTCTTTAAAATATTTTTGTTATAGTAATATTTTTCTAACTATATATTCCATAATAAGATTTGACCTTAATTTGTTCTTTTACCACAATTGAAGTCAACCAGTTATAGGGCTAGAGGGAACTAATCAAAAGGAACTCAAAAAATGGAGACCATGTATTCTACAACTGCTTCCCTAGCAGATATTAATAGATGCCACACACACACACACCACGCACACACACCACGCACACACGTACACACACGATGAAAGAATAGGAGAGCCCTACAGATTGAACTGCTTGCTCCCCCTTGGAGAGTCACAGTGTGTCTTACATATGGAAACCACTGGGAAGTCCCACAGTAAAGACGCAGCTCCAACACTGATCACCTGGCACTCATCCACTTATTTGAGCACAACATCAATGAATACAGGTGAATCAAGTCCTGCAGGTGGAACCCCAGTTTGGGAAGCTCTGATCCAGCATTTCCTGCCAGTAGAGTGTCATGGAAACCACAGATGCTGCAGGATGGAGCAACATACCCTGCTTTGGGGATGTGGTGGCCTGACACTGGCCTCCAACTTGGCTGCCTGGAATATACTCTACAGTAATTGAAAGTGAGAAAGAACCTGTGGCTTTTCAAAAGAATTTACTCTAATGCTTTGTAGAAATCAAAGGATTGTAATAAAATTGCAGAAATAAAAGGTTAGCAATCCCTACTGTAAAATAAGAATAAAACCATCTATATTTTATAGAAGAAGTCAAGTCAACAGACCTTCCTGTGCCACGATATCTCTGGTTTATTGTCCAGTCTCCCACACCTTGCCTACCAAATGCAGCAAATCACTGTATCAGTACTTGATTATAGAAAAAAAAATAAGACTTCTTCTATTTCTCAATGAGCTCAGATAAAGGTAGATTAATGGAGGAAGTTGATTGAAAGAATAACCTTCAACAAGAAAGACTCTCAAAGTAGAGGTGTGAGGAGGCAAAAGAAAAGAATTTGGGAAAATAGGTGTGATTTTAAGAAACAGGGGTTCATGATATTCTCCAGATCAGACTGTTTTCCTCCAACACTGAGTTTTCAGATAATTCCTAAACCTCTCCCAGGACACCCCCTAGAACCAAAAGCTCTCACTTGCCTTTTGAAACCAGTCCTCCTTTTATGTCATCCACCAGTAGAGAAACCATCCGGCGACGACGCCATGTGCCCCAGCAAACTCAGACAGCTCTCTGCACTTTGTCTCTTTCCCTCTCACTTGCACTGATAATAAGACAACAGAGAATTAAAATCTGTGACTTGCGAGCCACTTTGGAAAACAGTTTGGCAGTTGCTCAAAATGTTAAACAGAGTTAACATGTGTGGAAATGAATGAAAATCAACCAGATGAGCAAAGCAAAGACTGTTTATTCAGAGGCAGAGATAGCAAGGGAGTCGGCCGCCATCATGAGGGTTTGGCAGAGACTCAAAGGCAGGCAGAGCAGTGGGAAGGCTTTTAGTGACAAGGAGGGAGGTGTCCGGTGTGCCTGATGGGAGGCTGTGGGCATGGGCAAGCTGTCGGATGGGTAAATGGAAGAAAATCATCCCGTGGACTGGTTAGGGATGCAGACTTGGCTTTGTCTGTTAGTCCTAAGTCAGAGACCAGGACATAAATTAAGGAAGTTGTCAATTATTAATGGAGTCCTGTTTGTTTTGGTCAATTGTCACAGAAGTTTATAATTTAGCTTTCTGGGTTGTTACGAAAGATAGCAACCTGGCTTTCTGTAAACCCAGCTTATAGCAGGCTAGATTTTGAGTTTATTTACCATAGACATGGAGAGATGTTCCCAGGCCAGTTGTGCCAGGTTGTGGGTCAGAGTTCTGTTTTTATATTTAACCTGATTGTTTTCCATTTGTATGTTCAGTTTCTTGCATGATTCAGCAAGTCTACTCCTAGGTATTTGTCCAAGCAAAGCTAAATAAATCTATAGAACACCTGTGTGCAATTGTTTTCAGTTCACAAAAGTCAAAAAGAAAAGGGGATGATTCATATGTGCAGCAACTGATGAGTGGATAAACCAAAAATAGTGAGTCTATAAAATAGGATATTATTCAGTAATACAAAGGACTGAATGAAACACAATACAATATGGAGCAACTCAGGAGACATTATGCTAAGCGGAAGAAGCCAGACTTAAAAGTTGATGTGCTGCATGGTTTCCTGGCTATGAAATGGCTGGAAGAGGCAAACGTATAGACATGGGAACTGTGATTACCCAGATGGGAGAGGGGCTGTGGGGACTGGCTGTTGATGGACACGGGCTTCTTCTGGAGGTGCAAGTGCTCTAGATTAGATAAAGGTGATGTCACACAACTCTGAGAACGAACTAAAAGCATGCTCGAAAAGGGTGAATTTTATGGCATATGATTACACTTCAATAAAACTATTTTTTTAATGTGTGATGTGTGTATATGCTCCAGAGCCCTCATTAGTTTTGTCAAGTGCATCATAGCTAAAGTACCTCCCTGTCCTTGCTTGAAAGCTGACCTGCGGAAGGAATTATTAGCCAGACTACAGAAAATGTTTGACTTTGCCCACAATCCTAGAAATCTCAGACATCTTTAGGATACAGAAATAAAGGCACAGAAAGGCTCTCAAAGCTAAACAACAACACAGGAATTGATAAAAGAAAGGCTTTGATTCTAATCTGTGATTATTTATCAAGAATGAGGGTAAATCCTGAAAACTTTCTAAATAAAGCAATGGGTCTATTAGGGATGCAGAGATAAAAGGATGAGGTCAAAGGCAACACCAACAATCTCCCAATTTGAGATTAGTGTTAAAGGTACTTGTGTGCAAAATTGCTGCAAACTTCAAATTAATTCCACACCATTCATTTCCCAGTGTTCAGGCATCCCCAGGCCTGAGACAGCCTTTTGCTGGCAGCTGAGCCAGCTGGCCTCAATTACCTGTTTTATTTTAATTTTTTTAAGCCACCAGGGTTTTCTTTAAAAAAAGGAGGGGGGAGTTTTTTTTTTTTTAACCAGTTATCTGAAGCAGCGTTTTTTCCCTTAAGACGTTGACATTCTGGCCACGTGGTGTGGCCCATTGTCTTAGGAAACAGAGTCCTCTCCCACGTATCAGCAGATCCTCTTTCCTGGAGCCAATCAGAATTGAGGAGCGTTTCAATAGAAGTGAAGTATAAGACCCCACTCCTTCCTGGAGCTGGGGGCCAAAACAGAAATGGACAGCAAGAAAGAAAATATACAACCATAAAGACAGAATAGAGTATCTTCAGTATGCTGAGTAATAGTAGCAGCAGTAGGTCATAATCCAAGATAAGCCATCATTATTACTTACATAGTGATAAGTAATGATAATTATTGTTAATAATTTGGTATGGGGGCCTCCCCGATGGCACAGCAGGTTGAGCGCTGAGCTGTGGAGCTGTCCACAGCCTCTGCAGTGCGGGTTTGATTCCCGGCCAGCCAGGGAGAAACCTACATTGCATGGCAGACCTCTCCTGTCTCGCCCGCTGCTCCCCTCAGCAGTGTATTTCATCAATCTGCCTGTTCTGCTCCCCGTTCTGTCTCTGGTGAATCATCTCACCCTCCCATGCCTCAGGCCTGTACCCCAGTTCTTGTATAAATAAACAAATAAATCTTTAAAAAAATAATTTGATCTAAATTTAATATATAATTCCATATAATAAATATAATAACATTAGCCTACACTTACTGAGCACTTACTATGGGAAGCGGGCTCCTCCCAACACTTAACAAGTGAGAGTTCTCTTAGCCAGGAAGCAGCTATCTTATCATTTGCACTTTGCAGATAAGAAAATTAAAGTACAATGAGCTTAAATAACCAACCAAGATCATAGAATTGGGAAGTGTTTTCTCAATATCAGCAGCAGTTATCAAGACTTGCCTCTGTGCCCCTTGCTTGAGATATTAACTTGCAGACACATTAATTACATTTTTGGTTCGAAGTGCTAGCCGTTTGCAAGTTCGAAGTGGCTTGTACAAAAATGGTATTTAATCTGCAATCTCTGAAGTTCTAGAAACTGGGAAAAAAGAATCTAATCAAATCGATTAGGCAAACATGAATTTAACAGGGTGTTCATATTCAGCCCTGCACTTATTTACTGAGTGAACAATTATTTAATCCCGTAACGTAACACCAATAAAAATAGGCAGAAAATTGAAAATAACAATGCGGTGGGGAAGATGATGAATTTTTAAACAAATAATCCAAAACCCATTAAATATGTTGAAAAGCTAACTATATATTACGCATGAAAAACATTTAATAGTTCCATGTTTCCTGCATATTAAGTACCTTAATATCAGTGGAAGCCTGGGTATTTCTTAACTATTTGAATACGATAGCCAGAACACACCCCAAATTTCAGAATGAAGACTATGTAGTTTTAGGTGCTGCAAACTCTTCTAAGTACATGACACACTCATTTTATCCCCACAATAACCCTGGGAACTAGATCCTATAATCATTTCCATTTCACAAGAGAAGAAACTGAGGCACAGAGATATTAAGTAACTGCAAAGGTCGCAGAACTAGTCATGATAAAGTTAACACTCTCCATCTGTCTTACAAGATAAGGTGTACTATCATGTAAAGTCATGCAGGTTGGCACAAAGTGCAGGGTTTAGACAAGTCTAAACCCTCCTGAAAGCAGTCAGGAAGGGCTTCCAGAGGGAGGCAACATCTCAATTTTCTTTCCAGAGGCTTGAGCCTGTTTCAGGTGCCCCAGCAGAGGCCACCTGGGGTGAAATGGATCAAGGCAAAAATCAGACCGTGACCTCCCCAAGGTCAGGACTTGGAACCAATCAAGTGTCTTTCCATAGTTTCACCTTAATTAGAGAGACTTTTGGGTGAAGCTGTAATCTGTCGTCTCACATGACATTTTTATCGCCCGCTTAACATTTCAAATGAAACATTTTTATTGCATTTGATGTTAGTTAAACACTTAACATGTCCTCTTCACGGTTACAATTTGCAATGTGTTCTGACTACATTAAGCAAATATTTAAGAAACATTTGGGCTGTTTTTCCATTTTTAAGTATTTAATCTGTAATAAACATATAGCATGTTAAAAATACATTTCATGTACAGTATGTGTTAAGTGTTAAGAATATATTTTTGAGCCGCCTTATTTGAGTCCGTCAGACTTTCCATTACAACGCTCTAATTTAAGGGGTTTTTAAACCAGCCATAAAAATCTCTTCATGCTGATATTTTGGGTAAAATATCTCTCCTTCCAGAAGGCTTTTTTTAGTTACTGGTGGTTTGTTTTGTAGTATTAGTACCATTAAAGAAAAAAAATGAGGTCTAAAACAAAGATTTTCCTCATAGGATGTTAGTGTGATCTGCTCTATACATTTTTTAAGCAATCCATATGTTAAGGGCATCTTGATAAGGATTCATAGAACTTACCCTAAAATTTAAAAGATAAAATGAAATGTGTTTGAAATGAATATTATCTATATGTTTCTAGATTGTGTTGAAATAAAGATTCAAGGATGTAAGTAAAGATTCAAGGATGTAAATAAAGATTCAAGGATGTAAATAAAGATTCAAGGATGTAAATACAGCTGCTGCTACAGTCCCCGGAAACCCCAGCACAGGAAATAGTGCAGCAACTTTCCTTCAGCACATCACAGTCCACACGCCGGTTTCACATCCCTTCACTCACCTACCTGCCCTTCAGGCTGCTGAGAGGCAAAGGCGCTCATCACCGTGACTCCCAACTCACTGGTAGGCAGCAAGCAAAGTCGTGAGGAGGTTTAGTTATTTGTCCAGAATCACACAGCCAGCTATTGCGAAGCTGGGATTTGAATGATGATCCTCTTGCTTCACTGCCATGATTTGGCACAAAAGTTGCAAAAGATGGAGCCCATCTATGACTTAGTGCTTCATCGAAAGAGTTAAAAAGAAAATCTGCAATAAATAAAATTCAATCCCAGGGTACAGCTACATAACTAGATCTTAACTGATATCCCATTCCATTTTTAGAATCAAGATACTTCCAAGAAACAAACTCAGGAAATGTCCTTCCTCCTTATTCAGGTGATCTAGACTATGAGTCTGGACTATCACTATGGCCCACCCCCAGGAAGAATCTCTTCTCTCTCCATCCACAAGGGATCTTACGAGCTCAGGTGTCCATCTCTCCCACCTCAGTTACAGGTTCTCTGAAAGCTATGGTTTGTCTTACTTGTCTTTGCTGCTTCCTCCATCCTATCCCCACTCACTCCATGTCCAGCACTGTGCTTAGCATATTACAGGGATTTTAAATGTTTGTCAATGGGAGGGATTCATAGAACTTCACAAAGAAAAGGGATGCTTGTGCTATTTCATGGTCTATTCACGACAGAGGAAACCATCATCACCCACACCAGTATTTCTCAAAGCAACTTCCTTGCTTAGCCCCACAAGATCCTATCAAAAGACTCCACAAGGAGGGTGTGTTTGGGAAATGCTTCCTCCACCAGAAAGAAACCCTGGGAGCATCCTGAAATTATCTCTGGCCTTCCTTACTTTTCCTGCTTGGAACAGGCTGCCTATGGGGAGCCAAGGCCCCTGCTGTGTCCGGGGATTCCCCACCCCACCCCCTGCCAGTTGGAGACCTGCTCTGTCCTCTGCAGTGGAAGCAGTAACATCCAGCTGATCCCCAACACAGGCCCCTCAGGCCCTCATACTCAGCTAGTCCCTCAACTTTAAGCAGTAATTAAGATGATGTTTTGGCCTAATTATGGCATACTCTTTGTTTTCTTTTGTGTTTTGCTTTACATTTCTCCATTTGTTCAGAACCTGAGGCGGTGGGTGGGTGGGTGAGTGGGGAGAGAAATGCTATTTATTTTTGGTACCTATAAACTCCAACAGAGAAAAATACCTTAAGTCCTCTGCTGTCAATTAGTTTTCTTTCAATCCCATCTTCCTTCCAAGTGTACCAAAAATATCCTCAGGCCTTCAGGGTAATTATATTTATGATCATTCATTTTTTCATTAGTCTAGAGCAAATATTGTGGGAACTCAAGAAGGATGATGTTCCAAAGTCAACCTCAGGTTTGGAATTGCAAGAAAGAACCACAGATGAAAATGAAATTGGAATCAACTCTCTTTAATGAGAGCCCTGCTCAGGAACCACATATTATACTGTCCCAATACACAACCTGAAGAATTTAGGTGAGCTGGACCCCAAATCATATCTGGGAGACTCTAGCCTGCGAGGCAAGGAACACTTCAAGATCCAAAAGGAGAAACCAAAATTCAACAGAGCCGTCGACAACTGGGTGGAATGTTTGGATGCTGATTTCTAATTCAGACATAATGTCAAATAGCAAAAATGTCATAACTTCAGTCATTGGTTCAACAAATATTTACCGAGTGCCTGTTAAATGCCAAAGTCAGCTAGAGACATTATAGACACAGCAACAAGCTAAAGACAAAATCCCCTGCCTTCATGCAGCTTACAATATAATGGGGAAAGAAATACAATAAAAATGAAATAGGTAAAGTAAGAAGGTTTACATACTATGAGAAAAACAAAGCAGGCGACGAAGATTGAGAACGTGGAGGTGTCATACACCACGGAGACAATCATTTTAAACGAAAGTCCAAGGGAAACGCCATTGAAAGCCTGACACATATGGACATACTCGAAGGAGACTCAGAAAACTGAATTAGAAAGTCTCTCAGCAAAGAAGCAAGATAATAGGGACGTCATGAAAAGGAGTCTATGTGGTACATTTAGTAAGTGGAGGAGCATATCTGACTCAGCTTGGGCTGCCATAAAAAAATACCATAAACAATGATAATTTATTCTCTCACAGTTCTCAAAGGTGGAAGTCCGAGATCAAGGTGCCAACAGATTTGGGTTTTGTTGAATTTTTTTTCCTGGCTTGCGAACAGGCCCTTCTTGCTGTGTCAGCAAGTGACTTTTTCAGGCATGAGGGACTAAGATGTCTGCTCTCTTTTCTTATAGTGGCATATCTCATAACCGGGGACCCACCCTTATGAGCTCACCTAAACCTAATTACCTCCCAAATGCCCCATCTCCAAATAGTGTCACATTGGTGGTTAGGGTTTCAGCATACAAATTTGGGGGGTGGAGGGTGGGAAACACAATTCACTTCATAGGAGGGAACTAGTACAGTTAGAAAGGCCAGTCAATCATTAAAATTACTCCACAATTTGCCCTCAACTCCTTTCCCATCTCACTGTCTGTCCTACTCACCTGGCAGGATCTCAGCCCTGCTTGTACTCAGCTCCCCCTTTCTCGGTGGCTAGAGAAAACCATAGAACTCTGTTCCCTGAATGCGCTCTAACTCATGGCTCCACCTCCCTGGGCTACAGTCATCTCTCCCTCTGACCCCTGGGCTGGCAACCAGTAATCTGTCCCTGCTGAGTTACCTTTTCTAGAATGTCATGTTAAGAATCACGCTATTTGTCATCTTTTGAGTCCTACCATCATTGTATCCACTTCAATCCAAGTCACCGCCGCCCTTCCTACAAAAATAACTTGTTGAAGTGATGTCAGTCCTTCCAACTGTTAGATCTGATTTTAAATCTCAGCCCTCCACCTACTGGACCTGTCAACACTGGTGGACACCCTTGTTTTCTGGAACCATCTTCTTTGCCTGGTTTCCAGGACTTCATGCATCTGTGGTTTCCTACTCCCTCCCCAATTGCTGCTCTCTGGTCTCCTCTGCTGGCTACTCCTCATCTTCCTAACTTCTTCACTTGGACAATACCAGGACTCATTCAAAGGGTCTTTTCTCCTTGGCTGCATCTCACAGCTATAACCTATATTTGATGAGACCAAAATGTGTATCTCTAACTTGGATCATTTCCCTTAACCATAGACTATCCATCCATCCTTCCACCCACACACCCACTCAACCATCTCTCAACGACCCTAACACCTAACATTTTCATAACTGAAATCCAGATGTTACCATGTTTCTCTACCCGATGTTTCTCTAACAGTCTTCTTCATTTTACTCAATGTCAACTCCATTCTCTCAGTGTTTAAATTTTGGATTTGTCCTTGACAAATTACATTGTAAGCTGCATGAAGGCAGGGGATTTTGTCTTTAGCTTGTTGCTGTGTCTATAATGTCTCTAGCCGATCTTGGCATTTTTTTTTTTAATTTTTATAGACTTTAATTTCTGAATTTAACAAATTCTCATTTTCTGGAAAGATGAGTCACAGATTTTGCAAACATTTTACCTAAATACATTTGTGCTTGTCAATAAATAGTTTTTTATTTATGTATAATAGATATCATATATACATAATGTTTGCATTTCAATTTATTTATTTATTTATTTATTATTAGATAATAAATTTTATTGTTATATTCCCCATACAATTGCAGCCCCCCCATTCTGACCCCAATCCCTCCCCTCCCGCCCCCACCCCCCTAAAAGTGTCTCTGGTTCATAGTTTTTTGTTGATTTTGATTTTCACTTTCTTATAGTTATTCATTTTCCTGGTCCCTTATTTAAGTTTTCTAGATTCCTGCTATGAGTGAGACCATCTGGTATTTTTCTTTTTCTTTTTGGCTTATTTCGCTGAGCATGATCCCTTCCAGCGCCATCCATGTTGCTGCAAATTGCATGTGTTTATCTTTTTTGAATGCTGAGTAATATTCCATGGTGTATATGTACCACATCTTCTTGATCCAGTCATCTATTTTTGGGCATTTGGGTTGTTTCCAAAGCTTAGCTATTGTAAACTGTGCTGCTATAAACATAGGGGTGCAGGTGTTCTTTGGAATTGATGTTTCTGTGTCCTTTGGGTAAATACCTAGGAGTGGAATTGCTGGATCCTATGGAAGTTCTATGTTTAGTAGGTCCAGAAATCTCCACACAGCTTTCCACAGTGGTTGGACCAGTTTGCACTCCCACCAACAGTGCAGAAGAGTTCCTTTTTCTCCACACCCTCGCCAACATTTGTTGTTGCTAGTTTTTTTAATATGTGCCATTACAGGAATGCTCTTTCTCTCACGTTCCAGTGCCAATTCAGCGAGTCCTATTTTCAAATTATATCTTTACTTTTATAATTACTTTAATTCATACTTCTAACCCCTGCTAGCAAAATTTTTAATTGGTGGAGACTCAGAGAACTGAATTAGGAAGTCTTCTCAGCAGAGAAGCAAGAAAATAGAACTTCTCTGCTCATATGTATTCATTATATGGAAATGTATCCTGCATCCCAAAATAATTCAACACTTTTTACAGATCAAAAAATACATCAGTAAAAAAATTTAAAATATATATAAATAAGAGTATTTACATAAGCAATAGACAGTAATTTGAAAGCAAGTAAATAAGGATGTAGAGAAGGTGTGAGGCAGGGGTCCTTTATTGAACTCACCAAAAAGAGGAAAAAGAAGTCTCGACAGTGCGTGGAGCAAGTGGCAGAGACTCCAGGGTCCACACTCATTAAAAGGCGCCCTCCCCTTTGGGCATTATTTTATGCATTGCTTTTCAACCTTCAGGTGCTCTGGCAATTGAATTGCTCTTAAAAATTAACTTACAGGATGCAGGAACATCTTTAGGGAAAAATAAAGGATAGATTTGAAGTTTCTTGCAAAACACTTGTCAGCAGAGCATGCGCACAGCAGGCTGGGGAGCCGTGGAAAGCTCAACCTCGCCAGTCCCACTCACAAAATGCTTGTGGTTTCTGCAAACATGAAGTGCAATTCTAACCACTCTACATTATGTTCTCTGACTAGAGACAGTGGGTTGAGTAAATCGTTGGGC
This sequence comes from Talpa europaea, assembly GCF_964194135.1. Lineage (NCBI taxonomy): Eukaryota > Metazoa > Chordata > Mammalia > Eulipotyphla > Talpidae > Talpa > Talpa europaea. Next base: position 139,327,058 of record NC_140071.1, on the reverse strand, counting down.
ATTCCTTTGCCAGAAATTTGAAGTGGCAATGTCACTACTTTACTTAGTATTTTGATTTAGTGTTTTGTTATTTGGCATTTAGCATTTGAAATACTAGCTTAAGCAGTAGTTCTTCAGTATTTTAAGTCAAGTTATTGTATTAAAAAAATGTGAACGATCCTTTGTGAACAGCTTTTGTGGTGAAAAGATGTAAATTGAACAGTCACAAATATTGACTATTGAGAAACTGACCTCTCTCTTCTCCTCCTCCAGGGACACCCTCACCTCTGACCTGGATGGTGACAGTGACCCATGAATCCATCTCTAGGGTCTCTTCTCAATATAGTAGCTCTATCGTCCGTCTGTCCCTGTCACGAACCCTCCTGGCACCGAATCACTCAGCACATGCCGAAGTCCCTACTGTGGGTGCGAGTCCTACAGGAACTCGCCCCTGTCATATCTGCAGTTTATTCCAACTCTGTGCTCCTCATCATCCCACCTGACCCCTCTGACCTCCTTGTAGCATTTGACCGACACTAGGTGGCCTCATGCCACAGGCCATTTGCACCGCCTCGCCCTTGCTGACATGCTCACTGCACAGATGTCCACAGTCTTTCCCTCACCTTCTTCCAGGCTTTATTCAAATATATCCCCTCAGTGAGGACATCTGCTATGGTCTGGATGTTTCTGTCACTCCAAAATTCATGTGTTAAGTACAAATGCCCAGTGTGATAGTATTAGGTGGATCTTGGAGAGAAGGGGGTGCTTAGCGGGCGGAGTTGCCATGAATGGAATGGGTGCTCTTGTAAAAGCGAGCTATGAGGAGAAGCCTGCAGCCCAGAAGAAGGTCTTTGTCCAAATAATGCCATCCTGACCTCAAACTCCCCATCTCCAGAACTATAAGAACGAGATCTCGGTTGTTTACAAACCGCCCCGTCTCTGGTATTTTGCTGCAGCCCGGAGAGACAAAGACACATCACTGGTCACCCCACACTCACCCCTAATGGCCCATCAGCTGTGGCACTCTGTCCTCACCCTGCTTCACTTTCCCCATCACGTTTCTCATTTTCTGATCTCCTTTGAACGGATGCATTTTGCTCCTTGTTTCTCTCCTCCAACTAGAGTGTAGACACCTGTGGCTATTCCCTCCCACTGCAGCAGCAGCACACCTGGGCTCCTCCAGCCGCAGTCCAGAGGCCTGTGGCTCTCCTGGGAGGAGGCCCTCTGCTGGACACCGGGGCTTTGATGCTCGCCCTTCGGAAGCCTGTGTCTTGCTCAGAGTGCGAGAGGGATTGTGTCTCAAAAAATGTCACATTGGAACTCCTAAATCCTTCCAGGTCAGCTACAGTCTTTGAGGAGAATTGGAGATGCCATATGAGAATCCCCCAGTCTTGACCAAACCCCCTATTGCTTAACTGCTGCCACCTTTTGGGCATGCTCGACTCTCAAACAATCACCTTCCAGAATTTCAAAGAAAATTGAAGCAAGCCTGCTCTCCACTCAGCTCCTCCCTCAACCGAACAGTATGTCCAGCATGTACCCCAACAAGCGTGGGGACTCTGAGTGAAGACTCCGGCTTGCTTTCAACAAGCTCCAGGCAGCATTTTACTTTTACCAAGCACCAAGCACCCTCCACCCCCCACATCAGCAGTTATCCCCTTCCTGTTTGGAACAAACTTCATATTCTTCCTTGTCTTTTATATGTTATAGGTCGGGGCAAATATAGCTCAGACTCTCATCCTTGTTTTATATTTGTACATGGAAGTTGGGGAAATTTAAAGTAAAGGAAAAAAAAGTCCTCTCTTTCCATGAAAAGTAGACTGTCAAGACCATTATCTCTCCGAGTACTTAAAAAAGAACCTGGTATGAAACTCAAAATTGAGCAATGAAGTCTTTGTTCTACTTGGTAGCCACAATCCCCCCAAAGCAATGAATGGCATTGATTCATGGAGCAGAGGGAATTGCTAGGCAACATAGTTTACAGGGAAGGAAAAATACCTTGTTTTAATATTTTTTCAAAATATTATCCCTGCTGCAGACATAGGAAAGTATACCCAAAAAGGAGGAACAACAAAATCTCAGTAAGTAGCAACAGAAAGTTTTAACTGTGGCTAATGCCAGTAGGGAGACCACAGAAGATAAAGAAAATATAGAACCCAAAGAAGGTAAATGTAATGGATGAAAAGTGGAATTCAGAATGGAATTTGTTGTCTTCTTTGCCTCCTCCCCCCATAAAAATACCAGAAACCAGAAATCCAAAAAATCCTCCCACTACAGTGTGGTGTCACTTTTTGGATGCAATAGGATAGAAAGGGCTATCAGTATGAGAGGAGTTTTCCCAAGGAATATGGGGTGCTTGAGCAATCAATACAATTATAAAGAATTAATAATTAAGAAACTTCCAAGATCAGATAGAAATTTAACAATAGGGGAACCTTGGGAGTCAAATGACTTTACTGTCTTGCTTAAGCACTGTGTGCAATTTACCAATTTTCTTGCACACACGCAGTGGAAACGGAAGTTGAGGACATTCATCCTCATATACAGTCTGTGTGTTCAATGTGAATTCTGCACTGAGTTCTCAGCATATGTTTCATCTCGTCACATGAGTGTTTCCCAGGGCCTTGGGCACGGCAAGCCTTCTTGCTGTGAAGAGCCAGCAGATGGTTCTTGGACCTGAAACTAGCATTGTGCACTTGAATTTGTTAAAGGAGGTGGCACTGGCAATCTCAGTCAAGAATGACAAGATTCCCCAGTCCACGCCTCTGACGTTCTCCACACCTCTGACATCTCCCCGGACACCAGGCACCAGACTACCTGAATAGGGGCTGTTGGGAAGGAGGAAGGAGCCAGGCGGCCATTGGGGGGAGGAATTGAAGACATGGTGAGGCTGCTCAGCCCCTTGGTCTCAATGGCTTTAGAGCTTTGGCAGGCTGGCTTTTTGGAGATAATGGCAGTCATCGCTTTGACCTCACAGTGGGTTACCCAGTTTGACTGATACATTTTGAATTTCAGGTCTTTCTGTTCCCCCCAGCTTTCTGGGCCCTGACTGGCCTTTCTGCTGGTATGTGCCTGGCACTGGCTTCCCGAGGCATCTTTGCTGCTGGCCCTGCCTGCTCAGCCCGGGTCCCGGCCTGATCTGCTGGGCACTTGGCTGTGAGAGGATGGATGCTTTTGGAGTTAGATGGGGGGCTGCTTATTTGAAATCTGTCCTCTTCTCTGTCTATGCCCTTTGTATTTCTCACCAATTAAAATCCTTTGAGTACACTAGAGTTCAATTTCCCTGCTTTGATGTGCATGGGTGAAACAGGCCTTTATAATGGGCAAATGTTTCCCTTAACATTTGGGATCCCTGGTCATAGCTCAGTTCTACCTGGCTTTTTGGTTTCCTGATGGAAGGTGAGTCTCCCTGTAACAAATTTTTCTTATCCATTTTTGTATCCCTAGTGCTTATCAAATAAACAATATTCAGTAAATGCTGAATGAAGTAATCAAAGCTTTTGGAAATCTACACAGTAACTTACCACATGCTAAAAGAATTAACTCATAAAATTTGAGCATCTGAAGAAATGCTAGGATCCAGCTACTCACTTGAGAGGCACAGAAACTGAGGCTCAGAGTAATTAGGAGACTTGCTTTTAAGGTCAGCTGGGAAAATAATGACAAAACAAAGGCTGGAACCCAAGTCCGTGATTCTTATTTTCTTGTGCTTTCACCTTATTGTCAAAGCAGGACAAGGCCAAGAGAAATGGAAACAACAGCCCCTGAAAAGACAGTTTGTTATAATCACAGGTGTAAATAAGAGGGGGCATTCCATGGTTTGGAAGAACCCCACCCCCACCCCCAGGGGAGTATGAGGGCTGGTCAGGAAGGAACCATGAGGCAGAGTAAGAAGGTTTAAGAGGCACTAATTTTGCATGATTTCAGCTCTGGGGGATGGGAGCTGTCCTAGGGACTGAGTCCAGGGTTAGGACTGGGGGGTAGTGACCCAGATGTGAGGAGCAGACAGAGGAGGGGACTGGGGACATGGCTCTGGGTTGGCCAGTTTGCATATGAAAGGTGCTCCCCCAGAAGGCTGGCTTGCTCCCTCTAGAAATCAGTTAACCCTGGAAAGGTCAGGCCCTCCATGGTCAGCAAGGCCACAGATGTCAAAGCATCAAAATCGAGAAATAATGAGATCACTAACACTGCCGTCACAGGTCTTCACTGCGTCAAGGTTTAGCTTGGACTTTGCAGATGTATGGACCATTTCTTGACTAACGAGCAGTGATCACAAAAGGTGGGTTTCCCCACCACGTTGAAGAGCTCTGAATCCGTGAAGCTATGAAAAATGACTTTTGGATCGTAATCTAGACAATCTTTTCTGATTATTTATCTAAAACTAAAAGCAGGAAATGATTCATTTGATTTCTGCCAGTCCGGGAGTGTTGCCACTTTGGGCTCAGGAAGAGCCAGCTTCCCTTGGCAGTCCTCACTTGCAGGATGATGAATGAAGTTCTATGTTTGGTGCTAGCTAAAATTTTATAGGGTCTAAAAAAGCAATTTATACATGCTTCAGGAGGTGGCTATATATTTTTTCTTTTTTAGATAGCTCTTAGTCACAGCAGGGCACTCAATATACATATATCACACCGAGAGGTCGTTTTACACGAGGAATGAAACTTTGCTGTGTGTGCTGATAAACACGTTCCTGGCCTCCACAGAACTTCTGCATGCTGAGAATGGAGCGGTGAGGTACTAGCTGAATTCTGAACTTTCACACTTCAAGAACCAAAGACCTTCAATGGAATATTGTGAGAAAGGAAACGGTCTAACAAAACATTTTCTTGGGACCAAGAGTGAGTGTCGTTACCCACAAACGAAGCGGCTAGTCCTCTCTTGGAAGGCTCAAGCATGTAACAGTCTTGCACTGGTTGACCAGCCAACCAGTCAACCAAGTTGTCAAGGGTCAAAGAATGGTGGTCAGGGGTCAAACCGATCACTTACGTGAAGCGATGGCCTCTCTAACACTTGCAACCCACCTTGCCTCATCCATTCTACATTTTGTTGAGCGTTTTTAATATATTTTTTCCTGATGTATCTATAAATGTCTTTGTAACGGTGTTCTCTCTTGCTCAAGCTTCTAGCGACACTCTAGATTATCCTCCTCTCTAATCCTCCTTCTTCTCTTTGCAGTTGGAAGGCATGTTGTCACAAAGCACTGTGTAAAGGAAGTCTGAAAATGAGTTGATAAGGACCAGCTCGGCCAGGCATTGGCTGAGGGCTCTTTACCTGTCATGCTCTTCACCTGTAGCAATAGGAGTCCAACATTTATGCACTGGTGAGAAGCACCCTGTAATATTATGGGGAAAAACCTATGATCATGTTCAGTAAGCACAAAATCCACAAAAAGGTAGCCAGGGAAGTATTTGAGTTTGTAGAAGGACTGCTAGAAGTTCACCAAATTCCTGTCCTTTTCCTTCTAGGTTCTCAGCCATGTTCATCCCTCAGGGAGGGCGCCTAACCCCGTTCGCCTGGTGTCCTTATAAACAGGGACTCTTGGGGAGAAGACAGCGGCAGAGGCTGGGTGGGGAAATGCTGCTGCAGGCCAAGTACACCAGGCCAGTTGGAGGCTGGAGGAGGCAGGAAGGCTCCTATCAGAGGCCTCAGGGGCACAGGGGTCTACCAACACCTGACTTCAGATTCTGGCCTGCAGAACTGCAAGAGCATAAACTGAGGAGAGCCCAGGAGACATGGGCGGCTGTGTCACCAGTGTCCAATGTCACATTTTTAGTCAAAGATGAAGAACTGCCAGGGCCTCAAGGCTGATTAGGAGTTGGACCGTGATCTTTGCAAGTGGAGAAAAGAATTTTCCTCCCCGGAAGAGTAGATGCAAGGCCGTGAAGACAATAAATGCTGATGCCTCTTCCCAGAAGCCTTCCCGGGGAGAGAGCATCAGGGCAATCAAAGGACAATGTCGAGAAGGGTGGGAGGGATCTGAAGACTAGGTGGGACTGACTGTTCTCTGGGGAAAGGTCCGCAGAAAGAGATGAGCGAGGTGCAGGGGGAGAGGGTGGCCTGGTTCTGGGAGGAAGCTCCAGGGAGGGTGTGGAAGCTGGCTGCCGAGGAGAGGGTCGGTCAGGACCTGTGCCCTCACAGAAGGACCCTGCATTTGTTGAAGGCTTTCCAGCCGTCTTTGCATTCTTAATAATTGTCTTTGATGTTCTGTTGTCGAGTGAGGAGTATGATGGAGGCACAGATCCTGGGGAAACCAGCAGTCGCATCTCCCCGGGGTTCCAAGCTGCCTGCTGGGGTCACCTTGCCCAACCATCCTGCCTTCCTCTGCCCTTTTGGTCTGGACAGGGCCATGACCAGCGCACACCCAGCTGGCAGGCCCAGGTTCGTGTACTGGACACCACAGTGCAAGCCGGTCTCCCATCCCAGTACTGGGCACAGCCTACCGTGGAGGTGACCCACACTTGGGTTCACCTGCCCATGGAGGATTGAAGAAGTGGGTCAGAGGCGGGGAGACTGATTTCATGCTGGGGTTTTTGTTTCACCCTCGGCCCGGGGGAATCTTTATTCCAGGATGGGAAGGACAAAGACGGGTAGCTGTGTTTGCAAGATGAGAAATGTCACCAGCCAGCCTGTCTTGTCTGGGGGTAAGAAGCAGAACAAAAGTTAGATGGGGAGGGGACTTGAGTGGAAGCAGAGCCCCCCAGTGGCTGGGTCTTGGGGTGAGAGGAGAGAAACCACCCCAGCTATGCAGAGGAAGCTGCTACCCCTGATGCAGGTGTCGCCCATATAGAAAATAAACAAAATGCTAGTTTGGGGGAAAACAACAACTCTCGCCTTGTCTCCTGACCAGCTAGTATGTGTGAGCAGGTTCCACCAACAGTTTCAGGCCAGTCCCCAGTCTCAGCAATGCCAGAAATCGACTCTGTTTCTAAAGGGATCAAATTCTTTTTCTCTCTCCCCCTTAACATTCTAAGGACTATTTTAACACAATGAATCATGAGGTACTTTGGGTTTTTCTCCTCGAGGATCAGATGTTCCATAAATACTGCCCCAATTTTGTTGACAGGTTGATGGATCCGGGATCGCGGGGGGCTGAGCTCCCCTCACCTATCAGGTTAGGGGCGTTGGCGCCACGGAGGCCCTGCAGGCCGCTGCGCAGCTGCATCCTGAGAGGAAAGCTCGGAGCAGACCCCCTGGTCCTGCTCACCCCCGCCCAGGCCTGCCCGGAGGATCCCTTTATGAGGTCACTGCCCCGCTCCCTGTCTGCACCATTTGAGTTATTATTCCCTCTGCGGTCATTTGTGGGAGTGGAGGACATGCGAGGACACAGGAGGCTTCTCACTTCAAATAAAGCATCTCCTCTCCATTGGAAACGGGAAGGCGCAAAGGAGCGCATGTGAGGGGACCCCGGGTTGCCCAGGAGCGGCCCCCAGCCTGGGGATGAGTCATGGCCCTGCTCAGGAGCTGAACAGCCTCCAGCACCTTCCCCGGGGGGGGCCTCCGTCCAGAGGAGTCTCCCGTGTCCCCGCGTTGGTGGAGCTGGAGGGAGGGTCCTCCTTGGACGCGGCCAGGCTGGGAGCGAGCTGGGCCAGCGCCGCAGGGGTCTGTCTGCACCCCTGGTTGGGGGCACCTGCGGGCGCCCCTCCCTGCACCCCAGAGGGAAGCCCTTCCCGAACCGGGCTTGGTGCTAAGAAGCCCAGCGGTGAAGTCACCTCCGACCACCACCAATGGAAGGACCTCCTGGAGAGGTCATTCTATGGACCGGCAGCCAGGACACGGGTTCAGAACCCCCATGCGCCCAGACTGCACCCCCTCCTTGGTGCAGGGGAAGCTTAGAAAAGAGCTGTGAAAATGGAAGCACAGAGAGGCCGTGCGGGTCGCAGAAGCTCAGAGTCAGGCCCAGGGGTTGCCCACACAGACGCTGCCTGGACCACAGCATCCCGAGCCTGGGGGATGCTTCAGGGAGGCAGACGGGGTCTGCCACCAAGTATAAAAGGGACTAAAATCCAGGCGCGTAGTGCATCTTTGGGTCCATGTTCTACTGAGATTCCTCATTGGATTTCTGTGCAAACAAGTTGGAATCATCTGACGCTGGGCCAGGACACCCGTGGGCTGCATGCAAATGCGGCGGCTCTCTGAAGAGAAGCAGTGGGTTGACACAGAATTGGCCGGCAATACTGTTGTGGCAACTTCCCTGGGAATTCAGGCGGCCCGCAGAGAAGTGCGGAGAGATGTGTCCCACAGCAGGCTCAGGGGGCTCGCTCCCCAAAGGGCTGAGCGCCCAAGAGCAGAAATGGCAGGGTTTTATGCAGTTTGTATGAGGAAACTTGCTACCCCGTCCATCACAGCCCAAGCATCCTTTATTTTTCGGGAAGGGCGTCGAGGTAGCCGTGGCTCCCACGGGGACAGGCAGTGCAGTACACCCAGCAGCTTCTTTCCCTCAGCAAGCTGCAGAATCAAAGCCGCAGACTCCCCCAAGCAGCAGGCTTGGAAACTCCCTGCTTCAATGCGGTGGAACATAAGAGGCTCCTGAACACTTGAGTGACAAGAACTGGGGGCAGCGGGCCTCCCTGATGGCCCTTCCTCAGAGGAAGTCCTGCCGCCTGAGGCGGTACCTGCTGGCAGGGAACACACGCTCAGGTCCAGTCACCCCCTTGCGAGGGACAGTGTCAGCCCCAGGGCTCCAAAGTGTCAGCCCCAACCAAAGCCCCGGCAGGATGAGGTCTGCCTGTTGCAACCGCGTATCACTTGGATTCCTCCTACTCAGTCCTTCCTCCCACGGCCTCACTGCCCCAATCACCTGCAAACCAGGGAATCTCAGCCTCTGTCTGGAGAATCCTACTTGGACAGGGGGCACAGTGGTATCAGAAGTGCGAAATCCATCATTGCAAGACTGTTCTTAATTAGAAAAATCATTAACTACATTATGCAGTGATTTATAACAGTAAAAGATGTAGCCAAGTGGAGTCCTTAATAAATCTCTCTCTCCCCATATACAGGCATAGTCACTAAAAACTAGTCCAAAAAATCCCATTATTTATAATTTATTTTGGATGTTCATTTGTTTAAATTATATCATACACTAGATCCTTCAAATATGCGTGCACACAGTATAATATTTTTTACCGAAAAAGATATTTTTAATAGTAACGAGCATCATTAACTGAATTGTGTCTTGTTAAGATCAGTATCACACCTGAGAAAATACTGGCTATTAAATACTAGTCGCCGTGGGACACCTACATAAAAGCCACAAGTGAAATAAGAAGTAAGCTCTATTCCAGCGACGTAGGCCATGTCACCAGGACAGAGCCTGCACTTGGAGAGAAAGGATGGGGGGAAAATGTAGGGGCTTTTCTGTTTCCCATAAGGATTAGCAATATCTGAAGGAAATGTGACAAAGTCTGTGCAAATAGAAGCGTGGGTAATGGATGTCAGGTTTCTCTGCATACTTGGGAGATTTTATAATTGAGATGCAGAGTGGGCCCTACTTAGCCCTGGTTTCTCCTTCCACCATTTCAGTCACCCACCTGTCTGAAAACACTAAGTACAAAAAAATTACTTTGAAAGACAAAGAGAGACCACATTTGCATGACATTTATTATAGAATTTTGATATATATACCTGTTCTAGCTTATGACTCGTTGCTGTTGTGATTTCTTACTGTACCTAATTTACAAATTAAATTTGATCTATCGATGTTTAGGGGAAGACATAGCATACTAGAGCGCATGAGTATCTGTGGTTTCAGGCATCCCCTGGGGATCTTGGAACAGATCCCCCCAGAATAAGGAGGAACTACTATAATTTCTACAAGTATTCACTTTCAGGCTGGATCCCAGCAAGGAACAAAAGCCATAAGGCCAGTAATATCTTATTGTTGGTCCTGCTGTTGACACAACTGTCCGCCCAGTCTTTGTAGAATCACTGTGTTTAGGAAGTGTGAGGTCACCTGCCATATGTAGATGAACCGAGTCACAGTAAAAACAGTCACCGAAAACCTCATTACTTCCAGATTGCCCACGCTTACCTTACTTCAGAGAGATGACACAGCTTTCATTTAAAAACCTTCAAAGAGAGAGAGATCACAAACACCTGCTAAGTAAAGCACTTAATCAGCAGGTGCACTTTCTGCATGGATTCCAGTGAATCAGAATTGGGGGCACTTATCACATAACCTCTGCATACCACATAACCAGTCACATGCGTGATGATTTGTTTGCATCTGTGCATTAGCAATGTAGTAATGTAGGAATTCATAAAATCACGTGATGATCATGATTCATCACTTCGTTTTACTTTACAGCATCATTTTTTCACACCAGATCATAAAATGCTTAAGATTCCAGTCTCATCACAAAGGCTTTGCATATGATGCATGTTTAGGAAATATTTTGATATTACTTATAAAAGCTCTCGTTATATTGTAGAGTTCATAATTTAATAGGTAAACCTGGAGCTATTTTTAGTGAATGTCCAGCTAAAAGGGTGGTATAGTTTAGACAGGTGATTAAAAGCAAAAATGATTCATTTTGTGTATGAGAAAGACAATGGCTGAATTTTAGCAATATCACACTACCACCAAATCCCTCCTTACTTTCCCCCACTTTGACTAGAGAGTAAGAAGTTAGATGTGGCTTTCAAGTGAAGATTACAGACTAGACACACACCTTGAGCATCACGTTATCTGACAACCTCACAAAACAACAGGGAAAAAATATTGTAAGACATAAAAATACCAAGCACAGAGGGAAATAGGAAAAAATGGAGAATTTGGAGCTAGGAAATGTAAGCAAACCTAAGAATGACCTAGAAGACACCAGGGAAATGAGCACCAGCCCAAAACCATCCTCACGCAGCAATGCAGGTGTTCTTTTGAGGGTAGGTAAAACAGAAGAAGTATAGCCCATGGTTACCACACAAAGTTTGTATCCAGAGCTCTGAAAACAAGGAGATTCTATGAAAGTTTGTATTTAATTGTCAGTACCTCCCAGGCACTCAGATCTCTAGAACCCCTCCAGGGTGGGACACTGAAAGGTTATTCTTCAGGAATTCTGAGCAGCCCAAGAAAATTTTCTAAAGATATTTGTATCAGAGATTCCCCTGTAAAAAGACCAGCTGTGGCACTGGGCAGTGAGGACGACCAGGGCCAAATCGTCCAGCCATCTCTCTCAGACCAATTCAAAAAATGAATTAGGCCTTAGACTTCTCAAGAGACATTTTGCAAGCTGGGAGACAGTAGAGAAATGCCTTTAATTTACACAAAGTGTCTCCTATGATGGTTCATTTTGTGTCAACTTGACTAAGTCATGGGATGTCAAGATATTTGGTCAAATATTATTGTGGGTATTTTTTTTTAATAATAAATTTTATTTTTATATTCCCCCATACAATTGCAAATGCCCCATTCTGACCCCAATCCCTCCCCTCCCGGCCCCCACCCCCCATAGAGTGTCTCTGGTTCATAGTTTTTGTTGATTTTGATTTTCACTTTCTTATAGTTATTCATTTTCCTGGTCCCTTATTTAAGTTTTCTAGATTCCTGCTATGAGTGAGACCATCCGGTATTTTTCTTTTTATTTCTGGCTTATTTCGCTGAGCATGATCCCTTCCAGCGCCATCCATGTTGCTGCAAATTGCCTGTGTTTATCTTTTTTTTTTTTTTTATAAATTTTATTGTTATATTCCCCATACAATTGCAGCCCCCCATTCTGACCCCAATCCCTCCCCTCCCGCCCCCGCCCCCCTAAAAGTGTCTCTGGTTCATAGTTTTTTGTTGATTTTGATTTTCACTTTCTTATAGTTATTCATTTTCCTGGTCCCTTATTTAAGTTTTCTAGATTCCTGCTATGAGTGAGACCATCCGGTATTTTTCTTTTTCTTTTTGGCTTATTTCACTGAGCATGATCCCTTCCAGCGCCATCCATGTTGCAGCAAATTGCATGTGTTTATCTTTTTTGAATGCTGAGTAATATTCCATGGTATATATGTACCACATCTTCTTGATCCAGTCATCTATTTTTGGGCATTTGGGTTGTTTCCAAAGCTTAGCTATTGTAAACAGTGCTGCTATCAACATAGGGGTGCAGGTGTTCTTTGGAATTGATGTTTCTGTGTCCTTTGGGTAAATACCTAGGAGTGGAATTGCTGGGTCATATGGAAGCTCTATGTTTAGTAGGTCCAGAAATCTCCACACAGCTCTCCATAGTGGTTGGACCAGTTTGCACTCCCACCATATTGTGGGTATTTTTGTGAGGGTGTTTGGGGTAAGATTAACATTTAAATGGGTTGAATGAGCAAAGCAGTTTGCTCTTCCTTATGTAAAAAGAGCTCATCCAATCAATTGAAGTCCTTAGCAACAAGAACAAAAATGCTGACCTTCCCATGGGTAAAAAAGAACTCTTCTTGCCTGCTTGTCTTCAAAGAGAGATGTTGACTTTTTTCCTGCCTTCAAACTAACTGAAGCATGGGGTCTTCCCAGATCTTGGTTCTGTTGGCCTTCAGAGGGGAACCACCCATTGAATCTTCCGGTTCCCAAGTCGTGGGACTCAACCATCAACTCTCCCACATCCAGCTTGCCAGCTCAGCCTGCAGATCTTTGGACTTGCCAACCTCCATAATTGTGTGAGTCAGTTTCCTATAATAAATCTATGTAACTCTCATCTATTGATCGATCCCCTACCTCCTTCTCTCTTTCCTCCCTCCCTCCCTCATTTCTCTCCTTTCCAGAAAGCCAGTCAGCTCTCTATCAGTCCACCTTCCTACCTACCCATCTGCACATTCTCTTGGTTCTCTTTCTCTCGAGAACCCTAACACACCAGCTTGGGCTGTGAAGTACTAATACAGTGTGAACAGGCAATAATGATATGTCATATCTCAAAAAAACAATTAGGTACCTCCTTTTTTCAGAGAACTAGAAAGAAATGACCTCTACTAAGGAGACAGAAAAAAAAAATGTGAATGTCTTAGGCCTAGGGTTAGGGCTGTACTGTGGTTGGGGTTTGGAGAGGAAAGAAGAAAAACATGTGGAAGTCATAGATACAGGAAACAGAGACAAGGGTGTCCCTAGAATGATGATTTAGGACTATCCCAGTAGCGGCTCTAAGAGTAATGTAATTACCCCAATGGATTAAACCAAAAGGCTATATCAGCGACATCTCTTGGGTGATAAAAATTGAATGTTGGATTTTTTGACTGAGAAGCAATTCAGGAAATTGGGAAGGAGCTTGGGGAAGACTTAGTAATAAAGTGTATTTTATAGGGCCTCCCCGATGGCGCAGCGGTTGAGCGCTGGGTTGCGAAGATGCCCGCAGCCTCTGCAGCGCCGGTTCGATTCCCGGCTGCTCCCCGGCCACCCGAGGAGGGTCCCACATGGCGCGCAGACCTCTCCTGCCGCCCGCTGCTCCCCTCAGCAGTGTACTTCGGTCCTTCTGCCTGCTCTGCTCCCCGCTCTGGCTCTGGTGAATTCTCTCACCCTCCCGCGCTTCTGACTGTACCCAGTGCATGTATAAACAAAAACAAACGAACAAACAAATAAATAAATAAATAAATAACATGCCTCTATTTAAAAAAATAAATAAATAAATAAAGTGTATTTTATAAACCAACCAAACAAATGAAATTAAAAGTTCTGCAATTGAAAGAATGTGTAATATATAACATGACTCCATTCTCATAAACACTGAATTTTATTTTCAGTTACAACTGTAGCTATGAAACAGCCAAGATTCAAACACCTTTGACCAAGAACAATGGCAATCTCCTAAGATTCAACAACGATTGGAAATGACTGGAGCATGTTGAACAGCACCCCCTTACAGGCTGGTCAAGGGAAGAGACAAAGGCGCACTAAGTCCTCATCTTCCATGGTACGGAATCAGACGACCTGAAACTGAAAAACCCAGAAACTGTAGGGCAAGCATGTTCCCTAGAAAGATGGAGGCAAATGATTAATACAACAACAAAATCATGAGAGCGACTAGGATGGAGGTTCCCTAGAGATGGCAGTAGGACTACTCTGCTCTTATCCTTTTGGGATATTTGCATCATCAAATGATTTTGTCAATTTACCTGTAGTAAAAATTTAAGTTAATTTTAAAGAGAAAAATGACTAAAACCAGGAGTCAGGGAACAATAAGCTCCTGATTCCTATTGCTATAAAAGTGCAATTAGAGCTCTTCTGCATAGCAGATTCCAGGAGAGTTAAAGCCAGCAGACTTCAGATCAGCTGGTGAATCAACCAGATGAGTTCACACCAGTTTCGTCTCGTGACCTCTTGTTGTACACTCAAAAAAAAATCTTTCCTGTAAAGGGGAACATGTTTACATATCCAAGCAGAACTTTCACCAAGAAGTATAAATCATTTGTCTTGGATGAAGAAAACATTCATAGTTAATAATTAATGAAATCAAAATGAAAACCTGCACTAGACTAAACAATGCTGGAGAATGCTAAAGGATCAGTGGATACAAATCATAATTTTACAAAAGTGTGTTTTCCTGTATATTTTGTTTTAAACGGGGTGTGCTACTTACAGCTATTGTTTGTAGCAATGTTATAATTTCTATATTTAGCTCTTTACACTAGTTATTCTATTTTTTAAAGGGAAAAAGCATAGTTGAATGCAAAAGCTGTCTTATTTATACTCCCGTTGACCAAGATGCAATACTCTCATTGATTCATATTATAGAACAATAACTAATAGCCTGCCTAAGAAAAGAGATTTTGCACAATTTACCTGCAAAATGTCCAACAAAAATAAGTTTAGTCTTAGAACGGAACCAGGAAACATAAGCCTATAAAGAAATGGAAAACACCATCCACACAAAGTTGCCTGTTAAATACAATATGATGGTTAGTTGATCTATAGGAAATATTTCCACTGGGAGAATATTTTCACCTTGAGAAGAACATTCAGTGGGAACAGGAGACACGGAAGCCCAGTGGGAGAAGACTAAAGGATACATAGAAAGTGAGGAGTTACAGGTACCAACTCTCGAAGAACTTCACTATCCCGGGATAAACAAAACAGGAAGATCAACAAAACAGGAAGATGTGGGATCAAGAAGGTTTTGTCTTTCCACATTTATATAAGAACCATTTCCTTTTTAGCTTCATTCAAAAGCTCCTATAGACAATCTAAAATAAAAGGAGTGATTCTGTATGCCCTGGAAGGGGGAAGGGAGGGACATGCAGAAGGAGGGAGCTGGCAGGCAGGAAGAACACCTGGGCAGTTGAGCATCAGGCCGTGGCTGCAGTGAGCCCTGTGTGGACTGGGGAGATGAGGATGAGAGAGAACAGCGAGAGGCAGAAATAGGATTCAAGTCCAGTCTGAGTTCATGTAAAACATGCTCATGAAGTGCAGCCTTTGTATCTCACAGGTCTAAAACCAGACCTGTCATTCCATTGTTTGGGGACTAAGGATAAATTTGAAAATGATGCCCATACCATTTGTCAATTTTCCAATGAAACCATTTCTTCAAAGCTGAATTTGGATGAGAGAGGAGGTAGGTCAGCACCCACCATCATTGCACAAATGGCTATAAAGACAAGTATGCAGGGAAATGCTCCCGCCAGCCCTTCCAGCACCTCACATCTTCACAGCGGGAATGCATTCATTCACTTAGTATGGCGGGGCCCTGGAGTGGGTTATATCCTACGACAAAACTACAAGTGCTTCCGGCACACTCCTTTAGTTCTGCCTTTCTAAGCTGTTCCTTGGCCCCTGCTGAAGGGGCCCCTGAGACACTTCAACCAACACAATGAAAGGTGAAACTGCACACAGCAGATTTGTTAAACCAGGCTCACACATTCAGAAGGAAATCTCACCCCCAAATAGCATTGCCATTAGCAAACAATATAATATTTATTAAGCACTCGACCGCCTGGAGTACACTCTTGTAACCAGTAAAGATTAGGAGTTAAAGGCCATAGGAAACATGAATTTTCCTTTCGTAAATGCAGACAGGGAGTTAAGCTGAAATAGTGCACGCTCTCTCAGAGAGCGATAATTTTCCACATGGCCTCAACACCAGTCATTCATGTTCCTAGACCCTCAGGAGATGTCATTCTGGCGCTCCTATCCTTCAGCTCTCCCTCTGAGTCTAAACACAACTCCCCTTCCAGGAAGTGAAAACAGTTGGAAGCGAGTCAAGTTGAGGTCCTTCAAGGATATGTATCAGGAAGATTCATTCCTGGCACCTTCCTGAGACAGCTGCCAGTCCTTCCTGACATGTGGGAGGAGGTGCCCAACAGGTGTTTGTTGAGTTTATGAATGAATGATTTCATGAAGAAATGGCTGGAGGGTATACCATCAAGAATGAAGTGAAATGAATACATTGGATAGCTGAATTAAGAATCAGGAGATGCAAGATGTAGCCAAGCTAATGGAAAGCCTCTCCACTCAACTTCACAATGTCGGCTCTACTAGAGAATGGTTTCTCTATCCCACAAGTTTTTTGCCCAAATATTTTATTCTGTTGGAGCAGTTTCCCATCTTTCTTGCCACTGAGTACTTACAGCCCTACCTGGGTACTGTGGCATTTTCATGACATGAGTGAACAAAGGTCATCTCCACTTAGGAAATACTATTGGCTCCCTGTCATGTGCTGGTGCACTGGGATAAGTGCATGTCGTGGACCCCAGTCTTGAAATGCTTGTGGTCAGTCTGAGTTAACAGACAATTTTACTGTGATTCTTGAGATGCTATGCAGGCTTTGAGAGGGGCAAACCAGCAGAAACGTTGGGCCAAGTTCTGGAGACTTCTCAAGGAGAAAATGGATGCTCTAAAGGGTAGACATATCCACATGAAGAAAGATGGGGAAGACTTTCATGCCAGTTGTAAAAAAAAAAAAAAAAAAGGTGTTTTTTTTTCCTTTTTCCCAATCTTCTTGATATTTTGGACTTTTAAGAGTTTTCTTCCAAAAGCACAACCTAAGTCAATGTATCTACTCTGTGGCTTCTAAAATGTGGGGGCTTCTCATCACTTCGCAAAGAGAAGGCAGTGCTGGTCTGGCTCGGAGGACCTTGACTCTTTCATGCAAATGCATCTTTCTCCTCCTGTGGCCAAGGACCTTTCTGTTAGTACTGCATGTTTGTTCAAGTGGTGAGGAAATATTAAATATCAGAGGTTCTCAGCAGACACCAGACAGTAATCATCAACAGCTGGCAGCAGTGGGAGGCTGAGAGAGCAGAAGAGTCCTCTCAGCTGGGGGGCTTGTGCCCAACCCCAGGCCACTCATTGGCCCCAGACCTGGCTAGATAAGATGGGATTAACCATCTGACTACCAACATCCCTCTTCCCTCACACACGATCTTGTCAGTGTCCATCTTACGCAACTCACTCTAGGCTCCCTCAGCAGTGGCAGGAGAATTAACTGTGTGCTGGAATCATTTAGCCTTCCTCCAGGGAAGGGAAACACCATCAGGAGGATTGTGAGTGTTTCAGGAAATAAAAAAGAACATTTCTGGCAAATGGATATGATTCAATTCAGCAAGTGCCTATCAAAAGGTCCCATGTGTTCTACATCACAGACAAGCAATAGGGAATGTAGAAACAGAAGAGCGCAACCTGGTCCTTGAGCAATTGATATCTCCGAGGGAGACAATTACTCAAAAACAATGTTCTAATTGCAGCTAAGGAAGCAAATGTTCTAGGTATTGTGTCATTAAAAAACAAAACAAAAAAAAACCTGTTCTAGTGAACTCAGTCTGGAGTAGAAGGTATGGGGTTAAGAGAGCTAATTCAGGAAAGGCTTCAAGGAGAGGCCACACCTACTCTGTGCCCATTAATAAGAATATATTTTTCCTCCAGAGATGACAGGTGACAGGCATTCAGGATTGCGGGAGACAGACAAGCTCTCTGTCCTCATGAAATGTCTAGTGTCTGAGGAATAGAAAGTGTCACAGGGGGGTCCCCAGGGAAAGCGGAGGTTCCAGGTTCCCTGCGTCACCCAAGGGAGGGTGGAGCTGAGCAAAGAGGAGGAGAAGCTGGAGAAAGAGAAGTAAGGAGAGAGCAAGGAGGGGACCTGGAGGAGGCACATGGAGCAGGGACACATGTGAAGACGCTGTACCTGCTTCTCGGCCTTGGATTTGTACCAGGGCCTTGAGGGACATGGAAGGAGACTCTTGAAACAGGCATGGGTGAGAGACCCGCGGGAAGGTTAACACGGCAGCCTTTATCTTGATTTTGATTTTGCTCTTTTCCTTCCAGACTTGCCTGGCCCCTTCTGCCCCTTTCCTGTGGGTCCCCTCCAGAAGGTGCCTTAGACTTGTGGCAGGCTTTTGAGCCTCAGCAGTCCTGCTTTGGGCCAGCCCTGTTTGGTTGGGCATTTACCCACGAGGGGATGGGTGGCTTAGGGTGTTTTGTGTGAAAACCATTTTATGTATCCGTTCCCTTCTCTTTATTGTACGCTGATTGTATTAACGTTCCTTTAAAGGCCTTACCCTCAGGAGTATGTTTTATCTTGACGCAGTGGAGGGCAGAATCCATTTAGAATGGACAGGTTTGGGGGTCCCCAGGTGCCCTTCATCCTGCCCTGTAACAAATTAATAGGAGAGGACTTTTTGCAGTAGACCTGGAGGTAAAGGCCATTCGCAAGGGGCCAGAAGGAACACCTGTGCAATGCACAGAAGTGTGAAGGAGTCGAGCACACTGGGGAACTGGTTGTTGGATAAACCCAGCAACCCTTCCTCTTGCCCACACATCTGTTAAATCAATATTTATGCCACGGCACAAGGACTGCAATTGCAAGACTGAATAAGCCTGGTGGAATTCATTATTTTTGTCCTCTAAACAAGCCAAGGACTATATCATGTCAAGCCAATCAGTATTGATCTTCTATTTCATATCTTTTTAGATGTTGAATTTTATATTTTTCTTTTTTAAAGATATTTTTTGCTTTCATTAATTTCACTAAGACATTTTGTTGACCTCTGTGCTGGCTATTGTTGCTTGTGTCTATTTCTTCCTTCTGCCTTGACTTTTCTTCGTTTTCAAGTATGTCCTTCATTCAGTCTTTTGGTAAACGCTAAGGATGATAAATTCTTTTATTCTCAGTTTGAAATTTTCTCTATGGAAGCCTCCTACTTGAATATGAGTTGACTCCGGCAAAACATGATAAATTGACAGTTACTTTTATCACTTGGAAAATATTGTTCCATTGCCTTTGGCACCTACTCTGCTAAGGAGAATTCACTGCCATTGTATTTGTTATTGTTTTCCTGTAAATCATCCTCTTCTCTCTGTTTAGTTTCCAGAGTGGTCTTTGTAAACATAATGTTCTACAATTTTACTACAATGGTTTAGATTTAAATTTATTTTTCTTTATCCTGCTCACTTCTGTCATTCTTCAGTTCTGGGAAACTCAAAAGTCTCTGTTCTATCATTTTCTTTTTTTTTTTTAATTTCTCGATTAACTCCTTCTGTATTTTAAATAAATTACTTTGGATTGTCTTCAATTAATTGCTTTCAACCTTCTACAGTCTAGCCTTTATTTCATCTATTGAGCACAATATGTCTATCATTATATTTTTAATTTCCAATTTGATTTTGGATGGTGTGTGTACATGTTCTTTGTTCACTAATAGCTTGTTTTGTTCATATTATCTTCTTGCATGTGTCCCTCACTATCTTTCACATATTTATGTAAAACTTTTTCAGACTGCACTCTCTTTATTCCACGTGCCTTAACTCATCTAATCATGGATTTTTATTGACTGCTTTTAATATATTCATGTTTTATACATTGGTGTGTAGGCTCATTCTGAATAGGAAGTGCTACTGCTTTTCTCTCTGCAAATGGGAGTGGATATGTTTGAGTCTTCATTTACTCCTCCATGTCTACCCTTTCCTGCACCCCAAAGCCCCCTGGAGCACCTGCCATAAATAAGTCTTATATTGGAAACTATGAGATTTTGCTCCAAACACACCCATCTCTACAGTCACTAAGCCAGGAGGTTTTCTTGACTCAAAATTAAAAGGCACATAACTTCTTACAAACTAAAAGTAGCAAATTTTCTCACCAGCAGGAAGATCCATACCCCAGCACCACTGTAAGCAGTGATCCTGGCACCACAGGGGCACTTTGCCCCCAATTACTCCACAGGTCTAAACTCAACCTCCCTGTTTCCTTGGGAGTGCACAGGCCTTCAGGTCTGTCACTGCTGTCAACTCATTATTTTGTTTGCTAAGCCTCAGAGATGCTTACCCTATTTCTTAACTGGTGTAGGGTTTGTTCCCTTTTAACTATCATGTCTATATCTTAGAAGCAACAGAATTGAGTGGACTCAAAACAAATTCATGATCTCATCCTGACATGTTACCCATCCTTCAAAGTCAGATGTTTGCTCATTCTTGCCTCCATGTCTTTCTCTTGATTTTCCTTCTGCTTGGAATGTCCATTGTCACTTCTGCCATACGAGTTCTTCAAGACTCAACTCATGCCTCTTCTTTATAGGAATACTCCATGTTGACCTCCACCATTTCCCCAGCCCCTTGATTTGTTCTCACCATCAACAGATTGTGCACTTCTTGAGAGCAAAGACTAGATTGGTTTCATCTCTCATTCCCCTTAGATTTCACTGTGACTGTTTGATCAATATTTACTGAATGAGCAATGAGTGTAAATGTGCTTGAGTTTTGGAAAGTCCAAATACACAGGGCCATATTTTGACTTCTCTCAAATCTACCAACCTTGCTAAAAATAAAACGTGAGATAAAACAACTTTTCTTTTAAAGACACCCCAAACTCCTAAAGCTATACTCAAGTGTCCTGAAAATGTGTGGAGCTTTTGCAGTCTTTCGGTTCCAAGAAACCCAAAGCAGTTTGTTCTCCTTGCCATTTCGAAAGATAAATAGGATTTGTGGAGAAATTATGCAAACTTTCCCTGGAAAATAAAAAGATTTCTAAAAAACCCACAGGCAAACCTCTGGAAAGCCAAAATCAACTAGCTTCATTTTACATGCAGAACTTTCTACACCTCACATTATAAAATAATGTGGATGATTAAATCTCACTGAAATTTAAGAAAATCAAGGTACTACACTCACCAAGAAATATTAAATGTTATGCATATGTGTGTCTGTCTATGTCTACACACACAAGTAAATAAGACGAGCATCTTCATGCAAGTGAATGAATAAATGGATGAATCAGAGAACATGACCAATATTTTTTACACAACTGGCACCTACACTTCAAAAGTAAAGACTTACAGTTCTCCCAAGCAACTTGCTCTCAAGACCTGTGACTGTGCAATCATCTCTTTGGAATGGCCTCCCCTATCTTGAATACCTGGGACAAGTTTTAGCTTACGTCCTACCTTCTCTGAAAAGCTTCTGACCCTGGGCTTGCCCCTGCTGCTATTTTCACACCTTTCCCAGGGCAAGTATTGTGGTTCCTTCTTTACATGAGTCTGCTCTTCACTGAGCTGTGGCCATCTGAGGGCAAGAGCCCAGAACTTTCCCCTCCAAATCCCAGTCCAGCTCCATGTTTGATACACGGTAGGTGATTTTGATGAATGAATGAGTGAGTGAGTGAGTGAATGAATGGATCCCAAGAATAGAACTACCCTGAAAATATATTTTCCATCAAAGAACAAAGCAATAAACAGCTTCCACTTTGTCAAAAGGGTCTTTTGCTAAACACAGTCTCAAAAGTTTCTGCAAAGCATTGCGCACTTTCCATCTGAATAGCATGGTCCTCCTAAAACTAAAGTAGACGCCCCTCCCTTAAAATATCAGCCATTTTATACCAGCAAATAAACACTCAAATGACATGTTTTTCTATTAAAAACTCATGGGCCTTAAATTTCTTTTTAATCACAGGCTTTAGTATTATTACACGTGTTCCATTAACAGGCATATCCAATGAATTCCCTTTCATAAACACTAGTAAGTTCAGTGCAAACCAGCCAGGTGATTAATTTATAATTCTTGACACATTAGGGAGGTGGGTTGGAGCTAAGAAGTAGCCAGCGAGTCCCAGGATGGACTGCCTTTTATGCCAACTCGAGGGACACACACAGAGAAGGGCTCTTGCAAACACCTGAGCCTGCACACACACACACACACACCACCCATGAACACCCACTGTAGTGAGCTGGCATTCGATCCAAATTTGAGAAATCAATGCCTGAAGGCAAATAGCTGAGCCTAAACTGTTGCAGGTTCCTTTTCCCATAAAAATAATAATAATGAATAAAAATAGTTGGAGTTTGGCCAGAGCCTGCAAATGCAACACAATTTCTAAATTCAGCATCTTCTGTCCCCCACCCACATACCCCCGACTTGCTCCACCACCTCCTCGCCTCCCTAAGCAGGTTACTCTTGATCTCCACTGGAAAGTCATTCAAGAACTACCCCAACCCGGGACGCCAAATGCTTTCTCCCTAAACCTCGCAGACAGATTCAATTTGCAAGAAGGAAAGAAACAGCGGACTGGGGTTGAGGGGTGATAACTGGCTGTGTGATTTTAGGAGACAACCCCCTCTCTGTGCTCTGCCTAAAGTTCCATATGACTAAACGAGAACGTTGGCTGTGAGGAGCTCTTTCCCTTCTTATTTTGTTTTTTGTCACAGTGTAAAGCATGATCTCTGGAGCCAGACTGGCAAGGGTTTCAGTTCGAACCTCTGATTTGTCTGTTAGATAGTCATGCTGACCCCCTAGTGGGCAGGGCACTAGAATGTTGGTGGGGGGTAAGGTGAGCCGTGTACACACGTAGAGGTGAAGACGTAACCCTCCAAATTTATGTAGTCTGGTAAATCACTACACATAAATAAATGCACTGGCCACGTGGGCGATGCCTTCACTGACCATTCCACGGGAACGTTGAGAAGTCAGCCTGGCCCCTAGTAAGCCTTATTTAAAGTGTTGTTGCTATTACTAAGGGGGTTGCGATTGTATGGGGAATATAAAAATAAAATTAAAAAAAAATAAAGTGTAGTTGCTATTACATTAGAAACATTAGGGAATTATTTCTGGAGGCCATATTGTTGACACTTTGTTCTCATTTCTGTGTTTCAGAAAAAAGGGAACCAGAAACCAAAGCCAAAGCCTTAATGTTTACTTCTGGTGACAGGAGGGGACCCTCGTTGCCCCTAATCCCTAACGCCAGAGGCTCTGGAACATCACAGATCAATCAGGCCTGCTGAGCTGAGTTGCTGGTGCTGCTGGGGAGTCTGAGGCACAGGGGAGAGCCGACAATGGGGATTCTGAGTGCTGGCAGCCCCCGGGAAGGGCACTCCCCCCGCCCCCAGGCTAGGTCTCATGTCCCAATTTCATGGTCCCCAAAAATCACACATCAAAAGCCCAGTGACTAACTGTGACTAAATTAATATGGAAGTTGATCCACTTGAAAAACCCTGCAAGGTGGTCCATTAGGGTCACCTTCTGGGGATGCTGGAGGGGTGGCGGGGCGCTCTCCTGACCTGCACGGTGCATGGAATGGGAGGAAACGCTGACAGTGCAGAAAACTTCACTGGACCTAAAGCCCAGGATAGAAAAACAAACTCAATTCAAATGATTCAGCCTTCCAGGATCCCAGCTCCTAAGGTGATTTCTTCCTAAATGAGTCACTGGAAAGTGCTCTTTCAAAAGTAGGTATTTACTTTCCTTCTATAAAAGCTGGAATACATTGCTTAGTAATAATGAGGGAAAAAATAACAGTGACATAAAATGAGGTGGGAGGATGAACCCATGGCACGACTCGCCTTGATCTGTGCACGCCTCTGGAATGCAA
The DNA here is from genome assembly GCF_964194135.1 of Talpa europaea. Classification (NCBI taxonomy): domain Eukaryota; kingdom Metazoa; phylum Chordata; class Mammalia; order Eulipotyphla; family Talpidae; genus Talpa; species Talpa europaea. Next base: position 139,303,344 of record NC_140071.1, on the reverse strand, counting down.
GGACCGCCTGATCTTCTGCCTTTGGTCCTCACTGATAGCGCCCTATCCTGGGAGACCCAAGCTTCATAGCCCAGGAACGCCCACCCTGGAGCCTTGTGTCCTGAGAAAGCTCTTGGCCTCTGTGGACTTGTGTCAATGTGTGCTCAACCCAAAGGTTGAATCAACCTCAGCCTTCGTCCTCGATGGTTTTAAGCTGTCCCACCTCAGCCATCGGTGGGATAGGAGTTGCTCAGCCTTTGCACATTCAGGCTTGCACACTTTCCGGGGTGGTGTCCAGCAGGTGGCTAAGAAGCAGGTAGAAGAGTCTCAGCTCAATCCAGGTGGGTTAAGGAGAGTGGAGAAGGTGCCTCATAGGTGAAAGAGTGGAGAAGAGCCTGCTAGAGCCCCTTTTTAAAATTACAGTCATCCGTGAACTGTTTAGCAGTGAACCCTAAATTAAATTATGAGTTTTAGTGAATAAGACTGTATCAAGTTAGATTCACCAGTTGTGACACATACTACTCTAATGCAAGACGTTAATAATAGGAGTAAGGATGTGCAGGGGGAAATGCACCCCTGCGAACACTCTGTATTTCCTGCTCAGTAACCTTAAAACTGCCATAAAATTTGTCAATTAGTTAAAAACCAACATCTCCAGCTCTCCCTTTCTCTAGCACACCTGCCATCACATCTGACTGTCTTCGTTCAGGCTGCTGTAACAGATTACCACAGTCTTGTGCTTAATGCAATAAACACTTATGTCTTATGGTTCCAGGGGCTGGAAAGTCTGAGATCAGGGGAAGAACACTTGGGGTGAGCTGTGTGCCCTCTGCCAGGCTGCCAACTTCTCTTCCTATCCTCACATGGCCGAGAAAGACTGAACTAGCCTATCTACTTTTAAGGGCACTAATCCCATTGCATAAGGGCTCTGTCCTCAAGAACTAATCACCTCCCCAAAGTCCCACCTAATCATCTGGTTTCTCTTCAGGTATATAAATATTTCGCCTTTCACCAAAAGCCCCACCTTCTATACCATCACACTGAGGATTAAGTTTCAACATACGCATGTCTCACAACTTCCAAGACTTGTGGGCAAACAGCATGTAGGATTTACAGAATTAGGTCGTCAGGAATTCCATGTCTGTACACAAACCACATACTTAATTTTGATACAGATGGTATATGGTATTTTCTGTTCATTAAATTCCTCAATATAACTTTATAGTAAGAATGCTCGTCTTGTATTTCATATAGTCCCAGGGGTGCTAGGAAAGGGGATTAAGCCACCCAGCAACACTGCATGAAACTAATTAACTGGCAGAATTCACAAATGCTTACTAGGTTATGTTACTACATGCAGAGGAAGAAAAGGTGGTGGAAATGGGCCATGATGTCTATGGAAAGAAGAAAGTAAATATCAGTCCATATTTCGTGACAAGCACTCAGCGGGAGTGTCCATCATCATTCCATCACCCTGACAGTGCTTGAAGGAGGCATTATCAGTGTTCTCATAAAGATGAATGAACTATTATAGTTCGGGAGACAAGCAACTTTCCGAGACTCCCCAGCTCATATGGAGAAGGAAATCAAGACCACCTCAAGCAAGCAACCTTTCCCATTACTACCCCCGAGTTCTCAACAAGAGAGTTTTTAACTAAAGGAAAATCACAATAGAAAAAAAAAGCCATATAAAATCTCTTTCTAGAACTGATTCTAAAATCAATTTCCACAAGGAAAATTCAAATTCCTTATTGACTTCCAGGGTTGGAAAAATGAGCCAAAATCTTTTATGGAACAAGGCAGAGAGATGATAATGGAGGATCTTGGCTGACTGCTGACCAAGGGCTAAACACACTATGTGTGTTATTTTTTCTGTTTATAAAGCAAACCTGTGGAATATGCTATTATTATAGCAGAACTGCCCCAGGAAAATCAGGACAGGTGGTCACCCTAAATGTAAGTCTTGCTCTTCACTGTGATGGAGCCATTTAGCTCACTGATAGAGCTCTACACCAGCATCACCACAAAGGGCAGAGGTGAGATAAGTGAGTTGAGAGGTTGTTGTGATAATCCAGGAGAGACATGATGGTGGATGTGTGAGAAAGGGTCAGATTCTGGCATGTTTTGAGAGTAGAAACTATGGATCTGGCTAGAGAATTGTGTGAGGAGAGAGCTTGAGAGCTGAAAACTATGGCTTCAAAGTCTACATGGTTTCCTTAACATTATTTACAATAATCAAGTCACAAAACTACCAACATGCCCACTGAGAGATGAATGGATAAAGAAATCGTGGGATACACTCTCGGTGGAATACTACTCAGTCATGAAAAATGATGAAGCAGTGCCTTTGATGGGCAACATGACTGGATCTTAAGGGGATAATACTAAGTGAAATAAGTCAAAAAGTGAAAGTTACTGGATGGTCTCACTCATTTGTGGACCAAAGAACACAAACTGGTAAAACACCACAAAAATAAATTTAGACTCTGAAAAATACGGTGGTCACCAGAGAGGAGAGGTGGAAGGAGCAGATGGAGGGCGTAAGATGAGAGTGTGGTGACCAGTGAGCTTGGGTGAAGGGTGAGGGAAGAATGAGCACATACAAATGGGTATAGCTGTTCTCCCCAAATTATGTGGTTTTGCAAATGAGTGGCAAATAAACACAAAAACAGCCAGGATGTTGGCAAGGCCCCTAATCTCTAGAGCTAGTTCACTTCACTGGGGGTGAGGGGGAAAAGGGAGAGGCAGCACCTCAATGTCCTAACCTGGAACATGTGGAGAGGGGAAGAAGCAGGGGAATGAACGAGATCATTCAACACAGATCTTGGGACACAGTGGCTGCAGCGCAGGCCCAGCCTGCTCCTAGCACACCGGGAAACAGGACCAGCTCGGGAAGTGGCCGTGCAGGTTTACACGTGAGTGGGGTCAATGCCCAGTGAATTACACCCTTGAAGAGCACCATGACTTGTTTCGTCTCCTGATAGCCCTTCCACCTTACGTCTTGCTCCCAGGAAGGATGGCTGGCAGCACTTTAGGTTGTAGTTAAGGCGATGAAGATGATGCAAAGAAAGAACGGTAGATGGAGGTGTCTCTTCAACACCAGTTGTGGTTAGAACCTCAACATCCTGCATTTGCTCACTCCAGTGCCTAAGGGAGTAACTAATCCCCCCACAAGGTAATGCCTGTATATTAACTGGACCGGGCACCCCAGTACTGGGAGTCAGTCAGCTGCTTTCTCAAGGGTAAATCATCATCAAATTATTATTATTATTATTTAGACACATATCCCAAGACAAAAACCAATTTCCGCAAGTTTTTATACTGATGCAATTCAAACTATTATAAACATTGAGTGTGCTATTTTAGGGGGAAAAGTAGTCAGTTTCTGAGGGACATTTTGCTTAGTTGGGGTCCACGCCGGTGCCCGACCATCAGGCTGGACTGCTGGCCTGTGGGTTGGCTCTGTAAGGTGCCGCCACTTCCTGCACATGGATCCTCTCTGATTGTTTTTTTGATCACTAAGTTAAACCATCATCTCACACAAAATAATTCAAAATGGATTAAGGGTTTGGGTGTAAAACCTGAACCCTAAAATACATACAAGAAAACATAAGGGTACATTCCTGAGTCAGCCTCAGAGGTGTGTTTGGGGACTCAGCTCCCACAGCAAGGGAAACCAGGCAAAAATACACAAATGGGACTACATCAAACTAAAAAGCTATCGGCAGCCACTTCAGCATGAGTTTGATCCCCAGCCGGGGAGCTGAACCACAGGGCACAGCAGACCTCCTCTGTCTCCCCGCTACTCCCCTCAGCAGTGTGTTTCAGTCAGCCTGCCTGTTCTGTTCCCCATTCGGTCTCTGGTGAATCCTCTCACCCCCCACCTCTGGCCTATACCCCAGTTCTTGTATGCATAAATAAATAAAATAAATCTTTGAAAAAATGAAAAGACATCCTACTGAATGGGAGAAGTTGTTTCCACATCCTACATCTAACAAGGGGTTAATATCCAAAATATAGAAAGAACTCATAAAACTGAACAATAAAAAAAGATGGAAAAAATGGACAGTGGACCTGAATAAAAAACGTCTCCAAAGAAGACACACAAATAGCCAACAGGCACATGAAAAGATAGTCATCATCTCTTATTATCAGAGAGATGCAAATCAAAACTCGACACATGTGAGAGTAGCCATCATCCAAAAGGCAAGAAACACGCGAGGGGAGCAGTCGAGGTGGATGCCCTTGTGCGCCGTGGGCGGGAATGTAAATTGGCGCAGCCATGAGAGAAGCAGTGTATCGACAGACGGCTCCAAAGAGTCAAAAGAAGAAATTCCAGATACTCCAGGAATCTCTCTTCTGCGTATTTACCCAAAATACACAAAATCATTCATTTGAAGAGGCAGACAGGCAGACGCCTCCCCACCCTTGCTGCAGAGCTATCTACAGGGGCCATGGACAGCAAGCAAACTCAGCACCTGTCGACTCCCAAAATAAAGAAACAAGATGGGACACATATACCCAGTGGAATACTATGCAGCTATAAACAATATGAAGAAAGCTCTTAGCTCATATAAAGCCATATAAAACAGAGGCAGGAGGCGACCGCCTGCCTGGGCATTGCCAATTCTGCAGGAGGCCACAGGCCACCTTCCCAGCAGTCTCCAGACGTTGTTTCCAGACAGAATGCTCACATGTCCACACCCCTCCAGGGTTTCCTTTCTTCTGTGGGTGTTTGTTTTATATTATATTATATTTATTGGGGTAATGTTGATTTACAGCACTCTGTGTTTTGGGTGTGGGTTCGCCCCTCTACAAATGCCTGTTACCATCCCATGCCCACAGCAGAGACAGCCACCCCCGCCATGGTCCATGGAGCTCCTGCGTTTCATATCTAAGAAAACAGCTAGTTCTCATGTAGAAGGGAGGCGGGGAGAGAGGGAGGACAGGAGAAAAGACAAGTATGCAAAGGCCTACCACTTGCAGGCCCTTTGCTAAATATTTGATACACATTATCTCATTTAATCCTAACAATCCTATAAATAGGTGAGGACAGTGAGGCTCAGAGAAGCACCCTGGCTGGCCCCGGGGCGAGAGCAGGTAAGCAACAGCAACTGACTGACAGGACCACCTCCCTGCAGGCAAGGTCTCCTCAGAAGCCCTGCTCCTTTCCGCCTTGGCCTGCTTCCTTGGAACCTGTCAAATCCCCACCCCAAAGCAAGGTCCCCACTCACCCTTGTATTCTTGTTTATTTGCTTGTTTGTTTGTTTGTTTTGGAGATTTACATAGAAAAGCCCATTTCTGCAGAAGCCTCCCTTGGATTCATCCAGCATTTTCCTGGAAAACCAGGAGAAAAGAGCATTTGCGAGTTCAGCGGTGTCCTGGCACAGGGAAGTGGCGAGAAGAAAGGGCTCTTTGTGGCTGGTGTTGCCCATGGACGTAATCTCATTTTCAGCTAATCAATTCATATACAGTAAAAGCCTAATGTGATTCCTCGTTAGCCCAGGGCCATAAAGACCTGGTCCGAGGCTGCCTGGAATCCCCAGGGGCCGGCACCCCCACTCCCCGATCATCAAATCGGCTGCCGTGAATCATGTTTAATGGCCAACCTTATTTTTTAAAAAAGAGGGGGGAGAGCCTCGTCTGATTATTGGTGTCAAAGAAAACAAGCTGGTTTAGCAAAATCTCATTTTTTTTTTTCAGGGAAGGAGGGGGCTCAGGGGCGGGGGTGAAGGAAAAGAAAACCCTGAGTCACTTTTGTCAGGTCTTTAGCTCTGACCAGCAAAACAGACCCTCAAGAGGGGGCCTTTCAGCAGGGGCCTGCAGGGGGGGCCATCAATGGTCCCTTTATTTGCCAAAGATGGATTATTTTAAATAAATCGCAGAGCACTTTCACTGAATAAACAGCGCCTTGGTGGCTGATTGCACAGCACACGCGGCCCTGCGCCCCAGAAATCCTCCAGGACTCCAGGACAGGGCTGGGGAGGCGGGGGGTGGGGGGCAGAAGGGGGCTGGCCTCTGACTTTGCAGAGGGGACCCCAGGTTCAGGTCAGCCCAGACCGGTGTGAGCTTAATCGGGAATATGTATTTAAAATATTTCGGAAAACCACAGGACAGAGACCCAAAACTGCACAAGGCAGCCTCAGAAGTGAGCCATCTGTGTGTCATTTTTATTTGCGTTTGATATGTTAAAGGCCCCGACGGGCATGGCCGGGAAGCCCATTCAAACATTGCAGAGATTCTTTGGCCCAAGCAAGAGGACTTTCTGGGGTCCCCCCACTGTCCAGGGCCCTTCTCCTCCCCCAACAACCCCCTCCGCCCCCCGCCACCACACACCCTGCTGCAGGCCGGTGAGCATAAGGTCTACCGTGAGAACTGCTTCTCAATGGCGATTTTCAAATCCCTTTTTAAGAATCTCTGCACAATCTGACCTTGTTTGAGAAACGGGTTAAATCAAGTGATTTATTATGTGAGGAGCAGAGTGAGTACAGGCAGGAGTCAAGCTGATGCTAGAAGCAGGAAGGGCCCCTTGAGTCCTTCCCCAGGAACCCCAGGAGCCTGAATAAGAGGTGCTGAAGAGTGGGGGACGTGGGCAAATCACGTCAGGAGGACAGGTCCCCGGCTGTGTGGCAGACGCAGAGTATTGATTCTGACAGCCGGAGTTCCAGAAAGTGAAATGACTCTCATCTGCTAATATCCCCCAAATGTAATCACAACAAGCCAACAGCTACCAGCCACCTTGATGAATAGCAATGGAAAAAAAAAAAGATGGATATAGTCAAGCCTCACAAAAATCTTAGAATCGGGGCTTTCTCTTGAGAATGTCAACACATACTACTTTAATAAAGGACTTACCACCCTCCCCCAAACGGAGCTGTGAAATTCTTCCCCAAAGGTGACACCATTAATTGCATTTGCAGTTAACACAATTAAACTAGAGCTGAAAGACTGGCCTGCACCTAATAAATCTCAAATGTTAAGAGGGATAATCAAGTTGATAAATCATCAGGCTACACCACCTGAGAAAGTATATAAAAGCCCAAGGTCGTGGGAAAGGATGAGCAGTTAATGGTGGCTGACAAGTTAGCCTGTCGACCTCAGTGCAGACGGCACAGGTATTTTGTGATTTCTTAGTTAGCTTCGCACAGAATTGTAAAGACTACTTTAAAGGTGCCCACTTTGGAACTTGCTATTGACATCCCAGAGGATGGTCAGCCAGCTCTGCAAATTCAGACTGCCAGGGCCTCCCTGGTGGCGCAAGGGGTTAAGCACCGGACTATGAAGCAATCTGCAGCCTCTGCAGCACGAGTTCAATCCCCAGCCAGCCAGGGAGCTACCCACATGGCACAGCAGACCTCTCTTGTCTTGCCCGCTGCTCCTCAACAATGTAGTTCAGTAGGTCTGCCTGTTCTGTTCCCTATTCGGTCTCTGGTAGATCCTCTCACCCCCCCGCTTCTGTGGACTGTACCCCAGCTCTTGTATGCATAAACACATAAATAAATCTTTAGATTCAGACTGTCAGTCAGAAGCACCTCATCTTACTTCCATAGATGAGTAGGGTGAAGTAAGTTCATAACGACCTTGTGCTCATGACCTTGAAGCAATATGAGGAGGTGGACATACGCACAAGAAAGTTGTCCTTCCACTAGGGTGGCCATGGGTAACTGTCAGTCTGCAAAGTGGGTACAATTTAGACAAGTGACTATCTCTGAGCGTGAGCATCTTCATATAAAAATGGCGGGAGTACTACCCAATTCAATGTTAAAAATGTGGCTTTGAAGATTAAGAACAAAGGAATACAATGAAATCTTGAGAGTAGCCGCAAAATAAATACTGGGTTGTTTTGCTTTGTTTAAGAAAATAAATGCTTCAGGAAAGAGTGTCAGTGACTGAGCCCCAAGTCCTACTCATGAGTTCTAGAAAATTAGGAGGTGATGGGACAACAGTTTGTTTCCAAATCAAAGTAGACCTTAAAAGAGGGACATAGACTTTGTAATGAGCAAAGAGTAGCCATGAATCTTCACTTGATTGTGAATAATACAATCAGAACCCGTCTCATCACAGGACCCTCAGACATAAGGAAATAGACTGGGACATGTTCGCTCTGATTAAAAATAAGTGACGCAGCAGCAATAGAAGAAAGCTGAGGAGAAAGAAAAATCTGAATTTGACGTTTGAGGTCTGAGGAATGAGAAAATCTATTAATTCACTCATTTATTAAAAATACATTTAATGAGCCCCTATTACTGTCAAATATTGATCTAGAGAAAATAAATAAAAAAGAGCTATCATTCTACATAGACTGAGGGTCTTGCAAATAAATAAACACAACGTGCTATGTCTCATAACCAGCATCTACAAAATAAGACACAAAATGGAACCGAATGTGGTCTGTTGAAGCCCAGAAAATCAAGACTGGTCCCCCCCAAAGTAAAGCTATGTTGAAACTCGCTCTATAAACTTCGCCAGAGAGAGAAGACAGGAACAGCATCCAGGCAGAAGGAATAGCATGTGAAGAACATGGAGACCTGAACTTGAATGTCATGTTCAGGAAACTTGGAGAGGTTCAGTACAATTGAATTTAAGGTGTATGGACAGGAATATGAAGTTAAGGATTCAGGCAGAGGCCAAATCAGGAAGGCTGTTAGGCATCATGACAAAGAGCTGAAATTTTCCACATTTGTTGCAAGGAAGCCAATAGAAACGTCCAGGATTCTAAACAGGTCAATGTCATGAATGGAAATAGGAGACCCCAGAGGAAGAACTAAAATGTTGAGTTTGATGTCAATCATGGCGAATGTGTGTGAGAGCAGGGGGGACCCCCAGATCATCAGAGTGGACGGTCAAGGTGGAGATCTGGAGTAACTCCAGCCTTAGGGGAAGTAGCCAGGTAGAAAGATGAATTTTGAAGTTGCTGCATGAAGGTGACTGGTGACTGTTTCCGAGTGGCTAAGACATCCTGGGGAAGGTACAGAGAGAAATCAGAAGAGAATTCTGAAGTAAATTGTGTGCTCACGAAGAAGGCAGACAAGCCAGACAACAAAAGCAAGGACAGGGCAGGCAGGGAAGCCAGGAGGACGGCCAGCCTGCAGTCAGGATTCACAGAGGACAAAGATGGAGCTTGACAGAAGCGAGCGGAACCCCCTCCAATTGAGGGAGTCGGGATGCCGAGCCTGGCAGAGAGGGGGAGACATCAACAGAGCCCACAGAGTAGAAAACACACTCCTTCCCTGAGAAAACTCAATGTTTATCTGGAAACAGCAAGGCTAATCTTTATTAAAATAGCAAATAATACATGACAAGGTATAGCTCGCTGGACAGGGTGTGGTGCGTCTGCTAAGAGCTGCAAAAAATTTGAGAAGGGCAGGCTTGGAGATCAGGAAAGGTTCGTGGATGAGTTTGACTTATCTTGGCCTTGAAGGCTAGGAAAGAGCTGGCTGGGGAAGCAAGATCACAATAGGCCATTCTAGCAGGAGGAAATTCCTGAGCTCCAGCCAGGAGACAGGAATGAGCGCAGTGTTTGGACAAGACAGCTGAGCGCCCCAAACTGTCGGGTAGAGAACCTGGATTTGGAAAGGCTAGGAAACGAGATAGGATAGGTTGGAATGAGCTAACATATGAAGGGCCTTGAGAGTCTGTAGAGAAATTGGTGTTTGTCCCCCAGCCTTCGGCAGAGCAGTATCTTCAGTTCCATGCAGTGCTGGCCCAGGCGGGAGGCATCCGTTCATTTTTTCTCTTTTCCTTCCAGCAAGGGATGAGCTAGATGCCTAAGATCACATAGGCCAAGGTGCGTGGATCAGACAGGTTCAAGAGAGCAGAGTGATGGACGGTAAGAATAGAAAAACTGGAAAGGAGGTGCCACAAGACCAGAAACCTGGCTCCCACAATGCCAAGAGCTGGAGGTGGGGGTAGAAGGGATTAGCAGGGCCACTGACCCAGCTATAGAAACCAAGATCCTCAGGCACCAACGCCCAGATCACAGAGCACAAGATCCACGCAGGTACCAGATGCTGTAGGTAGGGCGAGTCAGGAGCGCAGGGCTGAAGGTGAAGAGATGGAGATGGAGGCCATTGTAGAAACCTGGCCCCTTTCAAATTCTACAGTTTATTCAAAGTCAACAGCAAACAAGCCACTCCTCGAGGGAGTGAGCCCCTCCCAAAGAGAAGACTATATCCCTGCAGTCTCTGAGCTGGCACAGGGGAGCAGTCCTTCTGCCCACCTGCAACTATGCAGGTGCTTCTTTTCACCAACTCCCTCCCTCCGCAGGGCAGCAGCCTCCTGCCTGCCCGTGACCTGTACCCACCGGGGTTTCTCCTCACTGACTTCCCTCAGTGGAGGCCGCTCTCCTCAGGGATGCCCGCCAGGGACCATGCAGGCCTCTCCCAGCAAACCTGTCCCATTTGGGGCAGCTCTTCCTGCCCGCTGGTGTCTATGCAAGTGTCCTTTACTCTTCCGTCCCTTTTCCCTAATAAACCTGCTCTTTAAATATATGGGCCTCCCCTGTGGCGCAGCAGTTGAGCGCTGGGTTGCGAAGCTGCCCGCAGCCTCTGCAGCGCCGGTTCGATCCCCGGCTGCTCCCCGGCCACCGGAGGAGGGTCCCGCATGGCACGCAGACCTCTCCTGCCACCCGCTGCTCCCCTCAGCAGTGTACTTCAGTCCTTCTGCCTGCTCTGCTCCCCGCTCTGGCTCTGGGGAATTCTCTCGCCCTCCCGCGCTTCTGACTGTACCCAGTGCATGTATAAATAAATAAATAAATAAATCTTTTTAAAATAAATAAATAAATAAATATAACTGACATCTCTGTCTCATGGAGAAACTCCCCGGGAAACTCGCTGCTTGCCTCTGAAAGGAGCTCTGGGGAAACCTTTCCCTGAATGAATCCCAGGACCCCACTCTCTAAACCCATCAACTCCAAAACACATCATCAGCATCACCCCATCCTGCTTCCACCGTAACTGGAGATCCAGTCCAGTGAGACACGGCTAGGATTTAGTCCACAAGCCCAAGACAAGCCCATCTCCTGAGGAAGGGCCTGCCACAGGCCTCTTTCTCTGATTGGCTACATCTTTGTTCCAACTAAGCCTGACTCTCCCAAAGGACACAATTTCCCCGAAACCCTCCTTGATGGGGGCTCCCCTCTATCAGAGCTGCTAGAGCTGGAAAGTGAACAGGTGTCCAGTTTCTTCTTCTTGTTACTTCCATCCTTTTCCTCCTGCCTAAAATCCACTGCCTCCTGAGAATGAACGCCATCGGCACACCCACCCTGTGCCTTCTCGTGGCAGCATCTGGAAACCCAGGGGGCCACTTCCTCTTTCCTTCACAGGTTAGCTCTGGCTTCCTGCCGCGCTTTCCAACGTGACTGTGATAATTCCTGGCAGTTATCCTCACAAATAACTTAAATAATCTGGCCCTCGATTCCTGCGCTGCTGCTTCTCCAATGACCTTGTCTTCTACTACCTGGGCCTCCTGGGAGAGCCGTCCTGACCAATTAATCTCAACTGACGCCCTCCCCAGCCCCCAGCTCACTTTCCCTGGGTCTTTCCTCCCGTAATTCTACCCCCCGTCTCAGCTCCCTTCTCTCCAGGCTCCGATCCCATGGGCTGCCACAGTAGCTCTCTGCTTCTTTGCTTTATCTTCTCTGTTGTAGCCCCTGGAAAATCTGAGGGCCCAGTTAGACTGAATTCTGCCTCTGCACCTGGGCCATGGGAGGTGCTAGGGGATACCTCTGCCCTAGTGATGGGTCGCACCCCGAAAGTCCGACAGCCACTCTGGGACTCGGCTTGCATCAGCCCGACCTCTACGAGGTTGGAGGCCAAAGCTTTCTGAGCAGATTAGCTGCTTCTCTAGTTAGGGCATCTTGGTCTCCTACCCTGTTTTGTCACTTAGCCAAAGAACAGTAGCTCGAATCAGCCAAGAAGGGATGATGGACTGGTTCCGGGCCCCTCTGTGACAAACAAGTTTCTCCTTCTCTCCCTTTGGGGGGCCCCTGCTGTTCCCGATCTGGCCTTCTCTCTTTCCTTTGCTGCCTGTCTGAGCCCTGGGCTTCGGGTGGGGGTCTGGCCTTCAGCTCCACTCCAGCCTCTAAAATTACTATTTTCATTTCTCCAACTGCTTGGTGACCGCTTTGTGGCCCTCGGGGTGAGGGAGCCTGGGAGAGGGTGTGACCAGCAGGGATCCCATTAAAATACAGAGCAGCCAGGCGGACCAGTCTTTTTGGCTCCTTCCCTCCTGCTCTCGCCTCCCCGCCCCCAAATATGATCATAACAGCACAGAGCTATAAAGTTGCTTTTCATAGCACAAGTTGAACCCCACTCCCTAACAAGGTTCTGACTGTCAAGAAGAAAAGGAGGACATTGTAAGGAGGGGGTTACAGCAGGGAGGGGTGAGGAGAGGTGGTGTGGTAGAGTGGAAAGATCCCCAGTCCATGAAGCAAACCCTCCTGCCAGCTCACTTTCTGATTTGGAGGGCGTCTGTCCCTTCTGGGCCTCCGTGTCTCCATTTGCAAAATGAGGGTCTAAGTCTGCAGGGCCGTAATGTCCTCTTTAGCCTCTGGGTGCTGGAAAATGCTGTTTGACACCAAACACAGCAGCAGGCTGTGGCTTTATGATGTCTGCTGGCTTTATAACCTACACTGGGAAGCAGCTTTTAAGCAGCCCTGGGACTTAGGGTTGGGAACGGGGCACCACGCCATGGATCTGGAGCCAATGACATCTGGGTCATCTCCGTCTGCCTCGCTGGTCATTGAAACATTCAGGCATCTGTTGAGGTCTGATGATTGATACTGACTTTGATCTGTAGGCTAGAGCTTGACCTTGATGGAATTCCAGCAGCCAGTCCAAGGGTTCATATACAGCACGTGATTGGAACCACCTAGGGTTCCAATAATCCCATTTGTGATATGTGTGTGGTAGAAAGACAATAGAGCAAGGGCATTAAAGTCAAAAGGATTGAGGTGAGCACAATGAATCTGTGTAGATAATGAGCATAAAGACCGAGGGGCAGATACTGGAGGACAAAGAAGAGGGTGGAGGCCCCAGCTGAAGAGTAAGTGAGCAAAGGAGTTGGAAGGAGTAGAAAGCTGTGGTCAGAGAGTGGGAGGTGTGAATTTGATGACTTCCAATGTGGAGCGATTCCAGAAAATGACCAAGTTCAGGGTGTAGCTACACTGAGGACAAGTCATTCAAGGTGAAAAGAAAGAGGAATTGAGAGGCCAAGGGTTTGTCGGTCACGCACACAAACACAGAAGACCTCCAGGATATTGCCCAGGAAGTGAGCCAGTGGCAGTTCTGGGGAAGGGTCAAAGGTGATCACAGTGAATCAGAAGTTCAAAGGGACCAGAAGTGATGTCTACAAATGCTGAGCACAGCCTGTACAGGGGGCGATGGTGTGTCTCCCGCACGCTGTGAAGATTTGATGGGTGAGTTGGTGGAGGCATATGGGAGGCGCAGGTATACCACGATCAGCATCAAGCCCTAGAGATAAAACTTTACTGAGTCACCTATGTCATCTCTGGAGGTCAGTGAACGACTGATCACACGGGTCTGGGGGCCGGGGGGGTCATTTAAGTGCCAGTTTCAGGCACAAACCAGACAGATTGTAAACTGAGTTCAATTCTGACATTTGGACTGACTCATGAGACATTGCATTTGGGTGACTTTGTGTCTCATGCGTGAGATGGCCCGTTAGCTGCTTGCACGGTACTGGGAGTTCACGCAAGAAGGACATCACGAGGCACAGGGTGGCCTGGAGAAGATGGGGGGCGGTCTCTGGGCATGGAGGTGATCTGAATCTAGAAGGACATCCAGGCTGCACAGAGCTGAAGGGGAATGGAGAGACATTTTAGGCACAGCCAGCACTATAACCACATGTGGCTGGGAGTTGCCAGTTAAGAAAAGTACTTCTTAGAGGATTTGATGGAGTTCCCAGACATTCTGCTTGATTTTGAGTCCTGTAAATTTTGAGTCCTGTAAAGGTTGAATGCAAAGCTTTGAGGACCAATCTGTGGGAGTGTGGACGTATGCTGGAAGCAATAGGAAATCATGGGTGGCTTGGGGGCAGATGTGCGGTGGGACCAGAATTGTGCTTCTGAAAAAGACTTGCAGACAGAAGTGTAAGAAAGGGACTCAGAGAGAGAACTGCAGCAAAGAGACTCTTTATGAGACCACTGTGGGCGCCCAAGAGGAGGCTTACAAGTCCAAATGTGGATGGGGTACTGGAAATGCGAAGAAGCAAGCAGACAAAAAAGATTTTTACAGAGGTAGATACAACAGAACTTGAAAGCCAAAATAAATATGAGCAATCCCTGCAAAGCATGCTTCCCACATTATTGGTCAAGCACTATTAAGAATTATTTGGACGTGCTAAGAGATTTGGGTCAACACAAAGATCTCTGACTCCAACTAAAACCAAGTCAACTGTTTATGTCTTAAAAGAAGAAAATCAGATACCAAGAAGGGAAATTAACCTTTCCCTCACAGAAGCCATAAACAGCGTCCAAATGTGGCAGAGAATGAAACCAAGAGCCATGTGTTTAAAAGAAACTTGATATCATTGGCTAACAAAGACAAGACCCAACCAGGAAACAGACTCCAGTATTAAAATGCTAGCACACGGGACTCTTGGAAAATAAAAAATAGACACAGTGGGATAGAAAGACTCTATCGAAACGGATGAACCCAGAGAGAAATGATCTATTGAACCAGAGCTGAGACAGAGGTGACCCAAGCTGCCCCCTGAGGAAAGCTTATTGGCCAACAACAGGCCATGACAGAAAGAGATTCGGCATCGCTGCTTCAGACAGAAGGTGGAAAAACAAGAACGTGGTGGGTCTCAAAGTCAGCGGTGAGGAGTCAGGTTCCCGAAAAGCCCTTGACCTGCAGTCACTGCACCCCTGCCTCTAGTTCCCCAGCTCCGTCTCCTGCCCCCAGGCCACCCTGCCCAAGAGAGGCAAGTGACAAAGATCCCTGTGCTTCAGACGCCTTTTCTGCATCATGAGGATGGTCACTTCCATTTCATGGAGCTGGAAATGAAGTTGATGAGACAGAGGGTGGCCAGGAAATCTGGCAAGTTGGCTTGGTTTGTAATTTGTTTCAAACACCTGGAATGAGGAATATGGAATTTGATGGTTTCCATATTTCTGACACTGGGCTGTGAAGTCACGCTTGGGTCCCATTTTGGGTCCCACTGTGCCTCCACAGGATGGCTGGCTGGTGGGGACCCTTCGCATACGGGTCATTTAAGTGAAGAGCAGAGGACACAGGAAGGAAGGGTGCTTGGTGAGCGGCTGGTAGCAGCTACAATTCACTCTTGCTCTAGTACAACCCCAGATACAAAATAGACGCTAAATAGGTATTCGTTGGGTAAGAGTGTCGACCTAGTCTTCCCGTGAATCCCATGGATTTGGGGGTTCCTGCGTACATCACAGCATCTACGAGAAAGCCCACAGAATCAAATAATAAAAGAAAAGCATAGCTGGTCTCTCTACAGGGCCAGCCTCACGCTACGTGTCATACAAATACTCTCCCATTTAGCATTTGTGACAATCTTGTGAAGTCTGAGCCATTATGATCCCCAATTCACAGGTGAGAAACTTGAGACACAGAGTAGTTAAGTGATTTGCCTGGCGTCACACAGCACGTATTGCGTAATCCTGTTTGCATGCTCTTAGAACGGCACTTTGCCCTGTCAAGAGGAAGCCACAGAGGACATCTTTCTTGGCTCCATCCTTTCTTTCTTGATCCCTCAGTCTCTGCCCCACCCCCACCCCTCCGCAATGTGTTGCCATCCCAGAAATTCTGGGTACCAAGGGTCCTACAAGCTTTTTTTAAAATTATGTCTATGGAGGTAAAGGTGGTTTGCATCCTTGTATCTGCACAGGGGGCTATAGGGTCAAACATCTACCACATGTCTCAACCGTCCTCCGTCCTCCACTGCTCCTGGGGGCTCCGCCCTCCCCCACTCCCACCCCACCACCCTCCTCTTCTGGTTGCCTCAGTTTCACGGACAGATGTCAAGGGTTTATTATGGAGACACAGCCCACTTCAGAGGGGGCTGGCTCCCAGCCCGCGGGAGGGGAGCTGCAGGTAGGATCCAGTTTCAGCCATCAGCCATGCAAATAAGCTGATGCTGGCGCAGATCAGGAACTGCTCCCCAAGTCATTTCCTTAATGACTTGCTAAATTTCCTCCCATCCTCCAAGAAAGGAACACTCCCTGCCAGGCCCTGTGACTCCGTGCTGCAGCCCAGGACAGCCTGGGAATCCTGACCCACACAGAATCTGGGGCTCAGCCCTCAGTGAGCAGACATCGAATGCAGGGGCACAAAATCCTCCGGCAGACCTGGAGTTGGCAGCCAGGACCCCTCTGGACGGGGCAGAGGGCCTGCAGTGACTGACACAGTGCCCTCTTCTAAAGCAGAGGAACCTGTGCTCATAGGAAATCTCCAGAGGGGGCGATAAGCAACAGCAGACTTGCTGGGGTTGTGGCAATAGCGCGGTCCAGATCTTTGCCCCATCACTGTGCCAGGCAGTCCCTCATTGCTCCCAAGGCATTGCCCCCAGTCTCCGCAACCCCTGAGCCAAGCTGGGACCCGCCTACCCCACTTCCCTTAGGGATAAGGAAGGGGTCAGGGTATATGACCAAGGTCCCAGCTGGAGTGCTAGGAACTTTCTAGAACTCAGAGCACCGTACACTCAATGGGCTCAGGTGGGCACATGATGCTATTTTGGCTTCAAAGATGAAAAAATTCTCTCATTTCGGGCTAACTGTAGGCCCTGTTTTCAGCCATCTCAGGTAACAGTTTTCTGAAGGCATTTTATTCTCTCCCGTGAAGCCCTTCGGTGGTAGCCTACTCAGAACATATCATCCTTTGGTATTAGCAACAAAGGCGGCATGAGGACGCCTAGGGTGGGATTGCAGCATTAGTTCCTCCAAGTGGAACAAGCAAGCAACCTCTTTCACCTTGAAATAACAAAATAATCATATGTGAGGCTCAGGAATGTTCTAGAAGCTGAACAGACACAAAGAATAATACAGGCCTCTTCCCTCACAAAGGCCAAGCAACAGGGAATTTTTTCAGGGTGGGAGAATCAAGACTTGGAGGGAATATTTCCAAACATTCTCAGAGGCCACAGCTCAGATATTTCTGGTCACTGCTTTATAGGAAAACCTCTACTTTTGACCAACTACTCACCTTAGAATTCATCCATATTACTAAAACCAACAAAATAATTTCCACTTGGAGGTTAGAAACATCAGTAGCATTTAACCTTCAGTATTTTGAGATGTTGACCATCACAGGAAAGCAATTCCTCTCAATTTAATAACAACCTAGTAATAGAAACTAATTATAGGTAGGTCAAGAAACAGGCATTCTGAACCAAATAAACACCTTCATGTTAGCCAAACTTCCTGAGACCATCACACACTAAAATCTATTCATTAGCCTTTCAATAAACAGTTCTTGAGCACCTACTAATAATAGCCAACTTAATCAGGGCTCAGGATGGCCAGGCCCTTATGTAAACTTCATAACATCCCTCCGGGGCAGGATTTATTATTATCCCCATTTGACAGATGAGAAAACCAAGTCACCAAGAGCTCAAGTAATTTCCTCAAGTCCACACTGCTGGGAAGAAGCAGCATCAGGCTTTTCTCAGGTCTGGAGTCAGAGCCCCTGCTCTGAGCCAACAGGCAGTACTGCTTCTGAGAAGCGAGTGTTCTCTGGATGTTGTAAGAGATGCAGATACAAACAATCAGTAGTTCTTGGCCATGAGGCTTTCCAGGGTCAGGACAGAGCCTGACACATGGAGGATGACAGTAAGAGGGAGCAAGTGAGCAAATTTAAGCAGGGATTGGGTGCAAAGTCCAGGACCAGTTTCTCTCCTCACAGAACCAGGACTCCCCACATCACACAGTGAGGGGTTATTGTTTGCAATGAAGCAACAGTGACAATGTGAGAGGGACAGGAATTTAGAGGTAGGGGACAGCCAGGCTATGGTCAGAATCCCTCCAAATCCCGCCTCATCTCAGCAACTTGTGCCTCCTAGAATGTACGCTGCAGTCAGGAGCACCCCAAAAGCCCATTTTCCCTCTCATCCCTATTTGTCATAGTTTTGGTTTCGTGTTCTCGATAACAGATATAAGTAATTTTGCTAATCATAACTATACTATCCATTCATTGGTCCTGCCCCTCGTGCTCAGAGCCTAGATTTTGCACATATGTATCTTATCCTAAAAATTTGGGGGCCTCCCTGGTGGTGCAAGGGGTTAAGCACAGCACTATGAAGCTATCAGAGCCATTGCAGCATGAGTTCGATCCCCAGCCAGGGAGCTGACCCACATGGCGCAGCAGACCTCTCCTGTCTCCCTGCTGCTCCCCTCAGCAGTGGATTTCAGTGGATCAGCCCATGCTGCTCCCCACTCTGTCTCTGGTGAATCCTCTCACCACCCTCACTGCACCTCTGGCCTGCACCCCAGTTCTTGTACGTGCAAAAAAATAATTGTTTAAAAAATAGTAAAAGTTTCATTCCTATTTGGTAGATGGAATCCAAATATCCAGAAGAATAAAATTCAGGGCAAGTGAGCGCCCTTCCCTCGTGAATTCCTGGTCTTCTAATTCGAGCTCAGTCCTACTCCTCGGCTTGGTGTAGTCACTGTGTGGTGACAATATTCTGTTTCATCATTACATGTTATATTTAACATTACAGCTCAATTTGTGCAAAATCTCCCTAAATCTTTATAATGGTTGTAGATTGTTCTACCTAATATATATATTTGTCAGGAATTATTTAACTGTTACTATGAGGTATGGTGTTATCAAAATTATAAGAAGATTTTTCTCTTTATTTTGGATTTATTGCCTTTTAATAAATTCTCAGGATCAGGATTATTGTGTCAAAGCATGTGAATGTCTCATGACTTGTAATACATGTTACCAGGTAAGACTGCCCTCAGCCAAGCAGACTGTTAACTGAAAATAAAGTCTCCACAACAGACCCAGAGCTTATTAGGTCAGCACAATGAGGATATGAACCCAGGAAGCAACCATCCATCGGATTTAACTCTGTGAGAGCTGTTCCGATGAACAAAATTTGGATTTAGTTTATATAGGTAGGAACAGTGAATCATCGGCATTTAGAATGCAATCCTCTTGACGGAGGCTTCTGGTTCTAAATTGTCCCAACATGAGCTGATGCTAGAAGGAAGCAATGTACCATTTAATCTCTTTCTTTCTAAATAATGTCCTGCAGAGATGCAAAGACTGGGCACCCTTTGTTAAATTTTCTTTATCTGAACTCCTTGGTCGTCAGTGGGTGTGGAGACTGACTTTACTTTCGGGCAGTAGAATTCCTGCAGAAGGGACAGGATGGCGCCTGTTCACATTTTAAGTCTCCGAAGACAGCTTTGTTCTCTTGTATGTAGACTGATGTGGGGACAGGGGGCCTCCCCAGAAAATATGACAGTCTGGAAGGCAGCTATGCTCCCAATGTACCTGCACAGTATTACAATCTGTTCATAATATGAATCCCAAGTCACAGCCCCCATCAGCAAAAAGCAAGATCATTTTGCTTTTCTAATTACTAGGGAAGCCAAATGGTGTCTATTAATCTATCTGCTGTGAATCATCTAGATTCCTTTATACACGCACCTCTTGCTAGCTATTGCATTTGTATTCATGTGTGCTAGTTCTCATAACAAAGTAGTAAATCCTGGCTGCCCATACTCTCTGTGCTAGCCCTGAATTCATTCAGCTAATGATACTCATTATGGCAACAAACACCTGATGCTCGCCCAAGCTGTGTCACCTTTCTAGCCCCAGAAGCCAAGTATAGAAGACACAACTTCAGGCAAACCAGCAACTCTAATAAAGATCTGAGGGATACGCTTTGAATTCCAACTACGAGAAACTTCTCCCCCAAAAGGGAGACAGCATGAAAGGCTGATGATTGGGAGTGGTGCGGTAGTCAAGGAGTGCTCAGCTCAGAAGATCCAAGAATGGGGAGACTGGGGACATCTTCATGGAAGATGCAATGTTTGAGCCAGGCCTGGGGGGCAGCAGGACCTGGGAGCAGCAGAGAGGTGGGATGTCTAGCCAGGAAGCCTTGTGAATCAAAGCCCAGAGCTGACATCACAGCTGCAAAAGCAAGCCCAGGGGTCGCCGGGGGATGGGTGCATCTGGCAAACATTTTCTGCATGAGGACCCCCGAGACATTTGCTTGTTCTCCAGAAGTCTGGCTGCTGTCATGGGGGTCCCTGAGAACACGACCAGTGAGCTGGAAGTGGCCATCTCTTTCCCAGAAGTTTCTCCTTGCGAAGGCAGCTAAGTTGGTGCTGTCTTTAATGGCCAGTGAGGGACCTATTAAATTCTGATCCTTGATGTTCTTCGTGAGACAAATATACTTTTTCCCCGGGCTGCTTGAGCCCAGGAACTGAAAGGGATTCTTTTCTGAGTCAGGGGAGAGTCTGACAAAGTTATGAGGATAAACTGCTACCCCTTTAAAGTCCTTTGTGAAGGGGGTGAGTTGTGGATTGTTCCACTTACTCCCCAGTGTAGCCAGAAGCCAGGAGCCAGCAGGCCACTCCCAGACAGGGTCAGCTCAGGTAAATCATCTCGACCGGAGTTTCTCATGACTCACGTGCCCAGAGGACGACTTGGGTGTTCCTGACATCCAGCCTGAGTGCTCCTGGGAGTACCATGTGGGGACCTGTCTTCTTTGTCCCGTGTGCCCAGGGCTGATGGAAAGAGATACTAAATGCAGGAGATGGTCACTGTCCCTCGTTGCAGGCACCAAAGGATCCCTGATGCTGATGATGGAGGAGTCTCTGGACCGAGGAGAGGACTATTCCCACACTACAAAAACAAGGTTCTAGAGAGGCTAGACCCTTAAGGTCACAAAGGCCCAGTCTTCAACAGCCCGGTGGCTGGCCTGAAGGCTCCAGATCCAGAGTGAGGGGGACCCACGCCCATCCCTGGACAGCAGGCAGGTCTTAGGGTCCAGTGCTGATGAGGGCATCTGTTTTGCTTCAGACTCCAGCCCACAGCAGGCCAGTATAGTGACAGGCCTGATGACCAGCCTCTGTTGTCCCACCTCAAGACCTTTGCACTTATATTCACTACACCCCCCCTGGAATGTTCTCCCCCTAGACATCCACATTTTCCCTCTTTCACTTCTCAGATCTCTGTTCCAGAGCTGCCTCCTCCAAGCAGGCTTCCCTGACCACCCTTTACAAAACAGCAGTTCTTTATCTTCCCCTTTGCACACTGGACTGTCTTCCTAACACTTACAACCTCCTGGAATAGTAAGGATGACCACGTTCCACGTCACCAGGTATCTGTTTTAGCCCCCAATGTGTGTTTTGAGCACCAAGAACAGAGCTGGGCCCATAGTAAGCCTTTATTGAGTGAAATAATCCATTTTCACAAGAGCCTCAAGAAGTTCAGAGAGCTAGGCCCTGAGCCCCACTCTGTGGGCCCCCAGCCTTAGCGCCTCAAGGCCAACTTTGCCCTGAGGCTCTCTAGGGTCCACCCCATTGACAGTGTCCAGCTCCGACCCTGCCTTGTTGACTCCCCTTCTGCACCTGGACCCCCAGGGGAGAAATTAGCTGCACTACAGATTCAGGAGATGAGACGCTGATCTCATGCAAACCCCTCAGAAGCTGAGCCTGGGAGCTTAGGGCTGGTGAGACGCGCCGTGGAGCTGGTACAGGAGGCCTGCTCCCCCACTGCGTCACTCCCCCTGCACACCATCCCTTGTCTCTTCACTACACTCTGAGTAAGTTAACAAAGGAGTGTGCACTGCAGCTGGGAAGGGGACTTCTCTAAGGAGGAAGGGCCACCGGCTGGAGAGGAAGAAACGCAAGGACCGGCCCTCACGCCCAGGGGCCGAGTGGGTGCCTGGGAACAAGAGGTTCAGGTGGCCCTGATCTTGGCAGCGCTGAGACCGTCTGCCCGAGACCTTGCCAATCCCAGGGCGCCACAGGCAAACCACAGCGACTGCGGCCAGCAGGACCAACCACATCCGACCCTGACAGGGGTCCGCACGTGTGCAGCAGGACTGAAAGGAAAAGGCAAAAGAAGGCCCCGGAGCCGAGCGAGACCAGCTAGGAAATCAGCCAAGAGGATGACGGACACGAGAAAACATAATAGACACGAAAACCTGGCAGTGAAAAAAAAAAAAGGCAAAGAAAAGCAAACTGGTTAAAAATAAACGACATCCCAAAACACAACAAAACATTTTTTAAAAGTTTATTTTCCCTAGAATTAATGACAGGAAAACCCCATAAACGTGGCACAAAATGTTTAATGCCCCATTGAATGCCAACATTATGCCATTCATCTGTCTTTGCAGGTGTATTATTTCTAGACCCCAGGATGAAAAGAAAAGTTGCTTTCCACATCTTTTATAGTACTTAAAAATACATATTTCCAGGGCTTTATTGCCAAAGGTCCTGCTTTCTTCCAGAACCCACAATCACTAACCATGTTTCTGCCGCCGAGTCCAGGAACTGGAGTGAAGGGCCGGCAGGAGAGCTCCCTCCCATCCTATGAGGAATCTTTGCTATAAGGACCCTGAGAGCTAGTGATTTCTCCTAAATATTTATTTCTCCCTGAGGGAAAGATTTCTCTAAGAACTTTCTCTCTGCCCCAAATATCCACAATTCTTGATCTGTTTTTCTTCTATTTGTCCACTTAAAGTTTTTGCTGGAATCAATTTTATTAATTTCCTTCTGAAAATTAGCGAGTCAGAGTAAATCACAGGGAGCTTTTTGCTCTCGACCATGGGAACCAGCTGCCCCCAGCTACTTTCTCGGGTTTTCCCTCAGTGCTGGGTCACCAAGGCCGACATTTACCCTAGTTTTTCTCCAGGATGTCTCTTCAAATTGAAGAAAACTTTCAAAGAAGAGCGAGAGAGCGCCTCCCCGGTGGCACACCGCGTTGAGCACGGTGCTGTGAAGCTGTCCGCAGCCTCTGCAGTGCCGGTTCGATTCCCGGCTGGCCAGCGAGATACCCACATGGCGCAGCAGACCTCTCCTGTCTCGCCCGCTGCTCCCCTCAGCAGTGTACTTCGGTCCTTCTGCCTGTTCTGCTCCCCGCTCTGTCTCTGGTGAATCTTCTCACCCCCAAACCTCTGGCCTATACCCCAGTTCCAGTTCCTCTACACAAAAAAATAAAAAGAAATTAATTTTTAAAATAATTGTGGTTCAAATATTGCAATTTATTAATAGCTATGCTTCCACTGTCTTTTTCTTTTTTTTTTTTTTTTTTTTTTTTTTTTTGTGGGACCCTCGCCGGCCGCTGGGGAACGAACCGGTTCTGCAGAGGCTGCAGGCAGCCTCGCAGCCAGCGCTCAACCACTGCACCACCAGGGGAGGCCCTCCACTGCATTTTTCAAGGAAAGTCTTCTTTTAATATTCAGGCATTCATAAAAATAGTAGTAAAAGACAGGACCCAACATTGCCCCCTAAGAAGCTCTGTGGTCCACCACCAAATTGATCATCCTGCAAAATTTTATTCCTGCTGAGATGATCAGATTAACTGTAAACTAAGATTAAAATCACTTTTCAAAGCTGAAGCAGCCATGGCGCAGGAGCTTGGGTGGGTCATAGAAACTTTCTGCACCCAACACGTTCCTCCCCTACAGAAAGAAAGAGCTTGAAAGCTGATCATAGGTCTCAGCATCCGGAAGGGGAGAGAGAGGAAGGGAGAAGGGGGGGATAGAGGGGGAGGGACGCTGTGGGGGGAGAGGGAGGGGTCACAACTGTCGTGGTGAAGGACTGGGCGCTTTGGTGGTGGGAGCGCTACTAAGGTGACCGCATGTGAGGGGGAAATCCTATATTGTCAAACACACGAACAAGGATGTAAAACAATGGCACTTCAATAAAAAGGAATAGAAAGACCGAGCTAGACCAGAAGGTCTCAGCGCTCCTTGGAAACGCTAATATTCGGCTGGTGCAGAGTTTCTCAGCTCGGTGATTTTCATTTGGCTTTATGAGAGCACAGTATTCATCAGCTATCAAGGGACTTGTGCTTGCCATTTAAAAAGCGATAAAAATTACATCAAAAAAATGCTAAAATAAAGGCTTTCCTAGCCAAGACTGTGTTTCCAGAACCCCAAGCCTGGAGATGCACTTCCAGGCTCTCTGTGGCCTTCAGTTTTCTCACTGGCTGTTGGGGTGGCAGCCGCGGGGTGACTTGATGGCTTCTATTCACGACAACCTGGAGACGCCTTAGAGCCCACGGCAAAGGCCAAGCGCGCTGTCCAGTTGGGAGACCCAGATCTCGCCTCCACGCTGCCAGCCTGGGGATGGGAACGGAGTCACCAGAGCCTCGGTGCCGGAGGCCACCAGCCCGGCCAGCCAGCTCCACGACAGGCCCCAGCCGGCTGCCTCGCCCGCAGCCCTCAGAACCTCAGCCCTCCAGCCGCACTTCTGCCCTGACTGCTTTTTAATCTGGCATGATCCACAAATAAAGGAAATTGTGGTTTTCACATCATGATCCAGCTTATTTTTCCACTGTGCATAATAAAAGCAGAGTAACCCATTCGTAGCTTCAAACGTCCTTCCAGCCCGCATTGTTTATTCCTCGGGCTTTCAACAGTTTTTATTTCAAGATGTCACTTTTAACGCGCTTGCATAATTCTGCATTTTATTTCAAGATTCTCTGTCATAACCATTCATTTCCCCCCACCGGCTAAGTTGTTGAAAAAGAAAACTGTGTTTCCAGGCCAGTCCAATCCTACCATTTTAAAGCTGGCAGGATCTGTCTTCCTTTCCCCCCCTGGGAGGATTAATTTGCTTCTTTTTTATTCTCAAAGTTTTATGATTCCAAATAAAGGATATAATGGTGCCATTGAGAGTTGGGGAAATGTGGAAGATAAATAGTCTATGTGGGAACTGCTGAAAATGAGAATCGAAGTTTGGGGGAAGGAGGCAGGAGGGGCGGGGACATTTTTTATCATGTGAATGTGGCCTATTAATGATAAAGGAAATTTCCTCCTCCTAACGAGTCCTGCCTTTATAGACTGCAGTGAGGGCGAATGGTTCCATTCGTGTCATAAACGTAAAGAAGCTGAAATCGTACTCCCAAGAATGTAATATGTTTAATTTTGAAGTTGGGGGAGCAGCCTTTCAAAAATGGATGTTTTTTCTGTGACCTGCATTCCGAAGTCTGGGCTTTTAATCTTGATTTCATTGCCTGAACTGACACATTTAAGAAACATGCTAAAATCATCTGCAGGAAACTCATTGACCCAGGGAAGCAATTTGAATAAATTCTTTTGGTTGAGTCAACCCTAATTAGCTCCCAACTTGGTGGGAGACATCTGTGTGATGATCCATTAATACCGTTGCTGCAAGAGCCCAATTCATCATCAAAGAACTTTTCTTAAGGGCCCTCTGGAATTTTACAAAATAAATTGGGCAAATGTTACTAACCTCCAGGAGCTTATAATTAAGGTCAGCACAGTAGATGTTTATTGACTGGGTACTGCATGCAAAGCAGTGTGGACAAGCCAGGCCAGGTGGGGCATGAATCCTGCCCTCACAGAGTTCACAGGGTGTCTGCTCATAAGCCACACCGTGAATCTGGGACCCCTGGAGGGATTATTCAGTGACAGACAGCTCAAGCACAGGTTACATTTGCACACGGTCCTGAGAAGAGACAACACAATGCATATGCGACAACGGTTGTTATTGGGGCAACCCCAAGAGAAACAGGGGTGATGAGGGTTGTGAGTCCTCATCTGTCTACTTGAAAACTCAGGATAAGACCCAAAAGCAGTCAGGAACAGAAAGAAATTTTTTACAAAACTTATTTATAAGGAGAATGAGAAGAGGGAGAACAGAGAGCAAGAGGTGATTAATTGACCAATATGTGGTCGGATGCTGTGTGTCCTACGAGTAGTGTTGTCCTAGATGAACTAAAAAGCAAGAGCTTCAGACCACACTTGTGTTCAGTCTTTTAAACCCAACATAATCACTTAGCTCCTCCCCTAGTTCCCAGCAGTCCCCACCCCCTGTTCAGGAAGTCAGGTTCGTGGCATGTTGGAAATTGTACTCCTTAGCACCTGAGACCTCTTCCTTGCAGAGGTGAGGGTGGAATCCATTCAGAATGTCATTCACTTGCTCAGAGTTTGCGCCTCACTGTTCTTCTAACAATAGCACCACTTCTGGGACCTCCCTGCTGGCACAGGTGATTGAGCGCAGCGCTGTGAAGCTGTCCGCAGCCTCTGCAGCGCAGGTTCAATCCTGGCTGGCCAGGGAGCTACCCATATGGCAGCAGACCTCTCCTGTCTCGCCTGCTGCTCCCCTCAGCCATGTATTTCAGTCAATCTGCCTGTTCTGTTCCCCAATCTGTGCCTGGTGAATCCTCTCACCCTCCCACACATCTGCCCTGTACCCAAGTTCTTGTATGCATAAATAAATAAATCTTAAAAAAAAAAAAAAAACAATAGCACCACTTCTTGCAAACTTTGGATTTCTCCTATAGCGTGAATTAAATCCAGTCCCTTCATCATGACTTTCAGAGGCTGTGAGCCTGGGTTCTACATAATTGTTTGATAATATCGTATTCAAATTCCTTTGCCCCAACCCTTCCTGCCTCCCAGAACTCTTGGTGTTCCTCCCCAAGCCAAACCAGATTCTGCCCTCAGTCAGATGCTTCCTCAGACGTAGCCTCTACTTCTAAGTCACATGAATTCCCTTTAAGGGGTCCCTTCAGAACAGGACTCCCTCCTCAGTGAGGATTTTCAACTTAAATCTGATCTCCCTCCACTCTCTCCTTCATATCACCCAGTTTCATTTTCTTCATCGCATCCATGGTTCTCAGAAATTATCTCCTTCACTCACTGACTGACTTATTTATTGTCTGATTCTTCCTTTGCCCTACCCCAGAGGTCCACTCCACAAGGACAGCGAATTTTCTGAGTTTCTGCAGTGCCAGGCACTCTGTTAATATTAGGTGAATCAATGAATCAATTAATGGGGAGAAAAGATAAGATAGATCTGCAAGTATTGACAGGTATATGATTGATATATTTGTAATAAAACAACTAATGGAAAAACTGGGTTGGAAACAGTGTATTTGACATGGAGTTAGACAAAACTACATAATAAACAACGCACTTGTAAAAATGTATATAGAACACAGAACAAACAAAATCTAGACTAAAAAAATACAGGTTGATTATGAAATGTCTAGTTGCTTCCTAAACTATTTAGGTATATAAGTAAATGGTTTAGGTCAAATTAAAAAATACACATTAAAAAGATTAAAGATAGGTTGTTCTTAATGGGGTGAGGAATGGGGAGTAATAAAAACACAGAAGGGAGGTCAGGGTAGGAAGAGAACTTGGGAGCTTGGAGGAAACTAACAGAAATGTGATTTAGTAGACAGTAGGCTTGAAAACTGCCATCCAATCTCCAAACTTTCAGACACTTGACTCCTAAGAATCAAAGTTTAAGATGGTGAAAACTTGGGGGTCTCTGCTTCCCCTCCTTATTCCTCAAACTTCACCTTGCTGATGAACCGCACACATGTCAGCATGATGTTCTGTGCCCATCCAATAAATATTTGCTGAAAAATTGTTCCTCCAGCCCCATGTCCCCCATCTCTAGGCCAGCATTTACAACATCCTCACAGGGAAAGAGACCTGTGACATCCATGGAAAGCCCTGCAAAGAGGCACTTGTTTCTGGGCAGGAAGAGAGGCTGTAACTTCGAGTGTGTGGTTTCCGTCCTCTGCACTGTGGTGGTCAAGCCCATCTTTAAGTGTATCCAAAAATGTCAGCTGTCACCTTGGAAGGCAGACATCCAGCACGGCCGCCCCCAAAGGTGGATGAGTTATCAGAAGGCCATCGCCAAGCACTTAATGGACCTCCACTCCTAAATAAACATGGCGGGGGAGGTGGGGTGCAACCCCGAGTCCTGGTTGTTTGTGTGTCTTGTCAGCCTAGTCAATTTCCCTGGCCTGTGACATGACATTCCATCGACTTCCTGGAATATGAGATTGCACAGACCTGCCTTCGTGGGCACAGATGGTGAAAATGGGAAGAGAGAGATGAAGCACCAGTTAGATCCTGCATGAAGTTCGCATGGCAAGGAGCTGGCCAGGCCTCTGCTCAGCACAGGGAGATTTATCCTCCCTGGGTTAGACCATGACCCCTGACCCTTCACCCTCCTTTCACACCAATAACAATGTTATCACATTCCCCAAAGGGCCCGTGAGGTCTGGCCGTCTAGAATCTGGAGCCGGAATATTCTCGAGTGTCTAAATGACATTTTAATTGCACTGGTCCCAGTGGACACCACTTTAACCCTTTCAGGCAAGCATGTACAATTGCACAAAGACAGGCTGAAAGACGAAGAAGGTGCTCAGCACCCAAGACCTGATGCCTGGCTGGAGCTGTGTCCCAGCTCTCCCTTGGCCAGGCAGCCTGGAGGGATACAAAGACTAACTTCCATTTAGGGAGGCCCTTCCAACCAGACAACCTCCCAGGCACCCTCAAGTTTCTCTGCACCCCCATTATTAGACAGGTCATCTGGCTTCATTCTCTGTACCCTGCCTGTTAAATAAAACAGCACCTATTCAGGTCTCTCTAATTATCACCAGATCTAATGTGAATAAATCTGTCCAAGTTGTAGGTGTCAGAAGGGGTGAGACAGAATCTGTTAATGTTCTTCTGTTCCATTGAGCCTGAGTCCAGCAGAACCTCCTCAAGTTTTCTTGCTTCCCTTCCACTATCTGTCGTCAAATATCCACCCAAAATCCCAGAACTCCTGTAACGACTCCTTCATGGTCTCACCAAGCACATGTTAGACACGCCCTATACTTCCTTTTGTGGCCAAGCCTCCGTATCCCATATCCAGCTTTCCTAATTATATCAACTCTCAGGAGTCCTCACTTCTGGGGGGATTCCCTATTTAAGGGAGACTCTCTTTAGAGTCTCTCTTCTGCAGAAGTGGGGAGTTGCCCAGGTCTGTGGGGATCCTGCAGCTGCAGGCCTCGGAGGTACAGGGCCATCAGTTCCCTTGATGAGCTTGCAGGGTTCCTTACCTTGTCCCTTCTCTCCGTAGAAGGCTGCAAGTCACGTGTATGAGAAACTCCAGCTGCCCGCTGCCATTACTTTCCTTGAAACCCAGCCTTCCAGCCTGTCTCTTTTTAATGGTATTTGTCTACCTACAGCAAAAACAAGAGTATAAACTTATGCTAAGGGCCATCTGACTCACAAATTCCATCTGGGAGATTATAAGAATGAGGGGATTTGGGTCTTCCTGGAGAGCACACCTCCCCTAAAAACTGAGCAGACACCATCCAGTTCCAACTTATTCATACCAAATAGAAAAAGAAAAATTAAAGGAGCTCCTAAACCCATATAGCGGAGAAATCTCCTGACTCACGGATGCTAATATCTATCTGAAAAAATAATAATAATAGTAAACAATGTGGGTCAGTAGGCAACTGCTGCCTCAAACAGATGAATTAAGTTAATATATCCTATAATATATATTAGGACATTACAGATGGCTTAGGCGTTTTTGATTCTATGGTCCAAGAAGCTCAGAAAACAATGATCTAAATAAAGTGGAATTTCTCTTCGTAATTCCTCGTCGTAATCTTTAATCGTCACTAAAGTGCATTGTGAAAGTCTGAGAGAGAAAGTTCTAGGAGGCTAGGTTTGTTTCCTACATGTCTGTGACCATCAGATTCTTCCTTTGAGGTTACTCTCCAGCAACGACGACTGAGCCACAGAATAAGCTGGGGGGTGCTGGCCACAGGAAAAGGCATCTCAGAAGCTGCCCTTGCTGCTCAAATTGCTAGCCTTGGCCAGGGGCACAAAAGAAGGCTTTGTGTCCACACGAGACCCAGCCCAGCTCACCAGGAGGGCACACAGAGAAGTGGGGACAGCGCCCGCCCGCTCTAGCAATAAACTGTTCATTTGCTGGGTCTTACACATCTGTCTCCTCCGGGGGCCTCACAGTGTGACCCCAGTAGGTCTTTGCTTCCTATCACAACAAACACTGAAAGTAGGAGAAAATGGAGATGCAAAAACATATACCTCTTCTTGCAAAACTTCAAGTTTTCAAGCAAAGCAGAGGCACAGACAGAAAAATGCTAAAAAGCAGGATAATCGCTTTAACTAAGGTTTATGCAGGACGCCATAGGAAGTAAGGAGGAGAGTCCGGATTTGAGAATCAAGAAAGACTTCCTAAAAGAGAGAGAGGGGGAGGGAGGGAGGGAGCAGACAGGGTGTAAGGGAAAGGGAGAAAGAAAGAAAATAAAAAGGGAGGGAGGGAGTAAGGGGAAGGAAGGACCTCACTGCTGGCCAGACAGACAGGGAGCCGGTGTTCCAGCAGATAAAGGCCCATCACCAGTGGTTCTCAACCAGTGGCAATCTCGCTATCCCCAAGTGAGTAGACATTTTGCAAAGTCTGGATACATTTTTGATCATCACAAAGGAGGATCATCACAAAGGGGTTAGACTTGCTACAGCATAGAGTGGGTAGAGGTCAGGGGTGCTGCTAAACACTCTATAATGCAACCTGCAACCCCAACAACAACAAAGATTTATCTGCTCCAAGTGCCCATAATGCCTAGATGGAGACCCTGCTGGAGCAAAGCACAGCGGTGTAAAGACAGGCAAGCTGAGGTCTGCAAGATTCCGGTGTTGCTGACTCGGGCTAGAGAGGCCCATCTTCCACTCTCTTCACTCTTAGACTACAAACTCAAAGACACCAATTGGCCCTCTTGGTGTTTGTATTGCCCTGCCCTAGCTGGTGGCAAGTACAAAATGAAAGAACTGAATAGATTTCTCAAGAAGCAATGGTGATAATAATGATGTGGGAGCACAGGTGTGTCAAATTCCTGTGGCAACGATAAGAAACTACCATAACCTGGTGACTGAAATATCAGAAATGCATCTGCTCACGTTTCTGGAGAGCAGAAGTCTGAAGTCAAGGTTTGGTGGGATTTGTTCCTTCTCGGGGCCCTTAGGTATCGTGTCTCTTTGGGTGACTCCTCCTCTTCCTTGCTCACGCAAGTACAGCTCATTCTCTGTTGCCAGCTTCCCATGGATCATCGCTTGGCTTTCTCCTGTGCATCTGTGTCACTGGATTTAGGATTCCCTTGGTTAATTCAGGATAGTCTCCTCTTGAGATCCTTAATATCGTCTAAAATCCTTTTTCTAAATAAGGCCACATTCACAGGGTCTAAGTTAGAACTTGTACATGGTATATGGGTCCCAGCTTTCAAAGTCCTGCAATAGGGGATTACATGCCTAGCAGGCAAAGCTAGGGAAAGATACTTAGGAAGAGAAGAATGAATCCTTTATGGCACATAATTTCTCCAAGAGCTGACCACTTCTGGTTTTCACTTCTATTGGACAGCAAGATAAAATTAGAGATCCATTTCATTTCAAAGTACAAAATATTTGCTTACAAGATGTATGAGGATAAAATATTTACAATGCTAAAAGAGTCTGTCAAGGAAAAAGCTCAAACTCCACCCAATTCATATGATATCCTTAGATTTCAAGGGTCTGAAATCTGCTATAGGCAAAGATTCCACCTTTGCTGTTGGTGGCAAGCCTCATTTTCCTGGGAGTAAAGAGTAAAACTTGAGAAGCTCTCTACGAAGCTCTAGATGCCACAAAGTAGCTCAGTTTGAGCCCAGTCCCCAACATAAGGAACACTAGGCCTCTGTTTTAAAATTGGCCCTGTCACCTTAAATTATCTGCACTTCTTGTCTTGACACAACCTCGAAAGCCTGCTGTTCAGACGTGGTTGCATCAAAGCTACGTCGGTGTGAGAGGGACATATTTTAAAATGACAGATCTAAGAAGAAGCCCTCAGCCCTCTAAATGAACATATTATTTTAAAGATGGAAATGACTCCTGGAATACCCTGTAATCCAACATTTCTCAATAAATCTCGTGTAATAAATTCTCTGCAGGGCTGAAGACCTGGTCTCCGGGTAAGCAAGTGCTTCCTGGAGCCATATTGGAGGGAGAATTGGAATAAGTACTGCAGAGAGCAGGGGACCAAGGGTGCCTTTGAAAGTGACTCCAAGATCACGTCACCAAGGTAAGCATGATTTTATAGGAGGGGGGTGAAAGGCTGATTTAACTGAGCTCCCTTCAGACCTCTGGTTGGTAATGAGGGGACTCTTCCATTTTATACAAATACTCTGGTTCCTGGTTCCTCTGAAAGACGGGAGGCTGGGTGGGAAGGTTTTTCCGCTGAATGGCTTTCAATGTAATAATACTTAATACTCATTTTTGAAAGAGTTTCCTCTTTTTCTGAATATTTTCATGAGACTGTAACCCATTTGTGCATAAAATTGCTTGAAAGTGACATGTTGAAAAGTCCGGCAAACACTGCAGTGCACTCTATTTTCAAGGAATATAAAATTGGACTCTGTCTGACACCTTGAGTGCGCTTGTGAAAACAGAATGTCACATCTCAAAGGGTTATTCTTGATAGTTAAAAAATATAAAATAAAATAAACAGACCTCTGCAGGCAAACAGCCCCTTTGTACTCCAGTTTCCATGGAAACTCTGGCAATTGTACTTTTCACAGTGTGGTCTATTTCACTGGATTTTTAAATGTCTGGTTTAGGCAACTATCTTAATGACCCTCAGAATTCAGTAAATAATCTTTATCAAGACACCATATGATATTGGGATAGATCCTAAAGATAGTACCCGTGTCAGAGACCCAGTCGTAGGAAAAAAGACGCAGGCTTGTGGTACTAGATGGAATTGGCGGACCTCACCTCATCCTGAGCAATACTGTTGTGATTATCTTTTTTACACCTTGTCTCTACTTTGAAAATTCTTGGAGTTAAAAGACCCAACATAAATGGTCTGGAATCTTCCTTACAGAAGAATTCCCCATAGTATATGTAGCTGTCCCCTCTCAGGAAGTGGAGTTTAACTTCTCTTCCCTTGAAAACAACTGGACTTAGGAATCACTTTCAAAGAATGGAGAATGGAGGGGGATAATCATAATTTTATAGTAGAGAAACATGGCAGACACTACATTAACCAAATGGTGAAGGTTAATAATCTCAATGATAAGTCACGGGGATCTCACATTCTCCCTGACATGTAGAATTAGATTAGAGACATCTCATCACTGTAGATTTCCTCCCCCAAGCACAAAAATCCCATTCTAATTGTGGATAAAAATAAAATCATCAGATAAACCCCAGTTGAGATCCATTCTAGGAAATAGTTGACTGGGGATCTTCAAAGCTGTCAAGACCATTACAAACAAGGAAAGTCAGACTCAGGTCAGAGGACACTAATAGGACATGATGACTAAATAAAATTGATTTCCTGAATTTGATCCTATAATGTCAAAAAGGATGCTGTGGAAAACTACTCCAAATACAGTCTGTCATTTAGTGAATAGTGTTGTTTATTCATTTTCGACAAACAGATGGTGCTTACCTGTTACAGATAGGGAAAAAAACAGGTGACGTGTTTATGGAACTCAATATGATCTTTGCAAGTTTCCTGTGAATGTAAATTTTTTCATTAAAAGGTGGATTTTAACAAGAAAATCAATTACTGTGCTTTCAAGATTAAAATGAAAAGGACCATGAAAAACTAAGAGAAAATGCCATGTCTTGTGTAATGATATGGACTCATTTAAGGATGACCATATGGACACAGGACGAGAAAAGCAGGCTGACAGTCGAATCCGTAAGGAGTAGGGTCGAAAAAAGGGGGTGCAATTGTATGGGGAATATAACCAAAATGAAAATGCATACATTGTGCAAAAATGAAAAATTACGTAAGAATTATATAAAATATTTTTTAAAGGGCCTCCCTGGTGGTGCAGTGGTTGAGCGCTGGGTTGCGAAGCTGCCCGCAGCCTGTGCAGCACCGGTTCGATCCCCGGCTGCTCCCCGGCCACTGGAGGGGGGTCCCACATGCCACATGCCACATGGCGCGCAGACCTCTCCTGCCGCCCGCTGCTCCCCTCAGCAGTGTACTTCGGTCCTTCTGCCTGCTCTGCTCCCCGCTCTGGCTCTGGGGAATTCTCTCACCCTCCCGCGCTTCTGACTATACCCAGTGCTTGCATAAATAAATAAATAATCTTAAAAAAAAAAAAAGTTCACCTGCCTCAATGGTCTCACTTATAAAAAAAAAAAAAACCAAGAATTTTATTGGTAAATTTAATGTCCTCTAAACACATGTTGATTTAAAATGATGCACACCTGAAATCTATAATCCAATGTTAAAACAATAAAATATGTTAAAAAAAAAAAGTGGAATCCGGTTCTGTTTCACACCAGTCCCAGGGCAGGATGTGAGGGCTTCTCAGAGGGCAGGGCTGTGCTTGACATGAGAAGCGGAGGCATACTGGTGTCATGATGTGGGGACCGTGTCTTGTTTTTCAATTTTTAAACCAAAAATAAGACAACGGATGATGGGAGGATCACTGTGTTTCTAAGGATGAACTTGCAAAAAGCCAGGTTTCTATTTTTATTTGAACATATTTTTTATTGAACTACTTACTTTACCTTTTTGCAGGTTCCTCTCCAGCAGCAAGGAAAACAAAGGAGACTATGAACTAAAAACTAAAACTAAAAATTTTCTGTACAGTGAGACAGTAACCAAAACGAAAAGGTTTCTATTTTTAAAAAACACACAACTGTGCACTTCTATTTTAGTAAGCCTCCTTGGGATGCCATTGTCATTAAGCAGTACCACATTTTTCTATAAATTAGGGAACTCAAAGTTCAAGTTCTCTGGGAAACTTATTTTCCAACTATCAACGAATAAGTGCCAGTTCTGCCACAATAGTGAAAAATTTGGTTTCCATTCAATGAATTCGATCCTGAAGACAAGTGAGGTGTGGGGGGTGGGGGGCCTCCTGGACCGAAATACTCAGAGTGCTCGTGACTTGAGGTACCAGGTAATTTTCCAGGGAGACTTGGCCTTAAACACAAAGGGAGAGTTCACACCGGGACACAGCATCTCTCTGGCCCGACCCCGAAGGCATGTTTGCCTTGACCATACATTTTTTATTGTCCAGTTACGTTTTCAGTAATTCAGCTGATGGGATTTTCAGCCCTGCCCATGGCTGTGAGTCATTCCACAGTCAAATTAACAGCTCTTTTGGAAAATGTTTTTTCAAGACTTGGCCAAAACTTTCCATGCCTTCATTTCATCCTTTTCTTCCCAGAGAAGCTCTTTGAACTAGTCCAACGATTGCATACTTCACACAAGCCTGTACTTCTAGCCGTGGCAAATGCCTGCCCAGCCTCTCCATTTCAACTTTCCTCAGCACCAATTCCCCGATGCCTCTCCCGCTCTCCATAGCGACAGTATCTTGAAACACATAATACAGCTCTCCTTAGAGGCTTCTAAGCCTCGTCATTTTGCTCGAATGGCCCCAGACTCCATCTCCCAAGGGGAATTCAAGTTCCTAGACAAGCTGGCCCCACCTACATCCCCTTCCTGCCCGTGGCCCCGCAGCACTTGGTGGCTCACCAGCCCTAGCGCGTGCCCACCCTGGGCCTCTGCCCCGCCCTCTCCTCTGTCTGGAATCCATGCCCTCCTCCTAGCTCGACCTGGTGGGCTTTTTTTCATCCTTCGACATCCAACTTCTTTGTTGGTTTCTCTGTGACACCAACCTGGAGAGACTTCTTACTCCCTCCTCTGTGACTCCTTGCGACTCCAGGGCGGCACACTGAATTGCAAGTTGCTCTCAAACAGGAAATCGCTTATGCGCTTTTCATGAGATATGAAAGTGCTCATGACTCGAGGTACCAGGTGCTTAGCTTAAAGCCTAGCAGATTAGACCCTCTGGCCTTCTTCACTCTTTACCGCCACCAGCCCCGCCACCGATGGAGAGAACTAGGCTGCAGGGAAACGTGACTCAGTTCCTCTATAAGTTTACGCCAACCTCAGGGCCAAGCTGTCCATGCCTTGCCATCGGGTCAAATCCAATCACTGGCCACCCACAGAACCACACAGGGAGCAGGAGATGATGCTCAACCTACTGTTCTTCTGAGACTCAGCTACCAATTCACAAAGTCAAATGGCTGAACAGCAGACAAGACAGGGCTGGGAAATGTGTCCAAAGAGTCAGGGACCAGTTGCCTGATTCAAGCTCAGAGTCGAAAGAAGAGAATAAGGATTTTGGGTACAAAACAGAAGGGCTCAGATCATTCATGAAATATCTCTTTGGGGTGATTCCTTAAAGACGCCCGTGCTCGATGTTCTCCCCCTCTGTTTCTACGGCCGTTGGAAACTGGCATCGGCGCACTCGTCTCGATACTTCTTTTTTTTTTTTTTTATAAATTTTATTGTTATATTCCCCATACAATTGCATCCCCCCCATTCTGACCCCAATCCCTCCCCTGCTGCCCCCGCCCCGCTAAAAGTGTCTCTGGTTCATAGTTTTTTGTTGATTTTGATTTTCACTTTCTTATATTCATTTTCCTGGTCCCTTATTTAAGTTTTCTAGATTCCTGCTATGAGTGAGACCATCCGTCTCGATACTTCTTAACGGTACGTGCTCCAGCCTCTCCCATCAGTGTGGGAATGACTTGAGAATAATAATTCTGTCACCTTCTCCTCATATTACCAACACCTAATAAGGCACTGAGACCTTGAGAGAAGGGAAGGAAGGAGAATAGAAAACAGGTGAGGGAAATAGAAAGATGGAGAGAAAAGAAGGTAAGGTAAGGTAAGGGCCGGGGGGTGGAAAGATGCTTCTCAACATTAACATGGTGAAAGAATGCTTGATTCCTGCCACTTTCCAGCCACAAACTTCTTCCAGCGAAGTGTTCATGCATACACATGTACTATATACACATACACTTTTGTGCACATAGACACACTCATACATGCACACACACATACTCACTACACACAACACACACATATTTACATGCACATATACACCACGCACTTATACACACATATACATTCACTACACAAAGACACATCCATGCACATCCATGCACAATCACACACACACCTTTAGTGCACACATGACATGTATGCATGTCAGTCATACACATGCGTGTGCACATATGGCATGTATGTACACATCCATTAACCCACATACACACTCTCACACACATACACACGTGACTGTTTACCAGAGACATTACACACACACAATTCATACGCATACATACGGCATACATGCAATCACACACAAGACATACATGCATATACCTGCATACACATATACACCTTTGCACACTCACATGCCCATGTGCCTACTCATGCATACACACACAGGCTTAAACCACCATGAGCACAACCTTCAGAGTCAGCTGCACAACTCCAGCTGGTTCCCCCCAACATACAATGTCTCATTTCTCCTCCAAAATTTCCCTTTCCTGCAAGTCCCCAGGTTCCCTATGTGAGCGGACAACTTTGTTTCGTTTACGAGCTGGGAGGACCGAGGAACAAAGGGCATTGTTCGAAGAGCGGTGTTGTGTCCGGCTCTGTGGCCTCTCCCCGCAATCCCGAGCACAGGCTCACGGTGACAGATTGGATCTGCCCACGATGGAGAGAAGCAGCCTTTAGCTTGAGGCACCTGAGTGCTACATGAAACCATGCAATTCTTATAAACATTACGGGTCTTCTGGAGCCTATGAATTGCCTCTATTTAAACTCAAAAGCCCCTGACATGGTTCCCGGGACCTGTAAACTCTGTGATACCAGCCATAATAACTCCCCTGGCAAGAAATAAGCTTCACTTCCCGCAGCCTATAAAGGACCTCGCCTGACCTTTAATATCAATCCGAGGGATGGAGTGCCTGGGAAAGCCCAGCCTGGGGCTGGGGTGTTGGGGGCTGGCCTGGAGCCCACAGAACCGCGCTCCCTCAGGCCATCTGCGCCTGTGCTGGGACCCCTGCCTGTTCCCCTTTCCTCATCCCTGGGGGTGGGGGGAGATACCACTACTTACCCCACAAGGCTGTGTGGGACTCTGATGCAAACGCTGTCCCGTGAGAAGCCCTGTTGTGCATAATATGGGCCAGACCTTGACAGACACAGACCAGTGGGGAAAACAAAGCCAAGGCTGAGAATTGAATATGTTGTGGGATGTGACCTACATGACAGGGTCTGGTGTAGGGAAGGTCTCGGGAATGTCCACCTTCCTTGCCCAATGACTGACAGATCACAAGACTTAACTGACCTGGACAAAGTCACTTGAGGACTATGGTCTCAGAATAATTACTGATAGTGCCTCCTTTTAGCAAAAGCACGTCAGGTAGGTCAGCAGAGTCGCTGGTTGCTCAGTCAACATTTTCACCTTTGCAGAAGAGTAAATGACAGCCCATGGGGGAGAAGTGAATGGCACAGCTGACTTCCATCCCCCAAATCCATTGATCTTTTTCAACCCCAGAAAAATTCTGGAATCCTTCACCTCCTCTACTTTATCAGGCTTCACTCCTGGCCTAGCCCCACTGTCTCTTTGGAATTCTGATATCAGGAAGGCCCTCTTACATCTTCTGAAATAACATGCATTGTCGATAATCAGACAGGTGTCTGCAAGTGGCCACCTACGTTGATGAACTGAGCAAATGGCTGACATTTATGACTCATGTAGATGACTGCATCTTGGACCCATGCAGACTGAGTGATTGGGAACTGTTTGGGGGTTAGTAAATAAGCAACAGAGACTCCTTTGTTTGTGGCCATGTGCATTATCAGGTACTTCCCAGACACTCGACTACAAAACAAGAATTCTGAAGGGATGGGCAAGTTTGATTTAGCAGCAAACCATGAAGTAAGGAAAGAGAGGATAGGGAAAAACATCCAGATGGCCAACAGGCACATGAAAAAAATGTTCATCAATATTAATCACCAGGGAAATGCAAATCAAAACCACAATGAGATATAGCACCTCAGACCAGCGAGAATGGTCAATATCAAAAAGACCAGAAACAAGTGTTGAAGGGTGTGAAGTAAAAGGAACCCCTTGTACATTAGTGATGGAAATGTAGACTGGCCAGTTCCCATGGAAAACCATATGGACGTTTCTCAAAAATATTAAAAATAGATCCACCATATGACCCAGTATTTCCACACCTAGGTATCTACCAAAAGATTGCCAAAACACTAATTCAAAGGGAAACCTGCACTCCCATGTTCTCTGCAGCACTATTTCCAACAACCACATTATGGAAATAACCTAAGTACCCAACAACAGATGAGTATATTAAGATGTGGAATGCACAGTGGAATATTACTCAGCTATAAAAATGAGGAAATGTTGTCATTTGCAACAACATGGAAGGAACGAAAGGAGATTATTTTAAGTGAAATAAGCCAGAAGGAGAAAGACAAATCCCCGATGTTTTCACTCATATGTGGAACATAATGAAACAAAACAGAACAGGTAATATCAAACCAAGGCAAAACCTTGAACTCTGACTGTAAAATTGAGAATACTAGGAGGGAAGGGTGGAAGGTGGGAGCAAGGGGAGAGGCCCACTGGGCCATGGTGAAGGGTTATGGTGCCTTGTGAGTGGGTGTGGTGTGGGAACACACATCTGAAGAGGTGAAACCTCTGTGTCTGAATTATAGTGTTGTAAGCCAATGTTACCGCCAAAAAAATTAATAATATGAAAAAAGAGAAATTGTTCTAGATAATCTGGATGGTCCTCATTTAATCAGTTGAAGGCCTAAAGAGCAGAGCTGAGGAGGAAGACATTGTGCCTGTGGTCAGCAGCACCAGCTCCTGCGGAGAGCTCCAGCCTGCCCACCCTGAAGTCCTGACCTACAAATCTAACTACCCTAGGAGGCTCGTTCGTGCGTGAACATTTGTTACGCAGCTATGGGTAACTAATACACCCCTGCAATGCGCACCTGCATGACAGAGGGTGCTAAACAGCACTGTGATGACATGCTTCCCCTGACTCAGGCCATTCCTCTAATGTCATAGAAGTTTCAAAGCACATTCATCAAGTGCTATTAGGGGCTGATGCTTTCATGTACTATTCATTCGATCCACACAGTGACCCAGCAAAGTTAGAATTATTAACATCCCTTTAAAGGGAAGGAAAATGGGGGATTAAGCATTATATTCAAGGCTATGAAGCTGGGAAATGACTAAATCAGAACTGGGAGCAAGATGGTCTATCTTCTCCTGCAAGCCCGCACTGCCACAAAGCCAAAGCATCCTCGTGTGGAATCGAGGAGATGCCAAAACCATCCGATGGGGGCAGATGGGTCCTAAGGCCTACAAGGAGGGGAATTTGTGCAAGATGAGGGAGAAGAGAAAATCAGAATGTTTCTGCCCAATGTCTGGCTCAATTGAGTTTTATTGACCTCTCCTTAGAAAAAATAGGAGTTCAGCAAAAATCAGCTTGTTTATTATAAACCCTGAACTCTGAATATAATTGCACTTTGTGAGAGTTGCTTCAAACTCAAAGGAAAGTTACAGAATGGGAGCCTCTGGGTGCCTTGTCATGGGACCACCCTGTTGGGAAGCTGCCCAACTGAGACCTTCCTAACATAGAAATACCCACCTTACCCTGCCCCAACTCAGCTGAGAGTGTCGCCTTGTAGCAACAGTGTACACGACTCTTACCCCACACTGGAGAAGCCTCCTGGAAGAAGCCCCTTAACCTCACAAATCCCCCACATACCAGAAGCTGCATTGGCTTTAAAATCAAAAAAGCAGAGGGGAAGCGCTCACAGAACCCTTAGGAGAGGCTGAGATGTTACAGGCGTGCTCGCGGAGCAGAGACCTTTGACAAATGGAGCGTGAGTCTGTAAGAAAGAGAAGAGCCAAGAGTCACCCTCTTCCGCCCCTCGGATGGATGAACCTTCCAGCAGGAGACAAAAGCATCACTCCATCAAGATCAAAGCTCAGGGAAGTGAGAAGGAGTGCGAGAAAACCAGAGATTCCTCTGGGGTGGAAGTATGTCTGTTTTATGTAACATACATGGTCTGTGTTCTAGAAAGCACGTTGCATAGCAAACCCACTTAATAGTCCTCATAAAATAAAGACTTCCTTTGCATTAAGAATACAAAAAGATGGATATGCTCTTGGCGTGGAATGTAGAAAGCCAAGGTTAAAAGTTCTACCATGTTTTCAGCTCATGGAAAATAACTTTTGATTCATCGGGGCAGAGTCCAGATTTTTCTTGGAAGAATTGAACATAGAGGCTGAGAGTATTTGTGATTCTTCAGCTGCCACAGGCTGTTGAGCTAAGGTACTTACTGCATCAGGGCGTTTCCAGTCATGTGAAGTCAATGCAGGTTCCA
Organism: Talpa europaea; assembly: GCF_964194135.1. NCBI lineage: Eukaryota > Metazoa > Chordata > Mammalia > Eulipotyphla > Talpidae > Talpa > Talpa europaea. The sequence goes on along the minus strand of NC_140071.1, from coordinate 139,262,117 downwards.
AAGGCTGACGTAGGAGATAATCACTGCACCAGGGAGCCTTAATAGTTTGCAGAACTCCCTGATATGTGTTCTTAGAAGACTCTGCATAAATAGCACATGACTCAGAGTCTCACCGAGACTCCCTCTTTACTACTTGCTACTTGGTGCCGATGGCCGTTAATGGACACGCTCAGGCACTGGTGGGAAAAGAACAAAGGCGAGAGAGACCCAGTCCTCTCTTCTAAGAAAAGAAGCATCAAAGGGAAATGAGCATATCAAAGGGCCATGTGTCCCGCGATGCACTTCTCAGCCAAAGGCAGACATGTGCGAAGGGTTGCGCACCCTAGTTCAAGTAACACCCCATTCCTCAATGTCTGCAGAATTTGCAAAGGCTGAACAAAGACCAAAAACAGGAATGTTGGATCCAAAAGACCCAGCCCTGGACTAGAGCAGGAATCCAATGACCCTGCTTATGGGCCTGACCCACCCCTTCTCTTACCCATCTATAAAATGGGATCCATTGCTTTGTGTTGTCAGCGAGTCATCTGCTTCCTTCACGCATGTTAATGGAGAATGTGGCTCCTGGCCAAGGAAGGAGACGAGACATGTACATGGGAAATTCCATTCTCTCCAAAAGTGCTGAATCTCATGTCAAGTAACCTAGCAGAAGAGACCTTGACCAAGGTCGCCCCAAAACTTACCACCTAACATGTACCATCTCCCCCAAAAGCATAAGGCATGATTTTCAGTCACAGTCCCAGACCCGGCACCAGCTTTCTCTCTCTCTTTAATTACTACTTGCCTAATTTTCCCTTCATTCAAGCTACTCCCTTAGCAATACTGTCTGGTCTCCGGAAATCCTCTCTTGCACAAAGAAGATTATAAATCAAAGGGAATGTGGGGCCTCAGAAACCTCCATAGACATGTGCCTGACTACAAATAACTGGGGTGTGCACATTTTTAATGCCAGACAACTTAAAGAAGGTTTACTGTGGTGATGACGATGACAATGATGATTTTAGTGCAAAATAGTTCTAGCTGTATGGACAGGGCGTGAAACTTACATAAATCTCTCTCATCAAAAGTTCTCACAGTGGTTCCAGGATACAATGAAATGATCTGGATACTGTCAGGGCTCTGGAAACTGATCACTCTCACTGGCTGTACAGCTGAAGTCACCTGGCAAACCTGCCCTGAACGACACTATGTCCCACACCCTGTCCCCAGGCTCTGATCCACTTTCTGTTGTGAAACAAGGACCTGCAGGATCTTCGTCCTGGGCAAGAGTCTGAAAGGAAGAGAACAGAGGAACACGGGCCCCAGCACTCGGGGGCGTCCGCTTTCGCTGGCCCTGGACTGGCGGCTTGTCCTCCTTGCACTGCCTCTCTGGTTATTGCCCACCTGCAGAGCCCAGTGCAAATGCCACAACCTCCTGTGGCCTCCCCCGACCCCCAGCCCTGCCCAGGCTCTGCCTCTTCTCCCTGACCCCAGCCTCCAGCACAGAATCCCTGTTCTCTGTGCTCAGTACTCCCGGAGCCACCTCTTAGAAGCAGGGACTATTCAGAGCCCATTTGAGTTCCCCCAGGAGCCCTTCTCAGAAACTAACGTGGTGTCTGGAACTTGCTCTGTGAATACTTATTAAATCACCTCCCCCGCATCCCTATGCCCGGTCGGTTTTCCTTTTCTTTCCTATAACTGCTTGGATGACAGAGAACAACCCCAAGGCTCTTGAAAGGGAGGAATCATCGAATACCAAGTGCCGGGTCAATAAGCATGTTCTCTTTAGCTGACACTGAGAGCAAAGGCCACAGGAGCTCATTTCATTTTTGACCTCGGAGAAGGGGCTCGGGCACAGGGTGGCACCAAACGCGTCTCACTTCCGACCTCGATTCCACAGCTTAGACTCTGTGGGACACCTGGCCTGCTTTCATTCTGCTTTATCCTCAGAAAAAGCAGGATGGTTTCACCCCCGAGATCCTAGGGAAGGGCCGTGCAAGTACATGGACAGCACAAGGCCCCGGGCCACTGCAGCCGATCAAAAGACGTGGCTTCCTTCCCTGTCCCAGAGGAGCAAGCAGACCAAGGCCAAGCCCCTCCTCCTGGGAGCGAGGGAAAAAATAAATGTAAAGGGAATTACCTATGTCAGAAAGTATCAGCACCCATTGCTGCTCCGGGGGGTAGAGTAAATAATTCATGTTCGCACCCAAGATAATTTAATGTCCAAGCTCTGCAGACACCCACCTATGTTTTAGAAGTGGGAATTCATATTAACTTTTTAGTGTGCTTGGGAGTCATAATTCTAAAGTGAAATAAGATTGAAGTGATGATGAAGAGCATACCATTTTTTAAAAGTCAAGTTTTGAATGTTTTTCCTAAAAGAGCCTGGGCCTACCTCTCTTATATAGGACTTGAAACCATCTGCTCTATTAAAAAAAAAAAGACATAACAAAAAAAAGGCCCAATCACAGTTGGCAGTAAGAAAAATTGCATTCCTCCAGCCCTTTGCTCAGGCGTAGAGCCATCAAAATGTTATGCCATAAAATTTAATTTTTGAGTTTTGAATGATTTACAGTGGAGCAGAACTTATAAATCAGAACAGTGACCATTGCTATGAATAGAGATGTATATTTTTCCAAAACGTCTAAATGAAATACTTCGAAACACGCTCTGCAAACCTGCACAGTTCTCCAAAGGCCCGCATAATTGGAGTTAATCGTTCTTGTTCGGACAGAAGGAAATTTACGAACTCCTAAGCACCTCCCCCTCCTTAAGACGAAGTGAGCAAATAGTCATCATCTCTTCTCAGGAAAGCAGTTAATCATGGCGTTATATCATTCCACCACGGCTTGCTTTCTAGCCTCATTTATTAAGTTTTCAAGCTCTTCACAACGTCTTGGAACATGCCTTTGATCAGGTGCAAAACTTAAAACAGCACATGGAGAGCATCGCGGTGGGACAGCCTGGAAAGCACGTGCTCCTGAAGAGTCTTCCTTCCTTTCACACCCAAAGCCCTGGCCAGCGCGTCTTCTAGAGTTGGCCACGTCTGACCATCTCCCTGTTCTGCACCCTCTCCCTCTGTCCCTGGACCGCTGCTACAAGCTCATCTTTCAGCCTCCCCACAGCAAGAGCCAAGGAGTGGGCTGCCAAGTATGTGAACTGCACCTTTCTTCAAATTCCCCAATGCCTTCCCATCACATCAAAGCTGACTTTCTCACATGGCTTACGGGATCTGGCCCTGCCCACTCATGGCCTCATCCTGCCTGCCCTTCAGGCTTCTTCCTAGTCTGCAAAATGTCACTTTGTCTGTACACCAGGATCCCAAATTAGAGAGAGAGAGAGAGAGAGAGAGAGAGAGAGAGAGAGAGAGAGAGAGAGAGAGAGAGAGAGAAAGAAAGAAAGAAAGAAAGAAAGAAAGAAAGAAAGAAAGAAAGAAAGAAAGAAAGAAAGAGAAGGAAAGATATATAAAAGAAAGAAAGAAAGATTTAGATGGGCGGCTAGGGATGGATGGTTGTAGAAACTGCTACAACTGCTAAAACTGCTAAAAATACAGGAAGAAAATCTACCAATATTGGACTAGCCTCGATCTCTGATGGTGGGATTTTAGGCAACTTTCTATTCTTCTCCCTACTTGGATATGTATTTAAACTTTTGGAAAGGAATATATTTTAGTTTAAAAAGGGAAAACCTGCAGACCTGTTGCATAGAAGCCAGAGTGCGGAAATAGGGTAGACAGGTGCCGAGGTGAAGACAGAAGACAGAAGTCTTCATTCTAATGTGCATCACCCCAGCCAGCTTTGCCAGGAATGCATCAACCAAAACATCTGTGGGACAGCTGATGGCTGTCCATGAAAGATGGACAAAGGACATAGAGTCTGCAGGACCCAGCGGTGAGGGGTAGTTGCTGAAAGCAGCAGAGAGAGAGTCTGAAATGGCACAGGTCATGGAGTTTGTAAAATGAATAAATCCTTAAAAGCTGATTGCCCCAACTAGGTTGGAGGCTCTGTGAAGGCAGGGATGACTCTGTCCTCCTTATTTGTTCACAGTATTTGCTGAGCACCTCTTTCAGGCAAACACTATTCTGAGCATGGATAGCCCAGCAGTGAAGGAGAGAGAGACTCGGGCCCTGGCTTCCTGAGTCTGCATCCAGCAGGCAGAGAAAGCAAACCAACAAATGCCAAATAATAGTAGAGAGTAATAAATGATATTGGAGATTAAAATGGAAGAATGCAATGGAGAACCATGAGCTGCCTTTAATGCGAGGCCAAGAAACACATCTAGGAGTGCACACTAGAGCGGAGACAGGAAGGCACCAGGCCAGGACAGCGCTTTCCAGCCAGCAGGATAGCTGGGCCAAAGTTCTGAGTCACGGATGACTTGGAGCGTGAGAAGAACAGAAGTAAAGCCAATGTGACTGGAGCTCAGGGAGGGAGAGGAGCGGTGATGGTAGTGGATGAGGTCAGAGATACACGGGGTCAGATTATGAAAGGTCTACCGATCATGGTGAAGGATTTGACTTTCCTCTAAATGCAATAGAAAGCCATTGAGGGAGTTGAAGCTGGGAAGCAAACTGATCTGAACTGACCAAATCATCACCTCTAAACAGTCCTGGGGGCACAAGTCCCTCTTCACCAAGGCCCCCATAGCCACATTATTCCTGCCAGGCATCCAACAGGGGCAGGACTGTGTCCTCACCTCTCTGTCAGGATGGGAAAGGTAAAGGTTGTGAAAGGAGAGATTTGGAGGCTCCGTGCCATCTCTGGGTCTGCTGTAGGATCCTCCAGGTGTAATCAAGGAGGACGGACTGGATAAACATATTTAGAGCTGCAGCACCCAGAGCTTTCTGGCTGGCACCTGCGCCAGCCCCACACGCCCCCACCTGAGGCTCATTAGGCAGGGGAAGGAGGCTCCAGAGAGCAGCAGCCCCAGTCCTGGGCTTCCACGACTCAACCCAGGAAGTCCCAGTGACTTTCTCTCTTGTCCTCTTAACCCTGCAGCCTGGTGAATGGTCTGACCATGTGTGCTCTGCTTTTCCCTCTGCACTTGATTTACTCCACTCACTCCGGCTGCTGACTTTGGCCCGCTCGCCCGCCAGCGACCACTGCAGGCCGCATCACCCCGGAGGCCTCCCCAGCAGAGCCAGAAAGTGCCCACTCCTGTCGCCAGGCTGGAAAAACAGCCTCCCCCAGCCCCACCCCTGCACTGTCAACACCCAGGCCCACTTTGGGGTGCAGCATGAAAAAGCCGGGGAAAGGGAGCTGGTGTTTTTACGCCGTGTTTGAGTTAGCTGTTTTATCTGGACGTGAACCTGAGCTGGAGACAGGGGGAGCGGAGGGGCTTTCTGGAGGCACAACCAAAATAGACCACTGAAGCGGGCCCAAGTGAGGTCACCGATGTGCCGTGGAAAAAACTTTCAAGGCATTTTATAAATTTTGCCCCCAAAGAGGTACCTCGGCCAAGGAGAACTCACAGCTCTCAGAGATTCAAACCCTCCATTCTCCTTGGTTATCCTGATGGCTCAGGGACTTAAGAAAACAATGCAGACGTGTCCCAAAGAGGTCCAGGAACACCCGTGTCAGCTCACTTTCCTACACATGAGCCACAAACATCACAGGCCACGTGGGGAAGAGCTCGACTTCGAAGGCTCCTCCTCCGCCCCGTCTCTCCCACTGGCACCAGTACCTTCAATTGCCCACATCACCTGTGGTTTCTGGTTCCGCCCGGGAGGACTCCGTTGTTCACGTTTCTTGGTTTTCCTGAGGCATCTCCCCAGCTCCAGAGGGCCTGAGCGCCATATTCTGCTGGTGTCTGTGTCCGCACATGCGGGCCCGGCTCTCCACCCCCTGGAGGGCGGGGGGCACCGGAGACCTCTGCCGGCCTCTCTGAGGTCTCTGTCCCCTCCTTGGGGAAGGCTTTTCTTTCTCTGCCTCAGTTCTACCCTCCAAGTCCTCCCCCAACAGGGACCCCGTCCATGTCATCTCCCCGTGCTCCCATCTTTCTCTCCTCTGAGAACTCCCTCGGCTTCCTTCCACCTGCTTCCAGTGTGGCTGAGGCTCTCGGCTCCTCCCAGACCAGGCGAGTCCCGCGCGAGATGCGTTGACCGCGTGTGCACAGATGAGCAAAGCCAGCACCTTGAGGGTCAGTTTCCTCTGTTGTAAAATACAAATGAAAAAGGTGTTTTTCTAACAGTGTCGTATGAAAAATTAAATGTAGTTATGCATGTATGAAGCTCTTAACCCAGTGACTGGCACATTCGAAGGTTCAGTGTAAGCTGCTGGTTTATTACCTTGTAGTGTATGTGTTGGTGTTTAATTGAATCTGTTCTTCTGCATCGCAAGCTTCTGCTATATCAGGATGGAAATGCAGTCAGCCTTTGAACCTCTCACCATCTTAGCTGGAAATAACACCCCCTATGTGTGCCAAGGACTGTCCTGTGGCTTTATGTGTGTTATGTCAGTTTCAAATGCCAACCTGGGCAGGCTCTAGCACAGCGATAGGCAGGAGAACACGAAGCTAGTGTCGCTGCAAAAGCCTTTTGTGGATGTGATTAATATCTATGGTCAGTAAGACTCAAATGGAGGAAGAGAGTCTTAGATAATCTGGGTGGGCCTGCTTCAGTCAGCTGTGAGATCTCAAGGCAAAAACAAGATATCCCAGAAGTTTCAACAGTTGATGGCAGTGTCAGCTTCTGCCTGCAGGTTCCAGCATGTTCTCTCTGATGGCCTGCCCTACAGATTCCAGACCTGACTAGCCAGCCCTACAAGGCTATAAGCCAGCTCTTTGCAATCTACACATACCTATATATCTATACCTACATCTATTTCTATATCTCCAACTCTATCTATATTTGTAGCTATACCTGTATCTAAATCTAGCCGTCTAGGGCCTCCCCGGTGGCGCAGCGGTTGAGCGCTGGGTTGCGAAGCTGCCCGCGGCCTCTGCGGCGCCGGTTCGATCCCCGGCTGCTCCCAGGCCACCGGAGGAGGGTCCCACATGGCGCGCAGACCTCTCCTGCCGCCCGCTGCTCCCCTCAGCAGTGTACTTCGGTCCTTCTGCCTGCTCTGCTCCCTGCTCTGGCTCTGGTGAATTCTCTCGCCCTCCCGCGCTTCTGACTGTACCCAGTGCATGTATAAACAAAACAAAACAAACAAACCAGCAAACAAATAAAGCATGCCTCTATAAAAAAAATAAAAAAAAAAAAATAAAAAAATAAAAAAAAATAAAAAAAAATAAAATAAATCTAGCCGTCTATATCCTACTGGTTATTTCTTTTGCTAGAACCCTGACTGACAAAACATCAGTGCATTTTAATTTCAGTATCGCTACCAGTAGCTGATGGTTAATTGTAAGTGTCAATGGGCTGAACCACAGGGACCAAACATTATTCTGGATATTTTATGAAGGTGTTTTTGGATGTGATTTGCACTTAAAAATAGGCGAACTTTGAGTAGATTTACTTACTTACCGCTCAAATGTGGGGGGGCTTCATCTCATCAACTGAAACCCCAATTTGAACAAAGACCCACCTCCTCCTGAGAGAGAGAGAGAGAGAATTCTACTTTGGAACTGAACTTGAGCCTCAGTCTGACCCTAGGACTCTATCCTGCTGGTTCACCCTACAGATTTTGAACATGTCAGTCTCTGCAATCATATGAGCCAATTGCTTCAAATAATTTTCTCTCTAGAGGCAACCCTGTTGGTTCTGCTTTTCTGGAGGACCCTGGCGGCCCCACCGTGTGAGAACATGTGCACTGCTAGAATTGCTGTCACCACTGATGTCAGCATTAGTAGCAGTATCAGCATTGCTACCGGTTCAGTATTAGGATCAGCATTATTAGGATAAGGTCAGGCTTAGGATCGGTATCCTATTTGATCCCTGAATCTAGGTAGCAACCAAGGGAGGTGACTTTGCAATCTGAATTCTCATCCTGAGCTATGAGGTGCAAGTGCCATGTCCTCCCATGCCCCATGTGGTCTCCAAAGTCCGGGGACTCACACCTGAAATGCATTTGACAAATATTTATCCTGCCAAAGCAAAGCAAGCTGGAAGATGTGCAAAGTCCAATTATCTGGTGGTATGGAGCACTTAAGAAAGCAGACACTTCAGGGACTTTATTTCCAACTTTGAGTATTTTCATAAGTCCCAAGAAAGTCCATTAAAATAGTTTCCACTGAAGCAAAGAAAGCCCATGAAGCCAGAACACATCATAGACAAGAATCATCGCGTGTGTGCTGTAGGTCAAGTTTTGAAAGAATTAATGTTCTAGGCAGGAGACATCTGAATTATGCACATTATAGATGGACTTCCCAGTAGGTGGACGATCGTGACCCGCCTGAAGTATGACTGTTTTCACCCGTCAGTTATAAATAGCCCCAGGAGACCCTGCCTGTGCTAACAGGGAGAGAGACACCCCCTTCATCTTAAGTCTCATTTTCTCAGTTTGGGGTCTTTTGAGTTAGAAACTTCCCCTTTGTGTCAACAAGGCTTGGGTGAATGTATAATTTATTATACACCATCTGAGGGCTCAAGACAGCACACAGGGATGATTTTTTGTTCATAGGATAACTGTATTCCAACTATCGAATTAAATCGAAAATGCAATGGAAAGGCAAACTATGTCATCATGGATGTCTACACTGGGCATTGGCAAGTATCTCTCTCCCAGATGGAAGGAAGGTGAGGAAGAAGTACGCCCTGGTTCGGAAGCACATTTTGCACACCAGACACTCAAGAGCCCTTCTTGCAATTCATGCAGTTCCCTTCTCCAAGCCCAAGATGCGCCGGGTTCTAAGAGCCTTCCCTACCTTCCTCCACCAAGAACTCCAGCTCCTGCTGCCCGGCCTCCCTGAGACAGAGCATCACTGAAGAATCAGGCTGTGGCTGTCAGCCTGGCCTGCTTCAGAATTCACCTGAGATTAGAGTTGCAAATGTGGTAAACAAAAATGCAAGCTGGCCAGTTAAGTGTAAATTAAAAAAAAATGATGAATATTGTAGAATCCATATGTCCATGAATATTTGCAACATATTCATATTTCAAATTATTCATTATTTATCTAAAATGCAAATTTAACTGGGACATTCTCTATTTCATCTGACAGCGATACCTGAAGTCCTTTTCATCCGCATCGGCCTGCCCCCAGGATGTCTACTGTAATTGCTAGAAGATGGTGTGTAACTGTGTGCACTGCCTGGCCTTTTCTCTTCCTGACCTGTCCCGCCTGCCCCTTCTAGCCCCTGTCCCTACTGAGAGCACCGGTTGACTTCACGTCCTCAGGGGACAGCGTATTTCATGAGATGATTGGGTTTTGTGGCTGCTGCCGCGGAATACTCAGAAAGCACGAGGGCTACTTTGCTCATTTGCCCTTTTCTCTCTCTCTCCTTCCAAATTGGGCTAAGTCTTGGCTTCAGAGGCCAGACCTACTGAGATGGTGCTTGCAGGTGATGAGGTTGTTCTGGCCTGGGAATGTCTTCACTCCAGAATCTGCAGCTAGTTTCCCCGGTGAAGGGTGTGGAGGGCGAGGAGCATATCTGAGGAGGGGGTCGCACTTCAGCAGCGGGATGGAGGAGGGAGGTGCCCCAGTACCGGATTGAGTCAGCCCCCCAAGCAGTGTTCCCGCTCCGCTCTCGCCACTGCATGCCCCACTCTCCTTTACATGGAAGTCAACTCTCGTGTCCTCAGTCTCGATTCCCCTCGGGGCTCCCACCTCCCTCCCAGCAAAGGCCTTGATTTGCCCCAGTGCCTTTATATCACCTGCACACCAGGCTCCTGGGCATGCCCAGCACTTCCAGTGTGGAGTGTGTGTGTGTGTAACGAAATACTGCTTAGCTATTAAAAAAAAAAAAATAAGAGGGCCTCCCCGGTGGCACAGAGGTTGAGCGCTGGGTTGCGAAGCTGCCCGCAGCCTCTGCGGCGCCAGTTCGATCCCCGGCTGCTCCCCGGCCACTGGGTGAGGGTCCCACATGGCGCGCAGACCTCCCCTGCCGCCCGCTGCTCCCCTCAGCAGTGTCCTTCGGTCCTTCTGCCTGCTCTGCTCCCCGCTCTGGCTCTGGTGAATTCTCTCACCCTCCCACGTGCTTGTATAAACAAAACAAACAAACAAATAAATAAAACATGCCTCTAGAAAAAAAAATAATAATAAGATAAACACTTGCCATTTGCAACAACATGGATGAGCTGGCGGGGGAAAGTGCTCGGTGCAACCCTCAGAACAAGAAAGGCAAATATTGGGTGAAAACAAGCCAAGAAAAAAAAGAAAAGAAAAACCCTTGAAAATTTGAGTGCAGAATTGAAATGACCCAAAAGAAGGTGGGGGGAGGTTGGAGTCCAGTGGGGAGGGGACCAGAGGGATGAAGGGGGGCTGCTGAGATGCTGCTAGTGGGTTGATGCGAGGACACTAGTTCTGTGTGACCCCAACTATTCTGTCATCGACGGTGCAGTCTCCCCATTATGTGGATGCAGAAATGGAGGCAGAGAGAGACCCAGTGGGAGGCCCAGGTCCCAGCACTGGAGACGAGGCCCAAGGCCACGGAGCAGGCATCGAGGCAATGCCCCCTGTCTTTCCACAGCCCCACAGGACCGCGGGCGGCCCTACTTTCCTATTAAAATGAGTTGGCATCTTCATGTGAAAGCCATCCTCACCCAGCCAAACAGGGGAGGGGTGCCCCACAACATCTGTTTAAAAAGAGAAAGAATAAGCGTAGCAAGCGCTGGGCTGGCTCAGCTTTCGCGGTCCGTCTTTGTCTCCTGTGCGTGGATGGAGAAAGGACAGCACACGGGCGGAACAGCAGGGAGACAAGAGGCCTCTGGCATCGCTGGGGAAGCCTGTGCTTATTTTTAAAGGTTCCACGGGGACTCAGACATGTGTAAGCCAGGCCGGCCTGACGCTCACGTCTCATGGAGGTGATTCCTTATGAACCATAACGCAGTTTTCACTTGCCCCTAGTGTTATTTGTAGAAATACGTATCAGAAAATGATTATATATTCTCTTTTCAAATGACCCCGATAAGCAGTCTGTTCTTTCTCTCGGGCGGCTTTGTGCAGTTGGGTCTCGAGAGCCCGTCCGCGGAGACCCCCGCCCTGCCACGCTCTGCACAAGGCGAGCTTTCAGCTAGAACCCAGGAAGCGTCGGCGTTTGCTTCAGGACTCTCGTTTAAACCATCCATCCAGTGTGCTCAGTTTGTCATATTTATTTGTGAAACATTTTCTGGCACCTTGTTACAATTACTCTCCACCCCCAATGACAACCTGAGTCCTCAGAGAAAAGTTGAATCATTTGGCTCAAGCCGCCTGGGACACGGGCCGCCCTCTCCTTGAAAAAGCTCGATTTCTCAAGGCTTGGAGATGCCAGATTCTAAAACAAAACTCCCAATGAGGGCCAATCCTCAGCCAAAGGAAGACAGAATGTAGAAAGAAAAATCCTGGGTTATTAAGCTTTCGCTCATAAACAGTTGAAAGTGCTTTTGTTTTCCAACCCTCCAAGCAGGCCTTTGATCTGCGGCTTATGTATCAGCCAAGCAAGGCAAGAAAAGGAGCAAGCCCGCGTGGGCCGCCACCCGAGGCAACCGTCTTTCCGCGTTTCACAGGCAGCTTACGAGAGGTCCCACCAGCTGTTTGAGCAGAGAGTGGCGGTCTGTACAATAGGAGGGTGAACCCCTAACCTCTCCCCAATAGCAGGAAGCCAGGGAGTCGCATCTAAAGAGAAGAGGCCAGTCGTTCCCGGGTTGGAAACGAAGGACTAGCTCACTTCTAAGCCCCTTTCGTGACACAGGGGGAAACTGAGGCCCACCAAGGTGGAGGGACAGGCTCCTGCCATCTTGGCTTACTAATGACCATCAGGCCCAAATCCATGCCCTGTGCAGGGTTCAAGCGATCCCCTTTAGGAAAGAGCTCCAGGGGAAGGTTAGCCCCAGCTGCCAGGGGCTCCGGGCTGCGGACAACCCCAGTTCCCTCTGAGCCAATGTCGTCCTCTGTAAAATGGGGATGGGAGAGCAGGCCCCGCAGAACTAATGCAGCACTGTTTCCATTACGTGCCCTGCGAGTTCCTGACATTCCGTTTTATGAGATCATAGAAAACAGACATTGATCTCTGTCCCCAGGTCCTGGCACCGCCGGTCCTCAAAGCCCTCGTGAATGCCCAGTTGCCACGCGTGTGACAGCATGGTTCGTTCTAATATTTAGTCTTTGACTCTGGCTCCTGACACAAGACTCCTGAATCCCTTAGGAGTTCCTGGGTCACAGGGGCGCCTTGTCTAGTGAGGCTGCTCTGGGGGCATCCTGGACAGGGACTGGTCACTGGAAAGCCACGGTTAGCAGCTGGGAACTTCCCACCGGGGGGTCCACATTCAGCTGGGGAGAGAGAGAGATGGGACATGGAGCTGATAATCAGTCATGCCTAAGAGATGAGCCTCCTGAAAATTCCAGACACACGTGCTTCCAAGGGCTCCTGCCCTGGGGACACGGGAGGTGCTGGAGGGTGATGCACCTCACCCGAGAAGGCGGGGAGGCTCCGAGCCCCTTGAACACCTCCGCCCGCTCGCCTCGCCTCCTCCACCTGGGTGTTCACAAGCGTCCTTGATCAGAACGTTTTGTAATAACAGGTCAACAGTAACTTCGCAGCTTTCCTGAGCTCCGGAACCGCTCCCGCAAATGACCAGCCAGAGGAGAAGGCCTGGGAACTCGCTTATAACTAGCCAGCCAGAAGCACAGGTGACCACCGAGACTCGTAGGTCTGAGCCCTTCACCTGTCTCCAGGTAGATAATGTCGGAAACAAGTTAAATTTTAGGACACCCAGCTGTGCACAGAGAATTGTTTGGTGGGGGAAATCCCCACACACCTAGTGTCGGAAGTATTGTGCGTGTGGTAGCAGTTGTGAGGGTGAAAGAGAAACACAGGAGAACACTGAGCTTTCCCCAACACGCTCTTACAACGCGGTGCTCGTCTGCTTAGGAATCATGCGTCCCACAGACCGGGACAGTCTAAGAGAAAGGCCCAGTGCTTGCTGGTCTTTGTGTCCCTGTACCTGGCACAGGGGCAGTCAGATGTTTGATGACTGAATCATCAAAATGAAGCGACACGTATAGGTTGCCTAACACAGGACTGATCCCTGGAAGACTCACCATCTGCCTCCCAAGTTTTACTTCCGCTCCAACCTAAGACCCTTTGCTCCATGCAGTCTGTTATCCACACGCCCAGGTGGAAAATTCTACCCATGCACGTGGTCAGAAGCTCTTCTAACAGTATAAAAATGTTTGAACCAGAAACAACCACTTTATAAAGATAAATTTAGGTTATCTTTTAATTTAGTAACATTTATTATTCAAAGTAGAGCCATCTCCTATATGTATTGAGTTCCTATCTTAACAGTGATAAAAGACCATTGTCTTCCTCACGCACACCCCCAGCAAAAGGTCTCTTTACTGCCACAGTTTTCAGTGTCTGGAAGGTCACCTCTGCCCTTCCTTCAACCCATTTCAATGCCACCTTCAAGATGCTGGGTAAGCTTACCACTTAAGTGACATCCTTCAGGTAAAATGGACTTTCTCTGAATTTCCATGGGAAGTTTTGACTCTGCCGCACACCTTTATACACGCATCATGCATTTCCTTAGCTCACATAAGTTCACATAGGACTCGCCTATCAAACTAGCTTATAAGTTTCTGCAAGTCAAAGAAGATTCTTCTCATCCTCTTTTTTAATCCCCTAGACTTAAAATGGCAAATAGGTTCCATCCTACAAAACAAGCCTGATAATTGGTAGGAGCTACCTGCAATTCCAGGATAAAAAGAATCCGTGTTTTGCAAAAAGATGTGGGGATTGTATATGTCCTGAGACTCCCTGTTTCATATTAGGGACAGTTGCACCAGCTAGTGTTCAGCCTAGCACTGATTATACTACTTGCCAATCAAGCAATAAATCTACTTGGCCTCCAAATCTGCACACATACACACACACACACATACACGCATGCATCACACACATACACATACAGTGCCTTCAAAATTGGTTCAACCTACAAAAGGATGATCCAGAAATTAAATCTCCTTGTTTGCAGATTAAGAAACTGAGCCAAGTCACCTTTAAGAAGATGACTAAAAGACATTCAGGTGTAACCAGAAGAATATAACCCAATCACTGTCATCACCCCTTAGCCACAGTTTGAAGCAATATTCAAAAGAAGGTAGGGAAGAGGGTCTTGTAGAATCCACGCTGCTCCGTCTTTATCTAATGACCTGGGTCATAAAGTGGGGGCTTAAAAAATCATGGGGCTTTTTTCCTTCATAACAGCATGGCAAGAATATCCATCGGTAGAAGCCAGCCCCCCAGAGCTTCTCATCTTACCAGGCAGCTTTCTAACAGATCCCCCTCTCTGCGCCGTCCATGAACGCCTTGGTCAGGCTCCCACCAGAAAAGCCAGCAGGCAGAGAAAGCACAGGGAAACGCGAGGTCGTGCATGTGGAAATTTAAGCTGCAAGGAGAGCTTGCTAAGTGAGTGATCCCAGCGCTGCGCTGCCGAGGAGCCTGCGCCGGCTCCAGCCGGGCCTCGGAGGTGCAGGCCATTCATCCCGCCACCCCAGTCACCCCGCTCCACGTTCCCAGCGACATTCCGTCTCCCCAAAATGAAGTGCTCGCTCCCGGGGGAGCCCCTGGCTCTGCCCTGCATGTAACTAGATACATGCAGATTTCAGTTCCCGGTCCAACACTTTATCCTTTAACCATGAGAAACTGAAATTTGTAAAAAATGAAATTTTAAATGGATTATTTTCTAAAGAAAAAAGGTCCTCAGTGATGGCGCATGGAAAGGTTCCTTGACTCTTGCCTCCACCTCAGCACAGAGGCAGGATGACTCCCAGGCCCAGCCCACGGGCTAGGGCGACACAGGCAGGTGCCAGCACCCACCTCAGTTTGCTGAGCCGGGTTTTCAAGTCCCTCGTCCCCTCCTCAGGGCAATGGACTGGAGTCTTATTGCCCCATTTTACTGGGGAAGCAGAGAGCTGAGTGACTGGCCCAGGGTCAAACACCAGGTCCAGACTGGGGTGAAGGAAGAGAGGCCCCTAGGGGTAAATTTAAGAGGGCGCTCGCTGCCTGGCATGCATGGGGCCCACCCTGAGTGAGAGAGGCCCTGGGTGGCGTCCAGCAGCCTCCGTCACCCAGCCTGGCCTACGGGGCAGCAGGGCGAGCACGTCTGTGGTGCACACTCAGACGCCACCTGGGCGAGGTCTCCAGTCTCTCGCAGACAAGCAACTCTGCCCGCGAGACTTAGCACGAAAAGACACGTCTCCAAGTCTGTGTGCCTGAGAGCCAAGCTTGCTGTTGGAGGTTTAGCCACGGGGCCCAATAGAGCAGCACAAGAGCGTGGCAGGTCCACATAAACACACACACACACGTGCATGTATGCACACACATACACACGCACACTTGTGCACGTGCACACACATGCACACTCACACAGCACAAAGGTCCTCCCCTGCTAGAAGAGAGCCAACACCCAACCCTCCGGGCTGTCACAGGGAGGCATTTGCAACCTGTGACCATCCCCAACATGAAACACGGGAGCACAAGAAATCTCTAAGCATTAAACTAGGTCCTGTGCAGGTGGTGCCTATTTTTTTATCAGTGCAAAAAGCAGAACCAATGTTGGACTGAATGCTTTGGCCAGTTCCCTCGCCCGCTGTCCCCTGACCGGGCCGAGGTCACGGACCTTCGCATCGCTCGTGGGGGTGGAATCAAACATGCTGTTTCCCTCCCCCACCATCCCCGGTGTCCCGAGGCCCTTTCCTTCCCCTCCCCCTTCATCTCTGAGTCCTCAGATGTTTGTTGTTGTCCAGCAGTTTTTGAAAGTGTTTTCCGCTGTGGCACTGTCTGTTCTGTTGAGAACACAGCTTGCTGGGAGCAGAGAGCTCCAGGCGTGAGGCCCACGCCACCTCCAGGGGCCGGAAAGGGGAGAGGAGCTCGGGTTCTGCCTTGAACAAAGCCTGCCCCCGGCCCCATCGTGGTAAGGTGGATGCGTGGGGATTCTGCAGCGTCCGCATCTGTCCAAATCACCCCAATTATGAGAGATATTATCCCAAATGGCTCTTTTCCCTTGCCAGCTACGATTTCCCATCGTAATTTTCATTTTCATCTGAAAAGCTTTTTTACCAAAAATAAAATGCCATTTAGTTTGAAATCAGGTGTCAGCCAGGTGTTGGCCCTGTCGCCAAGCCTGCAAAGTACATCGGGGGCCTGTCAGAATCCAGTCGGTCAGGCCTCCCCAGTGGCACAGCAGTTAAGCGCTGGGTTGCCAAGCTGCCTGCAGCCTCTGCAGCATGGTTCGATCCCCAGGAGAGGGTCCCGATGGGCGCAGACCTCTCCTGCCGCCCGCTACTCCCCTCAGCAGTGTATTTCGTGGGTCTGCCTGTTCTGTTCCCCACTCTGGCTCTGGTGAATCCTCTCACCCTCCCGCGCTTCTGACTGTACCCAGTGCTTGTATAAATAAATAAATAAATCTTTAAAAAAAAATCCAGTCGCTGTCCTCTTGGAGAGTGGTCGGGGCGAGGGGAGACAAAAGCCCTCATACCCCGAAGGGAGAACAGCTTCTGACAGGCAAATGCCAAATTTGGCCCAGCAAACCTGAAAGAAAACAGGCCCCTTCGTTTCTCATGTTGCCTTTGCTTAATCTAAGAAAGCAATGAAATCATGGCACTTAGGGTTTCTGTCTCAGGTGGCATGTGTTCATTCTCCCCAGCCAACGAGCAGAGAATGCAGGACCCAGCGTCGCAATAAAGGTGACCCGTTGTCACTTCAACTTGCAAGGATCCACCAGATTCTGTGAGCTTGTAGCATCCTTTGAGTGCTGCTTAGAAATGCAGCCCCTTGGGCTTTGCTCTGGTCCTACTGAATCAAAGACCAGATTTGAACAAAAAGCCCAAGCGAGTCCCGTCCAGGTCTGAGAAGCACGGCGCTCACTGAGCTTGGACATGAAGCGCAGAGCTCACAACACTAGCAGCCAGCACGCCACTGGTGGAAGCGCGCATGTTTCATAGCACCCAGAAGAGCATAGACTGTGCGTGCGTCACAGAGACCAAGGAGTACATCTCCCTGGGTCATCACATCATCCTCCGCAGGTCTATAAGAAGGGGGAATGTGCCTGCGTCTTAGGGCCGCTGCTTGAAGTAACAAAGACCATGGATCTGAGGCGGCCTGCAGTCGCAAGCTTGTCCTGCAGTATCAACACAGCACGCTGCCTCTATCATCGTTGGTATCATTTGTTTATCATAAAAGACTTGTAATCCTGTAAACCTTCACAAAAATGGGTATAAGTGCACATCCTTCATAAATCCATTCCCTTTTTCAGCTGACGTCAGATGCCTTCCTTAGAGAGAATGATGGGTGAGAAACTCTGTGGGGAAAGGATGAATTTCTCAAATATCACCCTGCAATCCTGCTGGAAAGCTGCAAGGAAGCTTGGGGGACACCCAGAGCCGAGCTCCCTTGGGGAACCTCCTTTGCTACTGAGGGAGACTCCTGACACAGAGCTGCAGCAACAAGTCAGGTCACCCCTACATAGTTTTACCACCTCCCAGCAAAACAGAAATGTCCTCAGTTTACTATAACATCGTGAGGGGAGGGTCCCTGCACAGCTATTGAGCGGGACTCTGCCACGGACACCTGGGCAGATAAGTCCAAATAGAAAAGAAGCCAAGATGCTTCCTGACAGCTCTGGTGCCTTCCCTCTACAGCTTCCTCAGCAACAACTAATCAAAAATAGTTTAAACCTAGGAGATTAAGAAAAACAGCCACCGGAAAGTAGCCTCAGCCCTTCCTTGAGGAGACTTTCAGAAGCATATGCACAAGACCCTGTCTACACCCCACAGTCCACACAGCTGGGCATCCCTTCACCTCATGAAATTTCAGGGATCCCCTGAAGCAAGTTCCAAGAAGCCCTCACATGTTTTGGCATCAATGTTCAAACCCACCAAGATGTTTTCCTGTGCCGTGTCAAGAGCATGTCCTCTGGAGTTCTGCTCACTGTAACTCACTCCCTAAGTGGCCTTGGGCAAGCCACCTACATCTCTGAGGCTCACCCTCTTCCAACAGGGGTGCTAGCAGGAGCGACAGTGGCCTCATTGTCACAAAATCAGAAACGCAACATAAATGTTGAATGTGTAGCAGTTGGAGCTTTTCCTAACTCGTGAAGTAGAGATTTAACAGGTTGGTAAAAATGGTTCAAAGAACATCTAAGGGGCTGAAGCACTAGAAAAAGAATATCAGGATAGAATTGCTAGATTAGGCATGAAGCTACTTGATGTCCTGTGTACAATAACTCCATGACTTTTGGAGTTATCATGTCCATTAGATAGAAAACATTTGCATCTCTACCAGACAAAACCTACTCATTGATGGGCAACTTGAAGAGTCTGGGTCTACTCAACAGTAAATAGTAAATGGAACAGACTGTGTCCCCTACAAGCCCACCATCAAACATGGTGGCCGCTAACCTCAAATAGCTATAATAAAATTAATTAAAAGTAAATGAAATTAAAATTTCAGTTTCTCAGCAGTCACAGAAATGCCCAATAGCCAGTGGTTGCTGTGTGGGAGAGAGTAGCACGGGTCACTTCCCTCTCAGCTGAAATCTTCAGTGGAGAGTGTTGCCCTAGAGAACTCTGGGACAGAGTATTAGCTTCATATTGGTGCCAAAACAAACCACTACAAACTTAGTGGCTTAAACAACACGGATTTATTATTCCCATTCTGTCCATCAGAAGTCCAGGTGAGCTTGGTTGGTTTCTGTTCCAGGGAAACAAAGTCAGGTGGCAGTCAGCTGGACTCTTCCCAGTAGGCTGTGGAAGACTTCACCTCTGAGCCCTACCAGGTTTAGTGTGGAACCAAGAACCTCCCTCCCTTGCTGGCTGTCCAGGCCGCCCCACAAAGCCGTTTGCCTTCTTTCTCCTGCTTTCCACGTGGTGCTTTCCAGCAGCACAGCTCAAATCCCTCTCACCACTCCCATCTCCATGACCTCCTTCTGCTCCTCTCCCACTGACACAAGTTGGAGAAGGTTCTCTGCTTCTCTTTAAGGGTCTGGTGCTTAGACTGTGCCAACCCAGACAAACCAGGATAACCTGTCTATATCAGATACCATAACCTTACTCACTTCTGCAAAGTCCCTTTGTGTGTGTAACATTATAAATTCACAAGACTCAGGGTTGGGGGTGTAGAAAGCTTTGAGGAGCACTGTCCTGCCCGCAGCAGCAGGCTAGTTAGACAAGATTGACTGTGGCCTCAAGAGAATTTGAAACACTCCTTTGACCTACTTCCAAGATTTGGACCATTTTTCTAAACAACTCCCTAGAGTTATCATGAGAAGGTAGGTCTATTAACCCACCTCCGGTGCTTAGAGCACGCCAGGGCCCAGTGCAGAATAAAGTGCTCTATAAGAGCACAATTCAACTTGCTGTGCCTCGGCTTCCTCACCTGGCATGGCAGTTGTTAAGGATTAAATTGCTAGCACGCACCAGAATAAAGCTAGCGCATCGGTGCTAGGTGTCAGCACTCCATGTCGGTGCTCCACCCACAGGAAATGTTTGGAAGGCTTGTGGTCTTGGTGAAGGAACAAAGGTGATCAGACTGGCAAGCAGTGTGGGATGGAAGGAGAAAAGTCCTGCACCCCGTCTCCTCCTACCTGCTTTGCACCCTGCATTTTAGGTGGGGTAGTAACCAAAACCATCTGGAGGGGTGGTAACCAAAACCACAGTGTTCCAGTGGAGACAAGGGAAGCCACACCCGCCCTCCATGATGGTCCGTCTCCTCACACGTCCTCCACACGCTCACAGGGCGTGGGCATGTTTGCAGTGTGGACCAGAGAGGACAGAGAATGGACACTCCTGGACAGAAGGCACAGGGGCCATTGTAGGCTTCGGTCATCCTTTCTGCAGACTCTGTGGTTAAATCTATGTGGAAATGATGGACTTGCGTCTGTTGTTGAAAGCTGAGCTCAAGATCTCCGGACCTTGGCCTTACCTTCCTGCGAAGCCTTCCGTGCCTCCCAGGGACCCTGTCCCTTCCTGTTTTATGTACCCACTGAACCCCATTTGGACTTCTAGCAGCAGCAATCCCACCACTTTGTGTCCTCATTTCTGTTGTAGGAACCGATCTCATGAGAGTCATGGATGTGTGGATGCAAAAATGTGCCTCTCTTTATGAGGATTCGATGCAATTTCTACTCTGAGCCCCTGGGCTCTCCATGGGGCTCCTGTCAATCAACACAGGGTTCCCTCTCAGAATGATGTCTTACACACACATGAGGCTGACAAAGAGCCACAACTCTATAGGAATTACACATGAGGACGCGGGGAGGGGTGACTGGTCTTCAATTGTCCCATAGCCGCAACCCCTCAGCTGGTTTGTCCAGTATTGAGGATGAGTCCCAACAGCTGGTTCCAGCAGAGCCCACACCCCTGGGCCCATCACATGTGCAACCTGAGAATTTCCACTAAGTGTGTGCTTCTCCCAGAACAAAGGAGTCCGGTGTGGTCATTCACACCGACTCGGACCCTTCACAGTCATCATCCTTGACCCATCTGTCCAGGCTCCCCATGCAGTCATTTGTACTTGACTCATGAAGCTTTCTCTGGAAGTAATTCCCTGGCACAGGTACGCGCATGCACACAGCCTTCAACACCCCTCTCTTCTGCAGTGAGGATGCAGCCAGCCAAGCCCTGCCTCCCGCCAGAGAGGTGGGCTCTCCCAGACGGGTCACATGGATAATCACTTAAAACTAATTACTCACTTGTGTCAGAGAGATGGCCCCGAACATCTGGTTCAGATAATCTTCCTCTCCTTCCTTCCCTCCCCGCCCCCAAGCTGAAACGTTCTACCAAATGTTGCAGAGAAAAAATACAACCTGTGCAGCATCACAGCTGGCTGATGACCAGACTCTGCAGGCTGACACTCGGGAACAAGTCTGAGCCCAGCAGAGAAGATCTGGTTTCAGGGTGGTCATTTTCTGCGATTCAGGACGGAGCTCCTCTCCAACTTCCTGCCCCCTCCATCACCTTGAGAGTCTATCACCCTGATATCAAACCCTGAATGTGAAACCTTAAGGAGCAGCCTCCAGGGAGGCTGGGCCAAAGTGTAATCCAAGCAGTGTACTCTATCCATGAAACCCCAATAAAGTATCCTGCTCCCTTCTCTTGCTCGGTTAGCCAACGAAACTTATCGGGATTCCCAGTGCCTGTAAACCGGGCTCAGAGTTGAAGAACAGTGGGAAATCCAGAGAAGTCTGAAAGATTACTGATTGCAGCTCTTTCTGGCTCTAGAGTACCCAGGGAGGGAAGGGATTCACTCACGGCCACATGGCTGGTCCTGCAGCAGAGCTTGGAGCAGAACCCAGTGCTGCTGATCACTCCCACCCATGAGGAGACAGGCCTGAAACTCACCAGCACAACAGCTGGGGTCAGTTCGGACATATAGACCTCTCCATCCTCCTTGAAGTCACCATCAGCACCAAGACCACAATCAAGCTGTTGTTGTCACAGGAACTCTGTTCATGCCAACAGGGATATTGATCTTCTTGCCACTCAACAGAAGTTAAAAGTTTCCAGAGCATCAACCATGCTGAGATTTGTCTGAGACTTCCCAGTAGTTGTGAGTTTCTCTCTTCCATTGAGATGGCTCCTACTCCCTGGGGTTGGCAGGAAGGGTCTCAATATTAAGAATGACTATTCTTCTTGTCTTCCTTTACACTCTGTGTGCCTTCTCCAAAGTCTGTTCTGGCTCATTATGTCCGTATCCATTTCCCCTCTGGAACTGGGGTGTTGTTTCTTCACCACTGTCCTACAACCCTTCTCCTCGCACATTACCAAACAGCCGTCTAACTGATCTATCAGCCTCTAACCATCAGTGTCACTGCAATGATCTCA
This sequence comes from Talpa europaea, assembly GCF_964194135.1. NCBI lineage: Eukaryota > Metazoa > Chordata > Mammalia > Eulipotyphla > Talpidae > Talpa > Talpa europaea. The sequence continues at coordinate 139,240,238 of NC_140071.1, read as the reverse complement.
CGTAATGTAAATCCAACCAAGACCCGTGCCCACCCACCCTAGTAAGTGCCCCTCATGGCTTCCTACAGCTGGAAATAATTCCAAGAACTTCACTGGCAAGACCCTCCATGCCAACTGTCCCTACCAGACTCATCTTCCAGCCACCTCCCTTGCCCTCCTCAGCACTAGGATCAGAGAGACGAAATGCCACACTGTTCTCCACCACCACTACCCCCTGTTTTGTTTTCAGGCCATTCCACATACCCAGAGTGTCTCTCCCACAACTCCAAGTCATCCTCCACCCAATCCAAGTGTCTCCATAGCGGTTAACTCTCCATCTTTGTACTAAGAGAGTGAATTGTTATCTCTGCTAGTCCTTTGAGACTGCTCGTTTAGCTGTGACCTGGGGCTTTATTTGCTAAACTAAACTGAGGTTCCTTATGAATCGAGACAAGGTGCTGTTCATTCATTTTTTAGGCTCCTGATTAGATTGTTTTAATAAATATGTATGTATCTCTCTCCTAATATAGTCCCATGGCAGATAGAAAATGATCAAATTACTTCTGAGAAGGGACGAAGGCAGGCAGGCAGGAGGGAGGGAAATGGGTAGAAGATACAGACTAAGATGAGAACAGACGAGCTTCTTCTCACTCGAGTTCACCTCTGGGGTCTTCTTCATTTCCACCCGCCGCCAGCATCTGACAGTGTCACCTGGGTGTTCACTGAGCCACTCCTCAAGTTTGACTACTTTAAACAAGGGGGGTGGAGCAATATTTTCAGTGCAAGGCGGATTTTTTCCCTATTCGCTCCTATTAAGGCCATCAATAAATTAGGTTAGTGGTTTTGACATTTTTTCTGCCTGCTTGCGACCTAAGCCCCTCAATAGAGCCTCTATAGTCCTTTCTTACAGCCCATCGCAGTGTTTATAAGGTGGCAGAAGTTGTGGGACTTACCTGTCGCCGGGCCAAGGTCAGAGGGAGCAAAGCACAGCTTTATTAGACTTTGGAAAAGTTCCCAATAGAAGGCTCCTTCTCATATATATATGTCGTAGCTGCTAGAATGCGTTCTAGCAGCTTCTAAGCCCGCTGAAAGGGTGGGCCGTGGCCAGGACCCCTCACCTAATATATCAAGGTCAGCCTTACTCCCATCACCTTCCACACCTTGCTCTTTCTCTGCAGGGCGGCTCTGTACGAGGTCACCGTGCAATTGTCTGTCTCCCCTCCCCGGGACCAGGGCGCACACCTCATGCTGCGGCTCGCACTACTCAGGTTGACTGCAGGTGGATATCGGGGTGGTGCTGTGGCTGAATCAGGGGCTTAGACATCACCTGAGGTTCTCATTGTACAGTGGAGGAGCAGGGGTCTGTGAGGTGAAGAACCCTCCTCCTCTGTCATGAAGCAGAAGTTAACCGGCTGAAGAAGCCTGAACTTGGCAGACCTCTGCGTCTGGTTTTGCTTGCTCTGACCACCAGCATCTGGACGAGTGTAGACAACTATTCGCACAGCTCAAGTGTCTCCACAGATCCCTACCCTGAAGGTCTTTAACTCAGGAACTCGTGACAGCAGAATTCATGCAGACACTGACCCCAAGCTCTAAACCAAAATCTAACATGTTCCCCGCGTGATCATCTAAGCGTGAGTTCACACGGAAACCATCAGCCTCTGGCTCTTTCTTGCTGAGACACGATGAGCTGGGAAGGGTCCTGGGAAGGGTCTTCTTTCTACCAGGCCCCGTGAGCCCTCTTGGGCCCCCACACCAACCTCCTCTGGGGTCACACTTCCTTTCTGGAGTCAAGGCCATACTTTCAGCTCCAGCTTGTGCTTTTCTATATGTTTCTTTGCTATAGCAGTGAAAGGCAAGTTTTATATTTGACAACATTTTACAGAAAGGTTGGGGAGAGCGGGCAACATACAAATAGATTGGCTGGCAGTAGGGCGACTTGATATTTCCTGTGTAATATTAATAAACACACCCTCAATGGAGCCAGTGAAGGTGTTTCCTGCTTAACCATTTCATGCCTCTGTCCCCGGGACTGCGTAAGTGGGGAGCTGCTGGGATTTCTTTTAGGATAGAGCTTGACCTGGGGCAACAACTTTCCAGAAAATAGCTTATCCAGATGAAAAGAATGGTTTTCCCCTAGACAGAGTCCTGAACGCCAGCCTAATGAAATTTAGCCCCTTTGAAAAACTTTTCATATCCCAAGTTCTGGACTCACGACGCACTGAGCTGAAGACTTTGCACTGTAATTTCACTTTTCACTGTAATTTCAATTTCTCACAACTGCCTTCTCAGATACTGTCACCATTGCTCTCTGGCAAAGGTGTGCCACCTTACACGTGAGTGAACTGGCAGAAGTCTGTCCATCTGGAACCATTTTGTATGAAAATGCTCCAGCACATGTGCAGACAGCCCCCAACTCGAGATGGGCCCACATAGGGTTTTTCGACTTTATGATGGTGTGCAAGTGATATGCACTCAGTAGAAATCATGCTTTGAATTTTGCATTTGGCTCTGTCCCCAGGCTGTGATATGCAGGGTGGCCCCCTCGGGTGATGCTGGGCTGCAGGGTTATGGTGGCCCCCATGAGCCCCTCCATCGTGAGGGTGGGAGCACCATTCTCTTCGGGGTCCTGTGTTACCAGCATTTTTTGGACACTGTTTTGTGTTTTCATAGCCCGACTACAACACTGCGTCTAAGACACTCAACACTTCATTGTAAGATCGGTTTTGTGTTAGATGATTTTGCACAGCAGAGGGCTCATGGAAGTGTGCTGAGCACATCCCAGGCGGGCTGGGCTAAGCTACCAGGTCAGAAGGCTGGTGTACTAAGTGCATTTTTGACTCTCAATAGCTTCAAGTAAGGATGGGTTTACCACGACATAATCCCATTGAAAATCAAGGCAGCTCTATAGTGATGGACTGAACTGCACCTGTGTGTTGCAGGTAACTGTGATCTAAATGCCAGGCAGGTTTTTCATGAGGCACCTTGACTGCCGTTCCAGCACCATCCACTTTGAACTGACCTCCAGCCTTATGCACCCTCTCACCTCTGCTGTCTCTAAATCTCCCAAAGATTCAAAAGACCCATGGCTTGGCAAGGCTGGAGATGACAGTCCAATATATTAAGCCCCAGGGTTAACCTGTGACTGTGACTTGAGTGAGTCAGGTTAGGTCCTGATGAAGGAGTTTCAGGTCAGAAAACTCTGCTGAGTGTCTTCAAAGTCTGGGGTCAAATCCACTTTGCCATGGTTGCCCTAACCTTATTGTTCACATTCTAAATCTCCCCAGCCCTAGCTCACTACACCCTTACACCACCCTTCAGACTGTGCCCTGCTGTTGGTGGATGGTGTTCTGTAAATATATGTTAGGTCCAGTTGATGGATAATGCAAGTTCAAGTCTTTGATTTCCTTATTGATCTGTTTCCTAGTTATTCTGTTCATTATTCAAAGTAAGGTAATTAAGTTACCGACAGTTGTTGGATCCCTTCAATCTGTCAGTTTTTGCTTTATCTGTTTGGGTTCTAAAGTTAGGTTCACTTTAATTATATGCTTACTGTTGCTACATCTCCTTTGCAAATTAATTCTTCTGCTACACATAATACCCTTATCTGCTCTTACCAGAGTTTATTTTAACTTAAAGTGTATTTTGTCTGAAGTTAGTACAGCCACTCAGCTCCCTTTTGGTGACTATTTGCACAGAATAGCTTTTCAACCCCTTTGCTTTCCACCTATTTGTCTATGAATTTGTATCTCATAGACAGCACACAGTTGAGGGATGTATTTTAAATCCATTCAAGTCTTTGACAATTTTCTATGATTTTGAAAGTAATGATTCTGTCCATTTTTGCCAACTTTATGCGGAAAAGGATCATCGATTTTATAGGTAAAAGGATCTTTGGAGGTTCTTATTCCTTCATATTCGCTAAGGTCCAACCCAGACTAATTTTATATCAATGTTTATTGCTCTGTTTCACCTATTTAAGTTTCTGGCTGCTGTTTCTGCAACTCCCTGTTCCAGTTTCCTCATTCTCCACTTTGGATCAAAATATCTTTTCCTACCTGGGGTCTTTCACACACTCCTTGACGGCCTTCCTCGTTGGCTTTGCTTAGGGCTTACTATCTCTCGCCAGATGGATCCCTTTGCAACACATCTTATCTCTCCTAATCCATCACCACCCACAGTAGATTAATCATCTTAACACATGAATATGACTGTGTCTTCCCTCGCTTAAACTCTTCCATAGATCCATTCGCACCAGGGAAAAGTCCAGTCATGTTGATGGGAGGTATTCCAAAGCCCTCTTGACACTTCTCCATCTTCACCTTGTCCTGGAAACTCTTGCCAGCAATACATCAACTTGTAATTCCATGTACATTCCACCCTCTCTCAGTAGAATTCATGTCCCTTGTACTCCTAGTCAATTAATTAATTAATTAAACACCTATTTTTTCAATACCTACCACGTGTCAGGACTCAAGCAAGGCACGGGAGGAAAGGAAGTTAACAAAGCAACTCTTCCCTGTGAATGCCACACCCAGAAGTAAATTGACAGTCATCAAATATATTAATAAATAGACTGGATAGTTTCAGAATATTGCTAACTGCATTGAGGAGAGTAAATGAGATGACAGTGATAGAGGAAAGCTTCATTATTTGGTTTGGGAAGAAAATTTCCCTCTAATAAAGAAATACTTGTGCTGAAGCCAAAGGATGCCCAGGAGACAATGAGACGTGAAAGACACTCTCAGTGCAGAGGCCCTAGGACCAGGTGAACTCCAGGTAAAAATAAAAACAAGGAATAATTGTCCCAGAAACCTCCACACACACTAGTGAACACATGCAGCACTCACACACGTGCACACATGCACACTTCACTTAGGTTCCTCAAGTGAATCGCTGCTGAATGGACCAGCTGACAGATGGGAGAGGCTGGTGCAGAGCTTCGACAAGGGCAAGTCTGTGGGAAAAGGTGCTGCTAGTTAGCTACCTCACCCCACTGAGTGAGTCCCAAGTTTCCCTTGGATTCATTCCCACCTGAACTTTCATCCTTATGAGCTAAAAGGACCTTTAACATTCATGTTTTATACAAAGAAAGATGAGGATTAAGTAGCAGCTGCATAGGGTTAGGGAGAGAGAAGAAACACATATATGCTTGGTTGTAAAATGATTATATTTTTAAAAGAAATTTAAAACCCTCTATCGATGCTCCTCAGAGTTGGGACCCAGTTTAGGAGTGTTGAGCCCATTATGGGAGATAGAAAAGGAATGAAAAAGTGTTCCACGAAGAGGGCTGTTGACTGAAGAGGTGAGGGAGTTGTGCCTCCGACTGCAGGCCCCAGCACAGACCTGCTGACACAGAGGGCTTCTTGTAGAAGTGAAACCACGATCTGCTGGTTCTGGAAAATTCTTCCTGATGCTGGTATTGTCTTCACTCAATCATTTAATAAATAGCTTTTGAATACCTGCAATGTAACTACCCTTTCTCTAGGCCAAAGGATACATCAGTGAGCAAATAAAGATCCCTTGTAGAAGGGGGAGAGGGTAGACAATAACAAACAGGTAACATACAGAAAGTGCCAGATGCTGGTAAGTGCTGTGGAGAAACACTGAAGCAGGAAAGGGAATTCAGAGGTGCTGAGAGGTTCTACTTCCAAGCAAGATGGAGTAACAGGAACCAGATTTACCCTTCTACTTAAAATAACTCTAAGTTTGGGCAAGATATTTAAAACTGGTTTTTGAGTCATTGGCTATCAGTGGTGAATGACAGTGGTCCCTGAGAGACCAGAAACAAACAACCTGAGCTTAGTGGGGAGTCTCCAGGCTGGAGCCCAGCACACTCCCCCATTTGAGGATCTGAGGAGACCATGGCAACAGGAGTCAATATTAGAGAGAAAGAGCCATTCAGAGAGAAAACTCTGGAGATCCGCAAAGGGCTCCCTGCAAGTATTTAGCGCGTGCATGTAAGGAAACACTCCAAGAACAACCCCCCGTGAAAGGGGCCCTGGAGTGTCCAAGACACAGCAAGAAGCTGAAGGTAGCACCCATGGTCCAGGAGAGCACAGGGAGAGACAGAATCAGAGCAGGGCAGGCAGAGACTTGTTAACTATTGGAAGACTCTGGGCGACATGGGGGATCCAGTTTAGGAGTGTTGAGCCCATTATGGGAGATGGAAGAGGAATGACAATGGAAGACTTCTGGGGCCTTCCTGATGGCGCAAGGGGTTAAGATGCAACCTATGAAGCAATCCGTAGCCACTGCAGCATGAGTTTGATCCCCAGCTGGCCAGGGAGCTACCCACATGGTGCAGCAGACCTCTTCTGTCTCCCCGCTGCTCCCCTCAGCAGTGTATTTCAGTAGATCTGCCTGTTCTGCTCCCTACTCTGTCTCTGCTGAGTCCTCTCAACCCCCATACCACTGGCCTGTACCCCAGTTCTTGTATGCATAATAAAATAAATCTTGAAAAAAAATGGGAGAGTTTTAAGCAGAGTAGAGGTGTCATTTTTCAGATATTTTAATTTAAAAGAATCATTCTGAAACCGAGTGGAGAATAGATTTTGGCAGCAAGGGCAAAGGCAGTGGAGCACCCGGAGGCCACTCTTATAGTCTAGACAGGACCCCGTGCAGCCACTGGGGCAGAGACTATGTCAGATGCTGGAATTTGGAAGAGTTGTGGAAATTTGTCAATGAGCTTATTCCAGGAGAGCAGGTTCTAGAGAGGAAAAGGATGATTATTCAGGTGTGTTGTACATGAGTTCCTATGAGAAATCAAATTAAAAGTCCAGGCACCTTGAACTTTGATTCTTGACTAAAAAAAAGATCATTCCAGTCATTTTACTCAATGAATATTTATTGAGAACTTGTAGGCTTAGTACTCAACCTACTGAGCTTTGGGAATAGAGGTGATTATAAAGGAAAAATGGACAAAATGGGAAGAGAAAATGGCGCAAAGAGCACAGGAAAAATGTTGAGGTTCACACTTGAAGAGAGAGGCCCGTCATGAGACTAGACCATTGGGTGGTAAGACTCAAAAGGGAGGTTTTAATATGAGAATCGCCATCTCCTAGGTGTTTCAAGGAAATTCTTGTTCAAAGATCAGGGGAGATTCCCTTCTCTTTACCGTATGTCTAGTTAATTAAAAGTATTTTCTTAAAATTAGCAAGTGAGTAAATTATTTATGACTCGCAGGGGAAGCTGTAAGTTATAAATGGTCAATCAAGAATAATGTTCCCTTATTTTCCACACTAGATGACATTGAGTAATAGCCCCAAATTGCCCACACTCATTCCTTAAACCTAAGTAAATATATTGTTGCTGCAATATCTTGGAAGACAAGCAATAGAAAGCTTTTATTCCACTTAAATAAGGACTATTTTTAATTATCTCACATAAAGGAAGTTCAGAGGTGAAGAAACTAATTCAGACAATGAAAAATATCATTTACTTTTTTAAGCAAAAAAAAACCTGGCTTGAGGCTGAGGTCTGTGGCTATCTCTGCCTGGGGACATGAATAGCAGAGTGGACACTCGCGAGCTGTCTTAACTGTCACACCAATGTCATGTTCTCCAATAACTTGCCAGGAGTGATGATAATAATTGTGTCTCTTTCTACCTAATGCTTGACTTTACCTCCTGCTAGGTTTATCATTTGGTCAGGGAAGAAGATATTATTTGCAAGTCCTTCTCAATTTTCAGCCCCAATAATAAGTATATGACAAGATCAAGTTCTGACAAAATAATCGGGCTTTTCTTTCCTGAATTGGTGGCATTCATCACTGCAGGAAGAGACCAAAAGAGGAAATGGAGATTCTAAATAAATTTTTATTAACTCATAGCATGGAAAATGGTCTTGAAAGTCAACATGTAAAAGACAAGATCAAAGTTTGAGGGAGAAAAATTTTTAGTTCTGAAAATTTGGCTTGGACTGTCAAGAGCCAGGCTCCAAAGGATTAATAAGCGAAATTAAACACTGTATATAAACTAATGTTTCTCAAACTGGAGGTTGCAACCCACGAGTGGATTGTGAAATCAGCATAGTAGGTTGAAACTAAACCTTTGAAATGAGAGTGTAGAGAAGAATAAAACACCGGAGGGCATTACACAAATGAGGATAATTGTTGCTTCTTGAATTTTTTGTTGTGTGCATGCAAGCATGTGTGTGTTGAGAGTTGGTGTTAAAAATGTTTGTTACTGAGACATGTCAAAAACTTGAAAGAATGATAAGTAATAAAGTTGTGCACACATAAGGAAGAGTCTCATTGACCAGCACCTCATAAGTGAGATCCTTCTGGGAAAAATGGATCAGCTCAGATGTGACAAAAGACTTGAAAGAAGGAAAAAGTGCAGTGACCTGCAGCCGCAGGCAGTCCTGTAGCCTGAGCTAGTCACCTGGGGCGAGGACAGCATCTGCAGGAAGGGGAGCTGCAGATGCAAAGACAAGGAGGTGGGAAACTTTAACAGGAGTGCAGAGGACACCCAAATGTCCTCTGGGATTAACCCTTGACTAAGTCAACTTAGATTGAACAGTAGGGAGCCACAGAGATCAAATGGGGAGTCCCTAGAGTGGGAGGGTTGAGTCTGGTGGTCAATGGGGTGACTTGGGGTGTTTGAGCTGCTGGACAGACATGAAGATAACAGGATACCTGGAGGAGAAAGGAACTGAGGGAAGAATGTTTAGAAATCTCATTTATATCTAGTCTCTGAATAGACAAGAGTTGTGGCAAAGGTCATAAAAATAACACATGGGCTGCAATCTAGGGCAGAAGACTATAGAGGTCTTGGTAATGTTCTACATGAAAAGAAGGGAAAGGAGTTCCAAGATAAAAGTCCATGGCTTGGGCACTGCAGATTGTCTACCGGTTAGTATTGCTGAAATAAAAGATGCTGGTCATATCGTAAGTATTTACAGCCCTCAAAGTGTTTTTGCATCCATTAGTCATTTGATTTTCGTGATTTTATCTCAAGAGGCAATGAGAGGGCCTCCTCTGGTGGCGCTGGCGGTTGAGCGCCGCGCTGTGAGGCTGTCCACAGCCTCTGCTGCACCGGTTCAATCCCAGCCAGCCGGCGAGGGTCCCACATGGCGCGACAGACCTCTCCTGTCCCGCCCGCTGCTCCCCTCAGCAGTGTATTTCATCAGTCTGCCTGTTCTGTTCCCCGCTCTGTCTCTGGTGAATCCTCTCACCCTCCCACGCATCTGGCCTGTAGCCCAGTTCTTGTATAAAATAAATAAATCTTTAAAAAAAAAAAAAAAGAGGCAATGAGAGAACAAACATACCACTACTTATACTTTGGAGATGGGGACGTGGCTCTCAAAAGAGCTGATCCAGCTTCTGAGGGTCACACAGTTAGAGATAGGACTAGACTCAACAGATTTTCTCTTTCAGCCCCGGATTGTCTCACCGTCTGGCAGGCCACAACTCATATATTGTCATTCTCTAATATAATGACTGATCAATTTGTTGATGATTATCCCAAGAATTGACTTGGCTCAATCCTTCAGGAAGAAAGCCCACTGAAAGGTCACTGTGGCTTGGTGTGAGTTTATTTAATAAATATTTTTCTTATTTGGAGGTTTTAATTTTAAGTATGTGGTCTACTCTTTTTTGTATGATTATTTGCTCAAAAAAATTTTAGTCAGCAGCACACCTCATAAAAATTTAATATGTTTCAGAGCTCTTTTTTACTGTTAAAAAAGCACAAATCAGGCATTCTTTCATTTTGAATGTGACACCCCTAAAATGGGGCTTTCTCTGAGGAAGGCCTTGCAAATCTGGTAGCGAAATTGCTCTTTTTAAAAGATAACAGCTAATTGAAGATAGCTGTTATTAACAGATAATTGAAGGGAGAGTCATCTAGACGGTTCTTCTATTCAACGAAATTCTGACATGGGCCACTGAGATGTGGGGTGACTGTCCTAGTCAACATCGTGCTTCTTTCTTTCACCTTGAATAGACCCTGCTGGCAGGGACAGGACAGCAGGAGGTTCTGACTCATCTAGTGGTCCTGCTTTGGATGGCAGTGCTAACTGCCCTTGAGCAGTAACCTTGAACAAGTTAGCTCACCTGTCTGAGCATCCTTTTCTCTCTTGTGCCATAAGGGGTTTTAAGTCTCATCCCACAAGGTTATTGCCCCACTGGAAAAGCAGACTTGAAACTCTGCACCTGGGGTGAATTCCCACTGACTACTTATTACCTCAGAGCCTCTGAAAAACAAGATTTGCCAAGAGAGCGTCCATTGGCAAATGGCAAAGTGGCTTCACTTCCCTGAAGCAGCACTAGGCTCTCCCAGCCTTGCTCTTTGAAGTCACACCCATGGGTCCTGACCTGGGCAGATGCCACAACCAATCACTCTGCACAACAGATAGTAAGATCTATCAAAGTTGGAGAGCAATAGCCTGACTTAGCCAATACCTTAAGCAAAAAATATGTGTTGGGCACTGACTGTGTCCCAGGCTTTGTTCTGGGGTTGGGGAGACAGAAATGGGGATGATGGACAGGATGCTTCTTTACCAGGACTCGCTTTCTAATAGGAAATACCAACAATACAGAGACAAATAAACACGCGGTATCATCAGATCAAGATTGGTAGGACACACCTTCCTGGTGGCGCAGGCGGTTGAGCACCTGTGAAGCTGTCCACAGACCCTGCAGTGCCAGTTCGATCCCGGCTGGCCGGTGAGAATCCCACATGGCGTGGCAGACCTCTCCTGTCTAGCCCACTGCTCCCCTCAGCTGTGTAGTTAGTCAGTCTGCCTGTTCTGTTCCCTGCTGTCTCTGGTGAATCCTCTCACCCTCCCATGCATCTGGCCTGTACCTTGGTTCTTGTATAAATAAATCTTTAAAAAAATAATATAATAAAATAAAAATAAAATAAGGTATTGCTATCACCAGCCACTGCAGCATGAGTTCGATCCCCAGCCAGGGAGCAACCCACATGGCGCAGCAGACCGCTCCTGTCTCCATGCTGCTCCCCTCAGCAGTGTATTACAGTCGATTTGCCTGTTCTGCTCCCCACTCTGTCTCTGGTGAATCCTCTCAACCCCACACCTCTGGCTTACACCCCAGTTCTTGTATGCATAAATAAATAAATCTTAAAAAAAATAAAATAAGGTGCTGTGATGATGTCCAGCGCTCAAAGAAGTTTCTTTCAAGATGAAAGGTCTTTTCAAGGTGACATTTAATCGAAGACTCAACTGATGAGAAGGCTGTCCTGTGAGAAGCAAAGATGCTAAAATGGAAATCAGCTCAGGGCTCTCGTGGAAGAGAAAGCACACCAGCACGGCTAGCGTGAGCCTGCAGGTGGCCCTAGGGTAAGGTGGGCTGATTGGAGAAAAGGATAAGGAAGGAAGAATCCCCATCAGGCAGTGCCTTGTTGCAGAGGAAAGTGGTGGGGTCTTGGGTTTCTTAGCCACATGATAGGATCATGCTCTGGGGGTTAAATAAGAGCTGGTGCACAAAGGGACTGATAGCTACAGCATATGGTAGGCATGAGGGATGTGATATCCACAGCACATAGTAGGCATGAGGGATGTGATTTCCACAGCACATAGTAGGCATGAAGGATGTAACTCCTCCCCCAGCCCTCCCAAGAAGACAAAAAGAATGAGCAGGGAGACTTCGGGCAGCGGTGGTTATTAAAACGTCTCGACTTCAGCAGTGGGCAGTTGTGGTACGCTTTGATCTTTAGTGAGAATCCATTCTTTGCTTTCTGGTCTTTTAGTGATTTTCTTTTCATTACCATGGATTATCCTTTAAGGAAAAAATAAGGACAAGAAAAGTTTACTTAAGCAAACAAATCACTTTTAGAATGTGTTCTGGAAGCAGGACTAATTCAAGCCAAAACCAACAGCTCGCCGGGTAGCCAACCCGGGCCTCAGGGTCCTCCTCTTACAGGCAAGGAAACTGAGTCATCCACTGGCCAGCAAGTGAGAGAAACAGGCCAAGCCCTGGGCAGGGGTGTGCCCAGACACGGAGGCTATTCTTGTCTGCACACACTGTGCTTACTCCAGAGATAAGAACAGCAGACAAGCCCAAAATAAAATGAACGGATCTTCCTTTCTTCTCCTCCAGCTGGAAGGGGCAAAACCACGGCAGAGAACATTCCATAAGGCAGAGGCGAGCAGGGGCGACACCGCCATGGCCCAGAGCAGCTGCTCTGACTGGGACAGCGCGTCAAGGACCAACACTCTTCGAACACAAGGGCTCCCTGGATTTGGGGCTGCTCCTGAGTGGTCCAACAGTAAGAGCCCGGAGGAGGAGGCTGGAGCATGGAGATGCTGCTGCTCAGAAGGGAGGCCAGAGTGGACTTTGGCTGTGACCTGCGGGTAGGAGATGCCCAGATATGGCCCCCAGGGCAGTTGGGCAGGTGACGATGTCCTCCTGGATGCTCAATTCACAGCCCTAGTCTCCTTTCCATAGAGGCAGGTGTTTCCGACAGGTGTGTGTTCCTGCAGCCCCGCTGGGTGCTCCAAGAAGAGGCGCTCCCACCCCTATGGGCCAGGCCCTAACACCCAGCAAGGGGCGACAAGGACCCCGAGCCAGGTGAGTGACAGGTACCCCGCCGCCCCAGTCTGACCATCAGGGAGCCTCCTACTCTCTTATCCACTCAGCGCTCCAGCCTGCCAGCTCTCAGCAGAGCTCATGCCCTGCCGCACATGCTCAGCCCGGGCATCCCAGCGTGCTGCGCTCCCAAGCAAGAGTGAGCTCATTCACTCCCCGCTGGGCCCTGGACAGACGTGAAGAGGCACCCCTCTCCCCTGACCTCGGGGAACGGCTCCTGCTGGGGATCAGGTGGCCTCGCTATACCTTGGGCAGAAGCTGGGCCTCTCTGGGCCTTCGTCTCTTCACCTGCACGGTGGGCGTTCTCCTGCCTCCCCCCAGGCTGCCATGAGAGGCCAAAGCCAGAGAAGTGAAAGCCCCAGTCCCGGCTCGGGGCCTGTGGGTATTCCCGGGAAGAGAGGGGGTTTTGTCCAACCCCCCAAGCTGTTTACCTGCAGACAAAGAAGGCACCCAAAAGCTATATCGAGTTACCCATAAACGGGGAGGGCGCATAAAGAGCGCTCTGTGAAGGCAGTGACTTATTGAGTGCAGAAGAGCGCTGGGGCAGGGCAGAAATCACTTCCACTTACTCCTGAAGCGCATTTGGTGGTTCACAAAGGCGTTTTTGTAGTGGGGGCGCAGTGCGCCTCGCTCAGGTGTGACTGTGGGGAGGAAGGGGCACCTGGCTCGCCCAAGCTGGAGGCCAGTAACCCAACTCCAGCAGGCAGCGGGGACCTTTCAAGCTGGTGGACGACGAGGAGCCGCGGAGGGCCCCTGGGTCCAGGCTGCCAGAGGCGGGAAAGCACTTTGCCCACGCGCGAGGAGAACACTCGGGGCCCTGCGCCGGCTGAGATGAAGGCAGCGTGGAGGGGACCGATGTCCTGGCCGCGCCAGGGAGGGCGAACGTGATTCCCATGAAGGAGAGTTCTCGCATCCTGCCAGCAACTCTGTGTGTGTGTGTCTGTCTGTCTGTCTGTCTTTGGCTGTGTGTCCATGGCGCTCACTGTTGCTCCCCTGCTAACCAGAGTGCACCTCCCTAACAGGCCAGAACTGGGGGACACCCATTATCTTATTATCTCCCTCGGGGCGCCCTGGAAGGGGGCCTGCAGTGGACGCCTGGACGAAGGCTGACCTCTCTGTGCTGGTGGTATCTTGGGGGGAGGGTGCGAGGACCCCACCCCGTCAGCACCCCGTGCTAGTTCCTCTGCTCTAAGAAGAAACGGGGGCACAGAGGCATCCTCTCTGGGGCAGCCCCTCGATGGCTTTCTTGTCGACCGTTGTCAGCACGTTCATGAATGAGTCACCCCTCCGCAGCCACCACCACGTTGCAGCATCAAGACAACACTTGTCTGGGGTCATGGCCAGGACACAGCCAAGCCAGTTGGGAAAAAAAGGGGGGTTTCTCATCCCTCCATGCCCCCTAGTTCCAAGCTGACCGACAAGCCGCCTGGTCAATGATGTGGCCTCTTTCTGATAAGCTGTCAGGACACCTCTTGAGCCTCAGTCTCCTTGGGGTGGTGACCCGGGGGTTCTTGCCTTTCACCCATGTTGCTGCTTCTGCTTTGACTTTGGACACAAGTCAGTGCAGAAATCAGCATCTGTGCCAGATTCCTCCATAAATCCAGGGATGGCAAGAAGGTCCTGACACGTGGGGATGCATCTGAACACGGATGGCAGCACACTGGCGGCATTCCACCCAGGAGGCACCTCCTCCGAGGGCTCTCTGGGGTCACTGCCCTACCTCCACACACACCCCTGTCCCCACACCTCCCACCCAGAGGGCACAGAGCCTGCTCCTTCCTTCCTGAGAGCCGCTCTGCTCCAGCCACCCTGCCTAGGCCTCATTTAAATGTCTCTCCAAACAAAGACAGTCCATCTCGAAGTCTCTCTCCCTCTCTAAGAAGAACAAGGGGAGTGACAGCAGCCCCTCCCCTGCCCCCAGTCCTGACAAGGACCCTATGAAGGAAACCCACATCATCACACGTCAGGTGCTGACCCAGCACCGGGTGACGCTGGTGGTAACAGCCGCCACACTGCCTTCGGGGTGGGAGGACAAGGCCAGTGCTTTGCACACGTCCTTGGTCACAATGAACAAGAAACATATCTGTCACCCAGGCCTAGCTGCACACAGTGCAAACAAAGGTTTCGGAGAGTCGGCTCTCACTTTTTCCTCTAGTCCAGTCACTGCATTTTCAGACCCTGTTGTGACCACAGAACACCTTCCAAAACCCGCCAGGGTGTCACCAGCCTTACCTAGGAGAGCCAGATAGAACGCCACTCTCGTCCTTCAAGCGTGAAGAAAGCAATGCCCCCTCGTGTTTTGATTAAACAACACTTGCTGCCCTTCTACCCACTCACCCTCGTGCTGAAGGACAAATGCCAAGGTCATGGGGACCTTGAGGACCCAGAGTCCAGCAAAGGGGGGTTCAGGAGCAAGCCGGGGTGGTGGCTGGCCAAGTCCACATCATTCCATGGCCAGAGTCACCATTGCCAGCATTCTGGGGGGATGGGGGGGTTTCTTTTAGCTGCTTGCCAATAGTTTTGGAAAAATAGCAAAATCTTACTTTAATTACATTTTTAAATATTTCTATTTACAACTATAATTGATGGGAAAAAACTTCTCATGAATGCTCATGACTTTTGGTCTGTGCTGTGAATGTGTCTGCTGGAGCCTGAGGTCAGAGTAGAGCAGCCTAAGAGGAATTGCTTGGCCTTTGGGAGCCAAAGAACACACATTCGTAGTTTTTTATGCATTTCAGGGCTTGAGAACACCCACCATGTACCACGGTGGACCCGTTCCTACCTCTGCTGCCATCCTGCTGTGCCGTTAGTCCCATTCTCTGGGCAGGACACTGAGGCACAGGCCTGACCCACCCCGGGTCGCTCGCTCAGCCGGCATGGGGAGCCATAAACCCTCAGTAGGAAATCAGGAAGCTAAGAAATGCTGCAAAGCTCCATAAATGTGATAAATGTCAAGTCATTATAAAAATCATCTATAAATTGTATATATCATAAATGTATATATCATAACGTCCTTAAATTGTATATATCATAACGTCCTTAAAAACGTCGCTGTATCATTCCTTTCCTGGACCCCCATTCCAGGGGTGGATGCCAGAAAGCACGGCTCCAAGGCCACTCTCAGCTTCGAGCTTCATCGCAGGAACCCCAAGACATAAGCCAAAAGTTCAGTCTCCACATGCCTCCTCCTGACGTGGCCCTGACTCATGCACTGCTCTCCCAGAGTGGGTTTCCTTCTTCAAAGTGTTTATTTATTTCCAGAAATTCTCACAAGGCTAATGACAAAAAAATTGACATTTGTCTAAAAGAGCTGAGACTGGGAGAAAATGCAAAGGCCTGAAGGGACAGTCGTGTGAACTGAGAGAGGGAACACTAAACCCCAGTTGCAAATCAGAGCAAGGGGTCATGGTGAGAATCAGACAGGAGACAAGTTCAACTGCAATTGATCTATGCAAGGCCTAGATACTCGCAGAAAAACATAAATAAATAGAACATATACTTCCATTTGCTGGACTTACAGAAAAATTTCCTTTTTAAACTGCCTTTGTCATGAACACACAGACACACACACACACACACACAGAGTCAGGAGCCAACAGTATGAATAGAATTTGAGATGTACTTCAAGAATAGCTCATAAGTTTAGAAAGTATTTCATGAAGGTTCTGCCAAGCCCATTGTGTCCCACCTAAGGATAGTTCCAAAAGTTATTATTAAGCTATAAAAGGCAAGACTATATTTGCTTTCTTGATACCACACATGTTCGGCATGGGATGAAAGAGAAGGCTGAAAAGGCAGGCAAAAGTCAAATTTAAAAATATTTTATGTGGCACATTAAGGAAAGTGTCCTTTGGAAATAGGCAGCCTTTGAATAATCGTAAGCAATGGTAGTTGCATCCAATTTGCATTAGGAAAGATTATCCTCTCAGCAGAGGGAAGATGAACTGGAAGAGAGAAAGACCAGAGCAACTTGGCCAGAGGGGAAGATAATATAATAGACTAACAATAAGTGATGATTGCCCCCAGGGGGCAGGAGAAGATGACTCCCCAGGGGGCTCTGCGCATCTGCATCTCTGGGGAGTGAGCCACTGACTATCTTTGCTCCTGTCAGGAACTTGGTACCTCCACCTGTCTTGGAAGAGATGGTGTCTGTCTCCAGAATCCAGGGGATGTGTGCTCATTGCTGTGGATGATGGAGACAGTGTTTCTCCTGCCCCTCCAAGGGAGGGAGCACGCTTACTGCCCATTATAAAAGATTTGGGTTCCCGAAGTTCGGGATTCCTCTCCTGCAATGCAATACCTACGAGTGCAGGTGCCTCCGAGCTGTCTTTGCATTCCGCTGTGTGACCTGGGACTCAGGGAAAGAAAGGCTCTGGTTCTGAGCAGGAAATCATCCTCTGTCTTTAAGTCATGAGTCTTAATTCTTTTACCAACATCCATGAAGCTTGGTGGCTTAATTATCCACTTACAATTGGAGAAAAGTATCAGGTACGCCATAGTTCTTTTATAATTACTGTAGCAGGAGTAAAGAGAAAGGAATAGGTACGGAAGCAGTGTGTGTGATTTTTGGCAATGAGAAAAGAAAGTCATTAAATTTGAAATAAACGTGTTCTCCATCTCCAATATCTTCTCTCCATTCCAAGGACATGTCTGTGAATCTACTTAATTCTTAGTCTTTTGTGGTGCTGAAAGGAGCATGAATTAGAAAGAAATTTGAGAGTTGCAGATGATTTTGTGATTGATTTCTATCACAAAAAGTCCAGAGTAGATTATGAGAAAAATAGAGGAGAAACAAAAGACGCCTGGGTCTGGGCATAGCAGCAGGCTAGGTTTGAAGAGTCTTAGAGCTTTTTAGAGAAAAATAAAGGAATTGCTTAGGGAGAGTCAAGATAGACGTATGGGTAGGTATATGGGTGGGTGGATGGATCGATAGATGGATAGACAGAGAGACAGACAGGTACAAAGAGAGAGAAACAAAAATGAGAAAAGCAGACTTCAAGGTATGCTGTATATTTTGAACGGGTCCTCTCTTGAGTGCTTTCTAGGATTCAGTAAATGTTAGAACATTGTTTTAAAATTTCATTTTTAGTTATCAGATTGCTGCGAAATTTTTCTGTGACTCCAAGCCAAGGATAATCTCAAGACAAGGGCCAGCAGGCCAAGATATATGTGGGTTACAGGTACAAGACATATAAAATGGTAATCAGATGTGCCATTTTGGGGGGGAAAAAAGAGGAATCTGTGATAGCGTCAAGTTTCTGGTTGGAACACCTGCTTTCAGGGGGCACCGCTGACCACGTTAGCAGCACAGGAGCAGCAGGTTTCAGGGAATGTTACAGAGTTTGACCTTGCACGTGTGGGGGTGGGAGAACCAGTGGACAAGAGCTGGTCAGCGACAGCAAGTGGGCACCTGTGCCAGCAGAACAGGGGAGGAAACATCACCACAATGGACCCCTAAGCATCCACAGAGACTGACAAGGGACAAAGACCAGAGAAACATGTGGTGACAGTCAAAAGAAGGCGACATGTCAGAGGATCAACTGCTGCTGTGACGTCCAGGGAGACAGAGATTGTCCAGTGACTTTCCTGTTCGGATGACAGTTAATATTGAAATACTCGCCTCCTCTAAAAAATAAAAATAGTAAAAAGAAAGAGAACATGAAAGACTTGCTTTAAATAACTATATTTCAAACAATGTCTAGATCCCCAGAGGTCGCCCATGGAAGAGAAACACACACAGTTAAGTGGGAAGGGAAGGGAGGCTGCAGGCATCTGGGCCAAGAGCCGGCAGGGGCGGCCGCAGCTCACACTGAGATGCAAGAGGCTCCCGTGGAGCGTGGGCCAGCGTGAAGCTTGGGGGCGGGAGGACAGGGGTGTCTCCCACCCATGCAAGGAGCCCAAGAGGTCACCCTCTTCTGGGGCCGCCTGGGACACCAGCAACTGCTGGGGCAGCGGGAGCAGAGGCCATACAGGGCCCTGGCAGCCACTTCTCCCTCCTGCAACACAAAATCATTGGCCCCGGCCTCCGGCCTCTGGCCTCCTGGGACTCCCACCCTGTCAGCTCCACCCAGGGAGGCTGAGTCTGCCTGGCGTCTCCATTCGGGCGCCCCATCCTGGCAGTAAACTGAGAGAAGCGCAGCTCACCCCTCCAAGGCCCTGCGCATGTTTCTTCCCATGTTTGGGGAAGAAACAGTGCTCTGTGCTCCACCCAGTTTTCTGCTTCCTCAAATGTGAGTTAATCTGGTTCCTGTTACACCTCCATCTTGGCCAGGAGTGGACGTCTGCCTGGAAGCTGCTTTCTTCCACATCCGCACTTGCAGCCCTTACCTCTCGCCCACACTCCAGCCTCCTGCCTGGCCGCTCCCTGTGCCTGTCGAAGGGCCAGCTCAAGCGTGCAGTGCCTGGAAGTGTCGTTGACTTGCTGCCCCAGACACACGTGCCTCTCGCGCCCTGCCAGCCCCTCCGTTCCCCTGGCCTCAGCCCGCAACATCCATGTCTTCCCACCGCAGAATTCCTGGCGCTTCCCTCCTCTCACCAGCCACCCTTCATGCCACACGCATAGTCACATCCAAGTAATCAAGTTTCTTCCATGTTCCTGAAAAATACACATGGTCTGTGTCCTCCCTGTCTCCAGGGCCCGCCCTCAGGTCCAGCTCAGGCATCTCTTGCTTGGATGTTGACATGGCAACCCCTACACCCCTCTCTTCTGTTTAGTCTGTGCCCTTCCACACACTGTTCCATGTGGCAGGTAAACCCATGGTCTCAAAATATTAATCAAGTCATGTTGCTCCTCTGCATCTGGTCTTGGCTGTCTCTTGACTATATTGGAGCAAACCCTGAGGTCCTCTCTCAGGCCTCTAAAGCACCATCTCTGCACAAGGCCTTGCACAAGGTCCACCTCAAAGCTTTGCCACTAACACTAAGAGCTCTAGCCTTTACGGAGGCACCTGCTGGCCTCCACGCCACCCCTGAATGTGCCAAGATGCTCCTGCCCCAGGGTCTTCCCAAGTGCTGTTCCCTCTACTTGGAGTTCATCCCTCCACCCATCAAGGTGGGTGCTGGAGGAGGCTGCTCCTCCTTCCAGTGTAATCACCTCCATCATCACCTGCTCCAGGAGGCCTTCGCCCACTCCGTCTGATGGAGGCCCTGTCCTCACCCATTTGGCATCTTGTCTGCCTCACTACAGCTCTTCCAGGGGCCAGCATCTCTCTCTGTCCCCCTCTTTCAAAATGCCCAGCTTGGGCCTCCCCTGTGGTGGCGCAGTGGTTTTGCACTGGGCTGCAAAGCTGCCCACAGCCTCTGTAGCGCCAGTTCGATCCCCGGCCACCAGTGAGGGTCCCAAATGGCATGCAGACCTCTCCTGCCACGCCCGCTGCTCCCCTCAGCAGTGTACTTTGTCAGTCTGCCTGTTCTGTTCCCTGCTCTGGCTCTGGTGAATTCTCTCACCCTCCCACGCTTCTGACTGTACCCAGTGCTATTATAAATCAATCAATCAATCAATCAATCTTTAAAAAAAAAAAATGCCCAGCTTGTCTTCTTCACTTGAATGTCCCACAGGACAGGAGCCTGGCAGCCTCACTCACATTCTAATCCCAGCCCCGAGGACAGGGCTTGCTTCTATATGTGTTCAATGAATCAACCAATCTACCCCTCAGTGAATGGATGCATCAACAAGCAAGTATTGCCATCATTTGTGGGACATAAATAACAAAAAAAAAAAAACCACACCAAACTGAGAAAAATGGAGGCAGAATGGCAGGGTGGGGCGTGGGGTAGGCCCAAGTCCCTGCCTTGTAGGGGAGGCTGCAGTGGAAGGGGCGTGCAAAGAGGCAGCAGGAGGGTGGCCATCTGCAAGGCAGTGGCAGAGGCCACAGGAGAGAGCAACTCTGATCTTGGCCACCCAACCTCAGCTCTAGGAGAAAGCACACTTCTGCTTTTTGAACCACAGCAAGTGTGGTGCTTCCTTCCGGCGGCACCAATCACGTGTGACCTTGATGAAGCTAAAGTAACTGAAGTGCAGTTCAAAATGCTTCCGAGAGCTGTGGAGCCGGATCTCCTGGCTCCTTTCATTGTACATTTTTTAGTGGAAAAAAGAAAAAGCAAGTGGCGCTAACTTTGAACGTCAAAAAATGAAATCATGGTTTCCGTTTCCTCAGCCTCCCTGGAGGCGGGGCCCCTGGAGGGTGACCCCACATCCCTGGTGCCTCCATGTCCAAGGACTCCGGTCTCAGTGGATCGGGGCCCTTCACCAACAGCTTCATTCTAACTTAGCTTTCTAAAGACCTTGTCGCCAAATACGGTTCAAGTGTGAGGTGCTGGGGTTTGGGTCTTCAACATGTGAATTTGGGGAAACGCAATGCAACCCCTCACTGTGCTCATCTATCTGCCTGAACACCTGCCTGCCCACCCACCCACCCAGTACAGTCAGAGTCGGGGTCCACGGAGATGGGGGGTGATCGTCAAGCGGGAAGCATGGGGCGCAGAGCAAGGTGCCTGAAGGGAGAACTGGGCCAGGTCCTGGGGACAGAGCTTGAGCCGCTGTTTTTGAAAGAATTAGCAGAAGCTACTCCCACCTTCCAGCGCCCTTTCCTTAGGATCCGCAGGCTGGGCCTCAGGCGCCCGGCTCCCCTCCACATCCCCCCCAGCTGAGCCCCCTCCCCGCACACAGGCGGCGCTCGTGGGAGGCGGAGGACAGAGTTCACCCTCGGAGAAATCATTAATCATCTGGAGGTTACCCTCCCTGAACACGCTTCCTTCTCCGGCCCGTCCTGGGGGCCATCTGTCTCCTAACAGGTCCTATAATGCTGAGTTGTGAAGTGTTCCTGATGAATTATTGTTGGCACTCAGTCCAAAGGCCTGAAGCCTCGCGTCCACTGGAAGAAAAAGCAGACCCTCCCTCTGTCGCTGTTGTCCGTGGGGCCCGCACGGGGTGTGCACGGCGTGTGCGAGGCGAGGGGATGGTCGGCCGCAGCCTGCAGTGCACTGCAGGAAGAGACCCAGACGGGTGGGGGCCGATCGCTGTGCTCCCAGAGGGGCTCTGCAGGCGGGTCCACCCTCAACCGTGCCCCATCAGCGCGCAGCTCTGGGTGAAAGCAGGAAGCATGCCCCTGTCTGCCAGGTAAGGAAACTGAGGCTAGGGCTAAGCTGTGGCTCCCCAAGGCAACTCCTTATTTTGGGGCACCCGGGATCAGAACTTGGGTCTCCAAACTGTCACCCCTTTCCTGTGCAGGGCGATGTGATCTGGGCCCCAACCCTCACCACCTGCCTCCCTGGAGGGTCTGCTCCAGCCGCCCCCTTCCTGGGCACCCAGGGCCACCTGAGCTGGCCCAGCAAGGCAGCATGCCCACCGGGTCTGAAACAACCTGAGGCGCTGGATCACAGCACCCCACTTGACCGCTCACGGCACTTACCAGTTGCCAAGTTTGTCTTGTTTATTCGTTTGTTATTTGTTCTCTGAATCTGATTTCCATCCAGGTCCAGCTGGTCCAGTGGGAGGGCCCAGGGCCAGCTGCCATGCACTCTGGTCTCCACTGCGGGTCTAGCTCTGAGAACGGTCACTGGCACCTGACAGGTGCTCCATAAACTTTGGTTATTTATCATGTCTACCATCGTATAAAACCTCTCCAAATATAAGTGTGTATAGAAAGATAGAGAGAGAATCATCATTTTCCAAAGCACTGTCACGATTAATATTTTACTGTAACTTGTCCCACCTGAAGCAGGAAGAACAACATTTTACAGGTGGGGAAACTGAGGCTCAGAGAGACTTACTGACTTTTCCTCCTGACCCTAAAATGAAGAGGCCAGAATTCTCTGTGAGTCACTTGCTACTAAGCCTGGGGAAGTCGTTATCCCTCTTTAGATCTCTGTCCCCCTACAACAATGGCGTATGAACTCAAAGATCTCCAAGTTGAGAGACGAACAGACAGAGCACAGAGGATGTTTAGGGCAGAGAAAATACTCCAGCCCCTGATGTGAGCCTGTGTCATTCACACCTGTCCAAAGGCCTAGGAGGACGCCCCCAAGAGGCACATCCCAGGCTCGGGTGATTGTGACGTGCCCAGGTAGGATCACCAGTTGCCACAAATACGTGCTCTGGGGGGATGTTGGTCGTAGGGGGTGTTAAACCTGGCTGGGGCAGGGAGCAGGTGGGAAGCTGCTCTACCTTGCTTCAATTTTGCTGTACGTCTCAAATTATTCTAAAAACGATAGTCTCAATTTAAAATAAGTACAATAAGAGACACTTTTAGGGGGGCGGGGGCGGGAGGGGAGGGATTGGGGTCAGAATGGGGGGGCTGCAATTGTATGGGGAATATAACAATAAAATTTATTATCTAAAAAAAATAATAAAAAAAATAAAAAAATAAAAATAAAATAAGTACAATATCTTGTGGGGAAAAAATGAAATGCCCCTTTTATAATCTGTTTTTAAACACACACACACACACACACACATTTGTGCAGCCACAACCCCTGCTCCACTTACAACTCTATTATTGGGGTCCAAAGGACCTGAGAACTCATGAAACCACGAGGTATCAGACTCCAGTCTCACATTCCCATTCCTGGGAATCCACAGGCACCCCAAGGACTCCCAGAGCAGAGGAAATGGGGTGACCAAGACATCTCCGCTCATTCTTAAAACAGGAGCTTGACTTTCACCTATTCTGCGTTGGGTTTGCCTGTGAGATTCCATTTTAAGTTGAAACTTCATTGCAACACACGCAGAGGGGAACGCCAGGGTGAGGGCAAGCTACTAAGTTCCGCCATTTCTCGGATGGGATAGCTGAGACCGAGGGTGTTCCAAAGCCTGCCAACAGCCCCACAGAAGCAAAAAAAAAAAAAAAAAAAAAGGGTGTCTGGAAATCTGGAAATCTGATACCTACTCTGTTTTCCCTCCACACCCCACTGCGAGATTCCCAGGTTGAGTGGCCCAGACAGACGCTCGCGTCCAAGGTCAGATCATCGTGGGGCCTGTTTGTTTGCACCACAGAGAACATTGTCTAAGGCCTGAAGCTCAGAGACATCCCTGGCCAGCCTCTCTGATGGAGCCCAGAGGAGGGGTTCCTGGAGCTGTGGTCTGGGGGGGATGTCTGGATGGAGAAAGGGGGGCTCTGCTTGGGTGTGGGGGGGTGTTCCACGTCACATCCCTTCGCGATACTGTAAACACAAGTCCACCTTATGTTTTTAAAATGTGAGAAGAAGCAGGATCCCGCCCGCGTGTTTTGACAGCGCCTGCAGGGATGGAGAATCTTGATCTTGCCTGTGCGGAATGGAATTGCTCCCCCTCCTGATGGCTAATCACAGTGGGAGGGGGCCCCACAGAGCCTCCCCACCCACCCTGTGGAGCAGAGACCTGGAGACTCTCGTTGCAGTTCTGCACTGGGTGTTGGGGCGCCTCAGCTTCCTCATCCTAACCAATGAGGGGCTTGGCCAGATCGCAGTGTTTGGCTGTCAAAGAGACTCGATCTCTTTTGACAAAGTGGGTGTCCTGGTGAGATTGAGGTGGAAGTTGCTGTTACTTTAAAACAAGTCACAGATCCCCCAGGCAGGATCATTGCAATATAGCCTTCAGCTCTGAAAACTTCAGAAACCTACATTTTAGTTTTGCTGCAGGTGCTGGAAGAAGTTGCACCTAAGAGATCAAGAGATGCACCTCAGTCCTCAGAAGGTTAGTTGAGAACCCTGAGCTACCTGAACCCCATGAGTCTTATTCCCAATTGACTCCACACCTGGCCTGCTGTGTGGCAAGGGCTCAGCCATGCACACTAAACTGAATTCCATTCTGAACAACTGTCCTTCCTTTCCCACGCAGCAGTCCTAAGCTAACCTTTCAACATATGCAATTTCAAGAAATATTCTGGCCTGCGAGGGAGGTAGCATCTATGGAGCCAGTAAGCAGAGGGTGAGCACCGGCTATAAGCCAAGCGCTACCAAGACACAGGGCAGAATACCTGGTACCGCCACTCTTGGAAAGACACTAGAACACAGAGTTGGAGCCCAGAGAATGAGCTGAGCACATGGCAAGGGCTAGCGGGGCCTCCCTTCCTGGGGAATGAGTCTTCCTGCTGTCATGTGTCACACCGGCAAGTTGAGGCTCGATGCGTGAGAGGAGGAGAGAAGACATCAGCACTGATTTCTTTCCTGAGACAAGAACCTGCCAGAAAGGAGCCCCTGACAACCAAGCAGAGCACGGTGGAAGAGGACACCGAGACAGAGACATAAAACAAGAGCAAATACGACATTTCTTCCTGTCCAGAGACTCCAGCGCGTGGCAGAACAAGAATGGACTTTTCCAGCGCTGGCTTTGAGCGTGCTCACCATTGCTTGCTTGATTGCTACGGGATGAGACGCACGCAAGAATGTCTTGCAGAGAGACCAGGAATTTGGTGGGTGTTGTGCTGAACGGGAAGAGGCGTTGGGATTGCCAGCAGGGGGTCAGAAGGCGGGCGGACAACCCAGCTGCAGTTCCTAGAGAGGATCTGAGCTAGGGAGAGGGGTTTTGGAGTAAATGTATGTGTTTCTTCAAGCCTTCAGCCTGAATGATGACACCAAGGGAGAAGTTAAAGAGCAGAGAAGTGGTAAGTAGAGAGCCCCAGGAAACACTCTCCTTACAGCAGCCCAGAAGGCAGCCCCTCTAGGTGACGGCTTTTCTCTTAGTCTAGGGCCACAATAGCTGCCACCAAGGTTCAGAGGGAATCTTTACAGCTTTCCCTCAGTATTGTGAACCCTATCAGGGCAGGGCCCAGGTTTAAGCCATCTCTGCACCCCCTACCTGCAGCCCGGTGTTTGTTGAATTAACAAGGCAATCAATGAAATCTAGAAACAAAGTCCTGTGAGAAACAATGGATGCCTCTAAGAATTTTGTCTTGAAGACTTGACTCCAGGAACCCAAAAAGGGGGGCTCTGTAGAAAAAGCCAGAATACTACTGTGCCAATGTTGGAAGAAAATAATTTCAGTTTAACGCTGGGCCTGCCCAATGATGGAAGGCGCCATGTGGTCAAGCAGTAAGACCCCCAGCACTGACAGCATGTAAGAGGAGGAGGCTGGCATTCCCCGAGACTAGGGCACTGGATGGAGGCCTTGCTGCAATTCCAACATGGCACCAAGAAAACTCCTTCACCTGTGCTGGTTCATGTGACAAGGGGAGGAGAAACAGAGCCCATCACTACATGAGGTCTCTGCAGGTGAGAGTCTCAATCTATGGGAATTCCAGAAGTAACCCAAGCTTTCCTCACCATTCTGGGCCCTCATTATCCAGTCCCTGCATGCTACTCTAGCTCCCTGAGGTTCTGTGGAAACTCAGCCTGTGGGCAAACATCAACTACTCATCTGTCCCACTCTTTGCCCTCACTCTCTTTGGTGGGGAGCCCTTTGAGAGGAGAGGGCAGGCTGCTGCGTTGCTAAGATCAAGGGTGTTGTTGTCAGGCAACCTTCATTCCCTAGTCTGTAAATCTGTGATGGTCTTGGGACTATGGGAGGACAATATGGTTGATGTACACAACGACGGTTCCAGCAGGGAACAGTCTCTCAAAAGACAAGCTGCTTCCATTGCTCCTGTGCCAACACAGTTCCTGTCAACAAAGGTTTGTGGATATATATATATATATATGTATAAAATGAATAAACTATATATATAAATATATAATATATAATAATATATATAAATGTATAATGAACTATATATAAATGATATACAATATAAATTATGATTTGAACATTTTACTGTATGTAAATTATTCTTTAATTTAAAAAGTAAAAATAAATTAATTACAGATGGACAATGGAAATCCTAGAATAAACAGTATTTAAAAGATTAGGTTACAGGGCCTCCCCGGTGACACAGTGGGTTGAGCGCCGCGCTGTGAAGCTGTCCACAGCCTCTGCTGTGCGGGTTCGATCCCGGCCGGCCGGCGAGAATCCCACATGGTGCGGCAGACCTCTCCTGTCGCACCTGCTGCTCCCCTCAGCAGTGTATTTCTGTCGACTGCCTGTTCTGCTCCCTGCTCTGCCTCTGATGAATCCTCTCACCCTCCCACGCCTCTGGCCTGTACCTCAGCTCTTGTATAAAAATAAATAAAATCTTAAAATAAATAAATAAATATACAATATATATAATATGTATTATATATTATATATAACATATATGATATATAATAATGTATATATAAATAATGTATATATAAGTAAATATGTGTATATATAAAATGAATAAGCTAAAACTAAATATGTATGTTACAATCATTTGCCAATCAACATTTCTACATCTAGAATCAGCACCCAGTTCTATGCTGGAATTGACAAAGGCAGAAGTAGAGGAAAGTACCTGGTTCTTATTTCCCAGGATTTTGCAATCTGATGGTAAAGACAAGTATCATTTTTTCCAGTTAATAATAAACGTTTTAGAAAGCTAACCGTTGTATAAAGCAACACAGTGATGGGGCCGTGAGCTCTCACAGGTTACCCTACTGGATGAAGTTCTACAGTGAGAGACACCTGTGAGTGCTTAGGAAGAGACAGGAGAAATCAGGGGGGCTTCCTCAGGGGAAAGGTTGTGCCTTTCTTGAAAATTGCCCTTCATTTTCTTATTCTACAAGTTACCCTGAAATGTTCAAATATGGCTGCCGATGGGAAGTCCTTCGTGTTGACATTTGCCCACATTTGTTCCTTCACCCAAGCCCTAGGAGCAGGGATGGAGAGTCCCGCACACCCTCCTCTGCAGTGAGCAGTTTCGTAGAGGTTCTTCTCAAGCACACGTGAGAATTTTGGGGTGTCCCGCACCCCCACCTACCAAGGACCACAGAGCGAATGGGCTCGCAAGTCCCACAGAAGGATCCCTCACAGTCAGTGGTGGGATTAGTGTTGATTCCCCATCAAGGTCCTCACAAAAGGAAACATAAGCATCATTGATTACCTTCTAATAACCATTTTATTACACATTTTATATTTATGAAAGGGCACTGCCAGAGGACTGTTATTATTCCTCTAATGCAAAGCAGATGGGCCTGACAGAGGTAAATGGGACTTTCTGGGTGTGGCCCCGAATGTTTGTGTTTTCCCGGAAGGTTTTGAGCCCTGGCCAAACCAGCCCCACAAGTTCCCATCCACCCCTGTCTCGACACATGACTTTCATTAACAAAATTGCATTGCTCTTTTCTTCAGAAAGTGGTACCATTACTCTAATAAAAACATGTCCATTATGGATCCATTACCACCTACGTGGTGGTGAGGGTTCGGAGGCGGAAGGGCAGAGACTGGCGAGAACAAAGAATGGCTGATCTTGCAGAGTCAGTCTGCAGGCAACAGGCCCTTCCCCGGCTGGGGCTGGGTAGGGAAGAGCTGGCTTGCCCTGGGTTAACCCCCTACAGACAAAATTTGACCCTCTGGATGTTTCTGTTCCATCAGCACCAGCCCTACCTTCTGCATGTGCTTTGTGACAGACGCCAAGACCCGCACCCCCCAGCTGCCTGCCTTCCCCTCACTGGAGGTCAGAACCCCTCACTTTACTCCTCACTTTGCTTCCTTGTTCTACACAATAGCTTCCCCTGCCGTTTCCAGCCTTGTGCTGTCTTTTGACATTTAATTTGGATTATACCGGGGCCCTGCCTCTCATATGCTGAGGTTGGCTCTCCTACCCCCCACTTATGTCCACGAAGATCCTAAGATGACTTGAACTTTTGCGAGCCTGACCTGTGCCCCTCTTGGGGGTGCGTTCCCCTAATCTTATGAGTCTCAAGCTTTTAGGTGCACAAGAATTACCTAAGGGAAGAAGAGGTGGTGGAAAATGAATTCTTGAATCCCAGCTTCAGAAATTCTGACTCTGTAAGGGCCAAGAATTTGCATTTCTTGTGGTGGGAGATTTAAATGGAGAACGCGCCTGGGATGCACTGAGTGCACAGACCAGCTGCCCACTGTCCTTCCCTCCTGGCCAGGCAGGACTAGCAAGCACTTGCACCTGTACGTGCACAACACCTTCCAAGCGCTTTCACGTCTGCCCAGCCCCTCTCTCCTTGCTTCTTCTCTTTCCCATGGACAGTAGTCATGTCCACTCTATAGATGAGGAAAGCAAGGCTCAGAGGGCTGATGTGACTCAAAGTTGGTGCTAGAATCCAAACACAGATCCCTGTCTCCAGCCTGAGCTTCTTCTCAGAACCGGGTCTACTGGACACCTCTGCCAGGAATGGCTGAGAAGTGTCCAAAGCTGAAATACCCACGTGTGCGCTCCTGTTTCTCCTCCCCAAACACACTCATCCGATGACCTGTCTCCCCATTAATGGCAGCTCCATCCTTCCATGTCATCAAGTCAAACCTTCAAAGTCATCCCTTTCCCTTAATGGCCCTGGTAAAAGAAAAAAAGTCATCCTTAATCTCACTTTTCATAACCCACATCAATCAGACTTCTCAGCAGCAACCCTGTCCCACGATCACCGGTATTTTCTACCAAAATACCACAGACTGGGTGACTTAAACAACAG
Organism: Talpa europaea; assembly: GCF_964194135.1. Classification (NCBI taxonomy): domain Eukaryota; kingdom Metazoa; phylum Chordata; class Mammalia; order Eulipotyphla; family Talpidae; genus Talpa; species Talpa europaea. The sequence continues at coordinate 139,211,230 of NC_140071.1, read as the reverse complement.
ACTTTTTTTATTATTCTGACAGTTCTGGAGACTGGAAGGCCAAGATCAAGCTTTTGGCAGTTCAGTTCCTGGTGGGAGCTCACTTCCTGGCGAGACAACCATCTCTGGTCACTACCTCCTCACCCTGACCTCCCCAAGATCACACCTCAAAATACCATCATACTGGGATTTAGGGTTTCAACATGCAAATCTGGGAGGACACATCTCAGTACCCCGCAGGCCCATAGGTCCATTCTCAACCCAGTGGTCGCAATGAGTCCATGCAAGCAGAAGTCACAGCGTGCCCCCCCCCCCCCCGCCTCCCAGCCCTCCAGAGACGCCCAGTGACTCCCAATGCCAAGCTTCTTACAGGGGCTACCAGGCTCTGAGCCCTCCCGCCCTCCCGGCTACTCTCTTACCGATGTTTTCTCTACTCTTGCCAGTCCAGACCCTGAGCCTCTTCCATTCCCCCAGCTCACCAGGACACTCTTGCTCCAGGCCCTCAGCACGTCTCCTCGCTCTGTCTGGCCTGCTCTTCTATGAGAGCCCTTTTCTTACCTCCTTCAGGTCTTTACTCAGACTTTGTTCCAGTGAAGCCTTCCTGAACTCTGCTTAAAAATCACTGTCTACACACATACACACACACACACACACACACACCCCACCTACATCCCTTGCCTCTTTATCTTCACCCCCTAATCACTATATGGTTCATCTAATGACTTATCAGCTCCTAAAACATGTTTAGTCTGCTCTGTTCACAATCTCTGTTCACAATCCCTCTTCACAAGCTTGTGCCTGCTCTCACCGTGAGCTCCACAGGACGAGTACGTGGGTCTGTGTTGCTCCCCCAACTCCAGTGCCAGGAGCAGTGCTTGGCACACACAGGCACTCAAGGAATGTCTCTCAGACAAATAAGGTGAAGAATGACACAGGCCTTGAGCAGCAACTCCCCGCTCCCCATGCCTCTGCCACAAGACAAAGTCCTCCCGCTTTCCCGACCTGTGAGCAGATCCATGTCAGGAAAGGATTTGCTCTGGCTCTGGGCTGCGGTTCTTGGAGAGCAAGTCCTGTGCCCTCACCAGCTTCTGAGGTGGGACCAGAGGCGACCACACGCTTGCCAACTCAGTGTTGAAAAGCTGGGTATGATTTTGGGACAGATGTTTGCACTAAAACATGTTTTCTTGCCCCAACTAAAAAGTTACTCTCTGTTGAAGGAACAGCAGAGGGCAGGTGGGAGAGGCCCCCTTGCTGTGGGAGAGGCAGCTGGTGGGGAGCCCACAGCAGCTCAGAAAGGTAAGGGTGGTGACCCCAGGGAGCAGGCTTTGGAGACGGACAGCAGTGACTCCTGGCTCTGCCCTTCGATGCCTGGTTCACTTATTGTCGATGTTTGTGCCTCCTCGTCCTCATCCACAGAAGGGAAACACCCATCCCACACAGCTCATGGCGAGCAGGAGGAAGCAGATTTTGTAAAAACCTAGTCCCGATGTATTAAATCCTGGTCCCTATAAAAAAATGCAGTCTAATTAGACAGACAGAGAAGAAAAACGTAAGTCAGACTTGGTGAGCAGTGGGGAACTCACTCAAGCTGCAGTGGCTTGAGGAGGGTCACAATCTGGAAGAGCCACTTGAGGTCACGGGAACCCCTGGGCCTCACAGGGTGAGAATTTGGAAACAGAGAACAGGAGGCGCCTGGGCTGGGCTGCAGCGGGCAGCATCTGGATCAAGGGTCTTCCTCACACCCATCTCTAAAGTCTTCCCCTATGGCCCCAAGCATGGCACAAGTCTTGCCGTCACCCTGTATCAGTGTCTCCCCGGGAGACAGGATAGGGCAGGCATCTTGCCTCCATCATGTTCCTAAGGCCCAAGAAAGCATCTGACTCACACCAGGTGCCCTTACAAGTTTGTCGAACACCCAGAACAAACAGCTGTCCCCAGTGAGAGCCTGGAGGCAGGCTTGTCCGCGTCTGGAATCCTGGCTAGGTAGAGCTGGCCGCTCAAGCAGGTGTCCGTCCAAGGAAATCGAGCAACCCGGCAGAACATTCACCCCAAGGCAGGCAGCAGCTCCGGCACGCTGGCAGCTCACGGGCCTCTCTGCAGACAAGGTCAGATTCTCTCATCCGCTGGTTCTGGGTGGAACCCAGCCTGTTCCTTGCTGCCATCTTTGTCCGGGCGGAGCAGGGAACGCCTCATAGGAAGGCGCTGGGAGAAGGGGATTCTTTATTCCCTGGAATCTTTCATTCTTTTTTATTTCAATATTAATTTGACAGTCATGTCCACATCTATACCACTTCTGGGGGTGCATCGTCACACTCCACAGAGGCACATGCTTCACTATCCTTCCCCAAACGCCCGGGCCAGCGCCTCAGCCTGCCCACCTTCCTTTCCCCTCTTCTCCTGCCCCCTCATTCCCTCTGTAACCAGCATATTTTTTCAGAGTCTAAGGGAGACAGACTTTTTTCTTTTATCCCTTCCAATCCAATCCCCAAAAATGTGCCCTAGCGGGATGAGAACATACCTCCAATCCAAAGGCGCCAGAAAGTCCTACACTCTACAACAAAATTAAAAAGAGACACTGTCTGGCCATGAATGGGAAAAATCCCTTACTTGGCCCTTTTGGGTACCTGGGTCCCCTGGCAAGAATATGCAGCTAAGGGCAGCAGCTTCCCTGGAAGTGAAACTCCCACCCTGGCCCCCCACACCGAGCCCACCCTCGGAGAGGAGCAGTAACGACGGGAGGCCACCCACTGCCAGTCCTGAACTGAAGGCCCATTATCACGCCCCGCCTGCTCTGTTCCCTTTGGTTTCCTCCTCCTTCCCCACACTCTTGCATGGCTCCAAACAGGCCACCTGGATCCCACACCCAGATTCCTGCCCTGCAGTCTGCCCTCCTCTACGGCCTCCTGGAGCTAGGAACGCGACCCAGAAATTTCTCCAACTGGAGACCAAGGTGGTCACCCACTCATTCCTGCTTGGCCACTCCCAAGCTGTGGGACTTTGAACAAAATTCTTCCTTGCCCTGCTCTAGTCATCTGTAAAATCAACCAACTGTTCTCATTCGGGTCCCAACTTTGTGATTTTTACCTTTCTTCCCGGGGCCTATATAGTATTTGAAACATGATTATCTAGTGTTTGTCTCTATACTTACTCACTTGTTAAACAATAATATATGGGCAGGCTATGTGTATTTTTCTAATGCACATTCAAAATATATAACTATGAAAAACCTCATCCATCTCCCACCAAAAATCAGCTTGTGTTCCACCAGCCCAACATAAGCACTCTTTCGGAAATATTGGATTAATTAACTGGTCTCTGAGATAGTTCCTCAGGGCTTGACTCTAAGTTTAATTCCAGAACATAGAGGAGCTACTTTTAATTCCTGAGGGTACAAATATTGTGGCTGGGATTTCATCACATCCATGGGGTGAATCCACCACTTGGTATCTGTGGAATCCCAAAGCTACTGCTGATGGCAACGAGCCCCAAGAGGGAAGCTCCTTCGCATAACTTGATTTTTTAAGTGCTGGGTGTCATGTCAGGTGCTCGATACTGATGCAACAGAAAAAGTGGAAGGCATAGCTCTGTTCTCCTTAGGTCTTGCAGGAGTAGCCATGTAAACTAGCGATTCCACCACAGTGTGGCAGGAAGACCAGGCTGCAAAGTCCTCGAGAGTGGGGACTGAACATCATTCTCCTGTGCTGGGACCTTGCTCCTGGCACAGCGCCCAGCATGGAGTGGAGACTCTCTTGGCGTATCTGTTAAGGTTCTGTAACAGAGATATTTACCAGGTACTCTGACTTGACCTATTTGGCAATTCCTAAATTTAATAACTTTATAATATACTTCATTTTAAATACAAATAGAATGTTAACTAAAATGGGTCACATGCTGGGTCATAAAAGAACAATTCCAAAGAAATGGAGTAGGTACCCTGACTAGATTAGCACTAAATTAGAAATAAATAAAAGATACCTAGACAATCCACCAAATATTGGTGAATTCTCCCTAGATCATCCTGTTCTCACAAGAAGAATCAAGTGGAAATTTCAGAACTGGAAAATACAACCATGAAAACCAAATAGAAGGAAGATTCCAGATCAATCCTCTAAGTTAAAGATCAGCAAGCCGTGATCCACAGGCCAAATTCGGTCTGTCTCTATTTGCCAGTGATTTGATTGGAACCCAGCCACGCTCATTTGATTACTCACGGCCCATGACTGCTTTATTCTCCAATGGCCGAGCTGAATGATTGCAACAGCGTGTATGACTTCCAAAACCGAAATTACTTACTTCCCAGCCCTTTACAGAAAACGTTTGCCAACCCCTGATCTAAACTACCACCCCAAGAAGCTAGGGAAAGAACAAATGAAGCCCAAATAAAATAGAAGGAAGGAAATAATAAAGAATAAAAGAATAAAATAACAAGGAGTCATGATGGAAATTCCAAGAGTGAGGGAAATTTCTGCGTCTTGATTAGGTGTTGGTTTCGTGGATTTCACATTTTCCAAAATTTATCAAATGATAAGTTTTAGGTCTGTGCATTTAACTGTAAGTAAAATACACCTCCAAGAATTACTTAAGTCATATTATGTCACTCCTGCTCATGACCTTCCTGTGACTCTCCAGTTACAGTAAATCTCATTATAAGAGAGATAGTGAGTTGGCTCCTGGACTCCTTGGAACCGAGAACTAGAAAATTGCTTGTAGGTCCTGGGTCTTTGTGCAATGGTTTTGTTCTCTGTCTGAGGACTGCTTGCCCCCATGATGGGAAAATGATGACTCCTTCAAGGTCTTGAGTTTCTATTTTTTCAGTTGTAACATGCAAAGACTCATTGACAGTCCCAGAATTCTAGATCAAAGATAAAGAGCTTGGGCCAGGCATCCACCTTGGTTCAAACAGCCACAGCCTGAGGTGTGGAGTCAAAAGAACATGAGAGCCAGGGCGGCTGGGTGGGGAGAGGGTCCTTACAACCTGGGCAGACACAGAAAGGGGAGACACAAACATCCAGCCTATAGCAATGACCAAGAGAAGAATAAATGTAATTTATAAATGGAATTCACTACATGGCTCTGATGCAGAAAGTCCGTGGCATTGAAGGTTGTGACCTGAGAGGATGAGAAGGCTTGGAAAGAAAAGAAGGGGTAGAGGACGACGTGCTTAGAGAGATGTTGTCCACTAAGACCCCCTCCCTTAAATGTCTGAACTGTTGCGTGCGCCATTCAGCATGGTAGCAACCAGCCACTTGCGTCCATCAAACCTTGAAACATGGCAGGTTTAACGGAAGGGATGAAATTTTACTTTTGTATGAATTTAATTTGAATAACCACATGGACAAATGGCACCACGTTGGTCTGTGCAGCACTAGGGAAATTCTGCATCACGGTCGATAGTCACTAGTCTTGCAGGAAGCGGGGAGCCTGGATTTCCAGGGTGGCAGTGGATCAAGTGGAGACAGCAGAGATATCTGAGAAAGGGTGGGCTAACTCTGCTGGATGATGGATATCACAAGAGGAACTGAGCTTACAGTTTATTTTGAAGACAGTGAAGAACTGGTCAAGATTCTGGATCTGGGAACTCACTTGACAGGTGAGAAGAAACAGAGCAGGATGAATTGGAGATGGACAGGTAGGGGCCTGGGAGGTCAGTTTTGAGGCTATTGCAATCAGAATTCTTTATGAGGAATTTTAGGTTTTTTTTTTTTTTAGGACTAGTGTATAAGCCCAGGGGAAATAATTAACTATTTAATCAGAGCCCTATTTTTTATTATTTTGAGCAGTGTTGCCTTATACGCTTAGCTGCTGTTATAACATTTGATTTTTGGGTATAAACGCTGTTGAAATCCCAAGTCCCAATGTGATGGAATTTGAAGATGCGCTTTAAGAGGTGGTCAGGTGCTGGGGTGGAGCTCTTATGATTGGGATTAGCGTCCTAAAAAGAGGGTTGAGAATTCCTTTCCATTATGTGAACACACAGCAAGAAGACAGCTGTCTGTCTGCACGTAAGGAAGTGAGTCCTCATCCTACCCTGAATCTTGGATTTCCCAGAACTGGCACGTGAATCCTTGTTTAAGACACACATCTGGGTGTTCTGTTACAGCAGCCCAAATGGACAATACTTCAGTATCCAGACTCTGGATCCTGGCTGGAAAACTCCACTACTTACTAGCTCTGTGACATTCAGCAATTCTCTTAACCTGTGTGTCCTCCGCTCCTTCATTTGTGAAAGGAAGATAAGAAGTGTATAGCCCAGGTGCATTCTTGTAAATATTAAGCAAGTTACTAATATATGCATTGACTCGAAATGTTGCTGTGTGTAAAACCTTCCATCAAAGTCTGTCACTCAATGGAAATAAGCAGCAGCAGCAGCAGATGCCAGGGCGTATCACTCATCTCCCCTCTGGACCCCGCTTCCTTGAGGCTAAGTCCTCACTGCACCTCAGCACCTGCATAAGCCCTGCCTCTCTGCAGCTCTGCAGCATGAGAACACTCGGAAGAGGACTTGGGGTGGAGAGAAAAGAAAGACTCCAGAGGAAGAGTCATCAGAAATAAGCTCGACCAATGTCAAGAATCGGAGGCTCATCACAGCTAAGATCTAGTTTAGAAGCTGCCACTTAAACAGGCTTGTCCCCAAGGCCCCTGCTCTGAGCACCTACGCAGCGGCACCACAGCAGGGACATTACTAGCAGCCCCGGGAGACTGATGCCTGGTGGCGTCTCTGAAGAGCTGCCCTTGGAGGTGGAGGGAGGGGATCAGGAGAGGTCAAGGTAGGCTAAAGACAAGGCTCATCCGCAGGCCAGTTCATGGCTGTGCTGGGCATTTTGCAGCTGGTTTCCTACCCGAGACTCATCATGACTCCTCACTGTCAGTCTCCTCCCTGTTTGCTTCTAGCTGGGCCGGGAACCCAATGGAAGCCCCAGAGCCCAGCAGCCCGGAGGCAGATGAGGAGGAGCATGTAGCAGGGAGGGGCTGACACCCTCCACACCCCACCCTGGAGTTCAGGCTACCCTGGGGCCCTCAGCAGCCCCTGGAGCCTTTTCTCCTCTCAGGTACACTCCCTCGGATGAGAAGTCAGTAAGTGAGCAAAGTAAGAAACTCAAAAGGACACAGGAACCCAACCTCCAGGGAGGCATGAAGCAGGCCCGTAAGGACGCCCTGAATCATCGTTAAAGTCTAGAAATTCTTGGTATGTGTTATGGTGGCATAAAAAGTCTCGAGTTTCACTTCACTCGTTCATCAGGATGTTCATGGAGTTGTTCTAGGTGCTGGAGAGAATAGCAACAAATAAAACAAATGACAAATGACTGCTCTCGTGAAACCCCTCCCTCCCTGCCTCCCTCCCTTCCCAGAAATATTTGTTGAGCATCTACTAGAGGGCAGATATCATTCTGGGTGCTCAGAATATATCTATGAACAAAACTATCCATCATAAAACTAGTGCTCTCGTGGGAGAGTCAGACAGTAAATAGGAAGTTATGTAAGACAACAAGTAAACATAGCATTAGAAAGTGACAAGTGCTGGGGAGCAGGAGCATCGAGTGAGCCCCAATGTCAGTGCTGAGTAGGGGGCAGCAGCTGCAATTTAAATGAGGTGACAGGACTGGCTCATTCAAAGGAGGTAAAGAGGGAATTAGTTTTTCAAATACCATGATCAGAGCAGAGCAGGCAGAGGCGCCCTGTGCAAAGGCCCTGTGGTGGAGAAAGTCTCAAAATATGCTAACAGTGGGTCTGAAAGTACAGTCTGAGGGTTTTTTCCTACTAAAATGACCTGGTTTTTTGTTTTTTTAGAGCCAGGGTACAGACCAGATTCGCGGGAGGGTGAGAGGATTCACCAGAGACAGAGCGGGGAGCAGAACAGGCAGATTGACAAAATACACTGCTGAGGGGAGCAGCGGGCGAGACAGGAGAGGTCTGCTGTGCCATGTGGGTTGCTCCAGGTCGGCCAGGATCAAACCAGCACTGCAGAGGCTGCGGACAGCTTCACAGCACTGCACTCAACCTCCTGCACCACCCAGGGGCCCTGTTAACAGCACTGGGGGGAGGGAGGATACTTCCACTTCCAAAATACAGACAACAATGTAAAACCAACGTTACCTCAATAAACGTCCTGCCCTGGGGTTTTGTTTGACCACACCCTCCCCTGTGGGGTGGGCACAGGACATGCCTGTAGGCCATCTCCACCATTTTAAACTGTGACCAGCCCGCCTTCAGCAGAAACAGCTGGGTGATTAACTATCTTTCGGGTTTGTTTTCACAGAAGGAACAGGACATGACACCTGCTATGAGTCATCAGGCTGAAAGCAAGAGACTGCGAGCGTGGAACCAGAGAGAAAGGCCGAGCCACCTGCACTGCATCGAGAAGGGAGGGCTCCACCCCAGAAATATCCAGTCACTTGAAAAGGACCTCTCGCTGAAGACTAATTTATAACTGCAGGGTGGACCTCAGCCAAGTCTACATTCCTTTGTCTTTAGCCCACTTGTTAGCCAATGAAATGTAGCTCCTCTGCTCGACTCTGCTCCCCCAAAATCAATACAAAACCATCCCCGTCTGGGCAGATGACAGATTTGAGTTTTGACTCCTGCCTTCTTGCCAGCGATGCAAAATTGAACCCTTTCGTCTCTCCAATTGCTGGTGTCATCATGTGCATGTGCAATTGAGGGGCACCCAGAGGCCCGCTCTGTCAGGGGGTACACTCTCCAAGGGGTTCTGCCATCTGCCATATAAAGACAAAGGAAGCAGACTCTTGGTGTGGAAGGTCTTTAAGAGAGTCAGTGTGTGTAGAGAGGAAAGAGAATAGAGGATATTCTTATAAAAGTTTCCCAATAAAACTCCCCAAATTACCCATCCCTCTTGGGCAAATGCCCAGCCAAACAGTCAGCCAGAAGTGGGGGCACTGAGGCCTGAAAGCGTCCCACTAGTCTGAGGCCCCCTCTGCTGGGGAACCACAGGAAGGGGCGAAAGTGTCCAGGCAAGTCTGGGACGGGACAGAAGTAAAAGACAATTAAGGTAACGACTAACGACGGCCATTGTCAGCCTCCCCGTGCCACTCACCACTCATCTCTCCACGTTTTCCTACAAGTCTTTTCTCCATGCTTCTCCTTCCAAGTGCCCCCAAGTCTCTGGGTACAAATCAAAGCCATAGGAGAAAGAGACCCCAGAACCCACCTGCCTCCCACATCATCGCGTTTGATCTGGCCGCTCACCTCCAGCCCTAAATCCCAGTAGCTATCCCAGGAGGCTGCCTGGAAGTGGGGGCAGGAATGTGCATGTACTATAGGGGGGCATGGTAGCCCCCTACAACAATATCTGCCTTTTGCACATTGAACGCCAAGCTCCTTGACTCAGTATCAATATTATTATATAATTCCACCCTCACAACACACCCTGCGAGTGAAAACACCCACCACGTCCTCACAAAGGATGTGGGGGTGAAGAGACCACGTCTGTCCCAGGCTCTGCGCCAGCCTGGGCTGTGCTGGGACACAACCTCGTGTTCTCCTGGACAGAAAAGAAAAGGACACACCGCGCACACCACAGCAGACGAGACTGAGCTTGGCAACAATCCTCGCATCTCACCACTTTATTCTCCCTGAAGTCCATTCTGGACCCGGGGTACACCACAGCAGACGGCTCCCACAGGGGCTCAGAGAGTCACCCCATCTCCATCTTGGGAACCCCCATGTCCCAAGGACACAGCCATGGTGGGCACAGCAGCAGGAAGGAGCCCGGGAGGGTCTCCTGCTTTAGCCTAGAGGTGGGGTGTCCTTGGATTCACAGTCGGTAACCGTGTCACAGTAACAAGAGTAAACTGAGAGGGTGCCCCCCAGGGGTGCAGAGCCAGATGCAGGTGACCCCGAAGTCTCTACCACACAGGGCCATTCTAGCACTGACATTCCCGGGAGCCCTAACAGGCTGGACCTCAGGTCTGCCCAATGCCAAAGCCCACACCTCCCCCCCATTCTCCCCCAAGAAGCCCCCAGGGGCTTCTTGGCAAGTGAAGAAACTCCTCTCAGAGCCCAGTGACTGCTGAGCAAAATCTGAGCAGGATACACTGAGGACACAGCCCAGAATTTGTTCCGAGGAAGCTCAAATGAGCCAAGGAAGGCTTCTCGGATGGCTGGTGAGCAGGTGACCTGAGTGGTGAGCTGAGAGAGAATTCAGAGCAGGCATCACGCAGGTGCCGAGGATGTCCCTCTCGGCAGTTCCCTCGGCTTATTGTCACTCACTCTCCCTGGGGCAGAACTGCCAGCCAAGTGGCGCCTGAGCTCGTCCCAGCAGGTGTCTGGCTGCGGCCCCTGTGGACACCTGCAAAGGGCGCGCTCACCACTCTGGGGCCCGCAGAGGAGCCACAACAGCCGCCCCCTGTGCCTGCCTGGCTTCCACCCCATCACCCCAGAGCATGGTGGGTCGTCCCTCACCCCCTGCCTCATGACGGGAGCTTCTCTGCGAACAAAAGGGCTCCGTTGCAGGCGAGATCCCAGTAGAAACAAGCGTTTTTGACAGATCTCTCAAAGACAATACAAGAGCTCAACCAGCAGACTCAGAAGGGGACTTTATGGAAACAGAAGCCAAAAGCTGCGAGGCTACATGCTCTGGGGTGTTGCCCGCCCACATAGCTGCTGCCTCAGAAAACCCACCCACCGCTGAAAGGAGGTGCCCGCCACTTGGTGGCCCTCTGCAGAGCACGTCCTTTGGGACACAGCGGGCCAGGGCAGGCCCTCAGATGCTGAGCTTCAAAAGCTGCCTCAGCGCATCCAAAGCCTCCAACTCTGGCTGATGGGTGGATGGATGGCCAGTGGCTACGCCAGACCACTGCCCCTGGGGCAGAGAAGTCCATCCCCTTCCCGGGGCTCTTTCCAGCTCTCAGGTTAGTCATCAAATTCATCACAGAAAGAACAAGGTAAATGCAAAGTCACAAAAGGACGGGGTCCAGCTGTCACCTGGACCGCAGGTCTCTGAGGACTGAATATTTACCTCCATTGTGTGTTTTCTTGCAAATGATAATATTTTAAAAATACAAGCACACAGGAGCCTATTTTCAATCTGCACTACCTTGTGTGCCTACTCACTTTTTAATTCAAATTAATTAAAATAACATTACTTTAAAACTTCAGTCCACCAGCACACTCCAAGGGCGCCATCAACCACATTGGCAAGAGTTCTAACAAAAAGTTCCACTAAACCGGACCGCCCTAGGTCTTTGTCCCATCAACACGTATTGCCCATATATCACCTCTATGCTCAAGGATTCTGTCTCATCCAACCAAGAGTTCAGGGTAAAAAGATCCTCCCACTAAAGAAAGATCCTCCTGACTCATGTATAAAATAACAAACTCATTACTATGAGAGACTGATGTCCTCCAAGGGCCCTCGATAAAAACCCTTGGCCAGAAGATCTTAGAATAAAGCTGATTTTGCCATCAAAACCTTCTTCCCATGTACCAAGGCTCTGTTTCCCATTAAAATGTTAGACCCTGGAAAGGTAAATACCATGAGCCATTACTACTGACAACCATTAAGCAGCGGAGCGAGGGTGAGGCCTGGGAATCGGAACTGCTGTGTGGAGTGACTTGGCCGCAGATGGTGGAGAAGAAACAGGTAGCTCTTGGGTCTTGAATTCAGACAAGTCATTTGCCCCATCCGGATAGTCTTCCTAGTTATATAATGAAAAGTTGGGATGTTTCCAAGGGTCCTTTCGCTGACAGGCCTATCCAATGGGCCACATAGGCTTCTTCCATTTTCGATTAGAACACGGCCCCCTGGCCCGCCGAGAGAGAGAAGTGTTTCTTCAAGGGCACAGCACTCTGCCATGCCCCGCCCTGGGTCCCGGGTGCTACAGACGAGCCATGGTTTCTTCGCACCAGGGTCGTTTACGAGGCTGGTTTGCAGCGGAGCCGAGCAGAAAAAGAAACGCTTCCCACTACCTTTAACGGCTGTTCTTTTCATTATTCCGGGAAGACTCCAAACTCAATTAAGTTCTCCAGGCTCAGCCACCTCCCTGGGAGGCTTGGGGACTGAGTGTGTTAATATGTATATATTAAAAAACAGAGCTAAACATTTTCAGGAAAAAAATGCCAAAATACACAGCAGCATTCTCGTTAGAGGAATAAAATTTGGAGCTTGCAGCTGGAAACATGGAAGTGCCTCTGTCCTAGATTCATCTCCAGAGAATAATGAGGGGATGAATAACTGGGGTTGAAATCCAGGGCTGTCGCCTTCCGAGTAACGTCATAGCAGCCTCGCTGGACATAATCTGTGCCATCCTGAGCTAGTCACAGCAGACAGGGGTGGAGGCTCATGGGTTATACTTTAACAAGGGAGGTAAATGCTCCTCTAAAGAGTGTGAGTTCCTTTGCACAAGTAGGATCAGACATGACTAAGTGGATTCACACAATCCTGGGCAGCCCAGGTTACCACCACGCGGCAGGCAACAGGAAAGGACCAGGGGAAACTGGACGTCTGTGTCAAAACGTTAAGCCACTGCCATCAGCAGGGGCTGAACTTGCTAGAAGCCTGGAGGCCCCGGAGGGCCGTGTCACCTCCACCCTCTTCCCAGCCGCTCAACTCCATCTGGGAGATACCCACTTCATTTTATGCAGCACATGTGGTTTACAAAAAGGAGAAATTGCAGCAAAACCACACCACCCATATGCATATGAAGCCCTTGTTTTGAGAGGCCGAGAAGGGAAGTTCTTAGTCTATAATAGCCTTTCCTGAAAATTCCTTCCAGGCCTCCTCCAACCTCAGCACTAGAGACATGGCGAATATTTCTCTCCTCGCTGTGGTCCAGCCCATCTTTCCAAAGTTTTCACATTTATTTTTAAATAAATGTAAAAGTTTTCACATTTATTTTTACTCAAGTATTTGCCCAAAAGATTGGTGAAGCACATGTCCACACAAAGGCTCACAAAATAGAAATAATTGGAAGGGATGAAAGAAGGAAGAAGAAAAAACCGTGAAGGTCACACGCCACTGCAGCTGAGCTTCAAGAAAGAGGCGTGTTCTTGTCAAAATGAAGAAGCCTAGAACTTTCTAAGAGGAATGGCACTTCTGAGCATATAAAAGAGGCTTCATGGAATGTGGTCAACACGTCCACAGGGCATTAAAGACATCACGTGGACTTGCCACATTCCGATTTTCACGGCTTCCCTCTTGGAGAGACCTGAGTGACACCGCACGACTATTTTCTCTTGGGTTCTATTCTCTTTGGAGTGGCCACCATGGGGACTAAAGAGTCTTCCAGCCACAAGCCTTTCCATGCCATATTTCATGTGGAAGATGTCAGGCAGCAGGGGAGGCCCAGTGAGAAGCTACTGCGCCAGCAAAGCCCCAAGAAGAAGAGTGAAGCCCTGCCATCTGCCAGCGGGTCCTTCCTCCGCTCTCTACTCAGTGTCTCTGACATCAGACACCTCTGGCCGCCCCGAGCCCATCACTCTCCCGTTGTCTAGTGTCTAAACAATTGAAAATGTTGATTTTCCAATTTGATTTGTGGTGAATTGGTGAGAACCATGGTGTTGCATCCAACTTCTTCCTTCCGGACCAGAAGGGAATATCGGCCAACCTCTCCCTTCCCTGGGGGGACTCAAAAGTGAGCCCAGAAACTCATCTCCTTGCCTGCTGCACACTGGGACAGACCGGGAACCTTGAGATTAGCCCACAGAGGGAAAGACGAGAGGGAAAGGCAAGAAGGAAGTGTGCTTGAATAGTTGCCTTAACTGAATGGATAACCCCACCAATTATTCAGTTAGGGTGGTAGCCTATTGTTAAAAAACAGCTCCACGGGTCATGAGGGGTATTGCCCTCTGGATAGACCTGCTTGGCTATTTATTAACTATCTCCCAGTGCAGCAGACATTCCTGGTTAAGTGACCAAACATGACGACCTGATCCTTGTTGTCTATATCACTCTAAAAGCTACCATATGCTCTCTGCCCTACCTTGCCGCCCAGCCCATGGCCCTGTGACAGTCCAGCTCAGCTAGGAGATGGGACTCAGTCCCTGGGCGAGCTGTCTGCAGTGGGTCAAATAAGGAAAGGCATAGTTGTGCATGTCTCAGTCACGAGAACTTGTGTTACCTTCCTAACAAGAATTTTGCAGGTAGGATTAAGGGAAGGATCTTGATTTAGGGAGATTATTCTGGATTATCCAGGTGACCTAATGTGACCGTAGAGTCCTTGTAAGTGAGAAAGGTTGGCAGGGGGGGTCAGAGAGGGAGGTGAGACAAAAGCAGAGTCAGTGATATGGTGAGAAAAAGACTCCACCAGCTGTCACCGACTTCAAAGCAAGAAGGGGTGCCCAAGCCAAGGAATGTGGGCAGCCTCTGAAAACTGGAAAGGCAAGAAAATTGCTTCTTCCCTAGAGCCTCTAGAAGGAACACAGCCCTGCCTGACCTTAACCCAGTGAGAATCATTTCAGACTGCTGACTGTAAGAGCATAAATATGTGTTGTTTTTAGGGGTCTCCCTGGTACAACAAGGGGTTAAGATGCAATCTATGAAGCGATCTGCAGTGGCAGCCACTGCAGCATGAGTTCAATCCCCAGCCAGGGAGTTGCCCACATGGCGCAGCAGACCTCTCCCATCTCCCCGCTGCTCCCCTCAGCAGTGTATTTCAGTCCTTCTGCCTGTTCTGCTCCCAACTCTGTCTCTGATAAATCCTCTCACCCCCCATACCTCTGGCCTGTGCCCTGGTTCTTGCATGCATAAATGAATGAATCTTTAAAAAAAAAAAAAGTGTGTTGTTTTTAGCTACTGTTGTTTTTGTATGAAGTTTATGGGGATTTGTTACAGCAGCAAGTAGAAACTTATACAGCATCTTCTCCCCAGATAAACTCACATTACTCTCTTTCCCTTCTCTCTTCTCATGCATGGGGTGTGGGTACAGGGGGGAGCTGCCATCATGCATTCTTGCAGGATGACCAGTGAGGATGAAAGACAGCAGGACAGAAAGGGTGGGCTGATGACTACTTCACCAAGTTGCCAGCCGGGGCTGCGCATCCCTGACTTCTTGTCACTTCGTCTCAGTCACTGCAGTGGGACTGTACTGGAGCTGACCCACTAGCTCCCGAGAATTGCCCAACTTTTCAGTGACTTTGTGGATCAGTATTGGCACATGGACTTTATTAAAAATCATTATATCCTCTTGTAATCAAATAAGTCATGTTAAAAAATAAAGGTGATAAATACTCAAAACTCCTCAGTTCCTAAATATTTTATAAATCTAACTATTGTCTGTGTTCTTGACACTGTCCACATCGATTGTACCTGAAAGGTAGAGCTATCACATATCTCCCAACTCTATACCGTAGACGATAATCTACTCCCTAGACACTATATGTAGCTGCCCAACTGCACGTTCAGTGACGTCGGACTGGTAGCACAAAATCACCCACGGTTTCCACCATGGAAACCAGCAAACAATTCAAGTCAGGGTTTTATTTTTCCCCGGAGTCCATCGTTAATCGTTTACAGACCTGCCACCGGTTTTGTGTTTCTATGACCAAATACATTGCTTTTATTTTTAAGATTTATTTATTTATTTATTTACACATATAAGAACTAGGGCGTAAGCCAGGGGTGGAGGGCCGGTAAGAGGATGCACCAGAGAGAGTGGGGAACAGAACAGGCAGATCTACTGAAATACACTGCTGAGGGGAGCAGCGGCGAGACAGGAGAGGTCTGCTGCGCCATGTGTGTTGCTCCCCTGGCAGGCCAGGGATCGAACTCATGCTGCAGTGGCTGGTGACAGCTTGATAGCACTGTGTCTTTAACCCCTGCACCACCAGGGAGGCCCCCAAATACATTTCTCATTGCTGCATCACTCATGGTTTCTAACCTAAGAGCCCGACTTTATCAACTCCAATTGTATTTGTGGAGAATTGGAATCAAGGAACATTTAGATACCAGGTCCTGTGCTAAATGATGCTTTCTTATCTCCCTCAGAGTATCCTGCCTACATCCCCAGAAGGTACGTGTTATGAGCCCATTCCACACACGAGCTCAGGGAAGAAGGGCTTGGTCAAAGGTCTGTGACCAGTTGCGGGCCAAGATAGGATTTGAACACACTTTCATCGCACCCAGACATTTCTGCTCATTCTCCAGCAACACAATGTATTCTGGGTGTTGCAGTCACTGAATAAATATTTGTTGAGCTATTGAAACAAAAATTAACTCTTTCCTCCAGAGAGTTGGAGACCCTTGTTGCTGGGCTCAAGAGCAGGGCGGCGTTCACACCATATGTGCAAAGACATTGGCTCCAGGCTCCTTTTCCTGAACATCAAAGAGAGTCCTGAAACACTTATGGTTAGAAGATTGAGTTTCATGAAAGTATTAAATTCATGTTTTTTTGAACAGCATCACGGGGGGAGGCACCGTGGTTACAACTCTCTCGTCTTGAAATAGACACAGAGCAATTTCCTCCTGTGCTGGTTGTTAGCCTGGCTCCCAATCATTCCCCCCAAAGCTGGCAGAATTTCAATGACTCTAAAATTAATCTGTGGGCCAGAGAGTTTGTCCAGAGCCTGGAAATTCTGGGAACTTTGCTGTGGTCTCAAAGTCAGTGCCTGGGATGGGAAGTCAGGAGGTTAAAGGTAAAATCCCAATTCTTGGCCAATTGGGAAACTCTGGACAATCCTGTAGACACTTTCTCCCCTGGTTTTATGATAAGAAAACCTGTAAGTTATCCTGAAGTCGAGTCATCAGACACTTGCTTCGCACTTCAAGGCATATACATGGGATGGTTTAACTCAATCACTCAACATTTATTTGAATTCCCAAGGAAGAGGGATGTGTGGATGGATAAACAATGTGATGTGTGTCGTGGAAAAGACATGGGGAAAAACCCGCATGGTTGCGCAGAACCTGGAGTGACTGAATCCAGAGAGGTGGGGAGGGAGGGATCAAGCAAGGCTCAAACGATGATGCCTGGTGTCAGGTTTAAAGAAAAAAATGGAACCAGATATAAGTGAGAAGTAACGATAGGGGACTATAGGCGCAGGCAATGATGCAGCTACTCATCAATTATGATGGTGAAATTGACAGTCAGTTCAGTGTTATAAATTATAAGATACAAAAGGGCAGAGAAGCAAAGACCAGGATGAGAACTTGGATATCACAGAGGGGTGCTTGGTGTTTATCCCGTATGTGACGGGAAGCCATTAGGAGTTTTGGCCAGAGGCTGACACAGCCTTGTGTTTGTGTAGGAACCACTATGAGGTTGTCACAAACGAATATGTAGGAGATGAGGGCCAAGGATGGAGTGATGGAGGGAGCAGAGAACACAGGCTGCAGAGCCAGAAATACCCATGGGCAGAACCACAGGGCACAGAGATGGAGGTAGAGCTAACCCAGGATGACCCTGAATTTCTGGGTTGGGCAACTAGCGGGGTGGGGATCCCATTCACAGAGACAGGCACAGAAGCAGGTCTGGCTGGAAGAGGAGTTGCCGGAGGCTCATATCAGTTGTGTGTGTGTCCTCCGAGCAGAGACGCCCCAAGGCAAGTGGACGTGTGAGCCGCCTCTCCATCAACCTAGAGAAGATCCTGGCGCACAAGTATTTGGACATTGGAATTATTTGACAAGTATTTTGGACATTGGAAGCCTGGGAGCCTGTCTAAAGCTGGAGGGGTGCTACAAAGAGGAGGTACTATAAGAAGGGTGCTACAAGGAGAGGGTGCTACAAGGAGGGGGTGCTACAAGGAGGGGGTGCTACAAGGAGGGTGCTACAAGGAGGGGGTGCAGAAGCCACGTCATTTACTGTCGTGAAAAAGGCCTGAAGCCCTGTATGTCCAAAATCGGGCAAATGGTTGTATAATTAGGATGAATCTACCCAGTGAAATATTTCACACTCATAAAATGTAGCAGCTATGAAACTACATGACCATAGGGGAAAGTGAGTCATAAAATGACGCTAAGGGAAAAGAATGGAAGATTACCAATGCAAGAATCACAATTGTGATACAACTACTTTTAAAATAAACTTCAGGAAATGTTCTAGAATGTTGGGCCTCCCTGGTGGCGCAAGGGGTTAAGACGCAACCTATGAAGCTGTCTGCAGCCACTGCAGCATGAGTTCGATCCCCAGCCAGGGAGCTACCCACATGGCGCAGCAGACCTCTCCTGACTCGGCCGCTGCTCCCCTCAGCAGCGTTTCTCAGTCTGTCTGCCTGTTCTGCTCCCCACTCTGTCTCTGGTGAATCCTCTCACCCCCCACACCTCTGGCCTGTGCCCCAGTTCTTGTATGCATAAATAAATAAACAAATCTTTTTTAAAAAATATTCTAGAATGTTAACATCAATTGTGAGCATGTTAAAGTATGAAGATTTCTTAGTATTTTGGGTCTGATATTTTCTCTGTAAGTTTCTTAAATTTCTTATTTTGAAAATGTAAAAATTAAGGATAAAATAGGACTTCCTTGAGGATAGCCAAGTAATTCTCATTCCCGTATAGTAACAAGAGTCTGTGCTCTTAATGGCGCTTCCCCCACACTAGAAATCTTTCTCCCGTCCTTCAAATCACACCATTCGGCAACATCTGCCTGCCTCATACTTTACCACTCACCTTTTCCTTCACACCTCACCCCCTGAAGGCCCCGAAGGGCACCCCTGGCAGGAACACAAGCTTTCAGATGAAATATTAAAAATCTGCTTCTGTCCTCACCACGGGGCAGGTGGCCGAGTCGCCAGCCAGCCCTGCATTAGCTACACGTGCTCCATTTGACCCTGGGCCCACGGTCTCCCCTAAATCTGATAATATAATCAAGACACGGGTCTTAGGGGCAGAGCCCAGGGGTTGGAATGAGACAGAGCTGGGGTACAATCTCTGTGCTTTGCACAATCGTGAAAACGGAGCTTCAGTCTCTCCATTTGTAAAATAGGGGCCATGAAACCTACTTCACCGACTTCATAGAGAGTTTTTTTTTTTTAAGCAACACATCTGTGTGTGTCCACAGGCACAGCTCAGAGGCAGGTACTGTGGGTTTAGTCCCACATCACTGCAAAAATACTCGTATTGCAATAAAGTGAGTCACACGAATTTTCTGGCTTCCCAGTGCATAGAAAAGTCATGTTTGCACGGTCCTGTGAGTCTCCTGAGCGTCATGTCTATCGCGCATGCAGTAGCATTATGTCTAAAACAAAACAATTAAACGGGACACAGAGACACAAAGCAGGCACCTGCTGTTGGGAAAATGGCGGCAAAAGACTTACTCAAGGCGGGAGGTCACCAGGCTTCATCTTGTAAAAACAGGCAAAGTACAATGAGGTGCGTGTGCCTTGCGGCTACATCTATACCTACGCACGCCAGTGTCCACGTAACCACTCTGCACCCGTATTGACCTTAGGGCTTCATGCTTGAGGTTTGCACTTCAGTGTGGCCCTTTACAAGCTGTGTGAAAGGGACCCAACTTCTTCATTCCCAGCGACCAAGGACAATGATAACAGGGGTGACTGTCTCTGCGGGTGCTGGTGAGAACAGATGATAGTAAAGACCAAGCAGAGCAGCCTCTTTCAAAAGCTTCCAGAACTTGTTCATGATCCGGGATCAATGGGGCAAGAGGGCAAGTCTAGGCACCCCTGAGACAGAAGTTAAGTCCGCGGTGGGGTGTTTTCTTGCAGCCCCGATTTCGGGCAGCAGAAGGAGAGTTGGCTGAGAACCGTGGGCGCGGCAGCAAGGCAAACAGCTCCTTCCTCACCAAACACTCGCACCTTACAAACCAGCCAGCGGAGGTGCAGAGAGATGAAGCAAGGAGTCACTCACCACGTACGTAGCCAATTAGAATCCGGGTCTTCCGAATTGCAGGCCCACACTCACTCCCAAATTAGTTTGTTGTGGCTTCCCCCAAAGCAATGGCCCGGGAGCACCGTGCTCCTTGGGATGAAGCAAGGCTGGACACTGAGCCAGGACCCGAAGAGTGATTGCTGATGCTTCGCTCCTGAGGGGACAGGCATCCTGGGGAGGCCAAGCCACGACTCTCCACACGTCATCTGATCCCTTCGTTGTGTCTGAACACAGGACATGGGGCACCTTGACTGGGGTTTGATTTTCCTTCACAGAGCCCACTTTTATCAGGCTGTGCTCAAGCAGTGAGGGCCTCCACCCTGACCACGGAGTAACTGCTTCAGCTCTGGCCACTATCCTGCTCCAGGGCACCGTCTCTGTTTCTGAGGCAACGTTGGCTTAGACTCTGCATCGCCAGAGGTACTTGCAGGCGTCACACCACACCTACCTCCACGGCCCTGCGTCCTCCACCACAGTCTGCTCCCCTCTGCTCCCCGCTCTTTTCACCCCTCCCCGTTGGTAGCCTCAATTCTGCATGATTATTTCTAGGAGGAAGATTTGGTTTGATTATATCTGTTCCTTTGTCTTGTGTCTCTATACTCCAGGGATGCATGAAATCATCCAACATTTGTCTTCCTCCTTGTAAGGCAAAGAAAATGTCAGACTTTTCTGCCCTCCTGCCATCAGGATTGATGATGGATCCTTGAGGTCCTGAACGCATGCCTGATGGCGGGCACCTGGAATAGGGTGTGGGCCTAGGTAGATGGGATTCACCTGGGCTGAGACTGGGCTTTTAAGGGTGGTGTCATGGGGACGCCAGCAGCAGCAGCAGAAGCCGAAAGAGAAGCCGAGAAACAGCAGAACGAACGCCGGAGAGCCCAGATAGAGTGAAGACTTGCTGGGGCCTGGGAGGCCTGCCAGCCTCCCAGCCCCCCAGCCAGCACCCCTGCCTGCCATATGCCTGGTGAACCCCAATAAAAGACCTGCAAAAAACCACTGAGGACTCTGACTCCCCCTTTCCCCGGTCTGCATGGGATCAGAAAACCTCCAGTGTCCTGTCCTGCCCCTTACACTCCTCCTGACATACTTTGCTTACTTTGCATACTTTGCCTCCAGGTGCGTGCATGTCGCCACAAATGGCAAGATTTCATCATTTTTATAGGCGAATAGTGTTTCAGTGTGTGTGTGTGTATAAATACGTGTGTGTATATGTGTATATATCATCTTCTTGATCTATTCATCTGTCTTTGGGCACTTCGTTGTGCCCTTAACTTGACCCGTGTAAATAGTGCTGCAAAGAGCGCAGGCGTGCAGACATCCCTTCAAAGTAGAATTTTTGCATACTCGATTCACACTCAACACTGGGTGCTCATGGCGGAGAAATAACTGCAACCACAACCGACTGAGACAGCGCAAGGACTTCCCGCCTCGCGGGGCAGGGGACATGCTCACTGAATAGACCGGCAGGCAAATGGCCACTATGAGAGCAGTCACTCTGCCTGTCATGCTCTTTTACCAGGTTCATGGAGTTAAATCTACCGAATGAAACCCACATAGGATGTGACTCATTAACTTCCCAAAGCCATAAAGCATTGAGCTTGAGAACCAGGATCCGAGCCTGTTGCTCACTCGTCAGCCCCTGACCAAGCCTCACCGGGCTGCCTCTGAGTCACCTCGGCCCCCATTCCTTGCGCGTTAAAGATGGCGGCCTTCAGCTGCTCCTCCCCGGCATCCCAGGCCGCACCAGGCGCAGCACCGAGCTCTGCTAGGTGGGTCCCCTGAGCCGTCTGGGTTGGGCTGGGCTGTGCTCAACGGGAGCAGAGGTCATCTGGACAAGCCGAGGGGCGCAGGAACCCCGGGCAGCTGTGGGAGGCCATCCATTTTCCCGGGTTGTATATGCTATAAAAAGCTAATCAAGCAGATGTTTACAACCAGGGGCCTTGCTGCATTTAACAGATTAACTGTAACATGTTGGTCTGTGACCTCACAGCCCATTTCCATGAAATGTTAGTTTACACTTGACTCTGGCCTGGTCAGTAGGCAGATAACGAGGTCAGGGGCTGACAGGGAGGAGACCGGCCAGCCCAGAGCTTCCATTAGGCAGCTGAGCCTGCTCTGTGGGCTCTGATACAGCCTAGGAACGGGTCAGAACTCATAGCTCACCTTCCGGCACAGTCGTCAGACACCGGTCGCCCTGCCCGGCCCGGGCCCTTTCTGAACAGCCCGGGGCTCCTGTCCAGACATCACAGGGGGACTTTGCTGTTGGTGCTTCAGTCAAGAATTCAGGTCACCACCCTGTCAGACAGGCCCAGAGGATCTCTGGGCAGGGCCAATTATATTTTCTGCTCTGGAATGCGGAAATCTGACCTCTGAGGATTTAAAGTCACACCTAGGATCCCTAATCTCCATCAGCTGCTCTCACTTCCTAGCTCGCATTTAACCCAGATGACTCCCGGAGGTAGGTGCTCGCCTGTCATGGGGG
The DNA here is from genome assembly GCF_964194135.1 of Talpa europaea. NCBI lineage: Eukaryota > Metazoa > Chordata > Mammalia > Eulipotyphla > Talpidae > Talpa > Talpa europaea. The sequence continues at coordinate 139,188,995 of NC_140071.1, read as the reverse complement.
TAAGAAAATGGAGCCTCAGGGAGATTCAGTAACTGTAGTGATGGGATCCACTGGGGGCACCAGGAATTTTCACTCAGGTCTGTCCGATTGTAACAGAAGTTACAAAGCCAGGTGGCCTAATCTGGACGCCCTAACTTTTCCAAGCCTTTGAGCCCATCTGTAGGGTAAGGTAAAAAGCATCAGGCTTTTCTGCCCTCCCGCCATTGGGATGGATGGTGGATCCCTGCGGTCCTGAACGCATGCCTGATGGCGGCACCTGGAGTAGGGTGTGGGCATGCGTAAGTGGGTACACCTGGGCTGAGACTGGGCTCGTAAGGCTTATCACGAGGACGCCAGCAGAAGCAGAGAAGAAGCAGCAGAACCACAAGGGAAGCCGAGAGAATGAGAGAACGCCAGAGAGCCCAGAAGGAGCGAAGACTTGCTGGGGCCTGGGAGGCCTGCCAGCCTGCCTCTGCCTGCCGTGTACCTGGTAAATCCCAATAAAAGCCTGCAAAAGCCGCCAAGGGCTCCAGGACTCCTCCTTCACCCCGTCTGCATAGAATCATAGAGAACCTGCCCTGGGTCGTCCTGCCCTTACACCATCTTAAGATCAGTGAGAGTGTTATAGGGCAGCCCTGATATTGAACGGGTTCCTGGCTGTGGGTCCTCACCCGCGCGCTTACAAGGGACTTATGAATACTCCACTACAGACACACACAGAAGGGTAATAAAAGGTCTATTGACAAGAGAAAAGGAAATAAGGAAAATGTACAACTCAGGGAGAAAATAGGGAAATAAAGTCTTTAATGCGTCCTACCCGATCCAACGACCTGGAAACCCAAAGGCACTCTCCGAGCTGGCCGGACGCTGCGAGCTGGCGGGGAGCCAAAATGGGTGACCCCCCCCCCCCAAAGCCCACTTGTCTGCCTTTTATATCAACCTGGCTGCTTAATGCCACCCTCAAGTCCCAGCCACCTTCCCTTGGGTGGGGATGGGATGTGGAGTTCCCAGTGTCTTTGGCTTTGGCCTGGGGTGGGGGTGGCGTCCACAAAGCCTGCATGGAATTAGCTTTAGGACAGCCTCTTCCCCCTAACAAGAGGAGCAGAAACATCCGCGAGGAAGTGGACCCGGCGTGCCGAGGAGACAGCCACTCCCAGGCACATTCGACTTGCCAGATTTTCCTTCTTTCCAGGAGACCTGTTGTTTCCTGGCCCCGTGACTCATGACACTCGAGTGTTCACACCTTCACTGAAGTGCTTAATGATGCGAATAAAAGGCATTTATCATTATAATCCTGGTGGAGATAACAGAAATATTAGCAAAGGCCCGAGTAAAAACAGTTCAAGTGAGGCCTAATTTTTTACAAGGCCAAGGAACGATTTACTTTATCATAGCAAAGAACTTTATTTGACAAATACATACTTTATCATCTCTGGTCGGCTGAAAATATAAATTTACTTTTTTCCTAGCCATAAAATTAAAATAATTTTGGTTGCAGAAACTTCAAAGAAAGCCCATTCTAGTTTCAAGCATGACCCAAGGGTATTTAAGTGCTAAATACTGAACGTGAATAAACCACATCCCGGTCCGGTCGGGTTGGGTCCAGAAGGCCAGACTCCCAAGTCAGTAAGAGCAGAGTTCAAACTCCGTCCTCCGCTTGCCCTGAGACAAGACATTTCTCTCCTCCGGAGTCAGCTTCCTGGCCTGTGAGAGGAGACACAGCTCACACCCAGAGCCCGGCGTGAGGGTGAAACGAGCCGGTAAGCAAAGCGCATGTGCTACGAAGCTGGGGTCTCGGGGAAACTGTGGACTGAGAGCCCAGCACGGGCCTGGCCAGGGAGGGTGCTACCCAGAGGCTTTCCCTCCGTCCTCTGCCTCCCATTCCTGTCCTTATCTGTCTTCATGGGTGGACCGCCAAAGAGAACCCCAAGGCCAGCGAGCTGAGTCCCCTGGGTCCTGGGCTGCAGAAGGAGTAACAAGATGGTCCCACATCCTGGCTCACTCAGCTCTCTGCCAGCCTTTTACAGCATCATCCTGACACCCTGAGGAGCCAGGCAGCCGGCCGGCCTGCGATCCCCACCTGCCAGTGCGGAAGACAGTCGAGAAAGTGTCAGAGGATGGGAGAAGGGCAAGAAATGGGGTGGGGGCACTTGAGAGGAATGAGTTAAGTAGGCTCAAAAGTCAAGGGTCTTGGGGCCTCCCTGGTGACGCAAGGGGTTAAGACGCAACCTATGAAGCTGTCCGTACTCTCTGCAGCACGAGTTCAATTCCCCGGCCAGCCAGGGAGCAGCCCACATGGCGCAGCAGACCTCTCCTGACTCGCCCGCTGCTCCCCTCAGCAGTGGATTTCAGTTAATCAGCCTGTTGTGCTCCCCACTCTGTCTCTGGTGAATCCTTTCACACAGCCCCCCACCTCTGGCCTGTACCCCAGGTCTTGTATGCATAAATAAGTAAATCTTAAAAAAAAAATAAAAGCTTTAAAAAAAGAGTCAAGGATCTTTGTTGGACCAGAAGGAGATAGCCCCCCACGCCTAATCAGAAGCAACCGTGCGCGTTCCAGGGACCCTGGACTGCTGCAGGAAAGGCCTCAGCATGTAACAAGAGGGGCTCCGCTAGTTTGCTGCTGGGGGTGTTTAGACAAAAGCAGCGTCCATGTTGCCCTGAGAACAGCAGACTGAAAAGCCTGACCATCCGCGCCCTTGTCTGGGGTTGCTGTAAAGGCCTTGCCCCCAGGATGCGTCTCACGTCAGCCCCAGGAAATTCTCGAGGTGGCCCCCCTGGTGATCTCCCCTGTTTACAGGGGAGAGGTCTGCCATGCCATATGGGTATCTCCTCGGCCGGCCGGGATCGAACCCGTGCTGCAGAGGCTGCAGACAGCTTCCCAGCGCGGCGCTCAACCCGCTGCGCCACCAGGGAGGCCCAGTGCAGCTTCTGAACGCGCGGAGGGGAGGAGAGACAGCTCAGCCTGGCTTGTCACCCAAAGGCCGCTGATGTGGTCCGAGAACAGGGTGTTCAGGCTTCTTCACTTTTCTCTGTATGAAGCATTTTTACGACGTTTGTAATCAGAACAAGTGACAGGGTCATTTTCATTTGGAAACTTAAGTTTTTGAAGAAATTAGTCTGAGGACAGGAGAAACCCCAACCCGACTGAATGGGGATTGCAAGTATCCATTCTCTGTTTTTGTGGACTTCTCTCATCAGCCCGTCCTCTCGCAGGTCCATGTATGTTTAGCCGCCAAAATCGTTGCGTCCTTGGAGATGGCTGACGCAGCACAGGGAGAGGAGCTGCCAGGGCCTGAAGGTCAGCCTGGGGGGTCTCTGCCATGGCTGCCCTGCAGGCTGCTGGCGCTTTGCAGCCCAGGATGGCTGCAGACAGGCCCGGAGCGCGGCCTCTCCGCTCAGGTGCAGGCGGCCGAGTCTCTGCCTCGTCTTTTCTTGCTTCCCCTCCCCTTGCTCCCTCTCTGTGCTTTCTCGGAAATCTGGCCGTGTCTCCCCAGCGTCGTCAGCTCTGATGGGGTGAGCAGCTCCGTTCTGAGCCAACCACCGGGACCAGGAGGAATCAGTCCCCCTCACGGGATGAGGCCTGCAAGGCTCCGCTTAGGGCTTCGAGGGGCGGACAGAGGAGGAGGCTCCAGCAGGAGATGAGGGAAGCTGTCAGGAGACGTGGACGCTGGGGGGCCGCTGGCAGACCCCACCGCCATGCCCGGCGTCTGCTTTTGCTCTGCCTTTGCCATCTTGGGAGCCTTTTCTCAGGACGCCCCACACGCCAGCAGCCGCGGGCAATGGGCAGAGAGCACCAGTTCTCCTGCCCCAGCCGGTGGCTTCGGCGACCGACTTTCCAGGGTCCCGGCTGACCCCCTCCTGGAATAAGAAAGCAGCCCCAGGAGCTCTCCGGGTCACTCCAGAAACCACCCCGGGGCGGTTTGCCACACATAATAGCGGGTGCCCTTGAAAGCAGCGGCCAATGACCAGTTCTGGCTGAGGAGCTTTTGTGTTTTTCAAAAGCTCCCCAAGCAGCGGCGGTGACCACAATGCGTTTGAAACTTTAGAGCACGCGTCTTCAGACAAAGTGCCTCAAACTAGACGGGGAGACTTGTAATTTCTTTAATTAAAAACTGTGGACAGGAGAGGGAACAGTCAAAGCAAAATAAGCATGAATCCAACGCTTTGTTTCAAAAATAAACCCGAGGTATGGGGAAAATTGTACCATGGGCTTCGGGAGTGGGCTTCGGCCGCACGCTGCCTGCCGGTCAAGGCGCCGGCCTTCCTGGAACCGCGGGCCCGCGGCGGCCGTTCCGGCTCACAAGGCGGGCGTCCAGCCCATGAGGCCACGGGCCGGGGCCACCTCAGTCCCCGTCCCGGTGGCCAGAGGCACAGCGGCCAGGCAGGCTGTCCGGGCACACGCCGCTGGTCCAGGGGTGCGTGTGAGGGTGGAGAGGCCGGCACTGAGTCACCCCTCCCTCTAAAGGACCCCTTCAGCCCCAGGAGGGGGCCCCTGGTGTGAGCTGCCCAAGCGGAAGGCGGCCTCACTCGGGGCCCGGCCTCATCCACGCTGTCTCAGCAGCGGCTTGTGTGGGTTCTAGTTTGACCACTTACTTGAAGAAGGACTCGGCACCATCATTACCAGTTTCAGTGTCCTCCAGTGGGCACAATGACTGACACCCTCCTGACAGATGGGCGTGAAGGAAAATGGCTCAGGTGAAAGTGCCCGGGGGTCCTCTCCCGCCCTCTGCTCAGTCCCGTTGGCACCCTCACGTCACAGGCCAGAGCCACTGGGTCTGACCACAGGCCCCTGGTGATGTCTCTGCCTCCTCTAGCATGTCCACGGCACCGCGCTCGCACCCTCCTACGTGCGTGTGTGGGTACAGCTCGTAGTTCTGCAATAACTGGATTGGAAAACATTTTCTGAGGAACCTCAAGTTTTCACAGCACAAAGGTGGTCTTGCTCCTTAAGAAACATGAAGTCTTGGGCAAGTTCAGTTTACCAGTAGACGGCCATCAGTCCCGGATTTGAAAATGACAGCACCAAGGGCAAACGTTCTCCCTCTCAGACTGATGGTGTCTGGTAGGAGGACATCAAGCGGAAGGTTAAACTGAACGGCTTGGAAGGACTCGTGCCTTGAAAGGCTCACAGAGCTGCTTCGTTGCTACAAAATGAAAAGTAGAGAAATTAGAGGTTATTCGATTAAATTAAAATTTCCCATTGTTTAATGAGTAGAGCCTCAATTTTTAAAAAAGTCTTAAATTTCAAAGCACTCTTGAAAGTGATTTGAGAGCCGAGTCTAGCTCTGGGATTCCATGACCTCTGGCAAGTTCCTTTTTGCCTCCCAGCTTCGGCTTCCTTAGTCACACAGGATGTGAAATAACAGACTTTCAGAAATCCCTTACCACTGTAAAATGAGGCGTCCAGAATTTCTGCGCACACTTGTGGCAAGTCTCCTAGGAGGGGCGCGCCCCAGGACTGCCTTCAATAAGCTCGTGGTTTATTAAACAATAAAACACAAGGGCAGAGTAACCGTGATTCACAACAGGAAGGGCTCGCGGCCACCGAGAGGTGCTCACGGGAGGTTCGGCTGTGGAGGGAGGCTGCCTTGGTGGGAGTCCATTCATCGCTGCTCCCACGTGGCAGAGGGAGGGCTGCCCGCCCAAGCCCTGGGCCTCAGCGCGAGAAACCGCTGGGACAGAGAGTCCCGCCCTCAGGGTGCCAAGGGCTGGCTGGCAGGAGGCAGACATTTGGAGGGGGGTGGTAGTCCAGGCCCATGCACCCATGCCACGCACAGAGGGTGTATCCATGGTGCCCCGGGTGCCCAGGGAGGCAGGGCACCGCCAGTGGCACCGGAAGCAGCAGCCAGGCAGCCCCGACAGGCTGGGCACAGGGCTCACTCTGCGGTGGGCACGGCAGGACACCTCACCACGCGCATGGCCACCAGCCTAGGAGGCTTCTCCTGATCCTGATCCTGTATCCAAATACACTTTGCTTTTCTGGAACTAAAAGGAAGATGGTTGAAAGAACATTCTGACAAGAAGTAGTTTAAATAAATTTATTTGCAGAAGAAAAATTGAACATCAGGTACAGTCTGACCCGCAGTGACCCAACAAGAGCCGAGACTCACTCGCGTCCTCCTGCCGGGTCGGGAGGGTGGCCCGGGGCGCAGCGCCCACAGGCCCGGCCTGCCCAGCACAGACCCGCCGTGACACAGTCACAAAAATACAATATCAAATGCTACTTTATGAGCTAGAGCTGCAATATAAACAATTTACGCCCTTTTTATAAAATGAAAAAAATATTTCTATGACAGCTTTATTGAAGCATCTTCAGTTCGGCATCAGCTTTATGTACGTTCGCAGCAGAGCAAGAGGAGACGCCTTCCGGGGCTGGTGCACATGGAGCAGCTCCCCACGGTGCAGCCAGGCCGCAGCCCGGGCGAGACCAGGCCGCCCCTGCCTGGTGTGCAGAAGGGCGGCGGGAGGCGGAGGCCCGCGCTCACTGCACGGCACACACGGAGCTGCGCTGGGGGTTCACGGTCCTGGACGCGGGCTCCTGGCTGTAGTTCACGATGTCTGCCTTCACCACCCTCTGCCGTAAAGGAAAACACGGTTATTATCGGCACATCAGAACATTTAGAAAGGGCTCCTTAAAGTATATTTTCATTCTCTGAACTCTGGCGAACTCCTGGTGACAGACGCCATAAATGAAGCGGGGGCTGGATCCTCCACGAAGGGACCGAACCAACGAACGGGGAGTTAGGATTTGGGGGTGGAGGCTGGTTTGTTTGTCTTTTAGAAACTTAACAGCAACTCATTTGTTGAGTCTCCCCAGGTTTTATGACATTAACGTAAGGTTATCACAAAGTCTAACAAAAAACTGACACATCAATTTGAAAAATGAAAACCTGGTTGTAATTTACAGCACAGGAATTTAATTACTCACACATTTTAGTTCATAGGCCAAATTTCATAATTTCAAATAAAAATGTCATTATTAATTATTTCCATAAACTAGTATATCTCGTCATAACTTTTTAAAGCGCGGTGATAGCAACTTAAGAATCAGTGAGAAGAGGCACAAACATCAAAGAGGGGTCACACGGAAAAGAGAAACGTTTTCAGTGACTCCAAGTTTTAAAATTTTCCTCCCAAATTGCTCACTTACTTCCAAATACCTCACCGCTGGGTTCTGCACAGTGACCCTAACAAAATACAGGATGGAAAATCTTAAATACCTCATATTCATGTTTTTTAAAATAATTTAAATACGTGAAAAAAGAAACTCGCTCTGAAAAATCTCTTTCCTAATCTTTACCACATTGATTAGAGAAGAGGAAAAAGACCTCACCCCCACCCCCAAAAAAAACTTAAACCAAAAGATGCTTTTATCTCTTCCTTGTCCCCTCTAACTCTCATTTGGAGGCCTATCTTAACTGATGAACTTAGCTATTGCTACTGCTCATCTCTAAGTAATTATTGAAGTTAAAAGGAATTCTTCACTGCACTCAACTCGTGCCCTGAATCTGCACCCACAAGCACACCAAGTGTTAACTCAAGGCAAATTTTAAAAATGCTTTTCAATGACCAGGCTTTACCAGGACAAAATGGCAAAGAATGAATGATGAAATAACTCGCCCCTTCCCCACTTCACTGCACGTGTAATAAACACAACCATAAAGACAAATAGGTTTTAAAGTAACTGAAATGTTATTTTAGTTTGTTCCCAATTCCTCATCTAATTCCGAAGTCTCTTGGCAAAGAATCCATTTTTCAAAATTCTGAGACACAACTTAAGCGATATTAATTCTCAGTAAGGTACAATCACACTTGAACTTCTCTTGTCGTAAGGAATAAAGAACAGGAAAACATCCACTAGTTCTGCCCAACCCCGCTCCCCAAACCAAGAATTTATCAGCCCATCCCTGCACCACTGTACTGCACAGACTCTACTCTGAGCGGAGCTGGAATGTTGAGGATCTTCTTCCCAGCACGTCACTGTTTCGGCCCTGGCAGCGCCTGTCAGTTCCACAGCACACCAAGTAAACAAGATGAAGAAGGGGGTAGGGAGAGGAAGAAGAAAATGGAAAGTATATTCAGTGAAAATAGAGGAGAACATCAAGTAGAAAAAGAAAGTCAACACAAATTTACACAAAGCACAAAAGAAAGAGCAGAACATAGACACCCCAACAGGAAAGAAAACGAACAAAGATCCAAGAAACGTTATTCTTGACAGTTCCAGGCCCTGAGGTAGACGTGTCTACTGAACCTCCCAGTGAGTTCCCTTTTTCATCCCACAGTCACATGCCACTATACAAAGCCCAGCCTCTCAGAGGACAATGACGCATGATGGGGCTTTTCCACGCGACAGCGTGAACTCCGTGTCCTTCAGCGGACACCGTGCCGGTCTCCCAGGCCGCGTCCACACTGCCCACGCAGGGGCACTCACGGCACCTGTTCACCGGTCTCTTGGCCCTCACGGTGAAAGCAAGTACAAGGCTACGAGACACCGAAAGTGCTCACTTGTGGACTTACAACGTGTGGTGGGAACAGCCGAAGAGCAGTTAAATTTCTTTGCAGGTATAAAGAGGCGGAGGTGTAAATCAGAGGCGGCCATACCCCATGACAATGGTTTACAGCTAATAGTGTTCCTGTCAAAGACGACCTTTGCTGCTCACCCCCCTCCCTCCATGCTTCCAAATTCCAGGTAAAATAAATCAGTTCAAATGGCAGTTTTCTGTCATTTAAAAAAAAAAAAAAATGACATACGATACTTAAGCACACAGCTATTGTTTTCAAATGTCTAAGGGTTTCAGAGTTTTGCTGACTTAAGAATCCAAACCACTTGGCTAGGTTTTTGGATTGCCACAAAACCGAAGAAAAGACCACGTATGACAAATACATAGGACAGAGGTAACAGGCTCCCCCAGTCTTTTAGATTTAAACTATCCCTGATTTTTAAAACTAATTCCAAATATCGGGCCTCCCTGGTGGCGCAAGGGGTTAAGATGAAACCTATGGGCCTCCCCGGTGGCGCAGCGGTTGAGCACTGGGTTGCGAAGCTGCCCACAGCCTCTGCGGCTCCGGTTCAATCCCCGGCTGCTCCCCGGCCACCGGAGGAGGGTCCCACATGGCGCGCAGACCTCTCCTGCCGCCCGCTGCTCCCCTCAGCAGTGTACTTCGGTCCTTCTGCCTGCTCTGCTCCCCGCTCTGGCTCTGGTGAATTCTCTCACCCTCCCGCGCTTCTGACTGTCCCCAGTGCTTGTATAAATAAATAAATAAATCTTAAAAAAAAATAGTAAAGAAGGAGAGATAAATACCAACATTTGAAAAAAAAAAAAAAAAAGATGCAACCTATGAAGCAATCTGCAGCCTCTGCAGCGTAAGTTCAAATCTGGCCTGCCAGGGAGCAACCCACATGGCGCAGCAGACCTCTCCTGGCTGCCTGCTGCTCCCCTCAGCAGTGTACTTTGGTCAGTCTGCCTGTTCTGTTCCCCCATCTCTGGTGAATCCTCTCACCCCCCCGCCCCACACCTCTGGCCTGTACGCCAGTTCTTGTATACATAAATAAATCTTTTTAAATAATAATAATAATTCTAAATATCTATTTCAGAAAATTCTTCCTTCATAATAATATCTCTTGATTAAGAGGCGTGGAAGAACACGCCGTGGACCATGTCGGCGACTGCATCTACAGGACTGGGCAAACAGTAGAGTGAGCACGGGGCGCTGCGCCCCTCTCCAGCAAGCAGTGCTAACTCCTGGCCCAGACTCATGATTTACTAGGCACTCTGCCTGACGCTATCAACAGGAGCATTACCAGCTGTCACGTGAGGTATGAGGGGGGTACACGGGTGAAACGCCGGACAGCACTCTCTGACCTCCGCAAGCCTAATTGTTCCGTGCAAACTATGGCTCCTCATAAAGACAAGGGATTTTCATAATCAGTGAGCAACTCATTAATCCTCAGAATGTTGGTTTAAAGCCCATCCTATAAACACAACCAGGTTACTGACCTGTGGTCGACATTTGGTCGACGTACAGACTAACATAAATGACTTGGATTTTCACCATTAATTTTCATCACATGAAATGAAGTAACGAGGCAACATCTTTCTTGGAGGCCTTGGCTGTTTGACACAAAGTTTTGTACACAGTTTCTAAACTGGAAGCTAGAACCAAGGCTGTGCAGATTCAAAACTTTGATTTCTATGAATAAAAAAACAAAATCTCCATGCCATAAACTTCACGGAAGGTGGTTTCAAAGTAGTCAGTTTGTTTACAAACCATCCATTGATATTTTCAGAGAAAATGTTTCCTACAAAAAACCTTGTTTTATTTTTTGGGCCATCAAGTACACTCATATTCCCTACTATTAGTCAATGGAGTGAAAACAACCAAGTACACCTCAAAGCAAAGCGGCCGTGTGGCTCAGCACCAGCCTCGGCCCCATCTAGTCAAAGGGCATTTGGGAGTGGACACTGGCAATAAAAGTGGTGTCTATCTAGAGGGTTGGGAAGGCAGCAGCCAAGGAGCTGGGGCTAGGGAGCAGAAGTGGACTCTTGGGAAGACACCAGAGACATTTTTGGTCACTTCTGCAATTAATCCAGAGAGGGATGTAATGCATTTTCCATCACAGAAATCAGTCTGCCGTCCCTGAAGCCTAAAACATGTCACCATCATCCTAAAGTCATTGCTTCTCTAGGCACGGAGAGCAGGTAAATAACACATGGTCTCTGATTTTGAGATGTATGAGGGTCTAGCACAGAAAACAGATGCAGAAACTATTCAAGAATATTATGACTGATAAATATTTAAAGCATGTCAAGATGACAGCTATCAATTTGAGCTTGAATAGAACATGACACTTTGCACACAGTAGGAGCTTTAACGAAAGTGAGTCGTCTTTTCCTTCCATGTAATAGGCCAGTCTATGCCGTGAGAAACATCCATAACTGCCGGCAGTTTACTAGCCTCTCTGGCCTCACAGGGAGTTAGCAGTGTAGTTAGCACATCTAACACCTTCTCAATTAAATTTGTCTTATGCTAAGTGAAGTAAGTCAGTAGGAGAAAGACAAGTAGCAGATCATTCACTTACATGTAGAATATAAAGAAACAAAACAAAAGGCCAGATAAAACCAAACCAATAACCCCTAGAAGTCTGACTGTAGAATTGAGGCTACTTCTAAATAATACAGAGTGTTGTAAACCAATATTACCCCAATAAAAAAAACAAACCATGGGGCCTCCCCTGCGGCGCAGCGGTTGAGCGCTGGGCTGCGAAGCTGCCTGCAGCCTCTGCAGCGCCGGTTCAATCCCCGGCCGCCGGGCGAGGGTCCCACATGGCGCGTAGACCTCTCCTGCCGCACCCCCTGCTCCCCTCAGCAGTGTATTTTGTCAGTCTGCCTGTTCTGCTCCCCACTCTGGCTCTGGTGAATTCTCTCACCCTCCCGTGCTCCTGACTGTACCCAGTGCTTGTATGAATAAATAAATCTTTAAAAAAGAAAAAAAAGTAAAAAAAAAAAAATTAAAAACAACTATGTAATTTCAACTTGAGAACTGACTGAAAGTTAAAAAAACAAACAAACAAAAAAAAAAACCTGGATGTCTCTAAAGTCAAAAACAGTGATTTTTTTTTCTGGCTCCTGCAACTAAGGGGAAGCTGAGCTCTTAATGCAGCTTCGCTACCACTTCGCCTTCAAATGGAGCCAAGTGGCCCAAGTCAGAGGGGCTGCCTCAGGTGTTCAGCACGGCTTCTCCAGGGGGCCCATCGACCTGGCCTTCCTGCATTCCTCTGGACAAAACTCGCCCAAGTCCTGCATGTCTCCTGGCTCTCTCTGCCGGAGTCATAGCCCAAGTCCCACTGATTCTCCTCTGAAATGCTCCTTACACTCAGCCTTTCCTGTCACCCCTGGCTCTGGACCTTATCACACGCAGGCAGTCACCAAGCCTTCTCAATCCCCTTCCCATCCAACCACACACCAAAGAAATCCCATTAGATTAATCCTATCTAAAACCTGCTCTCATTTATTTCCTCATTTAAAAAATTACTTCCCACTGCCAATATGTTAGATAAAATGGATCACCTAGGCATCTCTGTAATCTGTTCTCAAATGCCTTTCAAACAGACACAAAAAGCCATTATCTTAACCAAACTATTCTTCTGATTCCAAAACACAACCTAAGCTTTTCAAATTCTTTGTGCCAGTTTCTGTTTGAGCCATGTTCACACACACACACACACACACACACACACACACACACACACACACACACAGTGGAATACTACTCAACTATAATAATGTATTAAAATAAAACCCAAACAACTATTTTTATGTGTGTGTGAGCCACTTACTTAGCACAAAATAGCTTAACTCTATGTCTGGCCAAAGTAAGTTCGGAAATAAATGACATTGAATAATGAGAAATAAAAGTAGATTTCCAGAGTTCCAAATATTTTAATCTAGGCCAAGAAACAGCCACATCAAAACAACAATTTTCAACTAGCTCTGATTATTTTAAAGCACTCGCTAACACTTACCATGAAAATAAGACAAAGGACTCCAAAGGAACTTCTTTAAGGACAAGGAAAAGACCAATACACCCTTTAAGCTGCACGGGTTAGGATGGAGTGAAGGGGATTAAAAAAATTTGCAATTTATTTGTGCTTCACACCAAACACATTTGAGGCTGAACTTTAAAGGCTTTTGCTGTGGTTTTGTATCCCAGCAAGCACGTGCAATGGTGCACTATCGCAGCAGTATTTTTAAGTGTGTGACCACCGGCATTAATTCCTTAGGCACAGAGAACTGTCTAGAATAACGAAAGAACTCAGAGGTCCTCAGTATTGAATACATTAAGTCAATAATAAAATAACATCAAGAATTGATATCATAATAGTGTAGAAGATCAAATGGCACAGACTTTTAAAAAATAGAAAAAATATTTTATCAACTGAAACTTGGAAGATGCCAAATGGAGTAATTCTCCCTAAGACTGAACTCGATGAACAGCTGCGATTTTCTATGAAATATAAAAGAATGTTATACAGTAATCCTTGGAGAACTTTAATAAAGAAGTATGAAACAATACAGTCAGAATGTTATTTAATCACTGTTGATATCTTTATTGTGTTAATCTCATCTTCTCAACACAAAAAGGATAAAACAAAAATTTCAAGGATATCATAATTTGACAAAAAGGTAACATCCTCCATCTATTACTATAAACACTGATTTACACAAACATTTATTTCTAATACTTTTAAGGACAGGTACATAGAATGTATAAAAGTGAAAGGATTCAAGAGTGAAATTAGTATCTTTTAAGAAATAAATTATGTTTTAAAATATAAAGTTCAATATAATCACCTGTGACTGTTCTATTTCTGCTTTGTTTAATTTGATTCCAAGGATTTCAGCAGCAACTTTCTGAAAACACAGGAAGACCTACATAACAGAAATAGATTTAAATGATTTAAAACAGGCATGCTTAAGTTACTTTCAAATAAATGGAACTTTCTAAAAAATGATAAACAGCAAAAGTATGTAGAGGTGATTCCAAAATTAGCGTTATCAAATATAGCAATATTTTAAATATAATAATTTTAAAATGATTAAAACATAATTTGAAAATCCACACAACTCACTGAACTTGTCTAAAAATAAGAATTATCCCTATAAACTTATACCTCTAAAGATTTAACATATGACAATTAATTATAACTACTACATTTTAAAAAAATCTGCTAGTGTGACAGACTCCTATATGTCCTGAAGAAAATGAAAACTACACTACCCAGGTTTTTCACAGTTAATTCTATACTGGTCTTTTGCTCTGGCTTTAGCCGTTCTTAAAGGTCTGAATTCCCAACCCTTTAATAATTTTTGTGGCTCTCATCAATTTCAAAATAATTATATCTCCTGAGCAAAAAAAACTTAGGACTCTTTTCAGTGTTGTATCAGTTCAGATCAAAGGAGTAGTCTGCTCCAGAGAGACAAACAAGAATCTACAAACAGCTTCCTCACCCAGGGAACTTCTGCCCAGCACCGTGACCCCTGGGGCTCCAGCCCCCACACCAGCTGTGAAGTGTGACACTTGCCTTTGCCTTAGCATCTGTCCCTGCTTAGCCCACGATCATTTACTGCATATTTATCACAACTCTACTAATTTTAATTTTCATTTCTAATCAAAGAGAGACACATACCCCCGAAAGGTTGATGTCATTTGCACCTTAAAAACCTTACTTTATTTTAGCTCACCGATGATCAATGGTGAAGGAACTATATAGGAAAGCTCATATGATTGAACAGAGGGAAAAAGAGCAATTATAAAAGAAATAGCTCAAAGAAATTAAGAGGGAATAAATCAGGTAAGATCTCCTATATGTCTATTGGAAGGAATTTAGCTTTTATTCTGAGTGAAATAGAAGCCACGGGAGAATGACTGATAATGGGTGGGCAGCAGGATGCATGAGTTCAAGGAAAGGGTCTGGTCAAAGTCATGAGCCTAGAAGAGGTCACTGGGGAATAGTCTAGAAATAGAGCTATCTAAGGACTGAACCCAAGGACGCTCCAGTATCTAGAAGCTGGAGAGAGAAGAAGGAACTAGCAGAGAGGACTGAAGGAGAGTAGTTAGGAGGTAGGAGGCAACCCAGGAGGTGTACTGTGATCCTCTTAGAAGCTAAATGAATAAAGTATTTCAAAGAGGAAAGGGTAATCAACTATTTTATATGCTGTAACTAAATCCAGTAAGAGGAGGACTAAGAACAACATTGGATATAGCAAAAAGGAGATTATTGGTGACCCTGATAAAGCAGTTTGGGGACAAGGTTGGGACCCGCAACATTGTTGGGGGCAAAATTCCAGAACTGACCAGGAGAAACTGGGAGCAGAGGACTGCGGACAATACTTTCAAAAAGTCCATGGGAAAGAAGCCAATAGCTATGGCAAGTTGTGGGACCAAGAGATTTCTTGTTTTTAAGATAAGTCACACTATTTTGTATGCTGGTAGGATAATCCTGTAGACAGGAAGCGCTAAGGGGCTGGCAAGAGAGAACTGCTAAGCCACAGCAACTAGCAGGCAAGAAAAATGGGACTAGCACCGGCAGGGAAGTCACCCAAGTGACGGCACAGGTGGCTCACCCCACGGCAGCCACAGAGGAGGGGAAGACAGAGGCCACAGGCAGAGGGGAGGATGGGGAAGAAGCGGTGGCAGGAGTCTGTGGACGGGCTCATCCGCCTGTCTCCACTTTCTAATCAAACAGGAAACAAGGCGATCACCGGACAGAACGGGCAGGGAGGACCTGATGATGAGGGAGAGAGGAGAAACGATGGAATCTAGGAGAGGGCACCAGACCACGGACTACAGACGTGGTAGAATCACTGCACTGTACAAAGGGGCCACTTGTAGGGAGCGAGCGTGAAAGTTCCGGAAAATCTCCCGCATGCCTCTGCAGTTTTCTTCAGTCATGTTCAAATACTTGGGTGCAGCCACAGAAAGGTAGGGGTTTGGCTTCACCCAGAGTCAGCTGTTCCCAAGGGCGTCTGATGAACAACGAGGGTGTAAGAGGAAAGGTGTTGGGATCTATGTCTTGTAGGACAGGTGGAGGCATCAAGGGAGTGAGCTGGAGAGAGAGGCTGGCGGCCAGCGACTAGGATGCCCGCTATGGAGATGTGGGCTAACTGCGGCAGTGACAGCTGAGGACAATCCTGTGCCGGGGAGTGGCAGGCAGAGGTGGGGTGCTGGAGCCCACTGCACCAGCCATCTAAGGCTCATCTAGAAGAGAGAGGCGAGCAGAGCAGTACAGCACCTGTCACAGAGCAGGCCCCCAGGAGCTGCAACCTGCTAGCACCAGCACCAGGAAAAGATCAGAGGTTATGAGTAGGAGATTACAGGTGATTCATATTCTTTTTAGTTCTTGTATTTTTAAATTCCCCAAAATGACCATAAAGCTATGCTAAGTGAATTACAAAATATAAACAGAATATGATCATCGAAAACATGTTATGTCTTTAATAAGAACTAATTTGCTTCAAATGTGAAGTAATAGAAGTATACTTCTTAGAATCTTAGTAAATAAAAGCAAAATGTCACTTAGAACACTCAGTATTCATTATTTTACTTACAGAGTCGCCTGTCTTTGCTGAGACAAAGTGGCTACTAAAACCATTTTCCTGGCAAAACCGTAAGTGCTTTTCGGTTTTCACTGTTCGCATATGTTCCAAATCAACTAGAAAAGCATTAAACAGAGAATAAAATTTAACATTAGAATCAATCAATACATTTTTAACATATTTAAATTTGACTAATTTCCCAATACTATATCCCCCTTAGATACTAGTTATGTAATCCCAGTCAAGCTATTTAACTTCTTCCTGCCATAGTCTCCAGAACTAAACACTGGAAATAACAAATATATTTAACTTATACAGGATTCTTTGAGAATTAATCCATGACAGGAAAATAAGGGCTCAAAAACTGAAAACAATCACTATTATTTTCTATATAGCTTCAGACACATTGAAAGTACTCCAAAAAATCTACTTAAAATAACATGTTTAGAGATAGTGATTCATGAAAAGATGCGCTTACCCAAGCAGTTCAATTGCATTATCAGAATAGTTTTATAATCACTATGAACTTTAATGCTAACACAAATACGTAACTTTCTGTTAAAACATAATCAACCTTTCACTGTGTACGTATGTTATTTACAGCCATGGCGTAATTTCACAAAGATACAACTCAGTTGTCCATTTTGTAAGTAATAGGCAAAGTTCCTTGAACAGTCGTAGGGGCCTTAAAGCAAAGCACAGTGCCCACATCCAATGCTGGATTTATCCAGCACAGTCTGTTTTTTTCAAATGTGATCCTTTATTGAACAGTTTCCCTTTTTACAACATTACAGACCCCATTAGGGTGTTGACTCAATGCCGTCAAATTATAAGGCAAATATAGTCACAGGATTTAAGGACAACTAGGCTCTTTGAGTCAATATAGGAAAAAAAACTTAAACTGATTTCCTGAGGAAGGGACCCAACTGACTTATAAAAACTTGTAAATTTGCAAATCTAGTAAGCCTACATAATAGTGGCAATTGATTGTCAACTGAAAAATTCTTGCATGCTACATAAAAGGCTTTATTTAAAATTATGTTGAAGGTCTTTATTTGGTAGGTTCCAGAGATCTTTCTCTAGGAGATTTTTGATCTAGGGGAAGATTCCTGAGCCCCATTTATATTGCTTACCTTGGATAATATGAAGCTTTTTTTTTCTTTTCTAGCCACAAAGTTTCTGTTCCTTAAACATCACTGAGACCTTATTTACAAGAATAGGCAAAAAAATGTCCAGATACCACAGGCATCAAGTTGCAAAAGACTAAAATACTAAGCTATTAACACTAACATTTATACATCTAGTTTGTCATAATATTGAAGCTAAAATACTTTCTTAATTCAATAAGAGCAGGAACAAATCACTGGGGGAATCCCCAATGAAATCACTGTCCAAACATGAAACTTGTCATTTAATGTATGTGCATTTGTCTTTTCCAATGGAACAGCCCACAGTTCTGTTTTTCTCCTTCCTCCCTTTCCACTCCACCCTACCTCTCAGCTCCCTAATGATCAACTAAGTTTATCCCTAACACTGAGCGACTTAATATGAAGCCAAAGTCTTTTTTTTCCCCATAATAAAGGTATCCATGAGAGATTAATATTAACACTGGTCAATTGAAAAAAAAGTATTTATTCAACATTTATTAAGTACCTATTCTACAAGCAATGAGAAAAAGATGAAGAAAATATAATCTAGGTTCTCCAGTAATCATTATGAATATTAAAGTATGATGAACATCAAAGACCATTAATAATAATTCCCTTTATATATCTGAGATTCCAACCAGTGAGACCGCAGATAAAAATGCCCTACAAGGATTCCCTGTGCTGTGTTAGATTTTTAGAGGGAACACTTATGAGAGCCCAGTGACTACAGTACTTCATTCTAAATAATAGAGGAACGTAAATTGTGAAGATGAAAACATGGTAAGATACTGGTAAAAATATTTTTGTTCTTCTGTTTTTTAACAGCATCCTTAAAATGACTCTCTAGTACCCATCTTTGTAAGAGTAGTAACATGCCTGCTGCTCTGGTGATTCCATTTCCTTCTGTCCTTCGGTGAATATTCTGTTGTAGTTCTCGTATTTCATTGTTAGAAATGGACTTAAATTTTCCTAATGACAACACATGCTCATATCCCAAATATTCAGGAGAACAATCATGAAAATGTAATTGAAAATGTCATTAACAAGAGACAAGTTAACATTTTGATGGATTTCCTTCCAATGTCTAAGTAACTGAAGCACAAAGACATTAATATTGCAGACATGCAATTTTACTTCAACCACACTACACCCTGTTAAATATATTCTAACGATTCCAATGGATAACCACTAAATTGATCATTCATTCATTCATTCACTCACTCATTCATTCAAATAACTGAGTGCCTGCTTTAGCCAAGCATTGTCCTGGGGCTGCAGATATAACAATGAGCTCATGTTTTAGTGAAGGGAAAGAGACCAACAAGCATAATAAACACATTTTATGGAAAAAGTTGAAGGGCGCATGACAGGAACAACTCTTTAAACAGGTGGGTCAAAGACCTTAGGAAGGCGAAGGAACAAGGAAATCTGGGGGAATGCCTTGCAAGAAGGTGGAACTGTAAGAACAAAGGGTTATCTTAACAGATTCAAAGAAAAGGCAGAGGCTAGAGTGGCTGAAATAAGTTAGCAATCAAGAGTAAGAGTGGGAAATGAGGTTTAAAAAACCAGATCACACATAAAAGGCACTATAAGAGAGAAGTTACTGTGCAGTTGTAAGGAAAAAAAAAAACCGATATATTCTGACATACTTTTTAAAAGGGTCATCTGAGTTGCTTAGTTGAAAATAAATTAGAGTCAAATATAAAGTAAAAAAGTCATTGAGCAGGTTAATATAAAAATCTAGGAGGGAGAAGATGGTCATTTGGACAAGAGTGACAGCAGTAGAGATGGTGAAAAGTGGGCACAGCCTCACTGGAAGTCTGGAATACAAAGTGAGTAGGATGTCCTAGTGGATTTGACTGCAATGTGAAAGATAGAGAGAAATCACCTGAAGATAGCTAAGCTGGACCTGAAATGAGACATGGCATATTGCAGGTGTTGGTCCAACTACATTCAGCTGCGTGGGTGGGGTGTAAGTAGATAGTGACTTTGATTTAAGTAGAGCTGGAGTTTCCCCACCATGTGCAATAACTGAGCAGAAGGGCAGGCAAGGTGAATATAAATGTAAGGGACCTGAAGTAAATGTGAAAGAGAGATTGTAAGGGCAAAGCATGGACTGACTGTATGTTGGGTAGGAGGGGGGGGTTCCATAAAATGAAAAATGAAAGTGATGAAATGATGTTAAGATCTTATGTAAGTTTAAAAATTACTGGATTTGGATCACTATAGGATGAGGACTGGGAAGGGAGCAGATATCAGATTCAGATGCATGAAGCTGACACTGATGTCATGGAGAAGTGCAGAACCAGTGCCGAAGGGCTTCAGGAAAACCCTACTAGTGCAGGCAGCGGGCAAGATGACTGGGGTAAACAATTCAGGGAACTGAGAGGCTAAGGCATTAGAGGATAATCTAATGGGTGTTGAAATTGCTGAGACTCTTGCCAGCAACAAGTTTTATACTTATGTACATGCAGCTTCATCCTGAAAGATACTACAGCCAACTTAATACAACGATGATTCTGATTAACCATACAGTTGCAAAACTCAAAGGTTGGGGGAAAAAAAAAAAAAAAAGATGGTCCGTGCACTTCCTTAAAAGAGGTTAAAAAACATTTTATTATTTTTATTATTTATCTCTTAATAAACAGAAGCATCCTATCACGTATCAAGTGCTATCCTAAGCGCAACCTATCACTGAGAGAACAACACAGACACTATTCTTATTCTCACATTGATGAGGGCGAAGGATGACAAACAAGTAAACAAGCACACAAGGCAATGCCACAGTTATGATCTGAAAAGGAGGAGGGGAAGTAATCAGCCAGAGAGTGACAGAGCATGACAGAAACCAACATAACAATTAGGACAAGTTTATATACCTCTGACCAGAGATCTAAATGATGATGATAAGCCAACCAAATGATGGGAAAGCTAGAAGAGAAAGTGTTACAGTGGCTGGGACACAACCCAGAAAAGGTACACACAGAGGGATGTGCCCTAGCAGACTTGGATTCAGGCTCAGCACCTGAGGCCACCTGAGGGTCTCGGCCACAAGCGCAGTGTGAGCTGCGCATTTTGAAAAATCTGCTCTACTTGAAAACAATGTATTAATTTATTTCCACAAAAACAACAGCAAACAGTAAAGCAAATAAAAACGAAGCCAGTAGTCTCAGGGCATCCCCACCCCCGGCATCCCCACCCCCCACAACCCCCACCCCATCCCCCACCCCCCACCCCCGCCGCTCAGGATGCTTCCACACCAAAAGTAGTTAGGACAGGAGGGACAGACTCTGGCTCCTTCCACAAGGAAGGCTGTAGGAGGGCAAAAGCCGAGGTAGAGAAGTCACCCTAGGAGACTTCTGAAGTAACCTAAAGTGTCTCAAAATTTGCAAAACACTTTAAGCCTCATAACAATCCTGACAAATAAGTAAACAGAAGCATCCTATTCTAATTCCACACACACAAAAAAACCTGGGGCTCAGAGGAACAACCAAACTCCCAACACCAGTCATCAGCAGGGGAAGATTCCACGCAGCCACGCGATTCCTCACCAGTTAGGTCTGGCAGAGAAGAAAGAACAGAAGTTTTGCGGATGAACTTTTATTTAGCGAACCCTTATTTAGAGTTTTAATGAAAAGAATAAAGACAAACTTTAAATGTTAATTATTATTTAAAAAGTGAACAATTCTATAGCTAATTAATATTTATGAGTACTTTAAAAGCAGTCATTAATAACAATAAATCATAAAACTGAACCCATTGGCCTTATAAAATAAGACACTCTTTGCCTGTATACTTGATTACATAAAATCCTTTACAAAGTACTTGCAGCTGTTTATACAAATTGTGAAATTATATAATGTTTAAAAGTGATCCATCATGATTAGGCCAAATATGACAAGAAAATTCCTTAACTTATTAGACTTGATTTACATGCACTTAAAATTATGTATAAATTTGACTTCTAAAACACAGACGAATGTTAATAAGCCAAGTACGTAATACCTTCTCCTTTCAAGTACTACGTGTACATTCAGACACCCTTTTTGGGATTCCCCTTGCATCTATCTACAGGGTCACTAACATAAAAAACAGAACTGACTTGAAAGATACAGTACCAAGTGTAATGCAGCGGAAAAATCAGACACGATGTAAAATATTAAAACTCTGAAAAATATTACAATAGAGTGCCTACTGTGCTTTTTACATTGACCTGAGACTTAACAAAATCCTATTTTCCTAAGTTACCCTTTTTCAACATGCTAGAAGAACATATTCACTAATATTAATTTTTTATTCAAGTCCGAATGTATTACTTCATTTTTTAAAAAAAGGGAAAGTATTATACTATGATAATTAATTATATTATTAATGTCTATTTCCTGTCAATATAAAGAAAGTATTAAAAGCATAAACTTTTTGTGCCCCGCAGTCCATATGTCATGGCAAAAACAGGATCATCTCAGTGAAATGATTGTAAAATATGTCACAGTCTAAATTAAAGAAGTAAAAGAAAAATACAAATATAGCACTTGTAGAGATTTTCACAGTAATTTTTAGGTTATCAAGGAAACATCTAGAGTGTTGATCTGGTTATACTCAATTCAAACAAACTACTTGTCACATTAACTACCTCCAGGAAGTTACTCCAAACACAAAATAAACTGTTTATGCCCCTACTCAGATAGATAACATGACAGATTGTTATTAGTTGAAGACAGATGAAATACATTAATTTGATTGTGAGCATGTGTTTAATTTCACCCGCCATGCACACTCTCTAATGCTGTCTTTCTGTGATGCCACAGTAAATCACACTGTATTAGAACAACTGCTATTGCAAGAAATAAAGAAGTACCAGAACTTGACTTGGACTTTGCAGATTCTTCAACCAACATTCTTAAGAAATATGACTTCCAAAAAGTCACTATGTTTCACAAACAAATCAAGAAAAATTGTGCCATCAATGAAACTAATTTGTGGTGTGAATTTAAAAACTTCAATGAGGTTTAACACTTTTCCTATGTACTAGTTTTTATATTTCTTTGTCAAGTGTCCCCCCCTTTCCTCAGTTTCTATTGTGCTTTACGGTACTTGCCTTACCGATGTGGGTAAAGCAATAACCAAGACAAAGAGTATAGTTTCCATTTTCATTGCCATGTAATGCACCTTACTATGAACATACACAATTTATACATCTTTTCACCAAGTGAAGGAATCCCTCCCTGGATGTTTCCAATTGCTAGCTATTAGTAACAGAGAAGCATCATGATTATTCTTAATACATGACACGACACGTTTGTAGCAGTCTGTTTGAGACACATAGCAGAGTAAAACCACTGAATCATATAGTGTATGAATGTTCAGCTTAATAGAATACCAAATTGTTTTGAAAGTGATTGCATCAATTTATACTCCATCCAGCAAGCATTTTGAGTCCCTGTAGATTGAAAATACAGAAATGACAAAATTACAATAATGAAGAATAACAGATCAACAGTTCCAGGGGGCAGATGTTACTCTAAAATGGTAGCACGAAAGATTTTTTCAGAGTGGTAAAACTACACTACTTATAGCTGTGATTACACAAATCTATACTTGTGCTTAAAATTCACAATTTTCTCTATTGCTTTTTATTTCTACTTTTACCTTACATTTTCCTTTTATGTGCTTTAGGTTTAAATTGCCCTTAATGTTCTGTTTTATTAAGGTGAAAGTTTAGAGCACTAACTTTGAAAATTTCTTTTTTTGCAAATATAAGCATTTAATCTTGATAAACATTTCTCCTAAAAACTGCTGTAGCTGCATCTCAACAATTTTGATATGTGATGTTTTCATTTTTGCTCAACATAATTTTTAATGACTTCCCCTTTGACCTGTAGGTTATCTAGAAATGAACTGTTTAATTTCAAAATAGTAAGGGATATTAAAAATATCTTTCTGTTATTGAGTTCTACTTTTAATTCTATTATTGTCAGAAAATATTCAGATCTTTTAAATTTATACGAATGTTTTTATAGGCCAGGATATGGTCTATCTTGGTAAATGTCCCATGTGCCCTTAAAAGCAACATGTACGCTGCTATTGTCAATTGGAATGTTCCATAGTCAATTAGGTCCTACTAGCTGATGTTCATGTCTTCTGAGTGGTAACTCATAATTGGTCTACATGTTATCTCTCATCGGAACTGAGAGAAACTCTGCTGCCTCAGCTGCAAAGGTGAATTTGTCTAGTTCTCTTTTCTGTTCTATCAGTTTTTTGCTGTATTTTTTTTTACTTCTATTAGGCTTATATACATTTAGGATTATCTCACCAATTTTGCAATGACATTTTTGCCTTTGAAATTATGTAATGTTTTCCTTCATACCTGCAGGAACTAAATTCCTTGCTTCCGATATTAATATAGCTATCCTAACTTTCTTTAGAATTGAATTTGCAGACTAGAGCTTTTTCCATCCTTTTCCATTTAACCTAAGTATAGCTTTATATTTAAAGTTAATTTCTTATAGACATTAGCCAAAACAAAGAGACACCCTACTGATTGGGAGAATATTTTTGCACTCCATACAACTGAAAAGGGGTTGATCACAAAGATCTACAAAGAACTCACACAACTCAACAAAAACAAAGTAAACAATCCAGTCAAAAAATGGGCAGAAGAGCTAAAAAGATAACTTCTCCAGAGAGGAAATGCAAATGGCCAACAGGAATATGAAAAAAAAATTGTTCAGCATCCCTTATCATTAGGGAAATGCAAATCAAAACCACAATGAGATATCACCTCACACCAGTAAGAATGGCACATATCAAAAAAACTAGCAACAACAAATGTTGGTGAGGATGTGGTGAAAAAGGAACTCTCCTGCACTGTTGGTGGGAGTGCAAACTGGTCCAACCACTACGGAGAGCTGTGTGGAGATTTCTTGACCTACTAAACATAGAGTTTCTATATGATCCAGCAATTCCATTCCTAGGAATCTATCCAAAGGACACAAAAACATTAATTCAAAAGGATACCTGCACCCCTATGTTTATTTCAGCACTGTTTATTATACAGTAACCCAAATGCCCAAAAATAGATGACTGGATCAAGGAGATGTGGCATATATACACAACAGAATACTATTAAACAATCAAAAAGATAAGCCTATGCCATTTGCAGCAACATGGATGGAGCTGGATGGGATCATGCTCGGTGAAATAAGTTAGAAGGAAAAAGAAAAATATTGGATGGTTTCACTTACAGGAGGAATATAGGGGAACCAAATAAGAGATTGGGGGGAAATAATAACAAAAAAAAAATTAACAGGCAACTATAAATCAGAAACATTCTGCAGGGGAGGGAAGAACACAAGAGACTATGGTGATGGTGTATGGGTGAACTGGTGGTGGGAATTCTATGGGGACTACACCTGAGAGGAGAAAGCAAACATTGTAAAAAACTGAACAATGATGTAAAATATCTATCAATTATATTTAAAATAAATAAAGTGGGTTTCTTATAAACAACAGATAGTTGAGTCTTGCTTTTCTATCCATTTTTACTGTCTCTCCATTTTAATTGGTGTTTTTAGATCAGGTGCTGACAAACGTTTTCTGTAAGGGCTCATATAAACATTTTTTGTGTTGCAGGTGATAGAAGCTTTGTAGCAAATACTTAAACTCTTCCATTGTAGAAAAAAAAAAAAACCTGCCATAGACAAGATATAAATAGATGAGTATGGCTCTGTTCCAAGAAAACTATTTATGGACAATGAAATTTGACTTTCATATTATTTTTTTTTATTTCTTTTTCAACCACTTAACACTTTCAAAAAAAATTTCTAAAAAGTGGTCCATACAAGAAAAAGTCATGGACCAAAGACTGTTGACCCTTGTTCTAAACCACTGCTCAAATCACTCTTCTGCTTTAAAACTGCTAGTGGCTTTCTATAGCTATTCTAAAAAACCCACCTCCTTAAACCCTACCTGCCTTGCGTCCTATGCTTCAGCTTTGAGAAAATGCTCTAAGTTTCCCCTGTATCTGACTATTTCCTAGCTTCTGAGCCTTTCCTCAACCTTACACTTCTTCCTGGACTGCCCTTTCTTGCCCTTCTGTATGCTACATTCCTGCATATTCCTTAAGACAATACTTCTGCTGTAAAGTCCCCTTGTCACCAAGCACATTACTCTGGGATAACACTATAATACTGTCTCTCCTACTATGGTACTTGGTAAAGCCAAGGCATGCATGAATGAATAAGTGAACAAATACTTTAAAATGTAAGAGGAGGGCCTCCCGGGTGGCGCAGCGGTTGAGCGCTGGGTTGCGAAGCTGCCCGCAGCCTCTGCAGGGCCGGCTTGATCCCCGGCTGCTCCCCGGCCACAGGAGGAGGGTCCCACATGGCGCGCAGACCTCCCCTGCCGCCCGCTGCTCCCCTCAGCAGTGTACTTCGGTCCTTCTGCCTGTTCTGTTCCCCGCTCTGGCTCTGGTGAATTCTCTCACCCTCCCATTCTTCTGACTGTACCCAGTGCTTGTATAAATAAATAAATAAATCTTTAAAAAAAAAAAAAAAAGGAAATGCTACTTCAAAAATAAATAAATAAATAAAATGTAAGAGGAAACAATGTATGCAAATGTTTACAACACATAAAGCAAAATGAAACTCAAATTTAGTTATTTATGATCATCAAAATGCATTTTAACCAAACTGATTTTAAGAAAAATGTTCAAATTATCACAAAAATGAAAGCATTTTCACAATTATAAAATTTCCCTTAGATTTAAATATTAAACTGTAATGTAGCAAACTCTCAGAAGATGGTGCTAGCCCAATATGTCAAGCCAAACATAAACAATAAGACAACTGTCCAAAAAAAAAAAAAAAAATGCTTCCTCTACTTAAGGAAAAGGCACAAGTAAATACAATTCCTCACAGAAAACTTCTTTGGTGTTCAGTTTTAAACCAAAAAATACTATTTTACAGAAATTAAAATAGATTCAATTGATAAGTTAGTTTAAATACTTACTTGTTTTTGTTTTGTTAAGACTGAAATGACTGTTCTGTACTTTTTGGCTAATCCTGAATTACAGAAAATTCTAAAATAGTATTTAATAATCACTACTGAAGGTTTTTAAAACTCCACATTGTGATATTCATTTTCAGAAGACTCACTGTTTCTATACAGAATAGCTCTATCTCCTAAGGAAATTTAGATCTACCTTTGAAAAGCAAATAGTTTCGGTGGAAGTTTAACTGAAAATTTTCTGATTTAGGAGGAAACAAATATCCATAGCAAAACCCCCAAATCTAGACTATCTGACTTCAAACTAGCAATCTTTATCTTACTGGGGTGTGCTACTAAGTGAAACACTGTAAAATACATTCCAATGCAACACGTGGTGCTTCTTAACATTAAACCTGAGAAGTATATTTCACAGATGCAATATGTTCTATGAAGCTGAAACAGTAAACATTAAGAGTTTACACCAAAAAAGCTATCTGAAAAGGGAAGCTGTAAAGTCACTCCACTAACATTTAACAATATTTTTATTAAAATTTAATCATATTTTAAATTCATTAAATTTTAATTCATTCAATATTTATTACATTACCTTTTATACATAAGTGCTTCAGAATGAAATAAAGCATTATAATAAAATCCTAAAGTGCCAAAGTGGCACCAATTAACCTGAATAGCTACAAATAAATCTGTCTATTTACAACTAAAAGTCAGTTTCAAAATTCAAAATATACTACACCTGTGATATTAAATAACTATGATGAAAATAAAGACATTGAAATCAGTTCCAATTAAGGACCCCCTGATACTGACAGAGGTGATGAAACTTTAAAGCCCCCCCCCAAAAAAAAAGTTTTAGAGTTAATTTATAATTAATCACATCACATTACATTATAGGTCTACAAAAAAGTTTCAAAATATGTCTGAATTTTGGTTGTCAAACACTTCTTACTATGCCTTTGCTGCAGTGTTGATTTAAAATGACACTCTGTCTCCCTCTAAGCCATTCACATGTAATTCTTGTGGTTTCTTTGTACACTTTCCAGCTCACTCTTGTTAAATGGGTCTTTATGGTTAAAAAAAAAATCAATTGTTTTTAAAAGACTGTTAAGTCTGTTTAAATATTTTTAAAACTAATATTTAAATACAATATTTTAATCTAAATCAAGTATTTTAACCTAAACTAAATTTCTTAACATTCAAAATATCAGTGAGATGACAAATGAAATACTAAAGATGAGAATACACAGCAGCACTAACAAAAAACAAGGAAAAGGTGCCAAGTGTAGAAGAGAAAGAGAACAATTCTTGCAAAATTAAAAAGAGCTAATAGAAATAACTTTCTAAATTCAGGATCTAATGTAAAAGGTTTCTAGAGGGCCATGCAACAGACATAGTGTATCCATTAGGGGCAACAGAGGTGACAACAAAAATGGACATCTCAGAAGGGTGGGACCTCACAAGACTGCAGGAGCTGTCACAGCAGGGGCAGGCTGCTGCCTCTGCATCCAGTCCCGGACCTAAAGACACCGTGGGTCAGTCAGTCCAGCAGTCAGGGAGGCTACAGGCTAACAAGAGTGGGTACTAAGTGGAACAGCAAGGATGAGCTAGAACCAAAAGAGATAAATGAAATCCACAAGAGCAACCAACCTGTGAGAACAGGAACTGGCACAAACTAGAATTCACATCTGTCCCTCCCCAACACCAGCCCTGATGCCAGGGGTGAGACCCACACCCTTCCTAGACAGCTGCACATGCAGAGCAAGTGCTCAGAGGAGCTGAATGGAGACACCTGGCAGGAACTAGGGACCTGCCAGTCCTCACGCAATGCCTCTCCTACACGGTGAGCTAGTAAATCAGTGACATGGCTTGAGCTGCCACAGTGCCTGGTGCTCAGCGCTGACCCTCAGAGTCAAAGGCACGTCACTTTCAACTTGCAAATCTGCACCGAATGGCTCTTGTGACCAATGCTTAACCAGAGCAACACTGGGAAGGAAATTTTGAGAAACATATTTCCAGCTGAGCCATGCTGGCTTACTACAATGCCACCACAGAGAGAAACAGGCCAGTGCCCACAAGAACGTCAAGCTGCTACAAAGGCATAAGGAGAGACAGAAAGGACAACGGCACCAAGTGATAAGACGCTCTAATCGGCTCAAGCTCATTTCTTTCTAACTTCTACAAAGGACGGGGGTCTCACTTATCGCCCATATCAGAATTATGCCCACATCAGAACAGCACTGGTCAACCTGTGATCAGTGCTCTCTGGTCAAGCTGCATTACAACTTGCAAGCTCTGAAGTCTATCCTCACAGTCAAGGTAAGAAATTGCTAAAAAAAAAAAAAAAAAATCCAATAATGACCTTCATCGTAAATTTTAAAACCCAGATTAACTAATACCACTCAATTCCATCTTCATATTTAAATAGTAATAGGTAAGAATAACCTTTGAACCTCACAGTGTAAAACATGGCTTCCTGGGCAGAGACAGCGCTCCAAGAACAGTAGTCACCATTAGGAGGACTTTCAAATGGTGCTGAAACCACTGACTACACATGCAAAAAAAATGAATTTAGAGAGCACACACGCGCTCACTTTCTCTCTCTCCTTTCATTTCCCTTTTAAATAAACCTTTTATTAAGCTTTCTCTGTGTGCCTGCTCTTGGGTCTCGTCCTGAGTTGTTTTTTTTTTTTTTTTAAGTGCACAGGTGAGGACTCACACCCATTTCCCTTTGGGGTTGCCCTGTCACAATCGGGGGATATTAGGACACAGAGGAAAGACCAGGTGAAGACAGAGGGCAAAGACAGTCATCAACAAGCCAAGTCAGCGGAACCCACTGCTGACGCCGTCATCTTGGACTTACAGCCTCCATGACGGTGAGGTAATAAATTTCTGTCAACTTTTCTCTAAATTTCTAATTTATCTTAAAATGTTTACATTTTTGCCTTAAAATCAGTACTCCCACTTATACATCCAAACTCTACTAATTTTGCAAAGACTCAGTTTGAGTTCCACATTTCACTTGATCCTTACTTGACAACTTCGCCCTCCTGTTGATGACACAGCAACAAACTCTTACCTGTCCTCTGCCTCTTGACCACTGTGATCTTACTCCCACAACAAGAATCGAAGCTTCCTGAAGGCAGGGCTCATGATTCGCATAGCAGCCATGTGCTCACCTAGAACTTACTACTTTACACATCGACAGTGTTAAACAGGTACATTAAGTTTGTTATTGTCTCTCCATGTTATTTAATTTAAAGATATTTCAAATTAGGGAAAGCTCAGAACATGCCTTTGATTTAACACATATACAGAAAAATACACAGATTTGAAAACATCTAAAGAACCACCTAATTTAGCCTTATTAATCACATAATTAACTCTTTAAACTATTAGTTAAAATACAGACTACAGTAATACCGGTTTTTATTTGTTTTCATTATTAGCAATATATCTCTTTAACAGTCTATAGCAGTTAATCTCTACCATTCCCTGAATGATAATGAAAATATATTTTCACAGTGGCAATGGGTGACATTTCTATAAATCAGTGTGCTGCAGTGATACCTAAATAAAAGCTTACTTCACTATAATGATGCTTCCAGGCTTCCCTCAACTCAGGTGGTTACTTGCAGTTAATGATCTGTGACATACCACACAAGTAGTCTTAAAAAGACTTATTATCCACTGCATGTGCAACAATATTTGCTTTATGGATGGCTAAATGAATGAAGACATTCAATGTAACTGTAAAAGTAAAATCAAAAGAAAACTTACAAGGAACATGTTTTCTTTAAGTAAAAGGGCTGTGACCATTTTCCATTAATACTTAACCTTTCGCTGGAGCAGTGCAACCACATACAATGCTCAAATCCATAAAGCCCAAGAGCTGTTCTGGGTTAATGCTAATTAACTGCCCCCAATCAAATGAGCAGTAACTCTCCCAACATGTGAGATCATCAACCTCTATTGTTGACATCAAAGTCACATTACAAAGTTTACAGAAAGATAAATAAAAGACAAACATGTTTTTTACAGAAGATGAGAGCAGATCTTTCAAGCAGATTTATAGAAATATATACAACACAACAAGCCAAGAAAAGAATTATCATTTTTGTGCTATACACAAAATCTGCTAATCTCAAACAATACCCTATCTTTCATAGCTCCCAGACTCTGTAAGCACTCACAGGTTTACCATTTATAATTTTATTTCATTTACTAGACTCGGCTTTTGTCCACCATATGTCCACTGTGCATTAACTATTCCCCCAGGCACAATCAAGGCCTTTCCATTTGTTGTAAGAAGAGCTAAGTATGAAGGACACAGCCAGAAATAACATTTATACCTCAACCAAAAACAGAAGCACATTCAGACTCAAACGATGGTTTTTGCAGCATCTTTTTTTATTAGACACATGTCTACACAGCAAAATAAACTTGAGATAAAAATTCATGGCAACTGTATAACAGCTTTCACCATTCAGACTGGATATCAAAATTCTATCCCCTCCATCAACTGAATTTAAATAATGTTTCAAAAAAAAAAATAGACTTCTAAACTATAAGTAAAATGAAGGCTGGTCTCCAGACATTAATTATAACCAAAATGTTAACCATTTTTACGTATTTCCTGGACATGTCACAAAGTTTTTAAAGTTTTTGATTTTTAAATTCTTAAATTATATATATACACACATATAGATATACACCACACACACACACACATGTATATTTAGTGTGCATTTATGCCTAGTCATCCTTCTTCCCATGACCCATAACTGGAAGACAGGACTTGAAGAGAAGCGGGAACACAACAGTGATGACCAATGCACCGAGTGCCCGTCATGCACAAGGTGTGGCTCCAGAGGGGTTTGATACATTTTATTCTTATAATAATTTTCCTCTGAGGTAGGTGCTATTATCATTCCCACTTTACAGATAAGGAAACTGAGGTACAAGTAGGGTAAATAGCTTAACTACTACCACACAGTTGACAATCTGAACCTAGGTGGTCTGACTTACAAGTCTGTGCCTTAACCACCACTCGGTTCTGTCTCTCCACATTAAAGACATTAAGAACACACCAGAAAATAAATATCCACAGGGGAAAATACAATTTCTCATCTTTTTAAAATTCAAATTTTGAATGAAAAAATGAACAACGTATGTAACATAAAACGCTTTTTACATGATCTTATGTGGCAATAATTCAAACATCAAATGAGGCTGTTATTGAACTCCTGGTAAAAAGAGTAGGCTCAGAGTTTCACAAAAGTTAAAAAAAAAAAAAAAACAGAATTTTCATTTTATCATCTCAAAAGGTCCACGGCTCCATCATTTACCAAGGTAAAGAATTAATAATTTTCTAAGTCACTGACAACAAGTATTTACTGAGCACTTTCTGTGTGCTGGGGACGGGGCTAGTCACTAGACACCTAATAAGCACTTAACCAAAACCAAACTTAGGATGTTTCGCCAAAGGCAGCGGCAAGCAAGGCAGGGGCTATAGCGGTGCCTGGACAGAGCTCTCCTCATAGAGGGCCTATACAATTTCAAAAGGGAGTAAGGTTTCCCCTTAAAAAGATGATGCTTTCAGAGGAATCAGTTTAAAGAGCAAAAATTAGCAGTTTTTTAAATTAAGTCAGAAACTAGAATTCCAGCCTAGTTCTTTCCTTCTTGTTCATGTCCCTCAGCCCCTCTGTAAGGAGTCTAGAAACCGGAGGGGCTCTCACACACCCCTCACGCTCTTTGCGCTTAATCAGAACGAATGCAGCAAACAGAAAACAAATGGAGACGCCAGCACTCAAAACTGTAACAACAGAACAAGTTCAGAAAATTGAAAAGGACCTGCATTTCAGAACTTCAGGTATTTAGAACCTCTCGCTTGCCTCTCTCACCATCAACAGAAAGCAGGCTGTGGTGTCTCCAACCTTCAAAAACAACACCCACAAGGTGTGATCCACATCCACTCCAGCGGCTACCCTGGTCCTGACTTCCTTCAGCATTACATACACACAGGGCCTCAAGCACCATCTGCCAAGTGCTTCCTTCCCTCCCCTCTGGAACTCACTCTGCTCAGCTCTTACTCTTTCTGTGCCGTGAACCTGCTCACCACGGGCACCATCAACTGCCTCTCCGGTGCTTAAACTCATCACCATTCTTGGTCCGCAATCGTCCATCACCCCCTCCTCTTTAAAACCCCTTTACATATGGCTTCCCGGTCACTGCACACCCATGGCTTTCCTCCTACCTGGCCACACTGCAATTCCTTTGCTGATCTCTTCACTTTCCCAAACTTGAAGACATGGTTGGAGCTGAAGGCTCCATCTCTTCACATACTCGCTGCTGTGGAAAGTTCACCCAGTCTCCAGGCTTCCAGTATCATCAGCGTGCTGCTGACTCGCACTTATCTCTAGACTTGGACTTGCCAATGAACTCCAGATGCATATATCCAGCTACCCACTGGACAGCCCACATAGATGCTTCACAGCACCTCGAATTTAACAGGTCCGAAGCCGAACTTTTGATCTTCTCCCCCAATCTTTCCTCTTGCGTGCTTTTTCATCTCATTAAATCGAACCTCAGCTGTCCAGATGCTGAGGCCAAAAATCTTACCATTATCTTGCTTCTTGCCTACGCTCCACTACAGGTTTCTGAGAAAATCCATCACCCCCACCTTCAAAATAAACCCAGAAGTCAAGGCCTCTCACTACTTCCACTGATATCACCTTGGTCCATGCCACCATTATTTTTCACCTAGATTATGTCAAAAGTCTTCTCTCTGTTTACTTTGCTTCCAATTTTATCCACTATAATGTATTATCAGAACAAACACTATAGGGATGCTTTCAAAATACAAGTTAAGTCACTTCTCTCTGCTCAAATCCCTCGGTGGTTTTCCACCTCACACAGTGTAAAAGTCAAAGCCCTTTAAATAACCTACAAAGTCTTTCCTCATCTGTCCGCTTCCTAGATCATTTCCTCTTTACATCTAACTTCATCTATTCCTTTCATTCACTATTCCCTGCATACAGCTACAGACACAGACATGAGCACACAAACACCTCCTTGGAGTTCCCAGGAAAAAAAAAAAACACCCAAAATACTAGTGGGACCTTTGCCTTACTCCTCCCTCTACTTGCCTGGTTCTTCATCCACTATCTGGCTGGTTCTCTCCTCCCTTCTGTATCTGCTCAAATGTAATCTTCTCAGACTTCCCCCCACTACCATGTTTTATACTGTAACACACCCTCTGTCAACACCTCCTTTTTCTCCCATCCCTGATTATCCATCAACACAGTGCTTTTCACCATTTAACATATTACATCTCTTACTTTTTTTATTTACTTCCTATCTTCCTCTAGTGGGCCAGCTAGATGAGAGAAAAGATTTTTGTCTATCTCTTCATTTCTGTAGCCTTTATACCTGGAGAGGTAGTAGTGGTCATATTTCCAAGATATACCTAGAAAATAGTAAGAATTCAATAAATCTGACTTATTTTTTAATTCCCATTATCATCATCATCACCGTCCTCACCAACACTATCATCATCAGGTACATGCGCCTATCCATTCACATAGAAAATGGATTCTTAAAAATCTTACAGCTGAATGATAAGATGAGCCTAATCAATCATCCCTGAAAGATAAGACAAGGTTGAGCTGCATATAAAGTTAAAATTAAACTCTCTTAAAATTGTATGACGATAAATATGTTTACCATATTTTACAAGATGTTTATAATTCCTTAGTATAATCCCTTCATTTTGTACAGAGGATGATCTTATGGGATGGAATGAATTGTCCAAAGTAACACATCTAGGTCCTCCCTGGTGGTGCAAGAGGTTAAGTCTCAGCACTATAACTACTGCCAGTCACTGCAACATGAGTTCAGTCCTGGGGCAGGATCCCACATGGTGCAGCAGACCTCTCCTGTCTCACCTGCTGCTCCCCTCAGCTGTGTATTTCTTTTTTTTTTTTATAAAGTTTTTTTACTTTTAAAGATTGATTTACTTATTTATTTATACAAGCACTGGGTACAGTGAGAAGCGTGGGAGGGTGAGAGAATTCACCAGAGCCAGAGGGGAGAGAAGAGCAGGCAGAGTGACGAAATACACTGCTGAGGGGAGCAGCGGGCGGCAGGAGAGGTCTGCGCGCCATGTGGGACCCTCACCTGGTGGCAGGGGATCAAACCAGCACTGCAGAGGCTGCGGGCAGCTTCGCAACCCAGTGCTCAACCGCTGCGCCACCGGGGAGGCCCTCAGCAGTGTATTTCAGTAGATTCAAGATCCACCTGTTCTGCTCCCCACTCGGTCTCTGGTGAATCCTCTCACCCCATGTACCTCTGGCCTGTGCCCCAGTCCTTGTATGTGTAAATAAATAAAAATAATCTTTAAAAAACAAAAAAGTGACACATCTAGACAAAATGACAGAGCCAGAAGAAAGCTGAAGTGTTCTGCCCCTACTCTAGTGCTTTTTTAATTTTTTTTAAAGATTTATTTATTTATGCATACAAGAACTGGGGTACAGGCCAGAGGTATGGGGGGGTGAGAGGATTCACCAGAGATAGAGCAGGGAACAGAACAGGCAGATTCACTGAAATACACTGCTGAGGGGCACAGCAGGGAGACAGAAGAGGACTGCTCTGCCATGTGGGTTTCTCCCTGGCCAGGGATCGAACTCGTGCTGCAGTGGCTGCGAACAGCTTCATAGGTTGTGTCTTAACCCTTGAGCCACCAGGGAGGCCCTCTAGTGCTTTTTTAAATCTCTATTGGATTTCTTCACAATCACAGCAGATATAAATTAAAATAAATAATTAAAGGGGGTTTGTTAAATTACATAAATGAAAATTTCAAATCTCCTTGCTACAAATAAATTTTTAGCTATGTTTCTTAATTTAATGTTTTCTTTAATATTAATGTTTAATAATTTCTACTGAAATTTAAAATCAGAGATTCATCATAACAGAAACAAAAACAAGGTACATTATGCTTTCTTTAGCATTTAATAAACTTTCTCTCTATCAGATGATTTCATTCATATAGAATACATGGTGGGGGGGCCTCCCCTGGTGGCACAGCAGTTGAGTGCTGGGCTGTGAAGAGGCCCGCAGCCTCTGCAGTGCCGGTTCGATCCCCGGCCACCGGAGGAGGGTCCCACATGGTACACAGACCTCTCCTGCCGCCCGCTGCTCCCCTCAGCAGTGTACTTCGGTCCTTCTGCCTGCTCTGCTCCCCGCTCTGGCTCTGGGGAATTCTCTCACCCTCTCGCACTTCTGACCATACCCAGTACTTGTATAAATAAATAAATAAATCTAAAAAAGAATATATGGGGGGGAGGGGACTGAAAAAACTAAACCAAAGCAAACCCTAGAAATCCAACTGCAGAATTCAGGCTGCTGGTCAGGGAGGAAGAACGGGAGTAGGAACAAGTGAGGAGGTCCCAGTGGCTTCAGGTAAAGGCCTATGATGCTTCGTGGGCGGCATGGTGTGGTCGCACACCTCGGAGGAAGTGTGAAGCTATTCGTCTGGGTCGTGTATAGGGTTGTAACCAGTATTACCTCAGTAAAGAAAATATAAGTAAGAAACAAACTTTATCATGACAAAGATGAAATTATAAAATTATAAAGATTTTTATGAACAAAATACTTATACACATCTACCAAAATGAGACCAAACCACAAAAACCTTAATATTTGTTAGGTTAAGTAAACTACAACACTGTTGAAAATGGCTCGAAGTAGCATAACTCAAAAATTAACTATGAAATGACACAATAACATGACTGCAACAAGTCAACTTTGATTAATATTATGAAAAGCACTCATTTGACATTTGCTCCCCCAAGAATTAACAATCATGACCAGTCTGACTGCAAGCTTATGCATCTAATTTGAGGAAACCTCCCAGCAAATGAAACTTGAAATGCTGGTCACATGTTCTGAAAGTGGAGTAGGAATGTGAATTGTACAATTTGAATGTGAATGTAAGTGTATATATCAAAATACTCTCTCATTCAGGATACAGAAATGCTACCAGCATCTTTCAGTCAGTAAATAATCATAGCTTTATTTGACAAATTTGCACAGAAAGAGGGAAAAGTTAAAAAAAAATAAAAATAAAAGCAGAAATATCAGGTTCATCTGAAAGGGACACTTGGATTTATCACTTAGGGATTATAAAAAGAACCAAATTATTAAAAGAATGGGGAGAGAGATAGAATGCTTTAATTTACAATGTTTAAACAGAACGAACTTTTGAAATCGTCAAGAGTTTATATAAATTATAAGCTGCCTAAACTGATAATAATGACTCACTCATTTACTGTTATATTATAGATAACTTCTATACAAGATGATATATATCCCTCAAAATGGGAATCAAAGTAAGTGCTACCTACTTTATAGTTTCATATAGCTACTCTCCAGATAAAATAATAATTTCTGAAGATTTAAAAGAATCACAGTACAGCAAGTACATTTATGTAAATCCCCATGATGTTTCTCAAATTGGACATATAGCCATCACCCACACATCTCTATTACTGAGAATAAAGAATAATAGTCTTTTAAAAGCCTTCTGATAATTTATTGAGAGCAACAGTAAATTTTCAACTTGAAATTTACTTGTTTTACTAATACATTTCCATTGAGTTCAGGGAACACAACTTACAGGGTACATTAAAATGTAACCTTTGAACCTCACAGTGTAAAACATCACTTCCTGGGCAGAGATAGCACTCCAAGGACCATCAGTCACTGTTAGGAAGAATATACACTCCAACATTGTTAATTAGTGTTGATGCACTCTTCTCTATGCCCTCATCTGTCATGAAGATTGTTTAAAAATCTGAGTTATTAGTCTTTATTTGGGAAAGGATCTGGTTAATATCTTTAAGAGTAGAAATCACTCATCCATCCACTCTATCCTGGAGCGTGATAATTCCTACTCCCAATACAAGTTACTGATACCCACCACCCCTGAACCAACTAAGAAGCTATAAATCAGGAAGAGGGCAGCTCCTATGCAACCCCAGTTAATTTCTGTTTACAATCTATCCAACAGAGAATGTTAGCTCGTCAAGGAAGCAACAGACTGATTGATCAGATAGTAGGAAAACATAGCAGCTTAATGACAGAAAATAACAAAATGACAAATCAAAAGGCTATATGTGATTTAAAAAGATTGAATCAAAAATTTATCTTTAAATATATGAATATTCCTGAATGTTCATTTCATTTCAGTCTGCACCTCCCTGAAACACTCAAAGAAAAATTAAACCTATACTTCAGTGGAGATTGATTTTTTTTAATTAAACATAAAAATTAAAGCTTTAAAAGTCAAAAGAGTGGAATTCTACCATTAGGTAAAAGTAGTTAGGAAAAAGAAGCAAAATTCCAAAATATTTTATAGTCTAAAATCATGACATTAAATCTTTGACAATTTATCTCAAAATGATCCAGCATAATATCAACAGAAATTGGAAGCATCTCCCAAGAAGCTCTCAACATCATTTACCCAGTGGAATTTGGCAGCCCAGCTAGGCCTGTGAACGAGCTAATAGAGTCCCTGTATCTCCATATGTATTTTTCCTCATTAAGAAAACCAATTTCCCTGGATAACACATGTCAGGCCATAAACACTTCTAATCGCAACAGTTTTCATAAAAAGGCTTTTATTTATTTGTTCAGTTTTCATTCATTCAGGTACTGCTTTAAGTGAAGAGGGCCTTGGCTCTCAAAAAGTTTAGATTTTAATGGGAAAAGACAGGGGAGAGACAATACTGATGGGGATGGAAGTATGCAGATAACTGCAGCACAATGTCCTGACAGAAAGGGGATGACCTGGACGATTGAACAGTCAAGGAAGACAACTCTGAGGAGAAGATGTGTAGGAGGAGATCCAAATGACAAGATGAAGCCAGTCAAACAAAGGCTGGAAGAAAAATCATTTGTAAAAGGAAAAACCATAGGTAATAAACTTGGAGGGAATAAAAGGAAGCTGTGTCTTACTCACATGGGCTAGGAAGCGCGCGAGGCAGAGAAGGGTGGGAAGGAGGCAGGAGCAGCTTGCCCAAGGACGGGGAAACCTGGATGAGGAGTTTGGATTCAAGTGAAAGCACCCCAGTGCTGGGGAAGCCAGCCCTCTGAGCCAGGACACCAGGTACGAGGCCTCCTAGATATGCCCCCGACTTGCAGAGGTTGCTGGAGATGGTGGTGTAATCATTCCCAGGTGCTCAGGTGGCTGGATCTGTGTCCTGTCAGAAATCTCACTCCTCCTGAAGCTGTCAATATCATCAAAGCTCAGCAGAACCCTCATGAAATACAAGGAATAAGATGCCTTGCCCTTTTCCCCATCTTGAAAGTTACCTATCAGAATTTACTTTTACCTCACTAGGGGAAAGTAGAACCTTCCATGAGGATTTGGACATAAGTGTACTTATTAATCGCAACAATCGGAGCAAAAGAAAGTCAAATATTTAGAAAATCTGAAAATGGTAGGGAAAAAGAATAAAATTAAGACTTAACTAAGCAGATTCTAATCAGGTCTTAGGCACTCTCTCCAGCTAACCTCTGATCAAATTAACACAGGCTAGCTGAGTACACTGGCTGGGACTCAGTGATGACTGAACAAACTGCCCGGCTGAACACATGGTATGAGAACCATAGCTAGAGGAGAAAGAAAAAGAGTCATTTCCTCCAGACCACTTCTGTGCATCTATTTCAGCTCTACTAATTTGTAACTTGTGATCATGTAAATTCTTGAAGATCTAGTCAGTAATTTTCAAAGGCTACTTTGATTAACAGTAATAGTTACTGAGCAATTACTATGTATAAGACCACATACTTAGTGCTTTTCGTGCATTATCTCATTTAATCTTTAAACCAATTTTATCAGAGAGAAACTATTATCCTTATTTCCAGATGAGAAAATTGAAGCATAAAAACATAAAGTAAGCTCTCTGATGTCACACTACCAGTTAGTGAAGAAACAGAACTTGTAAGCAAATTCTGTCTAAAAATCAACTCAATGCTTCCTTTAAAATCTTAAATAGTGGGCCTCCGTGGTGGCACAAGGGGTTAAGCACCGCACTATAAAGCAATCCGCAGCCTCAGCAGCACGAGTTTGCGAGTTCCATCCCTGGCCAGCCAGGGAGCAACCCACAGGGCGCAGCAGACCTCTCCTGTCTCGCCTGCTGCTCCCCTCAGCAGTGGTTTTCGGTAGATCCACCTGTTCTGCTCCCCACTCTGTCTCTGGTGAATCCTCTCATCCCCCAGCATCTCTGGCCTGTACCCCAGCTCTTATATGCCTAAATACATCTTTAAAAAATAAATTTTTTTTAAATCTTAAATAGTGCAAAGAAAGAACACTAACTAGTACTGCAGAACCATTCTGAACACAATACAGTATGAAATTAAGTATTATATAGTTTTAAGCATTGTATACTAAAATAATTTATTAATTCTTAATTCTGTCTATTCCACTCCTCTACTGGCCATTTCATTA
Source organism: Talpa europaea (assembly GCF_964194135.1). Classification (NCBI taxonomy): domain Eukaryota; kingdom Metazoa; phylum Chordata; class Mammalia; order Eulipotyphla; family Talpidae; genus Talpa; species Talpa europaea. Next base: position 139,149,255 of record NC_140071.1, on the reverse strand, counting down.
AGCTGCTCTATATATTCTTTACATTTAAACAAAATAAACCCATAATTCATTCTCACATAAGAGGATCCCTAATCCTCAGCCCAAATTTCTGAGAGTGTACTATATTCTTAAAAAAAAAAAAAAGGCCAGGGAATTTATAACTTACTAATTATAAGCTCTTCATACAAAACAAATTCTCACACATACACACATTTTGTATGGAAATTTTCTTTGACCTTTAGCCAAAAGATGGCTACTACTGCTGCCACTTATTTTCACAACCTACATATTTATTTTCAACTTTCTGTTTAAGAAGCAAAGAAGAGGACACAATAATGATTAAGAAAAATCACTTCTAGGCAAAAGATGACTATATATAGGAAATGAGCATAATAATTTAGTTTTAGATGTCTTCCCATAATTTTTCTTTTGCTTTGCCCTTAACCAATATGTAAAGTCTTTGCTAATTCCTTAGCTTTTCAACAGAACTATATTGCCAAGAAAGAAAATGTTTATATCACTTAGAAATACAAATTTTAAGATCTCTCATTATACACAATCACATGAAATCAGATCAGTGACAGATTATGCAGTAAATAATATCCAGGAAAATGTTCATACATACTCTCTTCATTTTAAATATACAATATGCTGTGTGACAGCAATTGATATCATTCCAAATATTTTATAAATCCATACAAGGGGCTAGAGCTAAGTCAAAAGTAAAAAAACTCTTGACTTTCATGCTATTAAATCTCAAACCAAACATAACACTGCATTAACATCTTGCATAAGTTCATATAACTTACATAAAAGTTTGTTTTTAAAACTGGGGAATGGTACCACCAGCACAGTCTGACAGCCCACCGAGTCTGGGACCCTGTCTTTGACAGTGACCAATGATAGATGCCTCACACAAGAGCACAAACACGTAACATAATGTATATAATTATGCACTACGACACCATTACTCCAGATGGCGGTTAGATTATAGCCTGAAAGAAATAAAAACAAATCCCCCCTGCTCCCCTTCCCTACTCTATAATTTCCCAAAAGGTGATGGGAAACCGCCAATAAAGCACAAATTGAGCGATAATATCTATGTTTCAGTAACATAACAATTGTCTAAGAAATGGTCTCATAAACTAAAAAGCTGTACTGAGAATTTGAATCTAAGATCACCAAAACATATGATTTATGATACGGGATGTCAATGAATCGGAAAGCATCCGATTCACTCAGAATTATTTACAAAACAGATGAGCAAATTTTAACTAAAATTTAAAAAGAAACTGTAGCTTTAACCCAAGCCATCCATTTGGGGATATGTAATACTGTTTTCTAGAATGTACTATTGCATTTTATTTTAACTTTTTAGACAAGAACTCTTCAGAGAAGTAATATTCGCACTTGATTTGTAAAGTTATTTAAAGTAAAGCTAGGATTTATAAAATGTTAATCTAAGTGTGCAAAACCACATAATGAAGAAATCTTGGTTTGGTCCTTCAGGAAGTACCATTTCCTAAGTAATTATAGACCAAAAATTCACTGGCTTTTAAAGACCTTTGGAGAAGATAACTCTCTTGGTAGTATACTTGGGTATTGACTTAACGCTTGCAGTCAGGAAACAGTTCCTGACTTAAAACCTCCATGGTATAATTTGAATTCATTTTCTCTTTTTCTGACCTCAAATAAGTTGTAGAAAATTAGCTCATATCACAATACTTTATACATTTGAAAACCCTTATTAAGGTCTCCTTTTCCAGTAACTGCATTACAGGAATATAAACCAAACAACATCCTATACTGAAATCATAATTTTTATGTTACATATGCCATAGCCCCAGAGACAGAGCTCAAAAATTACTTACCATCACATTTACCAAACATTATTCCTCCCCTGATATAACATTCTTTCCTCAAAAAATGATCTATATTTCAGACAAAAAAAAAATCAAAACTTAAGAAAGTTTTATGAGAGGTGGGAAGAAGGAATAATGCATGCAAAGTTCCACACAGACACCGCATCCTTCCCTAAAACCGGGATCATTTAATGAGATGTATCTCTCAAAATCTCTGGGGCAGAGCTGAAGCTGCAGAGCAGTACCATAAAATCTGCAGCTGTGTTGCTGTTCTTAATAGTCCACGCTACTTCCTTAGACCACAGGAAGCCAAATACACACTGCCGGAACAGAACTTACCTTAACAGGAGTTCGCCAAAGCAGCAGTTATGATAGATCACACATCAAAACTGTTATTGAAATGATTGTACATGTCTTTAGGAATTTTCTACTCAAGCTATTTGCTCACTGCAAAAAAGATGTATCTATTTGTTTCCAAAAATCAATTTTTGTAGGAATTAAAAAGTACAGGATAGGTACATAAACTTTACTATATATAAACAAGCATTAACAACTTACTTTTATTGCCCACTAAGGCAACCAGTGGCTGAATTTCTGACTCCTCGCTCACTTTCTTCACCACAGTATACCAGTCTTCTAAATTTTCAAAACTTTGATAATTTGTAATATCATATACCAAAAGGATTCCCTGTCAAAAAGAGTTAAAGAATATTTGTAATGCAGAACTTGAAAAAAATTAATATTGTCTTCTCTCAATGGTCCAAGCATATTTCGGAGAGCGTAAAACCGCAAATGTAGACTGTTTTATATATTAACTGACCTCGAATCCACTACTAGCAAACAATACTGATTTTTTTCATTCAAAATAAACTCAACAATTAAGATGCAATGCAAGCAAAAGAATATTATCAAACTGTAAATGGTTTCCCAATTAGATACCTAGATTATGCTTGGTAAATTATAATAAAAATGAAATTATATCTTAGAGTTGGAAACGGCTGCAAGATCTATAATCCTGCCTGTCACTTTCATGAGGTCAAATATTTAAACCTTTCAGTAAGTTGCCATCTGCTGCTGCTCTTTTTAAATATTTGCAAAAATGGAGATTCCATAACATCCCTCGATAGCCAATTTCAGTGTTTAACACAATTTTCTTTCAATGAAATAAGTCAATTTCCTCTTTTGGGCCTCTGTGCATTTCAAGAAAGACATGAGCGCATCCTCCTTACAACAACCCATCATGTACTTGAAGGTAGTTAAGTAACTCCTTTTATGGTCGCCTTTCCAGAAAAAATAAACTCAATTCCTTAAACTTGCCTCAAAGGACCTATTTTCTATCCTTTAATCATAGTTGTTGGTTCTTCCCAAGACACACTACATACAGTTTTTTGACATCCTCTTTAAATTGAGCAATGTAAAACTGGACATGATACTGTAATAAGAGCCTGAACAAAGCCAAATATAACAGAGGGATTGCTTCCTGCCTCATATATATCATATTCCTCCTAATATATCCCATTATTTTGTGTGGGAAGGAAAAGAAGTATGTACACACACAAAAATAACAGTGCCACATTCTTGAGTCTCATCCAATTTGTGGTCAAATACTTAATACAAAGCTCTGTGTACAGTCTAAGTCTGGACCCTCACAGCACTTATGTTGCCTTCTAGATTTTAACATAAATGTTGACCAGTCTTTCATACCTACAATGCACCAGACAGATATCTACTTAAATGATGCTAGTTAAGTCATGAAGGCAGAATTTGAATCAAGGTCAGAATAAATATAAATCCAACTTTACATTCATTCATTCATCCTACAAACATTCATCTATCAACTATATGCCAAGCATTATGCTAGATGCTCGCAATGTTGTAAATTTCATAAAGCTGTGCAAATTCAGAGTCTTGCATCAAAGCCAAGCACATAAATAGAGAAGTACACAACACAAAAGGCAGTCAGTGATAGACTGATAAACATCAATCAACTGACACAGAATGGGGTGGCCTGGGGGCAGTTTAGCTGAATCATTTGCCAATTTTCATGGTGTAAATATTCCCTTGTAGCCATTTCCCAGTTATCTGTCATGGCACTAAACAAAGAGTTGGGCAGGACAACACTACAAAGCATTTCCACAGATATAAAGAATTTCAAGAGCATACATAAAAGAAATATATAATAAAATATTAAGATACATTTGAACATACAATTCTTTGTCTTTAATATAATTTATCAGCCTATACATAATTTTTAATCATAGCTGAATTTAGCAACTGGCTCACAAAAATTCCTGAAAACTTAACTGACTTACCGAGCCAGCTCTAGCACTCTACTATTATGACCTTCTACACCATGTTCTTTTATTAAACTACACTGACTCTCAATTCACTTAGCTTGTCTAGGTCTCAAGTTGCTTGCCTCTAAAATCAGATCATTAAGTTAAATAGGCTCTAAGATCCTTTCAGTTTAAATATTCTCTAATTTTTATGCAGCATTATTTGATTCATTTCGGTTATTCAGACAGCTATTTTTGTCTATCTTCCCAAATGTTCTGAAAGAACAGACCTATTCAAAATAAGCAGCATAATTCCACTTTCCTTATTATGAATAATGCCTAGAACTGACCTCTGAAGAAAGCTAATCTTCAATCTGCTGACCCCACCTCTGGCTGACATGTGTGACACTAAAGGGCTCTGCCCTGGAAATCAGGTCGCTGCTGGGCTGCAGTCCTGGCTCTACTATCAACTGATCCTGGACAACGCTTCTGCCATCCACCTGTAAAATCTTGTCACTCCTAAATGATTAAGTGAAATACTTATTTAAAAACAAACATACCATTATTATTCTCAATGAATAAAAAACCATATTTTCAAAGAAATTTTGAGGTAGTGTTTTACACTCATAAATTGAGCCTTGACCTATTATGCCTCTTAAAACAAGATTTTTGTAACTCTTCTAGTTAATATCTGAAATCTTCATCTCAACATAAGATTGGAACATGACAGACCACATATAAATAAAACATTGTCATCATCTCTTGGTCAGTATTAGACAACAGCTCTAGAATAAAAATAAAATGCCACTCCACTGTAGGAGGAATGTAAGAGAACCAAGTAAGACACCAGTGTAAAAAAATAATAATAATACAAAATGCAACAAAACAAAACAGACAATTATAAATCAGAGAGAACCTGCAGGGGAGGAGGAGGGAAAGGGAGCAGAGGGATGGAGGTAGGAGCACAGGGGGTTGTGGTGATGGTGCACGGGTGTATTGGTGAAGGAAATTCTATGGGGACTACACTTGAGGGGTAGTGGGGGAAGCAAATATTGTTTAAAAATGAACAACGGTATAAAAAATTTAATAAGAAAATTAAATGCCACTATCTAGGTCAGAAGATGGTAAACTAAGGCTCAGAGATCAAATTCAGTTCATAGCCCATACACAAGTATATTGAAATATGGTCTGACTCAGTTTTTAAGTAACTATATCAATGGTTGAATTTTCACCACAACTACAGAGTTGCACGGTTGCACGAGAGACAGCATGGCTTGAGAAACCTAAAATATTTTCTACCTCTATAGAGAAATGTTTGCCAATTCTGATCTAGACCAATGTGTCCCAATATTTTTTAGTAAGCAATAACTACAAGTCTTCCAGGACTCAGAAGAAAAACAGAAGAATATGCAACTTTTCATTATTCTAGCTACCCAACAACCCAAACATCTAACTGTTCCTATGCCCCATTCTCAATACCATTTAATGTAAAATCTATCATTTTTTTCTTTGCTCTTATCATGATGATTAGTACTAGTCTTGACCTTCACCACTGTGGTGAAAATCTGAGAAGGGAAAGTAAGTAACTACAGACATTAAAATACAAAAGACAATCTAGGACTTTTGATTTCAGCTGCAACATGTAAAGAGTTTAGATGCCACTGTGTCTGTCTTTACAATAAGAAAAATAAAGTAAGAAACTGAAAATCAGTGGCTTTTCTTGGACACTGAAGAGTTAAATTTTCAAGGCAAATCACCATCCTGAAATCTAGAAAGTTAGTTGAATTCAGAGGATCACAGATAAATCTTACCCGGTGGAGATGCCATTAGAGCCATTAAAAAATGGCAGGGATTTTTAAATGGTAATTTTGACAAATTCCTGGAGGATAGTCTTGGAACATCCACACTTTCATGGGTTTTACTGCTATGAACCCCACCAGATCCTTGTGTTAAAGACCCAAGAAACATCCCCCTCATGGATCTATCATGGTAAAGGAGAAAGTAATCATTGTAAAATATGCCCAGAGCATTATTATAAAAAAGGCAATCTCCTGTTTCACTCAGTACTCCCCTTAGCAGTGCATTTCAGTAGATCCACCTGTTCTGTTCCCCAGTCTGTCTCTGGTGACTCCTCTCACCTCCCACACCTCTGGCCTACAATCCAGTTCTACACGAAATAAAAAAAAAAAAAAAAAAAAAAAAAAAAAATTTAAAGAGAGATGATTTGAAAATATTCTTTTATAATATCTGAACTAAATGTGAAGCAACATAGTGTTAAATGAAAATCAACTTAGAATAGTTAAAAGCACGTATTGCAACTGTAGGACAATTGCTTAAAAAATGCTAAGTATAATTTATAGGCTAAAAGTAAATGCTCAAATAAAACTGAAAAAGACAAAAAGGGAAGTTTAAAAAAAGCAGCACAAAGAATTAAAAACAAATATGACAGATATTAACCCAACTATATCAATAATCACTTTAAATGTGAACGGTCTAAATTACACCATTTAAGACAAAGATTATCAGAGTAGATGAGAAATCAAGACTCAATTATATGTTGACTATAGAAAACTCACTTTAAATATAAAGACAGGTTAAAAGTAAACAGCTAAAGAAATACCTGGTAACACTAATAAAAAGAAAGCTGGAGTAGCTACATTAATTTCAGACAAAGCACATATCAGAATAAGAAAAAATATTAGGTATAAAGATTGGCATAATGATAAAAAGGTGAATTCTTCAAGATGTAATATTCCTTTATGTATACACACTTAACAACAGAGTATCAAACTATATGAAGCCAAAACTGTAATGAATTCCAAATCACAGGTGCACCATTATAGAACTCAATACTCTGTTACATTAACAGACAACATTGAGTAAGCAGAAAATCAGTTAGTTAACCTGAACAGCACTAATAATCAACTTCATCTAATTGATATTTATAGAATAAACCATCCAACATCATAAAAATTAACACTCTCTCAAGTTCATGTGAAATATTCAGCAAGATAGGCCACATTCTGGGTCATAAAACTTATCTTTACAAATTTATAAAAACTCATACAAAGTCTATCTTTAGACTACAATGGAATTAAACTAAAAATCAATAATAAAAACGTAACTCTAAAACTCAAAATATTTGGAGACTAAACAAGACACTTCTAAATAACAGACAGCAAAAAAGAGGCCACAAGAAAAGCTTAAAAATATCTTAAACCAATGAAAGTACAACCTATCAAAATTTGTGGGATACAGAAAAAGCAGTACTTGGAGGACAATAAATACCACTGAATGTATATATTAGGAAAAAGGAAATCAAAAATCTAAGCTTCTACTTTATGAAAATAGAGAAAGAGAAACGAGTTAAGCATACTGCAAACAGAATGAAAAGTCATACAAAGTAGGGGAAAAATCAATAAAATTGAAAAGAGGAAAAATTGGAGAAAATTAAAACCAAAAGCTGGTAGACCCCTACTCAAGTTTGAGACAGGAAGAGACAAATCACCAATATAAGAAATTAATGAAGGATCATCACTATTGATTCCATAGACATTAAAGGTACATAAGAGAATATAATATGAATTTTTCAGACAAAAATCTTATACATGAAATGAATTGATTCTTTGAAATACACACTACTAAGACTTACAAATGCAGCTCCAAGACTTATATATGCAACTATTGATTCAGAGGACCTATACCCAGCAGCTTCAGCACACCAAAGCCAGATTTCTAAATACTTACCTGCTTGAGAGCCTCAAAGATCTGAAATTCATCCATCACTCAATACAGACATCCTGTGACCCTTCAGGAAAACTATCAGAATCTTCTCAGCCACACAAAAAAACCCAAAATACAAGATGCAATACATCTCGACAACTGAAGTCAGAGAAGATCTGTGGAAAGCTGCTGCAACTAATTTTCTTAGCAATCTTGTGGCTCTCTAAACCCATCACTATGTCTCATGTCCGTGACATCCGCCCCTCATTTGATATCTTTTTATCCTATCTGTCACTCATTTCATGTCTTTCATCCGCATACTGCCATGTGCTTCCTCTTCCAAATTTATACTCCAACTGCTGCTCTTCATCCTAAATCTTTTTTGATGGCTTTTGGAAATCAGATTTCAAGTTTTAAAATCCTATACATTTTCAAATTCTTCAATGAAAATTTCCTCCATTTTCTAAGCCTTCCCTTCATATTTTTCCACTACAGTTCTCAGAAGGTACTACTGCCCCCTTCTCTTTGTAAGCTACAAGAATAGCTTACAAAGTACATAGTACTTTGTTTCATATATTTCACTTATGCCATGCATAATATACACGATGAGTCAATAAATCAAACAGATACCACTTTCAACAGAATAACAGCAGAATAGTAAGTCTAGAACAAACACGGGTGGCAACACTTAATAGTGTTATATTTCATAGATTTAATTCTAAAATTTAACAGACACAGTATATAAAACCTTCTCAAAAAATGAAAAGTTCCCAATTCTCAAAATGCAATTCAGTTTTCAGTTTAATATAGACTATAGTAACATAGATTTAACAGCCCTAGCAATATAAACTGTGTTTTTTTGTTTTGTGAGTACAATCTGTAAGCAGGAACTCTAACAGAAGAGAGGTCTGTAAATATAATCAGTTACAAGTTGGCATCCAACTGAAAAATTCATTATAAAAGACAGCAGAGGGTCTTGGGAAGTGCAGCCTTGAGATGTGCTCTCTCCTCAGGCACCAAGTCCTTGTTCGGGTGGCAACAGGCTGATTCATCTGTGTGGGGCAGTGACACACAACAGGAGTTATGTTCCACCTCACAAATGACTACACTTCACTGAGTTTATGCTCAGTAGGGCAGTGTTTGCAAACCACTTAGATTCCAGGATGGAAAGAGCTACAAAAATGAAACATCCAGTCCTTCTCTGAGGTTTGTTATTAGCCTCTGTTAGCCACAGGTTGCAGGGCACTAAACACTATGTACTGTGTATTTGCTCATAACCACTATGAAAAATAGCCTATAACATCTTTTTGAAGACTCCTAGAAAATTTTAAGCTAATTTAAAATCTGGGAATTTAACTGAAACATATTACAATTCTCAGAACTAGGTCTTGTCAAAATAACTCACTGATTCCTTCTTGGGTGTCAATTCAATTCTGTTTCAACCAACACTATACAATAGACTATTGCTAAAGTTTAATGCTATGGGGAGAAACAGTGAAAAGAGTAAAATAATTAACTTCATTTGAATGTTAATTCCCAGCCTACAAATAAATTTCTTCCGAGATGTTACGAAATTCTTTAAAAAAGTATATTTACTGGCTTAATAGCCCAGCTACAATACAATTCTTTCAATACACAAAATATGTTGGAGGTACTAAAACAATATCCCAAATAATACATTAAATTAATGTGCTCAAAGCAGCTTGTCAAAATATTATTTATGAAAGATTTCTACCCTGTAGCATGTATACCAAAATTCAAAGTAGTTGTGAGATGTGTAATTTACAGCATCTATAACTTTAGAAAGAATATAAATCCACTTTGAAAAATAATTATATGCTTATACAGCACAAAGCTATTAAGTATATTAAAATGCTAGCAGATATTTTTGGAAACATTATTTTTTAAAAGTAAGATTTCCCACAACTTATGGCAGTGAATATAGTCGGGGTTCTCTGCCTTGGATATAAAATTAAAGTATATTTTAATGAAAAAAAACTACTGGTAAATATACTGTATGTCTTTTACATAGCATTTAATTGAGACTCTCTAGAAAGCAGGCAAAATTTATTACATTACCATTAACCTCAGACAATTCATCTAGGCTCTCAGAATTCCCAGTTTCCAAGGACAAATTTATGAAAATGTAGAAGAATGTCTCAGAAATGCCATACAACATAGCTGTTTAATAAAATGGATTATATGCTTATGACATTCACAGAAATTGTAAAGTCTAAACAATACAAAGAATTATCAAAAAAGTAAAAAGTTAACATGTACCTTTAAAATAGAAATCTTATATGACAAGTTCTAAGGAATATAACATTCTCTTCCTCCCAAGATGTGAGGTACTTTAGAAGAGAATAGAGATATTTTAGTAAAATCATGTACTCTGACAAAAGAAAATTTTTTTTCAAATTTCTACAAATTTTCCCATTAATGTTTATTGATTGTAAGCAGCTATGTAATAGCATAAAACATACACTTATAAAAACTGATTTAAGAAGATGGTCACACAACGCTGAATGTACTAAATGCCACTGATAATACACTTTTAAATATTGTATTATTACATGAATTTGACATCAAAAACCAATTTTTATACCTTTCTTAATAAACTTTAAATCGTGATAAATCAAGTAACAAATTTTTTTAATTATTTGAAGGTAAAATTAAGAAAATAGAATTAACAGGCATTATATTCTTCTAAATTTTAAGGAAAACTTATTAATTACATTTTACACTATTTACTGAGATGCCTAAAATCTTGCTGTGCTTCATTAACTCTAGCTATATCTATAAACCATAAAAAACTTCTATTATGACCAGAAGACTAACTGATCTAATTTTCACTTTTAAGAAAATCAAAATACATCCTTGAAGACAGATTTTAATGAGACAAATTAGAAAAATGTTTTTTCAAGTCCCATTTACCAACCAGGTGAGTGAAACAAGGACTGCAACTTTCCACAAATCTCTGTCCAGAAATCTTTTGCTATTTTAATATTCAATTTAAAACTAATCAGCTTCAAAGAGAAAAAATTAAACAACAAAAAGTCAAATACAAAAGTCTGGACATACCTCTTAAAAACAAGGGGGAAAAAATGAACATGCATAAAACATCAAGCCACATGGCTACAAGAAAAAAATGTTAAGTGAATAAAAAATTTTCCAGGAAACAAAGAACAATGTAGAATAAAAGGCAAAGAAAAGAGAATCTCAAGGGTCAAATCTGTGTAACAACAAGGGGAACACAAAGCTCTAGAGCCTTTCTACGTGGTTCAGACCAAACAACCTCATTTACCCGTCCCTGATTATTGTGGAAGATAACTCAGAATCTATTTTCCATCTAAAATTAAGGCAATGGTATTTGACAAGCATCAAAATTCATACAGAAAAGGGTTAGTATTGTGTTTTCATCTTCTAGATTCACTTCTCATGAGGAACCAAGCTACGGCTCTCCCACTTAAACATCAAACTCCAATAAAGCACTCAATGAGGATTAGGAATATTATCACCCTAAAGCTTCAGGAAAAAAACACATACTAATTAAAAGGAGAAGAAAAGCAAAAAATTTTAAAATCACATGTCAATAATTGACTTTTTAATGTACATCATGACCATGCATATTCTCTATTGTATAATAATTTAATTTAAAAGCTATAAAATATGTCTATCAGTCTATGCTGTCACAGTGTCTCTGTTATATAATTATTCAAGTGGTATTTATTGCTCTAGTTAGATTTTCTTCTAAAAAGACATTATTGTTTTAAAATATTGTATGTATATCATACTTATATTCATACCTAGTTTCAGATACAATATATTGATATATCTATAAAATCTAAAGAACTAAAAATATTTAGTAGAGTAATTCATTGCAAAAAATATAGACATGGAATTATGCTTTTTGTCCTTACAACTTAAACTGAAATTAAATTTTCCCCTTCTATAGTTTTCATTCAGTTTATACGTTCTGAGAGTAATCACTATAACCAAATCAGCTAATAAATATCAAAATATCATGTCACTGCATTTACTCAATTACTGGCAATAATATCTAGTGGTATAAGTAGCATATGAAAACTATTAAGGTTCACAGCAGTTCCCTCTCCTAAATCAGTCCAAATGTAATCTAGAGGGGGAGATGAAAACAAAGTATTAGCATAAATGTAAAATCTGTCTCTCTACACTTCAGAAAAGAATGAAGTTAGTGTGTGTGTGTATGTTTACACATGCTGGTGTGTGAGAAATTATCTGTGTGTACTAGTTTATGTCTGTTTGTGAGCGAAGTATTTTCAGTACTGGAATAATTATGGGATTTGTGTCATACCTGTGCTCCATAGATATATTTATCCAACATCTTGCCTCCTATTGTCTGCCCTCCTATATCCCAAACTTGAAGAGTAACATTCAAATTCCCTGGAACATAAAAAAATGTATAGATAAGATTTCAAAAAAAAATCAGGTAACAATATAACAACGGGATACAATCTCACAAAACAGTCACAGTGATAGACCCTGAACCTAGTTTGTCTTTCATTCTAGAGTTCCATGCAGTCAGATATGTTGCCAAAAGAAATTGAGGGAAATTCAGGTTTATGCTTTCACTGCATTTCCAAGGCACCACATTTAAAATCACCTTCTGAACAAAAGAAAATAAAGTAAGTTATAATTGATAAAATCCTTAAGCCTTTAAAAAAAAAGAACCATTTTCCTAACCAGAGAATAGAATAGTAAAACACTATGAGTGAAGTAAGAAGTAAAGATAAAACTCGAACTTCACATACTAACCAGCCCTACTGAGCATAATGAATTTTGCAGTAAGTTTAAACTCTGTAAGTCCTAAAATTCACAAAGCAATAACAGACTACAAAATGCACCCAAAGTTTCAGTTTAAATGAATGAATTAATTAGTATTTAAATATATAAAAAAATGTAATGGTAAACAGAATCAAAAAATATTTTTTAATTTAACCTATAAAATATAAACACATTTGATAATTCTTTGTATGTGACATAGGATAAAAACCTAGTTCAACACTATAAATATATACTTTCATACCTGTTCAAAGCATCTCCACTGAAACATACATGTGCTTTCAAAGCCTTCATAAAATAGTATAACAATCTTCCCCATACAAGGACTATACAAGAATTCTAAAAAACTGAAAGGCAATCTGTACATTTTTTTGCCCATTTTGTAAAATATTTGGTTGATACAAAATTTATGAGATGTTATTCTCCTATCAATATAATTAATGACTAAACTACAAAGACAAGCTTTCCAGTTTAACTTTTCAAACTATTTCTCCCTATGAAATTATGTAGTTTTCCCCAAAGGGAGAAAAAGTTTCAATTAGTACCTTCAAAATGAACTCCCATACCAAAAAATTCAACTTTCTACATGATTTGCAAATCAGGAAAACTCAAACTAGAAGCCCCAAAACTAAAAAAAAAAAAGTCTCACTTCAAAAGCAAAAATAGGAGGCTATAAAGCATGTTTTACATATTTTACAGTGTTAGTAAAACGTTAAAATCAAAGAATGTCAGTCACACCATTCAACTTCAGCAACTGAAAAGACAGTACGACACTGAATTAATCAGCCAAGTTCCACTCTTAACTCTGAGTTGCGTTGGGTTTGCATTACAATCTTTCCATTATTTGGATGTAGGTCTGTTCCATCTGCCAACATGCAGAGGATTTATATGAGGGACTTCCATTAGCACTAACGAGAGCTACTGAAGTTTATCACCCGTCATCACACACACACACACACACACACACACACACACACGTGCGCACGCGCTCTCTCTTTCTCTCTCTCTCTCTCTCTCTCTCTCTCTCTCTCTCTCTCTCGCTCTCTCTCTCTCTCGCTCTCTCTCTCTCTTTCAACCCTCACAAAGTAATGACCGAAAAAATGTTCTAAAGCTCTGTGAATATAAAAACCAAAATGTCACAACTAAGATTTGCCCAACAACTTGTTTAAATCCAATTTCTTAAAAATCTGAATTTTTCGAGATCTAACGATGAAATCATCCTTTATTAATGTTGTCTAAAAATTAAGCAGGTGAGAAAAGGTTAGCGGTCACCAGAATTATATCAACTAGTCTCAAAAGTCCCTAGATAAACAGGCAGAACCCTATTTAATTTACTTACAAAACTATTTATAGTCATCCAAAAACCAGTGCTTAACAATATTAACCTCTTTTAAAAGTAGGATTTTAGTCAATAAAAAGCATTAAATCCCACTTTCTTCAAAACCAATAGTCCTGATCTTGTAACTTCATCTCAAAACATATAGTCTCGTTCCTTCGCTCCTGGAGTTCTGACAGTCAGATTCCATCTGAACTAGATGCTGTGAGCACTTCAGCGACATACCTTTGGGAACATGATCTTCATCACCTTCTCCGAGACCTGACTACCATCATTTTCACGACTCCAAACCATTCGTTCAATTGCTTCCCACCTCAGAAGTTTATGTTTATGTGTTAAGGGCACTTTTTAGATCCATACCTTTGCAAATACATACTGTTTGTTGGTGGTGGTTTGTTTAACATACATGTTCTAGTGACTCAGAAATAAAAATAGCTATGCATTACTGATGACCCGCTAATATACCAAGCTAGCCAAAATAAACCTTTTACTATCATTACAGCTTCAAGAAATTATACGTTAACCTCAATTATTTCATATATCTAGAAATAATTTTTTTACTACCACATTTGATTTAAGCTTATTAATGTAAAAAAAATAAAAATAGTCTTCTCTATTGAGGAACAAAATCATTTGAAGATGAAACTCAAAATTCATTTTAGTTTTTGCAGGCATAAACATATGCAGTCTCCTAGTATATTTTCAACATGGCATACCTATAAAGCTTCATAAGAGTATTCAAATGATCAATAGTGCAAACATTTTTAAATCAAGAATCCATGTGATATAAATTTCCAACTAATAAAGACCATTAAGAAAATTGTCGGCAATGTAATCCCAAATGCAAAATCCTACAAAATCTCTGCTCCTCTGTAGGAAATGACATGTAACTAGGGGGGGAAATAAAATAAATGAGGTGACAAAATACAGATAAGTTGCTTTAGGTATGAATCAAAGCCACGAAGAAGATTCAACAGTGACCTTGTAAAAGTACACTTGGTGCCTTGGTTAACCTTACTTAAAGTGCTGCATAGTCAAGATGGAACTAAAAACACAACTCTGCCCACTTCTTGTACTAAAGACTTAGAAATCCTTTTCACAGTAGAACGCTGTTTACTGGACTGTACCCACAAGCTTCCTGAAAGTATTTTGACTAAGGCTCTTAAGCAGCTCTATCAGCAGAATCTCTGACTAACAGATACACTATTTTAAGCAGTAAATCTGCACAGTGGCTGCATCCAGACTATACAGCATACCGGATCATGAAATAGACTAAAATGGATGAGTCTTTGCAAAGTAATGACCTTGAAAACTTGCATGGAGAGAATGCAAATAGAGGTACAGGAGGTATTACACCTCTAACAATTTGAATGGACAGGAGACTTACTGCAATACTAACAAGTATTAGATTCGCCTACCAACCTGCAATGTTTTAACAAATGATGCAAATATTAATCATCCTACATTTGACATTACTATGAATTAAAAATATATAAAGGATATATTATGAACCCTGGAATTTATACACCTCATTTCTTAATGTACCTATTAATTAAATTCCTACTGAATTTCAACCATAATTTTGAGTCCATTAAGTAACATAAAACCAACTGCCTTTAAAAACAAAAATCTTTTTTTCTGGAACTCTGCCCATCAAAACAAAAACTTAATCAGGAAAATTAAAATACACATTCATTAAGAGTATTTTTTTATAATCTTATAAAAAGTATGTCTTTTTTAATCTAAGCATTTAAATTAGATATATAATCCAAAATATTATACTATGAATTTAGATTTCAAAAATACCAAATATTTTTACAAAGCAATCAAAATTTAAAAGTTGGTGTTATTGTACAAAAGATCAGAAATTATCACATATATCATATACATAAAAAAATTATCACATATATCACATACATTAAAAATTTTTTAATGTTTTTAATGTTCGAGTAGGTGCTTGCTCCTTTAAGCAAGCCTTAAAAAACTAAGAACTATCAAAAATTAAGTAATATTAATGATACAGAAAGTTGGTACTTTTGCTAATTAAGCATCAAAACAAACATCAATAACTAACTAGTATATTGAGGTTCTCCATGTTCAACTGACATCGCCGAAAAAAACTAAGTTTTCAGCATGAAGAGGACGTGATTTGTTTATGTATTCCAGGAGGGAACGCCGTAAATATTCTGAATGTGGTGTTAACCTATCCATAAGAGTGAGAATAATAAAAATTAAATGAGATTTTCAGTTTTGAATACAGTACAAGGAAATGAAATAAAATGCACATGTGTTTTTCATTAGATACATTGCTGAACAATAAGTAATGAAAAACTGGAAAACTTCTCATGTTATATCTTCTAATTAATTTTCATTGGCAGTCGATTACAGGCCATCACAAAATCTAAGAGTATGTTACTAGTAAGATAGGGAGAATACCTTCAATTACCAACAAGAGTTTTCATTAGCTGCTCTAAAACATTCATGGACAGTCATCTGATCGATGACAGGGTTTGTGAGATTAACATATTTCAATAACACTGGAACTTATTAAGCCCTTCCCACTCTACAGCTCACAGTTCAGTATAGGAATCTGGGACCACACTTGCAACCGTTTTTATTCAAATGTGTTTCCTCAGAGAGCAGAGGGATGCACTCATTTATGAAGCCAATCAAGATAAACTGCTTTTAATAAAATACTTTAAACATATAATTTAACCATCATAAGTGAATGGGCAGAACATTTTAAAGCCCCAATTGTTCAGAAACTAACTTAAAACAGAAACCACTCTTTTTTTGTTATTATTTCCCTGTATTTCCCACAAAATGTGCTGCAACTGGCATCTAAATAGTTTCTCTGCATGGTGAACTGAAACATCTTGAATGCTCAAACTGTATTTTTATGAGTGCCTAGGGACCCTAAATTTTAGTGGTCTATTAAATGCCAGCAATTTCATGCTGCCTTGCATAAAACAGCATTCACATATCAGAGCACAGAAGTTCCATAGCTACATTATACTTCTGTTCCAACTTTCTCTCAAACAAAAAACTGAAGCAAAGGCTAATCAAAATAATATTTATAAAAACAATCCTTTCCAGTCTTTTCACATTTAGCTAATACAATATATGTTGATAACTGTACAGCAGTTAGGTTTTTTTAACTTTTTAGAATTTTATAAACAACTGCTGTTTGTCCTCAAAAAACATGCAGTGGTCAAAAACAGTGGGAGAGTTGGGGGGAGTATGTACAGGTTTTTCTCACACCCATGGACAATATGTCTTCACAGTAGATGATGCTGATGAAAGTTAACTTCCCTAAGACAGATTTACTAATTACATATATTTTCATGCAGAAGCGGCCCCCAATTTTATTCTACACATATTTTATTCTACACCTATGTTTCTCATTGTAAGCCATGCACAATTTTCTATGTGAACACCGTTCAGTCTCTTACCTGGCAATGTTATCCTTCTCAAAAAGAAATCCAGTCCTATAGTTTGTTTGTACTGTTTCCCAAAAGTTTCTTGAGCAAAACACGTAGCTAAGGAAGTCTAAAAAATTAATGCAAAATTAATGTCTTTGTTTTAGAAACATAAACATAAAATCATTATTAAATCTTATTCAGTAAATCTTAATATGTATACTCTCATTAATCCAACAGCAGCTCTAATCAGATGGGGGGGGAGGGACTTAACACTCCACCAGGTAAATTTCACTTGCCAGCAGCTATCAGTGGGGACAACAGACTAATCCATTAGATCCTGTTCAGTCCCCTGGCTGTCAAGCTCCTTCTCTTTGCTAGAAATTAGAATTTGAGATTTATCAATAGAAGGAACTAAAACAAAATGATTAAAGATCTGAATCTTATATCTACATATATTTATATATCAATTCAATACAAATGTCATTTCTGAGGTTAAATACTATGAGGAGCCTGTCCCCGCAGCTATTCTAAAAAGGGGAAAGCCTGCTTGTAGAATTTTTTTCTTTTTTGCCCACAAGAAAATTATCTTTGCCTATTTTTACTTTTTATTAAAGATGTGAAATGAAAATGATTTCCCAGAGCATCTGTAATATGTACCTTTTATACATAGAAGTTGGTATTTTTAATTATAGCAGACAAAAACAAATGTTCCAAGCAAGAATCATAAGTCATAAGATTATAACGAGAGCACACATATATCTACATTTTTAAAAAATAACAACTCTTTGTATTCAAAACTCGGGTGCTTTCTATAACTGCTACTCAAGTCAAAAGATTAAACATTCTTGTAACAAATGAAATAACTCAATAATTCAAAACTTCCTTAAACATTTTAAATGTACTATTTATTTGTAAACATCCCCCAAAAAAATGGGAAGGCAACTTCATGACGCTGTTCTCTCTTCAAGACAGCTTCCCAAAGGTAAGAAAAAAGTAGCCCCTTTTAATTTTATAAATTAAAATTAGATGTCAACTGTTAAAATAAAAATGAAGATAAACTCTCCAAGAAAGCTTATTATAATTAACTGTGATGTGAGTACAGCAGTGGAAAAGAAAACGTATCCAAATTTCAACTCATTTAAACAAAAAGACCATTTGAACACAAGACCCACATTGTTTACACAAATATCAATTTGCACACCCTCGCTCCAATCTTTTAATATTTAAATACTCAGTATTCATAATACATTTCTAAGATATTTGGGCTAAGATTTATTAAAGGCTACCATAGAAGAGAGGTTCTACTGAACAATAATAAACTCACTATAGCAGAGTGAAAATATGTTTGGCTTCTTGAAGCATATAGTAATAATATAAAAACCAAAAGATCAGTGTAAACTAAGCACTCCTTTTCAAAGTCTTTTTTTTTTCATTGAGTTTTATGTATACCACTGAGCTTGTTTAACTTAGAGAACAAAATCACTTGTGGAGAGGCTGAGTTCTAAAGAAAAAATAACTATCACTACCTACACTATTACAGACATTTCAAAATGTAGACAGATGGCGAAAATACTTTTATAACTCACAAAGAAACTCAAGGCACAGGTAACATCAGCAGAATGCCATTTAAGGCAATTTTTCATTTGCATTTAAGATTCTCAAAATTGAGTATTTTTATATTCTTGGAGAATAAGAAACAAGTCTTAGAAACAAGACTCCTAGCACTTTAAAAGCCTGACCCTCACACTCTTGAAGGAAACATAAAGCAACTTGTTTAACTGGAATACGTGTGATCTGTCAAAAGCACAGGTCACTGGGAACACAGACTACAGAAATGGGTTCTTCTGTGTCTCCGGGTGCCCAGTGTGAGGAAGCAGCAGGATGCGCTGCATCAGAAGGAGGCGCTTACTCTTCAGCTATCCAGACTCTGGGTCATGGTCCACCTTCAACGATGGCTCACCGAGGCTCTGTATGAAGACCTTTCTTTAAACATAATCAGTGGTCACTTACCATGTCTGAAGCATCTTTATGATTGTTTCTTTTGTTCTCTTAACTTCTGCTATCAATTTTTATGCATACTACAGTTACTAACACTAAAAAGTTACCCAAAAAGAACTTTTCACTTCAAAAAAGATAAGAAATGTGTAATAAAATCAAAGTATGAATCAAAACTAGGGGAGGAGTAAAATATCTCCTGGAGAAACTGAGTGGTCATCTCAATTATCTAGCACTTCTGTCAGTGCATATAAAAATGCCCTGATTTCCCACTAGCAAGAAAAACTCACGCTAGTAAAAATGGCCAAGAGTTAAATCAAGATACAAATAAGAATGATAGCATCTGAATGCATATAAGAAAAGGGCAGTAAAAGAAATAAAATTGGGGGGGGAGGGGGAAAGAAGAACTAGGATGGGAATGTTGGTAGCTGCCCATAACATGGCAGCTGGGAGAGGTATGGGGGGAAAAGCTTGGTAATGAAATAATGCTCCTGGACAGTGGGGGGAAAAGGTGAGGTTGCTTATTATTGTATCTGGAAATTTCTGGCAGAAAAAGCAATTGTGGTTTTAAAATAGATTAGTGAGAATACCTTATTTTGCATTCCCTAACTCCTAATTCCACAATATAGACGGGAAAAATTTAATGGTTTGTCCTGTACTAGGCCAAATTTTAGACAACAAAAAACCCTAATTATTCGCACTAAATTGACAAGGAAAAATAGACACGCCAGCCTAAGTGAAAAACCTAGAAACAAAATTACCTAGATAAAAATTTCAACTAGTACATACAGGATAACAGACAAAGCTGGAGGAAAAACAAATGTTAAAGAATTAGAAGGCAGGATGAGGAGCAATTTTTGTATCTTTTTACTAGTGTACTCTTCAGTTAATGAGCTGACTAAAAAGATGGACAAAATGGAAAAAAGTTAAAAGACATTCAAAAAGCATGAAAGAGGAAACTACAAATATAATGTCAAATGTTCATTGACTAGGGTATTAGAAAGGGCGCTGACTTATGTCAAACAATGATCCACTCAAAAAGCGTCCTAAGTGTCTGAAAATCCCCACAGTACTTTATAAATTGATGCCACATTCGTTCCTTTATGAAAATGCTTAAAAGTAATCTTAGTGCATCTGTTGTCTTTCCTCCACAATAAAGTCTGCAACGAAGTAGGCAAGAAAGAAGTTAACAGAATTCCCCACGTTTTGCATCTGAAAGACACCTTGTGGGGGACTCAAATCTCAGGACCAAAGACCAGCCCAGATGGGCAGTGCCAGCCTCCAGGGCAGATGCACAGGGAGGTCCTCGCCGCAGACACCAGGGAAGCCGGAGACCAGCAGCCCAGCAGCGTGGACACAAGGGGTCCCAACCGGAGGCTGGAACTTTGCAACCTGCTGGCTCCTGGTTCGGGCCGACGGGGAGGGGAAGCTGCAGCGCTCCCAGGAAGGGTCGGCCTGACAGGAGCCGCAGGTGCAGGCACGGGGGCTGCTCGCTCACCTGGGGGTGCATCACAGGCCCTGCGAGAGCCGCTGACCCTCTGCAAACATCAAGTCCCAGGCCACGTTCACTCCCTTTCGGGAGCCTGCGTCGCAGCCTGGGGGGGTGCGGGGCCTGGCCGGGGAGGTTCTCAGGCACTTACTCCCCCACCGTGGCCCAAGGCGAGGCTGGAAGTGGGGGTCCCCTCGGCTGCGGCGGCTGCTCCGCCTGAGCACTCACCACGAGGATCTCGGGCTCTGGGGTGAATGATGCTTGTGCTGACAGGTGCGTGAGGGGTCAGACGGAGGAGCAGGTGCGGTGCCAGGAGACAGCAGCGAGGGGTCCGGCGCGCACCCCGGGTCTGTCACACTTGCAGGCGGACGCCCCCCGGCAGCCTCCGGGGCGAGCCTCTCAGCACCCACTCTGCAGAGCTGCACAGAGAGGTCGGCCCCAGCGCCCCGACAGCGGGAGGCGGACCCCAGATCGCACCCCGGAATCTGCCGCGCCAGCCCTCGGGGCTCGCCGCTCCGGGGCGGCATCAGCAGCCGGAAAAGGGGGGCACGGGGCGAAGTGGGGCCTGGCCCGCCGTGGACAGAGAGGGGGCGCGGGGAGACCCCCCGGGTCTCAGAGGCGAGCGGCGGGGGCGCCTCCCGGGAGGCGCAGCCGGCCCCGCGCCCCGAAGGAGCGGGGGCTGCTGCCGGCGGGGGCCGGGGCGCGACTTTTTCGGGGTGCAGCAGCCGGACGGCCGCGGCGCCTCCGCGGGCGCCCCCCGGGCGCGGCCCGGCCCGGCAGCAGCGGCGGGAGCCCGGGCGCGGGGCGGGCGGCGAGGCGGGGCCGCGGCCGGGGCCGGGGGCGGGGGCGCGGGGCCCGGGCGGCGGGGGCGGCCGCGGGACTGACCTTCCCGGAGGTGCCGTCCCCCAGCACGACGATCTTCAGCTGCCGGTCCTGGCTCTCCTCCTCGGAGTCCGACATGCTGTCCCGGGAGCCCGCCCGCCGCCCGGCCCCGGAGAGCGGGGGGGCGGGGGCCGCGGGGCGGGGAGAGGAGGACCGGCGGCGGCGCGGGCAGGGCCCCCGCCCCGGTTCTCGGCGGCCGCGGGAGGGATGCGGCGAATCACTCGCCGGGCGCCATCTTGCCCGCCGCCCCGCCCCCGGCGCGGCCCCGCCCCCGCGCGCGACGTCGAGCGCGCCCCCGCCGACAGCCCGCCCGCGCGCCCGCGAGCCTGCGGGGCGGGCCAGCCCATTCCGGGCGCGGGGGCGGGGGAGACCCCCGAGCCGAGCAGGCGGGAGGCGGGGCCGCCTTCGCAGGAGCGCCCGGCGAGGAGAAAAAACGAGAAGCGTCCTGTGCGAACGAGTGGAAAACTGGACCTTGGCAGCGCTAAAGCGTCTATCAAATCCCCCGCTCTCCGCCCGCCTCCCTCGCAGCCCCCCGGGAGCGAATGGTTTAGCCCGGGCGGTGACGCCGGAGCTGCGCGCCGCGGTCGCCATGGAAGCCGGAGGGGACGTTCGACGGCGGGGCGGGGCCTGTCGCTGGGCGCCGGGGACGCCGGTTGCCAGGCGGAGCGCGGCGGGGGACGCCCGGAGCTGGGGGCGCCGCGGGGGTCGCGCCCCGGGAGCGGCGACGGCGGGGGTGCCAGGGCTCGCCCGGGGCTGGCTGCTGTGGCCCTGGGGGTCCCCGAGCCCGGCCCCTGCCTCGCCCACCTCGGGTTTCCCCTCCAGACAGCCCTGAGCTGCTGTTCTCAAAGTGTGTTCCGGGGACGCTTGGGGTTCCTCTGGAGATCAGAACCTATTTTGAGCAGGACAGATCCTTTTTGAAAAAGCCCTTTTTTCGTGTTCATTGTCTCCCAGGTATTCGGGGAACTTCGCCAGAGGACACAAGGTCTAGGGTATCATGACTGCTGGTAAGCAGTGATGCTCCCCCAGGGGCTATCCACTAATAATGACAGGAGTCATGACCACGCTGGTTAATATTCAGTGCTTTCTATAGGCCAGGCACTGTACTAGGTGAGCCGACTTCACCTTGACAACTTCATTAGTTCTCAAGCCTGTGAAGGAGGTTGTGTAAGTATGACATCACTCCGGGCACTAAAGGCACCTGTGCTGGTTACTCTGCTTCAGCAGCCCTTGGCGTCCATGTAAGTGTGACATGGTAGCAGTCGTCCACAGAAAGAAACCTCTTTGGGGTCCACAGCAGTTCTTTAGAGGGAATTCTTAATCCCTGAGGCCCAAACGTTTCAGAACTGCTGTCCTGCCAGGAATGACATAACTGAAAATTTCACTGTAGTGAAGTCAGTTCTGCTATACTGACACCGTCCTGCTATGTTTGTCTCCTTACTACTTTACATGGATTATCGTGCTCAGTCCTCATGGGAACCCAGGGAAATAGCCAGAATTGTCCTGTTTTACAGATGAAGATGCTTAAAGTCACAAATAGCTCAGAGGCCAGGGCTTCAAGTCACAGAATCTTGGCTCTGAAAGAATATGGGGATGCCGCGGAGAGAGCAGTACAGTGTGCTCTGGCTGAAGGCAGCAGTGAGTTTAATCACGGACCTCTTGACCCACAGTTTCCTCATCTGTAAAACAGAGGCACAACCTCCTTCACAGGCTTGAGAACTAATGAAGTTGGAAAATAGCCATGTTACCAGCAACTACTGCTCCCAGGACGACACGCTGATAGGAAGACCAAGAAATAGAAAAGAAAGGCCCTCACACCTCCTCCTGCCTTCCAGACTCTCTAGTGCCCCCCTCCACTGGCTGAAAGGAAACTAAAGGGAAGCAAGCTAGCCAAAGAGAATGGCACTTCGAGCATCATACTGAGTCTGCACAGAAGGTGGGTTTGGAGCTGAGTGATGATGCCTTTACCCCCAACTCAACACCAGGTGTTGAGGAGGTGTGAGTCCCAGGAACACAGAGCCCACATGCAATCACTGTAGAAAACAATTTGTCATTATTTTGTAAAGTTAAAATTGTGCATGTCTATGACCCAGCCTTTCCACTCCTGGGTATATACCCTGGAATATATTTATAGTACATAAATGCACCAGGAGAAATGGGCCAGAATTTCCTTAACCTTATTTTCATTAGAGAAATCAACCAAAGGTCCTTCAGCAGTGAAATGAATAGACTTTTGGCATATTTACCTAAGGAAACACATAGCAGGGGAAATCGAGTGAGCTACAACTATGGGGTTTAACCTTAGAAACACCATATTGAGTGGGAAAAAGCTAATCTCAAAAGACTACACACAGCCTGACACCACATTTATAAAGCTCTAAAACAAAAGCTCGAAAATAATGTATATATCTATGTGCATGCACATAGATAATAAAAATTGTCCAGAAAGATAATAGTAAACATAAAATTCTAGTTAGTGGTGACTAGAAATGGAAGAGGAAAGTAGATGAAGTGGGAGAGGAATAGTTCCTCTTTCCAAATAAAAATTTTTACCTGTTGAAACCTTAACCCCCAAAATGACCATATTTGAAGATAGCTTTTAGGTAATTAAGGTGAAATGAGGACATAAGGGAGGAGAGCTGGTCCCATAGGATTGGGGGCCTTATAAGAGAAAGAGAAACACTTCTCTCCGCCCACTTGCACCAAGGAAAGGCCATGGAAGGCAGCCGTCGACAAGCCAGGAAGAGAGCCCTCACCAGAAATGGACCCTGCTGAGCCTTGACCTAGGACTTTAGCCCCCAAAGCATGAGAAAGTAAACTTCTGTTATGTAGCCACTCAGTCTATAGGATTTAGTTATGGTAGCCCAAGCTAACTGAAATGCATTTTGGACACACAATTCAATCCATAGCAATATCTAAAGAAAAATAAGTGGCACCTGCCTAAATTTTGAAGTATTGAAAATAGAACTTACAGAAATGTTTTAAGTGGTATTTAAAAAATGATCATAATTAAAACTGGAATAGACAGATTAACTGATTCCTTCAACAGAATATATGAAGAAATTGAGTGGGTAGTGAAGATGCTATTTCTAGTCACTGAGGATAACATGGCATTACTCTTTGGGTGTTAATTTTTAAAGCTGTCTACCTCACTCCTTACTTCAAGATGAATTTCATATTTTTTAAATGGAGCCATAACAAACTAGGAAAAAATGGATGCATATTTAGAGCCTGGAGTGGAAATAGCTTCTGTAAGCATGGCATGACATTCAAGTCAAAAAAGTTAAATACATTGAGGGCATTATGCTATGTGAAGTAAGTCAGACAAAGGCAAACACAACTGTGAACAGAGACAAGAGGTTGGTGGTTCCAGAGGACGGGGGTGGGCTGGGGAAAATGGGCCCAGATCTCCAGTTACAAAACTTCACGGGGATTGACTGTCCAGAACAGTGACTAGAATTAACAACACTGTATTGACCATTTTCAAGTTGCTAAGACGGTAGATCTTATACATTCTCATCACGAGAAAAAATTTTCTTAGTGTGTGGTGATGGATGTTAACAAGATTTGTCAGGGTCACCACTGCACGATGGTGGATATTGTATTGTCCACCGAAACTAATTTAATGATACATGTCAGCTATATCGCAATATAAATAAATACCATTTCTGTGTACGTAAAATTTTAGGCATCCACATGGAAAACTGTACCGGTAGGATCCTATAAGATTCCAGCAGAGAGAGTAACTGCTGCTTGGGACCAGTCTTCCCACTGAGGAAAGCTAGATAAACTAGACACAATGTCTTTGAATCTGTTTTGAACTTGTGAGAGTCACCATTTTTGAATATGAGGAATTATGGGACTAGGCTAGAGGCAAGGAAAGAATACAAACACAGACACCGGCGTTCAAGGCCACACTTCTGAGAAAGTATCCACTGACTCAAGAGAGATAACGCGTCAGCAGCACTTCTAACAGTCTCACAGAGCTGGAAATAGACGGACAAACTCAGTTCAGACAGCTCAGGGAGGATGAAACTCCTTAAGCCAGTCCCCATGCTTTGGATGAAGACCTGCACGTCACAGGAGTTGGGGAAGTCTGGTGTGAACCAGAAACAGATCACCTCCGCAGAAACTGAAGCCAATCTGTGCCCCACTGAACTCAATGCCTCACTGAACTCACATGATCTGGGGTTATTAGTACCCCTGAGAGAGCGCCCAGAAGCAGAGTGGTGGATATGCTCTCTGGACGTACATCACTGCTTTTCCCTAGCCAGTATCAGGCACCCAGTCAAAACTTGGTATATGAGGATCAAGACATAGAGACTGGAAATCAAGAGAAACTATGAACAGTAGAAGTCCATGAGGAGATTCAGATGATAGAGGAATAAAAGCAGACTTTAAATAGGTGATGTGTGAAAGGGTTTATATGACAAGATTGACAATTTTGTCAGGCAAGTTGAAGCTGTAAAAAAGAACCAAATGGAAATTAACAATAACAAGTAGACATTATTGAGAACTGTCACTTTCCATGCTTTGCATTTCTGAATTGTATGAATTTTTTTAGTACACATAACTGTATTTTGGAATCAGAAAAGAAAACATGGGAAAATTTATCAGTAACAACAGCAAACTAGTGACTTGAAGTCCTTTTCACAGTGGACAGATGCAAACTTTGTCACGTGATATAGGTGGATTTCATTGCTATAGAAAATGTGTTCGTCTCATCATCACCTAAGAGTCTTTTTTTGAAAAGGGGAAAAAAGCTCTTGCTCTAACAGACGGGGGGCTGGTGCGTGAGCTGCACCTTCGCAGCTGTCCATGGTTCTGCCTCATTGAAGGGGGATGTGCTTCAGTGACCCAAAGCCCAGCGCCAGACAAAACCAAGAATTTGTAAAGCAGCAGCATTCTCAATCACCTCCACAGCTGTGAAAACCAACCTACCGGTGGGGCCAGCGTGATTAAATGAAGTAATATGTGTGGAAATGTCTCAAAAAAGAGAAGGGATGGTACAAAGGCAAAATATATTGAAACTTTGGCTATGTGAATTTCCCTGATGATCGAGAAACAGCAACGAGCACTCAGTCATCCCAGAGTCCGTGGAATGGCAATGGTACAAAGTCGTCCAAGCCCAAGGTCCTTCGCATTGATTCTTTACTTTCTGAAAACTCATTTTACACAGCTCTCCTCTCTAGCTGCCGGCCTGCCTGTGGCGGCGCTGTGCTGGGGTCTGATTCCCACTCCATCTGCTCTGCTCAAGTGTAGGCCTAAGGCACTCCACCTAGTGAGATACTCTTAAAAAGGGGATCTTGGGACCTCCCTGGTGGCGCAAGGGGTTAAAGCACAGCACTATGAAGCAATCCACAGCCTCGGCAGCATGAGTTCGATCCCCAGCAGGCCAGGGAGCAACACACAGGGCAAGGCAGACCTCTCCTGACTCACCCGCTGCTCCCCTCAGCAATGTATTTCAGTCAGTCTGCCTGTTCTCCTCCTGCTCTGTCTCTGGTGAATCCTTTCACTCCTGCACACACACACATTTCTGGCCTGCACCCCAGCTCTTGTATGCATAAATAAATAAATCTTTTTTAAAAAAATGTTATCTTAACCTTAGGGTAGCATTTCCCAAAAGTGAGCTCTTTGGGACACTAATGCTCTAATTGTCTTTCAAGTTAAGTCTGGAAACAGCAAGAGGTACCCCCACTTTTAGAAAATGACTGCACTTGGGTATATCATACTCTGAGAAATACAGCCTCCCACAATCACTTGGATTTTTTTAACCCCAAATTTCCCACTTACATGACCAAAGAACCCATCTCTAAGTAAGAGTTACTGATATTACACAGAGCCAATATTGCATGAAGCACTGTTCCAGAAACTCTGCTTTAAAACTAAAATAAAACATGCTAGACTGGCAGTGGGGGCCCAGTGGACTCTGGTTGAGGGTCATGGGTGTTTTGGTGGTGGGCGTGGTGGTGTATGAGGCTTTGGAAGCATGTGAACCTGTGTGGTCATTCACGGCCAGTGTCATAAACCATTGTTACCTCAATAAAATTACAAATTTTTTAAACACTAAAAAATTCTAGGATAGAATGAAATATTGAAAGCAGTTAAGAAGCTAATTTCCAATACTTAAATCCTCATTATACAAAGGTTCATAGGCAAAAGGCTTCAATTTGTCCTTACATGCTTGGAAAGCTCAGTCTTATGATAAACAAATTTTTTTTTGTTTTTAAGTAAATTTTTAGTGAGTTGACATCAGTTATAACAATAAGTTGCTGATGTACAGCATTATATTTTTTTAAATATTTATTTATTTATGCATACAAGAACTAGGGTACAGGCCAGATGCGCAGGAGGTGAGAGGACTCACCAGAGACAGAGTGGGGAACAGAACAGGCAGACTGATGAAATACACTGCTGAGGGAGCAGCGGGCAAGTCAGGAGAGGTCTGCTGCACTATGTGGGTTGCTCCCTGGCCAGGGATCGAACCTGTGCTGCAATGGCTGCGGACAGCCTCATAGATTGTGTCTTAACCCCTTGAGCCACCAGGGAGGTCCCTGTACAGCATTATAATTCTGCATCTGTATATACAACATCATGATCATCACCAAGTCTAGTCTCCATCCCTCAGCAGTTGGCCCTCTTTACCCATTTCATCCACCCCCACTAGCCCCCTTCCCCTCTGATAACCACCAATCTAGTCTCTACATCTAAGGGCTTGTTTTGGTTTTGTTCGTCCATTTGCTTTCTTTATAGTCTATGTATGTATGACAAGATCCAGTATTATTTTTCTTTCTCCACCTGACTTATTTCACTTAGCACAATCCCATCAAGTTCCAACCACTTTCTCACAAAAGGCAAGATTTCATTTTTTATGGCTAAGTAGTATTCCACTATATATATGTATTACATATTGTGTGTATATATACATATGACATGAATTCTATATAGACACATATGTATGTGTGTATACATAATAACCGTCACACACACACACACACACACACTCAACCGTTGTGTAAGCACACTCTGAGACTTTTGCACAATGACAAAATTGCCTAAGGAGACGTTTCTCAGAGCATATCCCCATTGTTAAGTGATGTGTGACTATATACCATGTCCTTTTCATCGATCCATCCATCAATGGACATTTTTTCCACAACTTGGCTATTGTAAATAATGCCAATAGAGGTACAAATATCTTTTTGGATTAACATCTTCATATTCTTTGGGTAAATGCCCAGAAGTGGAATTGCTAGAGCATATGGCAGTTCTACTTTTACTTTGTTGAGCGATCTCCATGCCATTTTCCATGGTGGCTGCGCCAACTGACATTCCCCTCGACAGTGGAGGAGGGTCCCTTCTCTCCACACCGTGCCAACACTTGCCGCTTCCTGTCTTTTTGGTAACAGCCATTCTCACAGGTGTGAGGTGGAATCTCACTCAGGTTTTGTTTAGCATTTCCATCATAATTTGTAATGATGAGCATGTTTTGATATGCCTATTGGCCACCTGTATCACCAATGTTTTGATTCAGAATGTGTTTAAGGCTTTCTCAGTGCCTCAGTCATTGTTACTAAAATAAATCTCTCTCTCTCTCTCCCCTCCCGGCCCCCCTCCACTCACACCCACCCACACCCTCCCCCGGCACACACACAGATTCTTTTCTCTGGGAAAGAGCACAAGGAGCTTCTCACACACACTATGGTTAGGGCAGCGGCCTGGATGTAGAAGGACTGACTTTCATTTATACTGTTGCTGACCTTGGTCAAGTAATTAAAATTCTGTGAGATTCCATTTCTTCATCTCTGAAACAGGGATTATAGTGACAGTTCTTACTTCATAGGGTGGTTATAAAGTTTATCAACAATATAGATAATGGTACTTAGTCCAAAACCAAATCTATCACAGCCTATTATTAAAGCTCTAATTTTGCTGTCAAGCACATTAGAATATAATGAGTTAAGCCAGTGATGCTAATATTTTTTGAATATCTTTTTTTGGAAGGTTACTGAAGGTAGAGAGCATTAAGTTTTCTTGCTAAATATAGATGTTAGAGTTTGGTATGATACATGAGACACATTTCCCTAAAAGAAATAACTGAATTCAGTCAAAACATTTGCTATAGGCCCTATATAAGCAAAGCCATGGAATCATACGACATGCTGTGTGATGGTTAATTTGTAAAAACTGAGATTTCCTGGAGAACAAGAAATTCTACCTCAAGATTGTAACATAGAAATCCTGCCTGAGGTTCCAGTCTGCCAAGCTCCCCTCAAATTTCCCACTTTTTCAAACCTCCAGGCTCCTGCAATCATGTGAGCCAATTCTTTACCATGAATAAACTTCTATCCCTCCCTCTCTCTCTCTCTTGCACTCTCTCACTCTCTCTACACACACATACACACACACACACGCACACACATACATTCTTTTCTCTGGGGAACCCTGACTGATACATTCTGTCAGGGATACAAAGGTGAATTCTGTCTACATTTGATGATTATTTATGCCACCTTTGCAAATAAAATAACTTACTAATTCCTCTTCTTTTTCAGTGCTCTTTATGAAACAGGTATCTTGTAGGGAACATAGACATTAATTTTTCTAATTTTGTCCTCATGATGACCCAAGAAAGTAGTTAGAGCTTAAATTTTAATTTTCAGTTTCTAAGTTGCTTTATAGAACATAAGACCTTAAGAAGGGATTGAGAATATACAAAAAGCAAAGCAGGAAGTAAAGAAGAGTGAAAGCACAAAAAATAAGAGAAAAAGAAATGACTCTAAAAATCTGTTGTCATTTAGTCAGGAAACATTTTTGAATTATCTTGGGATGAGCCTAATTAGCTTTCTCCAAAAAAATTGTGACTTTTGTATGGTGGAAAAGGTACATCTTTCCCTAATTACTCAACCCTCCATGATTCCATAGCATAAACATGGAAATTATTTAAGAATGTACATTGGAAAAATTATGGAATATAATGAGGGTCACAAAGCATAGGTTTGATTTCAGTTCCACATATTACTGGAGCTCATGGGCCTTGGACTCAATTTTGTTTACCCACAATACGTAAAAAAAGACTTAAAGAACTTGGAGAGCTTAGGACAGGATGGGAATGTGTAACAACATGCCGCTGGAGCTGGGGGAGGCACTCAGGGGCTTAGAGATAGGCTTTCACCAAAGACCGCCAGGTGGCCAGCAGGCACCTGACGTGATGCTCAGCTTCACTGACATGTTGGGAAATACTAATCCAAACCACAAGGAGATTTCCCTCCCACTGGTTAGAAATGCTGATTATCAAAAAGTCAAGAAACAACACTTCCGGGAAGGATGTGAAGAAAAAGGAACTTTCTTACAGTGTTGGTAGGAATGCAAATTGGTGCCATCCCCATGGGAAACAGTATGGAGATTCCTCAACATATTACAGATCTTCCATGTAATCCAGTATTTCTGGGTGTTTATCTGAAGAACATGAAAACACTAGTTTGAAAAAATGTTCCCCCCACCACCACCCTTGTATTCACTGCTGCGCTGTTCTCAACAGCCAAGCTATGGAAACAAGCCAAGGACTCATAGACAGATGATTGGATAAAGAAGAGATGAAATATATACATAGATTTCATAGATGCACACACATACAGAAACACATAGATACACACACATGCAACTGTAAAAAAAATCCTGACACCTGCAACATTGCAGATCTTTTTTTTCAAGATTTAAGAGCTGGGGTACAGGCTAGAGGTGCAGGGGCATGAGAGGATTCACCAGAGACAGAGTGGGGAGCAGAACAGGCAGACTGACTGAAACACACTGCTGAGGAGAGCAGTGGGCGAGTCAGGAGAGGTCTGCTATGCCATGTGGGTAGCTCCCTGGCCAGGGATCAAATTTCTGCTGCGATAATGGCTGCAGGCAGCTTCATAGTGCTAATGCTTAACCCCTTGCGCCACCAGGAAGGCCCCTAACATGGACAGGTCTTGAGCAGATTATATTAAGTGAAATAAATCAGAAAAAGAAAAATAAGCACCGTGTATTTTCACTCATTTGTGGAATATAAAGAAACAAAGCAAATGAATAAACAAAGCAAAAACAAAAACAAAGCCTTAGACTGACTTAGTAGAATGGTGGTTACAGAAGTGGGGGGGCAGGGGGGGTTAGAATGGTAAAAGGGACCCTTGGTGGGGGCTGGCTGGTGACTAGACATTTGCTGCTGGTGTAATATACACAGTTGTGGAGAGAGAAACTGTGCAACTGAAGCCAACCCAGTGTCAAAAACCACTATTACATAAATAAATCAACAGGAACTAAAAAGTAGCAAAATACACTATACAGAAAGCATAATCTGCTAAGTGGAATAATAGAAAATGACACTCCCTCTGGTTACATTTCATAAACTGCCAAAAACCAAAGAATGTTTTTCGTATATGCTAATTACAGGCTCCAATGAATTTATTTTGTTGTAGTCAGGAAAGTAAAAACAGCATGTTATAAAGATACATTTAATTGCTATTTTAAAAGTATTTTTTAAAAGCATTTGGTGTTTTACTTCAGTTGGGTTTTTCCCCTCCCTTTCTCTGTATCAGGCCAATTCATTACTTGCTGGAACTCAGACCACAAAGCATTTTTGCCAATTATTTATGTTCTTTCCTTACTTAGGTAAAGTAAATCCCATACTTTCTCAGTGGGGTTAAGGTCAAGACTCAGAGGGGAGCCACTCCTTCCTAATTAGTTCCCCAGACTCCTCTCTCTTTTTTTTCCCCCCTGTAAATGGTCACAACAGTCTAGAAAAATGTTTGGAGTCATAATCCTCCTGATAAATGAATCTCTGATCAAGCAGCTGGTCCCCAGAAGGGACGCCTTGCTGAGCTGCAGTTATGCTGGAGCCGAATGCCCGCCGTTCAAGTCACAGCCCAAGGGCTCGGGAGGAAAATACCTGTGTCTGAGCACCACTGCATGATGAGCTCAGCTGCGAGATTCCTCCTTCTTCTGCCCTCCAAAGCCCTCACCCCAAATAGCAATTTTCTTGTTAGTCAAAGAGAAAAACGCTAATGTGAATGCCCTGGAAGGTCCTCTAGTGCTGACCCAAAAGGGAGCAGGAGAGAAATGCAGTGTGCTCAGAGTGCACAGGCAACTTAATACCCATCCTGGAAATCTTGAAAAGGGATTGCTATTTATATAGTGCACTTAATTTCTGAGCTACTGAATAGTCTTTTATTAATAGTTAGCCACACCATAGTGCCTGTTTGAGAGGTTGCACGTAAAGCTACTCCAAAGGGAGCTATTTATACATAGAGTTATATCTCAGAATAAGAAAAATAGTATACTGGAAAAGAGAAAAAGCTACATTTGAATACTATCAACAATGGCACTATAAAACACACAGACACTGACACACATGCACACAAATTTTTCACCTGCACACACGCTGAATGTTTAGGTTCCAGTGACTTTTCTATAGCCCTTTCAGACGTATTTGCCCTCTCTGGGTGTTCTTGGATAATAAAAACATTGTCTTCTTGCTCCATGTTCCAGTCTTTCCTTTCTTGGTACTGCCAGTAGTGGTATATCAACTATGAAGCTGAGCTGTGCTTTTGCCAAGAGACAATGTTAACTTCCCAGCTGTCAGTCCCTCCATTAAGAAGCATAAATTTTCATGAAACCACCATGACTCTACTTTTACCTTAATTTCACACACACCTCTAGCCTATACCCCAGTTCTTCTATGCAAAAGTAAATAAAATCTTTTTTTTTTAAAAAAAAAGAATCTTTAGTGTGATAAAAACAAACTGTAAATAAAGGAAAAGAAAAGATAGGAGGGAAGACATATACTACTTATACAACCAACAAAATCCAAGCCATAAATTGAGCTTTAAATTGATCTTCAATCTACTTACTTTTGGAAGAAACAAAAATAAATCAACCCCTAAGAAAAGCCATAAAGAAGCCCCACAATTAATTTTCCAAGACAAACAGACAGTTTACAAAGATAGCTGAGCACAAGGAAATAAGGAATTGTAAATCACAATCAACTAAAACCAAACACAGCATGAACAAGCTAGAAATGACTGATTTGATAGAATTTATAGATTATGAACATATACTTAGGTTTAAAGAAATAAAAGGCAAACTTGAATATATTTGCAAAGAAGAGGAACTTATTAAAAATAACTGCAGGTATAAAAATGAACATGTTTATAAAAGTATTTTAACATGAAAATTAAAATAATTGAGATTAAAAACACAATAAACCTTATACAGATGAAAAAAGAATCTGTCAATTAAAAGATAGTCTAGATAATAGTATCCAGAATGCAGTACAGAAAGAAAGAAAAAATAGATGAAATAAAACTTGAGAAGCATATAGGATAAGGTGAAAACATCTAACAAATACCTACTCTTAGTTCTAGAACAGAGTGAAAGAGCAAACAGAGCAGGTGCAATATTTATAATGATAAGGGGTGAGAGTTTTCCCCCAAAACTGATGAAAGACATTCATCCACTGATTCAAGAATCACAATGAATTTCAAACAAGTTAAATGAAAAGAAATCCACATATAGATACATCCTGTGAAAATGCAGAACTTCAGGGCCTCCCTGGTGGCGCAGCGGTTGGGCGCTGGGTTGTGAAGCTGCCCGCAGCCTCTGCAGCGCCGGTTCAATCCCCGGCTACTCCCCGGCCACCGGAGGAGGGTCCCACATGGCGCGCAGACCTCTCCTGCCACCCGCTGCTCCCCTCAGCAGTGTACTTCGGTCCTTCTGCCTGCTCTGCTCCCGCTCTGGCTCTGGTGAATTCTCTCACCCTCCCGCGCTTCTGACTGTACCCAGTGCTTGTATAAATAAATAAAAATAAATCTTTAAAAAAAAAAAAAAAGAAAAAAAAAAGAAAATGCAGAACTTCAAAGACAAAACGTGTCTTAAAATTAGATTAAGGTTAAAAGAGTGATATACTGACTTCCGACTTCTCAACAGCCATAGAAACAAGAAATGGGATCTTCTATGCACCACAAGAATATAACTGCTTCACTAGATTTCTTTTTTTTGTTTGTTTTGTTTTTTTTTGTTTTTTTGTTTTTTTAAAGAGGCACGTATTTTATTTATTTATTTGTTTGTTTGTTTGTTTATACAAGCACTGGGTACAGTCAGAAGCACGGGAGGGTGAGAGAATTCACCAGAGCCAGAGCGGGGAGCAGAGCAGGCAGAAGGACCGAAGGACACTGCTGAGGGGAGCAGCGGGCGGCAGGAGAGGTCTGCGCGCCATGTGGGACCCTCCTCTGGTGGCCGGGGAGCAGCCGGGGATTGAACCAGCGCCGTGGAGGTCGCGGGAAGCTTCGCAACCCAGCGCTCAACCGCTACGCCACCGGGGAGGCCCCGAGCTTCACTAGATTTCTATAGAGCAAGAGAATTTTGTAAAACTAAGGAAATAAAATAAATATTATTTTCAAGCTAACTAAAACGATTTACCACCATTAGAACCATTCTGAATGACATTTTAAAGGATACACATTGAGGAGGAAAATGACCCCCATATGGATTGATATGGAAGAAGAACAAATAAAATAATAAATATGTTGGTGAACAAGTAAATGAATAAAAAAGTTATATAATAATTATAACAATAATATCCTGTGGTGTTTAAAAGGATAGAATTAAAATACATGACAATTATGTCAAAGAAAGAAAGACATAAATGCAATAAAAGTGTTCAGGGCCTTGATGAAGTAGGGTTTATCTCAGGAATTCAAAGTTAGTTTGATGCTATAAAACTAGATAATGTAATACACTGCACTTAAAGATTAATGTATAAAAACTATGACCATCACAACATATGGAGGAAAGACTATAATTCATAGAATTCAGCATTCTTTCATGATTAAAGTAAATCTTTTTAGTAAACTAGAAATAGAAAGGAACTTCCCTGTTTTGATAAAGGAATTGACAGAAAGCAAATATTAGACTTAATGCTAAAAGTTTTCATTTGAAGTTAGGAAGAGAATTCCCACCATCACTGATATTTATTATTGATATATTGGCAATCCTAGTTACCACCAAAACTTAAGAAACAGAAATAGTAATAATAATCCGAAATGAAGAAATAAAACTGCCATCATTGCAGTTGATATAATTACATAAATTGAAAATCCAAAAGAATCATAGCTAGATTCTTAGTTAGTTTCATAGCTAGATTAACTACCAGAGCTATCTGCATTTCTTATCATTTGACTCCTTCCATCAAACCAAACAAGAGAGTCTCAAATTCCTCTCATGTTTTAAGAAGAGTCCAGTCCCTTTAAAGGGCTCATCTGACTACGTCAGGCCTACCCAGTTAATCTCCTGTTCTTAAAGTCAACTGTGCCACTTACCCCAATATAGTTACAGGAGCAAATTTTCCATCAAAGTCATTCACAGGGTATTTACTCATCAAGGGATGACGATCTTGTAGGTCATCTTAAAATTCTGAGTACCACACTAATTTTCCCAATTATTTAAATTTAAAATAAAGGTTGAGTTTTTTTTTTACTTTTTATTTGTGTTTGAGCTCATATTATGGGCTAGATTCTTGACTAGGTAATGCACATTAGCTTATTCAATGTCTTATATTCTGTGAAGCAGTTACTGGTATCATTCCTATCTTATAGATTAAAAACAATGAATTTTTGATTCATGCCATAATTTTCCTAGGGTGTCCAAAATATAAATAGTTGAGTAGATATTCAAACCAAACCCAGTTTGCCTTCAGAGTCCTTTTTAACCACTGGCATAAACTATTTTTGCCAGTGTTCATATTAGGAGAGTATTAAGAAAAAATTCCTCTTACTTTCCTTCCAGCTATGCAAACTGCAGTCTGTTCCCATAACAAATGCTTGTTTTTCTTTCCCTTTTTTTCCATTGTCAAATCTCCTTGAGAGTTTGATTTCCCTGTACATCCATCCTAGTAGTTATCTCATTGAATAATTACATATTTCAATCACAACCTTCTAAATTGCAGTGACAGAATATGATCTCTTTTGAAAGCAAATCTCTCTTATTTTTATTGTTATTTAAAATCTCAAGATATAAAATACAATATTTTAATTCTTAGTTCAATTTTTAGCACCCCAGTCAATTCATTTTACTACCCGTTAATGAGTTGTGACCCACTATTCCAATTACTATTGCTGCATAACAAATCACCCCAAGCTAGTGGCATAAAACAACAACATTTTATTATGTTCAGGGACTCTGTAGGTCAGGAATTTGGGCAGAGCACAGCAGGAGCGGCTGGTTTCTGTTTTGGGGATACAGCTGGAGAGACTCAAATGACTAGAAATGACACAAATGCCTTGGGTCTGGGGAAACTGGAGGATTCTCCACTCGAAGTGGAACCTGTGCTGGAATGACTTGAAGACTTGGGACTGTCCCTGGAGTATCTACATGTAGCCTCTCGTTGTGCCTCGGACATCTCACAGCACAGTGGCTGTGTTCCCAGAGAGACATCCTGAGAAGGTGTGATCAGAAGACTTGCATCCCCAAAGACCCAGGTAGAATCTGCAAGGATAGTATGGTGGAGCCTGGGAAGTCATATGATGTCACCCCTGCAGCATTTTATTAGTTACAGCAAGTCACTAAGGTTGGCCCAGATTCTAGGGGAAGGAAATTACACTCCATTTATCAATGGGGAGTGTCAAGGACACACTGCAGAGGAATAGCTGGGATGGGAGATTGTTGCAGTCTCTTTGGGGAAGATGTAACCAACAACATTCACCTTTTGAAAAATAATCATCTACTGAATAAAGACACATCTTTATGTACAATCTGTTTTGGGTTG
Source organism: Talpa europaea (assembly GCF_964194135.1). Lineage (NCBI taxonomy): Eukaryota > Metazoa > Chordata > Mammalia > Eulipotyphla > Talpidae > Talpa > Talpa europaea. The sequence goes on along the minus strand of NC_140071.1, from coordinate 139,111,671 downwards.
AACTATATGCAAAAAGATGTATGTTGAAGTCCTAATCCCCTAGCATCTGTGACTGAGACCTAACTGGAAATAGGGTCAGTGCAGAAGTAATTACGTTAAGATGAGGTCACTGGGGTGGGCCCTTTATGGATTGTAACTGGTATCCTTATAAGTAGAGAAAAGACACAAAGAAGAAAGCCTTGTGAAGACTCAGAATTGCACAGGGAGAAGACAGCCATAGGCAGAGATTGGAGATGTATGCAGAGACTGGGGTGCTGCTGAGGCCACAAGCCAAGGAATGCCAGAGCCACCAGAAATGGAAAGAAGCAAGGAAGAATTCACCTTGGAATCTTCGGAGGGAGTGTCACCCTGGGGAAATACTGGTTTTTGACTTCTCATCACCAAAATCATGAAAAACCAAATGTCTCTTGTTCTCAGTCACTCAGTTTAGGGTACTTTGTGATGGTAACCTTGGAAAACTAATATACAATCTCTCTTTTTCTTTCGCAAATGTTATATATCCCATTCTACATTTTGCTTGCTTTATTTATAAGTCTTTGTACTTAAGTATATTTAAATGTAAATTTTGCTTTACTTCTTCAAATATCTTCTTTGTATAAAAGCTTGACTATGATTATCAGCTCACTTTCTGAGCACTTTTACCTGAAGAGTGCTAGATTTTTCTCTCCCTGTCCAATTTTTTTCTCTAATTTAATTTCAGGTGATTAGTTAAATGGTTCTCCCTTGACATTTTCTTCTTCCCACTCTAATCAAAACTAGGCAAATTTATACAGATGCAAGTTATAAAACCAGGTCACTTTGGGGACACTTTCTTTAGTCTCCCCATTTTACATCACTTTAAATGAATGAATTCTACATGTTCTATAAAGAGCTGTTGTTTGTGACCCAACTTCTGGTACCAATATCTTCAGTTAAAACACTTTTTTCTGGGCCTCCCCTGGTGGCGCAGCAGTTGAGCACTGGGCTGCGAAGCTGCCCACAGCCTCTGCACCACCAGTGAGGGTCCCACATGGCACAACAGACAACAGACCTCTCCTGCCGCGCCCACTGCTCCCCTCAGCAGTGTATTTCATCAGTCTGCCTGCTCTGCTCCCCACTCTGGCTCTGGTGAATTCTCTCACCCTTCCACACTTCTGACTGTTCCCAGTGCTTGTATAAATAAATAAATAAATCTTTTAAAAAAAAAACAAAACCTAAAAAAATTTAAAAAAAAACACTTTTTTCTACCTTGCAATATAATTAACATATTATATTAGCTTCAGACATACAATGCAATGATTTAACATATGCTTGTATGGCAAAATGATACCCCGCAATAAGTCTAGTCATTATCACAGCTACAGATCTCTTTTTTGTAATGAGAACTTCTACTCCTTTAGCAACTTTCAAATACATAATGTAGTGTTATTAACTACAGTCACCATGTGTATATTACATCCCCATAACTTGTAACTTGAATTTTGTACCTTGTGACCCCCATCATCCATTTTACCCACCACCAACCCTTCCTTCTGGCAACCATCAGTCTATTCTCTGCATCTGCAGCTTATTTTTGGTTTTCTTTCTTTCTCTTTTTTATATTCCACATACAAGTGAAATGTTTCACTGTTTGCCTTTGTCTTTCTTGTTTCATTTAGCAAATGCACTCACGGTCCATCCATGTAGTTGCAGATGACAAGATTGCATTCACTTTTATGGCTGAATAATATTTCAGTGTGTGTGTGTGACATTTTCTTTATTCTGTCATCCATCACTGGACACTGGGCTCTTTCCATATCTTGATTATGATAAATAATATTGCAGTAAACTTAGAAGTACAATTATCTTTTTGAGATAGTGTTTTCATTTTCTCCTGATAAGTGCCCAGAAGTGGAAAGCTCTTCTGATCAAAGTAGTAGAATAGAACTTAAAGCTGACTTACTCATTTATCAGCAGGATGTAAGAGTGTCCTCTAGAAGGAAAGAGTAAGTACAGAGCCAAGCCTCACAGAGGATTTGAAGCGAGACCAACAAACCTACCAGGAAGACAGGGAGTGTCTGTCATATTTACCTCTCTGAGTGTCATTTATTCTACGCTCTCTATTTGGCCTGGTGTTCTCTGCTTCCTTGGCCCTTCCTGGAAGACCTCAGCTCCCAGGCTTACGTGACCGAAATTCCAATGGCAAGCAGAGGTGACTTCTCCGACTCCAAATCCAGATTCCACATCACTTATTGAGAGAATCTGATGGGCTCAGTTTGGTCCAGGCTTTTGTTCCAGATCTCAACTGCTGGAGCCTGGGCAGGCGGCTAGACAGAGAGCTTTGCAGGGGAGGACACTTGTCTGGAAAGAATGAGGGAAGATGGTTTAAATTGCTAGTCCATGGGAACAACCTGACACATTTCCCTTTAGACTTTCCTGTCCTTCACATGTTGTTTCAGGGTCAGGCCTGGGGAATAAAGAAGAGAGGGCAATGGACTATGGTGGAGGATTATGGGTGAGTGGGATGCATCTGAAGAGGTCTGAGCCTGTACCCCTGAACCATATACAGTGTTGCACACCAAGGTTGCCTCAATAAAAGTAAACACAATTGTTTAAAAAGTTATGTTTCAACCTTCTTTCTTCCCTTCTCTCCCTTTTGTCACTTTCTTCTAGGCAGACCCATCTTTCCGTCTTGGAGATTTCCCTTAAAACTTCAGCTTGGGGGCCTCCCCTGGTGGCACAGCAGTTGAGCGCTGGGCTGTGAAGCTGCCCGCAGCCTCTGCAGCACCGGTTCGATGCCCGGCTGCTCCCAGGCCTCCGGAGGAGGGTCCCACGTGGCGCGCAGACCTCTCCTGCCTCCTGCTGCTCCCCTCAGCAGTGTACTTCGGTCCTTCTGCCTGCTCTGCTCCCCGCTCTGGCTCTGGTGAATTCTCTCACCCTCCCGCGCTTCTGACTGTACCCAGTGCTTGTATAAATAAATAAATAAATCTTTAAAAAAAAAAACCAAAAACAAAACTTTAGCTTGGGGCCTCCCTGGTGGTACAAGGGGTTAAGTCTCAGCACTATGAAGCTATCAGTAGCCACTGCAGCACGAGTTCGATCCCCAGCCAGGGAGATGACCCACATGGTGCAGCAGACCTCTCCTGACTCGCCCACTTTTCCCCTCAGCCATGTATTCAGTACATCCCCCTGTTCTACTCCCCATTCTGTCTCTGGGGAATCCTCTCTCTCTCACACACACACACACACACACCCGCACCTCTGGCCTGCAGCCCAGCTCTTGTATGCATAAATAAAGAAAATAAACCTAAAAAAAAAAAAAAAAAAAAAAAAACTTGAGCTTGCTCTTCTTCTTCTGGTGCCAACCTCCAGATTGGCGTTAAGTGGGCAGGGATGGTGACAGCGCATCACGCTTATCATTGCGTTATCCCTAAAAGACAGTCCTAAGCTGAAAAGGAATTCTGGTGAATAAAATTTCTCCCTCCAAACGACATTTTGCAGCACTATTTCCAACAGCAAGGACATGGAAACAGCCTAAATGTTTCCCAGCCAAGGAGAGAAAAATACTATTCAGCCACGAGGGGAGAGGAAACGCAGCCATTTACAGTAAAATGGAGGGAGTCTGAGGTGATTGTGGGCAGTAAAGCCAAGCAGAGTGACCAAACACTGCACGTTTTCACAACAAATGATTTAACAAAGTAAAATATTTAGGAAAAACTTAAGAGACAGCAATAAATGTAGGGAAGACGCTGAGGTAAACAGGGAGGGGAAGGGAGAAAGGGACAAGGAGGTATACGCGATGGTGGGAGGGGAAAAGCAAAAGCAACATCACACGTGTATCCGCAGCTCCACGTGACACATGCACACCTTTTATCACAGCTTCGAGTAACATTCGTTTCCTTACCCTTGACATGTGTCCTCTCTCTGCTCAGAAAATGATTTGAAGCAGCTCCCCCAGCTCTTTGTCTCCTTCTTGGTCCCTTCTGCCTTTTCTGTGCCTTTTCTTGCACACGTCATGCCATGCACTTGGCCTTGAATCTTCAGACCCAGTCCTGGCACCCACAGGAATCACTGGTCTGTGGTCACGCCCGGCTCTGAACATCCTTTCTGGTCCTGCCTCTGAGCTGTCAGGTCCATCTCTGGGGGAAGATCGACAGGAGCCAGCTGGCATCCTGGACTGGGTTTCCTGGCCACAGGCTGAGAGAGCTGCCGGCAGAAGGTTTTGGGGGCATGTTCTTGATGCGATGCTCCTAAGGAAGTCAGATGAGGCCAAGTGAGAAGCTGACCTCAGTGCAGGAGCACCTGAGGCCTCAGCTCACCTCATAAGGCCCCATAGAGCCTAGAGCCAGAGGGCTCCTCAGAGTTGCCCCAAATTGAAGCAAATACCCAGGTCTTTGTTTTCCTGAACCAGCCAATAAGCAGCCATGAGAGGTTCTCAGGGAAGAGGCGTAACCTTGGCCAAGGCAGTTTCCCCTCACTGCCATAGGATTCGGCAGGAGCTGTCAGACCCCAGCCTCCATCACGGGGGGAGGCACTGACCATGAACAGAGAATGTGGGCAGAGTGGGAGAGCAGCCTGTGTGTGTGTGTGTGTGTATGTGTGTGTGTGTAGACTTGGGGCTTTGGCCCTGGCTTTGCTAAGACTGTGTCTCCTTAGGTCACTTTATCTCCTTGGGCCTGGTGGCCTCCATTAGGAAAGATTTTGGCGCAGCTGACAGGTATTTACTCTAGATCAAATGTCCCAGGTGTACATAAAGAAGGGGCATAGGATGTGGTTATAAGAATAAAACACTCAATGCTTGGGAGGTGCTTCATAGTAAGGATTTACAAGCCCCAACTAAAAAGTATGAGGTGTATCTCATGTACTGGGATGGAAAGCTCTGCAATGATATCACACAGGGAAGCAAGGCAGCTGGTCAGGAGCTCCAGTGCGATCCATCTCTGCAGGAAATGAATCCTCAAAACGAAAGGACCGACCTTGACTGGAAGGCTCAACGCCACAGGCAGGCCACAGATACATCAACAATTACCCTCCGAAGCTTCTAGGAGGGGCAGCAGCTAAGGGGGAAGGGACAGTGAATTTTTCCACTTTTATAACATGTATTTTTAATAGTCACATAGTATATGTGTAACTTGAAAGAAAAAAATATGGAGTAGGGGCCTCCCCGGTGGCGCAGCGGTTGAGCGCTGGGTTGCGAAGCTGCCCGCAGCCTCTGCAGTGCCGGTTCGATCCCCGGCTGCTCCCCGGCCACCAGAGGAGGGTCCCACATGGCGCGCAGACCTCTCCTGCCGCCCGCTGCTCCCCTCAGCAGTGTCCTTCGGTCCTTCTGCCTGCTCTGCTCCCCGCTCTGGCTCTGGTGAATTCTCTCACCCTCTCACGCTTCTGACTGTACCCAGTGCTTGTATAAATAAATAAATAAATGAATAAATAAATCTTAAAAAAAAAAAATATGGAGTAGATTAAAATATGGGGACTAAGTGTGAGCCACCAAATACCAGCTCTGAAATTCCATCATGAAGGCCACTCTGTTTTTCATTCCATTTCCCTTCCTTTGACAGTCACCCACCAAAATATTGGTAATCCTAACAAGACAGGAGTTGACGTTGGCAGCAGGTCCATCCTGAAGTCAAGAAATCAGAAATGGAAATATTCTCAAAAGTGTCTGCTTTTCAACCGGATGGTCTCACTCATAGCAGGAATCTAGAAAACTTAAATAAGGGACCAGGAAAATGAATAACTATAAGAAAGAAAATATTAAAATCAACAAACAACTATGAACCAGAGACACTCTATGGGTGGTGGGGGGCGGGAAAAGGAGGGATTAGGGTCAAAATAAGGGGTTGTAATTGTATGGGGAATATAAAAATAAAATTAAAATACATACATACATACATACATACATTACCAATAATAAAAAAAGTGTCTGCTTTTCAAATTGAAATATATTATCTAAGGAAACCTTCGGAGCCATTTGTAGGCTGTGTCTTCTCTAACTTCATAATCTCAATTGAGTAAAAGCAGCAACAGCAAGAGCGATCCTAAAAGTGGAGCAGCTTCAAACAGACATTAGCCAATGTTTCACTACAGAAAGGAAAGTTAGCCCCCCAAAATGTGATAACTATCTTGGAATCCATAACCTTTAAACACGTATGTGTTGTTATCATAAGGCGTTCTTGATGTCCACCATTTTAAAAACGAGCTGTTGAAATGCTGAAGTTCAAATAACTGCTTCCCATGATCCCTTAAAGTACCCCAAAAGTAAAACCTTTTGAAGAAAGATTCTACGCACACACCAAATAATATTTACAACTTGTAAATGCTAAAGCCCTGTAATACTTACACAGGCACAGTGCTGAAATTCACCCTAACCGCATGGATAATACACAGAACACTGAAAGGCTCTCCAGAAATTCTGTCGAAGAAGGCATGGCTGTCTCCTCTCTTTCTGCCAGAATGGGAATGTTGGGGGTGGGGGCAGCTCTGGGGGGAGACTCCTTAAAGTGAAGAAAAGGGTCAGACCCAATTAAAACTGCAAAGGAAACTTTGAAAGGACCAACGCCATTAGCCCAATCTGGAATGTGGCCAAAACACCGGGTAATACTTCAACTCCAAGAAAAAGTGCCAGGGGGGTATTTAACAACTGCAGGTGGCCGAATGCTTTCTCCTAAGTCTCATCAGAAAAGTCATTTAGAGCAACAATATTCACCAAGGTCAAATAATACGACTTGACAAACTGCATATTCGATTACTGTGTTTGGGCTGCAGCATCTGTCAGCTAGCAACTGCAACTGCTCCTCTATGGGACAATGGGTGGAGAACTGTAATGCTTCTGTTTGTAAGCAAGGATAGAGCACAGGAAACATGGGAACGAACTTAAGCTGGCATTGGGCTTGCCTTAAATGAAGTACCGATGATCATTTTGGCCAATAAACTAAACCCTGAGACATGCGTGCTTTGAATCGCCACTCTGGGTTTTGGAAATCTTGGAGAAATTTAAACTCAGATTTTATTTTCCTCACTATTTGCTCATTTTATATGACTTATATATCAGTTTTATATTTTCTATAACTTGCATGAGAATGAATTTGCCAACTCTAACAAATGCATCAATGCAGGTTGTGAAATAATATACAATACACTTTCTTATTTCTTAATTTATTTTTCTTTTTATCTCTTTGTTTCCTTTCAGACCTACCTCCCTCCCACCCTCCCTCCCTCTATTCCCCTCTCCACCCACCCCCCCAGGGTTATAAGAGAAACATTTTGTTAACTGTGATATAAATGCGATGGAAAATGCAGACCTGTTAAGTGACATAACACATCCTTTCTTGAATCCTGCAAAGGATATTATGTGAGCAAATGCACATAGTGAAACTGAAAAAAGGTCCAGCTTTAAAATGTTGAATGTTTGAGAGCTCTGCTTTTACCTGCTGTGATTTAAAAGGCTAGAGGCCTCATTTGAGCCACTAAAATTCAAAGTGACAGAAACCTACAAATTTTTATTGCTGTGCATTTAATAAAATTTACATTTACAAGCTGTCAGTTTGAAATGTTGAATAACTGGTACTTTCACATTCAGACTAGCAGATTAGGCTCTATTGAGGGTTCATTACTACCTACTTACCCGTTCCTTAAATACTCAAGAATAATCCTTCAATCTATGACTTTTGATATCTCTTAATTCAACACTGCACAAAAACACCATTGAGTTTGCAATAAGGTCAACAAAAGGAATTTATTGTGCTCCCATAAAGCAAGGCGCAATTAAGAGCCCCCTTTCTGCTTGTTTTAATGTGCTAATACGAGAACATTAGAACCAAGAAATTGCTAGGTGTCTGTAGCAGCTGCCTAGGTTTTGGTAATTTACTTACTCAATTATGTCTACTCTCTTAAATCCACAACACTGGTGGGTGGTAATTTAGAGGGATCATAAAAAAACATAGAGTAGGAAACGCCTTTAATGCATGTTTTATGTGCATCTTGGGTAACATTTTTTTTGTTTGTTTGCTTTTGAGCACAAGAATTAAAGATTGTAACTTTAGGAAACACAGCACAAAATAAACGTGCCTGGGTTTCAGACACCCCTAAAAATTATGAGATGTCTAATAATCCCATGATTATGTGGTCTGTTCTGCAAAAGAATATTGAAACAAATGTTTGACTCAGTATTACAAAAACAGATTATCTAATGGCTTCCAAGAGGGAAATATGAGAAAGGCTGTTCATGAAGTTCCTTAATAGTAATAAATTATACACACTTCCTTATTCTCCACGTAAACGGAGGACAGAGAGAAAAGAACAGGCAGGATGTGCTTCCTCACGGCATCTCTGCTAGCTGCTCGCCGTCCATTTGAATCCCATATTCTTTTCAAATAACTCCAGAAGAATGCCCATTACCTGTATCTCATTTTTCTTAATAGTCAAAGAAGCTTTACCCGCCAACCTCAAGGTCTTAAATTTTAGGATAAATGGATATTGTATGCAAGTCAGAACACTCACCAGGAATAAAGGCCCGACGTGGGAAAATTCACTTTGATTTTGCCATTATTCAAATATGAAAAATTAAAGAACTGAACAAACCGCAAATTATGGACTTAACCTTGACAACTTGGATGACCTAATTTTAAATTTTATTTAAATTCTCTCTATGATTGTGAAGTTCATATAAAAGGACCCACGTCATAACATGTTGATGTGAATTGAGCTTTGGAGAAGAAAGAGGTTAAGTGATTTTCTTCGAATGTCTAAACCTATGTAGTATTCACCTTTCATTTTCTTTTCAATGTAAGTCTTGCAAAATGTCTTCGATTAATCAGCTAATCTCCATTTTACAAAAATTGCATAAGAGTTTACAAATATTAGCCTACCAGTTTAGATTACAAATTAGAGATCCTGAAATTTCCTCCTTGGAACTCTTCGCCTACTCTAAGACAATGTGGCATGATTAAAAACTAAGGGAGAGAAAAATACCCTATTTTGTAGAATTACCTTTAACCATTGTATTTGAAATCATTTTCAACTTTTGCCCCTAAAAGTCTTTTTCATTTTGGCCTCAAGGGAATCGCAGTTATAAAATACTATACCCAACTAAGTCTATGCAATACCATGTTCAGTAACGTAGGTAGCTTTCTTTCTAAAGCAATTTGTACCTTATTTTTCTTTTCAGTTGCCAGGAGTGAATTAAATAGCTAGGAAGGGAGCCTGTGAAATTTTGTTTTTAAAATGAAAAGTGAAACCAGAAAATGGCTGAGAGGCTGCAGAATGACAAAAGAATATGTAAAAATTATCTTTTCTCTTATTTCCCTAAAATGAAGTCACTGGCACTGTGTGAAGTTCACAGAAATAGCCTCTATGTGAATTCTGCATTCATGATACTAACTGCACTACTTGATTCTGCATTAATAAGTCTGTTCTGAAAGGGAATGTCCCATTCAGAAAATGTGGACAAAAATAATACCATAATACAGTAAAATAATTTCGCCTCTTTGATAAACTGACAATGCAATGACTTTACGATAAACAAAGCAACAACATATCTAAGATAACAAAAAACATTGATCTACTACAGTTTAGGGTTAAAAAAGGGATTTTTTTTACCTCATTCATTAGCTCAGAGCAAGCTCAGGCCGAATGTGATTATTTTCAGGCTTACTCTTTCTCAGACTCTTAGTTTCAATGTCTATTTAAATCTAGGTTTATTGTTACGCTGTCTGAAGGTCTGTATTAATTGACTGGTTGTCTTCGAGATAACTGAACTCTAAGTAACTAAAATAACACCAATATTAATATAATTGTATTTACTAACCTCTCGCTGCCTGGCATAAGTGTTGGAATTACAAGTCAGACAGGGCTGAGCTGCAATCTTCAAGAAAATTGCTTTAAATTGGCCTTCATTAGTGCTCACACCACTGAAAACAACCCCAGTGCATGCTTTCTGGAAGGTAAGCCAGTAGCAATATCTCCCTATTAAAAAGGCAGCACATTAACCTGCTCAATCAGCATTCACCGCATTCTATAAACACTATTAAATAAAGAATCTTCAACCACAAAATAATTTTGCTATTTCTAGTCATGGAGACTATTGGGAACAAATTTTAAATTCCTATTGTCAATGGCATGTACATTAATAACCAATTAACTGTCCTAATTTTAGATTGTAACTGAACTTTTAAATTTCTTTTCTAGAATGTTGTTCCAGGGTTATAAAGAAAAAAAAGGCAGGAACACTTAGTAACAAAGAATAAAGAAGTTAAAATGTTAATTGGAAATGCAACGTATTTAGATACCAACACCAAGAGGAAAATACATTTCCAAAGTGAAGAAAAAATTCTGCTGTTTCATAGCTTTGCTTTGAAGACATGCTCTTTCTTGACATCTGCATAGTAAAAAGGAGTTTAATTTCCTTGGTCAACTATCCTTTCTGAAAATCCTGCATTGGCAGACTTAGAAATGGAAGGAATGTTTCCTGGGGATTAATTCAGAACTCTTCTTAACACTCAAAATGCTGAATAACTTCAGTACACAAGCCAGGGAATTTGGCCCTTGGAGTTACACTTTTTAGCAAACAAATGTTAAAGAAAATGTTCTCAACAGAAAGAGGCCACATGAAATCTATCAGATGTATGAGGTTGTCTGATATGAAACTGACATCCATCTTCACTCCCTCGGTGGAACTCCCTCTGGGTTACAGCTTGAAAATGTTCCAGCATTTCATCCTTTATATTGGTATTTCCATTTCTGAACTTTACCACTGGTTTTGTTCCAAAAAATAACATTTCAAAACAGAACAGTAAAGTAAAACATTTTAGGCCTAGCAAATAAGACCACCTTCTTGAAAACCAAGTCATTTTTCTCAAAGTCTAAGTTCATAGCCAATTCTACCATTTCAACTGAACTATTTAGTTTAGTAAACATTTTTCAAACACGGGTTTCTGTGAATTCATGTCTGTTTGGTGAACCCTGGTGATTCATGTCTCTGAAAGGGTACAGTTTAGCATGGTGGCTAAAATTTGCATCTTAAAGTCAACTGATACCAGTTTCACCATTTACTGTCGGTTTGACTGTAAGGAAGTTACTTACACTGGCTTAGGCTCAACTGTCTCATCAGTTAAATGAGGATAATAACAAAGATTCTCGTAAGAGGGAAATTAAATAATGTTGGTAAGCTCTCCAACATGGGACCTGGTACCTGAAAATTCCTCATCAGTAGTAGCTATTATCTTCATGTTTGATTTGCCAAATTTTTTCATTAAATGTTGGTTTTACAATAAAACCTAATGATTGAGCAGATCTTTTAAAACTTTACCAATATTCAGCTCATATCCCAGTAGATCCATCACAGACTGCCTATACGCAACAGATAAAATATGTAAATATGGGTCATTCATTTAAAAAAAAATGCCAACTTCCCCTCCCAGCTATCTGTTCCTGGAAACAGGACTTTAAAATGACAAATGGCATTTTTCACTTTTCTTCAAAACCTGCTACCATCTTAAAAATTATTTGTAGTCTTCTCCTTTTGGGCCATTGGTATGTGAACCAAATTGTATTATTTTAATTGTATTTATTTTAGGATTTATCTTGAAGCTGACTATAAATTTTCTTTCCATAGTCTACTACCAAGTAATTTTCAAGCCTTGCTCTTTATTCTAATTCCAAGTGTAGGCAAGCTACACTTTTGCTAAATTCTTTTTTAACGAAGAAAAAAATATATGGAAGGTAGGTGTTGTACAGCCTTGTTCCCCTTCAAAAGCACGTGCTTTTTCAATATAGGTAATATAAATTAATTTGCTTCCATTGTAACCTCCATCAGGACCTACAATTATTTATTTCTATGCCAATTGGCCTGGTCTTTACTAAGTAACCACTTTCTAGGGATCTAATTCTCCTTTTAAAAGGATTTTCAGTTTTATGATGGTGAATACAAAAAAATGTAGAAACCCAAGGTAAAAAGCCACAGGTGGCTCAATATCTGTGTGGGTGAGAGTTCACACTCATTTGCACTAGGGAAGAGGACTGGGCACAGCAGTGACACAGGAACGGGCATTTCATGTAGTTTCATATGTGGCAGATCAGGTTGAGAGAACAGTCCAGGCAAAACCAGGCTCCCCAAAAACAATGTCTAATGTAATGATGGACTTGCCATGGGGTCTCTGCAGGGGGCTTGCCACGCCCAGTTTCAGGAGGACTCAGGAGTTTCCTCCTGGGCCAGATGGCTGTGGGCTGCAGCTCAGGTTCACCATATAGGACAACACAGATTTCTCCAGCGGATGCTCAAGCAGGCCTTTTCTTACTGCCTCCCTCCAGCCACAGGGGTGGATCTGTGGAAGCCAATGGGGGTTCAGACACATGAGTCTGTGCAAAGCAAACCATTCAGCCTAACCAGGCCCATAAAAGCCAGGAAATGAACAAGTTCAAGTTCTCATAGTGTGTTAATGTGCCCACAAATGTACCTACTTTATACATTTAACAGCTCATGTAGTAATGAAAAATGCCATGTAGAACATACAGCTATGTGCAAGGGGTGGGAGGGTAATTAATATGCCTATATGTGCTCCTTAATTGTTTCATTCCTATATTTTTGGTGAATGTAACACTGCACAATTCTATATAAATAGTTTATATTTTATATGGAATTCCACGTAAAAGAAACCAAGGGATAACGATGAATAAGGGGAAATTCTAATGGTATTCTTAATGAATTTCACTAGCTCCCTATTTTGCCTTTTTTTCTCCTATGAGCTAAGAATCTATGGACACAGAAATTTCCATCCCCACCAGGTCACCTGGCAAGCCGATAAAGACTTCACAAAAGAGAAAGAACAGATTTGGGGAATGAACATTTCACATTTTCAGCCACTTCTCAGCCAAGCCACCTTAGTAAAACAGCCAGATATCAAGCATGGCGTTTTGAGGTTTGCATTGTCAGCTTGAACGCTGGGGAAGTCTACGGGAAAGCTGACTTTTAAAGACTTCACTATTTCTAGGGAGGTCTGGTTTGGGTTGTTTTTCTAGGAGAACGCAAAAGCCAGCGGAGATGTTTTTCCACCAATTTTTCATGAGCATCGAAGCTAAAGGGGGGAAGGGTTGGCCAAAGGTGGAAGGGTGGAAGGAACTGGTTTTTTCTTTGGGGGAAGGAAAGAAGCAGCCACCGCAAATCATTCACCTGGACAGGTGAAGACTAGCAAACACTGTTTGCTTGTGAATCCCTGACAACTTCATTGCCGTCCACCCAAGGGAGGAGCAGAGCCTCTCGCTTCATTTCAGACGGGCAAGGAAAGCGCTTTGAGACCCGAGCTGGGGAGGGCACGTTCCAGGTGTGGGTTCGGCTCTGGGCGCGCCAGAGGCCTCCGCAGGTGGCTCGCCTTGGCAGCAGGGCCCGGCACAAACCCGCCTCCTTGGGAAGCCTGACGTGACCCCCGCCCGGGCTGGCAGGAAGCGACGCCCCTGTTCTCGGGAGGAGAATGCGGCCTGGCAGGGTGGGTGGCTGCGGGGCCCGGTTTGCTCCAGCGCTTCGGGGCAAACCGCTGCCATGCAAGGCCAGAGTTAGGAAAAATGCGACCCCCCACGCTCCCCAGCTGCGGGATCGCCTCCCACCCTCCGACACCCCAGGCAAACAGAGGCCTTGTCCGGGCTGCTGAGGCTGCGGCCACGGCCCTCCCGGAGCTGCGCAAAGGCGGCTCCCTCCCCTGCTGGCACCTGGGGGCCGGCGCTGCCCGGGGTCGCGCCCGGTGTGCGCCAGGAGGCCCGAAAGCTGCTGGAAGGCCAGGAAGGGCCCGGGAAACAGCCTGAGGTGCCCAGGGAACGCTGCGCGCTGAGTGGAGCAGCGGCCTCGCGGGAGGAGCCCCGGCCCAGGCCTGATGCCACTGCTCAGCTGCCACCTCCGTGCGAGCAGGTCTCAGGCTATCCGCCCCCCAACCCCACCCACAGCGCCGCCCAAGACACGCCGACGGGATCCAGGCCAGACCCCGGGCCCCCCACCGCCCTGCAGCCCCGTCTTCCCGTGTGGTCCCCGAACCTCGGGCACCCCAACATCCTGGGGGGGGGGGAATGCAGACCTTGGGCCCCCGTCACGCAGGAAACCGTGCGCGCGCCCCCCTGAATTTGCGTTTGGGAAGCGCGCGCCCGGCCCTTCCAGGCTTTGTCCGCAGCGGGGTAGCCGCGACCCGCCGGGCCTGAGACACCGGAGCCCGCGGCGCGGGAGAGGGCGGCACCCCGAGCGCGCGGGGACCGGCCCTGCGCGGGGGACCTGGCGGGTGCGGGCGGCGTTCCCGCTGGAGCCAGGCGGCCAGGATTCCGCAGATGCCCCTTCGTGCCCCCGCCCACCTGAGTGGACACCCAGCCCATCAGGCCTCCAACCCCAAGGCTGCTTTCGGGGGGAGCCTCGGTGGTGGCTGGCGCGAGCGGGAAGCGCGCAGCGTGGAGCGCAAAGGCGGGCAGCGGCCAGCCCCACCGCCCCAGGCCTCTGCCCAGCCCGAGCAAAGCGGGGGGCGCGGGGCGCGATGGTCTGACTGGTGCCTGCGCAGCCAGGCCTGAAAATCTCCTCGAAAGCCGGGGCTGCACCCCTCGACCTCAAACCACTCCAACTTACTCCTTTGCATCCCACCCGCGCAGCGCTTCCATCCTCAGCGGGGTGCCACCCACTCCCGCTGCTCCGGCTGCTTCATGCACCCCTTCCTAGGTGCCCGGGGGACGAGGGACAGAAAGGGCTCGCTGAGGCCACCGGACACCCCCTTCTGCTCCCCGACCCCTCGCCAAACACACACTCTCTGGCTCGTGAGCGTCGCCCTCGCCCTCGTGTGCCCCGCACGGGTCTGGTGTTTGGGGAAGAGAAGTAGCAAGTCTGAAAGGGATGAAAAGGGGTGACCTTCCACTGCTGCGCTCCAAGAGGCAAACCTAATTGAGGGCCCCAAGAATCCTCAGAGCGCAGAGCATCGAATTCAATCAACCCTTCGTCCGCAGGCGAAATGGAGCGGATAAACCGCCGACCCTTTTGCGCTGCTGGGAACCAGAGGAGCCGGGTGTTGAAAGCGGGGTGCGTCGGCCCAGTGGCCCAGGGTCACACGATAACTGTCCGCGAGCCCAGCCGGTCCCTGGGGAGAAGACGCGCCAGCTCGGCCTCCGCGCCCCTCCGGGCAGGTTGGCCCAACAATTTGGCCTGCTCGTTGGGAACACAGGACAATCGCGTCCTCTTTCCACAAATATTCAGAGGCGCCCACCAGCAGCCGGGCCCCCTCCGGGGCCCCAGGGACACTGCAGAAAGAGCAGAAAGATGTGGCTAGCGACGGGAGCTGTGGACATTCAGATCCAGGCCCCACCGCTTGGTGAGCTGCAGGACCAGGGCGTGCAGTCGCGTGTGCCTCGTCCTTTTCATTGTGAGCTGGGGCCGGTGAGCGCAGCTCTTGCAGAGATTGGATGTGACCAATTACCTGATGGCCAAGGCAGCTTGTCAAGGTGACAGCGGCCTGTGGAAAGCTCACAGAGCGCCAGCCGTCGCTCTCGGCTGTCAGAATCCTGCTTTGAGTGCAGCGTGCTGTCCCCAGTCTCACTGAACACCGTTCGCTAAGGACCCGAGGGAAGGGATGCAGCCGCGCAGAACGCGCGCACCCGGGACTCCCGAAGCCGGGACTGGTGCCGCCCTCCGCCTCCGTGAACCCCAGAAGGCTAAGCTCAGAGATGGGGTTTGCTCTGCTCCCAGCCCTCAGGGTCCTGGCTGAGCGCCCGGGCGGCCCAGCAGCGCGAGGCCCTGGTGACGCCGACCACGTGCCCCAGACCCGGCACCAGCGCGGAGCGAGCGGCGCAGGGAAGCTGCAGGTGCCCCGCGACCGGCCAGTCTGCAGCGCTGAAGCTGGGCACTGCGGAGAGGGACGGCAAGCGGCAAGAGACCCCCAAATGCACCTCCTGGATTGAACCCCTGGAATAGCTTCAGATATGAAGATCATTCCAGCAGAAAAGATCGCCGAGCCTTATGATCTACTTAGTGAAATGGACAGCAGTGGCACCACCGGCCTTCCAGAAAGGCTTAAAAAGGCACTTGAGTCTTCTTGTAAATATGTCCCAGAAGGTGCTGCTTAGGCCCTTTAATTTCAGGCATTTGTGATCCAGCTCAATAACAGGGGACTCCATTTTTCCTGGTACTCCCGTGCTAGGCACACTGCCAACCATATTATGTGTTCTAGTTCCAAATCTACGAAATTAATGTTGAAGCCAGAGGATCTTAGTCACTGCCTGCAGCCGTAAGTAGTTCATAAAGAGTGAGGGATCAAGATTTCTGATCTGGATGGTCTCCCAGAGGAGGGCTGGTGGACTCAAAATGAAGTCTACCCTTCCACTGGTATTATCCGAAAGACTAGAAAGTGCCCCCCCATCTCTCAATCAGGCTTTAATCCGGCTTGTCTGCTGCACCCACCGCCCTGGGGAATTACAGACAGCATTAGCATAGCTATTCACCCTTTTTGAGTGGGTGAGGCAGCTGTGGGCAACTCAAACATTGTGCCAATGGGTCCCACACTGCCAGCCTAAACCAGGAGCCTGTTTGTTCCGCCAGAGCAGCGGACAAGCTTCTAACTGTCCCAAACACCAGAGCCCATCCTGCTAGGAAATTCTGAGTCTACCCTGCTAAGTGGATGTTGTTACCCTCCTTGGAGAGGTGGCAGCCGGCTCAAAGAAGCTGTGAGTGGTGCAAGACCACCCAAGTGTGGGTGGCTACATCCATCTAGAACGCAGATCATCCCTGAAGTCCTTGTCCTCAAGGTAACACACTCAGGCTCCAGAGCATAACCAATGATGTCACCTCTAGACAGTGCCAGTGTCCATATGGGCCGTTCTTATACAGTGATGTGAAAGATGCAGCTCTCAAGTTGAACTCTTACTGAGTGTTAGGCACTGAGATAAATGCTTTAAATTTATCTTTTTAAAATTCATTTACACAGGAGAAACTGGGGCTCAGAGATTAAGTATCTGTTACTTTAAAGGTACACTTGGCTAGTACGTGGCAAAGCTGAAATGGACGGCCAAGTCACCCTCCAAAGTGTCATTTGAAGCAACATTTTAAAACCATCTCTCCGCAGGGTTCTTTCATGCTGCACTGGTTTATAATGATCTCTGCATTTGTTTAAATCCAGGCAAGATCTGTTGCCATGAGCCGTGCATCACGTCTTTAAACATAGCTCGCGTGTACTGATTACTCACTACATGCCAACCAGCAGTCATTGGGCACTGATCACCTGCTCAGCTATGCGAGCAGCCATTCGCAAGTGTTAACTCATTTAATGCTCAGCAAAACCCCATGAAGTAGGTTCTACTGCTACCCCAATCAACACAGGAGCAAACAGAGGCCCGATGTGAAAGGGAGCGTTCGGTGACCTCTCTGGTGGCCTGGCTGCAAGGGAGTCTATATTGGACCCCAAAATGGAGAATCCAGGGCCTCCCCGGTGGCGCAGCGGTTGAGCGCTGGGTTGCGAAGCTGCCCGCAGCCTCTGCAGCGCCGGTTCGATCCCCGGCTGCTCCCCGGCCACCGGAGGAGGGTCCCACATGGCACGCAGACCTCTCCTGCCGCCCGCTGCTCCCCTCAGCAGTGTACTTCGGTCCCTCTGGTCCCTCTGCCTGCTCTGCTCCCTGCTCTGGCTCTGGTGAATTCTCTCACCCTCCCGTGCTTCTGACTGTACCCAGTGCTTGTATAAATAAACAGATAAATCTTTAAAAAAAAAAAAAGAACAATTTAACAAAATGGAGAATCCCTTTGCTCAGAGGTCACGGCTCCAGTATCTACCTTAGGGCTTGTGCCCAATTTATTCGCTGGCAAGCCCTCTGTCGTGGGGTTTCTCTGCTGAGATAAAAGTCAAGTCACCTGAAGGGAAGTGGTGGGCGGTGGGGGGGGGGGGCTCTCCCCAGGCTTGGTCGGCCTCAGTCTCCACAGTAAACCCAGGTGTCAAAACCACTCTTGAGGTTTTGAGGCTTGCAAATTCTGCCCGGAACCTGGACTAGAGGTGGGGGGATGGCCACTACTTCCTCAGCAGGGAGAAAGCAACTCCTTCTCGGCACACTACCGCTCACTGTGGCACCATCCTTCCCCGTGCCTAGCCTTGAGGAAGGTGGCAGCGGAATCCCCTCATCTTTGGCTTAACGAGGAATGGGAGCCCAGAATCACCTCCACCTGATCCTCGCTGGCTTCGGAGCTGGCCAAGGAGGCACCGGCACCGGGAGCCAAACAGGCTCCTGCTTTGTTCTGCTAGTTAACTGTCCTGGGTCTCCCTTTGTGAGAGCCTCCAATGTGTTTGTGTCTTAAAAACACATTCCCAAGTCACTTACTTTTAATCAGCAAAGGCTGCCTTTGGGGGTAAGGTGTGGAGGGGTCGCTGAAGGCAGCCGGCTCTGCAGACACCTCCGTTACACCCTCCCCAGCGCTTCCTTGGCAGTTCTGAAGACCTCGAGTGAAAAAGAAAGGAAGGGAAGAAGAAGGGAGAGATGATGGAGGGAGAGAGAGAGAGAGCGAGAGAGGGAGTGGAGCAACCCGGGCTGTCACCTGAGCGAGGCTCGAGGTCTTCCGCAGCAGACCTTGGGTGCAGGGGGCGAGAAGGCGCCTGGACCTGCGCGGACCCGGGGGCCGCAGGGACTGGGGCGCAGCACCCAGCAGAGGGGCGCGCGCGGGGAGAGGGGCCCGCGCGGTGGGATGGAGCGCCGTGGAGCCGAGTCCCGCGCCTGCTCTCAGCCCTGGACTTGCGATTTCGCGTCTCCAGCTCCCGGTTTCCGGGGTGGGCGCCGGGTTTCCTCGACCCTGGCGGGTGGACGCTGCCGCTGCGCAGAGAAGAGCGAGCTTGCACCCTAGCGGCCTCCGGAGCCGCCGGGCACCCCGCAGAGCCGCAGCAGCCGCGCCAGGGGCTAGCCCGGCCTCCTCCCTGCTCGCGCCACCTTCGCCCCAGCTCGCACCCAGAACAGATGACCCCCAGGGATTCACCTGCACCCCCTAGGCAAGTCGGAGGCTTCCTTGCCTGCTTGGAGTGCGCCCTCAACATCGCCGCGTCCCCACGTTGATCTGGACCCAGGGGTTTCCCCCCACGGCGTGGGAGGGGGTTCCAGGGAATCTTTGCGTATCCCCAGGACCTGGACCCGGGGCTTCTACCAATCGCTCATCCGTGTTCGGAAGGGGTATTTTTATTTCACACCGACTTGCAGGGACTGAATCTGAGGTTCTGTGACTATCCCCCAAGGCAGGGAGGACTTTCTGAGCAGACGCCGCTCCGTCCGAGCCCCCAGGCGCGCTCCAGGAGTCGCGGGCGTCGGCGCGAAGCACCCTGCGGCCCTGCGGAGCGCGACTGCCACGGGGAAGGCCGGTGGAGGGGCTGGGCGTCACCTGCCGGCAGGTGGAGGGGCTGGGCGTCACCTGCTGGCTCCCTGGGCCTCTCCAGACCAGGGCAGCAGGAGGCGCGCAGGGGTGGCTCCCCAAGCAACCTGGAGAATGCCGCAGTAGTGGGGTTCGCCTCCTCCCTGGACCTCTAATGTGAGCAAGATCGGGAATGAGCAAATCGGGGACATCGTCGTGGAGATCGTGGTTTCCCCTTTCCACTAGCTCACCCCAATCTCTTCACGCGTCAAATGGGGGTACGGTTCCGCACGGGCTTCCGCTGCGGTGAGGGCCGGCCGTGCGCGGTCAAGGTGAACTCTGTCACCTTGGAAAGCGACTCCCGCCTTCCCCGCCCGCGCCGTGATCCTGAGCAGATCTCTTCACCCCTCTGCGCTGCACCTCCTTCCTCCACACCCACTCCTGCCAGGGAGTCGAGGTCCCTGAAGAGGTTTGCCTGGCGGATGATAGACGAACAGCCAGGCTCTTCCTTCCCGGGGCGGAGGGGCCGCTGGGCGCTCCAAGACTGGTTTTGAGAAAATAGCACCTTCCGAAGACCAGCCTCGAGCAAGCTGCGCACCCCCTCTCTGCCCCCGTCTGTAAAATGGGTTACTGCAGATGCTTCAGTCCCCGCGGCCCCTCCAGGCCTGGGAGTCTGTGACTGGTGATGCGAGGAGCCTCACGTGAGAGAGACTAGGAAACCCAGGAGCCGGCATGTTCCCTCCATCCCTGGGGCGCTCCCGCGCCACCCCTTGGGGTGCGGCTGAGAGGTGGGGGCGAGAGGGGTGAAGACACCACGTGGAGACATGGCTTTGCCGCGGGCAGGCGGGAACCCCGAGGCCCCGAGTTCCCGCTGCCACATATGGTCTGTGGATTTAGGTGTCAAAAACCGGAGAATTAGAAATGGTAATTTTCCGTCATTATGGCTGAAACGCGATCTGTCACAACAACTGGAACATGTCTCCGCGCTAGCGAAAATAATGTTCGTGATTAGGAATCATTACGCACGTCAAGCCGAGTCCATTAAGTTGTAGGGAGAAATTAGCCTTGACGGGCGGAATCAAACTACAAATATACAGGCCTCGCCTGCAGGAGGCCGAGCGGCGGCTGGAGGAGCCGGCCAGGGCCGGGTGTTTTCTTCATGGGCAACTGCCCAGGCAATGAGGCCCCCACCCCACTCGGGGGGTGCCTCCTCCTGGCCCCACACTAACACCCCGCTCTGGGGGGCTGGGGGCTGGGGGCGTGGCCGGCAGGAGCAGGCCTTTGAAGTCCTTCGCCCCCTGAGAGGTCCCCACCCTCGCTTGCAAGCTGCCTGACACCGCCCTAGTCACTTGACCTTCCTGACCTTTGCTCCCTCCAGTGTAAAGGGGCGATAATCCCAACCACTTCATGGAGCTCCCCGAGGATGAACCGAGATCACATTTGGTCAGGGCAGAGCACTAGAGGCCCTGGGAACCTGTGAGCACCCCAGTCCCTCTCTGGAGGTCCCCATCTGGGCTGGGGACTGGTGGGGGGAGCTGCGGGGTGGCTGGGGGTGCAGGGCCCTGGGAGAAGAAGCCAGACCTCTGAGTGGACCCCTCTAGGTGACTGACTCATGCCCCTCATCTGAGATACAGAAGGGGGCTCTGAGTCCTCCACACAGCCTCTGGGGTGTGCCTGCCCCCACCAGCATAAAAGAAGGCGAGGTCAGAGGAACCTCCTTGTCACCCCAAGACCGCAGCGGCGAATGGAGCCTGGGTTGGAAGAACCTAGAAGGTGGTTCTGGCCTGTGTACCCTCATAAACTCTTGGACTTGGCTTTAGTTCACAAGGAGCTGCTGCGCCTCCACGGTTCCCACGGGGAAACTGAGGACCAGAGATCTGGGAACTCCCGCAGGGCCAAGAGGTGTGAGGACGCTGAAGTGGGGGTGAGCCCGGCGCACTTCATCAGGTCTCCCCTTGGAGCTGCGGGTGGACCCGCGCGGCCCTGGCCAGCTGACCTCCTGGATTTGCTTCTCTTTCCTCCTTCCTGGCGGCGAATTCGGCCTCCCAGAGAGGCTGAGAAAATGCAGTGAGCTCATGAACTTGAGACACTTAGCTCCACGCCTGACGGGCTTCCTCTCTCAGGGCCTCGCTATTCCCCTCTGGAAATGGGAGCCTCTTCTACGCGCCGGCTCGGGGGGCGCCGGGGCGCGCGGACACGCGGCCAGGGCCCAGGAGTTTGGAGCCAGACAGCCCGGTTCGAGCCCCAGCTGCAGCGGAGGGTCGATCCCAAAGCGGGTTCATGGCCGTCGAGCAGCCGGGAGCAAGGAATGAAATAATCCGCCTCGCGCGCTCGGGGAAGCAGACGAAGCGCCAAGGAAGCACTGGTGCCTGGATGGGCCCGCGCAGCCCGGGAGGGTAGAAGGAGGCGCCGAGATAAACTGCCCGCGGCCCCTCCGGAAACTTCTCGGCGATTCCAGCAGCTCCGAGCAGCGGGGAGCCGATGCCGCCCCCGAGGGCGCGGGGTCTCCAGGCCGCCTGCGCCCTCCCGCGGGCCGGGGAGCTGGAGGGTGACGAGAGGCGGGGAAGGGCGGGGCGGGGTGGGCGCTACGGACCCGGCTCCCCACCAGGCTCGCGGGGGCAGGGAGCGAAAACCAGCGCCCCCGGAGGGAGAGCAGCTTCGTGCAGACCCCGAGCTCCTGGCGCGCGAGGCCGCCGCGCGGCCCCAGGCTCTGCGCGCCCTCGCGTACCGGGCAGGCCGGTGCCCTCCTGGGCCGGGGGCAGCAATGCCACCCTTACCCCCAGCCCCCCTGCCACCAAACTCCGCCCGATCGCCGCGCTAACCCTCCAGCCACTGTATTTCCCCTCGGGCACCTTCGCCCCACCTTGCACTGGGCGCGAACCCCACCTGGGCGGGGCCCTATCTCTGAAGGCCTGACCTGGGCGAGCAGAACGTGGGCGGCGGGAGAGTAAGATGAGTTAGCGGGGGAAGGGGGGTCAGACGGGTGCCACGGGAAAGATTTTTCTCTTTTCAACAAAGCGGAGTCCGGGATGCCCCGGGGAGCTTACTTTCAAGTGCGTGGCCCCTGGCGGAGCACCTGGGAAGAGGGTCACCCCCGTTCCCCCAGGCTGCTGTGGGGTGCAGGCTCCTGGAGTCAGAGCCTGAAGGCAGAGCACCAGTCGGGGTGGTCCTGGCAGCAGGGCTGGAAAACAGGTATTGTAAATCAAACAAACAGCTTTGGGGAAAATTATTTTATTTTTTAAGCTTTGGGTTTATTTATGCTGTACTAGGGGGGTAGGGAGGGTGAAAGGACTCACCAGAGACAGAGTGGGGAGCAGAACAGGCAGATCTACTGAAACACGCTGCTGAGGGGAGCAGCGGGGAGACAGGAGAGGTCTGTGCCATGTGGGTCAGCTCCCTGGCCAGAGATCGAATTCAGGCTGCAGAGGTGATAGCGCTGAGCCTAACCTCTGAGCCACCATGGAGGTCCCAAAATTTATTTTAAAGAAATTATTCTGCAGGTTCTTGTGGACAAAAGGAATTAACTGGGGGGGGTCTCCTCATTTAGTGTTATTTCCCCCTAAATTTTCAAAGTCTTTATATTGAATTTCTTTTAAAAGCACAAGTAGGGGCCTCCCTGGTGGTGCAGGGCTTAAGTCTCAGTGCTATCAAGGTATCGCCAGCCACTGCAGCCTGAGTTCATCCCAGCCAGGGAGCTGACAGCTCCATCACGCAACAGACCTCTCCTGTCTTGCCTGCTGCTCCCCTCAGCAGTGTGTTTCTGTAGATCTGCTGTTCTGCTCCCCACTCTGTCTCTGGTGAATCCTCTCACCCCCTACCCCCACAACCTCTGGCCTGTACCCCAGTTCTTGTATGCATAAATAAATAAATAAAAATAAATATTTAAAAATAAAATAAAAGCACAAGTTCAGCTGCAAAGGATGCAGGGGACCTGCAGCCTCAGAGGTTTGGGGGAGCAGGGGAGGGCTGCTTGTTTTTACAATCGCTCAGCAACCCCTGTCCACCCCGACCACCTCCTTTGACAATTTTACTTCAATAGCAAATGTCCTTTGTTTAATTTTGCAAAACTTATTGACAGTGGGGCCAGAGTATTTCCTTGGAGGTGGGAGGGGGGCATGAGGTCCTTGGACCACCCAGTCTTGGGATGGGGGGGAATTATCACATTTCTGCAGAACACCTCAGACTGGTGAAAGGTCTGGTTCCCACCCACCTTGTTCCCAGGGGGTTTCTCAGGAGGCGGTCCTTGCTGCCTTCCCTCCTGGGTATGAAAAAGACTCGGGCATCGGGGTTGATGGGTGCTTTGGTGGTGATGTCACACAGCTGAAAAGGTCAGGTACAGTGCCGTCAGCCAAGCCAACCTCACCTTAACAAAAAATAATACAATTTTTAGAAGAAGACCTGGGGCTTAAATGCCTGCATTCAGCTCTTTCACTACTGGAAGAATCACCCACTTTTCCCACAGCTGTGGCCTTCCAGGCAATGAGAACCACCTGTGGTGAGGTATGGGGCAGAGCCAGGAGAATGCCTTCTTGAAACACAACTGGCTATCCAGAAAGAATCTTCACCAAAAACCATCTGAGTGGCTGCTACACGCCAGGCCCTGAACTGGGACTCCAGGGAGGAGGACGTTGGGTGGCTGGAAAGCAACCCTCCTTTAGATCTGATCCTGGTGCACCAGGCTGGAGCAGGCTTCACCCCAAGGCCTATGGGCTGAGCCCTTTCACCCAGCACCGATGGACCCCAGCTTCCTCTCAATGCAGTGCTGCCACCTGGTCTGAGGAAGCTGACCCCCCCAAAAGTGTGCACCCCCCTGTCACCTCGCTCTAGAGCCTGCCTCCAGCTGGGCCTCTCCACAGCACAGCACACAGATTGAAACATCCCTCCCATGCCCCCATATAAATCCTGCACACTGATTCGGGACATGGCATCTTCAGCCCTTAGCTGATGAGTTATGCCCATTGCCATCCAATCACACTTGTGAGGGCCAAGGCATTTTGTGAGGTTGTGAGCGGCTGAGCTGGCAACGAGTCTCCCGGAAGAATCTGAGCCTGAGACCCAGGAACTGGACCCTGAGGTGCACCTGGCTCTCACACAGGACCTTTCCTCTGGGACCTGCACGCAGGAGAGGGCAGAACAGCACTCAGCGAGGCTCCCAGGTCCTCTGCCTGCCTCCCTGCCCTGGCCCTGATGTCCCACCTGTGCCTGTGGCTACGCCCCCGCAGACTTGGGGTTGGGGGACAGACAGGGACACTCTGGGGTAGGGGGACAGACAGGGATGAAGCTGGTTCGTTCATACTCAAGAGTCCTTCTTGGAAAGAACTGGATGCCAAAGAGCACCCAGCTCCATGCTAGCACTGGGGTCACCGCGGGGCCCTTGGACACTGGCTTCCCAGAGGTCGCTAGCCCAGAGGCTCCGTCAGAGCAGGACACTGAACCAATAGCTCAAGTGATAAGGGCCAGTAGTGGCTGGACTTAGGAGGGGACTTTCATCTAAATCATGGGGAAGGGGACCTCCCTGGTGGTGCAAGGGGTTAAGACACAGCACTATGAAGCTACCACAGCCTCTGCAGCACGACGAGTTCAATCCCCGGCCCGCCAGGGAGCTACCCACATGGCGCAGCAGACCTCTCCTGCCTCATCCTCTGCTCCCCTCAGCAGTGTATTTCGTCAGTCTGCCTGTTCTGTTCCCTGCTCTGTCTCTGGTGAATCCTCTCACCCCACCCCCCTCCATCTGGCCTCTACCCCAGTTCTTGTATGCATAAATAAATAAATCTTTTTAAAAAATAAATAGATTTCAGGGAGGGATGGGCTGAGACCCACAAGTGGAGACGTGAGGACATCAAGGAATTACAGGAGAGGCTTCTCTTTAGCCCCACGCCTCTCACCTGCCCGGTGTCCTCCTGCTTCTCAACTCTTCCTGCCACCTCCTTCGTGTGTGTCTCCAGAATCTTTTCCCACGAGCAGGAGGCTCAAGGACCGAGGGGTGGCTCCCTCCCGCCGCAGGTACCCTGGGAAATGCGAGCTGCAACCAGAGGGTTTAACTACTTGGTGTTGGAAGCCTCTGGAAGGAGCGTCAATTCCATTGTCGCCAATTGCAAAAGCACAAGCAAACGCATGATGGAGCAGGGCAGCCCCTCGGGTCTGCGGAGCCCTGGAAGCTGAGGGGCCACATCAGGCGTCCCTGGAGCCCCTGGGGACCGCTGAGGCCTCGCGGCCCTGCCTCCTCCGGTGGGCGCTGCGCCGGGGCAGGCGCAGCACCAGCGCGCGCGGGGCAGTGGCCGGTGCGTAAAACCCTCCAGCGCAGCCCACACGGCCGCGGGAGGCCTGGCCCGCGAGGGGAGCCATTCCCAGATGTTAATAAGCTTATTAAAATCAGCGGCTTTGCTGGGGCTCGTTTTGCAGCGCGCGCCCACCCTGGCCGCAGGAAGGGCGCTGCGGCGTTATTAGTATTTTCTTAACACGTTTTCCATCCAAGGGCTCGGGACGCTCTGAGCTCAGCGCGGCCACAGAGGCGGAATAGCCTCGGGTCTCCTCCCTCCCAGCGCGGGGTTTGGGGGGCAGCGTGGGAGTCTTCGTGGAAGAAAAGCCGGACTTTCCAAAATAGCTGACCACCCAGGCCCGGGATGGAGGCCCAGAGATAATGACCTTGGGGAGGCCTGCAGGGCAGCGACGTGGGGAACCCAAATCCTTTTAAAAAATAAACCCAAATAACCTTCTACTCCCCCCAAAACGGCTAATGAAGCAGTTTATTATGACTCGATATTTAAAACAGAAAGGCTTTGTCCTTTACAGCTCCTCCAAGCCAGAGATGAGTGTGGACTCCAGACATCCCTGGACTCCTAAGTAGCATCTGACACCTTTTTGGTGCTGTTCATTCTCTCCCAGAGAAGAGAAGTTACTGTCTAAGATTCATCACGCTGGTGGCAGATCCACCTCCGGCCTGTGGACTCCAGTCCGGGCAGAATCATCCCCTGGATGTATGGGGCCATTGAGCAGGATTTGACCACTTCCCACAGGGGCCGTGCCAGCCTGCAGAGAGATGCTCTCCCTCGTGCATCTAGATTTCTAGACCTGGGGTGGGGGGAGGGGTTGCTGCTCACCTGGGAAGTGAGTGTGACCACCGAGGGAGCTGGGGAGAGGGAGGGCAGGCTGTGCTCCCCAGCACTGAATTCTCACACTGGCGACCTAACCTTGCAACTGCAGACACAGTAAAGGGGGGGAATGCAGGTGCTAGGGGGGAGCCCTGTGGTCTGTGCACACCAGCACTCTTGGCTCCCCTCGCCTGACTGCAGGGCTGTGAGTGTACCAGGGACTAGGGCAGGAACTGGGGGCTGGTGGGAGGGACAGAAGGTGGAACAGGAGCCTTGGGCTGGGGAGCGTGTCATGCACACACCCCGGGAGTGGAAGAAATGTTTGAACATGGGAGTGATCTTCCCTGCAAGAAGCTCCAGGGCCGGAGGCCCCGCTCCTGCAGCCATCGCCATCTGTGTTCCCGTTGAACTTGACATTCCAACAGGAACACAGAGCTGCTCTTCGCTAGTAGAGGGTTCCTGGTCAGCTCCTGACCCGCCAGAGCAATATCCCTGCCTTTGCTGCCTCCACCCAAGCAAAGGGTTTGAATGTAGCACTCCTGACAGGATGTGGGGCTGCAGGTCTGTCGGCCCACTTTCACATTCACGATTCTCCCCAATTTTGAACATTTGGATGTTTCCTTACTAAGAGCGCAGCTTCACATGCATCCACCAGGTTTGAAAGAACTTCATGGCTCAGCCCAAGCTGCAGCCGGCACCGACCACCCTGGCTCGCAGGACCCCAGGAATCAACCTTCTTTTATAAATGCCATAATGATTTAAACAGCCCAATTTACGTTCAACAACTGCTATGTGTAACTACAGAAAGAACTCCAGTTATGACATGATGTAACCATTTACAATATAACAGGTTTTTTTTTTTTCTTTTTGCAACTCTACTATGGCTTTTCTCCATTTAATCAGGAGACTCAAAACCTGGCAAGGTGGGGTCTCTAGCCTCTAGGGGACCCTCTGCTGACCAGGGGATGTAGGGCAATCCACTCTGTCCCTTCAAATCTTAGCGGTTGCCTGTAGATTTGGTCTCTGACTGGTTCTCTTAATGGCCTGTTACTTCAGGCAAATCACACCACCTCTTGGAGCCTCAGTTTCTCCAGATAAAATGGAGGTCTTGCCCGCCCCACTACGCAGGCCTTAGCAACTCCCCATGGGACAGGATCCTGAAGCACTTTTTCAACTGTGACCTCCCAGATAAGGGACAGAGTTGTTAGTAGCGTGTGTGCGTGTGTTTGCATACGTGTGCTGTTTGGCTGCTCCTTGGGGCCTCTCTCCAATCAAGAGTCTCTGCCCCTGCTTCCTTCGAGGCTCTGGGGGTGACCATCGCAGGACAGGGAGGGGTGGAAACACCACCAGCCACCCGAAGAGGAAACACTGCACTACTTGACCCCAGCGTTTTTG
This sequence comes from Talpa europaea, assembly GCF_964194135.1. Lineage (NCBI taxonomy): Eukaryota > Metazoa > Chordata > Mammalia > Eulipotyphla > Talpidae > Talpa > Talpa europaea. The sequence continues at coordinate 139,083,906 of NC_140071.1, read as the reverse complement.
GACTTGCAAAGCGCCTCCAGCAAAGCGCTCTCCACACCCAGCTTGGCGATTCCTAAATGCATGAGCACTGTCGGGCAGTGCCCAGGCATCGGAGTCCTGCAGCCGCCCAGCGCTGCCCCCAGAACTGCTGCACCAGTTCTCCGTTTTGGGTGGGCAGGAGATGTCTGAGGCTTGATGGTGGCTTTCCTCTGAGGCAGGGGGCTTTCTGGAAAGACGGTTGAAGACCCTGGACTTGCAGGAGGTCAGATTCTACTTGCTCCTGGCAGGCACCATGAAATATAGGGAGCTCCGCTAGGCCTGGACTGGGCTCCGCTGGAAAGATAGGGAGTCAACATCCCAGGACCAGTGCCGATGGGATGTCTGCAGGCCAACCGTGTGTCCTGCCAAGCGGGTCTGTAAATGATCCCTACACCTCACCTCGGGCTCTAGCTTCTCAGGCTCTGGGAGAGGCTTCCAATGAATTGCCTCTCAGGTGCAAGACTGTGGACTTGAGGTTTTCACAGACGTTCTCCCACAAAGTCACAGCTGCTCTAACCCTCGACCCTTTGCTGACTCCCAGGAGCAGCAAGCAGATAAGCTGGCTAGAAAAGTCATTTATTTTCTGAAATGGAGCCCATCCAAGTGCCCCCGGCTCGGCCCAGTGATTCCTACATATTCTTTGGGGTCACCTAAAACCTGTTCCCATGAAGAGACAGCAGCTTGAAATGTCAAGGCCTACAGGCCCAAAGTTTGAGTTTTACACACACACACACACACACACACACACACACACACACCCCAGCAGTCTGGGCCAGGCTGTCTATCCCAGCTGTCCTGCCTAGAGCAAGATTCCCAGGCTGAGCCCAAATTCTTGGGACTGATTTCAATGAGGGGCGAATCCCCCAGCCCTGGTTCCCCACCTAAGCCTGTGGGTCTCACTTAGCAGTTCCCAAGCCAGCTCTGACCTTCACCAAGGGCGGAGAGAGCTGAGGACGAGCAAGGGGTGAGGGTCCCTGCGGCCCAGCCGGTGCTGGGGGGGGAGCCCAGAGCCGCCCCGGGGCGCGGGGAGAAGGTGGCCGAGGACCTTCTGGGGCCGGCACAGGGCGGCGAGGAGCGGAGCCGCTTCTAGCCTTTCCTAGGGAGGGCGGAGAGGCCCGGGGCGGGCAGCGGGGAAGGAGAGGCCCGGAGGAAAGCGGTACCGTTGGTTTCCGACCGCGGTCGCGCCGGTGGTCCGGGGCGCAGCAGAACCGAGGCCGCCAAATGCGGCGAGAAATCCTCCCAGGCCCCCCTGGATCTCAGATCTCGGGGCGCTCGCGCCCCCGCCAGCACCGCGGCTGCTGAGAGCGAAACTGCAAAAACCCGGCTGTTTCGAGTCAACCCAGTAAAATAGGCCCCGACGAGGGGTGGAGAGCAGAGGCCGCGCCGAGGGGCGCCGCCCCGCCTACAGGCGAGGAACTCCCCAGTTCTCTGCACCCCACTGCGCTGCGCGAGGAGGGCGCACACATTTCCCTCGCAGGACGCAGCCTCAGACAACCGACATTCTCCCAAAGGGGAATAAATCGATCCCCCTAAAAAAAAATCCTCAATAATGGCGATTTCGGGAGAGAAAGGCGAGTCCAGCCCTATCGGAAATGCCCCGACTTCCGACCAGGCAAACGCGCTTTTGGTGGTGACATTTTAAGTGGGATTTTTTTTAACGTGTCAAGAAGAAACAAAGCGATGGCGGGACGTGTTGGGGAGTTAATTGGACCTGCGCGAGGACGGGTAGAACCTGAGGCTTTTTCCCCTTTTCGCTGCGTCCAGAAATAACAATCGTTTTGCAAAGCGCTGGCAGCGCCTCTCTGTCCCCACCGCGCCCCAGGGCTGCAGGCGCCTGGGTCCTCGGGGCTCGCAAGTTTGGGGGCGCTGGGCTGGCAAAGCCCACGGCTCGTGGGCTTTGGGCGCCGGGTGAAATTGAAAGTAGCGAGGCCTGGCTGCGGTTCCCAGCGCGGCCGGCCGACCCGGGGCCTGCGCGCCTGCGGCGTGGCCTCAGCTCCTCCCTGCTGGCCCCGCACCCGCGCCCGGGCAGGGCAGGGAGGATTTTGCCCCGTGAATCCTTGGCATTCTGGGCAGTCCTGCAATGCCAGTGGGGCGTGTTCACCTGTAAAATGGGACGATAAATAACCCGGGCCCATCCTCTGCGCCCCGGGTGGGCATCTGGGCAGGTCAGAAGATGCCAAGTCATCAAGTCATCAAGACAGGGAAGCCCTCTGCTACAGGTGTGCCTTGGCACCCACCTGGGAGACACCTCCTGAGCGGCTCCTTCAGAATTTCAGGGAGAGTTTTTGCCAGTGTAGTCTCCAAATGAAATAAGGACAGCATCACTTAAAGAAAAGCTACCAAAACCGAAAGTGTAGGGGTCAGGCGGTTGGGGAATGGAAATTAGCTACGGCCTCAGCTGCAAGTGCTTCTCAGGCTGAACCCCAATGCGCACAAGAACAAAAGGGAATCCTAGGTATTAAGAGTCACAGGGATTCCGCTGTGGCTCCTGGCAAGTCCCTGAAGTCGAGATTCCCTGAGCTGCCGGGTTTCCACCCAGGGTGGGCAGCAGGGCGGCTCCCCCAGGGGCAAAGCATCCTTTACCCCATCTGAAAAGAGACTGGGAAAACGAGCCCCCCCTATTAATATGTTACTGGTTCCCCCAAAGCCTGCCAGAAAGCGCCTCAGAGAAAACAGCATCCAGGACAGCATGTTAAACTAAAAGTTTATAAATTAAAGGGAAAAAATTACAGCGAATAGAGCTTCCAAATGTCACAAATCTTTTAAAGTTAATACTCTAGGTGAGTGCACCGTGCCGGGCGGAGGCACAAAGCTGCGAGGTTGGCAGGACCACGGTCTGAGGGCCAAGGACCGGGGTGGGAGGATTCTGAGTGGGATCTGGGAGTCGCAGAGAGACAGAGACTGAGGGGCGGGCTCAGCGCCCTGCTGCAGAGGCCGCCAGAGAGGCTGGTGGGGATATTCACATTGAATACAAAAATAACCGTCATTTGAATACAAACAACTGAAAAGTGCTACAAGTTTTAAACCTCCTTTAAAAAAATAAAAAGAACTCAAGGAAAGTTTCTGCGAAGGGCTGCAGGGTTTGCTCTCCTGGTCTGAGGAGCTTGGAGGAGCTCCCCAGGGCGCCAGGGTCTTGGAAGATGCCGGGATGGGCAGGGGTGGCCCTACCCTGCCCCGTAGGCTCCCTTCCCTACATCCAACACCCAGTTGGGTGCCCCCACCCGGGTTTTGACACCGCGGATGGGATGGAGGGCCGGAAAATCAAACCCCTTCAGGGTTCAATCAACCCCTCGGCCGGGGCTCTTTGGTGGGGCTGCCGGGGTTCCACACCCCACTTGTAATAAATGCAATTTCCAAAAATAATAGATATGTAGATACACATAGATTGGTAGCATGGATACCATGAACTCGTGTGGCCAAGCGCACGAAGCTCCCGGCAGGCCTGACCTTCTGGGGATTCAGGCTACGTGGTCTCCAGGAGTTCTCTCTGCTCTGGGGGAAGGTCCTTCCCAGGCAGACACAATCCAAATCCAACATTGTCGCGGCAATAAATAACGTCCGAGGGCTTCCAGGCAGGTGAGGGGGCGTTGGGACCCCTAGGCCACAGGGTAGGCACCTCGGTCCAAGTTAGAAAAAGGCTCCCCCTCTGGGCAGGCTCGGGCCCCTCGGCCAGGTCAGGTCGCACGGCCAGGATAGCAGAGCCGGGGCTGCATTTCATTCTCTGTGGCCCCCTCGACGGTCGCCCCGACATAGCGCACAGCCCGCACGGCGTCCTCGGCCGCGGGGAGCTGGACCTCCGGGGCCTGAAGCTGTCTCGGCCCGGGCGGGCTCACTGGGTGCCCGCCGCGGCCGCGCAGGTGGACAGTGCCCAGCCCGGGAGGCAGTAGTAGGGGTAGTAGTAGGAGGGCTGCAGGGGCAGCAGCGAGGGCGGCCGCAGCACCTCGCCGGGCAGGTACTGTCTCTGGTCGTCGCGCACCAGCACCTTCACCGCCACCTTCTTGGCGGCGGGAGCCGAGGCCAGCAGGTCCGCGGCCATCTGCCGGCGCTTGGTCTTGTAGCGCCGGTTCTGGAACCAAATCTTCACCTGCGTCTCCGTCAGCTTCAGCGACGCGGCCAGGTCCGCGCGCTCCGGCCCCGACAGGTAGCGCTGGTGATTGAAGCGGCGCTCGAGCTCGAACACCTGCGCGTGGGAGAAGGCCGCCCGCGAGCGCTTCTTGCGCGGTTTGGGCGCCGCGGGCTCCTCCTCCTCCGCGCCGCCCGCCGGCCTGCCGCTGCCGCCCGCGCCGCTGCCCAGCGCGGACACGCGCGCGCCTCCCGGGCCGACGCCTTCGTCCTCGGCGCGCGGACTGCGGTCGCCTGCGGACCCCGGTGGGAACAGAAACAAGAGACTGTCAGTGCCCTGGAGGAGCGCGGTCAGGCCTCAGCTGCAGGGCGGGGTGGGCAGGGGGCGGAACACGCGTCCCTGGACACCGCTCGGGATCCTGCCCGACGCCCTTGGGCATCTAGGCCTGAGTGTGCCGGCCGGAGCTCGGCCTCTGTCTGCGCCGCCCTGTGACCGAGACCCTGCTCCCTGCTTTCTCTGGGCCCCTCTGGAACGTGGCGACACCGGGGTCCGAGCATTTTCGCGGCCCTCCCCTCGCCGCGCCGCGCCTGGGGCTGGTGGGCCGCGCTCCGGCCTCCCTCCTGGGGCTCACGGGTCTCCCGCCACGCGGCGCTGCTTAGCACAGGCCGTGGCTGCGCGTGAGGGGAAGGTGAGGACCGGATCGTGGGGACAGGAGTGTTTGGAGTCTCCCACCTAACCCCCAGGGTGTGCTGCGGGGGCGGTGGCAGGAGGCTGTGCCAAAGCCGTGGCGGGACTTGTCCCTCTCTCTGCAAGAGCGTGAGCTGAGGGCCGGGGGATTGGAGGTGATGGGTGGGGGTGTCTCTGCCTCAGATCCTTGCAGCCTAATCTGCATCCAGCTCCTCCGCCGTGGCGCGCTCGCAGCGAGGCCTGCTAGGATGCAGATTCCATCTGCTCGGGGCCAGCGTGAGGCCTAGAGCAGTGTTCACCCGCCTAGACGCGCCCGAAGTTCTCTGACCAAATGACATGCCAGCCTTGCACCGAGGACGTCGCCTTCCCTGCAGCACCTCCTGTGACCCCCCATCAAGCCCTTCTGCCTGCAGCTGCCCGCTGGGTTTCCTTGCAGCTCTTGGGTGCTCAGCCCAGGCAGGGCAGGGTCCCGAAGGACCTAAACAAGGCTGCCTCCTCCCAAAGCCTGGTCGGGTAGATCCTCCCGCTCCGGCCCCTTAGAGGCATCCCCGGCCACGCTGGGGTCTCCAGGCAGAGCGTCTCTGCTCCCTGGGCCAGAGCACTGGCTCCCCTCGGGCCCCTCGCGCTCCCCCCGAGTCGGCACTGGCGGTGCAGCCGGAGGCAGAGCTGCCGCAGCCGGTCCGGAGCGCACTGCCCCAGGACCTGGGGCTCCGAGCTCAGCTCCCGGAGGGCTAGGGCAGCCCCCGCAGCGGCCCCAGCTTCGGGTCTCCGCCAGGCCGGGGCCCCAGGGCGCAGAGTGCCGACCGCCGGCCCCCCCACTCCGCCCCGCCAAGTTGCTCCGCGCGCCCAGCCCTTCCGCCCGGCCCGGCCCCTTCCCCGCGAAGCCTCTGCGAACCTGAGACGCTGGCCGACATCTCGCTGTCGCTCCGGCCCGCGGCTTCCTCCTCCAGGTCCTTGGCGGCGGGCAGCTCGCAGACCGGCTGGCCGAGGCCCAGGGTCCCCCCCGCGCGCCCGGCTCCGCTGGCCCCCGGCGCGTGCGCGCAGCGCCGGCCGCCCTCGTTGTCCTCGCTCGGCGCCGAGTCCGAGTCCCAGCCCGGGCTCTCCGCGCTCTGCCCCGCGGCCGCCCGGGCCCCGGCGGGCGACGCCAGCAGAGAGTCCTCGGCGCCCCCCAGCGCGCCCGCGTCCGTCTCCCCAAAGAGCCTCCAGCAGCAGACCGCGGGCGCCGCGGCCACGGCCACCGCTGCGCCCCCGGGTGCCGGACGCCCGTCCGGCGCGGGCAGCCCGCCGCGCTCCTCTTTCTTGTTGAGGATCGCCTGGATGGAGAAGGGCGTCAAGGTGCCGGCGCCGCGCACCGCCATCTGCGCCGCGGGCCGGGCCGGCCGGGCGGCGGGGGCGCGGGGCCGCTCGGAGCTGGACGGAGCGCGCGGGCCGCGGCAGCTCGCGGGAGCCCCGCGCGCCAGGGCCCGGCAGCCCCCGCCCGCGCTGGCCGGGGATCCGCGCCCACCCGCGCCCCCGCTGGCGAGGCCCACCCCGCCGCGAGACCCCCTCCCCCAGGCCAGCGCCAGCCGCTCTCCCGCCCGAGCTCAGCTGGATTATCTCATCGCCTCGCGCCCCAGAGGCGGGCCGGGGGCTGCCCCCTCGCAGGACGCGGGGGAGGCCCGACGGGGGGCCCTCGGCGCGGAGCCCTCTCCTGCGCGCCTCCGGGGCGCACGGCCCGAGTCCCTGTTCCCCGGCGCCGGCCTCTCCCCCGCCTGCAGGACCCGCTCCCGGCTCGTCTCGCGCGCCCCCGCCGGGCCGGCCCGTCCGGAGCCCACCCCGAGGCGGCCGGATCCCGGAGGCGCGGGCACCTCTCCACCCCCTGCCCGGGTTTTATCTGTTTCTTCCCTTCCCCGGCGGCCGCGGCATCCCCCCGCCCGCGCGGGTGTCATTCCTCTGCGCTGAGTGACGGCCCCGGGCCTCGCCCCCGGGCGGGGCCGGCCCGGCGCCCGCGGCCGGCCATTGGCTGGGCCCGGCGGGGCGACGCCGGCCCAAACCGACAAAACTGGGCACGTTGCGCCGAGAAAGTTGGGGGCTGGCTTAACCCCTTCGCGCCCCGCCTGGTCTGCCGCGCGCCCGCCCGCTCCGAGGAGGTGCGCCCCGCAGCCTCGCGCCCCGGCGCCGCGGTGCTCGCCTCTGCAGACCGACCCGAACCCCGGCGCGCGGCGCGTTCGTGGAGCGGGAGTCGCGGTCCGGTCTGCATCTGCCGAGAAAATGCAAGATAACGCGGCTGCAGAAACCGCCCTGGTAGTTTCTGTTCTTGAGGAGACTCCTGGATGCGGAGAACAAAATGCGTATTTTTTCTCCTTCGTTGCGCAATGTCTCCAGTCCTTATTCTTTGCCCTTCAGCAACCAGCGAATTAAAATCACTCTGGGAATAGTTTTCTTTCCTCACCCGGTTCGATTTGATTCGATTTTTAGGGGGGATTGACAAGGAAAAAAGGTGGTGCAGTGACCAGCCAGGGCAGACGAGAAACTGGAAGGCAGCTTCGAGAGGGTTTCTGGAAATTGCCTGGTCTGTCCCTGAGTGGTCAAGACTGGGTTGAGTGGGAATTTGTTAAATTTTGCACCGTTCCATTTGATGTTCAGATACTCTGTTACTTGGGAGTGGAAGAAGATTAGAGAAATACGTTTGTTTAATATCATTATCTGGATTTGACCACAACAAGGATGGCGAACTGATGCCACATGCTCTTAAAAAATAAGAAGCGCGCTGCTTTGGGTTATAGAAAGAGCCCGCGCCACGACGCAGAAATGCTGTGAATGTGTCAAGGCAGTTATTGTTTGTGTTTCAATAAAAAAAAAAAATTGCGCAGGGGGCCTGCTCTGCCGTCTTCCACACACCAATGAGACAACTCGAACCGTTAAATAAATGTAAAGGACCGTGATTTCAATTTGGTAAATTGCTGGGGTTCTTGTTTTTGGTGTCACTAAAACAAATGCCATTCCCCCTGGTTGATTGTTTGGGGTCGCTCTTGTTCTGGAGGAAGTGCGTCCACTGTGTCCACAGTTTTCAGTCCAGAGGGGGGTGCAGTCTCTCTCCAGCCCCCCACTTCACCCCCCCAGGTGAGCTTCCTGGCTCCCTAAGCGCTGCACACTGGACCTGCATTGCCTGGTGTTGGGGAAAAGAAAAACCGCACCCTCCAAGAGGTCACTGCCCTTTATAACCCTCTGCAATGACGTCAGTTTTGAGGAAAAGGTGTCTGAGTTTGGGGGTCGGACCGGCGGGGGCTGGCGTGAGGGACGGACGCTCTTCGGGCAGGGAGGGGACCCAAGGGACTCTGACCAGGTTGCAAAGAAAACGTGTTCTTTCCTTCTAGCGCTGACCTGTGCTTGTTCCCCACATCACCCTTCCCCAGGGCCCCAGGGGACTTGTTGTTGTTCTCTGGGGCGCGCGCGAGAGGACACTGCCACGGGCGCTCCGGAGGTGAGAGGTGGCAGCCGGCCCTGCGCCCCGAGGCCAGTCTCTCCCGCGGCCGGGACGTGGCGTGGGCTGATCATCGAGTGAGTGGGGCGCGCAGACAGGCAGAGATGGTTGGGGGTTCAATGACCGAGTGGGAGAGTAAATTTGAGGCCATACAAAGACTTATTTGAAAATAATAACCCATTCTCTCTGCCCCCTCTTTTTTTTTTTTTAAAAAAAAAAAGAAACCCAAATCACAGTAGTTTCTGCCCCTGGCACAGCTGGGGCAGAGGTTTCCAGAGCCCGGAGACGTGCGGCTCAGTGCTGTGGGGCCGGCCGGGCTTTCGCGTGTCCACAGGGCAAGAGCGTGGCCGGAGGCCGGGGCGCCCGGGGAGGGGCGCGTGTCCTCGGGGCGGCTGCGGCGCGGCCGGCAGGGCCGGAGCTGGGGGTTGGCGGGGGACCCGCGCGGGCTGCAACTGCTGCAACGAGAAGCTGCTCCTAATAAGGGTCTGGGAGGGGAGGCAGAGGCGCGGGGAGCGGGGAGCGGGGAGCGGAGCCGGCCCGCGCGCCCGGGTGCGGCGCCGTCCGCGCGGCGTCCAGGGGGCTCGGGGCCGGGGATCGCGGCCGCCGCTCCGGGCCGGGCTTCCAGCCGGCGGAGGGCGACTAGCCCCGGCGTGGCCGCGCGCTCCAGGAGCCCGGGGCGGCCGGGCAGCTCCGGCCGTGCCGTCGGCGCCGCGCTCCGGCGGGGCCCGGGAATCGCGTCTCCGCGCAGGCACCTGGCCCGCGCCTTCCCGGTCTCCCCCCGGGCCCGGGCCGCTCTTCCGCCCTCCTCCCCCAGCTCTTTGCTCCCCGCAGCTCGGTGCCTGCGCGCCCCCTACTTGCGGCTGCCTCGCGCCCCCGCAGCGGCCGGGTCCTCAGCGCCCGGAGACCCTGAGGCCCCCGCCGGCCGCGGGCGGAGCGTGGGGCGAGGGCGCGCGACCCCCGGGGCGGGGGAGCCGGGAAACCCCACTCTCGGGAGCGCGCTGCCGGCCGTGGTGCTCGCCCTCGAGCGCTGGGGCCGGGCCGGGGGGCTCGTCCCGGGGTCACCTCCACCTGCCCCGCCGCTGTCCGTGCTCGCCCCGCGGGAACCCGCCCTCCCTGCCCCAAGGGCCGGCAGCGAGCGCCGGGGGCTGCTCCGCACCTGGAGGCCAGAGGGACTCAGCGCCCGGACGCGGCCGGGACCCGCGCCCCCGGGGTCAGCCCCGAGCTGGGAGAGCTGGAGCAGGGAGGGGTCCCGGTGCGGCTCCCCGGCCAGGGCCATCCGAGGCCGCGTCGGGAGTGAACATCTCCCCCGTCGTCGGGCTCGCGAGGGCGCCCCAAGCCTCGCCAGCCTCCCGAGAGCGGGGCGCCCCTCCCGGCCGCCCTCCTGGGCTCCTGGGCTCCGGGCCCCGCCAGGGCTGTCCACGCGCAAGGCCGGGAACACGGGCCGCGGGACGGGCGCTCGCGGGGGCCCAGGCGGGGCATCCTCAGACAAACACCGGCCGCCCACGAGGCGCCAGAACTCGCAGCCGGAGCGCGCACCGTGACCCCCATCTTACAGCCGGGGAAGCTGGGGCGCACGATCTAAATCCCTCTCCAAGGCAGCTAACCCGGGGCCCTCTGGGCCTGTCCAAGGCGCGCTCCACGGGACTGTCTGCTCTGGCCCACGTGCCCCGCAGACGTGTCTCTCAGCATCCTCCGCACCCAGCAAAGCTACGGTCTGCGCATGGGAACCTCAACCTTTTTAGGCAGAAGGACACGCACTGCTGCTCCCCAGCGCACCCCCGCGCCGGGGCCGGCAGGTGAGGGAGCAGCTTGTGCGTTCTGCAGGGTGGACGCTCAGGGTTTGCTCCAGGCCCCGAGAGGCCGTGATGGGACCTCACGGAAGACGCGTCCCCCCCTTGGGAATTCAGTTTTTAGTCGTGATCCTTTACCTGTACAAGCCAGCCTGGACATCACCTCTCAGGTCTGCAGGGAACCCCTCGGCCCGGGCCCGCCGGGGCGCCGTGGGGGGCGCGCGCCACCTAGCGGCGGCACGGGGGCTGCGCGACACGCACGTCTTGAAAGGTACCAAAAAAGAAAAGGTTTCCCAAAATAGGATGGTTTTGCCCCTAGTTTTATGTTTCCACAGTGGCACGCTAGGAGTGATTTAGTGGTGAGGTGTTCCATTCAAAAACTCACCTAGACAGAGTCTAGACTCCCCCACCCACCCAGATGCGCCTCTCGCAAGGCCAGGGGACAGGTGGGGTCAGCTGTAAGATGGGGGTGTTTGCAGGTCCCCCCTCCCCAGACATGCACAACGCTCCTCGGGGGCCCCTTCTGATTTAGGGCAGGAGCAATCCTGTGTGAGGCGCTGGAGACTTTCCATTTCTGTGGCTAATTTTTTCATGGAGAAACTGGGATATCTCAGGCCGACAGTCAGAAAACCCAGGCATTGCAAACAAGCCCATCTTGTCCTTCATGTTTTATTTTCTCGTGTAGGTTGTCTGTGGGTGCATGGTGGTGCTATTTTTGAGGAAGGTGGTTAAGGGGGGAGCAGGTGGGGTGCATAGAGAGGAAGATGTTATGTTTTCCACTCTTTGCAACCCATCCACCCTGCACAGTGTGATTTCTTCACATCGTCAACAACTCTCGATATTTTCTGCTTTTTGAAGAGTAGGCCTTTCAGTGATGTAAAGCATATCTCATTGTGGTTTCGGTTTTCTTTCCCCGCGTGTTTAACGATGTTAATAATGTTCAGAATATCTATTCATGTGCCTTTTAGCCCCTTGAGTCTCTACTTTGAAGAGAGGTCTCGTCATGTCTTTTGTCCATTTTTGGATTGTTGATATGTTGTTGAGTTTTCTGTGTTTTCTGGATACTAATGACAATTTGCAAATATTTCTTCCATTCTGTGGGTGGTTTTGCTGAATTCTTGAAGGACTTGATGGGTTGGATCGAGAGGTGAAGGGAAAAGAGTTACCCAAGATTCCTCCTAGATTTGCGATTCGGTGACTAATACATGTTGTTTTTATGAATGATCCGACCACAACTTAGTAATCTCTTTTAGAGTCACGTTGCAGAAGCTTTGAGACAAACTTTGAAATCATTTATAGATAATTTCCTTTATGAAATATTACCCTTTGCAAACTTTATCCCTATGACTGACTGATTTTTTTCACTTGTGAGCCCTTTCTTCCTGCCTCCCTCTATCCCTTTCTCTCTTGCTCTCTCTCTTTCATTCTTTATATTTTCTTTCTTTTCCCTACCACCCTGTGTAGGCCAAGTTGTTTACTAGGTGGGAAAGATTTGAGAAGCCTGATCAGGAAGGGGGGAAGGTATTGGTCTGAATATATTGTATATGAGTGCTTTATCAGAACGCCACATGGGGCGTGTGAAGCAAGCTACTGAACACACTATTTCATGAAGAGTCGGGGTTGGAGAGAGAATTGTGGGGATTATCAGACAATGGTGGATGAGCTTGCCAAGGGAATGACTATAGACGGACAAAAGAGAGCTCTGGGGATAGCACACTGGGTCATCCAAGGGCTGCGGTCACCTGTTCAGTAGAAAAAACCAGGTAAGGTATGTACTTGGGCAAGACAAGAGAGGAGAGCATGGCCACCAAGGGCGTGACGGGCTGTGTCTGTGCAGGCAATAGTAGGAGACCAATATAGGACCTTCCCGTGTGGCGTGGGGAAGCCACTGACCATGCCATGGGAGCTGTTTTGCAGGGTGTTGGGAATGAACTGGAAAGGGGACCAGATTGAAATGAGTTGAGGAGAGCATGGAAGGGAGAAAGCGAAGCGAATGGATGCAGGTAGCTTTGCAAACTAGTTTGGTCATGAAGGGTAGCAGTGTAGTGGAGAGGGGGTGGAGGGGATCCAGTGACTTGACATCTAGTCTAATTTTAAATTAAAAAAATGGAAAAAATGGCTGACATACAACCTTGTTGACATTTAAGGGTATATGTTCATTTCCTATATTTACAGTCTGTCATATGATGATACAGGTGTCCTTTCAATGATGATTAGCTCTTCTGTTTGTCACATACTGATCACTTTTTTTAGTTGAAATAATCAAGATTTGGTCTCAGCAAATTTGAAGATCATGATACAATACTGTTTTCTGTGTGTTCTACTGTCTTACTCATTGCAAGTTTGTGCCCTTAAGCAATGTCTATTCTCTCCCCCATCCTATCCGTACCCTCTAACCCCTCACCCACCCACAAGCCGAACCTGGCTACCATCATTTTGTGCAAAGAGATACTAGGATATGATTTTATACTGGTATAAATAATCCCACAGAGAGGGATAGTTGACATTGCAGGGAAGAAGAGAAAACTGCAGAAGCAAAGTCCTTGAAAAGTGCAAGGGTCTGGTCTCTGCTCAAGGGAGGGATGCAGAGATGTTTGCAGGCCGGCTCTCCGGGTGGCTGACAGTGAGTTAGTCCTGAGCATGGCCGGCATCTACTGGGCCTATGCAATGAGCCAGGGAGAATTCGGATGCTGTTTGTATATTCCTTTATTTCATTCTCCAATAACTATGAGGCTAGCTGAGTGCAGGCAGGGAGGCAACAAGGTGAGAAGTGGTGATTTGAGACCATGGAGAGGCGAGATCAGGTGAGGTAGAGCAGCAGAAATGCACTGAGGCGTTTGCCACACTCACAGGCCTAAGCTCTAGCACTTTCTGTGCAGAGAACAGGTCTTGGCATCTGTTAATGCATGAAACTTCTCCTCACATGACCCTCTGAGATCAGCAGGGCAGGGATCAGCATTTCTACTCACAGGTGAGGAACCTGAGCTGCAAGAGGCCAACGATTTATTCAAGGTCACGGAGAACACGGAGCTGCTAGGACGCCTGTCCTGTAAAACGCCCGAGCTCCCTTCAGCCTCAGTCACATCGCTGTTCCCCCAGCCTTTTAGCACAAATAACATATTTCACTGTCTTTTGTTGTTGTTAAATCATCTTCTGAGGCCAAACTTGGAGATGTTTATTTCCAAGATGGGATGTTTTGGACTGGGTTTGAAAGAGAAAGGGCCAGAAAGCTGCGCTGTCAGAGAAAGAGGCTCAAGCTGGGGCGGGGAGAGGGGCGCTCACGGGGGAGGTTTATGTCAAGAGCTGGCGGCTCTGTCACTGTGTCCGAGCGAGGGTGGCTAGACGCAGGGAGGGAGGCAGGATGTCGTGGGAGCACATGGGCTTGATGAAATGTCACATGAACAGACAGGGGCGAGGTGTCCTGGGAACTGTCAGAGGGGAACGCAAGGGCAGCTCGTCCAAACCGTGTCTCTGGAATCATCCGGATTCAAGTGGGGATGAAGAAGGGGTCTAGGTGGGGGCTAGGGGGAGGCAAATTCACTGAGCCAAGGCTCTCGCTGGGTTCCAAGAAAGGTTACATTTACTTTTTAAGATTCAAAAATGAGCAATTATATCCATGTAAACTTCAATGATGCATGTGGGGGAAGGGAGCTTCTTGAAGGACCAGGGATCGTAGAAATGACAGGGATGAAATTAACAGCAGTGTTCGAGGGTAAGCAGGGGACACATGAGCCCAAAATAGGAAAAGCCTTTTGCGTTCTCGGGGAATGCTTCGTCCCGGTTTGAAAAAAAATGTTAGCTTGACAATTTCAAGTAAGACTAACTGCAGGTTGACAAATCGATTTCCGCAAATAAAAACAGATCTGAGTTGTGATGATAAACTCATTTTGAAAAGATGACATTAAAAAAAAAATGAGCAAATGCTGCTAGTGGTCACAGGGAAGGCATTTATGAAACACCAACAGAGAGGATCACCGCCAGGAGATGAAAAGCTAAGTGAATGAGGACACCGATGATTTCTACAGAGGATGGAAACATTTATTTGGAGTTTTCGCTTCAGCCAGCTTTTGCGTATTAGCTATGTGTCAAGGCTCAAGCACAGCAAAACACCCAGCCTTGCCTGCTTAATTCCAGACTTGAATTGCACACTGACTGTGGCGCACGGCGGAGTTCCTGCAGAATAAAAGAATAAGGGAAATCCACAAGTTGTTCTTGGATGGAAATACAGGTACGGATAGAAGGGTGGGGTGCATGTGAGTCGCCCACGAGTGGCGTGTGCACTTTATGACCCTATTCTCTGCTCACTCCCAACCCGCTCTGCTATACTCTGCTTCGTGGTGACTGAAGGAGATGCTGAACATTGGTTTCTCTTTAACCAGCTGACTGCACGTCCTGTCAACTGGGGGCACTGAAAAGAGAGAAAGCTGAATTTGCAGAAGGGACTTGCTGTCCCCCCACTGCCACCGCATTACAGTCTGAGTGGGTTCTGGCTCCCAGTTTGCCCTCACTGGGAGCTGCTTCCCAGAGGGCCCAGATGTTGTCTTCAGTCTCTTCCCAGCCTCAGTCTTTTCTGTTTGTTGCCTCCTCCCAGCAGCGGGGAGGCTGGTTCCACTGTTTGACGTCCCTTTGGCTTTTTAGTTCTTGAAAGGCTGTTCCAGGGAATTCCAATACGCGATGACGTATTAAATAACCAATGTGGTTTCTAATGACTGATTGGACCAGGACTGATATGAGGTTGGGAACCATTTCCTCTAATGTAGTAGAAGGAATTTGGACTTCAATCCTAATCCCTGGGAAAGAAAGAAGGAGGCCTGCAGCGAAACATTCCTGTCAAAGTGCTCATGATGAGCCTCCGGGCAAAGAGCTGAAGGTGTTGCTGGTGCGTGTGGGGCCTCGGAGAAAGCCTGTGAGCAGGATGTGCCTGGTCTCTCTGGGGTGGCTTATGGCAACAACAAATGAGCACCTCCTCTTTGGATCTGTTGATTTATGGGGCTTGGCTCCCTGGAAAATGTCACACAGACGGCACAGCCATGTGGATACGCACGTGCCCTGCCTGACAGAAGCTTCGGCGTAAGAAACTGAGCAGCAGTTATTTTTCAGAAACCTCGTGTGTTGCTCTGGGCACGTGTGTCCTGACGAAAGGGCAGGCCAAGTAGGTTGCCGGCTCCAATCTCTCTGCTCCACTTGTGCAGAGAAGCCACTTCTGTCCTTGAAACGATGAAGCTTGATGCTGGGGAAGAGCTTTGATTGATCTGAGTCTGATGGGACACTGGTCCTTATGTTACTGCAGGGCCATTTCTGAGGATGCTTCCCGGGGATATGAGTGTAAACCAGCAAGAGGAAGATGTGGGATCTAGGTATTGGGGGAGTCCAAGGGATGAGGAGTGAAGGGCACCCCAGGATGACTCGAGAAATTGAGGTGTTGGCTGGTGTGCATGGGACCCAGCCTTGTACATATAGCACGATGCTTTCTGGCCTTAGATCCTCTTAGCACCTAGCAGCGCCTGGCGGATTGGCCTACTTCTTCCATATACCTGGCTTTCCTGGACCATGTGCTAATACAGCCTTTGTTTTCCTTCCATGCCCTCTACGAGACAGGCACCACCACCAGAAAAGCTTCTATTTGATCCTGAGTCCTAAGATACAAGGGTGACCCAAAAAATGAAGTTTCTATCCAATTCAATCAAAATGAAGGACTGCTCATGGAGAAGTTTAAAGGGAAAAAAAACCACCCACTGTGAATGTGGTTGGGGGTTTCTAGTCTATAGACACAAAGATTTATTATCCTGAGTATATAAAGCTACACATTTTATATAAAAACATATATAAAGAACTCCTACAAGTTATTAAGCTAAATAAAAAGCTAGAAGACACTTCACAGAAGAGGAAATAAGGATAGAAAATGCACGAGATGTTCCTTTCAGCCAATTCGAGCAAGACCGGAGAGGCACACAATTTTTAAAGGTTGCGTAAAGAGTAGTTATGCAAAATCTCACTTGAGTGAAAAAAAGAAAACTATGTATGTATTTTGTTGAAGGCACACTCTGTCCCCCTTCCTGCATCTCTGAAAGTGGAGTATCTTCATCGCTGCTACATGTGGAAGTCTCACCGAGGTTGCCATTTTCACGCACAAGATTGTCATTTGCGCTCACGTTGTTCCCTAACTGAATTATGTGCATCTTCCGTTTTATGCACTTTGATTTTAAACACCATTTAAAATGTCTCTGACGTGACTGCATTATGCTCTGGCATCAGAGGGCAGGTTAATATGTGCCCATTGTCCAGCTGGAGGGGGGTGAGGGGCCATCAAACGCCTGGAATTGAGGAAAAACATTTCAAGCCAGAAGCGGATGTGACGATTCACATAGCAGTTAGCACTATCACTCATTTTTGTGTTGTTTTCCTTAGTTAACTGGCCGTGCCCGAGACGTCACGATGACCAGACACGCTGCCCGGTGGGTGCAGCTCCTCCCCGGATGGGTTTCGGAGCCATCAGAGCCGAGTGGTCCCGCCGCCTTCTCTGGCCGCCAGCGCTCCTCCTGCAGAGCCTGTTCTAGATTTGCCCCGTGGGTGTGGTGTCCCGCCCCGCTGGCCGCACCTTGGGAGACATTTCCAGGCGTGGCCTTCGAGGGAGCCAGTCTAAGCCCAGAGCGCAAGGCCTGCCGGGCACCGGCTTGCAGCCGCCAAGCTTCCCGGGCTCTGTCCTGAAGGAGACGAGTCACTTCAGATTTCTGGGCCTGGTTAAACTTTCATTCAAATGAAAGCGAGGACCTGTCGGGTCTCCACCGCCCCTTCCAGACCCGATACCCAGTCCTGGCGAGGCAGAGGCCACACCTGGCTCGTGTTTGAATGTGAAAGTGGAACAAGGTATCTAAAGCCAAGAAACGGTTTTCACAGGGAGAAATTTTTAAATATGGAAAAAAAAAATTCTTACCACTCAAGTTTTGGGAAACATTTTATAATTTATATATAAAATCTCAGTAAGAAACCATGTAAAATGACAAATATCCACCTTACATTAAGAATTCCAAAAAGAAAATTCACACACACTGAATGTAAATTTTAATTATAAAACAAGAATATGAAGAAAACGCTTTAAAATAATCTCAATTATTTGGCAACTCATCACATCATTCATTGCTAGAGACAAATTTGATCTCAAGAAAAATTTAATCGTATGAAAAACTTAAGTTGAACGGTTTGCTCGTGTGGGAGTTAAAATATGTTAAAAAAGAATCCGGCAGTAAAGCCAGTTTCTATCCTGAAATAATTGTGTATAAAACAACACAAAATCCTGACGCTTGATCGAGAAGAGTGACCTAATCCTTACTTCACTTGAGTGACCTAATCCTTACTTCACTTGTCTTCATACCGAAACTGACAGGTGGGAAGACTCTGGGGCGGCCGGGGGGAGAGCACGGGGGACAGGCGGGATAGGTCGTGAGGGGTCTCTGCGGGGGGCTGCTGTCCCTTACCAGAACCAGACCTGCTAGCGCTGGGGCGCTGGGGGGGAAGTCACAGCTGCAAGTATAATCTAAAAACAAGTCACATTCTTAAAAAACAGAGTAACAACTGTGAACAGAAATCAGTGAGATCCTTCCTTGAGCTAAACTACTTTACTTGGATACATGCGAGAAGGTTCTGTATTTTCTGCCAGTTCATATCAGATAGTCACAGGGCAGGCAGGGTCCTAATATGTTTCTACTAATGACTGCATAGCATTTAAAACCCTTTTATTAAAAAAAAAAATAAAATAAACAGATATATAGTAAAGTTCACAGATAAGTTTTCTCTGTAAAATAAATAAAGTGTCCATTGATTAGCATCATACATAGAGTAAAATACAACCTATTTTTACATGTGTATAGACTGTACACAGATCGCCGAGGGCAGGCCTGGTGTCCCCGGCTCAGGGGTTTGCATTAGTCATGTGTCACATCGGGAAATCCCAATTTTGCATGTTAAAATATACAACTACTTTGTTTTGAGTTCAGATACAAAGTAAACTTATTTTCCTTTATCTGAAGTAAATGTACATAGTATCTTCTATGAACAACAGTTTATAAAGCTGTTAACACTTAATGACAAAGCTTGCACCTAGGAACTCAGCACATGCAGATCTGCTCCCTGCGACAGCAAAGAGCCGGCCCGGAGCGCGGCCCCTGTCGGCTCCGCCACCCGGACCAGCCCGGGCACCGGCTCGTTACCGCTTTGCCTTCTTGGCCGGGGCCTCCTCCACCCGCTGCTGGCCTCTGGTACGTGCCCCCGGGGGACTGGCGTCTCGCTTGCGCTTGGTCGGAGGGGAGAGCTGGGCCTTGGACCTGCAGCGAACAAAAGTCAGGCAGCGGTGAGAACTGGCAGGCGCGGCTTCAAGCCACTTGGAAGTTGCTCAAAAATGGAAGATTTCTGAAGCTGAGAGGAGAGAGGCCTGCTGCTGCCTCAGCGGGTCACCCGCAGCCAGGCGACGAGGGGGAACCGATTCCCCGCAGGAACTCTGAGAAAAAGGACTTGCTGGGCGGTGTGCACTGCAACAGAGGGGGGCTTGGCAAGGCGGGGCAGCCAGGGCAGTGTGGAGCACGAGCAAGAGCCTCTCGAGAGGCCTGCACTGATGTGGACAGCCATGGCTTAGAGATGGAGAGGAACAGGAATGACGGGAGGGCTAGAGGTGAGAAGACCTGGAAGCTGCCTGCAGATGTTTGGTAGAAAGTAGCAGAAAAGCTCTGAGCATGGAACTGGAGGGACAGGAGGACCACAGGACAGCCTCACTGACCATGAAGTGGCCCCTGCTTGGGGGCGTGTAGAAGCAGAGTGGCCTGGACAGAGCTGCTGGGTTGCCGACTGAGGCACAGACAGGCAGAGCACCCGCCCACCTGGAGCTCTGCCACCTCCTGGGTCTGTAATTATGAAGACTCCAGAGGCCTGGAACCAACCAACCAACCAACCAACCAACACCAAAGACTGTAAAGAGTCCATTTGTAAAACAAAAGCTGCTAAAGCACATTGGGAAGACACCTTTTAACCCTGTAGGTAAATCCGAGACCCTGTTACTGTTGTATTACAACGACAGGTGAAACAAACATTTCTGAATGTCTTGATTAATCTGAGATAATGAAATTATAGAAGATGATACCCTTCTGTGTTCAGATGATCACAGAACCACAGCCTGGTAAGGTGTATTTCTGAAGAATGAATTTTAAGAGGCAAATCTGACAGCTACTTTGAGACACTCAACAATGGCTAGAAGGTCCCTGGAACTTTCCCTGAGGCGGATCCTTCCGTACCGAATGGCTGTTAATGAAGGAGGCGGTGGTGCCGTGGATGCTCTGAACTGGGTAGGGTGCAGTCCCTGGCACCCCCACCTTCTCAATCACAGGAATCATGAGTCTATCTAGACTTCTGTTTATCTGAACATTCTCATCAGAACCCCAAGGGGCCTCCTTGGTGGTGCAAGGGGTTAAGACACAACCAATGAAGCTGTCCGCAGCCTCTGTAGCAGGAGTTCAATTCCCGGGCTGGCCAGGGAGCAACCCACATGGCGCAGCAGACCTCACTTGACTCGCCCGCTGCTCCCCTCAGCAGTGTACTTCGGTCAATCTGCCTGTTCTGTTCCCCACTCTGTCTCTGGTGAATCCTCTCAATCCCCACCCCACAGCTCTGGCCTGTACCCCAGTTCTTGTATGAATAAATAAACAAATGTTTTAAAAAAACCTTTTAAATAAATAAATCTTAAAAAAAAAAAAGAGAAAGAAACCTAAGCATGAGACCACTGCCTTTCCTCATGAAACTCTTAAAATAAAGCCTTTGGCTCTAAAATCTGAATCTTAGAGAAATAAACCAAGACAAATGGTTAACAGCAGGCACGACTGTGGGAATCAAATAGGTGATTTTAACCCTGTAGGTAAATCCGAGACTCTGTCACTGTTGTATTACGACAGGTGAAACAAAAGTTCCTTGATTAATCTGAGATAATGAAATTACAGAATATGATACCAAGATGAACAGCTTGTAATCACATTAAAAATGGAACCTACTCCTTCCAAGCGAGTATTTTCTGTAAAGTGGTACAGCAGCCTCAACCCGCTGAGGGAAGGACACTGCAGGTCAGAGGCAGAACCAGGTGCACGGAAGGGGAGCAGCCAATGCCGTGTGCTTAGACAAGTTAAACAGGTTTCTTTCCTCAGGCTGAGGCGATGTTAATGTGACTTGTGAAAGGGGAGAGGATTCACCCACCTGCCCAAAACTCACTGACCATGGTGCTTTCCCCCACAGAGGCTCTGGCTACCCTGGGGCCTGGGGGAACACACTTTGGGAAACATGAGCTCACCAGTCTTTAAGTCACACACGGGGCACAGGGCATCTCACGCGTGCAGCCCATCACACAGTCCTGCCCGCTCCCGCCTGGCCGAGCCTGCGATCACGGCGGGCCTGGGCGCTCGCGCCCCTCTGAGAAGGGTTCCCCAAACAGGCACCAAGGATCTGGCAAAGATTCTAAACTGACCCTCAACACTGGCTTCAGATGGGAATTCCCGATGCTTAGAGGGCGGCGCACTCCCTGAGGAGGCGGAAAGGAGATGCCCGCGGGCAGGAGGGCCAAGGAGGGGCGGCCCGGGCCCGGGGCGTGTGTGCCTAGAGGTGCTCACGGTTACCTCTGGGCCTCCCACCTGGTGGTGGACCTCGTGGTGGCGCCCAAGGGCTCCTCCTCCTCCTCTTCCTCCTCCTCCTCCTCGGACTCCGGGTCTTTCTTGTCCTCAGCGGCGTCAGAAATGGATTTCTGGCGTTTCCTCTCTGGCTCTGAGGATTCTGTTGGAACAGAAGGGAACACCTGGATCGCGCCGTCCCAAGCACCCTTCCCCAGGGCAGGGTCACGCGCCGGGAACGCAGGACACGAGGTACTCGGAGGCGGAGAAGTGGTTTTCCATTTCCTTTTTGTCTCGGCCCTGGCGATTCACAACTGTTTAACTTAATCTCAAACACATTTGGATAGTTTACTTAGGCCGTTCACAGCCAGCATCTGGGAGAAATTCTCATGTACTCAGAAAAGCATCTGGGATGTAGCACTTCTGACACGGGATTAGAGTCATCTCGCACGTATTTACGCAATATTAACACTGGCTGCATCCCGCTCGATTTTTCCTCATCCAAAGAAAAACTCTTAAAAAGGTGATTTTAAGCTGACTGGATTCCGTGGTTAAGGATCTGCTGGGCACCCACCGGCGTCATCCGAGGAAGTGAGCGAGCGCTTGGGCTTTCTCCCTCTCCGACGCCCGCTCGCCACTGTTTTCTCTTCACCGTCATCCTGCAAGGGCAGAAAGCAAAGCTGAAGAGGCAGTCAGTGGAGCCTCCTGAGGGGATTTCTAAAGCACACAGATGGATAGAAAAGGAACACTTACATTGCTGAGACTTCTTTCTTGTGGGTTGGCTGTTTCTTTATTGGACTCATCTTTAAGAAGAAGGAAATCTCCGTATTAACACTTTTTTACAGTAAAATGAAGTTTCAACAGATTGGTGTGTCTGTGAAGGCACAGGCGCTAACGAGCGCATCATTGCACATTTATCGTTATTTTGTATCAGCCCAGTAGATCCGCACCCCCCACAGAGAGCGTATCACAACAAGGGTCAGCACACTCGAGGGTCTGTCATCAACAAACTATGGGATCTGGGCCAAGTGCTTCAACTCCTACAGCCTCAGTTTCTCTGTGACACAAGGATTTGGATTAGACCACCTTCATGCGTCCTTTCAGCAAAAATGGTCTGAAGCCACGTAGGAAAGTAAGGGGGTACATGCTAGAAGTCCCCAAGAAGCACCAGGAACTGCAGCTCAGGACAACAGACTTCCTGAAACACCAAGGTGGCTCTACAAATACAATCCGCTTCACAGACAGGAAAAATGAGGCTGTTCTACCTTGATTTAAGTAATCTGAACAGTCATATAACTAGCAATTGTGTGTGTGCATGGGGGAGCTGGGATTCTCTGACCCCAAATGTAGCATGGCAAGTAAAAAAGTACACCCCTCAAGCCCCGAGGCCTTGCAAGCCCCCCACTACCCCGACCCTGTTATGTATCTGCTTCCCATGAATGTTACAAGTCCCTGAGACTTCAGAGACACCTGCCAGACACTCAACAGCCCACAGGTTGGTTACTGATGAGATTGTAGGACCTGCCTTTACTGTGCGCTCAATACACTAAGGTGGGTGGAGACTTAAACCAAGAAAAAGGACAACAAAAAAGAATCCTGTCTTAAATTGGTCGTCACCCAGTTTCAGAAAAGCCCGGCCAAGTCACAGCCAAATCACATGGCCTAAATTAGTCTTTCAAGGGCATTCAAGTTATGGGCATTGTATGGATTTAAAGTATCACGTTGTGAATAAAACCTAGTGAAAAACCAAACACAATCAAACCCGTTTTTAAAAATAAACTCTAAGTTTCCAAGAGACAAGAAAACTTAAGTACGATCACAGAAACACATAGTTAAGTGCAGACAAACTTTAAAATGGCATGTTTGCGTGACCTTGGCTAATCAGAAGCCATCCTTCCCTGCCCTTTATCTAAGAGAGCTGTCACATCATCTCTTCTGCCTGTGCCAACTCTTCGAACCCACCAATTGGCTCTCCTTGAATTCATGTTAGCAATTTTCAACCATGAAATTCACGGTTGAAAAAATTCTGGAAAATACAGGCAACAGTAACAAATAACGCGGAATGTTCCCATCACCCCACTAACCCAGAGCTAATCATTATCAACATTTCGAAGTAAATATTTTACCCCTTGGAATGAGGACAAAAATAGTTGAAACAATTTTATCTCGCTCATCCTGGCTCTGTGAGCTGCACAGGCTGTAGCTCCTGAGCATAGGTTTTTGAGCTGAAGTCCTGCCTCCTAGTAAGAGTGCCCAGGCCCCAGACTGACCTGTTTCTCCCTTAAACATACCCAGTGAGTTACAGTCTGGGCAAGGAAGAGCCTACCCCAGCTGGCTGTGCACTGCCTTTACCCTCTGTCTGAAGGCCAGAATTCCAGAACCAGCTCAGCTCACAGCACAGCATGGGCCGCCATGCTTGGTCTCTGTAGCTACAGAGACAGCTGCCTGCCCAAGAGGGGCAGCCCTCATCCAGAAACAATGAGAGGCTAGAACCCTTCCCCCTAGCCAGCTCCCTCCCGCTTAGGTCACCCAAACAGCGAGGGGCAGCCTACCTGCTGGCATGCCTTTCAGTTTGCTGCCTGGTGGAAACTGTTCGACCTAAATTGAAACAAATAAACACAGAAGTGAAATCAGCAGTTTGTCACCATCACAGGGGAGCTGATGTTCAGGATTTCTCTCCGTGGTTAGGGAAACGCATTGGAAACTGTTCTCTGGGAGTAAATGGCAGCACCGAGGCTTGACGCCCATCTGCTTTGATCAGGCCAGGGGACACGTGCGACCGCCGACTGATGCGTTCGTCCTCCTGATACTAATTTCATGCAATGAAATCCTGAGGCTGATTTTGATGTGCATACACTTTAGAGTAAAAAAAAAAAAAATGTTTAAAAGTTGAAGTTTCACTGAGGCTTTTCCTGCATTGAAATCAATATACACTTTGTTACAAAAGGAACTTCATGAAAAGTAGCTAAGATGGTGACACACACTGGAGCTTTCCATAAAATTTACGATAGAAAAATCACGTGCAATAGCTAAGGTCAAGGATGACTGCAATGAGGTCCGTCCCTGGACCAGTGGACTTAGGTAAGTACACTCCTAAGGGAGGACAGATTCAGACTGCAGAGCGTTGAATATACAGAAGTTTATATGAAGACATTAGTAACCAAGTATTACTGGAATGGTTATTTGATACTTATTTAACAGAGTCTCTTAAAAAGCTTTTCAAATAACTTAGAGAACAAGAAGTCGTTCAAAAGGCGAGGGCTCGCGGAGGGCCCTTCCAGGCCAAGGGTGAGCGCCCGCAGGGCCCGCCCGCGGCGATCACTTACGGTGACGGGGCCGGCGTCCGCTCTGCTCTCTTCTTCTGCAAGATGCAAAAAGAAAGCTCGCTGAGAAAATCATTTTGAAAATTTCTCATGTGTCAACTGAAAACCCGGCAAGCACATACTTGCTCTCGAGGTTGCCTCCACGGGGTGTTTCCGAGGTCTCCCTCTTTTCCTTTTAACGACCACCGGCTGATCTTCCTAAGGGGGGTGAGGGGGACAAACAGCCATAAAAAATAATTGTACCCACTATTATACAAATAGATCAGTGCTCAAAATGAGATTTAGAGCTCCCCCCAAGAGGCCTCAAACCCCAGTTTCATCACTTAAAAAAACACGTGCCCTGAGTGCCTTCCACTCAGTGGCAGTTCCCTCGCCTGACAAACAGGGACAACTGGCGTGGGCAGCACAGGGTGTGCGGGGAAGTCAGGTAACGATGTGTGTCCATTTACATTTGGATTTAGTCCCAGTCCCTGGTGACCAAATGTTATTTATGCCTGATTAAAGAAAGGCCACTCAATTTGTCGTACGCAACTATGAGAAAACAAAAAGAACCACTGAGAAGTTGGATGATTTCAAGACCAGCCACCTTGGAAGCAGTTATCTGCAAGACCTGCTGGTGGCCAGTCGCTTCCCATGGCTGGGGGACCCTGTGAGTCTGTGCCCCTGTGGGCTCTTTGCAAACCTCAAGGGCACGGCGTGGGCAGGGCTGAAGGCCAGCCTACTCCTGCCGCCGACCCGGTCTTGGGAGGCTGGGTCCCACTCGGCACTCGCCACAGGCCTTCTAAACCCATTCTTCTTGTTCAGAAGCCGTGGTCAGCCTCCCTCCTTTGCTGGCTGGAAGTATCACCAGGCGTGGCTGCACTAAGCTGCCAGGAGAGAACCTGACATGACCCCAAGGAACAGCTCTGGGCTCACCCCACCTAGCCATGACATAAGGAGGTCTCGTACAAATGTTTGGATGGAACCATGATTAATCAAAAAGACACTGATAAAACACAGCATGAGAAATGGTGCCGTGCTGAGCCAGAAAAAGAAGTCCTTCCAAAGTACTTGAGAAAAACTTCAGGTAAGAGCATTTAACACATTTTGTTTTTGGTGCTTAAATAAATCTGACCCAATAAATCCCACAAGCATTCCTCACCTCCTGGGATTTTACGGTGTCATCTTCATTGGGCTCTGTCTTTTCGCCGGTCGCATCACTGCTGCTATATTCATCTGCAGAAAGGGCACCGCTCAGTCCACTACTGGGGACCGGGGTCAGCCTCCCACGGGAGCACACGGTCCCAGCCACACCGACACACCCTCTGTCCTCAGGCCTAGGGCACCAAGACTCTCAAGCCAGGGTCTGGCTAGGTGGCCATCAGGACACTGAGCAGAAAGGGACTGAGGCAGAAACAACCCGCAGCATTCAGCAGGAGCCCACTGTTTGATGAAGGGACGGTGAATGAGCAACGCCCACAGGGTCAGGGCAACTCCGGTGTCTGGAGGGTCTCGGTCCCTCTCCGAGGCTGGCCCAAGGAGGCACGCTGCTCACCTCTTTCCTCCATGGCTCTGGAGGCTGTGCTGTTTGTCTTAGAACTTGATTTCGATAATTCTTCCAACTCTCCAGGGTTCTCTTCCTGTAGAGAAGTTGAACAAGACAAAAAGCTTCCTTTTCAGAATTAATCCTGCCACCATCCCCCTCCCCAAAGTCTCCCTTTTTAACCCCCAAAAAATAATCCCCTATCGCTCTTTAGAATAGTTTGTTGGAATTTTTTTAAAAAGTAACAATTTCTGCTGCTATTGGGACTATCTATATAAACACACCCACTCTGAAGGCAGAAAAGCCTGAGAGGAGGCTGGATGATAAAGCCACAATAAGGACATTATTTTTTTTTCCCTGCAAAATGGAAATCACTCTCTTCCTCCCTCATCCTGGAACTTTGTCTTTTTCAGAGAAACTCCCTAGAAAAAAATTGATAGGAACTTACAACAGATTTTTTGTTGTAGTTGGGTGGTGGAAGGAGGGAACAGAGGAAAGGAATAAAGTGGAAGATGCTGAGGATTTCTGGGTATCTGGCTGTGGTCTCTTAGCGTGCTAAGTCATTCACCCTTAGCTGCAAAAAGTTTTGAATATGAAATACCAAAATGTTTGTAAGAGTAATGTAAATAAGCATACACAAGCTGAATATAAAATCAGTTAGAGTTTATGATACTGAAAACATCTGTACATGAAAATGGTTAAGTTAGATTTTACTTAAATTTAACATTAAAAAAACCTACATGAAATTGAAGGGGGGAAAAAAAAGACTCTTTAATCTGCTTCTCTTCACATTAGGCGCTACCTCAGGACTCTTGCTCTGAACTGGGCGTGGGCAGTGATGGGATTAAAAGCCAGTTTCATTCCTTGACTGTGATGAATTGAAATTCACAAGAATGTGTGACTTCCCCTCTTAGGCTGTTAACATTCTTCTACTACTCTTTATTTAGTTTATCAACTATTAGAAACAAAAGGGACTCTGAACTGGTTTCAGTGAGCTGCAAGTCAGCTGCATGTGCTTTCAGAAGCTGTCTCAGATACTTTTGGAAGAAAGAGAAGCTGAGGCGATGGGGCTGGCCTGGAACAGACAATGAGAAGTTAATACCTCGAAATGGAGGACTCTAGAGAAGAGGCATTTCCTAGGACATGGAGACCTCGGGGCCAAGAGGGCAAGGACAGAAATACAAATGTGTGAGCCACTTTCCTGGGTCAGAAGAGGAACTTACAAGCACAGGACAAAAGGCAATGAGTCAGGTCCATCCCTAAACTCTACCCGTATTTTAGAGAAGGGAGGTGGCAGGGTAGAGAAAAGGCCAAATAGTAACATTTGAAAGTAACGCTGCATTCCATTGTTTTGCAGCAAGATTATCTGTAATAAGCTTTGGGAAGAGCACCTACCTAGCCACCTTAAGAAATCAGTAATACACCTGGACAAAAACTTTAGCAATGATTGTATCTTCATTCTGATAATACAGTCTTGCAGCTTATGATGACAAAGTGCAACACTCACGTTTCTAAGGGAGTCCAAAAAATACCTTTTGTTCTAATAAAGTGGTTATTACTGGGGGGTGGGGGGGGGAGTTACGTTTCCACAGCGATGTAATTAGGTTACCTCAGTTCTTAAATTAACAGGCAGAAAACATACCTTTGCATCTTGCAGCTCAGTTTCAGAACCTTGCCTCTGCGCTGTTTCTGTTTTGGAATCCAAGATATCTGGATTATCATCTGTAAATCAGTTTGGACAGAATCACAAAGGAATAAAAGCAAAATGAAATACACAGTTCTATTTGAGGACGGTTCAAGATTCTTTCTTGGACCTGTGCTATAGGATGTCAAGTTATTTCTGAAGGTGCTGGCAATGTCATGTCACTGAGCAGTGGACATGGCCTTGGCCCCGACAAAGCCAAAGTGGAGAAATTACAAAATTCCACAGATGCTCAGCAGAGACCAGCAAAGCAGTAGGGCTGATGGGGGCTCCAGATGCACAGAGCAACCAGGGGCACTATACTCCGGGCCAAGGAGCCACCTAAGAGGCCTGACTTAATGATTAGACCAGGGGCGGGGATTCAGGTCTACAGTGGAAATAAAGTCATGGTCTATCAGGATCTTGCTTTGTTTATAAGAAGTTGATACTACCTAACTCGCATGTCACTGTGAATGTACAGGTACCAGGGATGGCACCTGGACAGAGTAAGAACCCAGTCATTACAAAAGATTACATGCTCCTGACCAAAGGGGAGCATTTAACCCTTCTTTCCCACACTTCACCTCTGAGTTTACTGAGTTTGTACTTTGTGTCAGGCTTGAAAGAACCAAAGCCTCTGCACCGTCCTGCACGGCAGCCACAAGCCACATGTGGCTGTGGAAGCTGAAGCTAGAGCTGACTACAACTAAAAATGGATTCTCCTTCCCACTGACCCACGTCGGGAGCTCAATGCCATACGTAGCTGGCAGCGACTGGAGTAGACGGAGCCAACATAGAATGTTCCCGTCACTGCAGCAGGCTCTCCCGGGGGGTGCTGGCACAGGCAGAAAAGCACGTAAGCGCTCACAGCACTGCTGTCCACACCTGTACCAAAGTGCATCCCTCGCCGGGGGGTGTGTTTAAGGAGCCCTGCAGCACCTGGCTGAGCCTGGAGCAAGTGACAGAGGCCGGGCTTCCACACGGAGCAATCTGGCTTCTAGATCAAGCCCAGAAAATACCCTGGAAGTGTCACATCAGTCTGGAAATAAAATGGCCTCAAGAGGTGTGAAATAAACAATCACCACCCTCCTCAAGTAGTTCCTAAGTAGGTGGAACTATTTCTGGGATACAAAAATCACATGATTTTCAAAGACGTTGGAAACAGGCACATGAACACTGGGAGTACCCGGCTCGTCTTCTGAGGAGGGGCAAGGCTTCTTTCTCTTCCTTCTGGGCACGCGCCTCTCTTCCTCCTCAACCTGGAATCAAGAATGGTTAGATTAAAGGCAACAGAATTTGGATACAAATCTACTGCAAGGGGGCAAAGTACATTAGCTTCTCGTGTTTGGATACATTTTTATATGATTTTTTTA
This sequence comes from Talpa europaea, assembly GCF_964194135.1. NCBI lineage: Eukaryota > Metazoa > Chordata > Mammalia > Eulipotyphla > Talpidae > Talpa > Talpa europaea. The sequence goes on along the minus strand of NC_140071.1, from coordinate 139,055,349 downwards.
GAATCTAGAATACTGCTTTTGGCATCTAGACTTGGATCAGATTCAGTTTTTGATAAATTCATACAAAATAATCAAATTTGTCTGTCACTATACTCTATTCCAGTGATTCTAAAATACTTAAAAAAAAAATCATTGCTCCTTTCTCCATCTTTGAGTCCAGCACGGTCGGTGACGGTGTGTCCTGAGTTAACAGGGGGGTTTGGTGGCCCACTGAGGGCTGAGGAGAGGGTCTCTTCGTTGGAGCGCACGGACATGGCAGAACGCTGCCGGCCCTGTCCCGCTACCCACACGACAAGCACAGGGACAGAAGTGACGTGAACCTCAATAGGGTCAGTGAACTTTCAATACATGCAAAGAAGTTCTGCTTTTCTTTGTGCACTGGCAGAAAGCACAATGTACAAATCAGGAAACAGTCGCGCTTCCTAAGAAAACCCACCTCTTTCGGATTTGCTTCAACATGGTGGTCCCTCACGGCTTCTGCATTGTCCTTTCTACCATTGGAAATCTCTGAGTAATAAATACAAAAAAGAAAAATCAACCCTTACACCCTTACAGACTTCCTTCCCCCAGTACAATTCCAGGGCGTGTGCGGCGGGGCAGGGAAGGAGGGTGGGACATGACCACAGCAGTGGCGGGTCCTCCACCAGCCCGGCCAGGGGAGCCTCAGGAGTCCCCTCTGGAAAGGCGAGGCCCGGGGCCAAGCAGGGCCGCTGGGCTTCACACGCAGCCTCTGAGCCACCGGCCCACGCAGGGAGCTGCGCTGTAGGAGGAACGTCCACGGAGACCAGGGGGTGCCTGGGAAGCCACCGGATCAGCAAGTCCCCTGACTGACGCCGCCAAATGCAGGAGAGGGTGGGGTGACAACTGCCTGGCACACTCAATCAAGCTGAAGAGTCCTATCACATCGGCAATGGCACACCGAGTGTCGGGGCACCAGATACGTCTAGAGAACAGGCACTACATCACGCGTCGTAGCTGTGAAAAACCGGAATGTCCAAGACGACATGAAATTATGAAATATAATAACCTGGGTGGATTCACATACTATGGAAATAAAGAACAAATGAAATAAAGTAACTAGAGTTACAGGCATCTGACAAAATCTCAGAGTGTGATGCTAAAGGCACCAGCATGACAGAGACAGTTCTGGAACACGGCACTCCCTGTTGCCAGGAAAGGATTAACAGCAAGCGCAGCACAGTGGCCCCTTGGGGGGTGAGGGGGAGCTAGAATGTAGTTTACGCTTTCTGAAACAGTTTTTTTCTAAAGCATGAAGCAAATGTTCCAAATTTTAAGGCATGCCAACATTAGGAGATAGGTAACACGGAGGTTTCTAATCCTTGCTGTGTGGCTGTGAAATACAACACACTAGGAAAGCAAGTGCACAGGGGTTCAGACTGCTTTCCCCACTCTGGGAAAATCACAGGTGCTGGCAGCCTCCACAGGCGTTGGCAGCCTCCACAGGTCATGTGGAATGGGGCGGGGGCACATTAATGTGAAGTCCCGGATGTGTCACCTGCAGTCAGCACAGAAGTCCTCCTTGGGCGCAAACCCTGAGGAGGACCGCAAGCTCCGTGTTCCCATTGCACTAACTCCACTGGGAGGCGCTGATGAAGTTCCAGAAGCTACTGAAGGCCAGGCTCCCCACAACCCTCCACGCCTGCTCCCGCGACAACAAGTACTATTAACATTCTCCTTTCTAGAGTGTGTGGATTAAATGAGAAACTTTGTGAAGTATTTAGCACAGGGCCTGGCATGCAGAAAGTAACCAACAAATGGCAATTTATAATTCATACTGAAATTACCACTATGAAGTCATTAACTCACCTTCTTTGTTAGAAGTTTTGCTATCGGTTTCTGCATCTGTTTTTGAGCCCGAAATTTCAACCTACACATACAAAAGAAGAGGGTGTTTATGGAAAATCTCACAAAAATCTTAAAGATGGACAAAAAAGGAAGGTGACTGAGGTACTCCAGCCGTTTATGGCAATGTTGGAACTGGGGTACGTGTGCCTCTTCATTTCACCCAGAAGCTCAAGACCACAGAGCACCTTCCTTGCGAATTCGCTTCGGTTTTTTTAAGTTATCAGGCCACTCTGCCTGCCCTCCTTGTCTTTACAATGGTGATGGCAAGAGCAAAAAATAAGGTCGAAAATTTTCTGAATTGTGAGTTCCTTTCCCATCCAGAGACTTTCCGGAAATTCTCTTTTGTGCAAAAATGCTAGAGGATTCCGTCACTCTGGAGGGAGATTTCCCTTTGGCAAATCTTGACCACTGTCCCTTGCTTTTTAGACTGGGGGAGAGTCTCGAGATATCAACGACACTCCAGTGTGTGGCTCCGCAGCTAAAGTGCAGCAAAGGAGGGCTGGGCTGGGGTGGGGGCAAGGGAGGCCCCATGCCTTGGGGTCTGCAGGTCCCAGTCACACTGAGCAGCCTTGACCTTTTGAGGGTACCAAGCCACACGGGGCATTTCCCCACCGTCTCCCTCAGCAGGAGTGTACGAGCTTCTAGCTACAGGCAGGGACACTGCAAGGGAGTGAGGGAAACTCTAACGCTGGGGTGTCTGAGAGCAGGCAGGAATCGTTGGGGTCCTCTAGGAGCCCTGGAAAGAAGAGGGCCCATGATTTGTGAGCATTTTATAAAATCTTTACTCCTGGCAGGACATTAGATCCTTTACTCCTACAGAAGGAAAAAAAAAATTCTCTCCAGCACAAAAGGAATTATGAGAACCACGTATGGGATAAATATGCATTCGTGGCAATTATAGCTTAGTATCTTCAGGGAAACTTCCTAAAAACAATGTGAACTTTGTTAACTTCTTAATAAAAACCTCTTTTGTCTAGCATCAGGGTAATTTAAGACATCACGATCCCACCATGGACCCATAATCGTAATTATAAATCAAAGGTGCCTAGTTCTTTGAATTTCATTAGCATTATTCTGCACGATCTGGGCCTTCCCTCATGTTTCCTTAGTTCTGTCTCAGGACACTGGCCTAAAGGGCCACTAGGAGATCGCGCTGCTGAATTCGGAGTGACTATTTTTCTGAGGAAAACTGCTGAATTTCACGACATCAGTGGAGCCAGATGAACGAACTTATGTTGAACTTGAGAGGCACACACAAACGCCTCCTGACTCCTAAAGAAATGTGGGCAGCCCCTCTCCCTTAGGGGTGCCTCCCCATTCATCTCAAACACCCCCAACAAACAGCCCTGGCCACAGTACCAACAAAGCCCGAACCACGTCAGTGACTTACATCCAGGGGCTCAGGCACCGACGGAGGCTCTCTCTGTAGGTCAGCTGTTCAGAGACAAAAACGAGGAACAAGGAAAGTCAATACTGAACCACAGAGAAGCAGAAATCTCAGGGTAATTAGGTAGGACTATGTTGCTAAGTGGCCTAGCAGCTTTGGTGAATTATAACATTCTGACCACTATTTTTAAATTATTTAACGCCTACAGTTTCGCAGTATCGGCAGTGCCTCCCTAAGTCCCTATGCAACTCTGCTGGCGACCTCAGCTCAGCAGCAAGACAGTGCATGCAGCCAGGAGACGCTCTGTGCCACTGGCTCGTTTGAAAGCAAAGCCACCAAATGAAAAGTCAGACTCTCCCTCTAACAGCAAAGTCTATTTATATTCCTTGGAAACCTGAAGTACAAGGTCTACTGTTTCTACTCAGCAGTGACAGAACACACATTTTTCTTTTAAACAACTTCCTTTTACGTAAGTAGATGTCTTAGTGAACTGTACCTAAACACAGAGACCTGAAACATAACTGTGGGAAATGAGGACCTCAGAATCCAAAAATGCTACCTTCTTGACAATTAACAAATAAGGTGCTAATTACTTGTGTGATAAGTCATATGTACAGATTTTAATAAATGCATCTGTCCGAGTTTTGGGCAGATTAGTCATCATTAGTGTTTTCACAAGTCACACGGATAGCTCCCGGGCCTTGGCGCTTCCAGGCCTGTCTGCTTCAAGGCTCTAGCTCACATACGTGGGGGACGCCCTTCCCAATGGTTTTGCCTGGGAAAGTCCTGTCCCAAGTGCCCAGAGTCTGGGGTGAGGGTCTACGCATTCTGCTCCTGCGTCCAAATGACCTCTCCACTGCCTCTCTGCCTCATCTACTAATGCACACTGATCACCCTTCAGTAACTGGCTTCAAAACAGGGGGAGGGCCTCCCTGGTGGCTCCAGGGGTTAAACGTAGCATTATGAAGCTATCTGCAGCCTCTGCAGCACGAGTTCGATCCCCTAGGCAGCCAGGGAGCTACCCACATGGTGCAGCAGACCTCTCCTGACTCGCCCACTCAGCAGTGTATTTCGGTCAGTCTGCCTGTTCTGTTCCCCATTCTGTCTCTGGTGAATCCTCTCACCCCCGCACCTCTGGCCTATACCCCAGATTTTGTATGCATAAATAAATCCTTAAAAAAAAAAAAAAACCCACAAAATAGGGGGAATGACAAGTACTTATCAGGATTCAAAACAGATGTGTTGACCACCCAGCCCATTTTTATGGAAATACTTGGGAAACAGTTACCTGCATATGGGAATTCATCCAAGCTTTACTTGTAATAGTGCAAACTACAGACACTGGAGCTCTTTACGAGGTCTAACAAATGGGAAAGTATGGTAAAGGTCACTTGCAGTCCCAAAACAAATGAGGTCCGTCTGCGCACACCAAAGGAGAAGGCCCCACAACGTGGGTCCAAGAAAGTGCTACACTTACTAGGACATTTCTGTTAAACCATGGGAGAACAGGAAACTGAACTGTGCGTGCGTGTATCGAACTTTCTCCAAGTAAAGGAGAGAGACTGGGTCAGCTTAACTACCGGCCTTCCCCAAGGCCTGAGCCGGCACGGCTGTCCCCACGGACACACATGCCTCTCCAAAATATCTGGTCATCCACTCTAAAGCTCCTATTGCTTTTTCCTAGTTAATGTGAGAAAACGTTTCTCCACTGCCGCAATTCTCATGTCCACTTCCTTAATCCTGTGGTTCTCAAAGTGTGGCCAAAGGACCCCCCAGGACCTCCCATGCAGGGCCCACCCTACTGCCACACGAACACTAAGATGCCATTTACCTCATGAAATCAGGAGTGCACAGTGGAGTTTTCCACAATTATCTGTAAAGACTATTTAAACCCCAACTGCGTAAGTGCGATAAATTTCAACCAAGACAACAAATAGCAACAATCTGAATACAGACATCGATGAGAGAAACCAGCCATTTTCTATTAAGCTAGACTTAAATTTGCAAAAATGTAAATCAGCTACTATTTACTATATTTTGTTGTTTTGGAAAATCTAGCTTTTTTTTCCATGAAGAAATATTATTTGTTAACTTAGAATGAACTATGCTAAATGAACATATATTTTTTTTTTTAATAGAGGCATGTTTTATTTATTTATTTATTTGTTTGTTTTTTTGTTTATACATGCACTGGGTACAGTCAGAAGCGTGGGAGGGTGAGAGAATTCACCAGAGCCAGAGCGGGGAGCAGAACAGGCAGAAGGACCGAAGTACACTGCTGAGGGGAGCAGCGGGCGGCAGGAGAGGTCTGTGCGCCATGTGGGACCCTCCTCCGGTGGCCGGGAAGCAGCCGGGGATCGAACCGGCGCCGCAGAGGCCGCGGGCAGCTTCGCAACCCAGCGCTCAACCGCTGCGCCACCGGGGAGGCCCTAAATGAACATATATTTTATAACTTTCTCACTTTTCGCTTCTTATGTGATAAATGTCAACAGGCTTATAATCCAGATAACAAAATTCTCTGTCGTTTTTAACTGTGCAAAGTGGTCCTGCGACCAGAGCCTGAGAGCTTCTGTGTGGGCCCCGAGGCGGGGCCCCGGGAACCCGTGAGAGCAGGGCGGCGCAGCCGGCTGTGCAGAGATGGGGAAGAGGCCCCAGAAGCTGGGGGAGCATATGGCACCAAGGCAACAGTCCAGGCCCAGGCCCAAGAGTAGGGGGTGCAGGAGTGGGGGAGAAACTGGCCTGGCCACAGACTCGCCTCTGGAAATGAGGTGCAGCGCCTGGAGGAGGGCCGGGGAAAGGGGCAGAGGCGCCTCCTGGGGAGAGTAAAAACAATAGCTGACTCCACAGCAAGTTTTGACACAATAATTTGGAGACATCAGATTTATACAATTATCTTAAATAGAATTTATACCTCTAGAGAAATAGTATATGTTGAAACAGAGTAAGAAATTTGGGCCTCCCTGGTGGTGCAAGGGATGCAACCTGTGAAGCTGTCTGCAGCCACTGCAGCACGAGTTTGATCCCTGGCTGGGGAGCTACCCACAGGGCGCAGCAGACCTCTCCTGACTCTCCGCTGTTCCCCTCAGCAGTCTATTTTGGCGGAGCTGCCTGTTCTGCTCCCCACTCTGCGCTGGTGAATCCTCGCACCCCCCACACCTCTGGCTTGTACCCCAGTTCTTGTATGCAAAGGAAAAAAAAAACAGTAAGAAACTTAACTCATTTTTAAAAGGCGGGAGGCAAATGCATAGGGCCTGTCTGTGTTTTACTGTGAGCTGGCTACTGAGTTTCAAGCGAGAGGCCAATGCACATGGAAGGGAGTAAGAGAACACAGTAGGCACTCACCTTCTCCGCACGGCGTGCTCCCTCCCGGGTTTTCTGGTGGGGTGAGGGTTTCAGGACTTTTCTCTTTTCCTGACGACACAGACGTCTGGGAAATTCAAAGTGCCATGAAAAGAAGTTATCAAGAAGGCATGACTAACCCCAAGTTGAGGCATATCAACTCCCCGCATGTTATAACAACACAGAAGTCTGCTCTGAAGTCTGTGCAAAACTTAAAAATGAAAACATGGTTATTTCTGCCCAGGAGGCTTTTCTTTTTCCCCTAGCAAATTTCTACTCAGTTATAAAACTCTGCCCTCATGTCATCTTTGTAAGCCCTGCCGTCTGCCACCCGACTCCCGATGGGCAGGCCGTGCCTCCTCTGCCCGGCTTGGGCTCCTGTTCACAGCTCTGCTCCCACGGGCCGCTATGTGCCATGAGCTCAGGCTGGAACCAGGACGCGGAGACTCACTTGCGTACAAGATAGTGACATGACCTACGTCTAGTTTTTAGCAGCAGTTCTCTGGACTGAGTGAGCGAGTGAGTCAGTGGGGTGACTGCAGAAGCAGCGGTGAAGACCCTGGTGGTGGACACAGACACAGCAGTGGATGGAGTCAAGTTATATTTGGATGTGGAAACTCCAAGACTTGGCAATGAATTAAGTGTGGGGTGACAGGGAGGAACGGAGGGTAACCGCTGAGTTTGTGGTTTGAATAAACAGAACTGGATTACTGAGGTCCTTAGCTTTCTCCCCATGGGGATGGGGGAGCAGGGGGGGTGACAAGGAAGTGCCTCCAGGACGTGTGGTGACGTGGCTTTCCCACATGCACACACGTCAGTGTAGACGAATCATCATCCATACCTCAGTTTTCAAGCCGGCTTTGGGTTCCAATCCTTCCGAAACACTCAGCGCAGACTCCTCACTGCCTAAAGAAATGGAAGCCACCAAATGGGAACACAAAGCTGTCACCCGGCATGCCACGCCCCCTTCCTCTGTGGCCTTATTTTTGCCACTAGTAGGAAAAGATAAAAAGTAGGTACGAAAAATCCCAGGGCTTCCCCTGTGGCGCAGCGCTTGAGCGCTGGGTTGCGAAGCTGCCCACAGCCTCTGCAGCACCGGTTCGATCCCCGGCTGCTCCCCGGCCACCAGAGGAGGGTCCCGCATGGCGCACAGACCTCTCCTGCCGCCCGCTGCTCCCCTCAGCAGTGTCCTTCGGTCCTTCTGCCTGCTCTGCTCCCCGCTCTGGCTCTGGTGAATTCTCTCACCCTCCCGCGCTTCTGACTATACCCAGTGCTTGTATAAATAAATAATCTTTAAAAAAAAAAAAAAAAGAAAGAAAAATCCCAGATGGAAGGCAGGAGCCATTTTCTCACTTTTTGAGGAGGTATGTATGAAACAGTTTCTTGTGTTAAAGTGGCTGCCCAGAAAGAATGATAAAATAGTATTGTGGACACACGTTATTTCTAAGTATTTTCCTATAGTGATCTGCATCAGCACTGTCCCTGTAAGAAGGAACCCTGAGCCGCTGAACAGTCTCAATGAAGAAGGCAAACTGTGAACCGCCTCACTCTACTTGCTCCGCCTTGACACAGCAAAATTGAACATAAAAAACCTGAAATAGCCAAAAAGAAAAGGGTATTTTCTCCAGCAGACACTCATTTCTATCCATCTTGGCCCTTCCTCCTTCCTCTTCTGTCATCTGCCACCTGTGGCTTCACCTCCCTCTCAGCTGCCCACACACACCCCTCCCAGGAAAATCCCTCCTTTCTCCAAGAGGCTGCAGGCTTTTCCTCAGTAAAAGCCCTTCGATTTTTGCACCTTCAGAGGAAAAACAGGGGGAGGGAGTAACAGACTAGCAATGATGAGTCACAAAATCTGCCGCAGCATTCAATCTACCCCCAAACTCAAAGGGAACTGTCTCACGTAACCTTCCTCTACCCTGGAACGTTCTCAGTGTTTGCCAAGTCCCTGCAACAGCAGGACTGACGAATGGCTGACACCAAGGTCTGTTCCTGGGGAAACGTGCAGGACACTACGCTTCACAGCCAGGGCAGAAGGTCAGCCCCGACCGCTGGTGTTCTCACAGCAGGTGGCGCTGAAGGGTGCGTAGGCAAGTCACTGCAGTGTCACGGCTCACTCGCTGCCCAGCCAGCTCAGTCACACCACAGCCGACGGTCGCTTCCTGCCGTGGACAGCGTCACAGCCTGCTGACACCACCACTATATTCACAGTTCTTTTCACCCTGACTACATCTTTGCACCCCCATGGCTGGCACAATGGGCCTGGTGTCAAGCATCTGAGGTGGCCGGCAGAATGAAAGACGGTGGAAGCACACACCTCTGACAGGGGCCGACTCTAACATGATCTTTGGAATCTGCCAGCAGAGAACATGTTTCTCTTCTCTTTCAAACTCTAAACCACAAATGGTATTTAAAAATGCACTGCACTGACCTGTCATAAGCTGCACATCTCCAAGAAAGTGGAGGGTGCCGTGGTGTCTGCTTGCTCTATTTGCCCCACTTCATGCAAGAGAGACTGAGGCTTGGCGGTCATTTTTTTGTAAAAGGCACCCAAGGACCACGCTAGTTACCTGAACCTATTTCCTCACTTGTAAAATGAGGGGGCCCAAACCCCACTTGTCATGGGGCTGTAAAGCAACACTCATTCTGATCACCAAGAGCCCAGAGGAGCTCAGTGACTGGCAGCTCACACGCAGGTGACCTCGCAACTTCCTGCCCCTCAGGTTCCTACCTCTTTTCTCTCTGCACATAACGATGGGCCAAAGGTTTTAAACCACTAACACAAGCTTCTTCTAAGGAAATGACCCTCCAACCGCGGTTCCCGTCACCCTGGGTCCTGCTGGAGCCCAAACCACCTGCTGGCAGGCTTCTCACATGTGCTAGTCAACTGTGGAAAATGCTAACAGTTGCGGTTAGTCTCACCTATGCCACACACACATTCTTTGGAAGAAACGGTGATCCCGAGGCCTTCTTCCTTCTGGCACGAGGGCGCCGTGCCAGCTCCTGCTGTCTCCGAGCACACGGGAACTGGCTGCTTGCAACGGTGGCCGCTCTTTACAGCCAAGTCCTGCCCAGAGTTAGGGGCTGACAGAGCTACATCGCAGGCAGCTGGAGGGACCATGGCGTGGGGAGGGGCAATTTCAGATTTTTGGTGGTTAATACATTCAGAGGGGGTGGTTTTCAAGTCGCCCTCAGAACCCTGCGGGTTGGGAGGAGGCGAGGACTGCCGCGCAGCGTCTCCTAAACACGGCGAGTCGACACCTTTTTTAGCACCGGGACTCACTGCTGTCACACAGCCAGCGCTGACGGAGGAGCCTTCATCGCCGGCCATTTGCTCGGGCCCTCGGGGGCCCACGGGCGAGCTGGCACTCCTCCGCAAACCTGTGGGGGAACCGTCCCCCGCCGTCTCTGCCTCCGGGTTCGTGTTTTCTCTCTGAACTGCATACGAGGACACGGGCTTCTCTTCTGCACGGATGAGGCACAAGGCACTCTTGCTTCGAGCCACTGTGTCCCGCCTCTCAGTTGGCTGGCCTCCCGCCTCAGAGAGCTCAGCCACGGAGACCCTGGCCTGCCCTTCCTCGGTGTGCATGGTCCCCACGAAGCCCACTGTCTGCCCTGCCAGTGGGCCAGACTGCTGACAGCCGTCCTCAGTGATGAGGCTGGGTGTCGGGATGTCACACTTGCTCCGCGTGGCGGCTGACAGAGCCTTTCCTTCTGGCTTGCTGGCAGTCAGCCGGCTCTCGCCGCGTGTGTCCAGGCCGGTGGTGATTGGCACACACTCAACTGTGCTGGTGGAGATGAGGGCGGCATCGCTCGAGTCCTCCACCCTTGCCGTGCCGGGCTGCTCCTGGTCCAGCGGGACGGCTCCCAGCACAGCAGCCTCGCAGCCTTCAGAGGTGCTTGTGGAGATCATGGCCGAGTCGCTCAGCTCCTCCGCAGGGGTGACGGCGGGACGCGTGGCCTCCTGAGGGCGGGCGCTGGACACTGGGCCCTCGCAGTCTTCCACCGAGCTGGTTGAGATGACGGCGCTGCCGTCCTTCTCCTCGGCGAGGGCCCCGCAGACGCAGGCCTCGCAGCCCTCCGCGATGCTGGTGGAGATGAGCGCACACTCGTCCTTCTCCTCCTTGCTGGTCGAGGCGAGGGGACGCTCGGCCTCTGCGGGGGCGCTGGGCATCGGCACCTCGAAGTTGCCGGTGCTCACCAGGCTGGGCCCCTGAGCTCCCTCTTCAGCGGGGGCGCCGGCGGGCTGGCTCTGGGTGAACTTGGTGGAGGTGGCGCTGGAAATAGGCACTTCGCACTCCTCGCCGAGGCTGGTGGAGATCATGGCGCACTCGTCCTTGTCTTCGGCCCGCGCAGTGGCCGGCTGGCTCGCATCCCCCGACGCCGCACTGGGCATCGGGGCCTCGAATTCTTCCACGTTCACCCTGGTGCCGTCCACGCTGCCGTCCGTTTTCAGGGCGCTGGGGCGACCCTCCTCCGCGTCTGTGATCTTGCCTAACGGAGCAGCGCCGTCGCCTGCTCTGCTGGTGGAAATCATCACGCCGCTGCCTTGACTTCTGCTCCCCGCCACGCCGGCCTGGCTGGGGACGTGGTCGCTGGCGCTGGCGGCCAGGAGGCCGTCGCATTCTTCGTTTTCCACTGAGGTGATGACACCCTCGTCTTCCTTTGCGCTCGTGGATGTGCGATGAGCGTCACCTGCCGGGGCTGCACCAGACACGAGCACCTCATAACTGCCCCCGACCAGGTCGGCAGAAAGAGGGGCACCCTCAGCTCTCTCCTTTCTGGCAAGCTGGCTGTCGCGCTGCTCAGAGGCCGCCACACTCGTCATGGGCCCCTCACAGCCTCCCGGGCCCCGCGCGGGCGGCCCCGTCCCTGGCGCGGCACTCGTCACGCTGCTCTCCACCAGCCCTTTGGCGCTGGAGCAGATGTCTGGGTCCTTGGCACCCCGCCCTGCACCACTCATGCTGTCCACACTGCTTTCGCTTGCGTCCGTGAGGGCAGCCCCAGGCCCCACTCGCCCCGCAGCCGGCCCCACGGGCGCGTCCTGCTCTCCTGCACTCTGGCACGTGGGCCCGCCCTCGCCGTCCTCCTCCACGCCCGCGCAGGCGGCGGCGGGCCCGACCTCGTTGCCCCTGCCGGTGCTGGTCACCACGCCCTCCCCTTCGTCGTCGTCCTCCTTGGCGCCCGTGCTGGTGACGATGCCCTCGTCATCGCAGGGCCCGGCCGCCACCAGCGACGCGTCGGGCACCTGCGCGGCGGCCGTGCTGTCCATCGCGCTCTCCGCGGTCTCCTCCGACTCGGAGCTCAGGGCGAAGCCCGCGCCGCTCTCCTCTGAGCCCGAGCAGCTGGCGGGGCCCTCGCCGTCCTCCTCCGTGATCCCCGTGCTGGTGACTGCGCTCTCCCCCTCCGCGCCGTCGCTCCCCAGGCCGTCTCCCCCCGGGGCGGCGCTGGTGCCCAGGGGCGCGCCCTTGTCCAGCAGGCCAGCGGCCGCCCCCGAGACCCTGTGCTCCTCGGGGGGCCCCGCGCCCGTCACCGAGCACATCACGAAGCTATCGCCTCTGTCCCCCGCTCCCGTACACGTCACAGTCCCCTCCGTCTCCTTCTTGGGGCCCATCCTCACTGCACTGCCCCGGAAGCCGTCGGCCTCCTCACTGCGTGGAGACCCCTCTCTTATTTCCGTCCCTGCGCTGGTAACGGCGCCGTCACTTTCGCCCTCACTAATAAAAGCACCAGCGCCGCCCGCCAGCTCCGAGTCTCCACTGGAAGCACCGCCGCGCTTCTCCTCGGAGCCTGCACTGGTGACAGCGTCGTCCTTCTCGTCCGTCACGGCGCTGTTGACGTTGCCTTCTGCCCGCGTGGCGCAGGCCGGCTCGGGGGCCGTGGTGCTCTGTCCAGACTCGGCCAGGGCGCACTCGCCACTCTCGCCTCCCTTGGTGCTCGTGAGGTAAGTCTCACTCTCAGCAAGTCCCTCTGTGACACCTCCGCCTTCTTCCGCTGCAGCGAACACGGTGCGGCCACTGGCTCCTGCCCCAGCGTGGAGGGGGGTGTTTCTGGAGCCCGCAGCTGCTGTCACGCCCTCATCTGCCTCAATGCTGGTGCACGGCACGGCCACCTGCCCCTCTCCTGTCTCTGAAGATGTGGTGGTGGCAGGCCCCGCCTTGACCGTGCTGAAGGTCACGCCTTTGACCTGCCCTTCAGAGCTGGTGGCGACAGGTGTCCTTTCTGCTCGACCAGGCCCGGCTGCCATACTCTCAGCCTTTCCTGTCCTCTGGGGTGAAAGAGATGAGGCAGCCTTGCATCCGGCACTGGTGTCGACCTCGCTGTTCTCATTCCTTCCTTCGGCCCCCACCACTGTGTTCTCTGTCTCACCCGGGGCTTCACAGTGCTTCTGTTCGACAGCTTCGGCGTCTTGTGTACTCACGCCCAGCACGTGATCAACAGCAATACTGTCCTTCCGGCCACTCATGACTGCAGCTCGAATTGCTTGCTTTGAACTGGGCCCTGTACTCACGTCCCTGTCTGCCTTGGCTGTGTCCATCAAGTCACCTCCTTTGTCAACATTCCTACAGTCTATGATCCTGTCTGCTAACTCACTGTCAAGAGGTGTGTTTGATTTTCTCTGTTTACTGGGCAGTGATGTGGCCTGGTGACCTGGCGTGTGCCCTCTGTCATCCATGCTTACTCTTGCTGGCATGTCTGCTGTGGAAACCGCGCTACCCTCTCTACTGTCACTTGTCCAAAGGGCTTCTGTCACACTCCGGTTAGGGATGTCAGAGTCGTGCTTAGGTGAGGTGCTGGCTGCGCCCCCTTCTGAAGCAGGCCTTTTGTCGAATAAAGCCATTCCATCTTTGTCATGAAACTGCTTCTGCGGTGTGACAGTCACTGCACTTGGGGATGGGGCCGGGGCTGGCTCTGCAGAATGCTCAAGAGCCGTGTCTGCAGGAGGGGCGCGCTCTGCAGGGGGCCTGCTCGTGTTCGTCACATCCTTGTGCGCCCTCTCGCTTTCTGATGGGACACGAGACAACACGCGAGGACCAGCGTCAGGGTCCACATTCCCTTCCCGAGCTCCTTGTTCGGTGGGCTCCTTCTCCCCAGGGTTCAGCCTGGACACAGCACTTTGGACATGTCCCTTCTTGACCAGGGTGCTTTTATGGTCGGTGTGTTTTTCAGAGTTACTAACAGCGCCTGTGCCACGTCCTGATTTACAGGGGGGAGCTGCTGTTTTTGAATCAACCGTGGAAGTTCTCAATTCATCCTTCACAATTGTGGCAGAAGATCTTTGCTTGGTAATGTTTTCCGCGTCGGCGCCTGACTGAGAGCTAGCATTGCTGCCCTCCTGGGGTTTCGGTGCCTCACAGACACGCTCAACGGCTGGTTCCGGGTCCATGTCCATGGGCTCCTGTTCTGGGACCAGAGTGGTATCGCCGCTTTTTCTTGGTCTTGGGAGGGAGGGACTACTGGGGGTGCCCAAAGCACCGGCTGCGAGTTTTTCTTCTCCTTTGGTCATCTCTTGTGACACGCTCCCTCTTCGATTTTCCCACAACCTTCGACTTAACTTCTTGTCTGTGCCGGAACTCGCCCCTCTGGCCTTTTCATGATTACTGTCAACTTCTCTACCATCCTTGTCATCTGATCTAGTCTCTTCCTTCTTCTTCACATCTTTGCTGCTGTGCTTGAAGCTTCTGCTTTTGTGTCCGTCTGATAACTTTCTCTCCAATCTGGAGGAGCCGGAGTCTTTATCACCCTTATACTTGTCCTTTGCTGCCGGGGCCTTGGCCCGGTGACTAGACTCCTTCTGGGCACTGTGGGCCCCGGCGACGGCGCTCTCCACCACGGGTTCAAGGCCAGTCTCCTCAGAAGGCCTGTCCTCAGCTTTAGACTTTCTCTGTCTATCTGGGTCACTTTCTTCTGTGTTCTTGTCTTTGTCTGGCTTTGAAGTGGTTGTCTGTTTTGGGACACTTTCTTGTAACTCTATCTCAGCTACTTTTAACTGTTTGCCTTGACTTTTTGATTTTGACTTTAACGTAAGTTTCTCTTCTACCAGGCTCTTTGTCCTCCTCTTGTCCTTGTGAACAGCCTCTTCTGGTTTTAAATTACCCTCTAGATTAGTGGAGTCTGCATCACACCGATCCTCTGAATAACTCTCACTTCTTCTCTGTGATGTGACACCGTGTTGCCTGGAGCTCAGGGAGTCCCTCTGAATTCTAGAATCACTGGATCGTCTGGACTTGTGCTCCACCTTAGCTCTATCGGCCGACACGTGTCTCTCTTTTTTGTTGTTTTCTTTGCGAACATTCTCATCTGTTTTGATGATATATTCGGAAACTGGCTTTCCATCTTTGCCTAAAATGGATAACTTCCTTTCATTCCGGTGTTTACTTTTTCGCTCAGGTTTGTCATCTGAAGACGGCGTTGTTGGCTGACGTGGCTTTTGAACGTTCTCCTCGCCTTTCAGTGCTTTCTCAGAAGACTGAGGCTCAGCCTCATCGCCTGCTTTATGTACGCTGTCACCTTTATATTTGTGTTTTGTAGGCGGTTTGTCTTCTGACAAAGCCCTCTCTCTTTCCGGCTTCTCCTTGGAGGATTTCGCCTCTTTCTTAGGCAAGCATTTTGAATGAGGAGTTTCTGAGTCATCCTTCTTCAGGTGCTTTTCTGTTTTCAAGGCTCCCTTCTGTTTCTGGGTTTCTTCCGTGCCCACGTTGGAGCGTTCCGCCTGCCTCTTCCCGTCCCTCGTGTCCGTCTCTTCCTGCGCCCCTTCCACCACCACGGGGGTAGATGTCCTTCTCTTGTGTTCTCTTTCCAGTTTGGACTCGTTTTTGTTTTCCTCAGCTGAATGCAAAGACTCTGAAAGCCTCCGAGCAGGTTTACCTGCTTCACTTTTTGCATGAACGTGCTTCAAATCCTTTGAAGAAGACACCTTTTCCTTTTCACAATGCTGCAAGAAAATATGAGAAAGAGTAAAATCAGTATTATATTCAAATTTAACATTTGGATGCCTTTAGATGCTGAATGCGCACACATCACACTCACTTAGTCTTTGCTAGAGGCCTGAGGTAGGGATCACTCATGTCAGTCTCTGCACCAGGGAACGGGATCTCAGCATGTTCCATAAGCTGACATCCCGCAATGAGTTTAGATGATCTCATTCTAAGTCTAGTGCTCTCTCCACCACAGCACGGGACTGTCAACGGAGACCAGCAATTTCTCCCGAGATTTGCCCCTGTACTTAGGAGGCAAATTACTAATGCCCACTAACCCCAGGTCATCAACAAACACGACCTGAATGGATGACAGTCCGATAGTCTTTTTAGTTCAAAAGCGCCATACCTGATGATAAAGACAAGTTAAAAATTTTACACCGAACTAAAGATTTTTCTGTATTTTAATTTGGAAACCAGAATTATTTATAGAAACCACATGAATTTAGGCTACTTGGAGGGCATTCTACTTAGAAGATTAAAATGCACACAGTAACTCAAAGTAACAGTAGCCACATCATATGTGAGGTATACGAGCTTGTGTTTCCAAGGGAAACCACTGGCGGGCTAAAGCATCCTAAGTCCTCTTCCCTCGCCATAGGGAGTGGATGCCGACTAGCCAAACTTTAAAAGACTCGCTGACTACTAGTTGTAATTACTATTATTCAAACAATAGGCTGCGATCCTTAGAAAGACCATGTGCCTCTGGATCTTGTGCTACTGCAACTTCATATAATTTTACACATGATTAATGTACTTATACTAGTATAGGGGTGAGAGTTTGGCGTGATCTTAAAAATACCTCAAAATTAAATTCCTCAAAGGAAGAACAGAGATTTTATTAACCTAATTTTACTGTAAGTTTGAGCCAAATAATGTAGAATATAATTATATTTTCTATGAAAAATTTTCCATAGAAATTTATCATAATATGAAGTTAAATATCTAAAAAATATGCCATTAAAACATCAGGATATACTTTTAAATATACTTTTAATTTGTGGATACAGAACTATTTAGTGGCTACAAGTAACCACTAAGTTGTTACTTTCCCCCTGGAAAGTGTCAAGGTAGTTCAGACACAGAATGGCAAGTCAGGCATGATTAAGGACTGAAACTCAGAAAAAGCAACAGTTTAACCCAAGAAAATAATTCAAAAAGTAGAAGAAACATACTCTTTGCACATGTTTTTACTATTTGAAATAATTAAATCTTGGCAATAATCTAAGTATTCAACTACAAAAAACGCTTTAAATATGATATTTCCATTTATTCAATGGATCATTAAATTTACGATTAGGAAGCTTACAAGGTAACAGGAGTAAGAAGGAACATTAAAGAGATTCTGTGAGATTATAGCCACACCACAAAATCATGATCATCTGTGCAGGAGGAATGCAAGAAGGTGAAAGAGGGTTTGCTACTGCTACTGGAGGGATTTTAGTTTTTCCCCTTTGTCTTTTCATTATTATTACAGCAACTTTGTTATTGCAAATATGGAAGCGAGGGGGTGGAAAAGCAGCTATTATGAGATAAAAGATCATAGGAAACAATTTCTCAAAATGAGGAATTCAGGCCTTCATAGGATAAGGGTTCCAAGAATACTGAACGTGAGGGATTGTTCTACTTGGAAAATTTACTCAAAACATAAAATGGCCTATAGCTAACAAAAACATGTTAAAGGGAGTTTTATTAATTAAGACACACCTCATTTGCTCTGAGGGTTTCTTTGGAATCTTCTTCAGATTGCTGTTTCTTTTTAGAATTTTCTTCAACACTCCTAAGTGGGGGAAAAAAGTCAGATATGAACTTTGCTTGAAACAAATGAAAGAATTTCCCAGGAAGCTTAAAAAGAAAAAATTCAGCTTTCCTTTATGATAAACACTTGATCCACAAATGAAGAAGACTTGTTACATACTAATTTAAAGCCTTTGTCAACAGAGAAGAACCAATCCCAAAGGTGACATGGGTTACTTTGGAGCTAAAGGAAAGTAGATGTCAAACAAAAACTTCCAATTTGTTGCTTGAGGGTGGGTATCTTATGGGCCATAATTATATTTTGAAAGTTTTCCATCTTTTGAGTAAAGAGCGTAGCGTGATTTATTCAAAATTAATAGGCACATGGTATAAGAAAACTGAAAGCCGACTCTTCTCAATGAGGTCTGTAAATTACTGATTCGGGACCTTGGCGTCCATTATAGATTTACTTAACCGCATCCCAAAGGAAGAGCAAACTGTAGCCCAAGGCTCACACAACTTCATAGTTACTGTTAGAGTCTCTCTCGCTTTCTAATTCTGACAGCACTAACCACAATACTGCAGCGGTGAAAAAGCATTTGGAACAATGGGGAAGAGGACCACCTAGAAATACTGGAGAAAGGATTTAACCATCGTACCTATGAGGTTACCAAATGTCCAGAACACAGACACTTACTGCAGACTTCCAGAAACTCTGCAACTCCAGGACAACTGTGTGCTTATGTAGGTTGACTTTTCTGGGGAAAAGTCTAAAATATCAATCTCCTCTCAAATAGGTTTGGAAGCCCCCAAAGGATTAAGATACACTCTTTGGCAATATTACAGACATTCTGACACCATGCACCATGATGCTAAAAGCAAAATAAGATCTTTTATAAACATGTAATAACACACATCCAAGGTCTGGCTCTCTACTTGTCATTTTCACTGCCTCTCTTCTAGAAGCATGCCAGGAGAATGCTACAATGGGAATGTGGCCAGATAAAACACGTACCTGGAATCTTTTTTTCTTTTTTTGCTTAGGGCTACTTTTTTCTCTAGGACTTTCCGTTCTTTAAGGACTTCTTTAATTCTGGGGGCTTTGGGTTCCAGACTCTTTGCTGATGATTCCTCTAAGTCCATACTACTTTTGCCTGTGAAAGAAGCAATCAATAAACTGTATTTTAGAAGAGAATTTTATGAACAGTGTAACCTTTATCAATTTTTCATTAACATTTTCTAATCTCTATGAGAATGCAAAATGGCATTAATATCTTTAAGCTCTGCTGGAATAAAAATAACATTTTAGATGGAGAAGTCTTATCATTTTTATTTTAAAAGATCATATTTGCTTGTTTTGTATACTAGACAAGAATAGCAGAGTTCAGAAGAAAGGCAATTTTGATCAATGAAACGTTCCAGACAAATGTTTGACACTGTAGTTAACAAAGTATTCATTAATTCCATTAGCATCACCTGCAAGGCTTGATTACTCACATGTTAACAGTCCATTTTTCCAGTGATAATTAATTTCACAATCATTGGAAAATAAACTGCTGACCCATGCGCTGTGTGAGCTGGCAGACTTGATGAGCTGTTTCACATAGATACAGCAATATAATAAAGAAAGAATGGCTAAACACACCAGGTTTATTAAAACGTAAATCTTCCACTCTTGAAAATAGATAATTAGAAAAATGTATAGCTTTATTAAGATACACTTCAGATCATTTTATAAGCATATCTCATAAGCAGTAATATGACAACCTAGAAAATGAAAGAGCATAAAACGAGCTAGTTCAACACATTACAAAGTTAACATCCCAATAATATCCCATACCTTGGGTCTTAGCTTTTGAAGACTTCGTCTTTTCTGCTTTCTGTTTTCGTTTTTCTTCCAGTTTCTCTCTATTAATTTGCCTTCTTATAAGCCTCTCCTCTTTTTCTTTAGCCTAAAACCATAAAATAGGCATGCTTATCCTGATACATTATCGGGTAAAAGAAAAAGACTGAAAAAAAATGTGTGCCCCTCAGAGGGTCTTACAAATTACTGGACTCTGCAAAAGTGCAATTACACTCCATAATTTGGAAGCTACCAGAAGAATAAAAGAGACAGATCTGAAGAACGCCACTGATTTGAAGAATGAGAGAGGAACTGTTTTGTGAATGGTGGTTTAATAAGCTGGCTACTTCAATGAAAAGGACAGTTATGAAAATACACATAAGCATCAAGTGTACCTATGCAGGCCTCCAGATTTCTCCATTACTCTTACAGGGCAAAGTTGAAATGCAGATTCAAGTGACAGGCTAGAGCTACAACAATGAGACTTGCAGGTTTAGGATGTGGGATTTTTTTTGCTGTCCTATTTTAAAGCCAGTGAGAATCTAGTCCTAGGCTAGAACACAAAGTGCCCCAAGTCCTAAGCACAGGCGTAATTCTGGTCAAGTAACTTTTACTTGATAGGCCACCATTAACATTCCGGTGTGCATCCTTCAAGTTATTTCTCTGTGGATTAATGTTTCCTATTTTGAAGATGTAGAGCTTTTTTTTTTTTTCCTCCTTATTTAAGATTTATGTTTATACAAGAACTGGGGTACAGGCCAGATGTGCGGGAGGGTGAGAAACTTCACCAGAGACAAAGCGGGGAGCAGAACAGGCAAACAGACCAAAGACACTGCTGAGGGGAGCAGCGGGCAAGACAGGAGAGGTCTGCCGCGCCATGTGGGTAGCTCCCTGGCCAGCCAGGAATTGAACCAGCGCTGCAGAGGCGCGGACAGCTTCACAGCGTGGTGCTCAACCCGCAGCGCCACCGGGGAGGCCCTATAAGAGCTTCTTTTAATTTTAGTGTTTCTGAAATTGCAAGCCATCTTAAAGCTGATATACGCATTCAGTGAGATAGCATTTTTCCCCCTAAAAAGCTGTTAATAATTTAATGACATGTTTTTAAAATTAGAAGCATTTTCAAATCCAGGAAACATGTTAACATTTTGTTATTAAATTAATGGCTGCAAATCACACATTTGTAGGTTTCAGTCACACATCTCCATAACATGAAACGTTTGGGCTATCAAGCTACTGTTACTTACAATGACATGTCACTTCTGTCACATTGGTTATGACTATTCTGCTGTTAAATGACAAGATTCCTGACAGCACAACCTATTTTCATACACTCACCAGTACCTTGTACACAGACTAGTCTAGTTTGCCAACCTGATTTAACAGATGAAAATAAAACCAGAAAGTCTGACTTACAATAGACTGTCGCCGCTGTTCCACCGTAAGCTCATCGTCAGAATCACTGTAATACTTGGAGTAGAGATAGGGTTTGTGGACATAAGCGTGCCGTACATTTTTTGCTTTTCCTTCATTAGAATCACTGGTTTGAGTTTTTGTTTTGTTCTGTTTGCTTTTTTCTTCATCTGGAAGAAAGTCAACAGAGAGAGGGGTACTTCTGCGATTTAGCAATGAAACCTACGCTGTTTGATCAACTTCAAGCAATAAAGCACACCAATATAGTTTCAGTGCAGTCATAGGTCCAGCAGAGGACATGTCAGTATGTGCGAATTCAAACTGACATTCTTAAAGGCTACATAATCTGTATCTTAACTTATTTCTTAACAATCAGATTCACACACATGAAGAAAGAAGTCAGTCTTATAATTACTTATGTTCTCTTGTCAAATAGTTGATTCTCACTATATGGCAGTGGACAGGTGTGAGTGTTTGCCACGGTTAAGCTGCACCCACATGAAGCTGAGATTTCAGTGATCAGCTGCAGGACTTGCATTTACCAGAGGCTAACTGGTAAACATATACCAAAACCCTCTAGGAAAGCAGATTTGATGCCCCAGGATACAGCAAAAAGTAACAAAAGGAAAAAAAAAAAAAAACTCATGAGCGAGGTTTATATCTCATACTGCTTAGTACTCTCAAAATAGACTATTTTTACTTTTTGGATCCCCTACTGAGAAAATCTAGTTGTCCAGGAAAAACCTTAAAAAGACTCAAAACATCATCTAGGCAGGCTGGAGAGGGGAGTGTGCATGGGACAGCAGGATCCATGGGCTCACAGAACAGGCCTCTCAGTCAGATGGGAAAAGCAGGGAGCGCTACAGATGATTTTTTTGAGTTCATCATTTAATTTTTTCATGGATATTAAGAATGAAAATCGAGAGAGACTAAAAAACACATCTGTGGTTTCTGCTTTTCCTCCTTTGTGTTCTCTCTAGGTGTTTTGTCCAAAAGTCAGCAGCAAATTTAGAAGAAGCTGCCTCAAGGTCACTGAAAATCATTTCCAGTATTTCTGATTTTTAAAAAGGTCATACATGAAATCTAACTGCCCAGCTATGTGACCCTGGCCGGGACAGCGTCCCTTGGGGATGCTTCTCCACCTGGACCTGTGAGGACTGTACTAGGTGGGGCCCAGACCCACTTGGCACAGTGATGCACGGCCTGTGCTTAGGAGGGTCAGGTGAAGAACGAACTGTAGAGTGAAAGAGGCCTGGTCTTTGCCAGTGGCTCCAAAGAGGTGACCTCTAAGCCTCTGGAATGCCATGCCTGACATCACCTGGGGGTCCTGGGTCAATCTATCAGTGTGATCTGGGGTGACAACTTCGGATCACGGATATCAGCTTGACTGGAGAACGAGCCAGACACGTGGACAGGACAGCTATGGCTCTGAAGCCAAAGGAAACTCGGAGAGTCGGGCTCCAGGCACATGCCCTGGTCGGCAAATCAGTGAGTAATGTCAGATACCAATGCCGGGAAAGTAATGCTCTCCACAACTCCAGAGAAAGAACAGATGGAAGCTCAGTACTCTAACTTTCTGGACTCTGCTTCGGGTGCAAATTTCTCGGCCAAGGTCAATCTGTCTTCCTTACCTGCCACCACCTGCAGCCATGCAGCCAGCAGTTTTCAGTGAGCTCTGTGAATCCTGTGAGTGAATCACCAAGCCCAATGGTGGTCTCAGGGACTACAAGCTTGCAACTAGTGTCAGAAGTGAGGGCTTTCTTCTGGACTGTGCCCCCCGAAAGGCCACCCACATACCCACAATCCCATACATAGCATCTTCATATACATTATCTATTCTAAATCTTATCTCATCCTAATGGATGGATTAAGAGATGGAGAACCAAGTCTTGTTGAGATTTTGTGACTTACCAAGCTTGCTCAGACAACCTCGGAGCTGGGACTCAGAAACCAATCTTCCAACTACAAAGTCCCATGCTCTTGCCACTACACCACACTGTCTCTCACGATATAGCCATCTGAATATACAAATAATGCTCGACGGGAAGCTTCACAGAGGCATTACTAAGTAAAATGCTTTACCATCTGATGTAATCTCTCCTTCTTCCATGCTATCAGACATTACTACTTCCTCCTCGGTGTCTTCTTCAAAAGATGAAAGGTCACTGGTATGGACAGAGCTCACCGTGATGTCTGTAAGCCCGTCCACATCAGACCCCATCAGAGAGCAATCTAGGACGAAAATACAGGATCGCCTTGTTATGAACACTCTCAGATCTCAATTCCTAAATTACTTAAAATATCTACTTTAAAAATACATGTCAAAGAATGTCGACCTCAGAAATGAAGTTTTTTTCTGGGCCTCCCTGGTGGCGCAAGGGGTTAAGTCTCGGCACGATGAAGCTATGGCAGCCACTGCAGCATGAGTTCAATCCCCAGCCAGGGAGCTACCCACATGGCAGAACAGACCTCTCCTGTCTCCCTGCTGCTCCCCTCAGCAGTATATTTCAGTGGATCTGCGTATTCTGTTCTTCACTGTCTCTGGTGAATCCTCTCACCCCCCCAACCCCTGGCCTAGCTCTTGTATGCATAAATAAATAAAATAAATGTTTAAAAAAAAAGAAAAGAAATGAAGTCTTCTCATGATTAGTTACTGTTATCAATTAAGGCAGGGCTGTTTCCAGAAAGCACAAACTAGTATCCTATAAAAGAAACTACTAATTTATGATGCAAATGACATAAACAAAAGCAAATGTGAAGCACTGAAATATCAACAATCTAGTATTTAGGTTAGGGTACACAATTACTAATTAAGTTACTTCCAGTAATACATGTAAATAAATTATAAGCATTAAATCATAAGGTTTCCAGCTTTTCATTTACTTTTGTGAACTAATACATCAACATAGAAGAGAAATTTACAAATGTTTACTGCTCATTCTTTAGCAAAGGGGATATGAGTTTTCAGACTTTTGAATGTAAGTTTCAAATAAATTTACTAAAACTTGAAAGGAAATTTGACACCGGACTCCCAAGGAGTGATTGAATGAGTAGATTTCACAAGCCTTTACCTACCTTCTTTTGTCCCTTCACTGTTTTTGGCTTTATTACTATTCTTTTCTGAAGGAGGCTTTGCACACTCTACTTCTTTTTCCTTTGCTTGCTTTTCATCTTTCCCTTTTTGTGTATCTTCATTTCTTTTTGAGTGATCAAATTTCTTCTCTGTCTTTTCCTTCTTTTCTTTCTTTCTCTCTCCTTTATCATTGCTGTCTGGTTTCTTTTCACCCTTGTCTGCTGATTTATTTTTTTGGTCACTGCTTTCTGGTTGAACATCTTTATTGAGTGGAACTGAATTATTATTCTCTCTTGCGTGATTTTTAATTTCTTCAACTGGACAAGGGAGGTCACTAAGCTCTTCAGACTTAGGGGCTGTTTCCTGGGCCTCCCCCCCAGAGTCGGGCACGGATTTTTCTTTATCAGTCATATCTTCTGAAGTTCTCTCTTTCTCAGTACTGGTGTCAGTGCTTGGCTGAGACGAGAGCTTTTTGGATCCTCTCTCAATGCTCTTGGCATTTGGTGTTTCTGTCGAAGCTCTGGCAGCACTTGCCTCTTGGTTCAGCGAAGTTATCGTCTCCAAGATGGACATAGCATCGTTGGCTGCATTAACACTTGGTCCAGGAGCAGGGGCGCCTTTGAGAAAAGACAAGTGTCAGAATACATTTAGGCAGAAGATCTGTCCCTCTGCTGAATCCCTTTACTTGCCTGCTGTCTTGACGTGATCCCATGCACACGTGCTCGGGTACAGACTCGAGGTACCAGGGGTAGTACCCAGCACATCCTAAATTCTGGTTCTCTAAACCGAATGTCTACGTCTCTGAATGGAAAGGCACCAAACAAATCTGAAAACTGTCTAACCTCCCCCACCCCGCTTCTCTATTTCAGTTAGTCCCTCTACTGAAAAACACACCAACATCCCAGTACACTACTAAAATGCCTACATTTTACACTAATGTAATGCCAGTTGAGGAAATTGCGTGATATTTAAAATACACACAAGGATAGGCAGTTGAATGTGTCAAAGACCCAAATATTCTCGAGCGTGCTGCTCAGTCCAGGAACAGAAGCCAGGGAATTGGCCAAGGGAAAGCAATGCACCTTGTGTCAAGCCCGAAGAGTCCGCTTTCTCCTCATCGGGCACGGCGCTGCCACTCCCTTCCTCTTTGTGATTTAATGTGGCCAAAAACTCATGCACAGCTTTCTCCACCTGAGGTCTGAATGTGTGGTTGATCTTTGGATCCACAACCTGAGAAATAATTCGGTCAATACCAGACTCCAACATTCCTGATCTGAAACACAGGATGATTTGCAGAAAGGTAAAAACAATTTCTATCATTTCCATGACTTACTTTTAAGGAAAATGGTATCTGTTACACACACGTTCAACCTTAAGTTGCCCCCAATCCACTCCACTGGATATAGAAAGCACACACACGGAAGTTAGTCCAAGTGTAGCGGCAGCGGCAGCTAGACATACCCTACCGACCGCAAATCGCTATGTGACCTGGCACCCAGGTCAGCAGTGGAAACACTCAAAAATGAAACTCCAAAATCAAAACAAGCCACCCTCAGACAGGACGCACAGTGTGCGGTCTTGGGCCCAGGCCTACAGGTGATGCTCCCCTCCCCACACCCCCCCACCTGCATCATTCAGGTAGAAATGGTCACTCCACTGAGTTCTGGGTAGAAAGAATACACTCAAGGGAACTGCATCGGACTTGCAAAAACAGAAAAAACTTTCGGACATCAAAAATAAGACATCACACTTTCTCTTTTTATATTCCTGCTATAAAACCTGGATCATTTATTCATTCAATAATTATGTTCCGAGTCTCTTCTACACAATGGGCAGAGTGCTGGCCTCTGGGCAGCTACAAATCAGACCTGGCCCCTGCCGGGTGAGTGAAATAGACACAAACGATCAAGACATGGATGACAGGTGTGAATACACACCAGGCACTGCAAGAGGAGAGTGGGACAGGAATGCCTACACAAGCCGAGACAAAGTGAGAATGTTCCACAAAGAAGAACTCTGAGCTGCGTCCTGATTTCCACAGAGAAGAGGATGAGAGCATCTGAAGAAATAACGTGTATAAGAGGCAGAGGAACAAGGAGGGAACTAAGTTTGAAATGTGCAGAAAATCACTAAGGTGTCTGAGCAAAATATTTATCTTAAGAAACCCACTTAAACCTGCTTCTTCCTAAAAGAGCCAGGGAGGAGCGCAAGTTCCCTGGGCAGTGCTGATGGGCGTGGGCCAGTCCCAGCTTTGAGGCCTCAGGCGCTCTCTGAACAATGGCTGAGGTGTCTCTCCGTACTGTTCCCAGGCTATTTTTGAGTACAGCTCTGTCTGGAGTGGACGATGAATTTGGATTTCATTTCCTGAGGTACCAGCAGCTTGTGATACTATGCTGCTACTTATGTGGGCCATGGAGAAAAATGAGCCAACACCACACAAAGTAGGTAACCTGCTTTTCAAAGTTCTAAGATTTTAAATAAAACCCACAAATCCTGCCAACATTCTTACATCTTAGGGGCATCTTTAAAAGGTAGCAGGTGGAAAAGAAACAAGGACAAGCAATCTTCAATGTTTTAAGACACATGTACAAAGGCATAACAAAAAAATACACCCCTCACCCACCAAAAAAAAATATTGGCTTAGTCTGTTTGCCTGTATTTTGGCCCCTCATTTGCTTTACTCCACTGATACTGAGGAAGCTCTGATCTTAAATAAAAATGAAGGCCAGTGCTGATGACCACCCTACCCTGAGTGGACCCACTCTCATGAGGAATAGCCAAAGCCAGGACCTCACCAGAGGCTGAGAAACTACAGCCCTGGGTTCAAGGGCAAAGGCAACAGGACAGCTGACATTTTCCCAGTTAAAGAGAATTCCTTGTGTCCTTTAAAATTCTGCTAGGCTTGGGGCCTCCCTGGTGGCACAAGGGGCTAAGTGTCAGCACTACGAAGCTATTGGCAGCCACTGCAGCATGAGTTCGATCCCCGGCCAGGTTGCTAAGGCCATGGCACAGCAGACCTCTTCCGCCTCGCCCATTGTTACCCTCAGCAGTGTATTTTAGTAGATCTGCCTGTTCTGCTCCCAACTCTGTCTCTGGTGAGTCCTCTCCTCCCCCTGCTCCCCTGGCACCTCTGGCCTGCACCCCAACTCTTGTATGCATAAATAAATCTTTAAAAAAAAAAATTCTGCACAGCTCAGATCATTGCTTAGAGCTACCTAGCATTTAAATTCTGTGGCCCAAATGAAGGAATAAAGTAAGATTTTTGGGGGCAGATTACCTGAATAAGCTGAGCCACCTGAAATGGCTGGTATTAGACTATGTTCATCCTGCAAAAATGGCAATTAGAGATGGTTCAACCTTCTACAAAGTATACCTGTGAATTTTCTCAAGTATATAAATGAAAATTTGTTTGCAATTTTATTTCTAGGGGCTGGCCCATCTCTATGCCATTAATTTGAATACAGTGAAAGAGTTTGGTTTTTGTTTTTAAGAAAAAAAAAAATTAGTGACATAACTTCACTAGGAGTTAAGAGAACCGTTCATTTAAAAATAAAAACCAAAGGGACAAAACAAGATGTAAGTAACAAATGTAAAGCAAATAAGTAACAAAAACAAAGAATAGCTAGAAAAAATTTGTACAGCTGTTCTAGGAAGAGCAATTGCCTAAATTACCCAAGACTGTTTCCCTTGTCCTGAAATGTCTCCAGGGGGAAGCCCTCACCCCACAGGCACACCACTGGCAGGCTCCAGAACCCCGCACTGCTGAGCGCAACCCCTGGCAGAGCACGGCTCGTGGGAACCACGTCTTCGGCTGGGAGGAGAAATCTGAGTGCCAGGCTTTACATGGGCACGCGTGAGCTTGGCTTCCTTAAGGGAACAGAAGGACAACTTTCCTACTTTACAGGTTTTGCATGCTGAGGACGCAATGCAATCGCCATAACCTCTCAACTTACGAAGAAAGCGTGTGAGACCCCACTGCAGTCCTCCCTGACGCGGACAGGTTCTCGGAAACTGCAGCTTTAAGCCAGAGGACGGCATTAGGAAACCGTGTCCTGGAATAACTTTGAATAAAGTCATTTTGCTCGTGAGCTGGGACCTTTTTGTCAGCCTTACCATCATTGAACCCTGAGCCTCCTCATTGAGGACCTCAACCATCTGTGAAAGGGCGGGAGCTACGCCAAAGGCACTCTGCAGGCAGGGGCGCTGTGGGTGAGGGTGTGGGCGCCTGTGCACTGATCCCCAGGTCCCTGCTATTTCAGTTGCTCTTCTCCAGGAAGCCTGAAATAAGCAATTGTCAGCCTGCCGCGGTCTGAGATCCTCCATCTCTTCCTTCTCAGGGAGGCTTCTCCCTCCAGCGTCACCCCACAACCCCACAGCCCCCGCGGCTTCTTCTGACCGGGTCTCTCTCCCAATTTCTCACACATGCTTTAAAAACTTAAACCAAGGGGCCTCCCTGGTGGCGCAGCGGTTGAGCGCTGGGTTGCGAAGCTGCCCGCAGCCTCTGCGGCGCCGGTTCGATCCCCGGCTGCTCCCCGGCCACTGGAGGAGGGTCCCACATGGCGCACAGACCTCTCCTGCCGCCCACTGCTCCCCTCAGCAGTGTACTTCGGTCCTTCTGCCTGCTCTGCTCCCCGCTCTGGCTCTGGTGAATTCTCTCACCCTCCCGCGCTTCTGACTGTACCCAGTGCATGTATAAACAAAATAAACAAACAAATAAAATAAATAAATAAAACATGCCTCTGTAAAAAAAAAAAAAAAACCCTTAAACCAAGCTCTTGTTAAATGTCCCTCTTCTCTTATGCACAAGGAGACAGGTCTGAGCCCCAGGTCCTGGATTCCCGTGTTACCTATGGCTAAATGGGTCTTCAAGTGAGAGTTGGAAATTTATTTGGGGGCTCTGCATGGGTCAGGGCTGTCCATGGGCAGCAAGCTGGGCCTTAGAGGCCCCCCGGCATAAAGCAGATGTGCAAAACTGTTTACATGCCACGTTTCATTCTACAAGAGCAGCTTAAACATAAATATTTGTCAAGGCAGGAAGACTGGGAGCTCTTTAAATAACTTAGTCACCCTTCTGAGGGAGTAAAGCCAGGAGAAAAGGGCTGAGTCCCGCCAAATATTTATAACCAAGAAGAAGATAATATTGTAAATCTGCTTTTGGGGGGAATAAATAGAAATTTTTTAAGCTAAAATTCAGCTCTTCTTATTCTCTATCTTATGTTCCTCCCCAAAATGGCCCTGACCTGTTCAAATGCACTTTTTCCCTCTTTTGGCTGCATCATCCTTCAAAAGCAGAGCTAAGGTCGTGGCAACAGAAAAAGAGAGCGCTGTGCCGGAAGACAGAAAGAAAATAACTATGTTACCCTGCAAGCCATCCGGACACTTACTGTCTGTTAATATTACATCTAAACATTTTTTTTTAAGCCTCACTGCCATCCCCTTCGCCCAAGCACTGCTGAGGGTCTACAGGAGGGAGCAGAAGTAGAACACACGGTGGAAA
Organism: Talpa europaea; assembly: GCF_964194135.1. Classification (NCBI taxonomy): domain Eukaryota; kingdom Metazoa; phylum Chordata; class Mammalia; order Eulipotyphla; family Talpidae; genus Talpa; species Talpa europaea. The sequence goes on along the minus strand of NC_140071.1, from coordinate 139,026,219 downwards.
CACTCAGCACCGAATCTAAAATTAAAATTAAAAATTATGGGGTATCCCATCATGAAGCAGCCAGGGATGGGGCACATTCATTAACAGCTAACCAACTTCTGAGGCGTGTCCCTTGTGTCTGGGAGAGACTTACTTGAGCACTTGCTGTCTAATATTGTTTCTTAGCTGGTTCTTATTGAGGTGGGGACTCCATGTGTGCGTTGCTAAGTGGTTTGCAACAAAGTTGTCAACACGCTGTCTGAGGTTCTGATAGGCGGGCTAGAAAGAAAAGAAAACACACAACTGTTAAAACCTGGTTGTCTTAAGGTCCTGAAGGCCCAGGCGCCTGTATCATTACCCGGCTCATCTCCCCTTAGACATGCAAACACAGCTGGGAGGTCTGCAGATGCCAGGGCGAGGAGACAGACAGGTGCCTTTGATTTGCTGGCAAGTGACTGTAAGGTAAGGCAGAAACAAAAGCTCCGTGCCTGGGCACAGAATTGCAGGGGCAGAGACGAAGCCAGACCTCCTTGGGAGGTGGCCGCTGCCCGGACCCGCGGGGCCTCTCCGCAGCTGGACAGCGGGTGCCCGGCCTGCGGGCACCACTGAGAGCACAGGTGAAGGGCAGGTGGCCGGGAACACAGCGGGGTCAGGACACTGGGCAAGTCCAGCTTGGAGAAGAGAATGCGGGAGAGGAGGCTGAGACACGGCCTGGCAGGCGGGAGGGCTCTGGCTTTGGGGGCAAGGAGCACTCAGCTGTGCGGGACAGGGACGGAAAGAGCGACAGGCCGCCGCTGAAGCCCAGGACCCGCCGCTCCGCCTTCCAGGCCTGCTGTCGCTGGAGAATCCTGCTTTACTCTGTATCTGGGGAAAGGGACTATTTATCCACCCCCAGCACGAAGCCTGGAGACAGCAGGCCACGGACTCCTCTTCTGGAAAACACACGCCCCTTCCTTCCCCAGGGCTTCCCAAACGCCTGGGAGCCATCACCGAGGCTCCCTTTCTCTGCAGGAAGAGAAGGTGGCTCCTCCCCACCACCTTCGCTGCGACCACCGGGCGCAAGGCAGCCTCCCCTCCTGTCCCACTGATAATCACTGGCCTCCCGGCTCCTTCCCTTGGCCCCCCAAAGTCTACCTTCCAGATAGCAGCTGGGGTAATCTTCTAAAATTAAAGGTGACCACACAGCGCATTACCCACCTGGGACCTCGACCAAAGGGAAAGTGGCAGCAGCGACCAACGACGCCTGCTCGGTCCACCTCAAGTCGGTCACGCTCCTCTTACGCTCACCCCGCCAATGGCTACTCAGCTGAGTAAGAGCCAAACTCTTACCCTGGCTCCCCAGCCAGGCAGACCCTCAAAGGGAGGGAGGGCACCCCCACCGTCGCCTCTCCCTCAGCGGCTCTGCACACCCGGGGTGTCTACTGGGAATCGCGACCGACGCAGGACCCCTCAGTTGGTCCACAGGGACGACAGCTCCCTGAACACTTACTCAAGACAAGCAATTGTCACTGCGAGGAGTGCACGGGGGGCCGGCGCGGGGAGGGGCATGGGGAAGGAAGGGTCTGACGTCGGCCCTGGAGCTGTGGCGGAGGGCAGGTGGAGCATGTGCACAGGCGGAGGGGGGAAGCTGTGCTCCCCAAGTTATGGAACTTATAAGTGACTGACAAACTGACACAAAGCCTGCTTTCCTCGCCAGCCTTGCCCTGCTTTGCTGCCCCACAGCCGCCATCGCACTGCCTGGTTTTCTCTGCTGGGATGCAAGTTCCGCAATAGCAGCGAATTGTGCTCATCGCTGGCACTTAAAACCAGGGACATAACAAACATTTTGTGTTGAATAAAGTTACATACTTCAGCGTCTGACATTCCTTTTGAACCCCCCCCCCCCCACAGACAATAATCACGGGACCAGAACCCATTACTGAGAAGTGTCGCCAGATTGGCCTTCACCACTTGGGGAGAGGGTGGCGCTTACCTGGTGGAGGAGCTTCTGCCAGGGACAGAATGGTGGGTCCCTCTGACCTCCCTCCTCACACTGTCCAGTTGCTAACAAAGGGGGCAGAATGGAGCAGGGGAGGGGCCTCGGGATTAGCTGCACCTTGGGGCTGCCCACGGGTGCAATTCTTCGAGTGCATGGGCTGTATCCCTTGCTCTGTCTTGGCTGGTGTAGGGTCACCCATGAGTCCAGGACAGCTGGGGGCTCGCTGGACTTCTGGAATGACCACTGACTTTGGTGCTTGTCACCTGACTTCTACGTACTCGCTGGGTGGCATGGCATCTTTGCTCTTGGCGAGCAGTGGCTGGCATCGGACTTCTTGCTTCTTAAGTATGCACGTGACTAGCAATCCAGCTACTGCTACAGCCCTCGATAACATGGTCGGATTTGACATAAAGCAGATCAGCCGGCGGGGTCTGATTATCAGGAGCACTGTAAGGGGGCTGCATTAAGAGGTGTTCTTAGCAGAGGAGGCCCAAGAATTCCATTAGGATGACGCTCCTCTGCAAGAACAGGGCATCTTATTTCTATTCTGGCCCATTCACCACACTGCAGGAACGTCAGCTTCATAGGAAAGAAAATTTTAGCTTTTGTATGTTTTCAAGATTTTCAAAGTTTACTCCTTTTTTTTTTTAAACAAGATAAAGTGGCATAAAATGCTACTCAATAAGAAAAAATATTTTAAACATCACATATTGGCCAGCGAAGAGGAAGAAAAGCAGACAGGACAGTCATGAGGAAAGAACGAGGCACCTGAAACGCCAGGCACAGAGAGGAGGGAGAGGACGCTTGAGGAAGGAAGGTCAACCACACCCAGGCATGCCCCCTTCTTCAGGGAGGAAGGAGGGGTCCCTTCAGTTCTATTCTCTCATCGCTAATGTTAAGACAGGGGACTGTATTCTGTGCTGGCCGGGCTCCCTGAAACCACGGACCAGGTTGAGCCATGGGAAACTCACTATCGTCAACCACTTTGGAATTCAGCACCGTATTGTGTGGAAGAGCATTTCTTCTTGGGGCAAGGTCCTAGATTTCATTCAGTTGTCAAAGCAACTATATTGTTGTTACCCCCCCCCCCAAAGAAAGGGAAGGACACCTCTTTGTGAGGATCTGGCAGGCAAATTACCGACACGCAGCATTTAGAGGCAGCATTTAGAGGCGACAGGATGAAGAAAAAGTCAAGTTCAGTATATTGCAGCTGCCCCCACTTCCCCTTCAGCCTATTTAAATTTTTAATTTGCACACAATGATTTGAAGGTTTCTGGGAACAGCCAAGTGGAATCTCTCTAAGTGGGACACAAGTAACCAACTTTATTTGGGTAACATTTACTTGGCCACGTCTAATCTTAACCATTAAAGTAGAAGAAGAAAAGGCATCTTCAGCAAGGTGGCTGCCCACATTCCCTTAAAAAAAAAAAAAAAAGAGAAAACTACAAAGTTCCTACAGAGACAAAGACCCCAAGCAAACGGACTTCGTGATGTAAAAACCCCAGCGCTGGGAAAAGGCCCATCTGCTGCTGGTCCACTTGGGGCAAAAGTTTGCCCTGGATTGTAAGGGAAGCAAAGGCTTCCCAAAAGGGATCAGGCCAGCGTGTGGTTCGCCTCAAAGACTGAACACTGGGTGAGAGGGAAGAACCTGGGGATGTTAAAGATGTCACACAAGTGTTAAAGATGCTGTGAGAAAGCCCCCGCCCCATCAGAACTTCACTTTGACGAAGCCCAGCAGATCTAAGCTTAAGAAAAAAAATAAATAAATCAACTTCCAATTATCCAGAAGTCAGGCTTCCTGCTTCACCTGCTGCCAGGATTCCAGAAACTGGCTTTCCACCCTTCTCCCTGACCGCTCCTTTCCCGAGCCCCCCGTTATTCTTTGCCAAAGCAGCTACATGCACCTCCTCCTGCTAAAGGCCCCTTTCACGCTGACTTTTGGGGCCTGGAGGTCCCCCCAGGTCCAGCCCTAACCACTTCTGGTCAGAGACCCGCGCGCGGGAGGTGACTCTCCCGCCTGCAGCCCAGGGCGTCCCCACTGGACAGGGGGTCCCCCCCAGCCCACCTTCTCGGGCCCCGGGGCCCCGGCTCGGCTCGGGCTGCGCCTGCTCAGGGCGCGGGTCTGGGCACCGCCCGGGCGACCCCGATCCCCGGCAGGCCCCGGCACCGCCCGGCTCCCCGGGGTCCAGCTCCGCCCGCGCCCCGCCGCGCCCCGCCGGGCAGCGCCCCCTCCTCGGGGCGCCCAAGGGCAGCGGCGTGACCCTCGGCGCCCCGAGCCCCAGGGGCGGCGACACCCCGACCGCGCAGGGACCGCGACGCGGGAGCCGCGAGCGCCCAGGGCCCCCCGCTCGGCGCCCGCGCCCCGCAACCCGGGCGCCCCCAACCCGGGCTCCCCCACCAGCCCGCGGGGTCCGCGCCGGGGGGGGGCCGAGGCGGGCGCGCGGGTCCACAGGGCCGGGCCGGGCCCCGCGCCCCCCGCGCCCCCCGCGCCCCCCGCGCCCCCCGCGCCCCCCGCGCCCGCACCTTGGTGTCCACGTCGGCCAGGCAGTCCCTGCGGAACTGGTCGAAGAGGCCCTGGCTCTTGAGGTGGTTCACGATCATGGCCACGAGCTGCGGGTCCCCCGCGCCCGCCCCGGCGCCGCCCGCCCCGCCCGCGCCCGGGCCCCCCGCGGGGCCGGGCGGCGGCGGCGGCGGCTGCGGCTGCGGCGGGGGCGGCGGCGGCGCGGGCGGCGGCGGCTGCGGCTGCGGGTTGGTGGCCATGGCGGGCGGGCGGGCGGGCGGGCGCGCTGCGGAGCCGCCGCCGGGGCGGCCGACGGGATGTTGTGGCGGAACCAGCGGGCCCGGCGCTCCCGGAAGTGAAAGGGACGCGGGGGAAGGCGCGGGGCGGGCCGGCCGGGCGGCGACGGCGGCCGCGAGGGGCCAATTCCGGCCGCGGGCGCCCTCGCGTGGCCGGCGGCGGCGGCGCGGGCGGGGGCGCGGGGGGCGGGGCGCGGGCGGGGCGCGGGCGGGGGGCGCCGGCTCCCCGGCCTGCTGGGCTTCCCGCGCGACGCGGCGGCGCTCCCGGCCGCTGTCGGGCGCCGCCAGGCCCAGGCCCGGGGCCCGCAGCCGGGGTGCTGGCGCCCCGCGCGCCCCGGTCCTCCTCGGGGGCCCCTGCAGCCGCCCCCCGGCCTCCCGCCCCGGCGCCCCGCGGGCGAGGGCGTGTTGGGGTGATGCACCCGTGACCCCAACAGGCCACGCTCCGTGGCCGCGGGCGCCGGGCTCAGGCCCCCCTTTCGCGAGCGCCCCGAGCTAGGCCCGGGGTCGAGGGCCCCTTGGCACCCCAGAAAACTGCCCCCGCCCCCCAGCCTGCAGTGACTTGCCCAGGCCCCGGCTGACGCCGCTGGGATGACTTGGAATTGGTTGTTAGTCCGCGATCAAAGCAGAATAAATATTACGATTTGTCATAATTATTCAATCGACTAATAATTGTCATATTAATATTATAATTATTCAGGCGATGGCAAAAGCGCCTCGTGAAGTGGGTGTTGGGTTTTGAACTCGCGCTGCTGCGGTCGATGTCTCGTCAGAACGAGCAGGGAGGGCTTCAGTCCTGCGCCCGGCTCTGCTTTTTGTAACTTGGAAGCCCCCGGTGCTGGGCCTGGTTTTATGGTGATTTTGTTAGGGAGAAATGATGTCCTGAGCTAATCCCATCCAGGCTGTGGGGACGCCACCCCCACTCCAGATCAAAGTTATCAGGACTTTGGGAAAGACAAATCCCGTCACCACCAAAGGGAAGGTGGCTGGGACCTGAGGGTGGAGTTGGGCAGCCAGGTTGGATATAAAAACCAAACACTGGGCCTTGGGGTCTCTCGCTCTGTCCCTCGCCTCCTGGCTTCAGGGCTCCTGGCTGGCGGCCAGCTCTCAGAGAGCCATTTGGGATTCCTGATCAGCGGATCACGAAGGACGCATTTAAAACCTTGTCTCCCACTTTTCTCCCTGAGCTGCACATTTCCTTAATTCCCTTTCCCTTGTCAATAAACCTTTTATGAACCTTTCGCGTGTGCCTGCAGTAGAGCATGGATAAGTCCTTTTAAGCGCGGGTGAGGACCCACAGTCAGGCACCCCGTTTTGTATCGGGGTTGCTCTACAACAATTTCACGCAAGTCCAGATCTGGGGAAATTAGAGTTGATGATCTGGAAGCCGGGTATTCAGGGAGGTCCCCCACTTTTCTTGAAAGTCAAGAGTTGAAAATCACCTGCCTTGCCAAAGGATTTGTTTACCTAGGCCTGTTGCTTCACTTCTTCAGTTTCTGGGAAATCTACCAAACAGGCTTTGCCCATGACATCAAATGACTATGAATTTGAAAAGATTGTGACTGAAAGAAATGGCCACTAACATGATGTAACTGTTAGTTATGAACAGAGGGGGATGTGGCAGTTTCCTTTAACCATCAAAACACAGTACTTTATTTGCCAAATGTGTGATACTTACTGTATGGTATGAGCAAATGCTCGGCATTTCTCCAGTCTACATGGTGTGTCAAACATATCGGACTTTTTGGGAATAGCTAAATATGACCGTCCACAAAAATTTTGCGAAACACCACAAATTTCTTAGGTATAACGATTAAACTTTTAAGAAGGTAATGAGATGAGAAGGTATTTGGTGCTAAAAATGAGTTGGTTCAGTGAATAGAAAATAATTTTGTGCTTTGTGTACAGTGTGTACAAAACCCAAAATATCTTCTCGGATGTAATAAAGTGAGAATTGATTATAAGTTAAATAGGTAATTCATAATTGATTTCATAGGATGTATGTTGACTGCTTTGTAGAATAAGCAAGCTGACTCCAAAAGAATGTACCCAATATTTATACACATTTACATCCAGTACACACATACACTGGATACAGTGTAACTTGACCAATTTTGTAGCCTTGGAAACATTCTAGTTACTTTGAAAAGAATCAGAGTCACTGATCTGTGTGGTCTTGACTGTTTAAAGTATTGTAGAGCAGCCCCGATATTGAACCGGTTCCTGGCTGTGGGTCCTCACCCGCGCTTAAAGGGACTTATGAATACTCCACTACAGACACACACAAAAGGTTCATAAAAGGTTTATTTACAAGGGAAAAGGAAATAAGGAAATTGTACAACTCAGGGAGAAAATAGGGAAAAAAAGTCTTTAATGCGTCCTACCCGATCCGCCCACCTGGAAACCCAAAGGCACTCTCTGAGCTGGCCAGACGCTGCGAGCTGGTGGAGAGTCAAAATGGGGGGCCCCCCCCAAAGCCCACGTGTCTGCCTTTTATATCCACCTGCCTGCTTAACCCCACCCTCAGGTCCCAGCCACCTTCCCTTGGGTGGTGATGGGATTTGGAGTTCCCAGTGTCTTTGGCTTTGGCCTGGGGTGGGGGTGGAGGCCACAAAGCCTGTATGGGATTAGCTTTAGGACAGCCTTTTCCCCCTTACAAAAGGTGCTTTTCTTTTCGCTGCAATATGATCCTAGGGACAAATATTGTGAATATCTGGGCTGGGAGGAGGGATGACATTTGTTTACATCTTTTTAAAAATTGACTTTAAGTCAGAAGGAGAAAGACAAATACCAGGTATTTCACTCAAGTGGAATAATTAAGGTGCATAGGGGGGAGGAGCCCAGTGGACTATGGGTACTTTGGTTGTACGGTGGAGCTAGATCACATACCTGAAGAGGTGTGAACCTGTTCCCCTAAATCATAAACAGTGTTGTAAATTAATGTTACCTCAATAAAAATAATTCAATAAAAAGGCTCTTTTAAGCAGTCTTCCATTTTTATCAATGACCTCTTTGCTTTGTTCTCTTCTCTGTTTCCTTAGAATTTTAGAATTTTTGACAATAGTGAGGATGTGGGAAAGTTGAGGTTTTAAAAAAATTACCATTGCTTGCATCCCATATGTATGTCTGAATTCCAACAGCCCAACAAGGGTCAAATTCTTTCTCCCTGAACATGCTTAAGCTGTCATCTGATTTCCAATCTGATGTGCAGGTGGTGGTAAAGAGACTTTCCAAATGCTGGAACTAGGGCAGCACTGGTGGGTGATTACAACAGTCATCCCTGGTAGCCATTTTTTTTTTTTTAAACTTTTTTTTTTATTTTTTTTTTATTTTTATTTTATTTTTTTTTTAAATAAATTTTATTGTTATATTCCCCATACAATTGCAGCCCCCCCATTCTGACCCCAATCCCTCCCCTCCCGCCCCCCTAAAAGTGTCTCTGGTTCATAGTTTTTTGTTGATTTTGATTTTCACTATCTTATAGTTATTCATTTTCCTGGTCCCTTATTTAAGTTTTCTAGATTCCTGCTATGAGTGAGACCATCCGGTATTTTTCTTTTTCTTTTTGGCTTATTTCGCTGAGCATGATCCCTTCCAGCGCCATCCATGTTGCTGCAAATTGCATGTGTTTATCTTTTTTGAATGCTGAGTAATATTCCATGGTATATATGTACCACATCTTCTTGATCCAGTCATCTATTTTTGGGCATTTGGGTTGTTTCCAAAGCTTAGCTATTGTAAACAGTGCTGCTATAAACATAGGAGTGCAGGTGTTCTTTGGAATTGATGTTTCTGTGTCCTTTGGGTAAATACCTAGGAGTGGAATTGCTGGATCATATGGAAGCTCTATGTTTAGTAGGTCCAGAAATCTCCACACAGCTTTCCACAGTGGTTGGACCAGTTTGCACTCCCACCAACAGTGCAGAAGAGTTCCTTTTTCTCCACACCCTCGCCAGCATTTGTTGTTGCTAGTTTTTTTAATATGTGCCATTCTCACTGGTGTAAGATGGTATCTCATGGTGGTTTTGATTTGCATTTCCCTGATGACAAGTGATGTTGAACATTTTTTCATATGCCTGTTGGCCATTTGCATTTCCTCTTCAGAGAAGTTTCTTTTAAGCTCTTCTGCCCATTTTTTGACTGGATTATTTTCTTTGTTGTTGTTGAGTCTCATCAGCTCTTTGCAGATTTTTGTGATCAGTCCTTTATCATTAGTGTTGGGTGCAAAAATGTTCTCCCAGTTGGTGGGGTTTCTCTTTGTTTTTGTTATTGTCTCTTTTGCTGTGCAAAAGCTCTTTAATTTGATGTAGTCCCAGCTGTTTATCTTTGCCTTCACTATCACTGCTTTGGGTGATGTGTCTGTAAAGATGTCTTTGATGTGCAAATCACGTAGTGAAACTTTTTTTTTTTTACAGAGGCATGTTTTTATTTATTTATTTATTTGTTTGTTTTGTTTATACATGCACTGGGTACAGTCAGAAGCGCGGGAGGGTGAGAGAATTCACCAGAGCCAGAGCGGGGAGCAGAGCAGGCAGAAGGACCAAAGTACACTGCTGAGGGGAGCAGCGGGCGGCAGGAGAGGTCTGCACGCCATGTGGGACCCTCCTCCGGTGGCCGGGGAGCAGCCGGGGATCGAACCGGCACCGCAGAGGCCGCGGGCAGCTTCGCAACCCAGCGCTCAACCGCTGCACCACCGGGGAGGCCCCCTGGTAGCCATTTTTGTCTAGGGCATCAGATTCCTGCTGAGTATCAGGCTCCCACAGTCACGCCTACTTCCAACCCCACTCTCACTCAATACTCTCACTCAATGCTCTTAACCCCGTTTTGGGGGAACTGATCCTGATAAAGTTAAATATCAGTTTACAGGGCCTCCCCGGTGGCGCAGCGGTTGAGCGCTGGGTTGCGAAGCTGCCTGCGGCCTCTGCAGTGCCGGTTCGATCCCCGGCTGCTCCCCGGCCACCAGAGGAGGGTCCCACATGGCGCGCAGACCTCTCCTGCCGCCCGCTGCTCCCCTCAGCAGTGTACTTCGGTCCTTCTGCCTGCTCTGCTCCCCGCTCTGGCTCTGGTGAATTCTCTCACCCTCCCGCGCTTCTGACTGTACCCAGTGCATGTATAAACAAAACAAACAAACAAATAAAGAAAGAAAAACATGCCTCTATAAAAAATAAATAAATAAATAAATATCAGTTTACAGTGTGAAGATTTCTTAGGAGCCCAACTACTTATCGGTGGAGTTACCTATTTCCTGTCCCTCATATTCCCAGGGCATCCCCATTCCAAACCAGCCCCTAGGCCACGTACTTCATAATGCAAAGACCAATGACTATCATTTTCTAAATGACTTTCTATTCACCCAAAGCCCATTGGAGATTTTGGAAGTCCACTTTTCAATAATAGAACACATTCTTTGGTGGGTTCAAAGCACCTCATTAATAGTTTCTCCAAGTGGGCCAGAGGGGAAATATATTACCTGCCTTTCCAAAGCAGACTCTACTGTCACAGCTCTCCCCTGTCCCTGTTACTGTGTAAAATAGACAGTGACTGGGACTTGGTGGTTGGGGCAGAGCGTACAACAACACATTAATGTGAGAAAGGGGGACTGCTCCCCCCCCGAGGGGGACTTAGAAGAATTAGCACTTGCTCTGGGGTCAGTACACAGAGGAGGGGATGACATAGGGGGATAGGAAGGTGGACAGGAGGGGGTTGTTCCAGGTCAATATCTGGCAGGTGTTCCCTGCTAGTCTAGGAGCACCCAAGAGTCGGGGAGCTTTGGGGAGGGTGACTGTGAGCATGGGTCACCTCGAAGAACTGCAGAGGGCAGCTGAGTCCCAGCTCGAGGGATGTGAAGGTCAGGAAAGTGAGGAAGCATTCTTGTCAACAGAAAACTATGATTGGGTTATTTAAGCCCCTGGTGCTTGAGGAGGAGGAAACTATGGAGGTGGGAGAGAGTCTGCCTGGGGAAGCGACACGTAGTTATTAATACTTCTTGTGGCGGGAGGGTCCTGTGCAAGCAATCAGGAAGATCACCAATGGTTTGTAAATAAAAAAAAAAAAAAAAAAAAGAGGCAATGTAGCCAAAATGGAGTCACTTGGGCCAAGGTCATTTCACCCACCAGATTTAATAGCTGACTTCTTGCAGTTTCAGCTCCAAACAGGGGTATAGTCTTAAGCGGGCCCAGTCAGCAATAGCAGATAGTCTGCTTGACAGACCCCGCCCTCGCTGCCCCCAAAGGTAGGCTGGTTTTACCTGAAACAACCTTGTCTTTTGCTAAGTATCCTGCCCTCTTGCTGGCTAAAAACCTTCCATCTTGTACAATCCCTAGGAGAGCCTTTCTGCTTGCTAGATGGGCTGCTACCTGATTCACAACGCATGGAACAAAGTTAATTTGATCTTCAAGTTTAGATGAATTTTGTTTTTAAACAACTCTCAGACTCTGGCAGGCATCTGAATCTCTGAAGAGACTGTTTCAACAGCACTGGCCTAGCCCGGCCACTCTCTGACTTGGTAAGGGTAAGGCAGGCCCTGATACTGCACTTTTTAACAAATGCTAGTGGTTCACTCTTTGAGAAACACTGAACCAGACTAACTACAGCTCACAGGTCTAATCTTGTGTGTTTTTATGAATAAGGTTTTATTGGAACACAGCTGTGCCCATTGAGCATGCTTTGGATCCATTGTCTATGGCTGCTTTTGCTGCAAAACCAGAGTTGAGACAGAATATATGACTTGCAGAGCTGAGAATATTTTCCCTCTGGCACTTTATAGAAAATGTGTGCCCTAAAAGAAGGCAGCAAAGGTGTGGTTATGAAACGGGAGCTAGGAGGCTATAACAGGACTTCTGCCTTTTAGGAGATATAGTTTATTCTCTGAGTTGTGGAGATAACCCTAACTCGGGGTTGTTGGCAGGGCTAGACCAGAGCGTATAAATGACAATGGTTTGTAGCCCACTGCCTAGATGAAATAAATTATTAAGAATAGGTGGCGTTTGGATCAAGGGAGAGAAGAAGGGCAGCTCTGTGAGGAGAGGGCAGGATTAAGAGAACAGGGTTTGCCCTTGTCGTGGTCTCTTCATGCTGGGCGGTTGCAAAGGCTGACTCACAGATGTGCAGGCGCGCCTGATGTGGTCCGTAAATGCCCATCTGGGATATATATTTGTCTCACTCCTGTTGGAAATATTCTGTGATGTAGCCCATCACTTAATACAAACTGACCCAGCCTTAGGGTTGGCTGAAGAGGGTCAGCCTGAAGGGGAGCCACTGAAGCCCCAAAGCTTGCCGCAAGTCTAAGGCACCTTCTGACGGGGAGCCGCACAGACAGGGCCAGAGGGGCAGGGAAGTCTGTGACTAGAGGAACAAAAAGTAGAAATAAAGGTAACGGCTGCCATTGTCAGCCTCCCCCCTGGCATTAAACACCTGCTTTTAGATTCAGTAAACCTGAGACCAAAAAAAAAAAAAAAAAAAAGGCAAGGTTTTGTATTGTTCCCACATTCAGAATTCAGAACTTTCCACAAGAAAGGGAGAAGAGAACTCGCTCCCACAGAGCCACTATGTTCACCTTTCTTGTGACTGGCAGCTGTCCCGGGGGGGGGCCGTGCTGTGCTGTCCATGGAGACAGATGGAGGCTAGAAGTCCCGGGGGCATGGCCTGCATCTCAGGGTCAGCACGCTGATGGTAAAGACAAATCTCTGGGTGCCCACAGGACGCATCTGAAATCAAAAGTGTGGTTGGATCATGCAGAAGCGAGCGCAAGGTGAGAGCAAGTGACTGCGCACGCCTGTGGAAGGGCGGCTGAAGCCGGCTGGGTTAATCAGGGTGGCGCTCTGCAGAAAGGTGACCCTTAAGCCTGGTTCTGAAAGCAATGATAGAGGGGAGGGTGGGGGAAGGGTAAGCAATGGGGTGGGGCGCCCCATGACTACGGTGGAGGATGATGGGTGCTTTGGTGGTGGGGGTCGTCACACGCCTGCTTTATTCCCTTAAATCCTTTGCAGTGTTGTCAACCAATGTTACCTTCTTAATACAATGTCACCCCCAAAAATGTAGGAATGATTACATGAATAAATAAATAAATGAAGTAAAGCAAATAAATATCTGTTCTGGAAATGTAAACACACAATGAGGGCCTCCCTGGTGGAACAAGGGGTTAAGTCTCACCACTATCAAGCTATCACCAACCACTGCAGCACGAGTTCAATCCCCGGCCTGCCAGGGAGCTACCCACATGGCACAGCAGACCTCTCCTGACTCCCCACTGCTCCCTTCAGCAGTGTATTTCTGTAAATCTGGCTGTTCTGCATCCTGCTCTGTCTCTGGTGAATCCTCTCACCCCTCCCCCAACACACATACCTCTGGCCTACACCCCAGCTTTTATATGCATAAATAAAATAAATCTTAAAAAAAGTAAAAGCACAATGATCAGAGAAGATAGATACTGAATGGGCATCGAGCATGGGAAGGCACAGGAAGGCTGTGCTCATACAAGTCTAGGTAGATTCAGTCCTGAAAGGGCATTTTTCTTCATTTTGATTTACGGAAATAGTCACTAGCCCTTTGACTAATGAATGGCAGGAACATTTAAATGGACTCTGAGACAAAGGCAGATTTATTTCCTAGACACACTGCAGTAGACAAGACGGAAGGGTGAGTGAAGAAGCTTGATTTTCCAGCATGATGATGCAGGGGTGGAGCTCGAGGGCTTTGGAGACACATGGATTTGCATTTCAGCTGTGCTGTTATCTAGTAAATTGCTCAATCTCTCTGCTTTATTTTCTTCTTTGTGAAATTGAGAGAATAAAAGACCTACCATAGGGTTTGGGAGGATTGATTGATGCCATTCATTCCGCAAATATGGCTTGGGCAGGAATGGCACTGGGCACCAGCAGCTGACCCAGAAAGGGGAGAGAAAGCAGGTGAGCAAGACACACAGCCTTGCCTGCCAGTGCTTCCACTCCAGCGGAATCAGGTGCCAGACAGGCAGCGAATGGGCAGGTAAAAAAGTCAGAGCTAAGTGCTCTGTAGAAGAGGAGGTGGCTGGGTCAGGATGAGGGTCACAGGAACGGGGGTGCCAATGGAAGACTGTTTAGAACTCGGTGCATTGTAAGCTTCCAACAAATGATAGGTCTCATTGACATTATATTATTCTTTGGCAGGTGTCCACACTGAGCACGTCCTGTCTTCTGTGTCAAGGGCGCCCCCCCCACTCCCGCAGTGACTTAAACCCTAGACCCGGCCTGTCTTGCACCATTCCCCCCACAAGGTGGCACACGCTCTCTTCCTGTGCTCCCTGTGGCGGGGAGCCCCGGGCACAGGTGTGAGTCCCTTTTGGGCTAGAAAGAAGTCTAGGGGGTGGGTATGGTGGGGAAACCTTTCTTTGCAATAGTCACTGCAAGTAAGTTTCTAGCTGGGTAGGAGGTGACATATTTGGGGTTCTTTCTATTGTCTGTCTTGGTTTCTTTGTCTTCGTTATCCAGAATCCTCCAAGGAATATAGTAGAGTAAAATCAGTGTGGTGTCAGCGATCAGGCAGACCCAGATTGATGTGATTCTGCTACTTATCTGCTGATTGACCTGGGCTACTCAGTTGAATTTCTTTTTTTTTTTTTTAAGATTTTTATTATTATTTATTTATTTATTTGTACAAGAACTGGGTACAGTCAGAAGCACGGGAGGGTGAGAGAATTCACCAGAGCCAGAGCAGGGAGCAGAGCAGGCAGAAGGACCGAAGGACACTGCTGAGGGGAGCAGCGGGCGGCAGGAGAGGTCTGCGCGCCATGTGGGACCCTCCTCTGGTGGCCGGGGAGCAGCCGGGGATCGAACCGGTGCTGCAGAGGCTGCGGGCAGCTTTGCAACCCAGCGCTCAACCGCTGCACCACCGGGGAGGCCCTCGGTTGAATTTCTAACCCTGTCTTCTAAATACATAAAATGGCAGCATGCATGTATGGATTGATATTATTATTTTACTCATCCACCCTCCCACCCACTGATATAGCTATCACCTGTCTGTCTGTCTAGTCTTGACCCTGTAAGGCCCATTCCATGTAAAGGGGATTGGCATGAATAGCAATCGCACAGGGTGGTTGAGGAGATCAGTGAGATAAGACCTGGAAAGAGCAACTTGTAAGGTTTTCTTATCACTGTTGGTACCAACTAGTTATGTTAATCAGAATTTAGTTGATTGCCCTGTTGAACACTGAGTACCCCATGACCAAGTCATCCCCTCTCCTCTGGCATCGTATTCAGTGTAGTGCCTGGCCAGGTTGACACCCGGTTCTCACCATCACCTATAAGAGAAGTCACCTTCACCAGCATGACGGGGCTTCTTCACGGAATGCAGGGCCCTGGGCCCAGGGTGACAAGCTATCCCTCCTGTTCCAGTTATAAGAGCAATTCATGTGGGCCCCTCTGGTCTGGTGGCCTTTGGCTTGGTTCTTCAGTTTTGGTTTTCCCTTGGCCAGGCCCACAGGCCTTCAAGGGGAGAGGAATGCATTGGGGGAGATCTTGCATTGAGTTGTGTTCTCCAACACAGCTGCTGGGGCTCCTGGTCACTCGTCTGGCCCTTGAAGAAAATTCTCATCTGTTTCCTTGGGTCCAGTCTCCATTCCTTAGGGATTTGGAAGGAAGGAGGCTTATAATCAGCACTCAAACTTACACCAGCCCTCCTGGGGCTTTAGTGACCACTGACATTTAAAGAAATATGTGTATGTCTCTCAAAGGACTTTGACATTTTAGCATTCTTTCCTCCCTGTCCTTAATACCATTTTTCTCTGCCTCTCCACCATGGGGAAAGGACTTTTCAATGTGTATTTTCAGATTCAAGTCAGCTACCGTGAAATGCATGGGGTCTGTGCTCATAGGTCCCTCGGTCCTTCCCAGCAGAGCGTCTCTGAGACTGGGGAGGGTACGCCGGCACCCCACATGAGGTACATGAATCTGGCAGGAAAGCGGAGCTCTACAGAGCGGGTATAGTTGCACCTCACTTGGGGTCAGCCAAGATGCTCTCTGCTCCATTAGCAGATTATCTAGTGTGCTTGAGTTGGAGAAGGCAAACCTGCAGAAATAACAGCCAATAAATTGTTAGTCTTGCAGATTCTATTCTGCTCCTTTTTAACCATCAGACCTCACTTATTTTTATTTACATCTTGGTATGAAATCATTTCCTATATTCTCTTAACTCACCCCTAATGGGATAATGCATGTCCATTTTCCCATTCTGGTTTCTGAATGATTCAACCATAATTGTCTAATTTGCTCATGTTAGACGTGCATGGGGGGCCATGACTGATGAAGCATGGCTGCCCAGGTAGACAGATCTTCAGTGCTGGGGCAAAAAGACCTGGATATGAACTTAGCTCAGCTACTCGCCATCTGGACCAGCGTTCCTTAACTTAAATACACTTGGATCTCATGTTCTTGTTGATTACGCACCAAGAATTATGCTTCTCACACAGGAATTTTGTGAGGATTAAAGAGCTACCATAAAAACAGCAACAACAGAAAATGTCTGGTCTGAGTATGTTGAATCTTCTGCCCTTTCAAGAATGGTTCCTTAATGTGTTTTTCTAGTCAATAACCTCTCCACCAAGAAATTCTGGTTATTCTGATACTTCTTACCATTGGTTAATTTTGACTGTTCTTTAATTGCATATAAATGGAATGCTAAATAAGTATCAGGTGTTTTGTTTTTTTTTTTTTTTTCATTTTTCACAAGCTCAACAAGTCTTTGTACAAAATGCTACAGACAAGGCAAAAATGAATATGACACAGGTCAGGATAGCAAATAGGTTCTATTTCATGTACCAGCGCTCACGGACCGTGCTGCATCAGGAACTATACGGAGATGGATTTCAAAGGTCAGCAAGGAAGGGTGTCATTGTCCATTAGCCATGTCCTCAGGATGGTGAGTGGATGCCAGCATCCCACACTAGCCAGAGCTGACACAGCCCTGCTGTGTGGAAGTTGAGGCTAATGGAGTGTGAAATTCCTAGGTAAGAAACAAAGAGTTATTGAGCACAGAGGTCAGTGGTAGTCACTTTTACATATGTTATGCCTTAAATCCTCTTAGTCAGCTGGAGAGGGATGAATCATTATTCTCATTTTATAAGTGAGAAATGGAAACTCAAGATTTTACCAAGTAGGGAGTGGTGGAAATAAGATTTGAACCTGGACCTCTGATCCCTGAGGACTTTTGTTTGCAATTATTTACTTTTTAAACTGGGCTTTTCAAATAGAGCTTTTTTTTTTTTTAATGAGATAAATTTGGGTTTTTTAAGATTTGTCAAACTGCACACAAATCTTAGGTATTAGCTTGATGAACTTTTAATTATACCAGGGAATTTTAAATATTTCTGTGTAACCATTCATTAGGCCAAGCTGAAGAATCTTCTGCCCTTTCAAGAATGATTCCTTTATGTGTTTTTCTAGTCAATAACCTCTCCACCAAGAAATTCTGGTTATTCTGATGCTTCTTACCATTGGTTAATTTTGACTGTTCTTTAATATCATATTGGAATTATATAATAATTTCTCTTTTGTGTCTTGCCTCTTTGTTCAACATAATGTTGAGATTCACCCATGTTGCTGTATTATTAGCCTGTACTTTTCTTTTATTGCTCCTTGGTACTCTATTGCATGAACACACCACAATTTATTTGTCCACTCTCCTCTTGGGGCACATTTGAGCTTTTACAGTTTCTGGTTATTATGAATAGAGCTGTTACCAACATTCTTGTACTATATTTGAGAGAACATATACTCCTACTACTCTTGAACATATACCTAATAGAGGGATTCATGGGCCACAGGTTAGGTAAACCTTTAACTTCAGTAGATATCAATCTTTGCTTTTTCTAGTGAAAGCTCTGTAGAACCAAGGGTTCAGGTTTTCTTCATCTCTACTGCACCCCAGAACTCATAGCTCTACCTGGCTCAGAGTCAGTGCTCATGAGCCATTTTTAAGTAAATGAAAAATATTTGCCTATTGTGCCCATGGCTCTGTATTGAGCTGTGAACTGAGAGATCAGAACCTCTTTTGTGCCCAGCCCATACTCCCATGAAAACATAGGTTTTATAATCCCTTGTTGAATATCTTGAAGTTCAAAATGATGGAAAAACACTTCAATAAAGATAATTTTGAAAAGATAAATGAATATAGTGTGATGTTATGCTTTATCAGGAGGGGGAGCTGGGCAGGTATTTCAGGAGGAGGGAGGCCTGTCAGTTCTGTGCCAGGCACAGCTCCTCTGGCATAGAGGATACTCAGGGGAGTCTACGTGCAGGAGGAATATACTTGGGGTAGAAACCTTCATGTGACCCCCTCAAAGTGGAGGCCAGAGTTCACAACCCAGCCCACATGATCTGAAGGACTCTTACAGCCATTAGTTCTGGGGCTCTATACCCAAACCAGTTACAGACTTTCTCATCCCCATGCACTCAGGAGGGGGACCCCTTGGGTTGGTAGCACCTCCAGACCGGCTCCAGCCTGATCCTGTAGGCTGAACCCCCACCTTCCTTAAAGCAGTCTGGTTGCCTCTGGCCTACGCCCTGCCTGAGTGCTTGGCATAGCCATCGGAGTCTGATAATGTGTCCTTAGATCTCCCAGGCACTCTTCATCAGGGTGAGATTCCTCAAATCACTCTTCCTCTGTTTCATTTAAGGTGGTTTTTCTCCTGACTCGACCCAGGTTGTCATAGAGATGATCTTGGGAAAAAGACTAATTATAATAAAGTAAAAATCAAAATCAACAAGCAACTATAAACCACTACGGGGGTAGGGAGGGAGGGAGTAGGATCAAAACAAGAGGGGTGGGAATTGTATGGGGACTATAATCAAAGTGAAAATGCATACATTGTGCAAAAATGAAAAATGATGTCAAAGATATAAAATGAAAAAAAAGAAAAAAATTTAAAATAAAAAATTCATTCCACGAAGGAATGTCGTGACCTAGGTGCCACATACCCGCAAGGGGCCAGGTGTCTGGGCTTCCACCTACCAACTCCTGCTCCTTCTTGGCTGTGGGAAGCTCTTGGGGACCTTCCCTCCCTGGTGCTTCTGTCCTGCCCTGTGTACTGGACCACCCAGAGCAAGCCTCAGGTCCACTGCTGAGGTCCTTGGGGTTGAGGGAGCACGGGATTCCCACTGAAACTGTGGGTGGTCTCTAGGGTGGGCCAAGGGGAGGCAGGTGGGTGCAGATGGTCGGTGGTAGACATGTCTCAAGATGCTGGCAACAGAGACAACAGCTCAACTGGATGCCAGAGAATGGCTCAAGCTGATTCGAGGGCACATTTTCTGAAAAAATCAGTTGCACAGGAGCAAATGTTTTCTTGACTGTTCTAAATTAATTGCATGGTGAGTGTTTGCTATGGATAATTGGGTTTTTCTTTGACCTTGACAGTTTCACTGACTTGCTATCTGCCCTGGAAGACCCCTTTTCTTTTAAACACACACACACACATACACACACACACACACACACACACACACAAAACCTCTTTCAAATACAATAATCCAAACCTGGCTTCCATCAAGAGCTGGCGGGGGTGCCAGTGTAATGGCTGATGGCTGTGGTGTTTGAACCACAAAAAGGCAGTGGAGTTTGTGTTTTCCATTTTGCCCTTTACAAGATATTTCAGCTAAAGCCAGACTTTTCCCTTCACCCTGAGTTTTTAAAAATAGAAAACCCAGGTGGCATTAAGTCCTTTTAATTCTGAGCACCAGCTTGTAAAGTTCAGTGAAGACCAAGCTTGCTCTGCCGTGGGGACGCCGTTGCCCCCAGGCGAGAGGCTCAATCACCCTGAATGCAGGGTAAGAAGGACAAACAAGACATGGGGTCACTGCAACGGGTCCTGGGCAGTGTGTGTGTGTGGCTAATGTGGGCTGAAGGAGGTTATTTTTATATTAAACAATTTTAAGTCATTCACAGTTGCAACACTTTTATTAAATTCATACAGTTCTTTTCATATTTAACATGCTTAGTAAAGAAGGAACTGTAACCTAAAATGGAAAGATCTCCAAGATATGGTGTTAATTGACAAAAGCACTATAAAGAACGGAGCCCAGGCGCTAACTGTGGCAGGAGAAAGAAGGAAAAAAGATTATGCCTTCACTTTTGTTTGTTTTTACATTGAAATCAAATAGAAGTGTCGGGGTCACCAGTCAGGTAGGCAGAAAGAAGGGGTGAGATTTTTTTTCAATTTGTAATTTTTATATTGTGTTGATAGTAATGTCATGCCAATGTCTTTCCTGTTCAAATCAAGGGATCAATAATCAAATGCCCAGTGAAGAAAAGTAAAACGCAGACCTCTGTCCACAGAGGTCCACAGAGGACAGAGCAATTTTACCACATTTGAAGGAGGCTGCAGAGGGGAAAGTGCATGCCAGGAAACGCGAATATCTGCTCATAAGAGAATCCTGTGCAAGCGTTCAGGGCCCCAGTGTTTTCACGTGGGTGGAAAACTTGTTTTTCAAGTCTACTCGGCCATAGGCCGTCCCGGCAGCAGGGGGCAGCGTTTCTCTGCTTTCCTCTGCCTTCACCCCTCCAGGACTTCATCTGCAAAATGAATCAAGAATTCTCTAATTCAAATTTAGCCACAGAACGCACCACATTTTCTAGATTTATGCCATTACTCTCTCCTCCCAAAAACCTTTTGGGGACTTAAGAGCTGCTAATGATTACTCAAAAAGGGCTGATGATTGCGTGCGCTGGCCTAGTCTTCGCCCTGGTCCTGCGCCTTCTCCCTGTTCCTCTCATCTCTCATACATCACTTTCCATAATCAAGTCATAGGGGGAAAAATTCTAAATTATGAACATGCACAGCGCTCTCTTTTCATTTTGCAGATGAGACTCAGGATTTGGAAGGCAAAACAAACAATCACACAAACACATCGTAAAAGGGTGGATGTTGGACCTTCGGGAAGGGTGTCAGAGCAGAGGAAAGAGGCTAAAGGGGCAGAGAATGAGTGGGGAGAGTGTTTACCTGCCCGGCTGGCTGGCCCGGCACCTGCGGTCCCTCCTTGCAGCTTTCCAGCCGCCAGGGAAGAAGGTGAGGCCGCACTGCATCGGGAAGGACAAGAGGGAAGCTCAGAGGAGCTCGCCTCGTACCCAAGTTCCTGCCGCTGCAAAATGGTGGAATTGGAAGGCAGGCTGCACCCAAAGCAAAAATAATTTTAATCCCCCCCACACCCCCCCCACACCCGTGTCTTATGAAATATAAAGAAGGCAGTGGTCTCCCACTTTGGGGCTGTCCTGGCACCCAGGTCCCCAGTCTCTGTGCAGACGCAACCTCTCCACACAGTGAGCACAAGGAGGAGAGGGAGAGCCACCTCCACACCCCCCACCCCACACCCCAGGGTGGGCCTGTGTATACCGGCAGCAACATCTTGCTGCTCCCGGCCCGAGCTGCGCACTTGGGGCGGCGCCAGAGCAGACCTGTCTTCTCCAATTGTTCTGAGCAAGCTGAGCTCCTGTGTGCCTTTCTGGGTCCTCCTTCTCATCCCAGATCCCGGCAATCCCCACGGGCGAGGTGATGCTGAAGATGCAGAAAGGACAGTTGGCAGCTTTGGATGGACTCAGGAATGGCAAGACTGTATAAAGAAGAACAGTGAAGATCTTCCCCACGAGGAAGGTTCTGGCTATGATGCGGGGCAGAGTGGGCTCTGTACTGAAGGGTACCCACGCCCCTCGGGAGACCTGGCCCTGCACGCGGGTCAGCCTGGAGAGCCGCTCCTTCCCCGCAAGCACAGCTTCAGGCCTTTCAGCACTGGCTCTGCTGCCCTTCCAACCAGGAGGACCAAGCAGCAGGCAGGGTTCCTAGTGGCTAGACTTGATCCTATGTATGGCGAAAGATCTGGGTTTCCTATTGATGGCAGTGATAGGGGTCCCTTTTCAGAAGAAATGCATGTGTGCAAGTAAAAATGTCAACCTGAAGGAACATAGTTGAGTGAATAATGGGACAGGAAGATGCAGGCAAAAATGACGAAAGCAGAGCTAAAATGGTTGACATCCGGGACATGGCAGTGGATTATTTCTAAGGTGTCGACTCTACCAGCATCATTTGAGAATCATGGGAAAATTAGGATCATGCAATTTTAGAACAGAATGGGATAATTGCATCCAACCTCCTCATTTTATAGTTGATGAAATGGAGGCTTAGAGGGACGCGACTGGCCCAAGGTCACAGTGTTCTGCTGGCTAATAATTGTGTGTGTGTGTGTGTGTGTGTGTAACTGGGGGTGGGTCTGGATTAGGAAGAGCAGGGCAAAATAATAGCTTAGATATTGACTTAGATACAGAATTGCTTTAAGTAATCCAGTTGTCTTTGCACATTGCTTTAAATAATCCAGTTGTCTTTGCACTATGGAGGGAAAAGGGTAGAGGCGTAGAGGAGGGGGGAGACAATTTTTAAACAAAAGGAAAACTTCTAGAGGACAAGGAGGGAAATTTCTTCAAGTCTGAGCTCCTTTTGCTTGCTGTCGCCATCGGCCCTGGAGCTGGTTTCCCGTAAACACAGCAGTTGCTTTCTGCTGCGGAATGTGGCTGCTAAACACAATAGGTCAGCATTCAGCTTGAACAAAATGTGATGACTGATTGGGAAATGAGTGGTAAGTCGTGGACAGCACGTCCTGAGTGTGACGATGTTTATCAGCAGCCTCCCCAGCGCCTCCCACCTGCTGGAACAAACAAACTTGCAAAGCTGCACTTACAGGCTGAAAACACTGAACCCAGATGTCCTTGTCCTGGGGACAATTTAATTCTGTGGTGACATCAATGAGGAAATCAGGTGTCACGAGGAGAAGGGACTTGGTGGCACACCAGGTGCTTGTGGGAGGGGTGGTGGGCACAGGGACGTGCTACCTCAGCCCCCTCGCCTCACCTCTCCTTTCTGAGATGGGCTCTGAATCTTGCTTTCCCTGGGGTGTACCGAGGTTATGCAAATGGGCTGTAGCATAGGAGTAAAGACAGCTCCCTTTGTGGATGGGTGGGGGCCACAGTGTCTGGTCCTGAGCTGGAACTTAATGTGTATTTGTGGAATGAATGAGCAGGAGGTGGCCTAGTGCTTGGCACGGAGCCAGCCCGCAACACATCACATTCCTGTGGGGATACATGGGTCACAGGTGCGGGGGGGTGAGAGGATTCACCAGAGACAGAGTGGGGAACAGAGCAGGCAGACCGACTGAAACACTGCTGAGGGGAGCAGTGGGGAGACAGGAGAGGTGTGCCATGCCATGTGGGTCAGCTCCCTGGTCGGGCATCGAACTTGTCCTGCAGCGGCTGCCGATAGCTTGATAGTGCTGAGACTAACCCCTTGCACCACCAGGGAAGCCCCAATTGTAAACAATTACC
Source organism: Talpa europaea (assembly GCF_964194135.1). Lineage (NCBI taxonomy): Eukaryota > Metazoa > Chordata > Mammalia > Eulipotyphla > Talpidae > Talpa > Talpa europaea. Next base: position 139,003,136 of record NC_140071.1, on the reverse strand, counting down.
TGTATGAATTACTCCTTGCCACCGTCCCAACAGGTAGATACAATGATATAATGTCTTTCTTGTGTAAAGGGAAACTGAGGCACAGAGCTAGAAAGTAGCGGGAGAGGTGGAATGCTTTGGACAGCATGGTCAGGAAAGGGCTCCTGGAGGTGATATGTGGACAGGGGCATCTCTAAAGGCCATGATTCCCTCCCACTGTCACCACACCCTTGTCTGACCACCCTGGGCTACTGTGTCACGCAACCTTCTTGCTGTGTGAAGGAGCAAGACAGGACCTCCTTACAGCCAGAGCAGTGTGACAGCAACTGGGGGTAGGCACAGATCGGCTCAGTGCCTCCCACCCACATGCTGACCTTTCTGGCTGGGGATTATTGGTGGCTCTGAAATGGAAGGATATAAAGTTTAGACCTTTGATGGACGAGCATGGGCCATGGCTTTGCAGCAAGCACACACCCAGGGAGAGTGTGGGTGTGTTTCTCCTCCTCATGGCCATTTACTATGGGAATGGGGGCAGAAAATCACCTGCCTCACACTTGGACCCCAGAGCACAAATACTTGTTTGTGGGTAGTGCACCCTGAGTTTTAGGTTTTTATAACATGGCAACAGATTTCTTTCTTTTTTCATTTTGCTTACTCCTCAAAGCATTTCAGTCTTAGCTCATCAATCCTGTAGAAATGATTGGGACGGGGGTCCTGTCTAGAGCCCATTAATTTCCTTTTCACTCAGGAGGGACTCAGAACCTGGGGCACTGGAGAAGGGGAAAGTTTTTCCTCCATTGTGTCAGAGGGGGCCCATTTCCTGGAGGGGTGGCTAGAATTCCATGCCTGTGAAGGCAACTGGATTTGGAATTTAAGTTTTAGGGGTTTCCTGTTTTGCATTTTGCTGTTTCCTAAGTGGACAATATCTTGGCAATATCTCCCTATTTACTCCTAAGCTCGAGTGTAACATCCACTTTGTTCCATTCCAAAAAGAAGGTGTCTGCTGGGGCCAGTGCTGAGCAACACCAAGAAGCAAGTGGAGGAGGGTCAGGTCTATGCTTCCAGATGTATGCTACGGGGCAGGGGAAGGCAGGCAGTTCCCAGTGGGAGCTTTCAAGGAGGTCAAATCTTAGCCAGGCTTTGAGTGGCATTTGACCTTTGATGAATGGTAGAGGAAGGCAAGGGCATCTTGGCATTGACACCAGTTTGGCCAATGATGTTTTTTTGGATGTGACTCCCAAAGCACAAGAAACAAAATGAAAGCTGGACAAGTAGGATTGAATGAAAGTAAAAAACCCTTGTGGGCTTATACCCCACATCAGAAAGAACTCATCCAGCTCCACAAGGAAACAAATAACCCAACCAAAAAATGGGCAGAAGAGCCAAATAGACACGTTTCTAAAGAAAATATCCAAATGGCCAGGAGGTACATAAAAAAATGCTCATCACCACTTATCATCAGGGAAATGCAAATCAAAAGCACATCACTCCTGTGAGCATGGTCATACATTCTTTTTCCCCTAACAATATCAAGAGCACCCAAGTGACAGGTGTGGATGAGGGTGTGGCGGGAAGGGAGCCCTGGGGCACTGTTGGTGGGACTGTGGGCTGGCCCAGGCTGTGCAGGAAACACAATGGGGGTTTCTCAAAGCTCAAAAAATGCATCTATATCATGATATAGCAACCCCACTTCTAAGTATCTACCTGAAAGCTGCAAAAATATGAACTAGAAAGGATTTATGCACTCCGATGTTCATTGTGGCACTATTTATAATTGTCAATTAAGCAACCTGAGTGCCCAAGGGCAGATGAGTGGATAGGAAGATGTAGCATATAGACACAAAGGAACACTGCTGGGCTATAAACTAAGATGGAATCCTGACATCTGTGACACATGAATGGAAGTGGGGTTATGCTAAGTGACATAAATCAGAAGGAGAAAGACAAATGCCAGATGATTTCACTTATATGGGGAATATAGAGAAACAAAAGGAGCTGGAAAACTAAATCAAAATGAGTCCTAGACACCTGAATATAGAACTGAAGCTACTAGAGAAGGGGGGTTGCCAGTGGGGAAGTGTACCCAGTAGGTGATGGTGGAGGATTATGGGTGTTTAGGTGGTGGGCGTGGTCCTGTAACACACATCTGAGGAGATGTGCACCTATACCCCTAAATTATAGACAGTGTTGTAAACCATTGTCACCATCATGAAAATTATACAGTAATAATAAAAGTCACCTTGCCCAGCAAAGTTGACAATTAAGGGCGAAGAGACCGTTTAAGTATGTGCAACCCATATATATAAGGGGTTAATATCCAAAATATATAAGGAAAACAGATACCTCAATAGTGACAAAATAAAACAAAACATAGACAAACCAAAAAAACCCCTGAATTAACTGGATTAAAAAAATCCACAATATGAATAGACATTTCTCCAAAGAAGACACAGATGGCCAATAGGTATATGAAGAGATGATTGATGTCAGTAATCATCAAGGAAAAGCAACTCAAAACTACAGTGAGATGTTACATCACAGGGTCAGAATGCCCATTATCCAAAGATAAGAAATGTTGGGGGGCCTCCCTGGTGGCGCAGTGCATTGAGCGCAGCGCTATAAAGCTGTCCACAGCCCTGCAGCATGGGTTCGAATCCCGGCCAGCCAGGGAGATTCCCACATGGCGCAGCAGACCCTCTCCTGTCACGCCCGCTGCACCCCTCAGCAGTGTATTTGTATTTCATCAGTTTGCCTGTTCTGTTCCCCGCTCTGTCTCTGGTGAATTCTCTCAACCTCCTGTGCTTCTGTCCTGTACCCCAGCTATTGTATAAATGAAAAATAAATCTTTTAAAAAATATGTTGGCAAGGCTGTTAGGTGGAGGAACTGGAGCTCTGCCACTCTGTGAATGGCACAGCCACTATGGAGAACAGTAGAAAGGATATTCAAGAATTTAAAAACAGAGCTAGCAAACCATCCAGCAGTCTAGGCATATCCATCAAACAACAAAGAATCAGAGCCCCCCCCCCCACCACCGGTAGCCTAGGGGTTAAGTCTCAGCACTATCACCATCATGGCCTGAGTTCCATCCCCACCACGGAGATACCCACACAGCACTGCAGACCTCTCCTGGCTGCCATCTCGACTTAGCTCTTCAGCCCTGGAACTACGCAGCGGTGCGCTTCTCTCATTCACGCCATGTGGGCTGGGAACGCGACCAAGGCAGCCCTCGGGAACTGATACGTATGGGAAGGGAGAAACAGTCATGAAAATAATCACTTTGCATGATAATAAGTCTGCCTCAGAGAGAAGAATGCAGGTGCAGAGTGTGTCTGGGGACGTATAGGAAAGAACAATTGCAAAGGAGGGTGGGAATTACGGTCTTGGAATCTCCATACAAATGGGGAGATTATGAGAAATAAAAGAAACTTATGACAACAGGTGGTAGATGGGCTATTTCCAATGCGCTGAGACTTGGGCTGGAATGTCTTGCTGGCCTGCGCTGAGATGAAGGGACGCTGCCCAGCGGGCAGGGAGGTGGTGTGTACTGAAGAGAGGACACACTCCTGGAAATCTGAGCGCCTGAGAGGGGAAACAGGCCGGCACCGGTAGAGGTAGGTGTAGAAGGAAGAAGCACAGATGTAGCATCATAGATTTGCTCTTCTCCCATGCTGGCTTTTCACCATGAGAAGTGGCCCACCAGCCAGGCCCTTGTCTTGCTGTGGGTGGTGGTTTCCTGGGGGGTGTACAATTGTCAAAGCTCATCAGATGGAACATTTACAATGGGTGCATTGATCGCAGAACATCAGTAAAAACAGTATAAATCATAAACAAAACAAAAAAAAGGGGGATGAGAAGAAATACCTGCCCTCAGACACTGGACCGGCCAGCACTGGCGCTTATGCAGGTGGAATCGGCATCCAGCAAGAAGTCAGATGGGCTCAGGCAGCTCCCATGGGTGGTGCCACCCCAGACACTGGCATTCCCGCTGTGCCCTGGATGGATGACGGTTGTCACGTGACCCGCCGGTGTGCTTTCCACATGTTGCTCTTTACTCTTGCTCCAGTGTGGCAATAACTTCGCCTCCAAGTGTGTGTGGCTTGTGAGCTACTTACAGGCAGAGATCCTGCCCCTTTAATGGTTTCGTTTTATTTTTTTAACAGGAGAGGTAAGTTATTCAGTGACACATCTAGGGTGAAGGGCAGATCTAGGGTTGGGACCCAAATGCTTTGATTCCCAATTCTGTGAAAATAAATGGAGTTAAATCAAAGAGAAAAGCAAAGACCATTTATTCAGGACTCGCTGGAGAAAAGTCCCTTGCATTTTGGCAGGACCCACAGGCAGCAGGGGAGGCAGAAATCTTCATCAGGGAAGAGGAGGGGCTTCAGGTGTGCCTTCATGGGGTCTGGGGGGGAGCTCCTGGGCTCCCTAGAAGCAGGAAATCCTAAGCTATTGCTTGGGCTTCATACTGGGTTTTCTTCACCTTAGAGTGGGAAATTGGAGTTAGGGACAAAGACTGGGAAAATGTCAGTCGTTCATCAAGTCTTGGCTATTTGGGCTGATGGCTGCAGGGGTCATTGTTGGTTTCCTTGGCCGGTAGCTGGGGAGTCTGACTTGCAGGAAGCAGGGTGACCTCCGGAGCAGGTCACTGTGGGAAGTGGGCTCATGTTTGGGGCTGGTTGCTGTAGATAATGGGTCAGAATTCACTTGGTGTCATGTGGGTCCTTTTAAACACTATCTGGTCCTTGCTCTTCCATGTGTTCAGGCTGTCAGACTGGTCCTCTTCCTTCTAAATCAGGGTCACACACTTGCTGTAAAAGGTCAGATAGAAGGTATTTTCGAGAATTGCAAGCTTTTCTGCGCAGTGACTCAACTCTGACATTTGAACACAAAAGCAGCTGTTGACAATACGCAAACAAGTGAATCTGACTGTGTTCCAATGATGCTTTATTTACAAAATCAGGCGACAGTTTGCGTTTGGCCCGGGGGCTATAGTTTGCCAACCCCTGTTCTACGGTGAAGACTTTGAGCAAAATCACTGAACTGGCAAATAACAGCTGTCTCCTGTGCTGCAATTTGTTCCCCTCAGACCCACCTTCATGCTACTGACGCTGTGCTCATCTTAGTTTGGTTCTTAGTAGCATGATTCAACACAAAAAATTAAAAATACATTACATTACTCTTTTCTTCCTTTCATAGGACATTACAGGGCATCCATTTAATAGCTAAAGTGATGCTTCTTATGATGGGGTTTCTCTTCTGCCCTGTGTAGATTACATCAAGCTCCTATTCCACCTGGCGTCCAGTTGATGCAACACATACTCATTGAAAAATGAAATGAGTATAAAATAAGAACATGTAGTTGTAAATGTTTGTAAACTTAAGGTATAATATAAATGGGGTACATTTTGTCTCACCTCACAAAGCTTAGCGTGGACTCTGTGGAGAGAACTCGCTGCAGTTGATGAGGCTGAAAGTTCCATGGGTCCTCCATGCAAAAGACAGCCTATCAGGAGCTTGTTCTCAGAGCAGGAGAGGGTCTTGTCAGACCATCACCTATTAATCTTGTCTTCAGGTTGTCTAAGGTCCGAGGGCATCTGTGCCCACTTGCTCCGCCTATGCTCAGGGTACACATTGCTCATAAAATATGCTGCTTTGCCAGTGAGAATGGCACATATTAAAAAAACTAGCAACAACAAATGTTGGCGAGGGTGCGGAGAAAAAGGAACTCTTCTGCACTGTTGGTGGGAGTGCAAACTGGTCCAACCACTGTGGAGAGCTGTGTGGAGATTTCTGGACCTACTAAACATAGAGCTTCCATATGATCCAGCAATTCCACTCCTAGGTATTTACCCAAAGGACACAGAAACATCCATTCCAAAGAACACCTGCACCCCTATGTTTATAGCAGCACTGTTTACAATAGCTAAGCTTTGGAAACAACCCAAATGCCCAAAAATAGATGACTGGATCAAGAAGATGTGGTACATATATGCCATGGAATATTACTCAGCATTCAAAAAAGATAAACACATGCAATTTGCTGCAACATGGATGGCGCTGGAAGGGATCATGCTCAGCGAAATAAGCCAAAAAGAAAAAGAAAAATACCGGATGGTCTCACTCATAGCAGGAATCTAGAAAACTTAAATAAGGGACCAGGAAAATGAATAACTATAAGAAAGTGAAAATCAAAATCAACAAAAAACTATGAACCAGAGACACTTTTAGGGGGGCGGGGGCGGGAGGGGAGGGATTGGTGTCAGAATGGGGGGCTGCAATTGTATGGGGAATATAACAATAAAATTTATAAAAAAAAAAAATATGCTGCTTTGCCACTGGCCCGGGGCACCGGTTGGTTCCACATTCTTTTATAACGATTATTACAGACACCTGTTACCAACTGCTCAAAATCATCACAATTGAACTTAAATGAAGTCCTCTTGGTGATCTTGGGTCTTAATCCAGGAGCACTATTGTTCTTAGTATATTTTCCTGAATCTCTCCTTTGATGGAAACTGCACAGTTTTCTTTTAGTGATCATTTCTTTCTTCTCTTCAGCCATCAGAAGTTTCTCAGATCAAAACAGTCTTTCCTACTGTAAAATAAAATATCTCCAAGAAATAGAATTTTTGTTGTTTCTAAGAAAGAACTCCTATCAAAGGAGAAATGAGCCAACTCCCTCGGTAAAGTTGCCATGAAGCATGTTAATTTCTTCCTCCCCAGCCCTGCTCGAGCAAGGCCACCCCCATCTCCAGAGTCACTCTCTCCAGCACTGCCTCTTGCTGTCACATGGGGTTCTGATACATACTTTTTATCTTTTTAAGCACTTTATAACTTTATGAGCATCTCCTAATTGATTTATTGCCCTGGAACCCGTTTAGAACACAGCAACACGAGTGATTAAAAGGCCAGAAGAACTGATGTGTGATGAAAGATTAAGAATGAAGCATCATCTGAAACTTGACCAAACACAGATCCAGACAGATAGCTCAGCTGTTTTAATTACTGTGTGAACGCCAAAGCTGGAGACAAATTATTTTGCTTGGCTATTAGTGGCTTCAAGAGAGAACGTTGATCTTTTTTAAAAGTGAAGAAAAATCCAGTCAGGCAGATTGAGTCTCGTGGGCTGCGGGCTGCCGGGAAGCTGAGACTCAAGGTCACTGCAGGTCAGGAGAGAGAAGCAGGAGCTTCTGCACACGGGGTAAAAACCAAAGCCACCCTCCCCTTGCAGGTGGTCCACATGCTTTATTTTTTATTGTACTAATTTCAGGTGTGCAGCTTTATATCGCAACACCTGTGCATAGACACTGTGATCACACCTGAAGTAGAATTTTCACCCACCGCCATCTGCTCCACCCTGACTTGTTCCACCCACCAGGCTGCTTTCCCTCTGGTCACTGCCATTGTGTTTCCAGAATCTAAGAGTTTATTTTGTTTCATTTGTATGTGGCTTTGTTTCTTAATCTCCCACACATGAGTAAAATCACATGGTATTCGTCTTTCTCCCTTTGACTTATCTCACTTTGATTATTAACATCATCCTCTCCAGGTCCAGTCTTATTGCCACAAAAGGCAAGATTTAATTTTTTTTTATATAGAGGCATGTTTCATTTATTTATTATTTGTTTGTTTGTTTGTTTTGTTTATACATGCACTGGGTACAGTCAGAAGCGCGGGAGGGTGAGAGAATTCACCAGAGCCAGAGTGGGGAGCAGAACAGGCAGAAGGACGAAGTACACTGCTGAGGGGAGCAGCGGGCGGCAGGAGAGGTCTGCGCGCCATGCGGGACCCTCCTCTGGTGGCTGGGGAGCAGCCAGGGATCGAACCGGTGCTGCAGAGGCTGCGGGCAGCTTCGCAACCCAGCGCTCAACCGCTGCTCCACCGGGGAGGCCCAAGATTCAATCTTTTATTTTTCATTGCTGAGTAGTGTTCCAGTGTGTGAATATACCACTTTGGGGGACTTTACTCTCTTCGTGTCTCTGGGAATAAGGTGAGAACCTGCAACGTTCCACCTAAGGAAAATTGGAATCGGATTCATTCTGAAGGATGCTCCCTGCCAGAAATAGCATCTACTGCCCATGAATGTGTGGTTTTGTGATTAGTTCCTCCTGGTTTTTGATAATCAACTCTTCTCATACTTGCAGAAAATACATAATAATGAAACTAACAAAATGACCCGTAGATTCTTTATGTTTCAAAATAAGGCTTTTGGTTTAATTTTTGTTTGTTCTTTTAATAACACATATCTCTCCACTCAAAACAAATCATATTTCTTAGCTCCAAATTATTCACTGATTTACAAATGCATTCAACAATTAGCAAACTAAGTGTTTACTATGGGAACCCTAGGGTTTAACCAATTTAGGGAGAGAGAGGTTTCAAATAATTAGAAAATGTGACACCTTGTTTTCTAATGATGCCACTGAAGGGCAAAGGGACCCGCATTCTTCCTGCGTGAGTGAGACCTGGGACTCTGGCCAGAGTAGAGTGTTGGGAAATGAGGCTGTGTAGGGAATGGTTTGCCTGTCCTTGTCACATATGGAACCAGAGGAAATCAATGATATTGATTCAGGCGAGGTTTAACTTGAGAACTATTGGAAAAGAAAAACACTTTGAAATCCCGAAGCCCAGGGTGTGCAAAAAGGGTTAGTTTGATGGACGAAATAGATTCAAAGGGATGGGCAGGTCCAGAAGAGAACGTGGAGACTCCCAGGCAGAGGAGGGAGCCTCTAAAAATTGCTCTGTGGTTTAGCAATAAGCGAGAAGTCTGCGATGGGAGAGGTGGGGGTGTGGAGACAGGTGAACAAGGACTCAGGGTCAAAGGCTCAGTGGCACCTCATTGCCAACTCCAGGGAGTCCCCCCTGCAGTTGTGGGGGCAGCGAAGGATCGAAGGGGCTGTGAAAGAGGTCTGCAGGCCTGCAGAGGAGGAGACACGGGCTATTCAGAAGCGTTTGGAAGGAGTTCCGGAGATGAGTTTCAGAAGTCGCTGAGCTAAGCCATGAGGATGTGGGATTAACAGGCAGTGAAACTTCTTTCAGCAGCTGCCAATGTCAGAGTCATTGGGAGAGCTCGTCCTGGGCATGGCTGATGGTGGCAGAAGGGAACACTGGGCTGAACAGGTGGTAGGTGGGGTGGGAAGCTGCACCCAGGAGGCCCCTGGCCAGCAGGCTGGGTGCCCACATCACGCTGCAGTCATGGCAAGCCCTGCAGAGTGAACTGGGAGCTCTGTGATCGGAGAGTGGTTGGCAAGATCACGTTGTCATGGTGCAGGGATGGAGGTGGGGAGACGGCTGCAGGGGACCAGACCCCGGGCTGTTGCAACCCAGGCATGGAGCTGTGAGGCTCCCCCTGAAGTGGGTGGGAAGCACAAGCTCAGGGGTCTCTGCTCTTCTTCACACTTGTGCCCACACCTGCCTCCTTTAAGATGAATCAGGTTGAACGACTTTCACATTTGTGCTGCTGAGGTCACTGCTGGCTGGTACATGGAAATACCAGGAAATCTTTCATTTTTAACTGGCTTGGGCACAGAGATTGACAAATACCTCCGACAACAGAACCTGGCATGTGCTTCATCATCTGGCAAAGTGACTCTGCCTTATTAATAGTGGGGGCCGGTGCATAACTCTTTGCCGCATTTCTAACAAACACTTTTGCTTTCCCTGGGGTTGATGAATTTGATAAAAATTTGGAGCGGTACGGAAAGGGGGTGAGGAGCACAGCTCATATCCCCTGGGTGGAGAACCAGATGGATTTAAGTCATAGACTCTAATAATGTGGGATATTATAGGGAGCAAGTCACAAAATATATTGCAGCAGGTCCCAGGCACTATACCTTCCACAATCTCCTGAGTTTACAGCCCTCCCACTGATAGCTAATATACAAGATTGCTGTGCTGTGCTATAAAAGGACTTACACAGTCTATTCTGAAAAACTGGTACTTCAATAAATAAGATAAGTGGAGGGACCAGGATATAAGAAAACATATAAAAAACCTTTAGAAGGTCAACGAAGCCTGGGGAGATAAAACTCAATAGTTCAGGGACAGAAGTGGAATGGAGTTTTCTTTGTTTTAGATAGAAAATTGCAAGGTGCTGTTGGAGGTTACAGCTGGCCGTGGAGCACTCCCTGGCAAGAGTGCAATTTAATAAACCAGCTGGAATCTGACCCCATCTGCGTAAAGGGAAGGGAGAGCTTTCTGCTGGCTTTTCACCATGAGAAGTGGCCCACCAGCCAGGCCCTTGTCTTGCTGTGGGTGGTGGTTTCCTGGGGGTGCACAATTGTCAAAGCTCATCAGATGGAACATTTACAATGGGTGCATTGATTGCGAACATCAGTAAAAACAATATAAATCATAAACAAAACTAAAAAAAGGAGGATGAGAAGAAATACCTGCCCCTGTTTGGGCAGCAATTTAAAAAAAAAGATTTATTTATTTAGTTATGCATACAAGAGCTGGGAGTACAGTTCAGAGGTGCGGGAGGGTGAGAGAACTCCCCAGAGACAGAGTGGGGAACAGAACAGACTGACTGAAATCCACTGCTGAGGGGAGCAGCGGGGAGACAGGAGAGGTCTGCTGCGCCCTGTGGGTATCTTCCTGGCCAGAGATCGAACTCGTGCTGCAGAGGCTGCTGCTAGTTTCATAGGTTGCCATCAGGGAGGCCACCTTTTTCTTTTTCTTTTTCTTTTTTTTTTAATCCAGCGCAATTTTCCACTCACTGGTAAGTAGGGCAGATCAGCCCGGGAGGACCAGGAGCTCAGGGTCACACACCTGCTGGAAGCACGCCGACTGCAAGCTCGGGGGACACGGCTGGGAGGCCCGGGCATCTCCTGGCAGCAGACAGTACACTCTCATCTGTGTCCCTGCTTGCCTGGCCAAGATGAGGAAACTGAGGCGGACGACGGGGAAGGCCTAGGAGAGCTTGGGTAGAACTTGGTTCCTGTCATCCATTGCCTCATATTTCTCTGTAGCATTTGCCAACATTATTTTAAGAGATGAATTATTTTTTCTTACAATAAAATATTACATGACCCTTAATGAAATATTTTAAAAGAAAGAAAACTGTAAAGAAAATTAAAATTGCCTGCTCTGGGCCTCCCCTGGTGGTGCAGCAGTTGAGCGCTGGGCTGGGAAGCTGCCGCAGCCTCTGCAGGGCCGGTTCGATCCCCGGCCGCTGGGCGAGGGTCCCCCATGGCGCGCAGACCTCTCCTGCCGCCTGCTGCTCCCCTCAGCAGTGTACTTCGTCAGTCTGCCTGTTCTGTTCCCCGCTCTGTCTCTGGTGAATTCTCTCACCCTCCCGCGCTTCTGACTGTACCCAGTGCTTGTATAAATAAATAAAATAAATCTTTAAAAAAGTTATTTAAAAAAATAAAATTGCCTGCTCTTCTGTCACCCGGTGATAACCAGTGATAACCACCCAGTGGGTAACTTTCCTCTCAATAACTTCTTTTCAAATAAACAGAACTTACATAGGGTTCACATACAGAGGCATGTTGGAATCCTGCTTTTTATGCTTAACCTCTTGTTTGCATCATCTAAAGATATTAAATATTCTAGAAAGTTTGATTTCTTTTTAGATTGATTGATTGATAGATTGATTGATTTATACAAGCACTGGGTACAGTCAGAAGCGGGAGGGTGAGAGGATTCACCAGAGCCAGAGTGGGGAGCAGAACAGGCAGACTGATGAAGTACACTGCTGAGGGGAGCAGCAGGCATGGCAGGAGAGGTCTGAGCACCATGTGGGATTGAACTGGCACTACAGAGGCTGCGAGCAGCTTCGCAGCCCAGCGCTCAACCACCTGAGCCACCAGGGGAGGCCCGAAAGTTTGATTTTTAAAGGGGGCATGCTATTTCCATCTATGCCTGTAGCATAATCCAATATTGATTGTGGAATTTATTGAATAAAAAAGTTCCCTCTTTTTTATTTAAAAAAGCAGGTAAGATTTTTTTATTACGGTAACATTGATTTACCACTCGTGTATGGTTTGGGGGTACAGGATCACCCGTCCTCAGTCTTTGGCATTGACCATGGGGTACCTCCCCTCTGGTAGCCACAATTCTGCAGGAATAAGACATTTTGTATATCCCGAAGGGGAACAGGAAGTTCCCTGACAATCCTAAATGAGTTGTTTCTCATTCGAAATTCTCAACAATATGTCCCTGTGGGTCGGTGGACCTCATGAGAACAAGGTGGTCCTGGGCCTGATTATGCTGATTAATCTCCATCTCTGCTTAGAGCTTGCCTTTGCCCTCCCCACACCAGCTCGGGAGCCCACTTCATTCTGTGCCATCCTCCGCCTTTGCTACCAAGCTCATCTGAAAAACCAGTTGCTTATTGAGGGTTCCTTCCTTATTGGGGTCGCACCACCAGCTGCCTTTGCACTAAATCCTCCTGAAGCAGAGCAAGGCTGCTGAGCACCTGCCTCACCTCGCCGGAGAGGGCAGGAGAGGGATGGCTCCCTGTTGGAGGATCGCCCTCAATGGTGAGTGTGAAAAGGATACAGATTCTATTTGATTTGAAGGGTCCAACATTTTCACAATTCTTCACCTACTGTTCCAGTCCGTGTTTGTGTAAAACATTTGCAAATGATGATGGGGTTTTGCAGAGTTGCGGGGTCCTTGGGGTCACTCTGGGAAAGGTTTCAGCAGAGCTCCCGTTTTGGCGACACGCAGCCAGTTCTCCAGGCGAGTTTCTCCATGAGACAGAGACGTTAGTTATATTTAAAGGGCAGGTTTAAAAAAAAAAATAAATAAAGGGCGGGTTTATTAGGGAAAGGGAAAGGGACAGGTTTTGAGAGGCCTGCATGGTTGCAGGAAGTCGGCCTTGAGGGGAGCTGCCTCCGCCGAGGGAGGTCAGTAAGGAGAAGTCTGGGCAGGTTAGTAAGGAGAAGTCTGGGCAGGTCACGGGCAGGCAGGAGGCTGCTGCCCTGTAGAGGGAGAGAGTTGGTGAAGAGGCACCTGCATAGTCACAGGTGGGCAGACCGAGTGCTGCCCTGAGCCTGTGCAGAGACTGTCCTGATATAGTCCCCTTCTGTTTGGGAGGGGTCATGCCTCCGTGAAGTGGCCCCTTTGTTGCTGATTTGGGATAACAAGGCAAAGCCAGGAAGGGACCAGAGATTCCAGGGTGGGCCCAATCTCCATATCTTTACCCTCAGGCCAATGCTCCACTCCCTGCAGCATCTGATCCTGCTTGGGTCTCCTGCCTTGTGTTAAAGCCCTGGTGCCTGAGGGTCACGACCTCTACAGCTGGGTTAATGGTCCTGTTATTCCCCTCAACCCCCACCTCCTCCTGAGTCAGGTTCTGGTCTTGGGGCACCTCCTGTCCAGTCTTTCTATTTTTTTTTTTTTAAGGATTTATTTATTTATTTATATGAGCACTGGGCATAATCAGAAGCACGGGAGGGTGAGAGAATTCACCAGAGCCAGAGCGGGGAACAGAATAGGCAGTACGATGAAATACACTGCTGAGGGGAGCAGAGGGCGGCAGGAGAGGTCTGCGCGCCATGTGGGACCCTTGCCGGCGGCCGGGGATCAAACAGGCGCTGCAGAGGCTGTGGGCAGCCTCGCAGCCCAGCGCCCAACCGCTGCGCCACCAGGGGAGGCCCCAGTCTTTCTATTCTTGTCCTCCGTCAGTGACACAGAAAGTTCCATCCAACAAGATGGTGAGGGTTAGCTCTGCCGGCGTGAAAATTCCAGCTGAGCAGACTGGTCACATTTGAATACTGAGTCTTGGCTTTCCCTAAAGCATCCCATGGTCAGTATTTGTTGTCTCCAAGTAAAAGTCAATGACAGCTCTCCTGCAAGGGAAAGAGCCGGCTGCATCTCTAGAATGAAGATGGATGCAACCCTGCAAGCTAACTGCGCCCGACCTTATCCTTTGTAAGAAGGAAAAGACTCAACAGGGCATGACAAGTGTCAGGACTCTCAGTTTTGAGGGGTGAGGAAGGAGAAACAGTTAATGCTGTGTTCATCTATCACAGGACTTCTGGGACATCACAGAGGTTCAAACTAGAGCAAGAGAAACAGTGATCTATTCAGTTCTGCTGTTGGAAACTGAGCACCAAGTCCACCCAGTTCATTTCATTTCAATTCAGTTCAACAAATACTTATTAGGTCCCAACAATGTGTGTGGTTTTATGCAAACCTCAAAAAAAAAAAAAACCCACCCAAAATTACAACAAAAGCAATCTCTGTTCATCCAGCTTATTTCATGCCAGATACCGCTAGGTGCGAGGAATAAGCCTGGAGAGATAAATAAATGCAAACACAGAAACTCTATTGTGATATATAGTGAAGACATATGGTAGATAAAACACTGTGGGATTACTGTGGAGGGGAATTCAAGCTCTGTGTTCATAGAGAAAGGTGAATTTTGAGGTGGGCTTGCTGATGAGCAGGCCCTTGTTCATGAATGGGAAGGAGCTTGTAACAGGGTGGTCCCCAGGAAAGGGGGAGGTTCCCTGCCCCACCCAAGGGAGGGTGGAGCTGAGCAGGAAGAGGAGAAGCTGCAGAAGAGACTGAGGAAGGAAGCAGGATGGAGCCAGGAGACCTGGAGGAGGCGCATGGAGCCTAGAGACATGTGAAGAAACTGCGCTTGTCTTTTGGTCGTGGACTGGGTGACACAGATGTGGGTGAGACCCGTGGAGAGGTGACCATGGCAGCTTTTATCTTGATGTTGATTTTGCTCTTTTCCTTCCGGGCTTGTCTGGTTGTTTGTGACCCTTTTCTGTGGGTCCCCACTGGAAGGTGCTTTAGATTCATGGCAGGCTTTGGGGCCTTGCTCTGGGCCAATCCCATTTGGATGGACTTTTACCCACGAGGGGACGGGTAACTCTGGATGCTTCACTTAGAAACTAGACTCTTTGCCTTTCCTGTATTGTTTCCAAATTGTATTAAAGTTCCTTCCCATTAAAGTCTCCTATGTTTTGTGTTGATGCGGCGGATGGCAGAACCCATGTAGAATAGGCAGGTTTGCGGGGTTTGGGCTGTCCCTCTCCCTGTCCTATAACAAGCTTAGTTCTTGTCAACAATTGTTTATTGATGCGTACTATGAGCTGGGCTCTAGGATGGGCCTGGGTATAGAGGGGGCAAGAAAATCTTCACAAATGGCCCCAGGAAGTCCACAAATGTGATGTAGCCGTGGAGGCCACAGCCTGAAAGAACTTGTTACCTGGTAGAAGAGCCAAGCAAATTTATCAGGAAAGTATTCACTGGTGATCTTGTTCAGGTACCTGCTTTCTAAGACAGTTTTTGGCTCTATCAGTAGTTACTGTTGCTATGTTTTACCTTCAGCAAATTTCTCAGAAAAATGCCAGGGAACTGGAGAGTACTGAGGACATGTGTGGCGATAAGGTGACAAAGAGATTTCCAGTATGTTTGTGGATGATGGTGCATTAATGTAAAGGAATACAATGCAACTGTTCAAAATGATGCAAAGAAAAATGGTGTCATGTGGGAAGTCATTAATGATAAACAATGTGACTTCGCACTTGTAAATTTTACATTTACAGGAAAGAACTTAAGGTGATACCCTAAAATGGTAGGGATGGTTCTCTTTGGACGGAGGGATTATGAGGAGGGACCAATAATAGCTTTCTTATCTTGTCTTGTTCTCGTCTCTCTCTTCTTCATTCTTTTTCCTTTTTTTTTTTCTCATGTGTTTCCTTTCTTTCCCCACAAAGAATCTGAGTTCCTTCAGGAGTGAGCAAAAGCAAAGAAAATGTTTATTTGATGAAGCCTTCAGGCCAAGTAAGTACTTGCATAGCTATGACAATTCTCCTTTGGTGGCAAGAATCCAATACTAGCGGAGGGATGGGTAGTTATTATTATTGCTGTCGCTGTTATTTTATTCCCATAGACTGCAGCTACTTTAGGTGTGAACTGCTATGCTTTCCTTACTTCCAGCTCACACAAGACACCAATAACCTGTAGGACTGGATACAAAGGCTGCAAACACTTGCCACAGAAGGGTTGGATGCACTTTGTACAGTACACGTTTTCCTCTTGGCAGAGTTTATGAAGGGGAAGGAGCCAGCAGACAGGAAATCTGACAGAAAGGGCCAGACATCTCGAACTGGGAACCCCAAGACTGCATGGAAGGCAAGTGGGTCTCATCTTGGTGGTCCTGTCACCTTCTAGAAGGGACAAGGAATACTGTTTCCCATCATCCATCTTTCAGTCTGGAGTGACTCTGACTCTTGAGATCCCGGTCACCTCCCTTGCATCCTTGGACACTCTGCCGGCCCCGTTTTGTTGATGGAGGAGTGAAGGCTAGAGGGAACTGGGCAATCTGCCTACAGTCAACATTCCCCCAGGGTTGAAGCGAGAACTTGAGCCTCACAAATCCCTGCTCGAGCTTCTTTCTAGCACTGTATAGTGACCCAGTTTGTGGATCACAGTAATTCAAAGCCAGCAGCTCTGCCTCTTATGGTTTCTCAGGCAATTACCCCTTTCTGTGGTGAGAAGCAAACAAGGTGGTGACAGTCCTGAAGCTGTTGTGTTGTTTCTAGCCTGGGGCTTCACCCCTGGAACTCGACACTGTGTTCCTTCCAGTGAAATCCTTGCTGTAAAGCACACCAATCAATTTTCCTTACAAATGATTTCTAATATATAATTATGTAATCAAACACTCCCATAAACAAGCCAAGCCCTGACATAGAGTGATGGGTGCAGTAATATTTGAAATAAAAGATGATCACACAGTCATTTATTTTGAAGTCCAATTTTCAGGGTTGGGGACTGCACGTTAATGGCAACTTCGAGATTAATAGCAAGCTAAATGTGAAACTCTCTGAGCCAACACTTGTGATATAAACAAATGTACAAAAATAGCATCTTGCAACTGCTTGCAAAGTCTGACAGAGTTACAGGGCTTTCTGCAAAGCAGAGGGTGCAGAGAGTACCAGATTCATCAAATTCTGGCAGCGATCTGTTCAAAAATAATGGTTTTTGTCTACAAATGGAAACTGCTTGCAGCTTCCCCATCCACTGCAATTGTCTTTCCATCTGCTTGGGGTTTATAATCTTCCTGCCTTTGGAAAATTACCACAGGGAGCATATTCTCCTGGAAGTCTGTTGAGGAGCTGAATATTCTGGGCCATGTAATGATGACAGCAGTTGAAGAGTTTCCCTGCAAAGCGACACCACCATTGCATCCCAACGAGCCTCCTGTTTCTGCAAGACTTGGGCAGGAACGGAGCAGCGAACTGTGTTTAGAAGAGGGCGATTTAAAAAACGCTCACGTTCACTTGAATGGCCACAAGCTAAGACTCGCAATACTTTGGAATAATGGCTGCTGCCTTTTTGTCCTCCTTTCTTTATGTTTCCTCCTCACCCTATCTCCTCCTGCTCCATTTCCTTATAAAAATGAATGATCATTTAAGGGCACGGTCATATGGGAGCTGGACTGCTCCTCGTGGCTGCGCCGTGCTTAGGAAAGCCCATTAGTTCTTGGTATTTCTATCAATAGATGACTTGTCCAGCGCCAGCTCACAGAGGATGTTTGGTATCCAACTGCTGAGGAAATGAAGAAATGGCACCGTCTCTTTGTAGGATGCTTGGTATCTTATAAGACCATACACATTTGTGCAACATTTGCACCAGCCCCATCCTCACCACCACACAGGAGGAGGGGCGATCACACATGGTCTTCTCTACAAGCTAGTTCAAGTCAGATACTAAGATGCATTTAAATGTGCAAGAAGTTGATTCTAGCAATCGCCCTGGAGAGAAATGGGGGGCAGTGGACACTGGGGTGGGGTGGGCCATCAGCTCTCCAAGCAGATGGCATTCTTGGAGGGAGAAGAAGAAAGTTTGCAACTTTGACGGACATGCAGACTGAAGAAAGTTTTGGCAAAGCTGATGGAGAGTTTTGGGCCAAGGTCACTGGTCAGAGGAGACTGCCTCTTCCAGAAAGTGC
Source organism: Talpa europaea (assembly GCF_964194135.1). Taxonomy (NCBI): domain Eukaryota; kingdom Metazoa; phylum Chordata; class Mammalia; order Eulipotyphla; family Talpidae; genus Talpa; species Talpa europaea. The sequence goes on along the minus strand of NC_140071.1, from coordinate 138,985,236 downwards.
CACCTTCCCTGCAGGTGGCAACGCTGCCACCTGGTGAAGTGTGTCAGACAACTGGAGGACCTTATTTTATTTTATTTTTTAAAGATTTATTTATGTATACAAGAACTGGGGTACAGGCCAGAGGTGCAGGATGGGGGTGGGGGTGGGATGAGAGGATTCACCAGAGACAGAGTGGGGAACAGAACAGGCAGACTGACTGAAATACACTGCTGAGGGGAGCAGCGGGGAGACAGGAGAGGTCTGCTGCACCATGTGGGTTGCTCCCTGGCGGGGGATTGAACTCGCGCTGCAGAGGCTGCGGATTGCTTCATAGTGCGGTGCTTAACTAACCCTTGTGCCACCAGGGAGGCCCCAGCTCCAGCATCTTTGACCAAAAGTCGGATGCACTTATCCATTTTTTTTTTTTTAACTTAACCTCACTGTAGTGATTAGATTAAAACCAAATTCTCAGGGAAGTGACTCTGACCACTGACTTTGGTCCAAAACTGTCCATCAGCTTTGCTGAAACTTTCTTCACTCTGCATGTTTGTCAAAGTCACAAACATTCTCCCTCTCAAACCCCTGGTGGCCTAATTGGTTAAGTCTTAATGCTGTGACCACAATGGCCTAAGTTCCATCGCCGGCCAGGGAGCTACCCACACGGCGCAGCAGACCTCTTCTGTTTCGTCAGCTGCTCCTCTCAGCAGTGGATTTCAGGGGATCCGCCTGTTCTGCTTCCCACTCTGTCTCTGGGGAATCCTCTCACACCCCTTACCTCTGGCCTACACCCCAGTTCTTCTACATAAAAATAAATAAAATCTTTAAACATAAATAAATAAATGTATAAAACCAGATTCTCAGACAAGAGTGAGTGGGCACACTGTCACCAGGACTCCCCCATTCTGTGATGCCCCCACCTCCACCCAGGGGTGAGAACAGATTGAAGGGCCTTGTTTCCGCAGCCTCGGCAGAGCTGGGCTTTCCTGTGGACTCTGGCGGCCCTGGCTCCTTTGGGGAGTGAGAGTGAGGAATGCGTCATGGCAACGGGCATCGGTTATAAGCCAACTGTGGACACTACCACACAGGTCGCCCCCAGGGACCGTGGTCTGGCGTGGTGGTCTGGCGTGAAGTTCTGGTGTGAAGGTCCTGCGCCCCTACCTGGTCAGAGCTGAACTGCCCTGAGTGTGCTCCCGTCTCCTCAGTGACCTGGACACACGAATCTGGTCTGAGGAACCAGCAGTGGCCAGGGCAGAATGGCCAGGGGTTTGCATTTCTGTTTTAAGAGGCTGCTTGATGACAGCGATGCTTGCTGTAAGCCGGATGCTTATTTGCATTGACTCATGTGACCTTCACCAGGCCATGGTGTTGGCGACGTTATTCTTCCCCAGACTGGAAGGCGAGTGATTCCCTGTGGCTCCACGGCCTTTCCACAGCTGCTGTCTGTGAGGGTGGACAGGAAGCTCCTGGACCCAGCCTTCGGGGTCTGGGCTCTGCCCCTGGCAGGTGTGACTTTGACTTTCAAGCCATTTCATGTTTGCTCTTGATTGATTTTCTCATCTGTGAAGTGGAGCTGATAATAGCTACCTCCAGGCTGTTGTGAGCATTGTGGTAAATTGGGTAAAGGGCCTGGCACCTCTGCATGTGAGGATGCTTTGCAAACTACAGGAATCACAAAGGTTAATAGGACCCCTCTGGCTTTTTCTAGACAATTAACTTGATTTTGGACAAAACTCACATGTGACATGAAGATATTTGTGGCGTGGAAATATTTCAGGGCTCTTAGTTTTCTGTCCATGTGGTGGAGGGAGGTGTTGAGGTAAATATTTCCTCTGGAGATTAGAAAACAGTGAGTCAGACATTGGAACAAGTTATTAATTTCAGGCAGAATTTTCTTTGCTTTCTGGGTCAATGTGAAAGAAAGAAACCAAATATTTAGTTAGTGCTCAGGGGAGCACCAACTGTTCCGGGCCCTTGGGGATGGTGGGGGGAGTCGAGGAGCATGGGGTGTTGATACCCTCAGGAGCTCCCTGATCACCCACTGCTGAGGGGAGCAGTGGGCGAGTCAGGAAAGCTCTGCTGTGCCATGTGGGCCGCTCCCTGGCTGGCCAGGGATCGATCTCGTGCTGCAGAGGCTGCGGATTGCTACATAGTGTGGTGCTTAACCCCTTGCACCACCAGGGAGGCCCCCATAACTAGTTTTTTATGCAGATAATATAGGCATAATCAAACAATAGTTATGAGTTCCTCGATCAGGGCTAAAATGCCCACGGCAGTGATTTACCAGCTCATGCCTCCTTTTCAAATAAATATTTCATAACACATTCTCCACTTTACAGATAAGGTGGGATTGAGGGACTGTTGGAATGTGAGACTAGCAGTTGGGCACCGGATATGATGTTGGTAGTAAGAGTGGGGTCCTTGAAGCTGATACTTTAAGGGGTGATGGAGCGGGTGCTTGTCTGGGATATGACCGCAGAGGAAGTGGCTGAGGCGTGATGGGGTTCATGACTGTACAGGAGATGTCGTCAATGAATTGAGATGCTAGTGTTGGCTGGGGTGGGTCGTCTACGCTGGCACTGGAATTGCCAACATCAAACTATCTCTGTTGCCACTTGCCAGGGCGATCCTGAACACTAACTCTCAGGGAATGTTGCTGAAAGAAGATTTGCTTCACAGTGACAATCAAATTGCAGTCTGAGACAAGTTTCTCATATGCACAGGTGAGGCAGAAATAAATGGATCCTGTTCCTCAGTGAGGATACTAATCTCTAAAAATAGAGTGTAGCAAATGAGCTCTTTGGGGGAATTACGTGGTGAAAGCTCTCTCCCTGGACTCTGTAAGCACTTTGCTTCCGAGAGACCTAACAGAATGGATTCACTCCACATTGACACTCCACATTTTTTTCTTTAAAAATATTTCTGTTTCTATATAATTAGATCCTTGGAAAGACGACCAACAAAAGCAGAGGGTATTATGTGCAGAGTAGGTGAAAAAGAGGAAGAGTCAATGGAATGTGGATTTTTTCTCATCATCATACTGGTCCCGAGAGTTTAGTGTATTTTTTTTTTTTTTGGTTTTGTTCCAATTAAAAGCGAGAGCTTTGGAGTTGACCATCTCTAAAGACACAGTGAGCACCATGAGAAGGTCATGCTATGTTTATACTGATAAATGGGTCCAGTTCCTAAGCTTTGGGGGTTGGCTTGATTGGAAGTTGGATGGTGTTCCCCACAGAAACCATGTTACCTGTGGAAGTGGGGTTCCCTGCAAGTCAACTTAGTTGTATGGCCCAACAAGTGTTATTTTGTTTTGTCTAATAAATAGGACTGTAACAGTTTATATTACTATGCTAATATATGGGGCAGGGGAATAGCCTCCCCCTTCCTTTGGGGTCACCTTGTTATAGGACAGGGAGAGGGGCAGCCCAAACCCCGCAAACCTGCCTATTCTAAATGGGTTCTGCCATCCGCCGCATCAACACAAAACATAGGAGACTTTAATGGGAAGGAACTTTAATAAAACTAGGAAACAATACAGGTAAGGCAAAGAGTCTAGTTTCTAAATGAAGCACCCAAAGTGACCCGTCCCCTCGTGGGTAAAAGTCCATCCAAATAGGATTGGCCCAGAGCAAAGCCCCAAGGCCTGCCACAAGTCTAAAGCATCTTCCAGTGGGGACCCACAGAAAAGGGTCACAAACAACCGGACAAGCCCGGAAGGAAAAGAGCAAAATCAACATCAAGATAAAAGCTGCCATTGTCACCTCCCCACGGGTCTCACCCACATCTGTGTCACCCCGTCCACGACCAAAAGACAAGCGCAGTTTCTTCACGTGTCTCTAGGCTCCATGCGCCTCCTCCAGGTCTCCTGGCTCCATCCTGCTTCCTTCCTTCCTCAGTCTCTTCTGCAGCTTCTCTTCTTCCTGCTCAGCTCCACCCTCCCTTGGGTGGGGCAGGGAACCTCCCCCTTTCCTGGGGACCACCCTGTTGCAATTCCCCCTTTTAATTTTTATTCCACCATATCTATGGTGGCACAATCTCAGGGTGTAATCTTAGGAGACAGTCTTTTTTTCAGGGTTACAATGTGTGTAAGAGAAGCAACAATTAGTCAGCAGCATTGTCCATGAATGTCCAGTATGACAGTTTCATTACTTAAAAATAGTCCATTATCCAAGCCAAAAGAAAAAAAGTTGGAGCGTTAGCTAAAACAAGACAGCAAATATGTAAAAATCACAGGAAAAAAAATCTTAAAATGGTTCAACTGATGTAAAAAAAAACCACAAATTTTCTCAACCTTGATCCCAAACTTTTAACAGCATAGCAAAAGTTTGCAAACTAAATCTACTTTTAAACCATTTTTCCTATTTTTGCATAAAATCACAGGGCAGAAATAACTAACAGCAATTTTTAGCTGGCTTTGTTGAAATATTCCATACAGGATCAGAGCGAACCGGTGGCATCCAGTCTATGTATGCTTCAGGTATAAAGTTGGTCTCATCAGACTCCACCTGGGCTTTCCTCTTCTCGAGGGTACCAGGGCATTTTCGTTGGCCGGGTTGTCCAGTCCTGCCAATGGAGGCAAGCTTCCTCACCTTCTTTGGAGGTCTCTGGAACCCTACAAACAAGGCAAACAGGTTCTCCTCTTCTTGGTTCAGCTCTGTTTCAACTTTTTGGAAGAACTCCACACAAAGCCACACAATCAAACTCGCGTCCAATTTTTTGTTAAAACAGACAAAATCCCTATGGAAGTTATGCAAAAAACAGACTCTAAGATAAGTAGCAAAAATTACTACCACTATTTGTATGCTGTGTTGGTATCAAGGGGAGAGAAAATGTGACAAGTTAGTTTTGCTGGAAAAAAATTACAACCTTTCTGCAGATCCTGGTTACTCAAAACAAAACAAAACAAAACAAAAAAAAAACTTCGTGGAGTCAGGACAGAAATGCATAAAAAAAAAGTTCCAGTATGTCAAAGAAACCTTAGTAAATGTCAGATGTATTTCCAGGTCTATTGAGTCCTTTGTAGGAAAGTTTTTTTTTTTTTTTTACTCTCAACAGTTCCATCAATAGGAATCTGTTGAGACCTTATCTCCCTATATTTCCAGAAACAATTTCTATAGATGTGAAACAATTGAATTATACAATATTACAAGGTGACAATCACCATTGACAATGTACATACATACCCGATACTACTGTTAACATATTGTACATACCAAAGTTTTACCATTTTCCCAAGTGGCAATGCTTCCCTTCCAGTTTTACTTCATTAGGTAAAAGCCAAAATAGAACAAATTCATGTAATGCTTTCCCAGGAGGAAAAGGAGAAACTTTGTGGAGTGTCTCAGGAGCTCTACTGAGGTTCCACAAAATTTCCTTGCATCAGCCAAATGACAGGCTACCAAATTTGTACTTGAATTTAGATTTCTGGGAAGCTTTGCCATAAATATCAGAAAAATAACAGAAACAACAATGTTCAATCTCTATGAAGGCACCGGCTTAGTTCAGTAGCACAATGTTGACAATCAAACCATAACTTTTAGTTTTTCTCATAACTGGAGACTCTTTTTTTTTTTTCAATGTCTATGGGCAACATGTATACCAATTTGTCAATCACTGGAGGTCAAGACAGACAGAAGGACATACAGACATACAACATATAGACAAAGACAGTTTTTTTAGTTATGCCACGTAGAATGTTATGTAACTGCAGTTTTACTCCATAGGCTCAGAAAAAAAACGTCAAAGTCCAAAAAAAAATGTGGAGTGTTGCTGGCAGAAAAATTTTTGGTTGTCATCTTACAAACCTAAGACTTTGGAAATAGGAAGGAAAAGTTTTATTAATCACAAGAGTTACATGACCTTGTTTATCACCTTAGGGTTTTCAGTGTTGAAGACTTTTGGTTAGAAGTCAATTCTGGGGTATTCTGTACAGCAACTGAAAGAATAAAAGTAACAGTTAACTTTTAAGCAAAAGGAGTCATGTCTTGTTAGCCACCAAGCAGGCACTCCTTGGGTTTCCTGGAATAGAACCTGAAAAAGCAAAATCAAATTACCAGTAATTAACTTTCAATTAAAAGGAATAATCTCCTTACTTCTGTTAGCCACTCTGGGACAGAAGCTGAAAGAGCAGATTCAACATCTAAGCACAGATGACACCTCCCCCACACTAGGGAGGGACAACAACAACACAGGTATGAAACCCCGGCACAGTTAGTTACATGATGCACCCTAAAGAGTGCTTTCCATAACAGACCTTCCTCAGTAGGAAGCAGAAACTTAGAATCTTGTCTTACACCAGCAATTGAACAAATCCAGTATTCAAAATGGCAAACATGCCCAAAACAAATTGTGTAGACAAAATTCACAGTAGCAAATCCTTTCAGACTCAGACAAAATCTTGTTAATTTTTCTGATCCAGACTGCAAAAATTCAAGTTATCTCCAAGAATCCATCAAGGATACCAGCAATTACCAGTTACTGCTTAAGGGTACTCTGCACTTAACACCCAGGCATACATTTGCTAATTTAAACACCACTGCTCCACAATTGGCTTGCAAAACCCGTTGGACACAGGGCAGGAAGTAGTCAAAGACAAAGCAACATATTAAAGAAGAACCATTATTGCCTTTAGAAATGCTAATGAGACAGCAGAGATTGCAAAAAGAAAGAAAAAAAAAAGTTCCAAAGTCCTAGCAACAAGAAAGAGCACACCAAGTGGCCTCAGACGCCATCTTTGATCTGGCCACATGGTCCTACGTACTGCCTAATCTTTTGAGTAAAACTGGCACAGAACAATTTCCACAAAATCAAATGTCTTAGCAAGTCACTACAAACAAATTACATACAGACACACAGATCTTCACAAAGCCCAAGCCAGTTTTTCAACAGCAAATCGACATATGAAACAAACACACTAGAGAAACCAAAAATCACATTTGCGCTTTTGGTAGCCAGTGCCATAGGGAAGCCCAATTTCCCCATGGGGTTGACTAACCACGGATGGCTCTATCCTAAATCACGTTGGACGCCAAATCTGTTATAGGACAGGGAGAGGGGCAGCCCAAACCCCGCAAACCTGCCTATTCTAAATGGGTTCTGCCATCCGCCGCATCAACACAAAACACATGGGACTTTAATGGGAAGGAACTTTAATAAAACTAGGAAACAATACAGGTAAGGCAAAGAGTCTAGTTTCTAAATGAAGCACCCAAAGTTACCCGTCCCCTCGTGGGTAAAAGTCCATCCATATGGGATCGGCCCAGAACAAGGCCCCAAAGCCTGCCACAAGTCTAAAGCATCTTCCAGTGGGGACCCACAGAAAAGGGTCACAAACAACCGGACAAGCCCGGAAGGAAAAGAGCAAAATCAACATCAAGATAAAAGCTGCCATTGTCACCTCCCCACGGGTCTCACCCACATCTGTGTCACCCCGTCCACGACCAAAAGACAAGCGCAGTTTCTTCACGTGTCTCTAGGCTCCATGCGCCTCCTCCAGGTCTCCTGGCTCCATCCTGCTTCCTTCCTTCCTCAGTCTCTTCTGCAGCTTCTCCTCTTCCTGCTCAGCTCCACCCTCCCTTGGGTGGGGCAGGGAACCTCCCCCTTTCCTGGGGACCACCCTGTTGCAACCTTATAATGATAGAGAACGACACCAGTATTTATTCCTCTTAAAGGGAAAATTAGATTCAGTTGGAAATGTTTTGTTTGGTCGAACATCATAGTTTCCTCTAGAAATAGAACCTTTGGTGGAATAAGGAGGTGTCCTTTCAGAAGTCCACTCTAATCTCAAGTCCAAGCTCATTCTACAGTTCAGCTTTACAATAATAAGGTAGACACAGTATTTTAATTGCTGCTATGCTCATGGGTCTACTTCCCAACTGGCCAAGAATCCTTAGGAGTGAAGAAAGTGATCTATTGGCATCTTTAACCCCCAACAGCTTTTTATCGTTCCAGATGAAGATGCACCTGGATGGTTCACCTGCTATGTCCACCTCCTGCCACCCATTAGTCACTTCTGGTGGTAACGCTGTGTGCTCCTCTGTTCCTCTTCCACATGCTTCTCTTGCCTCGATGGGCATGTCCTCAAAGGGGATATTTGGTATAGATTAGAGCTTTTCTCAACCTCCCAGCTCACTGCATTCTCCTGTCTATGCTCCCAAGCATTCTTCATTGGGAGGTGGTGCTGTTTGTGGTAAAGATATAACTGGGGTAGTCGATTTGACTTAAACTTGTCTACTATTGGTTTGGAACCTGAGGAAACCTAATTAGCTACCTGAGATTTGGTTTCCTCATATGTAAAAGAAAAGCTGTCAGCTATTAGCCAGCTTGAGGAATGGCTGACTTTCCCTGGTTCTTCCCAAGATCGTTTTCATTTCTGGGATAAAGTTTCGAAATAAGACAGAAAGAAAAAGAAAAATACTGAATGATCTCACTCATAGCAGGAATTTAGAAAACCTAAATAGGGGACCAGGAAAAAGACTAATTATAATAAAGTAAAAATCAAAACCAACAGGTAATTATAAACCAGAGACACACTAGGGGGGGAGGTAGGAGGGATTACAGTCAACATAAGGGGGGTGGGAATTGTGGGGGGACTATAACCAAGATGAAAATGCATACATTGTGCAGAAATGAAAAATGATGTAAAAATATATACAATAAAAAAATGAAAAGATGTAAAAATATATAAAAGAAAAAATAAAGAAAATGAAAACAGTAAAAGAAAAAAGTTTATAACAAGAAATGATGCTATTTTCATCAGAAAACCCTGGGGGTAACTTCATCATTTCTCAATTGGACTTTGACTCCTGGGCAGCCTAGGCTGGAAGCAGCTGGGGGTTGTGTTGTGTGTTGGCTGCAGGCTTCAGGCGCAGTTGTGGCAGCCATGGGTGGGTGCTGGCTCTCCCGTGGGTGCCCTCTGTGGGTGGAGAGGGTGAATAAGACATTTTTTGAGGGTGCAGTTGGGGGGGGTGGTGGTTTAGGGGATTTTTTTTCCAGGGAACTGGGTATGTATTTGGGTTCTCAGAAGGACCCTGACACTAAGGAGAGGAATTCACTCTGGGGACCACGAGTCTCCTAGAAATGACTTTTTCGACAGGACTACACTGGAGTTAGATGTTTCTCAGGTCATATTCTAGCTTGTGTGGACTTGGGCAGGAACGTCCTAGCTCTGTGTCTCCGTCTATGCGGCCACGAGAGAAGATAATGCCCCTGTAGTTTCTTCTTTTTTAAAAGGGCAAATGCAACCGTGTTTGTAAAAGGCTTAGTATCTTAGCTGGTGCGTAGTGTGTCCACTCAGTCAGGGTTCACTTAGGGAAGCAGAAATTCTGATATTTTATTTATATTAACCAATGTGAATAATTGGTTAATCAGGATTGAAGGACTGAACAATCCCCTAAATCCCAAATCCTGCTCTGAGGCAACACAGGGATATCTCTGGGGAGTTAAAATTCATCACTGCTTTTCATCCCTGAAACTGTTTGCTTTCCAAATAGAGAAAGTGAGGTGCAGGGAACTTATTTTGGGGGGGAAGCCACAGACCTGTGGAGTTAGAACTTACCTGGGTGCTTTTTCTACCTTGCATGCTCTTTTCGGTTATGCCGCAAAGCATCAGATAGTGACTTGAAAAAGCCATTCTTTTCCAAGCGTCAGCTGCTGACTGGCTGCAGCTGGGCTGAGTGTGAACACAGCCAAACAGCACAGGCGGCGGCGTAACCCAGGGCTCTGCTTTGCCTGCAACTGCCACTCAGCACAAGGTCCCGGGTGATCACGGGACAGAAAGCTTGGGCCGGGGCTGCCAGACACCGCACACACATCTTCACGCGCTGCAGGCAGTCACCTCCAGCCAAGTCCTTGTGGAAAATGACTCCCGCAGGGATCCACAGAGTTAGGAATTCAATGTCCTTTAACATCAAAACTAGCTTTGGAGTTTGAAATTTCTCAGGAGAGATTTTGATGGCTATTCTATTCCACGTGTGAACAGCTTTCCTTGCTTGGGTTGTTTGACTTTGTGGGTGGATCTTGCACAGATGCACCAGCCCTCTGGGTGCTGAGATGTGGAGAGCTGAGTGAGCAGCAGGAATGCTCCCCGGGAAAAGAAGTACAACTACAGTCTGTGGCTGCCAGAGAAGTAAGAGGGGGCCTGGTGATTTTGAAAGGGGACATGGGCGACATGGAGTCCTGTTCCTTCAAGTCCATTTCATGAGCGCCATGCACTGTGCCCTGGGGCAGTGATGAGAGGGCGCTGGCTTTTTTTGAGTTCCCACATGTAATGGGCAGGAAGGGACAGTGCAGGTTTTCTATGATCCGAGCAGACGGGGTAAGGAGGAGTCCTGGAGCCCTCGGTGGCTTTTCAGGCTTTTATTGGGGTTTACCAGGTACACAGCAGGCAGGGGTGCTGGGGGGTCAGGAGACTGGCAGGCATCCCAGCCCCAGTAAGTCTTCACTTTATCTGGGCTCTCTGGCGTTCTCTCGTGGCCTTGTTCTCTGCTCCTCTCGTGGTTCTACTTCTCTGCTTGCAGTTCTTCTTGGCATCCCCGTGACGCTGCCCTTATAAGCCCAGTCTTAGTCCAGGTGAATCTCATCTACCTGATACCGGAATTGTCAGGCCTAGTCTCCCAGCCAGGAACGGATCCCAGGCTGCAGGGCAGCGCTGAGCCCCAGCCGCTAGACCCCCCCACGGGTTGGTGTCTCACGAAGCCGCAGCAGGAACTTCGCAGATGCTCAGGCAAGCAAGCGAGCAGAGGCAGGTTTGTTTAGAAGAAGAAAAAGTTTATTGAAGAGAAAAAGAGCAGAAATAAAGTGGGACTCCCAGGCCAGGGAACCAGGCCTGGGAGGGGCAAGAAAGCCAAAGTGAAGTCTTGTCTCAGGGAATATAGACTTTCTTTCCCTGATTATTCTAAAGCTCCACCAGTCTCTTTGTGATTGGTCAGTTTTCGGCTGTCTCACTTCATTTGGTACTGAGTGGGGGATCTTCACATTCCTTATCTAACAAGGTTTGTCTTTCCCCATTTGTTGCATCTTTATCTTTATGGCCTAGTCTTCCGGGAGAGCATCTCCATACCTTATCTTTATCACCTGAAGAAAACCAGGACCATCCTTAACAAGATTGCCTGTGGTTTTAGGATGTTTGTTTTTCCCAGTGGAATTGGTTACATTTCCTTGGTTGTCCTTATTTCTGAAGCCTCCCTAAATTCTTTTTTTTTTTTTAATAGAGGCATGTTTATTTATTTATTTATTTATTTATTTGTTTGTTTGTTTGTTTGTTTGTTTTGTTTTGTTTTGTTTATACATGCACTGGGTACAGTCAGAAGCGTGGGAGGGTGAGAGAATTCACCAGAGCCAGAGCGGGGAGCAGAGCAGGCAGAAGGACCGAAGGACACTGCTGAGGGGAGCAGCGGGCGGCAGGAGAGGTCTGCGCGCCATGTGGGACCCTCTTCGGGAGCCTCCCTAAATTCTTCAGAGGTCCCCTCCTGTACTGTCCCTAAAACTGCCTAATAACCCTAGCTTGCCCTGTCTCATACCTATGCCCACACCCTACTCCAGGTGTCCGCCACCAGGCATGCATTCAGGACCTCAAGGATCCATCATCCATCCTAATGACGGGAGGGCAGAAAAGCCTGATTCTTTTTATTTACCCTACATCAGGCTAGCTCTGGGACATAAAGATGTTCTCCATTACAGTGCCATATGGGATGATACCACTTTGCATGGGTAGCACCTAAGAAGGAAGGACTTACGTTGCATCTGGCAACCCGAGAAGATTTCAGTAAATAGATACCATCTCAGCAGGGTTTTAAACATCAACACGAGTTTTCCAGACAGGTAATTTGAGGAGGTGCATTCTTAGCAGAGATCATAGCGTAATGAAAGACCGGAAGTCATATACATGTGAATCTAATTAGTTTTGTAAACAGTTGTACCAATGACCGGCAAACATGAAGTGATGTTGGAGATAGTACAGGCTATCATGAAGCTTAGTTGTAAAAGAATGATGAGCAAAGGCAGAGGATGCAGAGCTAGTGGGGTTGAGTACTCTTGTTTTAAGATGAGGGAGAGTTACAGACTGAGTGGAAGGAATTAATAAAGAAATAGTGGTCAAAAATACAGAAGGGGGTCTCCTCGGTGGCACAGTGGTTGAGCGCTGGGTTGCGAAGCTGCCCGCAGCCTCTGCAGCTCCGGTTCGATCCCCGGCCGCCGGGCGAGGGTCCCACATGGCGTGCAGACCTCTCCTGCCGCCCACTGCTCCCCTCAGCAGTGTCCTTCGGTCCTTCTGCCTGCTCTGCTCCCCGCTCTGGCTCTGGTGAATTCTCTCACCCTCCCGCGCTTCTGACTGTACCCAGTGCTTGTATAAATAAATAAATTTAAAAAAATAATTAAAAAAATACAGAAGGAAGGGAATGTAAAACAAAGCATCACTGAAGAGGCAGAGGGGATGAAAAGATGGGGGTGCACAGGATGCTTTCCATTGGGAGGAAAGAGAAGAAATGTTCCCTTTCCAGAGTGTAGCAGAAGAAGGTGACAATTTAAAGCGATGTCCAAGCGCCAGGACCCAGGGCCAGGGGACCAGGTTTGCCCTGGGCTCTGCTGTTTATTGGCAACTGACCCATCAACTCCTACTTTCTTCCTTGGTAAAGTGGGATGATGATACTATTACCCCATGCAGGGCAGGTCACAGGCAGGACCCATGTGAGAATTAACTGTATACATAGAGCGCTTAGCACAGAGCTCTACAAGCGTGAGGTCGCAGTGCACTAACAAAGATGGGTTTGGATGCAGAGCTGAAAAGTCAAAAGTATTCACACTGAGTTCCAGGTTTCTCCCTGGGAGGGTGCTGGGGTGACCCATGAAAACCCTAAGTCTGCAAGAACTGTTCTGGGCAATGGAAGAGGGAACTAATCATGGCACGCCCCTCTTTCTGCTGGAATTTGAATAGCAGGTAGGTTGTTTGAAGTGAGCATGAAGGGTAATAGCTTAAACTGTTCTGGTTAACACAGATGTGTATGACGGGGCTGAGTCTCTCAGATTCCTGGAACAGAGCACACTGGGCTCTATGAATCAGGAAACAAACCACGTTTCCCTCCTGCCAGATCTGGGGACAGAGCTGCCTGTTTGGCAGATTGCCTCATGGTAACATGGCCCCTAGGTCTTGTTTGACGTAGAATTTGCTTGGAGTACAAGAAGATTTTTTTTTTTTTTTGGATGCTGCACTACCAGGAAGGCAGGTTTCAGCTCCTCAACATCAGGTAGCTATTTAGTCAAAGGCAGTTCTAAAGATGTATCACAGAAAGTCTTCTGATGGGGAGCAGAGTGTCCGAGGTTGATCCTGGTTTCTTACCATCTACCTGTGTGATTGTGGTCAGCATCTGGAGAAAGGGGGGACTTTTGATGATCCCCACCGAGTTCTCTAACCACTGGAAACATGAGCCTCACCATCACCTTGTGGGGCGGCAGTGTTAGGAGCAGTGTGGGTCGGAGGAAAGATAATTTAAAGTGCAAGCAGTGAAAGAGAGAGAGGTAGAGGGGCTCACACTTCTGGAGATTCAGCGCCCATTCCCCCAGGCCAGTCTCGCATTTATTGGGTGTCAGGTTCAGGGAAGCTGGGCGAGGCTGTGGAAGAATGTGTGGGGATGTGGACTGGGGTACATAATAGTCTGGCACAAACTAGGGGGGAGTGAAAAGGGGCTGTTTCCTGTGGGGCTCCATGGTTGGTGCTCATCAAAGCATCCTCTCTCTAGTCCCTGTGTACACTTACCTTCCTGTCTAGGTGGTCTAGCTGGTTGTGCTAACCTGGCCATAATGTCTGCTGCTGTTTCCAGCAGATATCCTCATACCAAGGCTTTTGCCCTGGTGAGGAGCCCCCTGCCTGACTCTGCATTTTAGCTTCACCAGCAGCAACTCTGGGCACCAAGAAAACAAGGGGTCTGGGGAATCCACACCTCATCACACAATTTTTGGCCGGGAGACGAGTCTTTCTTGCATCATGAAGATGTGTGGACAGAGATTCTTTTGGCAGGAAGACAGCTCCCAGCACATTAAAAGTAGCCACCAGTGTACTATGTTAATCACTACCTGTTCTTTCCTGCCCTTAATGATTTTGCTCAAGGAAACATGTATAGAGATTGCCTCCACCTACTGCCAAACGTGTGATGGTTGTCCACACAGATCTGCGCTGTCTCCATGGTAATCAGAACCCTGTTTTCATGAAAGCAGTCCCATAGGAGCTTCCTTTCCCAATAGAGTGTAAGTTTTGATACATCCATTGGTATTTTGGACTCAATTCCACTGATCGAATGTCAGATACTTGTTGAAGATTTTTTTTTATTCACATTTGTATGCCTGGAGTCCAGCATCATTCCTGGCACATACAGAGTGTGCAATAACAGCTGAAAGAAACAATCTCTGGGGACTGGAGAAGATACAGCTTGGACAATGTGAGTCCTATTTTGGGGCCTCATGCAGGAAAGCATAAGTGGTAGGAAATTCACATTTGTTTAGCATTTATTATGTAAGATGGTGTGGGCACTCTAAATAACTTTGCTAATAGGATTCTTTTCCATCACCTTTTTTTTTTTTTTTTAAGTTGAGAAACCTGAGCTCTAGGAAGGAGATGTAATGCGCCCTTATGGCCTCGTTATCATGTAGCTGAGACATGATTTAAATCATGGTCTGACTCCAAAGATGGTGCTTGCTGTGTTTGTGTGTTTTCTCCAGTTTCAGGAATCGCTGCTATAATCATATGCAAAAGTCCCAACCAGGGCTATTAAATAAGTTAAGGCTCTATGATAATCTTGGGGCCTCGAGGTCCTGCCTGCCTGGTGTCAGACCTTCTCCAATTTCACTGGAGGTCCCCGAGGTCGCAAGGCAGAGAAGCCCTCAGCCAGATGATGGCACAAAATTGCAAACTGGAGGTAGAATAAGTGCTATTGTTTTTAACCCTGGTGATAATGATGGCTTAGACTGAGAGGATGCTTTCTGGATGGCAAAGCACTTGCTCAAGTGTCAACACTCCTGGGAAGAGGGCAAGGCGGGGAAGTGCAAGGTCACGTCCTTCCCTGAGCTCTCCTTGTTGGCTGGTGGCCTGGTCGGGTCTGGCCTTTTGGCTCCTCAGCCGTGATATGTAACATAATGAGAAACGCTCTTCGTTTTGCTTGACAATGCGCGTGCCGGCTCTAAACTAACCCAGCAGAGGCTCCAGATTTATAGGTAGAATTAAAAAAGTAACAACATAATTTCATAACAGCTCACAATTTCCCCGCTGGAAAGAAAAGATACCCTCTCTTCTTTCTTCTTTTGTGCTTTGTAAGAAAACCCAGTGGTGGGTTGCAATCAAGAGCAGAGAATGGGGTCCTTCCAGTTTGTTCAATTTTCAGGTCCCTACAAAGGCAGGAAAAGCTTTTCTGTCATTTGGAAATGGTAATAGTTGTGACTCGGAGTCAGGCAATTTGCAAGGGACCAGAGCAATTATGATACTTCAGCCTATTCTGAAAGAGGCTCCCCACCCCAGATCTTTTTCAGTCTTCTAATATAAGCCATCTGAAATTGCAGCCAGCAAGAGCACGGGAAGGCACAACCTGCTTTTCCTACCCACAGGAGCTATGACGCAGCTCACCTCTGAGCTGGCCATTCTCCAAGAACCGCATGCTGCTGCTTCTGTAGGATCAGGGGCTGTCCTGACTTTTCTGTCCCCTTTTCTTCTTTGGGTTATGTTGTGCTCACAGCTCCCTGGGTCTTTGGAGACAGGCAGTATGGTGCACAGAAGTACACAGTAGACTTAGGGGACACAGCACTTGGGGGCAGCACCCCCACCCCACCACATGGAGACTGTGGAGACTCATTCACCAGCCTATGCCTCAATTTCTTCAGCTGTGAAGTGGGCATGAGGCCCACCTTACAGGTTTGCTGAGTGAATGAAATGTATTCCACTGTGTTAAATCACACACAGACTTGATCTTTACTGTCTCAATTATTATCTTTTGACATGTATAGTTCTCTCTTCTCAGCAAAATCCTCCCTCCTAAAAGTCATTTCCACTTGACCTTTGTCATTGTTTTGACAGGTCTGGGGCTGTGTGATGGGTAATTTTTGATCCAAGCTTGGCTGGGCCATGGTGCCCAGATATTTCATCAAATATTATTCTAGATGTTTCTGAAAGGCTGTTTTTGGATAAGATGAATATTGAAGTCTGTGGATGTTGCAGAAAGCAGATTGCCCTCCATAATGTGGGTGGGCCTCACCCAATCAGTTGAAGACCTAAACAGAACAAAAGAATGACCCTCTCCCCCCATGTGGACAGCGGGAACATGGATGCTTCTGCCTTGTGCCTGCTTGCTGAGTTGATTCTGGAAGGAGCCCTTGTGATTCTGTCTTTATTTGGCTGTTTAGCATCCTCTCAGAGAACTGCCCCCGAGGTTTGCTTCTGCTCCCTCAGCGACAGACAGAGGTTAGGTGGATGGAGAGAAGCAAAGAGAAAAGGCACAGGTATTCTTCAAAGGAAGGAAATCCTGTCGCAAGTCGGGCCTGGAGTCCCACCCGCTCATCTCTCCTTGTTGTCCTTCAGAGTCATGCCCTAGAGGCCCAGAAGGAGGCTGCAGTCACTGTGGTTCCTGTAGGGAGCGATGGGGACCATTTCATCCCCTGGACAGACCAGGCTGGAAGACCAAGCCAACAGAGAAGACAGAGACATTTGGGGGCGTTTCCCAATCTGCCCCCTGCCCAGGCAGGTCCTAGCTTGTCCTGGATCCCCTGCAGCGGCTGCTCCTCATCCTCCGTCCGGCGGGACTGCTGAGAGACAGCGTGAGCGGGGCAGGCAGGGACAGCTGGGGAGCGCTGGCCTGCGCAGTGGGGCAGGAGCACATGTTAATTTCATACTTGGATTTACATGTATAATGAAGCTTCATCTGTTGACTGCCAGCCTACCATCCATCAACCCCGTGCCGCTGGAAGCAGAGCCTAAGTCCTTTTGGGCCCCCGACGCATTAGCTTGTTCTCTTTCCCTTCCTGTGGGCTTGGGAACAAAAGGTGTAGAGCTACAGATGGAAGTTGTTTGCTGCATGAGTGTGTCTGGGGGCAGCTGGCGGTGGCTGGTGGCCCTGCCAGGAAACGCACCAGCTGGTGATGTTTTCACGTTTGCTGTCCCCAGTGCCGGCTTCAGCAGGGAGCAAGTCAGAGGACTGATGTGCTAAGCTGCCTTCCTCTCCCTGCAGCTTCCATTTTGGGCTTATGTGCTCTTGGCGTGAGGGCACTGCAGCTGTGGCCCACGAATTTCAGTCCTTCCTGGTAGCGAGGTTTGGAGGATTGGCCTCCTGGGAGGCAGGGAGGAGGAGAATGGCTTCCTGCACCTGCTCTGGGTTGTATTCGGGACTCCCCCTCTCACCCATTAGACTGAGACCACTTGGTACAAATGGGCTGTTGCTAGCTCATTGCAGGGGCAAGTTGGATGGAATTCCCTGTCCAGAAGGGGTGCCTCGTGGATCACCGCGGTGCTCTCTCGAAAAAAGACAGTCTGGATCCGATGACGAAGGCTGGCTTCCCCGTCACCTCGGTCACAATGGGGTTCTCAAGTTAGAACCATCACAAAGTCTTTAGAATGCATGACTCTGAATTCATAGATTTCCTAGGTGAGTGACTTTGGTAAGTTACTTGTTTAACCTCCCTAGCTCCTTCAGGATCCTTATTTATGGAATGAAGAATGGATGGATGAATCTATCGATCATCTGTCTGTCTATCTATCTATCTATCTATCTATCTATCTATCTATCTATCTACCTACCTACCTATATATCTATCTGTCATCTGTCTATCTTCATCATCATCATCATCATCATCATCATAGTCGTCATCATCTATCTACTCTCTCTATCTATCAAGAAAAGCTTTAATTTTGATCCCCATGTAATTTTTTTTTTAATTTTGGTCAGTTTTTTTAAAAATTTATATATTTTTTACATCATTTTTCATTTCTGCTCATGTATGCATTTTCATCTTGGTTATAATCCCCATACAATTTCCACCCAACCTTATTTTGATCCCTCCTCACCCCGCCACCCCAGTGTGTCTCTGGTTTATAGGTTCTTGTTAACTCCACGAGGAAAGGAAATACAAGAAAATACAATATAGGACCCAGGTAATATTTTCTCCCCAGGAGTGGTGCTAATTTCTGTAGAAATCTTGAAGTCTTACAAATTTCATATACAGTAAGACATTTATAACTTGGCTTCTCTAGTGTTCCTCTTTCCTAGATCATGTGTGTTTGTGTCTTTGCAAGTATTTGCCATATTTGTGTGTTCAGCTCAGGGCGTCCTGATGACATCCAAATCAAAATGTCCAGATTGGGTTTTGGCTCCACAGATAATTAAACTCTTGCCTTGGACAAGTGGCTTAGCCTTGCTGCACTTCTAATTTCTCTTTTATAGGATGGGATGGATCATCATCATAATGATGACCTCTTGGTGTTGGTGTGGGATTCAGTGAGTTTACGTAGCACTTAGGTCAATGGTGGCATATGGCATCCTATATGGAGAGTTCACAATTATTTGGGGGATGGCCAAGGAATATGACATCAGGGTGTTTTTCTTCTAGGGAGTTGTCTGCTGGTGTATAAACATCTTTTTTTAAAAAAAAGATTTATTTATTTATGCATACAAGAGCTGGGGTACAGGCCAGAGGTGCAGGAGGTGAGAGGATTCACCAGAGACAGAGTGGGGAGCAGAAAAGGCGGATCTACTGAAATACATTGCTAGGGGAGCAGTGGGCAAGAAAGGAGAGGTCTGCTGTGCCATGTGGGTAGCTCCCTGGCGGGGATCAATCTTGTGCTGCACAGGCTGTGGATAGCTTCACAGTGCTGTGCTTAACCCCTTGCAACACCAGGGAGGCCCTGGTGTATAAACATCTTTACCACACATGAGACCTCACAATTTTGCCTCCAAAGAGTATCCCCTGTGAAGACTCCCTCAATCCTTAATGCTCTTCTGTCTCCCTTTTCTCCTCAACCACATGCCCCTTATACCAGTTCCTTCTCCTGCCCTTTGTCATGAGAATGGAGAACTATTTATGTCTTTTTTTGTCACATAAAGATATAGACATAAGTGCATACACAGACACATAATTGTACATGTAATAGAAGAAATAATTAGTGTCTTTAGGAACAGAGGTTCTCTATATTAGTGGGAAATGATAGAAGTCAAACAAACTCTTGGTTTATATTTTCTCCTAAAAAGAAAAAAAATCTTAGATCTGTCTGCTGAAAAAACCTAGAGAGAATGGCCTAAGTAACAAGAAGGATCTTTTGTATCCAAATTCTCGTCTCCAAGTAATATTCCTCATTAAAAATCTGGGGTTTTGTGGAGAAGTGGATTGTAGCAGATCTGAGATGGGAAATGAGTAAGGGGAACCTGGAACCTCTTCTTATACCAGAAAGAAAAGAAGCTGCCAAAGGTCTTTGGGTCATGTTAAAGGGACTCGGGAACAATGCAAAGTTATTTCCAATGGCCAGAGATGGAAAAATGTAAACTCCAAAAGGAATGATAGCTGTGAGGTGTTGAAATACATCAAAATAGGCCTAAAACTTGGGACTTATAATGAAATTTAATTAACTAGTTAATATTCATAGTGATATTTTAAATAAGCCAAAAAATTTCACTGGTCATTTTTTAAGTGCTATAGAAACCCAACTAATTACTGATAAAATTGGTAAATAAAGGTAAATGGGAAGCATTTCTCCTGTCTTTTATTACTGAATGCAGTCGAAAAGTTGATGTGGGAAAGTCTATTTTTTTAACAAAATTATTCCTGCTAGTAAATTAAGAATGAATATTGGAATTAGAATATTATTTTGCAACACCTAATGAAATAATAAATACAGGTAGTGGTTACCAATGGCTCCTAAACTCTAAAGACATTGTAACAGGGGGGTCCCCAGGAAAGGGGAGGTTTCAGGTTTCCTGCCCCACCCAAGGGAGGGTGGAGCTGAGCAGAGAGAAGAGGCTGCAGAGGAGTCTGAGGAAGGAAGGAAGGAAGATGGAGCCAGGAGGAGACTTGGAGGAGGCACAGGGAGCCGAGAGACACGTGAGGAAACTGCGCTTGCCTTGTGGTCATGGACGGGGTGAGACAGATGTGGGTGAGACCCCTGGGGAGGTGACAATGGAGGTTTTGTCTTGATTTTGGTTTTGCTCTTTTCCTTTCAGACTGGTCTGGTTGTTTCTGATCCTTTGCTGTGGGTCCCCACTGGAACATGCTTTAGACCTGTGGCAGGCTTTGGGGCCTTGCTCTGGGCCAATCCCATTTGGATGGACTTTTACCCACGAGGGGACGGGTCACTTTGGGTGCTTGATTTAGAAACTAGATTCTTTTCCTTTCCTGTATTGTTTCCTAATTGCATTAAATTTCCTTCCCATTAAAGTCTCATGTTTTGTGTTGATGCAGCGGATGGCAGAACCTATTTAGAGCAGGCAGGTTTGCGGGGCCTGGACTGCCTCTCTCCCTGCTCTGAACAGATTTGGCACCCACCGTGATTTAGGACAGAGCCATCCGTGGTTAGTCAGCCCTATGGGGAAACTGGGCTTCCCTATGGCACTGGCTACCATAAGTGCAACTGATTTTTGGTTTCTCTAGTGTGTTTGTCTCATATGTAGATTTGCTGTTGAAAAACTGGCTTGGGCTTTGTGAAGATTCGGTGTGTGTGTGTGGGTAATTTGTTTGTAGTGATGTTACAGGGCAGGGAGAGGGGCAGCCCAAACCCCGCAAACCTGCCTATTCTAAATGGGTTCTGCCATCCGCCGCATCAACACAAAACACATGGGACTTTAATGGGAAGGAACTTTAATAAAACTAGGAAACAATACAGGTAAGGCAAAGAGTCTAGTTTCTAAACGAAGCACCCAAAGTTACCCGTCCCCTCGTGGGTAAAAGTCCATCCAAATGGGATTGGCCCAGAACAAGGCCCCAAAGCCTGCCACAAGTCTAAAGCGTCTTCCAGTGGGGACCCACAGAAAAGGGTCACAAACAACCGGACAAGCCCGGAAGGAAAAGAGCAAAATCAACATCCAGATAAAAGCTGCCATGGTCACCTCCCCACGGGTCTCACCCACATCTGTGTCACCCAGTCCACGACCAAAAGACAAGCGCAGTTTCTTCACGTATCTCTAGGCTCCATGCGCCTCCTCCAGGTCTCCTGGCTCCATCCTGCTTCCTTCCTCAGTCTCTTCTGCAGCTTCTCCTCTTCCTGCTCAGCTCCACCCTCCCTTGGGTGGGGCAGGGAACCTCCCCCTTTCCTGGGGACCACCCTGTTACAGTGACTTGCTAAGAGATTTATTTGATTTTGTGGAAATTGTTCTGTGCAACAGTTTTACTCAAAAGATTAGGTAGTACCTTGGACCATGTGGCCAGATCAAAGATGGCGTCTGAGGCCACTTGGCAGGCTCTTGTAAAACTCAGAGGTGCTTGTTGCTAGGACTTTGGATCTTTTTTGTTCTTTTTTTTTTTTGTGATCTCTGCTGTCTCATTAGCATTTCTAAAGGCAATAATGATTCTTCCGTGATATGTTGCTTTGACTTTGACTACTTCCTGACCTCTGCCTGAGGGGTTTTGCAAGCCAACTGTGGAGCAGTGGTGTTTAAATTGGCAAATGTATGCCTGGCTGTTAAGGAAAGAGTGGCCTTAAGCAGTAACTGGTAATTGCTGGTAGCCTTGATGGATTCTTGGAGATAACTTGAATTTTTGCAAAGTCTGGATCAGAAAAATTAACAAGATTTTGTCCGCATCTGAAAGGATTTACTGCTGTGAATTTTGTCTACACAATTTGTGTTGGGCATGTTTGCCATTGGAATTCTGGATTTAATTGCTGGTGTAAGACAAGATTCTAAGTTTCTGCTTCCTACTGAGGAAGGTCTGTTGTGGAAAGCATTCTCTGTGGTGCCTCAGGTAACTGTACCAGGTTTCCATACCTGTGTTGTTGCTGCCCCTCCCTAGTGTGTGGGGGTGTCATCTGTGCTTTGATGTTGAGTCTGTCTTTCAGCTTCTGTCCCAGAGTGGCTCACAGAAGTAAGTAGATGACTCCTTTTAATTGAAAATTAATTTTGCTGATATTTTGATTTTGCTTTTTCAGGTTCTGTTCCAGGAAACCCAAGGATTGCCTGCTTGGTGGCTAATGAGAGATGACTCCTTTTGCTTACAAGTTAACTGTTGATTTTGCTCTTTCAATGGCTGTACAGGATACCCCAGGATTGGCTTCTAATAAAAAGTCTTAAACACTAAAAACCCTAAAGTAATAAACAAGGTCATGTAACTCCTGTTATTATTAAAAGTTTTTCTTTTTATTTACAATTGTGTTAGGGGGAAAAGGATGTCCCAAAGCTAATTCCATATAGGCTTTGTGGACTCCACCCCCACCCCAGGTCAAAGCCAAAGACACTGGGAACTCCACATCCCATCACCACCCAAGGGAAGGTGGCTGGGACCTGAGGGTGGGGTTCAGCAGCCAGGTGGATATAAAAGGCAGACACGTGGGCTTTGGGGGCCCCCCATTTTTGGCTCTCTGCCAGCTCGCAGCGTCCGGCCAGCTCTGAGAGTGTCTTTGGGTTTCCAGGTCGGCGGATCGGGTAGGATGCATTAAAGACTTTATTTCCCTATTTTCTCCCTGAGTTGTACCTTTTCCTTATTTCCTTTTCCCTTGTAAATAAACCTTTTATTACCCTTTTGTGTGTGCCTGGAGTGGAGTATTCATAAGTCCCTTTTAAGCGCGCGGGTGAGGACCCATAGCCAGGAACCCGTTCAATATCGGGGTTGCTCTATAACAGAACCTCAGTAGAACTCCTGAGACACTCCACAGAGTTTCTCCCTTTCCTCCTGGGAAAGGCGTGAGATGAATTTGTCCTGTTTGGTTTAAGTAGTAAAGCAACACTACAGGGGAAGTATTGTCACTTGGGAAAATGGTACATCTTTGACATGTGCAGAAATGTTAACATTGGTTTTCTAAAACGTGTACAAAACCTCAGTACCTGATATGTATGTAAATTGCCAGTCATAATTTTCACCTTATAATATTGTATACTTCAATCTACAGAAATTGTTTCAGAAAAAATTGGGGGAAGGTCTCAACAGATTCCTATTGATGGAACGTTGGATGGGTTAAAAAATTTTTACTACTAATGATTGAATAGACTGTTGGAGCTCCATCTGATTTTTGCTACGTTTTGACGTAATACTGGAAATTTTGTTGCATTTTGTTCTGATTCAACAAGGTTTTCTTCTTTTGACTGACCAGGATCTGCATGAAAATAGTGGTAGTAGTTTTTATTACTCATGTCAGGGTCTATTTTTGCATAACTTCCATAGGAATTTTGTCTGCTTAAAACATAAACAATTGGAGATGAGTTTCATTGTGTGGCTTTAAATGGAGTCCTTCCAGGAAGTTGAAATAGAGCTGAACCAAGAAGAGAACAACCTGCTGCTTTCTTTGTAGGGTTCCAGAGACCCCCAAAGAAGGTGAGGAAGCTCCAGCAGGGGCTTTCTGGGCCCAGCCAGCATCTACCAGAGCAATACCAGTATGAAATGTTGTTTGTTTTTTTAAATTTTTTAAAAGATTTACTTATTTATTTATACAAGAACTGGGGTATAGGCCAGATGTGCGGGAGGGTGAGAGGATTCACCAGAGACAGAGTGGGGAGCAGAATAGGTGGATCTACTGAAACACACTGCTGAGGGGAGCAGCGGGTGATACAGGAGAGGTCTACTGCGCCATGTGGGTAGTTCCCTGGCTGGCCGGGATGGAGCTCATGCTGCAGAGGCTGTGGATTGCTTCATAGTGTGGTGCTTAAGCACTTGCACCACCAGGGAGGCTGATGGCATAAATATTTTGATGCTGACATAATGAAACCCATAACAGAGATCACCTCAGTGAAAGGTACATTGATTATTAGCTGGAGACTTGGTCCCAAACTCCTGTGTGAGCTGCTCTGGGCCGGTGTCTTGGTGGAGCAGCGGCATCCTGTCCTGTGCCTGCCAGTTGTTTGTTTACCTCTCTCTCTCAGCTCTCCTCTTTCTCCCTTTCGGGCCTTGTTCTATATTCGTGAGTGCACAGGTGAGGACTCAAGCCAGGTTTGCCCCCTAGCAACTATTTTTCCAGGTATTAGAGGTTTTTCTGTTTTTGAATTTTACTTTAATTCAGAAAGAAGATGATATGATTTCTATCCTTTGCAGCGTATTGAAACTTGTTGTCTGACCCACCATTTGGTATATTGTAGTGAATTCTCCATGTGTACTTGAAAAATCTCTCTATTCTGCTGCTGTTTGGTTATTGGTGTTATAAATGTAAAATAGGGCAAGGTGAAGGGAAATTTTATTTAAATCTTTGATTAGACCCTATTTTGTTTAATTTATCTATCAGCTATCACCAGAAAAGTAGTGTCGCTGGAATCTTCAAATGTAATGGGAATCTGTCCATTTTTCCTTTAGTTCTACTAGTTTTAACTTCATGTGTTTTGAAGCTCATTTACTCTGAGCCCACGCATTAAGAATTGTGAGGTTTTCTTGATAAGTTGAACCTTTTGTTATCGTGAAATGTCCCTCTTTATCCCTGGTGATTCCTGTCCAAAAGTCTATTTTGTCTGATGTTAATATAGTCACTTGGTTTTCTTCTTATTAGTGTTGGCTTTGTGTATCATTTTGTATTCTTGTACATTTGCAACATCAGTATCTTAACAGTCAGCTTCTGTTCTCCCCCAGACATTAAACTGTTATAATACCATTTATTTCCACAAATTCTGTGTGGCATTGTTCTTACCTTTTTCTTTAAACAATTTTCTTTTCAAGATTTAAGACACCAGGCAAAACTTTCCCCCTTGCAGACACTCATCTCTTAAAGTGCTCGGAATTCTTTTTGAGCAGATCCAAATTTCCATGTGGTTTCTTTTTTCTTTTCTTTTCTTTTTTTTTTTAATATTTATTTATTTATTTATTTATACAAGCACTGGGTACAGTCAGAAGTGCGGGAGGGTGAGAGAATTCACCAGAGCCAGAGCGGGGAGCAGAGCAGGCAGAAGGACCAAAGTACACTGCTGAGGGGAACAGCAGGCGGCAGGAGAGGTCTGTGCGCCATGTGGGACCCTCCTCTGGTGGCCGGGGAGCAGCCGGGGATCGACCCGGCGCTGCAGAGGCCACGGGCAGCTTCGCAACCCAGCGCTCAACCGCTGCACCACCGGGGAGGCCCTCCATGTGGTTTCATTCTCCTTGTGTCCAAGAACTTATTTTCCCATTTCTTGTAGTGGAGATATCCTCTCGGTAAATTCTTTCAGTTTTCGCTTATCTCAAAACATTTTAAATTACTCTTCACTTTTGAAAGATGTTTTCACTGGAAGGAGAATGACATTTTTTGTCCCTTTCAGCATTTTAAAGACGTTTTATTGTCTTCTACCTTGCATTGTTTGTGATATGAAATCTGCTGTCATTCTTATCTTTGTTTCTCTGAATATAATGTCATTTTTACTACATCTTTTAAAAAGATTTTTCTTTTTTATTTCTAGGGTGTAACAATTTGATTATCATGGCCTTGGTGTAGATTTCTTTGTTTTTATTTTGCTTCCTGAATTTTTGACTGTGGTTTATAGTTTTCACCAAGTTGGAAACAATTTTTAGCTCTTATTTCTGTAAATATACTTTCTTCACCACTTGTTTTTTATTTTAGACCCCCGTTGCTTTTCTATTAGACTAGTTGATAATGTCCCTCCTCATTTACTGTGACTGTCCCTTTCTCTGTATGATGTCAGTTTGGACAGTTTGCTATCTTTTTAGATCAGTCTGATTCTTTTTCCCATTGGTGAATCATATGTGGTGAAATGTTCTCTTCAGACATTGTATTTTCCAGGCCCTTTGGTTCTTGTAAATTTCTCTGCTCATGAGCCTCCCCTGGTGGCTCAGCGGTTGAGCGCTGGGCTGCGAAGATGCCTGCAGCTTCTGCAGTGCTGGTTTGATGCCCGGCTGCCGGCGAGGGTCCCACATGGCACGCAGACCTCTCCTGCCGTGCCCGCTGCTCCCCTCAGCAGTGTATTTCGTCGGTCTGTCTGTTCTGTTCCCTGCTATGGCTCTGGTGAATTCTCTCACCCTCCCCGCGCTTCTGACTGTACCCCGGTTCTTGTATAAAAAAATAAATCTTAAAATAAAATAAATGTCTCTGCTCATCATTTTCATGTAAATTATTGAAAAAACATCCACCTATACGTATATAAATACTATTTTAATGTGCTTGTGAATTCCATTATTGATGTCATTTCTGATACATGTTTACTGACAAAGAGATTCTTGCTCATGGAAATATCTGCAATTTTCTGAAAACCTCTCTGTTTCTGCTGGTAGTGCATTGACTTTAAGGAGTAGAACAGTAGTCTAAGGGTGGCCTAATTAAATAGAGGTTTATTTGTCTCATAAAATATCTGGAGACATGCAATTGATGGTTCTAATACAACAACTCAGTAATGTAAGAATCACTGTGATTCTTTTAGTTGCTTTTTCCTTTGTTGGTGACCTTATTGTTTTGAGAAAACTATTCATGGTTGTATTCCAAACTGGAAAAGCATCATACCTCAAATCTATTTTTTCCCCTGAAAGCAGTGGTTTCCTGGAAATTCAGCCCAGTGGCTTTCTACATTGTTGGCCTGGAAAGGATCATATAACCTCCGTTAAACTATCCATTTGTCAAGTAGGAGAAAATTACCATGAGTGGTTTAGACCAATGATGGATCTTCTTGGACCCTTAAGCTAATTGGAGGTCCTGATAGCAGGGAGGTGGGTGGTAAGGCAAAGACAGACAGTGTTGCCCCTGCTCCGTAGTAGAATGTCAGACTCACCGTCAGAATGACATTTAATGTTCCTCTTAGAGGAAATTTGGTGGGAGGGAAGAAAGTGGAGAAATTTCTTCAATCTAATGTAATCTTGATCTCAAGTAGAAGTTCAGAAGCAAATTATAGGACTTTGGAGCTGTTTAGGTTCTGTTGTCTTTTTGCACAGAGGCAGTTGAATTGCAGGGTTTTATGCCAGTGAAACTGTCTAGTCACAAAGGGATGGGGACAGAGTAAAAATGAAAAAAAACTGAATCACCGGTAAAGCTGGTGAACTTGTTTCTTGAAAATTTTCATTGTGTGCTATGTGACCTTGAGCAATGAGCTTAACCTCTTTAAGCTTCAGTTTCTTTATAAAAAGCTAGAAGCAATACAATTTTTTTTGTGGGACTAAGAGGGATACTGTGTCAAGGACACTTTATACCCTTAAAAATTATTGGGGACTCCAAGAGCTTTTGTTTACATTTGTTATTGCTATGTACCATATTAGAAACTACAGCTGAGAATCTTAAAAGCATGCATTTGCTAACTCATTAAAAGGAACAATAAGATACAATGCCTATTAAAACATTTGAAATGAAAAAAATAACAATTTTTCAAAACTAAAGCAATAATGAAGAGCATGGCATTGTTTCGCATTTTTGCAAATCTCTTCTGGCTTAATAGAAGGCAGAGGGATTTTCCTATGTTTCTCATTCAATCTATGTTGATATCAACAGTCACGTAGGTTCTGGAAAACTATTAAACACTGTGAGAGAATGAGAGTACAATATGTTAATATTACTATGAAAATAGTTTTGACCCCATAGACTGCCCAGAAATTATGTCTGGGGGGTTCCTGGACTGTACTGAAGCTGTGGGTTAAGAAAAAAAGACTGTTTCTCTCCTTAGTAAACAAGGCAAGATACTTAACACATCAGTGTTTCACTTCCCTCATCTGTAAAATGGAGCTGAAAATATTACCTACTTCATGGGACTGCACTGAGGATTATGTAAGTTCTCTTAGAATAGTGTGGAGTTTAGCAAATGTTGAAAGTCAATTGCTGTCAGTCCCCAGTGAATGTGTAACAGGGTGGTCCCCAGGAAAGGGGGAGGTTCCCTGCCCCACCCAAGGAAGGGTGGAGCTGAGCAGGAAGAGGAGAAGCTGCAGAAGAGACTGAGGAAGGAAGCAGGATGGAGCCAGGAGACCTGGAGGAGGGGCATGGAGCCTAGAGACATGTGAAGAAACTGTGCTTGTCTTTTGGTTGTGGACGGGGTGACACAGATGTGGGTGAGACCTGTGGGAGGTGACAATGGCAGCTTTTATCTTGATGTTGATTTTGCTCTTTTCCTTCCGGGCTTGTCCGGTTGTTTGTGACCCTTTTCTGTGGGTCCCCACTGGAAGATGCTTTAGACTTGTGGCAGGCTTTGGGGCCTTGCTCTGGGCCGATCCCATTTGGATGGACTTTTACCCGCGAGGGGACGGGTAACTTTGGGTGCTTCATTTAGAAACTAGATTCTTTGCCTTTCCTGTATTGTTTCCTAATTAAAGTTCCTTCCCATTAAAGTCTCCTATGTTTTGTGTTGATGCGGCGGATGGCAGAACCCATTTAGAATAGGCAGGTTTGCGGGGTTTGGGCTGCCCCTCTCCGTGTCCTATAACAAATGCACACTTTTTCCTTCCTTTGGAGCACCAGGGCCTTGTGAAGCATTTTTATTTGAGAAGTTGGAGAGGCAAATCCTATGATTCACAGGCATCCAAATTGGTATAAAAAATGACCCATTGGGAATTAGAGATGAATGCACAGCATCCATATAGTATTTTAAGCCATCACAGCCATTATCTCACTTCTTGCAGCAAACTGATATGGGTGAGGCACATTTATTATGCCCATCTTCATTCCAAGAAAGTGAGACTCCAGGCCTTAGTGACCTGTCTACTGAGGACTCTATCAAGGGAAACTTTCTGGCTCCACATCCTGTGTCTTTGAAGTCTCCTCCCAGGTCTGGTTTTTGCATATTAATATGCATGTCGTGCACCTGCATTTCGGGAGTCAGGTTCACCTGCCTCAGCGCTTAAAGTGGGTGCCTGAAACTTGTTTTTATTAAGGACAAAAAAATTCACTGACTAGACAGATGGACTTGAAGGCCTTTACCTCACTTTGGAGATCAAAAGTGCTGGGTAAGTGTTATTATCCTGTGCAAGTAATTTGATCACAAAAGCAATAAGTATTCAGAACTGACCCCAAGAAAATGAGATCTGAAGAGGGGCCGCGGCCATCAACATTGGGCAGAAGAACTCAGCCTTATTCAGATTTCCATTCAGGAACTTGCTATGGGCAGAGGTGAAAACATCTGCCCCAGAAATGAGTAAATGACGCGGCTGACCCCAGTGTAGGCAGAGTCTGGGAAGTACGACGTCAGTGTCATTCACGTCAGCACCTGCGGTGCTTCCTGGGAGAATCGTGCAGGCAGGAAACTGGAGGGGAAAGGTGAAGGTGCTGATTAAACTTCAAAGCTGGTCAGAGAACCTGGAGCTGGGAGCCAGGTTAGAGAAATAGCAAGGCTCACTGTGATCCCATCTGACATGGATCTAAGATTTTCCTTGTGCTCAGTCTTGGCACCCAGGACTCTAAGACCTTCATTTCCTATCATTTTCACAGGAACCTCTGAGGGGGGTGGTTTTATTATGCTCATTTTGCAGGTAAGAAAATTTAGATGAAGGGACACTAAGTAATTTCCACATGGTGGCCGAGCTAGTGAGCACCAGATGGAAGGGTCAAACCAGTTCTGATAGCAAAGCCCGACCCCTTGATTTATTGCCCCCCCCCAGGACTAGATTTTTTTAAAGATTTATTTATTTATGCATACAAGAACTGGGGTACAAGATTCACCAGAGTGGGGAACAGAACAGGCGGGTCTACTAAAATACACTGCTGAGGGGAGCAGCAATGGGGAGACAGGAGACGTCTGCTGCTCCATGTGGGTAGCTCCCTGGTCAGGGATCGAACTCATGCTGCAGTGGCTGTGGCTTGCTTCATAGTGCTGCGTCTTAACCCCTTGCGCCACCAGGGAGCTCCCCCACTCCCCCAGGACTAGTTTTATGTCAGCTTGTGCTGCTGACCTGAAGGGCTTTTAGCATGAGCCACATTCATGTCCTGGGGTCAGGAACTCCAACTAACCTGCTGTGACGGTAACTTGGATCACTCACAAGGGCCAGCATCTAACTCCCATTCTTTTTCTGCGTTCCTCATGAAGCTTGGTCTCTAATCTTACCAAGAACCTCTATTTCGTTCATGGTGGAGACGTGTTTTCCTGTGTCATTAAATAGCAACTGAGTCACTTCTGGATTTAAAGATGGGCCAAATCCCAGTGCCTGGATGGTCTGCTGGGGACTCCTCCCTGCCCTGTCTGCAGCGGGTGCTGTCTCTCATTATTGGGGAGGGTGCCTGCTGGTTTTTGGCGGTCTGTGGTCCTGCTCCTGACTAGGCCCCGGGGTCTACACAGGACATATCTTCCTCTTCTCAGCAGCTGGGTGGGCGTTCGTCACCTAACTTAGCTCAGGAAGCTGTGCTGTCGTATTCCTTCACTCGCCTTCCTCGTGATGGCATAAAGCCTAAACTCGGTGTCATCCAACTTCCTTCAGAGAGGAAAAGGCTAGTTTTGAACTACTCTCAAAACATAACCAGACAAGCAAATCTTCGAGTTTTTCCCTGGAAGAGGGACTTTTCAAATCTAAGTTTGATTCTTTGTTCTCAACTCTGGGTCCTCCCCTGAGGCTCGAGCATAGAGAAGTCTCTTGCTCCTGTCTAAGATGTTTCAAAACAGTCACGCTCAGCCTTCAGCCCGTCACCTCCTCCAGGATGCCCTCCCTCCTTCCTACTTGGTGCATCCCCTTCCTCTGTGCTCCCCAGGCCTTGTGCACCCCCATCTTGCAGCCCGTGTTCTGTGGCAATTGTCCTTCAACTTGCTGCTTCCCAAGCATAGTATGAACATCCTAAAGACAAAGGCTCTGTGCTTTAATCCTCCATATTCCGGGTTAAATACAGCCTTGGGCACTGGCATTGCTAAAAACTATATTGTTTGTTGGAATAGCCCATCAGCCTCCCTTTCAGTTCATGTCAGGGGCCATCTGTTTAAGTACCTATTACATCGTTAGTTAGTTTTCAAGGCTGTTTTATCTTTTCAACTAATTTAAAGTCCTTGAAACCACTGGCAGTGTTATATAATTTTATTTTTCTTTTATTCTCCTATTATATCCTGTACAGAACTAGGTATACATAAATACTTGCCTAGTGGGTGATTAAGATGACGTCTCTCGTTTTTTTTTTTTAAAAGAATTTTTAAAAAAGATTTATTTATTTATTTATACAAGCACTGGGTACAGTCAGAAGCGCGGGAGGGTGAGAGAATTCACCAGAGCCAGAGCGGGGAACTAGAACAGGCAGACTGACGAAGTACACTGCTGAGGGGAGCAGCAGGCAGCAGGAGAGGTCTGCGCACCATGTGGGATCCTCCCCCAGCGGCTGGGGATCGAACCGGTGCTGGAGAGGCTCCGGGCAGCTTCACAAACCAGCGCTTAACTGCGGTGCCCCGACTTCTCTTTTTTGAAGAAAATAAGGACATGCAATTCACGGTCACATTCTAATTTGGTTCTTCAGGTAGGTCACGTTGACTTTGCTGCATCATAGGTCCCCCTTGGTATTTTTGAGATTAGGTGCTTGTCCGATCACCCAAACATCAGACTGTGTGTCTTTTTTGCCCTGCTGACCTGTTCAGCAAACCCAGCGCTGGTTTGTAGTGAAGGAAATTTTGTGAGAACTGGATGATGGCCAGTTATTGGCTGCTCTCTGCCCTGAGCTCTCCAGCCACCTGCTGGGCAGTCTCCCATGAACTTGCCAGAATTATGATGGAAGACGTGCCGCGCATTGTACAGGAAGGGGCTGTAAGAACAGGAAAGACACAGGGCAGCTTTTCTAGGATCCCAGCAAATGGGGTAAGAGAGGAGTCAGAGCCCTCAGTGGCTTTTGCAGGTCTTTTATTTAGATTTACCAGGCACATGGCAGGCAGGGGTGCTGGGGGGCCGGGAGGCTGGCAGTCCTCCCAGTCCCCAGCAAATCCTCACTCTATCTGGGCTCTGGTATTCTCTGCTTCTCTGCTCTTGGCTTCTCCGCTTCTTTTTCGGCTTCTCTGCTTCTACTGGTGTCCTCATGACGCCGCCCTTGAAAGCTCAGTCTCAGCCCAGGTGAATCCCATCTACATCGGCCCACACCCTACTCCAGGTGCCCGCCATCAGGCATGCATTCAGGACCACAGGGTTCCCTCATCTATCCTGATGGCGGGAGGGCAGAAAAGCCTGACATTTTTTCCTTACCCTACAGGGACTCATATTTGGTCATGGAACTAGAGCATTCAGAAATTATTCCAATTAGCTGAGGGATATTGACCAAGTTAACTCTAATATTAGGACCCTAGTTTGCTCATCTTTGAAAGAAGAGAAGACGAAGGTGATCTGTGAGTTCTCTCCAGGTGATGGAAGCTTCGTTCTT
This sequence comes from Talpa europaea, assembly GCF_964194135.1. Classification (NCBI taxonomy): domain Eukaryota; kingdom Metazoa; phylum Chordata; class Mammalia; order Eulipotyphla; family Talpidae; genus Talpa; species Talpa europaea. The sequence continues at coordinate 138,952,907 of NC_140071.1, read as the reverse complement.
CTAACTAGGACCCAGGGGGAGTGGGGCACAGGTAAAGGGTAGATAGTGGGAACCAGCTGCTTCATTCTGCAAACCATCAGGAGAGTCCGGTTGATGGCACAGCACCATAGGGGTGCAGAGAAGCCAAGGATTTCCGAAGAACACACAGTGCTGATGAGTGTCAGTCACCACGCCGGCCACTTTGACCTACATAACCTTTACAACAAACCTAAAAGAGAGGGTTTTTATTAACTTTGTTACCCTTGTTTATAAAGCAAGTGTAGGGTAAGGAAAAATGTCAGGCTTTTCTGCCCTCCCGCCATCAGGATAGATGATGGATCCTTGGGGTCCTGAACACATGCCTGATGGCGGGCACCTGGAGTAGGGTGTGGGCCTAGGTAGATGGGATTCACCTGGGGTTTTTAAAGGGCAGCGTCACGGGGACGCCAGAAGAAGCTGAAAGAGAAGCCAAGAGAGAAGCAGCGAAGCAGAAGCAGAGATCACCGGGGAGCCCAGATAGAGTGAGGATTTGCTGGGGACTGCCAGCCTCCCTGCCCCCCAGCACCCCTGCCTGCTGTATGCCTGGTGAACCCCAATAAAAAACCTGCAAAAACCACTGAGGACTCGGACTCCTCCTTTGCCTGGTCTGCCAGATCATAGAAAACCTGCTCAGTGGCCATTCCTGCCTCTACAGCAAGTAAGGAAGGATCCACTGAAGTCAAACAAGGCACACGAATTCACACAGTGAGAATATGGCAGGACTGGAACCTGCATCTGTCTGTAAATTCACGCCCCCGGCCCCCTCCGCTGTGCAATTGCCAGCACTGGTAATAGGCCTCTATCTTTATTTAAACAACAGCATGATTTTAGTGCATGTTATTAGAAGCGGCTGTGAGCATCATTAACACTTTGGGCCACAAGAGTACCGTTTAGTGCAATGAAGCAGACATCTTTTCATACAAATAATTTATTTGTAGCAAAGTTTTCCACTTGAACACCCAAAGTGAATTAGACTAATGTATTATTTTATTCTAATGAGGTGGTTGGAGCTTGGTATTTAGGGTTTATAAAATTTCAGGCTTGCTTTCAAACCCTTTTTTAGTTTCTGGTAGATTTTCAGAAAAATGTACTATGTGATTCTTATTCATTTACACATTTATTCTTGTGAAATCTACTGGATGAATTATTTAATGTCCACTGCTTATGTTCTTTTCTTAAAGGCCATCCGAAGTGCCTTTTTAAAGAAATAGAATGTGTTGATTTTGATGCCAAGTGTAAATGAATTTGAACCATAAACAAGTTTGGAATTTAGAGTGAAGCATTGAACTCGGGAGGCTCCAGCCTGCATTCAACCTTGGCAAATGCATTCTTTAACCTCCAAAGCAGTGATATTGGGGGCGATCCAGAAGGATAACAGGGCTCGGATGGAAATTGTCAACAAAATTGAAAAGAAGAAAAGAAAGCGTATTTTAAAATCCAGAACTTGAGCGATCCCTAACTCCAAACAACTGAGGCATAAAACTCAAGAAGGCTTCAAACGGCTTTAATCTGCTGGAGAATCTTTCCTTTGATAACTTATAAAATCCAAGCGGAGAAGAGTGTGTTGGAGGGTTTCAGTACACTAATTCCAAAATTGATTTTGCTAAAGGACCTGACTGGCATTCAAACAAGCAATGACAGGGAAGGGAGCAGGAAGAAAACAAGGAAGAGGGAGGATGTGTGGGAGGACCTCGAGAGACAGGAGGGTGAGCAGGGCGGGAGAGGGAGGGAGAGGGAGGGATGGATGAAGGGCAGGAGCTAGGGAACTGGGAGAAAGGACTCTGGTTAGAGACAAAGACATGAACTGAATCCTGGTTCTCTGTTAACATCTTACAAGACGCTCGGCCAATCACTTCAGCAGTCTGCACCTCCATTTCCTTGCATGCTGGAAATTTTATTTATTTTAAAGATTTGTTTCATTTTTATGCTGGGGTGCAGGCCAGAGGTCCAGGGGCAGGGGTGAGAGGAGTCACCAGAGACAGAGTGGGGAGCAGCACAGGCAGATCTACTGAAGTACACTGCTGAGGGGAGCAGCGGGGAGACGGGAGAGGTCTGCTGCGCTGTGTGGGTAGCTCCCTGGCTGGGGATCAAACTCGTGCTGCAGTGGATGCCGATAGCTTCATAGCTTGCATCTTAACCCCTTGGGTCATCAGGGAGTCCCATGCTGGAAATTTTAAATACCAAAGGGGGAACCAAACTAATCATTATGTAATAAATACAGTTTGTTTAATAGATACAATCCTTCAAATAGAACAGATAAAGTGAAATCATCAGACTCATGGGGGTTGAATCTGTAAACAAAGACAACTTCTGAAAACCAGATTCAAATCTAAAATTCCTTAAAAGTGTATGTAGAGGGCGTCCCTGGTGTCAGAGGGGTTAAAGTCTCAGCACTATTAAGCTCTGGCAGCCACTGCAGCATGAGTTCCATTCCAGCCAGGGAGGTGACCCACAGGGTGCAGCAGACCTCTCCTGTCTTGCCCGCTGCTCAGCAGTGTATTTCAGTCAGTCTGCCTGTTCTGCTCCCCACTCTGTCTCTGGTTACTCCTCTCACCACCCCCACCCCCACCTCTGGCCTGCACCCCAAAGGAGACCAGGGCTGTTTTCCGAGCTGGGTTCACCTGGAATTCTGAAGCCAACATGAAATACAGTAGTTGCTCAGTAAGGCTCTGCGGATTTGTTTTGAATAAGTGTAAGATAAAAATATTGTCTCAAAATTGTTTTTAAAACCAGAGCTGGGTTCTTAAGAGGAACTATTTCTATGATTTCATCAGGAAGCCAAGGAGACACAGTATTTATGCCTGGATTCTCTTCACCAACTTGCTATTTATCTCCATGGGGAAACTAGAGGCACTAATTAGAGAATTAAACCTTCCTTACGCGTTCATGCAGCGCATACGATCACTTGCCATTTGATATTTATTTTCCAGTTGAAGGAGTTTAATTTGTCTTTCTTTCTCCCCTTGGGCCCCCAGCTGCCTGACCCAGGGCAGCCTGCAGGCCTTGCCTGAAAGGGACCTCCGTTTTCATTATCTGCAGGTCTCACCTTTGGACAGATGAGGAAATGCACAGGGTCCTTCAGCGAAATCTAATCCTCCTGTGCCTTGGATTAGCAGTGGTTGAGGAGCTCCCACAGGTAAGAGGGTGTGCTTCATCACCCCGAGACACACCCATCCCTTGGGCCTCTCATTGTTGTCTCTAGCACAAGTGTCTTCAGAGATTATGGATGTCACTTTCACACATGTCCCCGGTGATCCCAAATCCACCCTCTTGTTCCCCAGTCCCGCCAAGGTTATAACAAAAGCAAATGGGGTTCCGGGAATTAACTGCAGAGTGGGGTGCACCAGCAGCTTGGACTCATCAGACACCTTCTACCTCTCTGCCGCCCCACGGATATCTTCCAGCTGTGCCCCATCCGCACACTTCTTCGAGGCAAGGGCTGATTGTCTCCTGCTTTCTCTCAAACATGTTTAGACACATCAACATCTTAGCTAACGAGAAGGTCCTCAGAAGATGAGCCTCCCTTTCTAGTCCATCTAGCTCTTGGCTGACAAGGCTTGGTTATTTGAACACTAACCCGGCTCTTCTTCAAAGTCTAAAACTGGGAAAGATCAGATCTTAGGGGTGATGATGCTGTCAGGGCAACCACCCCAGGCCAGGCAAGCTCATGGTTGATTCAGGCAAATGGAAAAGGAATCTTGGAGCCTTATTATATCTGACTTGCCTTTAAGGCTGAAGCTGGGGATGGGATGGCAGCTACGGCCCTCCAGCCCCTGTGATCTCTGCGATCTCCCATGTGCCCCCTCCCCCTCCCGGCCACTGATCCTTACAGGTACGAATGCCCCATGAGCTGGCTTCTCAGCCCAGGTGTCTGTGTTTATCGGTGCGCGTGCCCTGTGCCGAGCACTTTTTTACAATAACACGATATCACGTGTGGGTAATGAAACCAGGGAGGCAAACAAAGCTGCAGTTGGGAGCCGCAGAGGCTGGCGGGAAGAGATAAAGAACCCGCGTTGCTCCATGTTCCTCATAGCTGATTTTCTTTTCCTCTGGTTGTGATCTCTTCCCTGGCCCCAGCCTACAGGCGTTCTGAGCACAGTAGTGCCAGCCCTCACAGGAGTCTTTCTGTGCCTCAATTTCTCATATGCAAAATGGAATTATACTGGCACCCCCTAGGTTGTTTTGAGCACTAATTGTAAAATATTGGGAAGATGCGAGGCCTAGAGTAAATACTCTTCACATGTTGTCCACTGTGTCTTTAGGTGTAAGTAGAAATAAGCCAAATGTAAGCTGGGTTTTTCTATGAACCAGTCTCTGTGAGGAGTTGCATTCAAAGAAGCACAGGCTGATATGCTAAAATAATATATAATAATTCAAATCTTTAAGTCTGACCTTTAGAGATTTCTGGAAATAGGAAATGTCATACCCACAAGGCTGGAGCCTGTGGTTGGAGAACACAATCTAGGATTGCCCATGGGTGTTGGGTGCTGAGGCAGCAAGTCCCAGAGCCACACTGAAGACTGATATTCTGAGAGGAAAGAGAAGGCATGTACGGAGAGAGCTTGCAGAAGGGAATTTTGGTTGGTGTGAGTGAGTGGAGGAAGGCTTCCTGGAGGAGGTGACCCCTGGATGGCTCTTGAAAAAGGAACAGGAATTTTTCAAGTGCATAGTGGGTGGAGAGGAAAGAATTCCAGAAGATGACACCTCCTGTTGTGTTTTTCCCCAACACACTGTTATCTCTCATCCTCAAAAATGCTGGGGGTTTGCTAAATATGCTTCTTGCTGGAGGCAAAGCTGGTGGAAGGACAGGTGGGCTGACTGGGCCTCAGGGTCTCAGCAGTCAGGGAGAGCGGCAGCAATAAGGTTTTACTCAGACTTCCAAAATACATGTGAGTTACCTGCTCCTTCTTCTCTGCTTCAGCCCCTGCCTGAGGCAGCCTGGCCTCATTTTTCCCCATCCTGCTTTTCTTTGGAAATCTGGGATTCAGTGGGGGCCTCTGCTTCTCACGCAGCCTCCCACGGAACGGCTGTCTCCTTCCACTACAGCTGATGCCCTCTTGACTTTGGCAGGAGTCCAAGTCGTGCAGCTCTCCCTGCTCAGGGAGGCTGAGCCTTTCTCTGTAAATTATGCACCAGCCCTGTGATGTTTGGGGAGTCTGTGGACCCATTTGGTCTGCGTGGAAATAAATTATTTAACAAAGGCAGTGTAAATGATTCAGAGGTGATGGTGGGAATCTGGCCTGGGAACAGCCTGTTTTGGGAAATGGATCGACCCTGGCGTGCAGTAATCCTGGCTCCCGGGCAGAGCGGGCACATTCTGTCTGCCCTGAGCCCTGTGGGTGCAGGCCCTGGCCCTCCAGACAGGGCCCACATTAGTGATCATTATAGTTTAAAATCTGTTCTCTGACTTGGTGCTTGCCTAGGCTCTGCTGCTGGAGAGGCTTAAGTAATGTGGTCTAGAGAGTCAAGACAGGTCGGGACAGATTTGGGTGTGAGTCTGGGGTTTTAAAGTTTTCTGGACCTCAGTTTCCTCTCTAGTAAACTAAGGATAAAACAAAACAAGAAAACAAACAAAAAACAAAACAAAGCCCTCCAGTGGGTCCATCTCCGTTTGAATATCTAATGGAAGTTGCCTCAGGCCCTACCCCCCACCCCAACCCCATGCAGTGCTCCGCCTCAGGGGAAACAGTGCATTGGCTCAGAGACCCAGGATTGAGTCCTGGAAATCATGTTTGAGCCCCTTCACTCCTGCAGCCACCACAGTTCATCTTGTCCTCCCCAGCTTGCAAGGCCATGACCTATCTCCCCCACCCAAGCCCATCTCCCCTCCCTCGGCCGCTGCTGTCACCCCTCCAGCCCCAGTCCCCCCCCCCCCCCAGCAGTCAGGAAGGTCTTTTAAAACTCAAAGACGTGGGTGAGCCTGGAGGGCATTATGGTAAGCCAGTCATGGGGTAGAAGCCTTGGGAGCTGCTTGTGTGAGGAATCTAAGATATTCAAGCTCTTTGAAGTGGAGAAAACAACTGTGGCTCAGGGGAGGACTGGTTGTTGCTAATTAATGGGGCTGAAGTTTCAGGTCTGAAAGTTGAACACATTCTAGCAGTGGGTTCTAGCAGTGGGTTCAATCTTATTCAACACGATAGCCTCAGGTAGGGCCGTTGGATAAAATACAGGAGGAGCAATTAAATTTGAATTTCAGATTTAGCAACAGATTCCTTTTTAGTATGACAATAACTGCAAAGGGCATACTTTTGCTGACGACATTATTTGTTGTCCCTGTTATTTTATTTTGCTAAATATGTTTGGCCACGGCTGGCACCTCTGTTGGCGCTTCATAAATTTTTTGTTGAAAGCAGTAAATGGTGAGTGAGATGAAAAATGGTGGTAAACCAAACTGCAGACTGGATTCCTGGTTTCTTTTTGCCTTTGTGTTCCTAGTGCCTTATATGCTGGGCATGGGGCAGGTGCGGAGTAAATGGAGAGGACCGGGCAATTCAGTGTGCTTCTTCCCTCTATGTCTGTTGTTGGTTTCATTTGTAGGTGGAGAAACAGGGTTGCAACATCGAGAGCATTTTCACAAAGTTAAAGATCTAGGGTCACGTCAGCTGAATGAATATAGTAGAGTCTTCTGGAAGGTGGCTTAAAGTCATGGAAGTTTGGCATGAGAAGTTGGTTTAGGGTAAGTGTAGGCCTGCTGTGGTGGCCTTGAGGCCAGGCTTCCATTTTTCTCTTCCACAATCCTTAGAGCTGGCTTGCAACCTCAAGTGTACTTCATGGTCCTAGGGTGGCTGCTGGAAAGCCAGCCATCACATTCACATTCCAGGAGGCTGTAGGTCTAAGCAGGTGAGGTCAAGAGATCACACTCAACCCCATATCATTAAGAAAACTTCTTGGAAGTCCCTTCAAATAGAATGTTTTGCATCTTGATGGTCAGAGCTTTGTCTCAAAACTACTCCCAGCCAGAAGGGGGCAAGGAATGTCTTTATTCCAGGCGGTCCTATGCATTCTGTTAAAAAGTGGGATCTGAACTTAAGAAGTGGAAGGTGGGTGTTGGGAAATAGTGAACAGCTCCTGCCACTGCCAGGGAGGCTGGGAGATTCCCGGTGCAGCCTCAGCTGCCGTGCCCTGTGCTGGCTCATACACACAACCTCTGATAGCCTTCCTGTGAAGGCAGGGACAGAGGCTGGGCTCCTGGTCACATGACTTAAGGAATTCCAGTTCCCTTTTGCTGTTGGGTCTTCCATTGTGCATCTGAGCTTGGTGTTTGAGCGAAGTGGGTCAGAGCCTGGGTGTGGGCCTCTACGTTAACCCGAGACTGCTTCCGTGATGAAGAGGTTGCAGCCCAAAGGACAATGGGGAGACCCAGATGCAGTGCATCCTGCTAGAACTAGCACACGGAGGCAGAGCTGGGGACAGCAGGGTGCTCAGCCCCAGACAGCGGGGGGTGTCCAGCCCACTGTGCCAGGTTACTAACACGTCCCAGTGGGCTGAGACACCAGTTTGCACAGGATCAGCAGAACTGAGCAGGAACAAAACAGCCTGCACCTGAGTCCAAAAGAAAGCCAACAAGTGGATGGATGGGACTTAATATCTGCAGGATAAAAGATGACGGAGGTGTTTTCACTGGCAGTAACCCGAGCCAGAGTGTACTCGGGAGAGATTTTGTCCTTTGGCTATGTCAATAGGAGCAAAGAATTGAATGGAGGTGCTAGCTGGCCAACTGAGGGGACCCCCAAACTTGCACATTCTAAATAGGTTCTGCCATCTACTGCATAAAGAAAAGGATACTCGGGCCTGCCCCGGTGGTGCAGCGGTTGAGCGCTGGGTTGTGAAGCTTCCCACAGCCTCTGCGGCGCCGGTTCGATCCCCGGCTGCTCCCCGGCCACCAGAGGAGGGTCCCGCATGGCGCGCAGACCTCTCCTGCCGCCCGCTGCTCCCCTCAGCAGTGTACTTCGGTCCTTCTGCCTGCTCTGCTCCCCGCTCTGGCTCTGGTGAATTCTCTCACCCTCCCGCGCTTCTGACTGTACCCAGTGCTTGTATAAACAAAACAAACAAACAAACAAATAAATAAATAAATAAAACACGCCTCTATAAAAAAAAAAAAAGAAAAGGATACTCAATGCGTAAGACGTGAATAGAAAAAAAAATTTCAATAGAATTAGTGTGCATAGGGAGACGAGGAGAGAGGGAAATAGTTTCCCAGTCAAACACCCAATCACCCACCTCTTCATGGCTAAATGCCCAGCCAAACAGGGTTGGTCCAAAGCAGGACCACTGAACCCCCAAAACTTGCCACAAGTCTAAGGCAGCTTCTGGAAAGGGGCAGAAAGGGCCAGGCAAGTCTGGAAGGAAAAGGAGCAAAATCAAAGTCCAAGTCAAGATAAAGCTGCCATCATCAGCCTCCCCACAAGTCTCCCACCCATGTCTCTTCTAAATGTCTCCTTCCATGTCCCCCCCAAGTCCCTGGTACAAGTGCAGGGCCGAGAAGCAAAGTGCAGCTTCTTCACCTGTGTCTCTGTGCCACGTGCCTCCTCGGATCTCTCCCAGGTCCTCTTTAGCTTCCCCTCCCTGCTCAGCTCTTGCGTGAGGCAGGACAGGGAGCACAGAGGCTCCCTCCCCCCCGTAGGTTGCACGGATGTGACCTTTTCCATGAGGTTGCCTTGTGTTACATTTTAAGGTCCACAAATGAAATCAGAGTTTTAAAAGGAGAGCTACCAGGATAAGTTTGAAGAGCTCTGCCTCTGTCTGTTTAACATTTTTATCAATCACTTGGGTCCCACCTGCATATCAAATCTGTGGGTTACTCTACTCTGACAGAGGCGCCACTGCAGGGACTGGCAGCATCTGTCAAAAAGAACAATGGTCCAAAATCAGCTGAGAAATTGAAAATGGATGAAGAAGATGCCCTGAATTTTGGTCAAGTCTTTGATGGGGCGGAAAGAGAGTGGACAAGGTGGAACCCAGAGGTACCATAGTGTCTGGCTGCGTTGAGGGTGGCTGGGTCGGGATGGGCTGCTGGGGACCTCTGGGCAGCATGGACCTTCACGACTTGGCCTTGGCTTTGGGGGTTTACATGAGCCTATTGCAATTGGGGGCACCACAGTGATTACCGGAGACTGTAGAACAGCTGGTGCCGGCTGGGTTGATTTTCAACGTGAAATACTCTCGCTAGGGGCTCGATACTATACCTGTGTGTACTTTTTATCCTTGTCAGAAACAACACAGGAAACCAGACAATACTCATAAGGGTTTTTGAGGGAGATGGAATGCAGGAGGGGGAGGCAAGTTGCTCATGGAAAAGCTTGATCACCCCACGTTGATAGAGCCAGGTACATGCTCCTTTCTGAGGCGGATGTTCTTGCCCTGGAGACGTCTCGTCTCCGAGGTGAGCCAGGTTGCGGAGCTTTTCCAGACCTGGAAGTCATCTCCTTTCTTTAAGAGGGCTTGGCCGAGTTCTGCCTTGCCCTTGACTTGCTGATCTGGACCACAACTCTTTTGTTTTTTTCTAAAGATTTATTTATTTATGCGTGCAAGAACTGGGGTGCAGACCAGCGATGCAGCGGGTGAGAAGATTCACCAGAGACAGAGTGGGCAGCACAACAGGCAGATCTACTGAAATCCACTGCTGAGGGAAGCAGCAGGGAGACAGGAGAGGTCTGCTGCGCCCTGTGGGTAGCTCCCTGGCAGTGGCTGGCGATAGCTGCTTGATGTGCTGTCTTGACCCCTGCGCCACCAGGGAGGCCTGGGCCTCAACTCTTAAGAAACAGTCTGGTTTTCTTTTTCTTCCAGACTTATGACGCTCCAATGTGCCCTTTCCTTTGCTTCAACATCCCAGTGGGGGGATGGGAAGGGGCTGACCTTGAAGGTTTTCTATTCCCAGAAAATTCAAGGTCACGTTCTCATGGAGAAAGGAAGCTTTCCCTGCCCTCTAAATCTGTTATCCTGTAGGGATGGACTCGAAGAATCACCCCCCGGCCCCCCGCCCGGCCCAGTCAGCAGCCTGCCCTGTTCCCACTCCCTGGGCACAGACCCTGGCTTTGTGCCCTTTTCTAGGGCACATCACGTGTATTCATTCACATTCCAAGGGGATTCCTCCTGCAGCCTCCATTTATCGATGCTCTTTTTCCATCTCCCTTAGGAGCTCATTGTATCAGCCGAGGTGAGAAACACGGCACACTCACATTGGGGTTGTTTGAGAAGAATTTAATAAGACTATTTAAAGGGCCTCCCCAGTGGCGCAGCGGTTGAGCGCTGGGCTGCGAAGCTGCCCACAACCTCTGCAGCGCCGGTTCGATCCCCAGCTGTTCCTCGGCCACCGGAGGAGGGTCCTGCATGGCGCGAAGACCTCTCCTGCCGCCCGCTGCTCCCCTCAGCAGTGTCCTTCAGTCCTTCTGCCTGCTCTGCTCCCCGCTCTGGCTCTGGTGAATTCTCTCACCCTCCCGCGCTTCTGACTGTACCCAGTGCTTGAATAAATAAATAAATAAATAAATAAATAAATCTTTAAAAAAAAAAAGACTTTAAAAATCTGAGAGGAGGATCTAGAGAAATGCTGAGCAAGGAACAATCCAGCACCACAGGGCTAAGCAAGCTGTGTCCATGGTAGGTCTGAAGGAAAGATGATCAGAAGGTGGGGTGGGGAGAGGAATGGACCAGCGGCAGGACCCTGACCTTGAACAAAACTGTCGCTGGCAACCGCACAGCAACAGTATGAGTGTCACACTCTTGCTTGCTTTGGCCAAATCCAGACGGAAGTCAGTGAGTAATGGACCCCAAGGCTGAGGTCTGGCCTGAGGGGTGTGGCTGTGTGGCTACAAGGGGAGACGTGGACTTGGAAGGGCAAATGGAAGAATTCAGCAAAACCACTAGAGGTCATCAGTCTCTGTTGTCAACCCCTATTTTCCCGGAATCCTGCTCTGCACTTAATAGGTTTGCAGTGGTTTATTGGACTCTGAGTTTCTCTGGGGTAGGGGCCTGATCTTTGGCTCCTGTATCCTAGGGTTTCATCAAACTGTCCTGCTTTCTTGACTTTTCCTACTTGCTTTTTATATCATCACACAGTGTATTCATTTTCTATCGCTGTTATAACAAAGTACTGCAAACTTGGTAGTGTTAGGGGGAAAAGGCGGTCCCAAAGCAAATTCCATACAGGCTTTGTGGACTCCACCCCCACCCCAGGCCAAAGCCAAAGACACTGGGAACTCCAAATCCCATCCCCACCCAAGGGAAGGTGGCTGGGACCTGAGGGTGGGCTTAAGCAGCCAGGTGGATACAAAAGGCAGACACGTGGGCTTTGGGGCTCTCTCCATTTTGGGCTCTCGGCCAGCTTGGAGCGTCCGGCCAGCTCTGAGAGGGACTTTGGGTTTCCAGGTCGTCGGATCGGGTAGGACGCATTAAAGACTTTATTTCCCTATTTTCTCCCTGAGTTGTACATTTTCCTTATTTCCTTTCCTCTTGTAAATAAACCTTTTATTAACCCTTTTGCATGTGTCTGTAGTAGAGTATTCATAAGTCTCTTTAAAGCGCGCGGGTGAGGACCCACAGCCAGGAACCCGTTTAATATCGGGGCTGCTCTATAACAGTAGCTCAAGACAACGCCTAGGTCTTCTCACAGTTCTGTCTGCCAGCACTTCAACACGGGTCTCATCAGACCAAAATCAAGGTGTTGCTAAGTCTGTGTCCCTTTTCTAAGGCAAGATCCATTCCTTTGCCCCTTCAAGCTTCCAGACATTGCTCATACCTCCTCTCCTCCACCTCCAAAGCGGTGACACCGCCCCTGTGACTCTTCTTTGCTCACCTTCCTCACACTCACCTCTTCTCCCTGCCGCCACTGCTCGGGACCCTTGGGATTGCAGTGGACCGCGCAGACAACCCAGGTTAATCTCTCTTAAGGTCAACTGACTAGCAACCTTATTTCCTCCTTCACCTTTATCTCTCCTTTGCCATTAACTTAAGATACTCATGGGTTTTGGGTGTTAGGATATGGGCATCTTAGGGATGGGGCCTTACTTTGCTCATCACACCCAGTTTCACTATTTCACTAGTGCTTTCAAAATCTTCATCATCGTGTTGACTCATGGTCTTGCCTACTAGGGTATAAGCTCGTGGGAATCGCAGCCTGTTGACAGAGGCAACCATCTTTTTCATTATATTGCAGTAACATGAGTTTACAACACTGTGAGGTTTCAGGTGGACAGTGTCTCACCTTAGCAGCTGTAGATCTGGTGCACCACGGCCACCACCAAACATCGGACCATTGCTGACCATTGGCCTCCTCCATCCATTCCCTCTCCTCTCCTTTTGCCATGGCCACCAGACATGGTGGCCTCTTGAGAGTGGAGAGGGATGTGGAGTGATGGTCCAGCAAGTCGTCTGCCAAAAGTCACTCATCAGTCGACCTGCTCTGTAACGTTCACCCAGCCTCTCTGGGATCTGTCCACGCGCATGCAAGATGGAAGAAGCCCCTTCCCAGACCTTGCGTCTTTTGTAGAGCTTTAAATAATACAGATGCCTGAGACCCATGGGCACGCCAGAAGCCTGGGCACTTTGGTGAAGAATGATCATTCCTGGCAAGTTAGAATCATTTGAATCTATTTTTTCTACTAATTTGGCCATCAATCTAGAGGGGTTTTTTTTTCCTTTCTTTGCACCATGCTTCTAAAACCATCTGTGGTGAAGGACAAAACGTTTTTTCATTTTCCATCCATTGTGGACTGATACTTTTGTAAAATACAGAAAGTAAAAATAAATTACTATGAAAAAGGGAATACTGCCCAATTGTGGTGTGAGAGGCCAACGCTTGTGAATTAACCCACCCCGCCATGTGACTCGCCCTGAGGATCAAGACATCCCCAGAGCAGCTCCAGGCCTGGGTCTCTTCAGTCTTAATTTTTCTGTCTAATGGGGGAAAATTTTACCCATGGAGAGCTGTTTCGTGGCTACAGTTGGATGCCCATTGCCAACGTCCCATCTGACTTCAGCACCAGTTATCAACATCCATAGCTACGAGAATCTATTTTTTTTTAATTTACTTATTTATGCATACAAGAGCTGGGGTACAGGCCAGAGGTGCAGGGGTTGCGGGGTGGTGAGAGGACTCACCAGAGACAGAGCGGGGAACAGAACAGGCAGACTGACTGAAATACACTGCTGAGGGAGCAGCGGGGAGACAGGAGAGGTCTGCTGCACCATGTGGGTAGCTCCCTGGCCGGTTGGGGATTGAACTCATGCTGCAGCATCTGTGAATAGCCTCCTACGTTGTGTCTCAACTCCTGCGCCACCAGGGAGGCCCGAGGCTCTATTTTCATAAAAATCAAACGGCCCTTCAGTTTTTGAGCAGAAAGCAGCATCTTGCTAGCTCATTGCAAAAGCCATGCAGACTGGATTTCTGTGCCTGGATATGTTTTTGCCTGTAAGCAGCAATGCAGGGCGAGCACGCCTTTGAACACTGTTGATGAATAATAATCATCGAGAAACCCCATTTGCCTTTTTTTAAACAGCAGCAAGATGCTCCCCTTCCCCACTGCCAGCCGCGCCTGCCCTGGAGCCCTTTAGACAAAATGCTGGCTGTCACCAGCTGACAAGGTCTGGCGCTCGGCTCTTTTTATAAAGCCACAAGGTCATGGGGATTAAGTGTGCTCCCGGGAGTCATGGGAGAAGGAGAATGTCAGCATCGCCTTTTCCCCTTGAAGATGGCTCAGTGACATTTTCAGGAAGGAGGGACTGCTGCTACCTGTCAGCCCTGAACGGGGAGCACAAGGTGAGATGCGAAGTGAGAAGGTCACTCAGTGCCCGGAGAGGAGCAGCTGGGCTGCAACTCCACTCTGTGGAGCAGCTCCAGGAGCCAGAGGGCTCTGACCAGCACTGGGACCGCGGGGCGCAGAGACACAGCTGGAAATGAGGGGCAACGTGGCACAGGGAGAGAGTAGGCGCTTGGGCAGCAGGCAGTGCTGGGCTCGGACGTGGTGTTGCTGGTCCTGGGCCCTCAGGCAGGCTCCATGACCTGTCACCCAGTCACCCCGTAGGATGGTGGTGGGTACAGCCGCGGCGAGTGACCCCGACTGTCCAGCGCCTGTTGATCTCATCACAGCCACCCAGACAGGGTCCAGGGAACGTTCCTGTCACCTCTTTTTTTCTGTGGGTCACAACCTTTGTAGATGAGTGACATTCTTGTCAATGCCTGTGTATTACAGGTCCAGCATCTTCCTTCCTCAACCATGCACATGGACTCTTTGGTCTCTGCGTCCAGCTAGAAACAAAAACTGATCCTCAGTAGGCAATTCAAATATACTAACCATGTGCTTGTGTGCATGTGTGTGTGTTTGTATGTGTGTGTTGGGGGGGTGGGTTGATGTGTTTGGGACTGTAGACTCAAGAATCTGCAGCGGGCCCCCCTGGTGGCACAAGGGGTTAAGACACAACCTATGCCACTGCATAGGTGCAACTCGTGCCACTGCAGCACGAGTTGATCCCTGCCAGGGAGCTACCCACATGGCACAGCAGACCTCTCCTGTCTCACCCGCTGCTCCCCTCAGCAGTGTATTTCAGCAGACCTGCCTGTTCTGCTCCCCACTCTGTCTCTGGTGAATCCTTTCACCCCCCACACCTCTGGCCTATACCCCAGTTCTCGTGTGCATAAATAAATAAATCTTAAAAAAAAAGAATCTTCAGTGTTGCCGAGGACGGCGGTGTGCCATCCTGCCAGTGAGCTTGTATTTGCCCTTTCTGTCTCCAGAGTCTTCTCTAGGTTAAGAGGGAGTCAGAAAGCTCAAGGCTCTTCTTTGGCAAGAAAAGTGAGAAATAGAAATCATGCAAGTCTCCTTCACTGAATGGGAAGAATAAGGCTTACAGAGAGGGAATAATCTCATTGGCTTAACAATATTCGTTGATGGAGGTGCGGGCCTCTGAATTGCCTTTCTTGGTGGTGATAAGAAAGTGAAAGGACTCAACATGTTATATGACCCAGTGAGTGAAGCAAAGCACATTGTTAGCTGTGAATCAGCTCAGGGCACGCCAAGGTGTTGGGTAAAAATAATTTTGTCTCTGCCCTGTGCTCCATCCTACATTATGCCACTTGACAGAGACGTGCTTGGATGGTGCTCTATTGGGTAGGAACTCTCTGAACTCTTGAGAGATGCCAATTTAAATGAACAGTGAACAGAACTTTTGTTTGCTGGCCCATAATCTCACCTGAAGCCCTGAAGATGGAGATTATGTCTGTAGATGTGGAGCAAGGTTTGGTAATTGGAGTTGCTGGCGCGTCTCTTATAGCAACTGCCATATTTCAAAAGCTCTGTGATGCCACTGTTTGTCAGAGGAGATGCCACCAATCTCCTCCTTATCTCTAAGAAAGAAAGGAAAGGCAAAACACTGTCGGTTAATATTAATGCACCATCAGTTGTAACATGATTCTACCGCCAAGATGTCGAAGTGTGGAAACGCCTTTTCAATGGCTCAAGTTATATAGTATTCCTTTATAAATTGTCGTTGATTACTTAAGATGTGAAAAAAGCTCACTGAACCTTTTTAATTTAGCCCCACAATGCATTTGATAGATGACACCTCATTCCCTTAGATTGACTTTCTCCACCTGGCTTCAGGCTGCAGCAGGTAGAAATGGTGACTCAGGGTAGATCTGAGTACCAGAGGGACGTTGCATCCACTGAGTTCCTGGCCCCTGGGGTTTCCGCCTCCCTCTGCTCCATCCACAGGGAAGCTCCAGCAATCTCTCTTCCTCCTGCGTTTCCTTTGGGGGCTCTTCAGTGCCTCCATCTCTTCATTAAGTAGAGCAGGTTCTTCCTTCCCAGGTCATCTCCCTAGATTTATAAAGTGAGGATAACTAAGTTCAACAAAGCCAGATTCCCTCAGCCAGAAAAATCGATCTTTAGAAGGCAGGAGAGCAAGCCTCTATTTTTAATGGTTCAGATTCCTTGGGTCCTCACCCCTTGACTGAAATATCTTGTCTATTATTTTTCTAAAACAACAATTCAGGATCTTTCACATTCACAAGGGAGATTCTTCAAATACTGCCAAGATAGCCTTTCTCGAATGTCACTGTCTGGTGTATCTGCGGCCTGGATGTGTGTCCAAGGCTGTGATTAATGAGACAGTCTCCCATCTATGTGAAACTGGGAGGCAGGATTGCTTTTCATATGTAGCAGGAAGGTTCCTGATGAGCAGAGAAGTGGTTGCCTCACCTGATCTCTCTTAAACCAAGTCAGTGAGGATTGCATGGGAGACGGAAACTGGAAGAGGGTCTTGGGTGCAGGAGAAGATTTGAATTTGGGTAAATTTTGGCTCAGGTACAGTTATGATTCATACCACTGGCCACTGATACTAATTGAGCACTTTTGTGTGTGAGGTCTTGAGGTACAGAGAGAAGCTCTTCATGTGTCACAAACCACAACATGGAGACTCAAGGTTATATGTGACTTGCTCAAGGTCACCCAGTTTGATGGAGGAAAGTGATGACAAAGCAGTGGTCATCTTGGCTTTTGGAGGCATTTTGATAGTAGTGGAGCTTGGGCAGCTGAGAAGGTCTGCGACTCCTGGCTGGTGGTTGTAAAACAAATTTTGAGACAATGCTGGAATCACAAACAGCTTCAGGCGTGAGCAGTCAATTGCAATAGTGTGGAAATGGCTGGAAAACAAGGTGACAGGCCTGGTCTCTCCTTTGTGAAGGAACTGAGGACTGGAAGAGGAGGCATGAAGAGACGGTAGCATTGACTTTCTCTGGAACTCATTTAACAATTTCAACTTCACTTCCCTTGCATAGCATAGCATAAAACACCCATAAAGCCTTCCTTCTTTTTCACAAGTACAGCATATCTTATAATTTAGCAACTGTAAAGATGAAAAATTACAATTAACAATGTAGAACGAAAAGATAGTGAGCTTATAACTAGTTATCAGTGTGATCTCATTATTAAGGAATATAATGATCCTAATTAATATCCTGCTTTTCTGTTCTCTCCATAAATCAATAGGCCACTGCCTGGTTATAGTAGTCCCAGTTATAGCATCATGCCTGGTTCAAGGCTGGTCTTTGGGCCAAATAGGAGGGTTTTGGCTTTTGGAAGCTGAGTTTCTCCGTGATATTTGTGGGCAAATGGGTAATCAGTGCTGGACCTTGGTAGAAAGGTTGGCGAAGGTCTTGGTGGCCGAAAAGGGAGAAAATCAAATGGAAGGCAGTCTCCATAGAGAGTGTGCCTCAGGCCCTGAAAGGCTCACTCTGAAATCAAATGCATCAGACGCTAGACAGTGTCTCCTCTGACACCCACCTTAGCCAGAAAATTAGGGAACCGATAGTCCCCATAACAGCCCACATTTCATCCCCAAGCATCTACACCTTGTGGCACCTGCTTTTCTTCTGTCAGGGGAGATGGCCTGTTTGCTTAAAAAGGAGACTGGCACTGCTTTGTCACCTGCCTACAGACACTGAGCTTCAGGTGAGAAGTGGATTTTTCCGTTACTTTGTAAATACGTCCAGCTGTTGGATTATTTGCCTATTGGGAAAATATGTGAACTGGAATGCACTGTTTTATAAAGGCCTGGCTGGAAGCCCAACATGAGTGAGACAAAGCTGGGACAGTTGATTTAGGATGTGTCTAACTTGTGTGTTAGGGGACTTAATTAGAGCATCAAATGGCTTAAAGGTGAAAGGCTTTGGGAAAAGGCTGGGTCTGCCTTCCCTTCTTTGGAGCTGCTGATCTCAGTGGTCTCCAACCATATTTCCTCCCGAAAGCAGAGATTATCATCACTGACACTGATATCTCCTACTTGTAGAACACCTTCTGTGATTTCTATCACTATACACCCCACAATTATCCTGGAGACGAAAGCTAACAGACAGTTATTAAACTCATTTTCCAGAAGGGGAAACTGAGGCCCATAGAGCCAAGAACATGCTTCTTCTGGTGAGAGGAGACTCTGAGATTGGAATCACCCTCCACATCCAGTGCTATTGGCCTAGTCCTAGTCTCATCCTTCCCATTTGGAACATTATAACAGCCTGCTAAGTGCCGTCCCCATGCCTAGCCTTTCCCCTCTAGTTCTTTATTTACATTGCAGTAGAGTCATCTTTCCATGTCTGTTTCAGCCTTAAGAATCTTTAAGGTCTCGGGCCTGTCTGGTGGTGCAGGCGGTTGAGTGCCACACTGAAGCTGTCCACAGCCTCTGCAGTGTGGGTTAGAACCTGGCCGGCCGGCAAGAATCCCACATGGCGCGGCAGACCTCTCCCGTCTTGTCCGCTGCTCCCCTCAGCAGTGTATTTCAGTAGATCTGCCTGTTCTGTTCCCCGCTCTGTCTCTGGTGAATCCTCTCACCTTCCTGAGCATCTGGCCTGTACCCCAGTTCTTATATAAATAAATAATTAAAAAAAGAACCTTTAAGTCCTCCCCAGATGCCTACCATAAGGCCCCAACATCCTTCTAAGATGTTCAAGGATTTTTATAATCTTTTCCCAGGTAATGAACCCGTCACGAGCCAAATTATGCCTCTACCTTCTCATCTCTCCATGCATTTGCTCGTGATATGGCTTCAACTTGGAGTATTTTTCCTTCTCTCATGTAAAATTTGAATCCTGCTCCTCATGAAGACTCATTTCAAATGTCAGTTCTTTCATAAGGTCGTCCCTGATCCCCATAGTCAAAGTCAAGAGCCCCTTCCTTCTCTGTCTTTCCATTTCATGGTAAGTTTGGCTTTACATTGCTTGGTGTTGTGGCCCATAGTGCCCAAGCTGAATTCTTTGAGGGAGGTCAGGAATTTACCTCATGTTCCACTCATGCCCATGGCACATGCTCAGTAAACACTCACTCACTGAACACATTTGTTACAGGACACAGCAATATCCCAAGAAAGTTAACAAGCAAAGAGACATTTTTAGAGTTTGAATTGTAGAGAAGTGAACTATTTTGGGCTCTGTAGAACATTGGTTCCACAAATTGCTTGTGCTATACAGTTATCTTCCTGTCTGGCTGCATAAATGTGATCTACTTATTGAAGATACTGATTTCTGGGCTCTCATTCCAGAGCTTTTTGCCTGATGATACACACTTTCCAGCTTCCCAGGTGGTTGTAAGCTAACCATGCTTGGGAGCCACTGGTATAGAAGGATGTGAGTCTTTTATTTTATTTTATTATTTTATTTATTCATGTATACAAGAACTGAGGTACAGGCCAGGGGTGTGTGTGTGTGGGAGAGGGTTGTGAGAGGATTCATCAGAGAGAGTGGGGAACAGAACAGGCAGATTCACTGAAATACACTGCTGAGGGGAGCAGCGGGTGTGGGTAGCTCCCTGGCCAGGGATCAAACGCGTGTTCCAGTGGCTACGGATTCTTCATAGTTCTGTGCTTAACCCCTTGCGCCACCCGGGAGGCCCTAGAAGGACATGAGTCTTAAGAATGTTTTGATCCAGGGCCTCCCCGGTGGCGCAGCAGTTGAGCGCTGGGTTGCGAAGCTGACCGCGGCCTCTGCAATGCCGGTTCAATCCCCTGCTGCTCCCCGGCCACCAGAGGAGGGTCCCACATGGCGCGCAGACCTCTCCTGCCGCCCGCTGCTCCCCTCAGCAGTGTACTCGGTCCTTCTGCCTGCTCTGCTCCCCGCTCTGGCTCTGGTGAATTCTCTCACCCTCCCGCCCTTCTGACTGTACCCAGTGCTTGTATAAATACAAACAAATAAATAAAAAAACAAACAAACAAAAAAAAACTTCAGTCCTTTAAAAAAAAAAAAAAAAAGAATGTTTTGATCCAAAAATGAGTCAAGGCAGTTGAAGATAGGTTGAACTTCATTTATGGGCCAGGGCCTGCTATTTTGGGATACTTCCCTGAGTCATGAATCCCTGAAGCTTACACATGGATCATGGAGTATTTTGTGTCCCAGCAGGAAGAATAACAAGTGGCTTCCTGAATGGGGGCAGGTGGATGCTTTGATTTTAAGCTTCTTGCTGTTTTGACTTTTATTTCCTCGCCCATTGGATTACTTTCATCTTATTGATTTTTCTCTGCCTGTTATGTTTGCAAATCCCTTTATACATTCTCAAAATGCTACTGAATTAATTGCTTGTTTGATGAACATACCTCTTTCCTCTTCCATAAAGCATCTTTTTTTTCTCCACTCTGGTTTCATATTCCTGCCTTCTCTCTTTTCATCCATTGTTATCTTGTTCTTGGCATTCTCCCTGAGATCCAAATATAGTGTAGCTGACTGTTTGGAACCTCATCTGAATGCATTCAGGGTAAGATTTGCTGAGAGTCTTGTTTCAAAATATTTAATATTTCAGCTGAAAGATAGATTACACAATTCATCAGGATATGTACCTTTGGGCATTTTGCACACTCACCAAGATACCAGAGCTGTAAGTTGGGTTTTCTTGCTCTTCGAGAAAGAATACATCCCATGTTTTTGTATTCATAGTCTGATGGCCCATGAGGATAATTTGCACATTGAAAGTCCAATAGTATTATCAGGAACTGCAACCCCTTTCGTGATTAGTGTCGACATCAGTGTTAGTGCTCGTGCCTCCTCTTCTGTTCCTTCGGCCGCTGAAATTTATTGAGTGATTGCTGTGTTGGGAATAGTCCCCAGACACCACGAGGCAGGTGTTGCCACATCATGTTGCTTTTGTGGAAACTCGGGCCCAGAGAATTTGCAGCCCTTGCCCGGGGTCACAAGAGGGGTAAGCAGGGTTGCTGCGACTCAGAGCTGGGCTGTCTGACAACACACCTCCTGTTTCTCTTCCTCCATCCTTTTTCCTAATAGAAACAGAGCTTTGTTTCTAAAGTTTTGTGGACTGTAAAGTTGCATCAGTCTACTTCTTTGCGCGAAACAGAATCCAACTTTGATAATTTGGTTGAAGCGGCTAATAAAGAGATGATTTATAGTGTGGGTGGATGAAGAAAACAACACAGGATATTAAGACAGTTGTGGAACTTGTACTTCCTCCAGGGCCTCAGGAACCTAGGACATAGCATTCAAATTAGCAAATTTTTCATGCCAATTTTCTTGAGTGCAGATATTTTCATGATTTTTATAGCTTCTTGATATACTATTTCTTTTAGGAACATGTAACATTCTTCTGGTCCTTTCTGATTTTTTTTTTTTTTGCCCTTTATTTTGTGTAGTATTAAATTTGTCATTCTACTTGTCTTGGTTCATATTTGTCAAATAGAACATAAATTTCTTTTCAACTGTTCAGTAGTCTTTTAAATGAGTATATAAGAAGTTACTGGATCTTGTTTTAATGCAATCCACAAATCTCTGTCCTTTGGGAAGTGAGTTTAGTTTCCTTAATGAAGTTCTTAGACATTTTCAAACCTCTTTCAGTCATATCTCCTGATTTTTGCTTCTTAAATTTACTGTACTTCTCATGTCTTCTGGTTTTATTTGATTTTGCTTTTCTTAAAGAAGTACTTCCCCAAGCATCTTTGTAAGAAGGTCATATGTGATAATGCAAGTAAAGACTGCAGCTGAAAATACTTTTGCCTGCAAATAATAGCTTTGATGGATATAAATTTAAGCTTCAAAGTTTTTTTTTTTTGTGTTCCTTTTACTGTTGAGAAATCATGTATCAATTAGGACCTTCATCATAGATGATCTTTATCTTTAGAAGCTTTTAAATAGTTTTCAAGTGTTTATTGAAGTTATTTTCCTCTTTGCTTTTAATGTTCATCAATTTCTCTAAAATGAGTGAAAGTTTGGATCATTTTTAATGTTTGTTCTCTACTAACTATGGTGATGTAAGAACTATGACAAAAAGATGGTCTTTTTATAAACGCTTTTAGTCAGTTTTTGTATGATTTTCTCAGCTGAGCAAGTTGTCTGTTTTTCATCAGCAGTGACTGGATTCCTCTTAGTCTGGAGGCTCCCTAACAGGAAGGTTAGTCACGTGAGGTCTAGGTCCCAGGGTTCTAGAACTCTGATCTAGGTTCTGTAACAGAATCTTTGTTAAACCAGCTCCTGCCTCTGCTCTGGCTCTGAATCTCTAAGGATTTCTTTTCCCTCAGTTGAAAATCCCTGGCTTTGGAGCAGGGAGGTGCTGGGAAGAGGAAGGCTCGAGCAGGCCTTCACCACTGCTAAATGCCCCCGCTGAGCAGCCATTCCTGTGTCAGCCTGCCACTGCAGCCTTGTAGTAGTCAGCCCTGGACTCCCCCCTTTGGTGTCTCCCCTGCCCCCTTCTCCCCACCTCTGGGAACCCGATCACCTCTTGCTTTTTGGATTTCAGTTCTTACGCTAATTTGAGAGATCTGTTAGCCCCCCCCTTTTCCTATTTTGGAAGTTTTCATTGTTGGCTTTTGGGAGGGAGCTGGCGGTCTTTGCTGCTTTTCTATCTTGTCATGATTCACTCCCCGGATTTATAAAGAGATGGAGAGTCAGCATGGGAGGGGAACTGAGCGCTGCAGTATAGGGTCTGACACCATCAAGAGGACAGTGACGATAGCAGTGCCCCCAGCGGCATGATTCCAATCCCTTACAATGCCTGCTGGGAAGGCAACTTCATCCTTTCTTGTCCCGAGGGTGCTCAAACTCCTGAGGTTAGGTGACTGGTCCCTGCATGCACAGCAGAATGTCACACAGGGCTTCCAAGCAGTTCTCTGCTCTGCACACCAGGCCATGCCCATACTGATGCCAGATTTTCAGGTTCCCAGGACTAGTCTCCCAGGCAGGAACGGCTCCCAGGCTGCAGGGGCAGCGCTGAGTCCCGGCCACTAGACACCCACAGGCTGGTGTCTCATGAAGCAGCAGCAGGAACTTCACAGACTCTCAGGCCAGCAAGTGAGAAGAGGCAGGTTTGTTTAGAGAAAGAAAAAGTTTATTGAGGAGAAAAGAAACAGAAATAAAATGGGATGCCCAGGCCAGTGGAACTAGGCCAGAGAGGCAAGGAAGCCCAAGTGGAGTCATGCCTGGGAATATAGACCTTCTTTCCCTGATCATTCCAAAGCCTCTTCAGCCTCTTTGGGATTGGCTAGTTCTCGGTGGTCTCACCCACTCTACCTTAAAATCTCTGAGCCAAGAACTAAGTCTCTGTGTCCCAGCCCTTATCCCAGAGTCCTTTTTCTTTATCATCCTTGTTCTGGAATGTCCTTCGCTCCTAGTCCTGGGGTGTTTGATTAATCCCCTGGGAAGTTTGTTACCCTTATCTCTGGAACCTTCCTTATTCCTCCCAGGCTTTTCTCTTCTGACCCTACGAGCTCTCCATTTGCTCTAAGATTCAACATCTCCCTCTGCATGGAGACTTTTGTGGGTGAAATCCCGTGACCAAAGCACAGAGTAAGTGGGTGGGGGTGCTGCTCCAGACCCTGCTCCAAGTGCTCCTGATCCTCCGTGCTCCCAGCCACACCCTCCACCCTCCATCCCAGCCCTCCTGCTCTTATGTCCAAGGATGTGGACAAGTCCTTGCAATAAGAACATGGACTGCAAGCCAGGGAGTGGAAAAATACCATCAAAGAAATGAGGAAGGAAGGAAAAAAAGGAAGAGAAGAAAACACCTTATTTATCACTCTTGACTTCTACGATCTGCTAAGCTCACAAAAAAAAAAAAAAATCAACCTGCAAATCATGTTATGGTTAATAAAACAGTAATTTAAGCCCCTCTGGCTCTACCTGCAGAGTCCAGAGGTACTGACAGGGCCCTTTCTGGGTTTTATTTTAGGGACCGGCACAAAAGGTCTTCACCGTCACATAATTAACTTTTATCATGAAGATTCTGAAAACCGGGATTGTGTGGAACACAGGTCAGCACGACGAGGACCTGTAGCTGCACGTCACGGTGCCAGCCGAGCTGTGAATCCCGGCTACAGGCGGCACCTGGCTACCGACCTATGCAAATTTCCATCTCGGGGCCCTCCACCTCCCCACCGTGGCCTCCTGGCCCCCTCCCCGCTTCCTCTCATCTCCTTAAACAATAATTCCCTCATTTTCATATTAATTGCATCACTTAACTGAGATAATGCTCCCTCTGAAATGAGCAAAGGGATGAATCACCTAAACGGGCCATTATTCTTTTTGCTTAACCAATTTCACAGGCCCCGCACAAAGCACTGCCTTTGCCGGTTTCCTGTAATTGCTTATCATTAGGCCCAGCCGCCCCATGAAGTACCTTTTTATTTATTTAAGTCTCATCTCTGATGGATGGAAAATGAGTCACTTGCATATCTGAGGAGCCCAGACGGTTCCCTGATGAGGCGAGGGGGTGGCGGAATACCCAGGAGGACCTGGAAGGCAGGAGCCAGGAGACGTATGCAGGGGAGGGTGTTGCCCTCCCCTCTCCCTGGAGACAGTCCAGGGAGAGCCAGGGCTGTCAGGTGACCTGGGACTCCCACTGCTGTCTCACCGGCTACCATGACCAGAGGGGATAGGACCTGACCCTGGTGATGAGGGCCCCTGCGCCCACAGTGGGGTGTACGAGGCACCTGGGTATCCCCATCACCAGGGAGCACACCTCCCTGCTTCGTGGCTGGGGCAGGTGAGACGCTGCTCCTTAACCTTGGCTTTCATATTCTGGACCCATCAGTATGGGGAGATAAAGGAACATTGTGGAAGATTGCTTCTCTCTCCCTCTCCCCCTCAGAGACATATGAGAGAGAAGGAAAGGACATTTTCTGAGGGAAATTATGCTGTTATCAGCCACAACCACACTCAGAAAAGCACCAGGAGAGAATGGCTCCCTCTCCAGCAAAGGAAAAACTCCCATTAGCCTGTCAGGAGATGTGGCTGAGCATCCCCTGGAGGTCGGCTGGGTGCTGCCCTGTACTTTTGTTCCTGTGAATAAGGGAGCCTGAGGCACAGCCAGCTGTCAATGGCCTGTGCTCTGTTCCGTCACAGCATTCTTCCTCAGATATGTCCCCTGACTCCCGTCACCCGTCTATCAGGTGGTGACTGTAATATGACCTGTAGGTGTCACCCAGTTCCTCAGCTTGGCAGCCCTACCTCGTCATTCAAGAACCTTGTAGGGACACTCAACTTCTCAGAGGAAGAAAGGACAGCCTCAGGGACCTGTTCCTGTCGTCTCTTTGCTTGTGAGTCCCTGGGATGACTGAAGGGCTGAAATTCACCCACACTGCTGGCTTTCACACAGAAGGAATAGGACCTTGGTACACCCGTGACTTGGTTTAGGACAAGGGCTAGCATAAGAGGTGGTCCCCAAACTGTGATCTTGGAACCAGCAGCATCATCAAAACCGTGACTGATGTCTCTTCGCAGCAGTAGTTGGGCTGGTGAATGATCTTTGGAGGCTGTCTGTACAGAAACACCACCACCGTGCTCTGCTGTGCATCACGAAGCTGAACAAGAAGTGTTGGCCCTTAAACAGAACTCCCACTGGTGCGGGGCCAAGAAGACGGGTAGAGGGACAACCTTGACATGTTTAGAGGAGAGGGGTCCATCCACCAGGAAGATCAAGCATTTGAAAAGGCCTTTCCCAGTGCAGGTTGATTTATAACTACTCAATGGACTTCAGCCTAGCCTACATTCCGCTGTCCACAGCCCATTCCCCAGCCCATGAAATTCGACTCTCATTCTCCTGAGCCCTAGTCCTCAAAATGTGATCTAAGTCCACCCCCCCTGGCCATTCAGGGGAGAGAGATCTGAGTCTTGGGAGTTCTGCTTCCTGATCACCTGGTTCCTCATTGAAGTTTTTCATTTTGCAAACCCTCATTTCATATTTTGGCATATATGCACATCAGGTAGATGAGCCCTTAATTTCTCACTGTCATCATCAGGGAGTTTGTTAGAATTACCAGTTCACAGGCCCCACCCCAGGGTGCTGAGTCAGAACTTCTGAGTTGGGTCAGGCATCTGCGTTTCACCACCTTCTGGGTCTCTCTGATGCCCAGGAGGTGAGGTCATCATATTGCGGTTCAGTTGCTATGTTTTTTCAGAATGTTCTCATATGTAGTACCTTGCTGGATTTCCATCACAATTCTGGAATGCAGGAGAGAAAAGGCAACATTATCAGAGTTGCCCCATTTTGCAGATGAAAAGTAAAGATAAAGAGGCTACATGAGTTGCTCAGGGGCCCCCAATCTACTGGGGCTAGAAATTGCCTTCCCATTTCTAGGTCACACTGACTCAGTGTCAAAGACAGAGAAGAGTGCTCCAGGAGGAAGAAAACCACAGAATCAATAGCAGAGCATGGAAAGGAAGGTTTTCCATAATTCTTGGGTATGATTAAGACCATAATAGAAAGCCACATCCCTTCCTGAGGACAGTGTGTGTGTGGGGGTCTCCCTTCAGGGTATGTCCCAGTGTCACCATTGGTCAATAAAACATGAAGACACAGGATGACCTTAAAGGTTGTTTTGAGAGTTTATTATAACTCATTTTTAATGTAGGAACTAAGGGTCAGTGATTAAGAATAACTTTTCCAAGTTCAGTGATTAGAAGTTCTAGGACTCGGGCCTCCCCGGTGGCGCAGCGGTTGAGCGCTGGGTTGCGAAGCTGCCTGCGGCCTCTGCGGCGCTGGTTCGATCCCCGGCTGCTCCCTGGCCACCAGAGGAGGGTCCCACATGGCGCGCAGACCTCTCCTGCCGCCCGCTGCTCCCCTCAGCAGTGTACTTCGGTCCTTCTGCCTGCTCTGCTCCCCGCTCTGGCTCTGGTGAATTCTCTCACCCTCCCGCGCTTCTGACTGTACCCAGTGCTTGTATAAACAAAACAAACAAACAAACCAGCAAACAAATAAATAAAAGCATGCCTCTATTAAAAAAAAAAAAAAGAAGTTCTAGGACTCTCTTACTAACCTCAATTGCAGGGCTTCTTAGAGTGTAAACCTTTTCACCATGGAACACAGAATTTATAGTAGACAACAGAAGGTAAATATAGGAAACCAAGTAGCAAAGAGTGAAATGTTCATTGTATGAAGGGTGGTAGATTTTAAAAATCAAAAGATTGATGGGGGCTAGAATTTTTGGCATAAGCTTTCATCATGCTGTAGGTAGAATGGACTGAACTTGGATGGATGGACTTAAATGGACAGAGGAGCAGAGATTCTAAATGCGAGGCACTAGCAGAGGAAGCAAGAGCACAGTGAGGTTGGTGAGTGTGGAGGAGACTGCCAGGGAGTGCTGGGGAACAAGCTCGAGGGCAAAGCAGGGCCAGATTAGGAAGGGGCATCTCAAAGCCAGGGTCGACAATAATAGGGAACTATTACAAGTTCTTGAGCTTAATAACAATAAAGTGGTGCTTTGTAAAGAATACTTTGAAAGTGATATTTGGGAGGGACTCAAAAAATCTAGAAACCATTGTTATATCTATTGGCAATCCAAAGGATCCCATTTTTGTTTTGTTTCTAATTTTAAATTTCAGTGAGTCTCCTTTCTTTTCAAGCAATGCCTGAAAATGGTAGGCAATAAAGGAAAGGCATTCCTGGGGCTCTGAGGTCACACCATATCACTCATCTCTCTGACTCCCCAGATACTTGCCTGTAATAGGAGTTACCTGTTGCATAAACTGCCTTTGCCTGCAAAGTGTGACTAGCTTATTTCTTGAATCAGATCATACCAAACAAGGAATAATTGGTGTTGGGAACTACTGACTTTTTTGATTTAGAATTTCTGTGGTAAAAGCTACAGTTTAAGAGAAATTGCAGAATTATAGCATAGACATATTTTCATTTGTGTGAACAATATAATATTAAAATGAACAGGTTTTCTTCAAAGTTGACATATGTCATAAAAGTTAAGCTGGTAGAGAGCTGAGCTGAGACTAACACTATGGAAGAAAAATAATCCTTAACAATTGCAGTGCATGCTATTTATGAGTTTAGGTGCGCTACATTGTGCGAGAAAGAAACGGAGACTCTATTAGCTCAAATACACTCCAGGTCAGCAGAGGTGGTTGGTCGTGGGAGGCAATTTCTGTTCCCCATTTTCTTTCCAAGACTCAGCATGGCAGTGGCTCTGCCATCTTCAACACGTGGCTTCCAAGGTTGTTCCGATGATGATCATTATTGGCCTCCAGCCAAACAAAAGAAGAGGAGGAACATAGAAGTGCCTAGAAGTTTGAGAGCTCCAGTCTTGGCGTGGCCTTCATCACTTCTGATGTCCCAAGGGCTGAGACCCCATCATGTGAACAAGTTGCAAGGGATTCTGGGAAATACAATTTAGCTCTGTACCTAGGCAGAGAGGAAGGCTAGATCTCCCTCTTGTCTAGCTGAGGACAAGCTGGACTTGTCCTCAGCAAATCTCACAGGTGCTCTAACCTCTTTTATCGATGAAGACAATGAAAGTCTTGTTAGTAATCTGGAAAAATGTTGACTACATATATGTGGATATGGGCAAAATTCAAATTATTTCATTACGTCTCAGTTTATGGTCCAGCTTCTTAAGGATTTAGAGAACGTCTGCCATGGGCCTAACTCCGTTCTGTTATATATTGGGATTCAGGGCTGTTGTAATTCTATTGATTTACTGGAGGAAGAGTGATTTCTGCATGTATTGCATGGAGTATAATGATGCCTAAACATTGTTTGAAATCTAAAGATACCTTCCTATTCCTAAAATGGATTAAATTACACAGCTAATAAATACACATTTAATAGTTGTACTTTCCTACATTTCTCAAACGGAGAGGAAGGGAAAGTTCCTGCTGTTTTATGAAATCTTCGAAGCCCTTATTCATTCATTCATTCACTGGTTCATTTGTTATTTTTGAAAGTGAAGAGGGCCAAGAGTCAACTCCAGGGAGCTTCTGTCTGAAGACCCACATCTGTGAGAGGTGCATCTGCAAGTGAGCTGCTGGGCAGAGGCACCTCGGTGTGGACAGACAGGGTCTAAGGTAGAAATCTCACCCCCAAAAACACTCCAACTCTAATCTGACATGGAGGCATGAGCCCGTGCGCCTTGAGAGGACCCACACACAGGCATCCGGGGGAGACTCAGTAAATCCCAAGGCGGCAGCAGCGGTGGAGGCCCCGGTGGGGGCGAGGAGTTGGGTCTGCAATGCAGGGTCTTCACACCCGCAGCTTGAAGGAAGAAGATCCTGGGGGAGTAAACTAGCCATTCTGAACCCCAGCTGTGAGGTGGGCCCGGGGCGTTGTGGCTTTCAGAGTGTCGGAGGCGGGTCGGATGCTGCTCTTGGCTGTGGGGACCCTGTGGGTTGAGGTCTGGAGCACAGCTTGCTGACTCTGGATGGGTTTCTCCTCTCTACATCTCCTGTCTTTCTGCCTTCCAGGACGAGTGATTCCTGGACCAGAGGGCAGAGGGCGCCTCACGAGGAAGGCCTCTCCCTATCTCAGGAGGCTCCTGAGAAAACCAGCTTCAGATCTTAAGAGTGGATGCAAAGACAGAGGTTCCTTCTGACGCACCAGAGACAGAGAATTCGAAAGGGGCGCACTTGCATCTGGAGTCCTCCAGGTCAGCCACATGCTGCCCCGTGAAAGCTGAGACATCCCCAGCTGAGTGTGTGCAGACTCAACTCCTATGCTGCTTCTCAGGGGCACCTGCTTGGTGACCAGCAAAAGCAGGAAAAAAGTCTTGTGAGGAGAAAATGCAAAAGCCAGCAGGACGCCTCCCACATGCGCCACTGTGTTGCAAGAACCAGCAAATTCTAGGGTTGGGGCCAGCCCTAGAAACACCGAGGGGTGAAGATGGTAATCCCTGCTTTAGAGATTGTCTTGCTCTCTTTCATCCAGCCTGCATCCTGGACATTTTGCTGCGATGAGTTGGGATGGGGGAGGAGAAGGCTCTCCAGGACTTTCCAGGCAACCTTAGTGCTGCTGTAGAACTCACGGGGGAGGTCCAGAAAGAGGCCTTGGATGGAGGAGGCATCTGTCCTGGGATTGTTCCTGACCCGGTTTTCATAGCAGCTCATTAAAATGTACTATTTGTCTATTTGAGAGGAGGGCAAGGACATGAGCCACCCTCCACACCACACACATGCACACTGATGACATGCATGGTACCAGCCATGGTTTGCCAATGACAAGGGCCTGGGTGCAGAGATGCAGGGGCCAGCCTCAGGGCAGGAGGAGGATGTGGCCAATCAGGAAGCCAGGAGAGAAGCCCAAAAGAACAAGCACATGGGCTGTTTGGTCTTTCCTGAACATTAACGTAAATAGAAGGGAAGACGCCGGGCTGGGCTGGCAGGCAGGCAGCAGGCCCGTCCCAAGCAACCCTTGGAGCTGTCGGGGCACAGGGGAAAAGCCCCTCATCCCATTTGAGCTCTTCTAAAACTGGACATAGAACAAATTAACACCAGAGATTAGTAAGAGAAAATGTAAGACTGTACAGATGAAGAACTTAGGTTAATTCTAAAGAATACTGGAGAGAACCAGAGATATTTATTCTGGATTTTGGGACCTTCGCTCTTGGAGTAAAGATGAGAGTCTTAGATGGAGCATCTTCACCTATAAGCCTACACACAGGTGCTACTCCCCCAAATATATTCTTCTTGGTCATAGAAAGGCGGAGCAGTGATTGTTTCTTTGATTGGGGGGAAAAAGGAAAAAGACAGCTCCTAAGGCCTTCACTGCTCTTCACTTAAAGTTATCTACATTCTTTAAGCCATGGCAACAGACCTGAGGGTCACCAGGCCCCACCGGCCTCAGTTCCTTATACGGAAGTGATGCTGATTGCAGAGACCACCTCTGGGGATACTGACACAAGCCTGTTTGACCCTTTATGGGAGACTGGACTCACACCCTAAAAGGATTTCGACTTACCCCAAGACAAGGTGAAGTAGGGGTGCATTCGTTTGCTTGTTGGTCAGTCAGCTGTAATGGCTAGAACGTTGTTTCTCTTTTGTGAGGGTATCTGCGGCCCTGCTGCTTCTGTCCATTATTTTCACTCCTGCACTGACAGCAGGTGAGGAACCACCTAATTTCTGCTTAGCCTGATGGCTGGCTGCAGGCATCTGAGGACACCTGGCGCTTCCCCAAGCATCACCAAGTACATGTTTCAGTGGATTGTGCTCCAGGCCCCTCCTCTCTGCTCGGTCCTGACCAGCGAATGTTTGACACCTCTCTCCCAAAACTCCCACCAGGGCTGATTTCAAAGTACTGACGGAAGGTCACTGAGCAGAGGTGGGAGAGATGTGCTTCTTTAGGGCTTGAGAGCTGAAGTGGGCTTTCCTGGGAGCTTCAGGGCTCAGGAAAAGGATCTGCGCCCCCCCCTTAGAGGATAATTGAGATGATGGTTATTTTTTTCTCCAACTACATAAAAAGAAAAACTGCTTAGCATAAATTAGGCGTTCAGGAAGAGACTCACTAGGCCTGTTAGGTAGTGCTCCACCTGGGAGCACTGACTGGGAGACGTGCTGCCCCCCAGAGAGCGTTTGGAAATCTGCGGGGCTATTTTTGCAATGACTGGGGTGTTCTGGGCCATGTTTAGTGGACAAAGGGCAGGAAGGTTGAAAATACTGCCTTGGGAATGACAATCCTGCACGAAAGAAAATTGTCATGCCCCAAAAGTCTGTGGCACAATGCTTGGCCAGTTCCTCCTCACACCATGCTTCTCCTGGATGGCTTTCTGCCAGACGGAGAGGCTTCCTATTCTGCTAAACTTTTTTTTTGTGAGAGAAATAATCATACCCTGCTGCTTACAGGAAAAGGAAGTCCTGTGCTTAGTGACAGATGCTTATTTTATTCCTAAATGATTGAAATCAAATGCATTGGAATGAAACTCTTTTCCCTATTAACCTTTAGCAGCATTTATAATGACCATGTTAAATCAAACCTCATTACAATGTAATGGGGCCTGACTGAAATACTGCAGGTATGATGCTGAGTAATTTCATAAATTATTTAATGGTAATTGAAAGTAATATGGCAGAATACATTCAACTCCTGACGGGGAAAATACAGAAGACTTCAGAGGGAAATAAAGTTGGTGAAAATACAGCACACAGGACAGCGCTGGAAGCAGGGCACAGAAGGACTAAGGGAGACCCCTGCTCATCCTTCCCTTGTGGGCATTGCGTTGAATTATGTCGTTTTGATACACGGCTTTTCTCATTGGCCAAGTGATTCCAGCCCCACGAAACCTGGCTAATGTCCCCTCCCCTACAGCTCAGACATTCTTCAGGGTGAGGATCAAATCCAAATGACTGTTAATACTGAAAGTCACTTGATGCTCTGCCTTATTTCAAGGGCAGCTCACTCCAAGCCCTCGCTTTCCAAATATCAGTCAAAAATGATGCACATTGCAAGGAAACTGAAGTAAAGAATAAAGACAAAGCTTGCAAGCTGACCGTAGGCCTGAGGTATCCAGCAGGGGAGAGGGAGTGAGAGGGGTCAAGACAGGGGTGGGAAGAGCACAAGGGACTGTGGAGATGCATCTTGGGGGCTGTGGTGGGAGAACTGGGGGGGCTAAACTTGAGGGAGAAATCAGATACTGGCCAAAAGTGAGCAACGATGTAAGAAAATTAACATAAAAATCAATACATTTTTTAAAAGAACAAAAGAGAAAATAACACGGAGGAGAAGTCTGTGTTATCACACAGCCTGCAGTAGAGATGAGGTCTTCTTGGGGGTCTCCACATCTCAAGCCTTTGTTGGGGGGAAGGCTGTCCTGAGCAAACTGCATACAGGCTTTGTGGACTCCACCCCCACAACACTGGGAACTGCAAATCCCATGATCCCCAAAGGGAAGGTTGCGAGGACCTGAGGGCCAAGTTAAGCAATTAGGCTCTTGGTTTGGGTAGTTAACTGGCCATGTGATGGGAGTAGGGGGTGGTGGTGTCGTGGGCTTGGCCAGCTCAGTGGGTTTTCCCCCAGCTCAGTGGGTCATTGGGATTCCAGGTCAGCCGAACGAGTAGGACGTGTTTATGAACTTATCTCCCTCTTTATCTCCCTGAGTTATTCATTTCCCCTTCCCTTGTAAATAAACCTTTTATCAACCTTTGTGTACATCTGCAGTTTAGCATCCATAAGTCCCCTTGAAGCGCACAGGTTCGGACCCACAGTCAGGCAACCCCATTTTATATCAGGGTTTGCCCTGTAACACTTTCAAGTTTACTTTTCCCACGTAGGCTCCCAACATAGGGACTGTTCTACAACTCGCTCTTTTCACTGTATGTTACCATCTTTGTGCACCTCAGCACACAGATCTATACTTGAAATTAAACAAAAAAATTAATATATACTCTAAAGGGCCCAGAACTTTGTTGTAGATCTTGATTTTTCACTGCAGGATGTGCCCATGTAGCCACCACTTAAATTAAGACGTGGAATCTAACCACTGCCCAGGAATTCTCTCAGATCCCTCCCAGTCATTTCACCTCCCTGAATGTGGTCACTATTCTGAATTCTATCACCATGAATGAGTTTTATTTCTTCTTGCGATTATATAATTTGCATCACACAGCACTAACTTTTCTTGTGTCTGGATTCCTTTGCTTGTTATGATTGTGAGATTCATCCACAGTTGCATGGAGAGGTAGTTCATTATTATTGCTGTATAGTATTCTACTATATGCTTGCACTTAATTTATTCATTCTGCTTTTGATTAACTTTTAGATTGTAGTTTGGGCTACTATAAATCATGCCTTTATATCGACATGTCTTTTGATGAACACATGCATGTGTTTCCTTGAGCACATTCCTAAGAGCAGGTGCTTCCCAAAACAATGGTGGCTGTGAGGGGAGGAACAAGAAGAACAGGCGGATGTGGTTCTGCTCTGCCCAGCATTCTGACCTGGGGTGCGACTCAGTCTCTGTGCTGCTGTGTTCAGTGTTCTATGTTCTGAATAGACAGTTCTGATGATGGGATAAAATTGAAGCCTTGCTGTGATTCACCAGAAATCACTGCAAAGTATGGGACTTGACTTGGGAAAGACAAGTGTGTGTGTGTGTGTGTGTGTGTGTGTGCGCGCGCGCGCGTGTGCAGGCACGTGTGTGTGTGTGTGTTTGCGTCTGTGTTTTTGTGTCTGAGTGTTTCTGCGTCTCTGTATTCCTGTGACTGTGTGTGTTTGGTGTGTCCGTGGGTATTGCTCCTACCCATGTTTCAGCCCTCAAAGCAGAGAAAGCATCCGTCTCCAGCTCATTTTTATTATTTGGAGCCATTCAGGTTGTTCTTCATAGACGCAGCAAACACTTCAGGGTCGTGACTTTGAGTGTTAAGAGCCTCCTCAGCTTCCCTGCCAGAAAATCCAGTTTAGGGCTGACAAGTATGTCTCTTGAGAATTATTTGTCTTTAATCTGCAGTGAGAGGGAGCAGTGTGGGGAGCTTGTGGCTCTAGGTTTTCGCTCTCCTCCTGGGGAAACAGGAGGCCTCACAGTTCATTATCTGGTTCTGTTCGGGTCATTAGGTTGTCCTTTCACAGACGGGGGTTAATGAGCCCAGGGGTGGAACCCTAGTGTGGACATAATCCCTGAGCACTTTCTCTGAAATAACATCAACCACAAGAAAAAAATTTTTGCTGCTGTTGGCAGTCAGGCTATTCTAGGTTTGAAAGAAGATATCAGGAAGCAAATTGTCCATTAGGATCTCCCTTAGGCCGTTTATTAGCTTTGTGACCTAGGAAAGTTGTTGAAACTCTTCATGTCTCAGATTTCTTGCATATAAACACAATAATAATGGTACTACCCCTACAGGTTCCTATCAGGATTTAATAAGGTAATTTATGAAGAGTAGGTTGAATAGTGCTTGGCACGTCCTAAGACTTGCATGCATGCTACGTGATCTTGTTACAAATAATTATTAATTATTCCATCTCATTTATATAATAGTCATCCAAGATCAATGTCTTGACTTATTTCCCTTTCCAGACAAGGAAATTGAGACAGAACAGTCCAGTAGCTCATCCAAGCTAACCATATTTAGTTAAGTTGTAGAACTGGGATTCGAAGCCAGGCAGTCTGGATAAATAGGGCCAAAGAAATGAAGGAAATGACACTCTGCCCCGGGAGAGTTATGTTCTAGCACAGTGGCTGGGCACTCCAATGCCACATGATTGATTTTGCTTCCCTTTCAGGCTTCCTTAAAGGCCCCATAACTCAGGTCTGTAATTAGGAACTGGAGTCAAATGGTTTCAGGTTCCAACTCTAATCCTGCCTCTCAGTAGCTGTGTGACCATCAGCAAGTTACTGAAGTGTCTGAACCCAAGATTTTTGACCTACAAAATTCTAATAATACCGTTTAATGTTAATGCACAGAAGCTGCTTTGCTAATAGCCTAGTATAGTCAAAGGTTCTCTGAAAGTGTTGGCGGTTGTGGTAGATTCCAATGTGGCTCCACTGTTCTTCACCGCATTGTCTCCCTTTTCCCGAAACTTTTCAGTGCTTTGCAGTCTGTGCTGAGATTCAGCCATGCGACTTGCTTTGACGGATAAAGCACAGTGGAAATGTTGTAGAGCAACCCCGATACAAAACGGGGTGCCTGACTGTGGGTCCTCACCCGCGCGCTTAAAAGGACTTATCAATGCTCTACTGCAGGCACACGCGAAAGGTTAATAAGAGGTTTATTTACAAGGGAAGGGGAGATGAGGACATGTACAGCTCTGGGAGAAAAGTGGGAGACAAAGTTTTAAATGAGTCCTACCCGATCCGCAGATCAGGAATCCCAAAATGGCGCTCTCAGAGTTGGCCGCCAGCCAGGAGCGGTGAAGCCAGGAGGCGAGCGATCGCGAGCCAGAGAGAGAGCAAGGCCCACGTGTTTGGTTTTTATATCCAACCTGGCTGCCCAACTCCACCCTCAGGTCCCAGCCACCCTCCCTTGGTGGTGATGGGATTTGTCTTTCCCAATGTCCTGATGGCTTTAGTCTGGAGTGGGGGTGGAGTCCACAAAGCCTGTATGAGATTATCTCAGGACATCCTTTCCCCCTAACAGAAACAACATCCCAGCTGCAAATCTCTTGTCACCTTGATCATCACAGTGAGAACGTGGACATGGTGCACGTGTCCAGGAGGGAAGAGACAGGTAAATCCAGGCGGAGGCATAGAGCGTGATGCAGGGCTTGGCATTGAATCCAGATCTGTCTGATTTGATTACCAGAGCTCTTCTCCATTCTCCTAGTCTTCAAGTTAGCATTGCTACAGGGGAAGCTTGAGGGTAGTTCTAAGAAAGCTTTTTTTTTGTTTTGCATTAGAGTGGATTACCAAGAAACACGGTGGAATCTCGGCATTGTGTAATGTATAACTTCCTTTTGTGACATGTGAGCTCAAATTCTGTAGGCTATGCATCCTTGACATTCTGACACTTTTTAGATCCACCAGTCTGAAAATGAGTTAGTTGTACTTGTGACTAGAGGACCGGTATTGTATGATAAAGAACATGGTGGCCTTTGTACTTGATTCTGGGAAGAGACTCTAAATCCTTGCAATTTCCTTAGAGGTAGGAATGTCTTATTATTCATGAGCTATGCAGTTCTTACCTGAGTTTATGCTGATGAGGTGACTCAGGGTGGGGGCTGTCATTTGCAAAGAATGTGATTAGTTGGGTTTTGAGTCATGTGGTAACAGCTAAATTTCTGGGGAGGGAAGCGGATGCTGGAGGTTGACTTCAATTCATCATGCCCACATAATGAATCCCCAGTAAAAGCTCTGAATACTGAAGCTTATGGAGGTTCCTGGTTGGTGGAAACATCCATGTGCCAGAGGTCAGTCTGTTAGGGGGAAAGGTTGTCCTGAGCCAATTCCATGAAGGCTTTGTGGACGTCACCCCCACTCCAGACCAAAGTCATCAAGACATTGGGAAAGAGAAATCCCGTCACCACCAAAGGGAAGGTTGCTGGGACTTGAGGGTGGGGTTAAGCAGCCAGGTTGGGTATAAAAACCAAACACGTGGGCCTCGGGCTCTCGCTCTGTCGCTCGCCTCCTGGCTTCACGGCTCCTGGCTCGCGGCCAGCTCTCAGGGTGCCATTTGGGATTCCAGATCGGTGGATCGGGTAGGACGCATTTCAAACTTTGTCTCCCACTTTTCTCCCTGAGTTGTACATTTCCTCATTTGCCCTTCCCTTGTCAATAAACCTATTTTGAACCTTTCACGTGTGCCTGCAGTGGAGCATTGATAAGTCCTTTTAAGCGCGCGGGTGAGGACCCACAGTCAGGCACCCCGTTTTGTATTGGGGCTGCCCTATAACAAGTCCACTAGGTGAATGTGGGGGTGACCCAGGCTTGAGCCTGTGTCTCTCACTTGCCTGGTTCTTGATTTGTATCCTTTGCAATGAAGCTGTATTTATGAGGATAACACATTTCTGAGTCCTGTGAGGTGTTTTAGCAAACTGTCAGATCTAAGTGGGGTTGTGGAACCCCCTCAAGTTGTAGCTAATTTGTGTGATGTTCGGGTGTTCTGGGGACCCCCAAATTTATGACTGAAGTGAGGATAGTCTTATTGGAATCTGAGGCTTCCTCTGGGCACTTAGCATCATAATTGCAACTGGTTTGGGGCCTCCCTGGTGGCGCAGCGGTTGAGCGCTGGGCTGCGAAGCTGCCCACAGCCTCTGCAGAGCCGGTTCGATCCCCGGCCTCCGACGAGGATCCCACATGGCGTGCAGACCTCTCCTGCTGCCCGCTGCTCCCCACAGCAGTGTATTTCGTCAGTCTGCCTGTTTTGTTCCCCGCTCTGGCTCTGGTGAATTCTCTCACCCTCCCATCCTTCTGACTGTACCCAGTGCTTGTATAAATAAATAAATAAATCTTTAAAAAAAAATTGCAACGGTTTGGTAACCTCACCTGCTTTCTGTTTTCAAATGAGTAATTTACATAATAAAACACCTTGAAGATACAGTCTAATTAAAAATCAGATTTTTTCAGATGTTGAAGGCTCCTTGTCCACCCTTTGCCCAATGCAGTTTCCCTCCTCAAAGTAAACCACTGTGTTTGCTTTGTTATGCAGTTTTCCCAGCCCTTAAAAAAATATACCTATAGACAATACAAAGTGTTATCTTGTGTTTTTGTTTCCTTTGACATGAAAATTTGTGTATCTGTCTGAAGGTCATTTTTTTCAATCACCAGTATTTTTTTGAGGGCTAATATCTGTAGCTAAAATCTGTAGCAAACAAGATAAGGTAAAATACGACTGTCCCCCATCCTCTTACCGATGGACATGTAGGTTGCTTCAAAACTTTAGCTGTTTCAAATGATGAGATAATTTGTCCCCTTGGGCCCCTGTGGGGCCCCCGAGGGAGGGTATCCTTGAATAGATCTGCTAGGTAGCTATTTCAATCATACTCTTGACCCTT
The DNA here is from genome assembly GCF_964194135.1 of Talpa europaea. Classification (NCBI taxonomy): domain Eukaryota; kingdom Metazoa; phylum Chordata; class Mammalia; order Eulipotyphla; family Talpidae; genus Talpa; species Talpa europaea. Next base: position 138,914,784 of record NC_140071.1, on the reverse strand, counting down.
TTAAAAATAGTTTATTGAGTGGCAGTTTGATAATTTGGGAATCAATACTCACAGACCATAGTGGTTTATGTACTTGGCGACAATTAGGCAATTTCTTGGTAAATGGGCTGCTATCAGCTCACCATGGAGACAGGTTTTACTTTTGGTGAAAGGGAACTGCTAAGAAAAAGAAATCTTTCCCTGTTAAAGGGTCACAGACCTGGAAATGTAAAGTAAAAGATAAGTTTGCTTCCTTAATAAGCATGTCTAAACAAGGTCCGGCAGCCTGCTAGGCTGATTGATCTCTCAGGCCATCCTGGAAGATCTGTATCCTTCCCCTTTTTCTGTGTCAAGAATTTGTATGCTAACTAGCCAACATTATCAATGCAAAGTGGTTGTGTATAAAAGAAACTCTTTTGTCTCTAGACCAGGGCTCAGACCTTATGGGACTACCCAGGTCTGAGACCTCATGCATGAGTAACAAAGCTTTCCTGACCTCACCATTCCTAAAGTACTGCTTGTTCTTCCCCTGCCTGGGTAAAAGGCTAGAATTTATTTCTGCAACATTGGCTAGAAGATAACATCCTACTTTTGTTTATTATAAGTCGTAAGATAATTCAGAAAGGTTTTTATGAAGTGTGAATCAATGCTTAGTAAATGTGATTGTGGACCATATGATCAAATTTTTTTGATGTTTTATGTATGAATATATGTGTACACATGCGTGCATGTCTGCATACACGGGTGTGGGTTTGTATGGAATTTCACTTGTGCACATGAGAAGGATTCTAATGGGAAGACAAGATTCCATGCTCCTGAATTTCTTCCCCAACCCTGATAAGGGCTAATCATAGCATAAATGTGTGTTAGAAAGATCACATGGCTGGGCCTCCCCGGTGGCGCAGCGGTTGAGCGCTGGGTTGCGAAGCTGCCCGCGGCCTCTGCAGCGCAGGTTCGATCCCCGACTGCTCCCCGGCCACGGGAGGAGGGTCCCACATGGCTCGCAGACCTCTCCTGCCGCCCGCTGCTCCCCTCAGCAGTGTGCTTCGGTCCTTCTGCCTGCTCTGCTCCCTGCTCTGGCTCTGGTGAGTTCTCTCACCCTCCCGTGCTTCTGACTGTACCCAGTGCTTGTATAAATAATAAATAAATAAATCTTAAAAAAAAAAAAAAAGAAAGATCACATGGCTATACCAAAATACTACTACAAGAGTGGTTTAAACAACAGACATTGTGTTACAGGGCAGGGAGAGGTGCACCCCAGACCCCCCCAAAACCTGCCTCCTCTAAATGGATTCTGCCATCTGCCGCATTGACATGAAACATGAGACTTTAATGGGAAGGAAATTTAATACAATTAGGAAACAATACAGGAAAGGCAAAGAATCTAGTTTCTAAATCAAGCACCCAAAGTGACCCGTCCCCTCGTGGGTAAAACTCCATCCAAATGGGACTGGCCCAGAGCAAGGCCCCAAAGCCTGCCACAAGTCTAAAGCATCTTCCAGTGGGGACCCCCAGAAAAGGGCCAGAAACAACCAGACAAGCCCAGAAGGAAAAGAGCAAAATCAACATCAAGATAAAAGCTGCCATTGTCCCCTCCCCACGGGTCTCACCCACATCTGTGTCACCCTGTCCACGACCACAAGGCAAGCACAGTTTCTTCACGTGTCCCTAGGCTCCATGTGCCTCCTTGAGGGCTCCTTCTGGCTCCATCCTGCTTCCTTCCTTCTCAGTCTCCTCTGCAGCCTCTTCTCTCTGCTCAGCTCCACCCTCCTTTTGGTTGGGGCAGGGAACCTGGAACCTCCCCCTTTCCTGGGGACCACCCTGTTACAATTGAGCTCAGAATCCAATATCAAGGTGTGGGACGGGTCTTCCCAAAAGGGTCAGATAAACGTTTTTCAATATGCCCAGAGTAGGTCCCTTCCAATAAGTGTTCCAATACAGAGAACTAGAGGTCAATCCCGTGAGCTTCAGGAAGGTTATTGCCATGATTTAAAGAATTCCAATTACTTAAGTTAGGAGCAGTGAAGCCCTTAGGGGTTTCTTGTCCTTAGTCTTTTTTCCTAATCAAAGAGGCAATCACTATTCCCCTTTTTTATGACTGAGAAGTTTGGGAGGGTTACCACCGAGGTGTAGGTTTGCTGGCATTCATGGCCTCTCCAGCTATGAATCTCATCTTACTCTCCTGTCATGTGAAGTCTCTTCCCTTTGATGCCCTAGGTCCCTAAATGCAGGATAAATATTTCCTATCTGGTCCATTATTCTTTAGAACTTGTAACTGTAGATTCTTCTATTCTTTCAAATTTGTCTGATGTTGATTTGTTCATCTAAGCTTCAGAAGAAACCAGAAGGAGGGCCCTTGCCAAGGATGAAGTCAGCTGGCTGCTTTGTGAAGGCACAGGGAAAGTTTCTCTTTCTGGTTTGCAGGTTGCCACCTTCCTGTGTCCTCACAGAGTGGAGAGATGACTGGTGGACTCTTCTTAAATGGGTACTAATCCCATCAGGAGGGCCCCACTTTCATGACTTATGTAAAATGAATCATTTCCCAAGACCCTACCTCCAAACACTATCATTCTGGGGACTTCAAAATAAGAATTTTGGGAGACACATTTAGTCCCAAAAAGGTGGTTATCTCATCTTCATCCTAAGCTTTTCAGAGAAAGCCCTCAGTTCCTCCTGAACATAACACAGTGCATGTGGATCACAAACTCATAGTTAATGATGTTTTGTTGCCAGAGCTTACCTGTTCTCCATTCTCTTCCACCCATTATAGTTATGGAACAATGTTCTACATCCATTTGGGGATTTCTTAAGGCTCCAAAATGGCTCCATCAACCAGAATGCTCAAAATTCTGGATCCCTGGGCATTGATACTTTAATTTTTAAAGAATTACAGGTAAAAATAATAACCTTGGACACCAAGGGAAATTTGCTTCTCTAATCTTTTTTTTGTTTCTTTTAGGAGACATGGAAAACTTAATTACCTATGTTTGGACAATCTACATGGTGTAGGTTCTAAAGTAAATGGGGCAAAATGAAGGCATACATTCTGAGCCAGAATGGGATATGGGTCTGGGGTCTCAGGGAGAGATGCTTCCCCACTATTTAGGCTCATCAATGACCATAAAATCTTTTGCACAGACTCATTTTCAGGATCAGAAGACTAGAGCTCTGCTGTTCTCTATTCATTATCTTGCAAAGTAATGCTCAATTTCTTACCATCAGATAATCCTTTCTGCAGGCTCTAAATCTGAAGATATAAAAGTAATGGTCAGGATAAAGCTAGAGTTAGCAGGGAAGATGCTGTACATGGTTAGCAAAGTCTTTCTTGCCCGAGAGAAGAGGTGTTGGGATCTGGGTGCCTTGTGGTTGGGAGTTAATCTCTTTGAAGTTAATCTAACTTCCTCCTCTTCACCATGTTTTGGGTTCACACTCTTCCATTGGTATGCACATCACAATTTCTCCTTTCTTCTTAAATCAGTTAGAAAATATCACTATCCAGATATTAAGTTACTGTAATTGACAATTATTCATAGTAATTAGCTAATATCTTACAAGTATCTCCTTAGTTACAGGAAGTGCATATTTCCATGTACATCTCATGGCAATTCTAGGAAATCAGCCGTAATAGTAGACCCATTCTGTGCTTGAGAAAACTGAGACTCAAGATATGCATGTTATTTTCCCCAAATCTCACAGCTAGCAAGTGACAACACCAGGATTTGTTTTTTGTTTTGTTTTGTTTTTTGTTTTTTAAAAAATGTATATTTTTTGGGCCTCCCCGGTGGCGCAGCGGTTGAGCGCTGGGTTGAGAAGCTGCCTGCAGCCTCTGCAGCCGGTTCGATCCCCGGCTGCTCCCCGGCCACCAGAGGAGGGTACCACATGGCGCGCAGACCTCTCCTGCCGCCCGCTGCTCCCCTCAGCAGTGTACTTCGGTCCTTCTGCCTGCTCTGCTCCCTGCTCTGGCTCTGGTGAATTCTCTCACCCTCCTGCGCTTCTGACTGTACCCAGTGCATGTATAAACCAAACAAACAAACAAATAATTAATAAATAAATAAATAAGACATGCCTCTAGAAAATTAAAAAAAAAATGTATATTTTTTAAGATTTATTTATTTATGCATACAAGAGCTGGGGTGCAGGCCAGAGATGCAGGGGTGGTGAGAGGATTCACCAGAGACAGAGTGGGGAGCAGAACAGGCGGATCTACTGAAACACACTGTGAGGGGAGCAATGAGCGAGTCAGGAGAGGTCTGCTGCACCATGTTGGTAGCTCCCTGACCAGGGATCGAACTCGTGCTGCAGTGGCTGTGGATAGCTTCATAGTGCTGCGTCTTAACCCCTCACACCACCAGGGAGGCCCCAACACCAGGATTTGTACCCAGGCAGTCTGACTCATACTTTTAATTACTGCCCTGTCCTTATGAACTGAGATTTTCACTTTACATCTATTATTATTTAATTCTCATAACAGTACTTCAAGGATTGAGTGATAGAGCCCATTTTTCGGATAAAATCATCAGCCTCAACTATATAGTTTGCCCAATGTCATCAACAAGTCAGTGGAGGGACCTGCTGAAAGTTCTCCTTTTCATCAAGCTGCCTCAATTTCGTTCCTCCTTGAAGCATTGAACTAAATCAAAATCTCAAGGCCTTCATGTTCTGGCCGAAAAATGAACTGTGAAATACGGAGTGTGTCTTTTTCATTGACTTTTTCTTGTCCCTTTCTTATTTTTGTGACCTTCAAGTTCCCGCTACCATCATACTTCATAGGATGTGGTTCAACATTGCCACCCCCTGCTTCTGCTCCCAAGCTACAGTCAGACCAATCTGCATGTTCGAGTTGTCTCAAGTTGTGTTCAAATCTCCAGAGTCCTTGCAGCCTTAAGCAGCACTGGATCTAATTTTAAAATGATTTATCTTTGCAATTTGTGCTAATATCATTATAAATCATCAATTTACATAGACTGAAGATCTGATTAATTCAAATGTATTCATTTATTTTAGATTAATATGCACCCACTGACTAACCTCCGTATTCATTTACACACAAGATTAAAAACAGATTATTACATCCAAACAACTACCTCCACCAGGCAGTTTGAGTAGGATTGCCCATTTCCAGGGCTGGCAAAGTAGCTTGAGAATGGCTTTTGCAATCCTGAAAGGCTCAAAGGAAAAAGCCTTATGTCTGGCCTGCCATCACCACACAAGTCTTCTGATGTTGCCTTCACTACCTCTGGGCACACGGACTCATTGTCAGCCTTGATCTTCCTATCTATAGAGACATAATGAATATTCACAGAATGCATCCCACACAACCGACCTTGACTTGGGCCTTACAAATGCTAGCACATTTAATCACTCAATCATAGGATTTTACAGCAGCCCTGTGAGGTAGGTGCTAGTATGACCCCATTTTACAAAGGCGGGAATCAAGGCTCCAAAAGATTTAAGCATCTTGCCCAAGGTCAAGCTACTAAATGTTATAGTTACTGAGACAGGATTTGAATCCCAAACATCTAGCTTCTGAGTCCATCCTCTTAGCCTCTCTGCTAGGTGTCTTCAGGACCCACCAGAATCATGCACTAATTAAACGGATCCTTAGAGATTTCTTTAAAACACTTGCAATGCTAATGGCTTATATAGACACTCTCAGGCTGCAATCAAGTCAAATACTTCCTCCAAAATCCCAAGATCTCTGGTCTGGTTCTGGACAAAAAGCAGTTGTTCAATATATGTGAGCTTCAGTTTGCTATTGATTATTTCCCTCCATAATGGAATTATTTCTTTAGCATGAAGATTGTTGGTTAATGCTCTGGAATTTTCGAGTGGTAAGGATGAAATTAGCTTCCGCTGTCATCAATTTTTTTGTTCAGCCACTGTGCACACAGCCCTGGGGACTCTTAGTTTCCTGTTCCGTGAAGTGGTTGTGTTCCTGAGTGGCCTCTTCAGTCTGATCCCTGAGCTCCTTCAAGGGACCAGCCTCTCTCGCAGCACAGTTTCACAGCAAGCCAGGCCCTCGTCAGCCCTGACCCGAGCTGCTAACCCACTGCTGTTTTCCCCAAGTGCTTCACTACTGAAGGAGAGTCTGGGAAGCGGGTCACCTGTTTCCAATCTGTTCAAAACTTGCAGGCAAAGGCATCGGGTTGACTCGAAGCACAAACTATGATTAATGACCTGAAGTACTAATGGAATGTTGACCCTGCAAAAACGCCTTTCATTTATATTTCCAAAAAGGTCTTTCTTACCTAAGACCTTGAATTTAAAGTTACCTTCCTAGGTCCACTTTTTATAGCCTGAACATATCTGTCGATCACCCATTGTGTGAAAAATATTTTGCCTGGTGGGAAAGGAATGATATTAACCACAACGAATATATCAGAAACTTGTAGTGTAGATTTTTTTCAAAGTAATTTCATGTATTGCATTGTATCATTGAGAGAGCAGAGCATTGGAATTGGCTTTATCAGGACAAGGTGACCTGAGATAAGTCCCTGACCCTCCTGGGGTCTTGATTTCCTTATCTGATTTGGGATCTGACTTAATTGACCTGAACTTGAATTTCTATGATGTTTAGATAGTTTGCCTTATTTCAAGTAGAAGAGGTCATCCCTCAAAGAAAGACACAACCTATTTGGCTCAAAGACCTGATAAAATGAACTATTAAAATATGCTAATTGCATTAAGTCACAGACTCTGACTTCTGGCTGCTGAGGCTCAAATTTTGGCTTAACTCTGCTACTTGGCAAGTTGCTTGGTCCCTATTTCCCCATCTCTAAAATGGAGATGATAATAGCACCTCACAGGTTAGGGAAGTAGTAAGTGAGTTTAATAAAGTCCTTGGGCACTTCTCATGGTAGATACTCATTCAACACCAGCTGGTTCTGGCTGGTTAACACTTTCGTATAGAAAGCAGAATCCTGACGAGCACCCATAGTATCAAGAAATCCAAGTTGGATACTGCGACCTGCAGTCTGCAGAACTAAACAGAGGACAGGCCCAGACCTGGGTGTCGAGTCTGCACCTGTAGATGAGGTTCCTGCTTTATTTGGGAGACGAGCATCTTTAATGAGCAGAGGCAAAACTGCCAAGTGAAAAATGACTGGTGAGGTGATAGTTTGGGAGTCAGGTTCTTGAGAAGAATGTTCTTCATGCTCCTCAAATTTATTTCTGTGAGGCTGATTATCCTTTTTCATACTATTTGAGTTCTCTCTTCTGAAGGCTTGTTTTCCCAACATCTTGCAAATTTTTAGAGACCTTATTGTGACCTTCAACAGACACTGGTGTTGCTTTACTTCCCCCAGCCTCTCCCTTTGAGAAAGTTCCATTGTTAGGGGGAAAAGGCTGTCCTAAAGCTAATTCCATACAGGCTTTGTGGACTCCACCCCCACCCCAGGCCAAAGCCAAAGACACTGGGAACTCCAAATCCCATCACCACCCAAGGGAAGGTGGCTGGGACCTGAGGGTGGGGTTAAGCAGCCAGGTGGATACAAAAGGCAGACACGTGGGCTTTGGGGGGCTCTCCATTTTTGGGCTCTCGGCCAGCTCGCAGCGTCCGGCCAGCTCAGAGAGTGACTTTGGGTTTCCAGGTCGTCGGATCGGGTAGGACGCATTAAAGACTTTATTTCCCTATTTTCTCCCTGAGTTGTCCATTTTCCTTATTTCCTTTTCCCTTGTAAATAGACCTTTTATTACCCTTCTGTGTGTGTCTGTAGTGGAGTATTCATAAGTCCCTTGTAAGCGCGCGGGTGAGGACCCACAGCCAGGAACCTGTTCAATATCGGGGCTGCTCTATAACACCATCATCTCCCATCCCACAAAACCCCAAGTCCCACGAATCTTATTTTCCAAAAGTATTTCCATCCATCTTATCCTCTGTCTACTTTCAGGTCAAAGAGGCTAGTTCTGGCCGTCCACTACCACAGGCGCCAGTCACACACAGCTTCTAGATCTACATCTCACTAGTTAAAATGAAATAAGCTGCAAAATTCAGCTTCCCAGTGGCACCTGCCACATTGCAAGTGCTCACCAGCCCCACGTGGCTGGTGGCTGCCATGCGGGGAGTGCAGGTGAGGAGATTCCATCCTCTCAGGGAGTTCTTTGGGACAGTGCTGGCCCAGGATGTCCTCTTGTGCCAGGGACTGGGAGGACATGGAAAGAGACAGAGATGTGGGTGGGAGACCCGCGGGCAGGCTGACAATGGCAGCCTATATCTTGACTTGGGTTTTGATTTTGCTCCTTTTCCTTCCAGACCTGCCTGGCCCCTTCTGCCCCTTCTGCTCCCCACCAGAAGATGCCTTAGACTCATGGCAAGCTTTCGGGCCTCAGTGGCCCTGCCTTGGCCAACCCTTTTTGTTGGACTTTACCCACGAGGGCATGGGTAACTGGGTGTTTCATTGGACACTATTTTAACTATATTCTTTCTCTTTTCTCAATTGCATACTATTTGTCTCTCTATTACACACTAATTGTATTAAAACTCTTTTCCCCTGAAGGTCTTATGCACCAGAATATATTTTGTCTTTATGTGGTGGATGGCAGAGCCCATTTAGAGCATGCAAGTTTGGGGTCTGGGGTGGCCCTCAGTCTTCTCTGTAACAGTGTCACACTCCAGAGGAAGTGTGTGTGGTCCATAGCAGATGGATGCTGGAGCTGGAGCTGAATGAAATTATCAGGAGCGTTAGGGAGGATAGGTGAGCACAGTGGGATGATAGGGGGGTGTGCCCCCATGTGTCCCCTGGTGTTAGCTACATTCATCAGTGTCAAGGCTTAGCCCTTCCCTTCAGAAACATACCCTGCTTCTTGCTCTGTCATAAAAACACAGTGAAAAACTAATACATTTCAAAAGCATTTCAGCCAAATCACTAAGAGAACTTGTCCATGTACTGACGGAGCTTCAAAGCTGCACCATTGATTCTGCACACTGATTAGAGATCCCGGGAGCCCCACAGGGATCTCTTGGGGACAGTTCTCAGAGCTTCTTCCTCCCTAGTGCCTCCTCCAGAGATGGTAGCAAGTAATTCTGCTGGCATCTTCCTCATAACACTTGTGAAGTTCAGCGCCATCTCCAAACCGCATAAGAAAAGCAGATGGAATATTTAGTGCAGTTGCTGGAGCCATAAAAGAAAAAAATTAACCAAGCTTATTAGGCTCCCTGTTTCTTCTCTCTCATAAAGGGAGCAATTGGCAATAAATGCCATTCTGCTTCTTAACAGATGAATGGCCCAGTTATGATAAATCCACTAGCATTTTCTGGGAGGAATATATTTTACTCCAGACAGCTTTAGTAGTGGGACGGTATTTTTCAAGGGAGTGGTGAGGACACTTCAGGAGGGTCCAGAGTTTCCAAGCAGCCTGGGAGCTCCAGCACCCTTGGGGGAGAATTCCAGAATCAGGCAGGGATCCATTTGCTGTGGGTTCCTTCCTTGTTGTTAGCTTGGGGGCAGAAGCTTCACCTCTCACCCCTCTGTTTTCTTGTGCTCTGACATTTCCTCAGGGTGTCAAGGAGTAGCATGAGTATAACTGGTGGGTGTGAAACCCCCAGGCGAGTGGGGGATCCAGGATTGGGATCCTAGTGCTCATGCTCCTGTTCATTTCCTTCAGTCCAGCTTTTGTCCAGCAGGGGGTGAGCAGAAAGCTAGGGAGTGGGAAGCAGGCTTCTCTCCCGGCCTTCAGCTAGCAGGCTCGATGACCTGGACAAGTCATCTTCCTCTCACGTTCTTTCTTACTCTCTACACACTTGCCTGGGACTGAGGAGTGTCCTGTGATGGTCCTAAAACCTCAACCCCCCAAGCAGCCTGGGATGAGTTAGCCAGCCCAGGTCAGGCCCTGTCACTTTTATATTCTCCGCTGCTGCTCCGGGGCCCTCTCCTCTGTTCAGCTGCCTTCAAGTGCCATGAATTCTCAGCGCCTCCTCACCCCGGCGCTGGGGAGAAATCCCAGTCAGTTCCACGGGGGAAAGACTGTCTCACATGGCTGCTTCTGTCCTTTGGGGTGAGCTCAACCATGCTTCTGTCTCACGCTGTTTACGCTGAGGTTGGTTCCTCTTTTAAACGTCATTAGGAAAATTTCAAACATGTAAAAAAGTAGACAGCGCAGTGTAATAAATTCTCACATAGTCATAACGCCAGTCCAACAACTATTAACTCATGGCCAAGATTATTTCATCTGTGTCTTCATCTGCTTCCTCCTTCCCCCTGAATTATTTTGGAGCAAATCCCAGACATTGGATAATTTAATCCATACAGGTTTCAACAGGTTTATAATATGTAAGTGCGATTTTTACAGCTAAAGAAAAATACGTATGTATTTTGATGTATCAAATCAGTATTCAGATTTCTCCAATTATTTTATATAATACTTATTGTTGTTGTTTTCTATCAGTGATCCAATAAGTTTCAGACATTGCAGTTGCTTCCAGTCTTGTACAGTCTCTTCTCGTCCCTTCCCTAGTCTGTTTTTTCCCTTATAATTTACTCATTGAAAAGCTACAGATTTGGCCTGTGACTTTCCGAGTGTTCTGGATTTTGGAGACTGGATCCCAGGCTGACCCACTGAACACGCCCCTCTCTACTTTTCTGGTAATTTGGAAGTGAGACCTTGAGCCTGATAGATTCAGCTTGGGGTCTTGGGCAAAAATCCCTCAGTCTCTGGATGATGATTATTTCCCTTCAGGTCCGGTAGAATCTACTTTTGCCATGGTAGCAGACACGGTCTGGGTCTGGATCTGTGATTTCTTCAGGGCTCACAAATGTGACTTTGTAGTTTTATTATTCTTCACTTTTTTTTAAAAAAAAAAGATTTATTTATTTATGCAAACAAGAACCGGAGTACAGGCCAGAGGGGCAGGGGCGGGGGTGAGAGGATTCACTAGAAACAGAGTGGGGAGCAGAACAGGTGGATGCACTGAAATCCACTGCTGAGGGGAGCAGCGGGGAGACAGAAGAGGTCTGCTGCGCCATGTGGTTAGCTCCCTGGCCAGCTGGGGATCGGACTCGTGCTGCAGTGGCTGGGAACAGCTTCATCGCACCATCTTTAACCTTTGCGCCTCCAGGGAGGCCCTCATTCTTCACTTTTTAAGTTGCAATACTACAAAATGAATCCCCTCACTAACCCCGGACACCCTCAGATATGTTTTATATAGAAAAGTCAGGAAAACGTCTTTTATTTACCAGTTTTCAAAAAAGCAAAAAAAAAAAAGTGACCAATGCAATTTCTCCCTCACCCTTAATTCTTCTGCTCCCTCTTTCTCATTAACTCATTCATTTAAGCATTTCAGGAACTCTGTATAACTAAAACTGTTGTAGAGCAACCCCGATACAAAACGGGGTGCCTGACTGTGGGTCCTCACCCGCGCGCTTAAAAGGGCTTATCAATGCTCTACTGCAGGTGTTGGGGGAAATGATGTCCTGAGTTAATCCCATACAGGCTTTGTGGACCCCACCCCCACTCCAGACTAAAGCCATCAAGACATTGGGAAAGACAAATCCCATCACCACCAAGGGAGGGTGGCTAGGACCTGAGGGTGGAGTTGGGCAGCCAGGTTGGATATAAAAACCAAACACGTGGGCCTTGGGCGCTCTCTGGCTCACGATCGCTCGCCTCCTGGCTTCACGGCTCCTGGCTGGCGGCCAACTCTGAGAGCGCCATTTTGGGATTCCTGATCTGCGGATCGGGTAGGACTCATTTAAAACTTTGTCTCCCACTTTTCTCCCAGAGCTGCACATTTCCTCATTTCCCCTTCCCTTGTAAATAAACCTTTTATTAACCTTTCGCGTGTGCCTGCAGTAGAGCATTGATAAGTCCTTTTAAGCGCGCGGGTGAGGACCCACAGTCAGGCACCCCGTTTTGTATTGGGGTTGCTCCACAACACAGGCACACGTGAAAGGTTAATAAAAGGTTTATTCACAAGGGAAGGGGAAATGAGGAAATGTGCAGCTCTGGGAGAAAAGTGGGAGACAAAGTTTTAAATGAGTCCTACCCGATCCGCCCATCAGGAATCCCAAAATGGCGCTCTCAGAGTTGGCCGCCAGCCAGGAGCCGTGAAGCCAGGAGGCGAGCGATCCCGAGCCAGAGAGCGCCCAAGGCCCACGTGTTTGGTTTTTATATCCAACCTGGCTGCCCAACTCCACCCTCAGGTCCCAGCCACCCTCCCTTGGTGGTGATGGGATTTGTCTTTCCCAATGTCCTGATGGCTTTAGTCTGGAGTGGGGGTGGGGTCCACAAAGCCTGGATGGGATTAACTCAGGACATCATCATTTCCCCCTAACAAAACCTCTTAACTAATTTTAACATGGTGAGTTTTGACAGGCCTTGTATTTTAAATTTGAGAGTCTTTGTTTTTATTTGAGGAAAGTCTTTATCTACTCAACTGACGATCCCTTAAATGTCATTTCTTTGGCAAATGTGCTCCAGATCCCCTGCGATCTGCCTATGAAAATACACAGCAGAGATGTACTGGTGGAGGATTCTGAATAAACTAATTCTCTCATGATAAAAACAGATGGGTTTGGCTGCTACATACTTTCTGCCCTTCTCCCTCACCACTTCTTTCTACCTGAGATATGGATGCAATGGCTGGAGGGCCGGCAGTGATGGTGCCACAGAGAGGACACATTCGGCCAGGGGCAGCTCGGAGTGGAACCCAGGTCCTCAATGATGCCCTGGAGGAATGGCCCCATTCCTTGAGGATTATTCTACTTGATTTTGTGCCACACCAGGCATTTTAAAAGCCACTATGAGGCCTCCCTGGTGGCACAGAGGTTAAATTCTCAGCACTATCAAGCTATTGCCAGCCATTGCAGCGTGGGTTCGATCCCTGGCTAGAGAGCTGACCCATAAGGGGCAGCAGACTATTCCTGCCTCATCCGCTGCTCCCCTCAGCAGTGTTTTTCATCAGTCTGCCTGTTCTGTTCCCCGCTCTGTCTCTGGTGAATCCTCTCACCCTCCCGCACATCTGGCCTGTATCCCTGTTTTTGTATAAATAAATAAATCTTAAAAAAAAATAAAATAAAAGCCACTATGTATCAGGATTTTTGCTAGCTGTAGCTGCATGTCTCCCTTATAATCTGTCTAAAATTGTATACCTAATGGGTGGAAGACTTGGGTTTCAAACTCAAATTTGCTAAGGCTCTGTGTTGGCTTATTAAATGATAAGGCAAATCATGGGCACTGATATAACTGAATACTTTTATGAGGAGGATTCCAGAACATCATTAACTCTTGGACAGGATAGGTGCTTGATTTGTCAACCAGCATCCTCCTGCCCTCCACAGGTGGTTCACAGAGGAAAAGTCAGGATTGACACACAGTGTCAACATCTCTGGAGACACAGGATGAGGTACTTCTGGCCCTTGTAATGAGCTGATGAAATATACAAGCTTTTTCTTGCTTTCTGTCAAATGATTTCCAACCTCTCTGCACCAAAAAGCCTCTTTTTATTAACTCCCTATGAAATACAACATGTTTTGAAAGATTTTGTCAAGCAAACTGTGCTTAATAATAAATATTTGATTCACTGCCCCATTTAAATTTAATCAAATGCACATATAATCTCTAATCATCGTTTCTGATCTACATGACCAGTGCTAGCAGACTGAATTGGTTCTAATTTCAGTAAAAAATCAAAATGCTTTGGTTAGCCTGCACAGCTTTGAATTGTATTAGGATTTAAAGGGTAATGGAAAGCCCCATGAATACCCTTGTCACCTTTGAAGCCTCCTGTGGGTCTGGAGACTCTACCTGGGACTTAAGTTGGGGATCCTGGCTATAGAGTCTGGATCTATATTCCAGGAGACTGGTTGGTTCCCAGCACAATAAGAGTACAAGAGGCTACAGCTGGAAGATGAATTTGCTCCAACTTCAATTTCCTTCAATTTCTTTCTTTTTTTTTTTTTTTTTTATAGAGGCATGCTTTATTTATTTGTTTGTTTGCTGGTTTGTTTGTTTGTTTGTTTTGTTTATACATGCACTGGGTACAGTCAGAAGCGCGGGAGGGTGAGAGAATTCACCAGAGCCAGAGCGGGGAGCAGAGCAGGCAGAAGGACCGAAGTACACTGCTGAGGGGAGCAGCGGGCGGCAGGAGAGGTCTGCGCGCCATGTGGGACCCTTCTCCAGTGGCCGGGGAGCAGCCGGGGATCGAACCGGTGCCGCAGAGGCCGCGGGCAGCTTCGCAACCCAGCGCTCAACCGCTGCGCCACCGGGGAGGCCCACCTTCAATTTCTTTCTGATAATGCTGTGTTGGAACTAGGCTTGGCCTGCGTTAGTCCTGCTCATCCTGTGCCTGTTGAGCCTTCATGCCCAACATCTCCCTCTCAGTGCTGGTCCCTGGAAACCAAATAGTGAACTGCTTTAGGATCCCATCCAGGGCCTCCCTGGCGGCGCAGTGGTTGAGCGCTGGGCTGCGAAGCTGCCCACAGCCTCTGCAGTGCTGTTTTGATCCCCTGCCACCGGCGAGGGTCCCACATGGAGCGCAGACCTCTCCTGCCGCACCCGCTGCTCCTCTCAGCAGTGTATTTCGTCAGTCTGCCTGTTCTGTTCCCCACTCTGGCTCTAGTGAATTCTCTTACTCTCCCGTGCTTTTGACTGTACCCAATGCTTGTATAAATAAATAAATAAATAAATAAATCTTTAAAAAAATAAAAAGGATCCCATCCACAAACATAAGTGGGATCTAGAACGGATCTTGCTTAGGCACCATGCCTGCCTGCTTTGTGCCCATAGATTCTTCCATAGCTTGGCCTCCAGTTCGCACTCATGTTGAGTTCTGCTTACAAAACATTTTCTGGGCACCTGGCATGCATATCATAGTATTAGATGCCAAGTTACACAGGTGAATGAGATCCTGAGCTTCTACTTGGCTTTCTGCCTTCATCGCTGGTTGATCATCAGGTTTTGATCCCCTTAATTGAAGACGTAACACAAACCTCACTAGCACTTGTGGGACACTACGTAGTTGATGTTAACTTCTCCTTGCCTTCCAGGGACTCAGCCCCCTTCATGGGCCCATGGATGGGGTCCTGCTACATTTCTGATGGGCCACCCACCACCTCAACATAGTAGGTCTGTGTCCTGCTGAGAGAAGCCCTGTTACCACAGGACACTGAGTCCTATGTGTCCTCTCCTAGGTGTCCTCTCTCTCTCTCTTTATCCGGTCTCTCTTGCATTAGACTATAAGCTACTTGAGGGCAGGAGCTATTTACTTAGTACCCGCCGCACACCCCCCATGCACAGGGGACGGTAGACACTTGTGGGTATTTATTGAGTGAAAGCTGGAAGTGAGTCCAGCCTGAAGAGGAAGAAGAGCTGAGATGAGTAAGTCCGGACCTGAGAAGTCTCGCCGTGATGATGTGGAAGCCATTCCAGGTCACATAGGGTGATTGGAGGCTGCGGGCCAGAACCCACAGTCCTTCAGATCCCCCACGGAATGAGTAGTGGCAGGTGGTGGTTAGGGATGGCATGGCGGGAGCGGGAGGACCCGAGCCTCAGCAACGGAGGGACTCTCACATGAGAGCATAGGCATTTGGGGGTGACAGTGGAGTCAGCATGCAGACCACAATCCCAAGAAACATGGGGGATGAGTGGAGAATGTGTAGATCCCTCTGATATGATGAAAGGGATTTGATGTTACCAGGGGGAATGCCAGTTTTTGGAGAAGGCGCTGAAGTGGTGGACACTCAGGGGCTGGCTGCGGCGTGTGTGCTCCGTCAGCCACGCTGCAGGGACGGCACAGGTTGTGCCTCAGGTAGATCAACCCCCGCAAGGTCGCCCACCTCCTCCCATCCCCGTCCCCCTCCACCCGGGCTCGGCAGGCCTCCTGCGTCTTCTCTGGCTTCGGCCATGAGCTTTGTCCTTGACAACCTCTCGTCTCTCTGATGCCACCTCCTGCCTGGACTCCTCTTCCCGAGAAAGCATCTCTGCACGAGCGGCTCCCGCAGCTCTCCACCCGAGCCGTCTCCAGCCACAACTTTTGCTTAATTTGCCCACTGCCATTTCACACTGACGTGTGGGGACTCATCAGCTGAGCTCCAGGCACACATGGCTCACATGTTTTTAAAGACTACGGAGGAGGGAAGACAAAATTAAACTAAGGCAAAATGAGCGAGCGGGAATTTCAGTCATGTCAGCCGTGAAGGAGCCTGCCAGGCCCCACCGCTCTGGGTTTGTTTGTTTTAGAAAATGACGGAGGCCATGAGGGTTGAACTTTTCCATTGTCGAGTCTGCCGAGAATGCAGCAGGGCCGACCCCTGGAGACGTCTCTTTCTTCAGTTTCTGAGACGGAAGGAATGAAAGTCTGAATCTTATTAAGCAGATCCACAGGACTTGGGTTGAAAGAAAGATGAAAACATGAATTTGCGTTTTAGCTGGAGAAGGAAAAACAACTTCAGAGTGAGTCAGATGTACTTTGTGACCCCCTTACAACTACGCAGCGTGTGCGTGTGCCCGTGTGTGTGTGTGTGTGTGTGTGTGTGGGGGGGGGGTTAGCTCTGGCTGGCAAACTGTGAGTCTTCAGATTGCCTGTGGCTTCCTCCAGTCAGCCTTCCTTTGTTGCTGAAGCTCCCTCAATCCGCTTTTCCTTCAACACAAACGAGGTTTGTCTATTTCTCAGTAGCATTTCCTTAGTCTCTGTGTCCAGTCCCGAGAGGGAAGGCCCTGGAACGGGTGGGGATCCTCTCACCCCAGCACAGGCCCTCAGCCCTCTGGTCTGCCCTCTGGTCTCCCCACGCAAGCTCTGCCCAGGCTCCTGTCCCCGCACGCGGCCGGGTTCCCGGAGTGTTGGGTGTCTCCATCTCAGAAGAAGATCTCACTTTACCTCTGTCTAATGAAAATGCCCTGAAAGTGTTTTTTCCTAAACAAAGACTCTATCTTCACTCACAGAAGAATCTGAACTTCCATTGCCAAAGACGCAGAAGAATTGCTGGCAGCTCTTAAATGTCAGGGCCACGCGTCTAGCTACCAAGATTCCCAAAGGCGTGCGCCTGCAGTCTCGGCGCGAGCTCCCGGAGTGCATCAACTGTTCTTCCTCTTCCCTCGCTCTGGTTTCTGCTGTTATTACCACCTTGCATCACTGAGGGACCTTCATTAAATATCACCTGATAGTCACACATCGTTACTAACTAAAGTCCATAATTTTCTTTAGTTTTTTGGGTTGTGCATTCTATGGGTTTTGACAAATGCATTGTCTTGGGACTTCCCTGGTGGCACAGGTGGTTGAGCGCAGAGCTGTGAAGCTGTCTGCAGCCTCTGCAGTGTGGGTTCGATCCCGGCCGGCCTGGGAGCTACCCACATGGCGCGGCAGACCTCTCCTGTCTCGCTCGCTGCTCCCCTCAGCAATGTATTTCAGTTGGTCTGCCTGTTCTCCACTCTGTCGCTGGTGAATCCTCTCACTTGTACCCCAGTTCTTGTATAAATAAATCTTTGAAAAAAATGCATTGTCATGCACCCACATTATGGTAGCATATAGAATAGATTTATTACTCTAGGATGGGACATGTCCCATTCTCCCCGGCCCCCAGCAACTACTCATCTTTTTACTGTTTCCATAGTTTTGCCTCTCTAGAATGTCATAACATGGGAATTAAATGAAGTAACCCACTTTGACTGGCTTCTTTTACTCAGCAAAAATGCATTTCAGCTCCTTCCATATCTTTGATGACTTGATAGTTCATTTCTTTTTCAGTGCAGAATAATGTTCCACTGCCTGGATGTACCAGTTTGGTGTTCCATTTATTTATTGAAGAAATTTCATTGCTTCCAGTTTTTTTTCTGTAAGCTGCTGTAAACATTTCTGTGTAGGTAATTGTGTGGATGAAAATACCTAGCAGCGTGATTATTGGGTTTTAGGGTAGGTCCCTGTAGGGTAAATAAAAAGTATCAGGCTTTTCTGCCCTCCCGCCATTAGGATTGATGATGGAACCCTGCGGTCCTGAATGCATGCCTGACGGCGGGCACCTGGAGTGGGGTGTGGGCATGCGTAAGTGGGTACACATGGGCTGAGAAACTAAGCTTGTAAGGGCGGTGTCATGGGAACGCCAGGAGAACCACGAGCAGAGCAAAAGAGAAGCAGAGACCACCGGAGAATGCCAGGGAGCCCAGAAAGAGTGAAGACTTGCTGGGGGCTGGGAGGTCTGCCAGCCTCCCAGCCCCCTGGCACCCTGCCTGCCGTGTACCTGTGTAAAGGCAGGACATGGGCACAGTGCAGGTTTTCTGATCCCATGCAGACCGGGTAAAGGAGGAGTCAGAGTCCGCAGTGGCTTTGCAGGTCTTTTATTGGGGTTCACCAGGCATATGGCAGGCAGGGGTGTTGGCGGGGGGGCTGGCAGGCTGGCAGGCCTCCCAGCCCCCAGCAAGTCTTCACTCTATCCGGGCGCTCTAGCGTTCGTTCTGCTGCTTCTCGGCTTCTCTTTCGGCTTCAGCTTCTGCTGCTGCTGCTGCTCCTGGAGTCCCCGTGATGCCGCCCTTAAAAAGCCCAGTCTTAGCCCAGGTGAATCACATCTACCTATGCCCACACCGTATTCCAGGTGCCCACCATCAGGCATGCATTCAGGACAAGGATCCATCATCTATCCTGATGGCGGAAGGGCAGAAAAGCCTGATATTTTCTTTACCCTACAACCTGGTAAATCCCAATAAGCGCCTGAAAAGCCACCGAGGGCTCCAGGACTCCTCCTTGACCCCGTCTGCTCGGATCATAGAGATCCTGCACTGTACCCCTCCTGCCCCTGCAGTCCCTGATTCACTTTTGAAAAATGGCTGAATTACCTTCCAAAGTAATGGCTGCATCATTTTACTTTCCTTCCAGCAGTGAATGAAAGTTCCTGTTTGTAAGGGCAGGAATGGGCACTGAGCAGGTTTTCTGTGATCCCAGCACACGGGGTAAGGGAGGAGTCAGAGTCCTAGACCCTCAGTGTCTTTTGCAGGCTTTTATTGGGGTTTACCAGGTACATGGCAGGCACAGGTGCTCGGGAGCTGGGAGGCTGGCAGGCCTCCCAGCCCCCAGCAAATCTTCACTCTGTCTGGTTCTCCGGTCTTCTCTGGTGGTTCTGCTTCTGCTTCTCTGCATCTGCTTCTCCCAGCTTCTGCTGGCGTCCCTGCGACACTGCCCCTAAAAGCCTAGTCTCAGCCCAGGTGAGTCCCATCTACATAGCCCCACACCCTCCTCCAGGTGCCCGCCATCAGGCATGCATTCGGGACCACAGGGTTCCCTCATCTATCCTAATGGCGGGAGGGCAGAAAAACCTGATACTTTTTCCTTCCCCTACACTATTGTTCCACATTCTTGGCAGCACTCAGTACTGTCAATATTTTAGATTTTAGTCATTCTAGGAAATGTGATGTCTTACCTGGGTGCTCCTCACATTTTAGTTTGTGATTCTCTAATGACTTGTTTGTTCTCCATCTGTACATATTTTTGGTGAGCTGAGAAAAGTTTTGCTCTTGATCTTGCTATTGTGTCTGAATGAATTAATCTCTTAGAATTGCTATAACCTGTTTGCAACTCTTGGGAAACCCCACCCAAAAATTAAGTGGCTGGCAGAGTAAAAGGCTGGAAATAACCCAAGTATGAAGCTAAGAATCCACCAGTCCCAGAACTGCTGCTCTCTCTTATGCAGTAGTATTAGATATTGTGTTTCACTCATTGTTTAATTCCCAGAGTTGAATTTTCTGTTATTCGCAAAAACCATTACCTTAAACTGATACCCCAAGTCATTCCCTCTTTCTGTCCCTCGTTTGCCTACTCATTTGTGAAGTGGTGATGTAAATAGTGTCCACCCCTCAGGAATTTTGTGAGGATTAAATGAAATAGAGAATGATCCAGATTATTACCAAATTCATATGTGTCAGCTACTATAACTATTATTATTGTTACTATCATCAATAGTCATAGTAGTATTATTTTCAGCCCTAGCACGTAGAAAATATTCAATAAATATCTACTTTGAATGAAGAAATGAAGTCACTGTAATGCAAGAGGGGACAGGAAATGGTTACAAGGACAAAGCAAATTGCTCTGAGAGATGAAGTGATTCATCCACGACCTGGGGGCCACATATGGCCTGGGTCGGTTGGCAGGACTAACATCTGGGAAGCCTGGTGTTTTATGCAGGGAGCTTTGAATTAAAGAATACCTACGGGGGTTTGCAGATAAACTTGGGTGTGAGAGAGGCAGGAGGAAGCAAGCTGAGCCTGCCTTCCAAGTCCCCTAGGCTGAAGCCTTACTCTGCGTGTGCACAAGGATTATGCTGAAGTAGTTGGGGGCTTTGTTAAGTTTCAGAGTTAAGGAAAATGACTTTCATTTTGCCTGAGGGAGAGCGGCTGACTGTTTCTCCCAAAGACCTTGTTTGAAATTAAGGTCTTGGAACACTGGATTCAATTAACTACCAGTTCAGGAACCGTGGGGACTAACTTGCTGTGTGCTTCATTTTCCCTTACAAATCACTTCCTTTTTTCTTTCCTTCATATTTCTCCCACCTACAGAGAATTCGTGGTTGGCTGTCGGGTCAAGACCATGTTCCTTTTTCCTGGGCTAGAAGTGGTAACTACTGGACAGGCTTAAAGTCAACTCGCTATTACCGTGACCTAGAATCAAACATCAATATCGTGTGTGTTTGTGTATGGACGTACATATACATATTTGTGATGTACGCATGTGGGCATCTTCTGAATAGCATTTGGAAGACACATAAATGCTCGATTAATATAATAGCTTTAAAAATAGACAATCTCAGGGGCCTCCTTGGTGGCGCAGAGGTTAAAGTCTCAGCACTGTCAAGCTATTGCCAGCCACTGCAGCATGAGTTCGATTCCTGGGCAGGGAGCTACGCACAGGGCACAGCAGACCTCTCCTGTCTCTCTGCTGCTCCCCTCAGCAGTGTATTTGTCTGCTTGTTCTGCTCCCCGCTCTGTCTCTGGTGAATCCTCTCATCCTCCTGCACCTCTGGCCTGTACCCCAGCTCTTGTATAAAAATAAATAAATCTTTGAAAGAAATATTTAAAAAAAATGCTAAGTTGATTCTTTTTGTCATAGAAAAATATTTAAGAATATCAGCATGTGGGAAGGCCAACTATTGGTTTGATCCAAGTAGAGGAATAAAATGTGTGTAACCCCAGAGGGTAGCTCTCCATTTGGAGACTAGCAGGTGGTTGGGGAAGAGCTGAAAGGGAGGCTGTAAGCTTAGGGTGGATGTAAGGAGCGGGAGGACAGGAGGGAAAGAGGTGCACCAGGAAAGTGATTGTATGTCTTATAGAGAAGTTTCCATTCACCTCTCCCCACCCACAAATTCTTACAGGTCCCGGGTAACCACTAGGGAGGTAGGTCTCCGCTCAAGAAACAGGGGACTAGTGTCATTGTACTGCTCCATTTTTTGGAAGGGGAATCTGAAGTCTAGAGATGGGACATAACCCACTTAAAGTCACTCTGTGAACTGACAAATTTTCTGTTGAGCAAAAATTTGCCTCCTTGCAGTTTTCCCTTGTTAGTTCCCTGTGGTAATTAACACAAAAGAGGCTTAGGGCTTGTTATAGTGAGCACACACCGGGGGAACTGGAAGACAGAGTTAGGCTGATGTGAGTTAAATTTCCAACTGTGGCACTTGTTACCCGTGGGACCTGCTGGGAGTCCCCCAGTATCTCTGGGATTCCTGAACAATGTGGATTTTTTTTTATATAGAGGCATGTTTTATTATTTATTTATTTATTTGTTTGTTTGTTTTGTTTTTGTTTATACAAGCACTGGGTACAGTCAGAAGCGCGGGAGGGTGAGAGGATTCACCAGAGCCAGAGCGGGGAGCAGAGCAGGCAGAAGGACCGAAGGACACTGCTGAGGGGAGCAGCGGGCGGCAGGAGAGGTCTGCGTGTCATGTGGGACCCTCCTCCGGTGGCCGGGGAGCAGCCAGGGATCGAACCGGCGCTGCAGAGGCTGCGGGCAGCTTCGCAACCTAGCGCTCAACCGCTGCGCCACCGGGGAGGCCCACAATGTGGATTTTTAGCTGAATAAAAGAGAGTATTAATGCCCATGGACAGTTTTTGTGACACGATCACCTACGTAATTATATGTGGCTCATGTCAGATGTATGCACATATGTAATCACAGTGCCTAGAATTCAATACATGAATTTCGGTCCACCTTCTAGTTTAAGTTCTGTCCTTTAGAGTCACATAGTCTCTTCTTACGATCTTATTTGAAGCATTTGAAGGTCATTTTCTCTGCTTACTCCCTTGAGTCCTCTCAGGTTGAATGGCAAGTGTTGATTATATAACTGGGTTACAATTCCCTCCCCATCTAACCCCCTTCTCACCCTTTACATGATCGCTGGTCGGATAGGATGACACTAATGACACTGACCCACGCTGAGCAAACTCAAAGGCCAGTTGCATCGTGCACGTGGACAAATAAAACCCAGATCCTCTGCGTATGTGCCCCTGCCCCACACAGACGCTCCAGGGGGAGGTCAGGCAGGTCTTGGAATGTTGCTGGATGAGCACAAAGCAAGATCAAGTGAACCAGATGCCCACAGGGTACATACAGCAACTGTCCCTCTGCTTCAGGATGAACCCCAGAGGCACTTCCTCTGGATCAGATCCTACAGGAAAATTTTCCATGGAAAAGGGAGCTTTTCCTCAAATATTTTGTGCAGATCTGTTATCATCTCAAATTTCCCAAGACGGGCAGAATGACTTAGAAACTCCAGATCTGAACATGTTCCCTTGTCTTTGAAATGGAAGCCTTTCTCGTGGCTTTTTTTTAAGAGTTATGCTTCATCACTTACCCTAAGAGAGCAAGTACCTCATCAGGCATCAGTAATGCTCATGGTATATATTTTAGCTGAATGAGTGTCCTCTGGGAAATGACCTGGAAAAAGCTAATATCACATGCCCCACCCCTGGTCCAGCCTTTGCCTCCACTACCCCTCATCACGGCACCCTTGCTCCCCCCAAGCAGGGCCACTGTGTCATCCAACTCCTCCTGCTTCCCTTCCTTGTGACAGTTGACGCTGGTTCCTTAACTTTTCTGCTCAGTGATGCTTGTTCAAATTCTTCCTTTCTATCAAGTGTCACCTTAGAATCCACCATGTCTAAAAAACATTCTTTCTCCAGCAAAAAGGGGATCATTTATTCTTTCCCCAAATGTCCCTGAAGCTTTTTTCCTCAACTTGTTTGAGGTACTTACATGTCTAACTCTCCCCAAAATCTAAGCCCTTTAAGGCCCGGGGCATCTTAACATTCAGGTATCTTACATCTCCGAGAAAACAGCTCGAGGTCAAAGGCATGGGAACCGGTGAGGCTTCTGGATGCCAGCAGAGCTCTACTGCTAATTAGCTGTGTCTAGGCCATTCCTGGCATATCGCAATCATTCAACCAATGTCAACGTTTACTGTTTATATTTTTCATAAACGTTTACTGTTTATATTTTTCATAGCGCTCAGGACCATGCGTGGTTTTCACTGTGTGTTCAGTAAATGTTTACTGAGTGAATAAACGAAAAAGCAAATGAAAAGTTTGTTGTTGAATGTTTATCGAATGATTGAATAATTTAATGGATTTGGAAGAAAATATGTCCAGCACACTGTTTTTTTATTGAACCAAAAGATGTTCTACAGATGTTAGATTCAGTCATTGGGGTCTCTCCTCATTTCACTGTCCCCTTCAGTAGCCCTCCCTTAGAACCTTCTAGCAACAAGATGACACAACTTCTTTGCTATTGCATTTATATTTGTTTTAGCAGGGACTGTGCTAAAGAGCTCCTTCACATTTCTGCAGGTTGAAGGGAGATTATTTTACTTCCCTGTGGATCAGGTGGTTTCCCTGGAAGGGCTGAGATGAGGACTTGAACTACTGTTACAGCCACGGATTGTCTGAGTAGGCAAGATCCAGGTGAAACTCAGGAAGGTTCCTCTCCTTGCCAAAGGAACAGGGGTGGAGGTGGGGGCTGCTAACCCTGCCTGTAGAATACAGGACGCTCCATTCCCTCCCCTGCTCTCCCCAAACAAGAGAAGTTATACAAGCCTGAGGGGCAGCAGGCGCACAGCTGAGGCAGCCCCAGGATGTACCTTTCATCTTAATTGTGCTTGTTCAGCTGTGGGGGTGCATGGGTATGTAGCTGATTTTTGAAATACTGCAAAAGCCCTTTTCAAAACAGTCACATCTTCCTTTTGAGATGAGACCCTGTACACGGGTGAGCAGGGAAAACAGGAGACTTTCTATCTTGTTTTCTGATATTCTTTGCTTTGTTCACGAATACTTGCAGTGACTTCTGCAGGTGGTTTTCCAAAGCTTCTCTCTCATCAGAGTTGATAAAGCACTTCCTCTATGTGGGGAGAAGGCTCTCCTGTTTGACCAGCTTCTTAATTTATGCTTCCTTGTGGAGACAGGCCATCTAAAGCCATATAGCTACCGTCTTTATCTGCCAGGGTCTGCCTTCATTCCAGAGGTATCTATTACTTCAATAAACAGGGATTCAGTAATTTTGATGTGACAGGCACTGAGTTTGCTTGCAGAGGAAAACCAAATAAAAACAGTAGTTACCATTTATGTATTTTTGTGTGCCTCTATGCGCCAGGCACTGGATAGAGACACTTTTGTGTAATATTAATGAGAAAAAGCAAGGTAGAAATGATCATTTCCATTTTATAGAAATGTGGAAACTAAAACTGTAAGACGTGAAATAATTTGTGTGAGATCACTGAGGAAGGAATGAGCTGTTGGGTTGAGACTTTTGATATTGGCTGCTGGAGAGGGGTGGTGTGCAGGAGGAAAGGCATACAGCAAAGAGGAGGTGATGTGACAAAAGGTAGGGGTCAGGGAGGACAGGTCAGATTTTGCAACGAGCTATGTATCATATGCTTTTGGATCATATGAGAAAGAAGTTTGGGTTGGGAGGTAGGCCGGGTAAGATAAAGCAAGGCTTTGAATATCAAGTTATGCCAATAAGGTTGATTCTTTTTTTTTTTTTTTATATATATATATATATTTTTTTTTTAATAGAGGCATGTTTTTATTTATTTATTTAGTTAGTTTTTGTTTGTTTGTTTATACAAGCACTGGGTACAGTCAGAAGCGCAGGAGGGTGAGAGAATTCACCAGAGCCAGAGCGGGGAGCAGAGCAGGCAGAAGGACCGAAGGACACTGCTGAGGGGAGCAGCGGGCGGCAGGAGAGGTCTGCGCGCCATGTGGGACCCTCCTCCAGTGGCCGGGGAGCAGCCGGGGATTGAACCGGCGCCGCAGAGGCCGCGGGCAGCTTCGCAACCCAGCGCTCAACCGCTGCGCCACCGGAGAGGCCCAATAAGGTTGATTCTTAAGCACTTAGATTGCTGCTCTCCCCCACTGTAATGTGGATTAATGAAAGGTAGAACTGAGATAACAAGTTAATAAACTACTAAGGACAATCCATCAATCATTTTCACTCTCCATATGAGAGCTGTAGGCTCATTATAAACATTTTGGAAAAAGATGAAGAAAAAAAAAAAAAAACAGAAAGAAAAAGCATTGTCTTCTGAATCACTTCCCAAAGCAACTGCTATCCACAGTATCTCCCTTTAGTCTTTTTTCATTTCCTTCTAAATTGTTCTGTTGTTTGGTTTCTATGATTATATATGATTAAAGTCTACATATTCTGTACATTTTTCATTGACTGTTGTAAGATAGTGGATGTTATAAGAGCTTTCATCCAGACAGCCTGGAGGCACGTGAGAAAACACTCAGCATCACTTGTTATAAAGGAAATGGGAGGGCCTCCCTGGTGGCGCAAGGGGTTAAGCACTGCACTATGAAGCAATCTGCAGCCTCTGCAGCATGAGTTCGATCCCCAGCTCATCAGGGAGCAGCCCACATGGCACAGCCAACCTCTCCTGTCTTGCCCGCTGCTCCCCTCAGCAGTGTATTTCAGTCAATCCGCCTGTTCTATTCCCCACTCTGTCCCTGGTGAATCCTCTCACCCTCCCACGCCTCTGGCCTGTACCCCAGTTCTTGTATGCATAAATAAATAAATATTAAAAAAAATAAAGAAAGGGGAGCTCAAACCACAGGGAGAGACCATCGTTGCAAGAATGACCCGCATCCAAAAGACTGGACACAGCATATGAGGATGGTGGTGTGGGAAGAAGGAACACTCATCTGTTGTTGATGAGAATGTGATTTGGTGCAGCTTCGATGGAAAACATATGGAGGTTCTCTAAAAATAGAAATGGAAATCCCATATGACCCAGCAACACCACTGTTAGGTATTTACCCAGAGAATATGAACACACCAGTAGGCAAAGACATCTGCATTCCATGTTCATGGCCACGACATCCACAGGAGTCCAGACACGGAAGCAGCCTTAATGCCCATCGACACATGGCTGGATTAAAATATGTGGCATATATATTGAATGGAATATTACTGAGCTATTTAGAAAGGAGGGTAGTGCCTTTTCGGTCAAAATGGGTGGCTCCAGAGGGGATTATACTAAGTGAAATAAGTCAGAAAGCGAAAGACAGTTACTAGATGGTCTCACTTATTTGTGGAATAAAAATAACCCAGGAAAACAAACTGGAATAACAAGAATCATTCTTAGACTCTGGAAGAAAATATTGGTTACCACAGGGGAGGGGTGGGGGGTGGCGGGGCACTGGAGAGCTGGTGGAGCGTGAGTGAGGCCTGTGCACAAGGCGGGGGGGGGGAGGTGGGGAAGGATGTCATATTCCCCAAGTTTCACAGTTATGTCAACTAGTGGCAAATCCATAAAAGTCGAAAGAAAATGTACAGCTTAATGATTCTAATCCACCAGCTGCATAGACTACATTTTCCATAAGGAAGACCTTGGTGCTGGTTCTCTAGGTGCTTCGTGCTTTGATGCTGATAAGCAACACTTGGATGAGTCTCATTGTGCTTTAAGATAGTACAAGAGACAAAAGTCTTCTTCAGCATGAATTTCCTGGAGTATTGTTATCCAATTCAAGGTCCCATGTACTTTTCAGCAACTCTCTCATCAGGTCATAACATCAAGCTCATTTTGGTACCTTTACTTGTTTATACGCCTGCTGCATACTCCTCTTTTGGAAAAAAAAATGTATGTTTATTGAGATAATGCTTCGCAACATGGCATATGATTTAGGGGTACAGGGTCACACTTCTACACATGTATGTCATCACACCATACCCACCGCTGAAGACCCACTCATGCCCACTGCTGGTCCCTCTGGCTTTTCACCTTGCTCTCTCCCAGTGCCGAAAGCATGTGGATGGTTTCAGTTTTCTTTATTTTACTTTAATTGTATCATTTTTCTAAATTAAGGCAGCACTGCTTTACAACATTGTATATGATGAGGGCTTGGTTTTTCACTCTTCCACGAGATAGCTTGTCCCCTGCACAGAAAGGCAAATAAACACAGCTGAGATGAAGCTCCCGCGCTGTGATGGAGATTGAAAGCTGCCTTGGTGTATCTGACTGTGCAACATAAATTCGCTCAAAGAAGCAGAGGGATGCCTGTGCATTCTGCTTTATGACTTCTCATGCTATTGGCGGAGAGGTTTCTGGAAGAATGCACAGCTTCTGCAGGATGGCCTGCAGCCATCCCCTGCCCCAGGAACCAGGGAAATAGGCGGTTGTTTAAGGATTCTGCAGCTGACTTCATGCTCCATCCAGAGGCTTAGGGATGCGTGACCTCTAATGCTTGGTGGATGACTAAGCCACCAGCATCACAGAGCTCACAGATGACTAATAATTATTCTCATTCTACAGTGTGTGGTTTGTCAAACAAAGTAAGCAAGGCCCTGCCCTTTTGTTCTGTGAGTCACTCCTGCAAAATACTCAGTATGGAGGCTGAGAGGGTGAGGACAAGGCTTGGTGCACCCTGCTCTCCTCTTCCTGCTCTCTCTCCCTCTTCTTTATCCACTTACCTCTCCCACAGTGTCCCAAGGCCATTGGAGCTGAGGCTGCAACTCCAGTTTCTTTTCTTTTTTGTTGAGGTAATGTCAGGACAACACTGTATGACTTAGAGCTGCGGCCATTTGAAAAGCTGGAGGAGGAGTGATGTACTGGGCGGTGGGTGAGGATCAGACTTGAGATTTTAATGTGGTAGCTGCCTTTCCAGGCTTCCTGACACCCACATGTATGACCTTGGCAGATAATTTGGCTTCTCTGAGAGCCAGTGGTTCTGTAACAGGGTGGTTCCCAGGAAAGGGGGAGTTTGAATTAGTTTCCACTTGTCATCCTAAAACCCAATACTTTGGAAATAGGAAAAAAAAGTTTTATTGATTACAAGAGTTACATGACCTTGTTTATCACTTTAGGGTTTTCAATGTTCAAGCCTTTTTATTGGAAGCCAATTCTGGGGTATCCCATACCAGCTGAAAGAGCAAAAGCAACAGTTAACTTTTAAGCAAAAGGAGTCATCTCTCGTTAGCCACCAAGCAGGCAATCCTTGGGTTTCCTGGAACAGAACCTGAAAAAGCAAAATCAAAATATCAGCAATTAGCTTTTAATTAAAAGGAGTCATCTCCTTACTTCTGTGAGCCACTCTGGGACAGAAGCTGAAAGACAAATTCAACATCAAAGCACAGATGACACCTCCCCCACACTAGGGAGGGACAGCAACAACACAGGTAAGGAAACCTGGTACAGTTACCTGAGGCACAGTAGAGAATGCTTTCCACAACAGACCTTCCTCAGCAATTACATCAGCAATTAAATCCAGAATTCCAATGGCAAACATGCCCAAAACAAATTGTGTAGACAAAATTCACAGCAGCAAATCCTTTCAGACTCAGACAAAATCTTGTTAATTTTTTGATCCAGACTTGGCAAAACTTCAAGTTATCTCCAAGAATTACCAGTTACTGCTTAAGGCTACTCTTTCCTTAACAGCCAGGCATATATTTGCTAATTTAAACACCACTGCTCCTCAGTTAGCTTGCAAAACCCCTCAGGCAGAGGTCAGGAAGTAGTCAAAGTCAAAGCAACATATCGGAAGAATCATTATTGCCTTTAGAAATGCTAATGAGACAGCAGAGATCACAAAAAGAAAGAACAAAAAAAGATCCAAAGTCCTAGCAACAAGCACCTCTGAGTTTTACAAGAGCCTGCCAAGTGGCCTCAGACACCATCTTTGCCCTGGCCACATGGTCCAAGGTACTACCTAATCTTTTGAGAAATTGTTTCACAGAACAATTTCCACAAAATCAAATCTCTTAGCAAGTCACTACAAACAAATTACCCCCCCACACACACACTGAATCTTCACAAAGCCCAAGCCAGTTTTTCAACAGCAAATCTACATATGAAACAAACACACTAGAGAAACCAAAAATCAGTTGCACTTGTGGTAGCCAGTGCCATAGGGAAGCCCAGAGTCCCCATGGGACTGACTAACCATGGATGGCTCTGTCCTAAATCACGGTGGGCGCCAAATCTGTTACAGGGCAGGGAGAGAAGCACCCCAGACCCCCCAAACCTGCCTGCTCTAAATAGGTTCTGCCATCCGCTGCATCAACACAAAACATATGAGACTTTGATAAAAAGCAACTTTAATACAATTAGGAAACAATACAGAAAAGGCAAAGGGTATAATTTCAAAATCAAGCGCCCAAAGTGACCTGTCCCCTCGTGGGTAAAAGTCAACCCAAGCGGGATTGGCCCAGAGCAAGGCCCCAAAACCTGCCCCAAGTCTAAAGCATCTTCCAGTGGGGACCCACAGAAAAGGATCAGAAACAACCAGACCGGTCTGGAAGGAAAAGGGCAAAATGAAAATCAAGACAAAAACCGCCATTTTCACCTCCCCACGGGTCTCACCCACATCTGTGTCACCCCGTCCACGACCACAAGGCCAGCGCAGTTTCTTCACGTGTCTCTCAGCTCCATGTGCCTCCTCCAGGGCTCCTCCTGGCTCCATCCTGCTTCCTTCCTTCCTCAGTCTCCTCTGTAGCCTCTTCTCTCCCTGTTCAGCTCCATCCTCCTTTGGGTGGGGCAGGAAACCTGGAACCTCCCCCTTTTCTGGGGACCCCCCCTGTGACAGTTCTCATCCCAAGGAGAGATGATAAAATAACTTACAGAGTTGTTACATGAACAAATGGCTAGACAGTATTTGGTGCAATGCCTAGATACACAGTAAGAGAACTACAGGAAGTAGTAATTGTTATTAAGATTGGTTACAAGGGGTCTCCCTGGTGGTGCAGGGGTTAAATCTCAGTGCTTATGAAGCTATCCGCAGCCACTGGGGCATCAGTTCGATCCCTGGCCAGGGAGCTGACCCACATGGCACAGCAGACCTCTCCTGTTTCACTCATTGCTCCCCTCAGCAGAATATTTCAGTAGATCCACCTGTTCTGCTCCCCACTCTGTCTCTGGTGAATCCTCTCACCTATCACCCCCGCACCTCTGGCCTGCACGCCAGCTCTTGTATGCATCTCTGAGAATGGAATAGTGGCGTGGTTTGGGAACTTAAAAATACCTCAATATATCATTAATTCATCTTAATAACCAGTGGTGATGAGTCCACCTTGAAGTTGTGTGTGGGGACAGGTCGTGCCTTGGTTGACCAAAGATTCCCGTGGTGCGTCCACCCTCCTGAAATAGCCCCATGAGAGCTGCGGGGCAGAAGGGTCTGGGTTCTTAAGCTCCAGAGGAATGAGTCCAAACACCAGCCTTAATACCGGCGCTGGATCTTTTTTTGACTTTGAGAAATTTGGAGCAAATTTTAAGGCAAGTGTTTTGTTTTTCAGTGAAAAGGCAGAATGGGATGAAATTTGGGGTTTTCAGAGATGGCAGCAGTCTGGGTACTGATGGGTTCTCCCGGGTGGGTGTGTCCAGACACAAAACTAGGGAGGCTGGACAGTGAACCGCACAGTTTGGGGGTGATGTAGACAGAGTGAAGACTAGGGGGCCCGCCTGCAGCTGTTCTGGACCAGGAAGTGTGATGAACCACTCCCAAGACAGCCCAGAAGAGGGGGGTCCCCTGTGATAACTACCATTGGGCTTCCTGCCACTCTGTCTCCCAGGGGCTCACAGGCCGACTTAACACGGAATTAGACATTAAACAGGGTGGCTTTTCTTGTATGCCAGTGAGGAACGAATTCCCAGTGGACATGCAGATGTGCCCAGCCTTATGCAAGGTCAGGATTCATCAACAGGGTCAGGGAGTGAGGGCTGGCAGTTTCTAACTCTCTGACAGGAAGATGGGGCTTGGGGCATAGACTCAGGGGCTAGCATGGGGCCCGGAGTTGGACAGAGCAGGCGCCATCACTTGCCATCTGGGGCCCCTGGCTTCTGACCCTGTTTTGTCACCTGTGAGAGCTAGATAATAAGGGAACCCTGAGTGGAGGGCAGCAGGTCCTAGGAGGTAAGTGACAGAAACGTGTCTAGCTGCATCATCGGTCAGTCATTGGTAGCTGGTGCTGGTGTTTATCATGATCACCACGTAGATGCCGAAGGAAGCTTCCTGCTCCTGCCACCATCATTCCTAAAGATCCGTGCAGAAAGGCAAACACAAAGAAGACATCCACTCTAATCACATTGTGCTTATTAACATTCACGGCAGAGGGTTCTGGGATGCTTTATGGCCAATTATATGTGGATTTAGAAAAAATCCTTTGAAAATAGCCATGCCTTGTCATTAGACAGTCCTGAACCTTAATAACACTGCATGGCTGGAGGAAGCAAGGACAAGGAGTCAGGACATTTGGGGAAAATTTTTAGGTAAGATGGTAGTGCTAGAATGGGAAGGGGAATACTGTTTTTGGGAAAATGGGAATAGAAAATCCCCATTTTGAAGACCCTTTAGCGATCTAAATTAGTCTTTTTCTTTCAGCAAAATAAATTAGTTGTCATCTAATTTGTTTAGTTCACTTTTTTCTCATTTGGATGTCAGACGACCTGGCTTAGGGGTAAGTAGAAAGATCTCTAAGCATTTGGATCAAGTTTTCCTTTATTGTCTTGCTGCCTGGCTGAGGACTTTTGTAATGTCATTGAAAAATATCTCCTATCACCTTTCATTTTGGGGGAACTACCATGCTTGGGTTTTTTCCTCTCTGGTTTGCCAAATTCAATTTTTCGTTTGTGTCTGGGTGAGTGTGTGGGAATGTGTGTGTCTCTGCTTATGTGTCTGTGTGTGTGTGTGTGTGCGTGCAGGAGTCTGTGTTTATTGAAACTACCCATCTGCTGGCTTGTAAGCACCAAAGGATTAGATTCATCCCCTGGTCACTGCCCCAGCGAATGGAATTCAATGAATGGGGTTATGGAATTGTCTTCGATTTCTCTTACCCACTGAGGCACGACTCCATAAATTCCTATTCTTTTTGGATATAACAAGTGCTTCTAGTTTAAAGGACTGAGCTCATCTGCTTCCCCTCCAGACCTTTCCATGCTGAGCAGGAGGAACCTGGCTTGCTTTCCACACTCCCTCACCTCTGGGGGAAGCTGCCTTTGGCTCCTCCTGGAGTGGATGGTGCTGTGTTTGGGGAGGGCAGGCCAAGGGGGGCGCATTTCTGTTTGAGCCGACTGTGACTGCTCGCAGGCCACGCTTCACTCTCTTGGCTGTTCCTGTATCTCTGCTTCTCCCCGATGATGGGCTCCCAGGATCCTCTCTACGTGCAGACCCTCTTTGAGGCGCTCTCCCAGTGGGTGTCTTGTCAATTTTCTCACGTTCCTCTCCAGAGGCTTCCCAATGGGAGATCCCCCTGCTTGCTCTCGGATGCCCCCTTGGGGACTGACCCATGGTCTCCTGTTCCCTGGCAGCCCCTTCCCCCGTGAGGAAGGCCAGAAAGATGGGTCGAGACTCTTTCTCTAGTGTTCACTCGACCTCCAGAAAGCTGCTGCATCTTTGCTGTGACACCTGAGGGAACAGGCTGCCCCTTGGCTGCCGCCGCCCGGTGCTGTCATCTCTACTGGTGAGGAACGCGGCGAGTTGACAAGGCTGTCTCATCAGATGGCGGCTAGGTCTGCGGCCTCAGTATTCTGCTCTGGCCAGGGTCCTGGATATTTTCTTGGAAAGACATTTCCGTATTTCACAGGCCCCATTGTTGAGCCCCCATAGCTGAGACCCATTGCTTAGACCGCACCGTGAGGTTCTTGGGTGTGTTGTCGCCCAGCTTGTCCTGGACAGTCCTAGGGGAGCGCAGGGGGACCTCTTTTATAGGGGTCAGGGCAGCCTCCCAGGTGCCGGGTGATGGCTGAGGGTAGTCCTGCCAGTTTAGCCACGGGCAAGACTTGGATGAGGTGTTTGATTCTAGAGCGAGTGGCTCTTAAGCCTCCGTTCGCATCTTTCAGAAATCTTTCTTATCGAGTCCATATTGGCTTACCTTGTTGCTTGCATTACAGGGAGTAGGATCCCCCTTCCGGGGTGGTTGCCACAGTGCACCTGCCGCCACAGCACCCTTGTGTTTGTGCACCAGAGTCCACCGATACAGACCTGTGTTTCCTCCCCTTTGCTCCTGCTCCTCCCTCTCCATCCCTCCCTTCTTATTTGCTGGTCTAGTGCAATAGGAAAGGTTGCATGTTTATCAAAATACATGTACATCGCGTGCGCTCACACCCCTGCGGCTGAGAGAGCGAGTTCTCCACTGAGATGTCAGCGGCGGCTCTCATCGGGGAGTGCGAAGATTAGAGCTGCTTTTTGTTTTCTTCTCTCCGCGTTACTGCATGCTCCACATTTTCTCCAGCGAAAGTGTCTCACTCTTGAAAGAAGGAGATGAAGTACAATAAACATGATTTCAAAAATATTTCCGAGCTGCCGTGCCATTCAACAGATGGGCCAGATGCGCGGGGCAGGGGCCTGGGCTTTCTGACCTCCCGGGGCTCGGGAAGCTCGTGATTTTATGAAACATCAGCTGCTCTGAATTCCTGCAGCACCTGCCACAACAAAGGAGGCCCTTTGCCCAGCATACTAATGCAGCCGAACGTGCCTCAGAACAAAGCGCCAAGATGAAGAGGCCCTGCAGCCTGCCTTGGCCAGCGTCCATCCGCCTACCTGAGCTCCTGGGGGCAGGTGTCCACCTGCAGGGGAGAGAGCCCGTGATCACCCTCTGCCTTGTCCAGTGGGCTCATCCTGCCTTTCTTGGTTCTCTGCCTCCCAGTTGGTTACCCCTCAGGTCCGACCTCGTTCTAAGATTCATTTAGCAGCCACACCAGTGTGGTGCCTCTGCCTTCTCCCAGCCCTGCCCAGACATCACAGCTGTGCCCCAGAGATGTGTTGGCTTCCCAGGGGACAAAGGCTGCCCCTCAACCCTCTCAGCTTCTCTTGTCCACTTTCTCACACTCCCTGCTGGCTTTTGATGAGTCTTCAACCTTAGCCACTTGGCCTTGCTGAGAGAAGGTAAAGCAATATGTTTCTTTATATTAAATATCTTTTCAGAGATTAGGTGGCTGCTGTCCATCCAAACTCCCCAAGTGGGGACTCTTTAAGGGGAGAGTTTGTGCCTCCTCCTAGCCCCTCAACATTGCATCAGGCAACACCACACTGATAAAGAAACGGGAATCGTGGAGCAGGTTACATAATGCAGGATGCTGCTGAAGAGCAAGGTCCTGGCCTTTTTATGGACAGAAGAATTACACAGCATCAGTTGTGAGAGGAAGGAGGACAAAGAGAAAAGGGTGGGGTAAGACTAGAAAATGTGCTCTGTCATCTGTAGTATGGGGTTGTGAGTCTGCCCTCCAGGCACTTCTGATCTGCTTGATGACTTGGATTGCCATTGAGATCAAGCCCTAGATCCCAGCCATGGTTTCAATCTTATCAACAAGGCTTTCCACTGATCAACTCCTGGAGTCCCTTGTCATACATAGGTCCTTGGCACCCCCACCCCGGGCGTTCTAGGTCATACCTCGTGAGCCTAGCCTTCCCTGGGTGATCAAGCTTTAAGCTCTTGGTTGATTTGAAAGGCAGCTTGTAAGGTTTGGCTCTGACCATTCGACCGGGCAGTTCTCACCTTGTATAGGAATGCAGAACTGTAGGTAGCAAGATGGTGGCCAAACAGGATGCTTAGGATTAGCAGACCCACACCTCAGTCATTCTGTCCCAAGGTCAGAGGGTGGCCAACGTGATTGGTCCCAGCTTTACACTCACTGGTACTGGTGTGCAAGAGGAACAGGTGACTGTGCCTTAAAAGACAGGCTTCCAATGTCCACTCTTGCTTGTGCTTGGCTCGCTGTCCCCTTCTCCTCAACCACACTGAGTTCATTCTTCCTCCCTGGTCTGGGTGGTGCCCTCCAAATTCTCTCTTTCTCCCTGACCAGTGGCATGAGGAGGCCTGCCCTTCCCAGCTATGCAGCTGACTGAATGATGCACCAAATGTCTGTTGACCTGTTATGCATTTTTTCACCATCCCCAGCATCCCAACACGCTTCTCTGAGGGCTTCCACCCTAAGCCCAGCTTTCACTAGGATCCTGCATGAGCTGTCACAAACCTGAAACCTGTAGATGCCATCTGGCCATTTGTTTTCTGTATTTATCAAATAGAGGGGAGAAGGGACTGAACACGCTCTTTAGAGGGTGGGGGTTGGGCAGTCTACTTATGGGGACCTCTCTGCTTTTCCACAGGTCAAGTGTGGAATGAGCTGCCACGTATTTCCCTGACCACACTCTCCCAGTGGCCCACATTAAGCCCATATGGAAAACAGTATGGAGATGTCTCAAAATACTAAAAATAGATTTACCATTGACCCAGCTATTCCACTCCTAAGTATCTACCTGAAGAATGCAGTTGAGTAGTTTGGAGGGGTCTAGACACTCCTGTGTTCACTGCAGCACTACTTATAGTGCTCAAGGTATGGAAACAAGTGGCCAAAGACAGGAGTGGCCAAAGAAGATGGCGTATATGTCCACAATGGAATACTACTCAGCTGTAAAAAAGATGAAACTTTGCCATTGCCAGAACATGGATGGAACTGAGGGGAATGATGCTAAATGAATGAAGTAAGTCAGAAGAAGAAAGACAAATACTAGATTATTTCACTCATATGTAGAATGTAAAGAAACAAAACAAAGGAAAAGACAAGACTAAGCTAAAACAAACCCTAGAAATCTGATTATAGAAATGAGGCAGCGGAGTGGGGTGCAAATGGGGAAGGAAGCTGGACTGTGGTGGAGGACTAGGGATGCCTCGGAGGAGAGTGTGGTGAGGCAGCTATACCTGAAGAGCTGTGAGCCTGTACCTCTAAATCAGATTCAGTGTTGTCAACTGAGGTTACCACAATACAAATATAATTTCATAGGAAAAAATGCTACTGTAGGAACTCAATGTTTTTGTGATAACATGAATGGGATCCTCTGGTCCAGAAATCATCCCTTTCCGGACTGCCAAGAAGAAATTACATGGAAACCCACCAGTCCAAGCAAGTTTCACCCTGCATGATGGGGATCGGGCCGGCCCACAGGGATGGGAATCAGGGTTCATGTGCTCATTGCCTACTGGAGCCTGGGGTTCTGGTGGGAACTGGTGAAAATTGTACAGGACAGAAAGTGGAACTACCTGCCTTTCATATCCCTCAACCCCTTCCCACAGGGGGAGATAATCCAAGATGTGTGAATTTGGATCCTTCCTTTTCAGGGTCTGAAGAGAAGGTCAGGGCAGAAGATCACGGTCATTCTGTGTCCAGAGAGGGGGTTCTTTACCAGGCGAGTGTCATGGTTTAGGACACCCTCCAGCTTCCAGGGAGGGGGAACCTCATATTACTGCTGTCCTGGATTCGCTCTTTTGTTCAGCAGATAAGGATGGGGCGCTAGCCTGTGTCAACCCCACCCTCATCGCTGTTGAAGAGACCAAGAGGCCTGGTGCGGGTTTCAACCAGGAACACCTTGGCAGGAACAAGAACGTGATGAGAGCAGGGATTCTGGATGATTTATTCCCCAGGGTCTCCCATCGGCTGGAGGAGTAGTTGGCAGTTAGTAGATGTTCAACAAACCCTTTTTTCTCTTATGTAGGAATATGAAGGTATGAGAGAGAGAGGGAGTGTGTGTGTGTGTGTGTGTGTGCACGCGTGCATCAGAAACTAATTAAATATTTCACAAAAGTACACAAGCCCCTTTCCCTTGCTCTTCGGAAACTGGCAGAATGACAATTCCTATTCTTCCCTCCAGGCTTTTATTCCTCCCTCTTCTTACAGTGTCAGCAGCAGGAACCGCAGCGTGCTATAAACTTACCTCCATAATAGAATGTAGATGCATAAATCAAAACAGCTTCTAAGGCTTGTCTGTGGTAATAAATGCCGGGAGGCCGCACGCCTGGCAGTGGGAGAGGATTACACAGAGGCTGCTGGAGCAGAGTGGCCGGTGAATAAATGCAGCCTTGAATTATTTATTTACTTCAGGCGTTATTTTCTCTCCTCTCCCCTGTAAGGCCTGCGGATGATCTTCCCTGAGCACCGAGAGTGCCTGACTTTGGCCATAAAAGAAAAACAGTGGCCGTTAGTCTGAGACCATGTTGAAGGGCGAGGGTTGCATTACGTACGTTCGCAGGAGCCAGTGAGGCTGTGTGTGCATGGAAGTGGGGCTGAGAACGCAGGCCCGGGTGCCTCTAGCCCACCAACAGGGCCTTTGGGGGCTGGTGGTCTCCGGGACCACCTGGGCCACCACGTGGCTGGAGGGAGTGCCTCAGGGCCCACCTCTTTGACCCCCTCCCCACACACCCTTCATCCTCTTCTGGGGGAAGGTTGCTACCTATGATTCTGTTGTGGAAAAAACTAGTTTTACTCTAAGTCTTTGGAGTCCCTGGCCTTGCTGATGCTGCAACTCTTCAGGGGCCTCCACTCCTGCCCCCAAATTGGAGCTTTGAAAATTAAGTCATATCAGGGCCTCAATCTTCGTGAGTAAATTGGAATTTCTGGAGATGGGACTGGACAGCGAGACTTTTGATGCTGTCCAGGCGACTCACAGGTTGGCAGCCAGGGCTGGACACGGCCCCAGCAGCGCTGCGACTCTCCCAACAGGACAGGACTTGGCACCCGTCACAACCCAGACAGCCGGCGAGGCTGGGCATGGTCACCAGGGAGATGGCCTGGTCTTCGCCTTCATCAAGTTCTCCATTGGTGGGAGCACAAAATGATGTGAGTATCAGCAGCAACGATAATAAAAGCAATGCAATTTCTTGCTGGGATAACATTGTTTCAGCCCTTTTGAGAACTCAGTCACTGTACTAAATGCTTTATGTAAAGGACCTTATTGTTTTCTCATCCCAGTCTCATATAGGATCAATTACCATCTTGTTTTACAAACAAAGAAATGAGGTTCTGAGAGGGTAAGTTGCCCCAAGCGACACAGCTCCCGTGGGTGGGTTCTGGGGGGCAGGGTGGCTGCCCAGCCCTGGGGACAGGATGATGTTGCTGGGATTCACAGATGGGTGAGTGAGCCTCAGGGCTGCGCATCAGACAGCTGAACACGATCAGAGCAGATGCCATGGAGGGAGAATTAATCTTTCCCAAAGCCTTGTGCTGGCATGAGGGGGGACCTTGTGAACACAAAGCACTCTCTCTCCAGCTCTCTCTTCCTGGTTTATCTTATTTTTCGATGGTTTTGCTGTGGAATCTTTTCCAGTTTCCTGGGTCGAGAAATAAGCAAGTTTCTAGTCTAAAGGGGTTTCAAATAATCCCATCTCTTCTGCTGGAATCCTTCTCCCTCCTGAGCCACTTTGGGCTTCTTCTTGAGTAACCTGAGACCATAAATGCTTCCTTAGCGACTTCTGGGTCTTCATAGCCGTCCCTCTGGATGGACACCCTCTGCCCCCCCAAACACACTTTGAAAGGAGAGAAGAGTCCAGAGCTCCCAGAATTATCCTTGTGGGGGTGCTAGGAACCAAATGGAGGCCCCAGCTTCCCCCACTCTAGGAGTGGGCCTCAAGGGACCCCGCTTTCCTGGCTGGTGGGGAGTGAATGGTGCAGACACCAATGGGTCTGCATCAGGCCGAGGGATGATAGGCCACATGTGCTCTTGAGCCCACACGCAGGTGCCAGGTGCATGAAGGCGTGCATGCGGCCTTGCCCTTCATTTGACTCAACTTGCTCTTGTAGCCCCAGATGTGTCTTGTCAACACCCTAATTCCACGAAAACACTTGACTGTAATGTATGCACTGATTTGGAAAGAGTGGACCCAAATCCAGGGCTTAGCACCAGTGAGGCCTTGCTTCTCTTGTAAGCATACAACACACACACATACACACAATCACACACACACAAACACAGGTGGAAAGGACTAAGACTTGGCACTTTTATAAGTGAGCAAACAGGCACCATTACAACCAATGATTTAGGACCACGCGTTGCCATATTGGATATGAGAACCCAGTTCTCTGAGCAGTGACCTTAACGTGACGTAGACACATGCTGATGCTTAATGAGACGCAGGTGAAATCTATATAGTGCTATTATGAAATGTTACCTCTCCCCAAAAATGCCATTATAATCAACATCCACATGTATATTCTTTTTTTTTTTTTTTTTTTAATAGAGGCATGTTTTTATTTATTTATTTATTATATTTGTTTGTTTTGTTTATACATGCACTGGGTACAGTCAGAAGCGTGGGAGGGTGAGAGAATTCACCAGAGCCAGAGCGGGGAGCAGAGCAGGCAGAAGGACTGAAGTACACTGCTGAGGGGAGCAGCGGGTGGCAGGAGAGGTCTGCGCACCATGTGGGATCCTCCTCCAATGGCCGGGGAGCAGCCGGGGATCGAACCGGCGCCGCAGAGGCCGCGTGCAGCTTCCCAACCCAGCGCTCAACCGCTGCGCCACCGGGGAGGCCCCCACATGTATATTCTAAAAAAGAGAGGATCCAATCATTTTTCTGATTCTCCACAGAGGGTGTCTGTTGCTGGCCAGTTCTCTTATAGGGCTCATATTCCCTTGAAAATCTAAATTATGTCATAAAAGAAGTCTGTTTTGGAGACTTTCCTGCTGCAGGGCTGGCCAGACTTTATCTGCTGAGGGGCTTTGGGACCCGATAGCTGAGAGGGAGCTGCTGTCTTTGCCATTGAAACAGAGAAAATCCAGTTTCTGGGATCCAGGTGGGGTAGGCAGCTGTCCCCCTCCGCAGATACCATCCCCAGCATGATGAGTGCCAGGAAAGCCAACCACATGGAATGTTGGGGTGTGAGCCCAACAGCAGCCCTGTTGGGAAGACAACACATCAAGTGGTCTGGGGTCAGCACCCGCAGAAGCCTAAGGTTATGGCCGACAGAAGAGATGACCAGGAGTCAGGGGGATTAGCCGAGAACGAGGTGGGTCTGAGCAGGGCTCTGTGCTCCCTCCTGGACCCCTGGTGCTAGTGTCTAAGCTGTTCTCTTCTTATGAGAACACCTGTGATTGGGTTAAGGCCCACATTCCTCTACGATGGCCTCCTCGTAACTGGATAACTTCTACCAAAACTATTTCCGAGTGAGATCACATTCTTAGTTAAGAATGGAACAGAAGTCTCTGGGGGTGCACGGGTCACCATCCCACCCACCAGTGCGCTTTATGCTTGAGAGCAGATGCAGCCCCTCATTTGGCAGGCCCTGGACGGCTGCTGACATGTACTCATTCAACGTTAATGCAAAACGTACTCTCCAAGTCCCGATATTTCCTGCACATATGCTGGGACAGGTGCAGGAAAGGTGGCCAGTGGTTTTCCTGACAAAGCTTGCTTTACGTGGTGGCTGGTTTTCTGTTTGTCCAAGGCAGGCATTCTCTGTCCCTCTCCAAGGCTCCACACTGGATGTGTAACCAGGTGCTGCAGCCAAAGGCTGTTCCAGGGGCCACCCCCTCGAGGCTGACCAGGGTGAGGATGAATTGCCCCAGGAGAAATACAAAGGACAGGTGGGGGCGGAGACTCTGATAAGAAATACAAGAGGTGGCAGAAGCAGCTCCTGGGATTCAGGGTCTTTGGGGATGATTCAGAGTTTATGGGATTTCAGTGTTTCTGGATCTTCAACAATTGTGCAGTTGGCCATTTCTGGCCCCACCATCTTGATTTTCCAGAAAATTGTTGCGGACCTCTGAAGGACCAACAGCCAACCTTAGGAAGACAAGGTCAGAGGCTTTGCAGCTAGCCAAGGGACTGAAACTACTCCCGGTTTTGCTGCAGTTACAGCCTGAGGGGCAGGGGAAGACCTGGAGCAGTGCCTAGCTGAGCTATGTGAGTGAGGCTGCTTGCTGGGTTGTTCGGCAACTGCGGCTGCTGTTTACAGTGTCTGTCTGGTTCTGTGCTGTCACATCTGGCACTTCTGAGGTGAGTGTCTCCTGTTGCATCTTCTCCTGTTGTTCTGAGTTGAATCCTGGCCTATTGTCTGGCTGCCACATGCTCCAGGCCCTCAGTGGTGGGAGACGCCAATTTAGATGCCTTTCGTTTAACCCTGGAATATGCTTCGGGTGAGAATAAACGGCCACTTGTGGCCTCAATGACTCTTTGCTGACCCTTGTTTATTAAGTAAATCCCATTATTGTTGCTCCTTAAACCTGAGTGGTCTTGCAATTGTGCGCAGGTGAAGGACTCAGGCAGCGACCGGTCAACTATTTGGGCACTGTCCCTGGCCAGTTTTACTGCCCCTTGTTGTCCTGAATCAGGTGAACTGTCACCTTGGGCACCTCTCTCTGGCAGAGTTTGGTGCCACGAGGAAGCACCTTCCTCTTTCCTGTCCCTGGAGGCCAGGTAGGACCTCAGCTCAGAACCTGGGGACTGACCAGTCAGATGATGCTGCTTCCTTGGTTTCTGCTGAGGCTTAGCAGGCTCTAGGGTCAAAGCCACCTGTCTAGTCATTGGAGAGAGCCATTATTTCTGTGTGCTCACTGCCGGGGAGTTGGCTGGGTTGCCACTTTGGCCCTGGTTTACTTTACTAAGACAGAGTGTTGCTTCAAATCCTTTCTGTTAGGGTTCTTGGCTCACTAAGATGAAGGCTGCATTGCCCCTGACCATTTCATCAGCTGTGTCAATTCCAGGCAGGGTGTTTTGGTCACAGTGTTATAACCTCTAGAGGGAGCTCGAACTCTTTCGTCTCTCCCATAACGGTGGGCCAAGGAAGAAGCTCTGATGGGTTAAGGACTGAATCCCAAAGACAAAAAAAGCCACGGTGTTTGGTGGAAGGGGATGGGAATATTGAGTAGGAAGGACAAGAGGCTTAGTTTTATTTTTTGAGTGGAAGAGGCAAGGGGATTCCTGTTTGTGAGTCCAGAGGAGACAAGACAGGAATTGGGGTCTTTCCTGATTGGCAGGTGGTTTTGTCCCTGAGAGGATGAGCAGGACGGTGTCTGGGGAAAGGGGCGTGCAGAGGACAGCTGAGGCCCGTTGTCTTCTGGGTGAGCGGTAATGCTGGGGAGCACTTTCTACCCTGTTGGAGGAGGAAGGTCTAAGGACCAATACTCTTGAGCCAAGGTGATGGAAGCTCGAATGTGGGTCCCGTGTAGGGGAAATGTGGGGCTCAAGCCTAAGTTAGCAGTAATGACGAGCCTCCATGGGGCCGGCCTGCCCTTGTATCTCAAGTCCCTCTGGAAGTCATGGGGGTTGGATGGGATTCAGGGTTTTGACCACCTTTCCCCCCTTTTAGGACAGAAATCTGAGGTATGGAATTGAGGAAAAGAGGGTAACCTCTTCTATCAGGGCCACTGCGACAGTGGTATGTTATTATTAGGTTACTTATCCTCTAGGAAATCTAGTATTTTCAAAATATAAAATGACGATAATACCTGTTTAAAGAAAAATATGAGATTTATAAGCAAAAAAACAAAACAAAACAAAACAAAAAACCCCATGTCAAAGCAATGGCATAGTCTACACCACAGAGTAAGAATTTGACGATTGGTATTTAGTATAAGAGATATAACTGGTTACTGAAACAGCAATGGCTGCCATTAATGAGCCCCAAGGAAGGGCAACATTGAACACCTTGTGTTAGCTCATTTATCACATCAGCATCAGTAGCTTCATTATATATGTTATTATCACTTGGTTTACCAACTGTTGAAACTGAAGCTTCAAGATGTTCAGTCCTTTGCCCAAGGTCATACAGCTAGTAATCCTAGCTGGGATTTGATGTTGATTGTTCTGAATACCACAGGCTAATTCTTTAATTGTCTTTCAAAAGATGGCCTTACCTCAGTCAATGCCAATTCTCAGCCCTTTATCAGGCTGAGTTTCTGCCCTACAAGACAGTGCTTCAAAGGTACTGTGTGGGCAGATCTGGATGGGAATGGCCCCACCCTACTGGTGCGGGGATTTGTGTCTCTGAAGGAGGCTTGAGCTGTGCAATAACCCTCTCCTCCTTGAATATGAGGGAGCTG
This sequence comes from Talpa europaea, assembly GCF_964194135.1. Lineage (NCBI taxonomy): Eukaryota > Metazoa > Chordata > Mammalia > Eulipotyphla > Talpidae > Talpa > Talpa europaea. The sequence continues at coordinate 138,871,596 of NC_140071.1, read as the reverse complement.
ATGTATCTGAAGGCCGCTTTTTAATCAAGGAGACAATCCATCTCTCCTTGTCATTTGATCTTTCTTGAAACAACAGCCACAAATCTCCAGGCAGCACAGATATGACGCAGACAAAATGAAAAGGGAGGAAGTCACATCTTTCTCTCATTAATGGGAGAGGAGAGAACGCACGGCTTCTGCCTTGAGTGTTTTGAGGACACGTTATTTTAAGAAAAGAACATTTTGTGATTTCAGTTGTTTGATTTCTGAGAAGGCTTTCTTTTTAAATTTTTTTCATAAGTTGTGGAATCAAAAAGGAATAATAGGATCAAGTAATAGCAATCAATCAGCAAAAATATATTGAGCAAGGCATGGAGGTAGAAAGAGTCTGAGGTTTTGACCCTGCTGTTTTATGCTGAGAACCTTCTAGAAAGAAAGATTGTATAGCTATGCATGTATAGAACTCATAATATAAGTCAATCTGATCTATTGTAGGTCAGGGGAGAGAGAATAACCAAAGAGGTTATTGTCCTGAAGAATGGATGGTTTCATTCATTCATTTGCTCATTCAATGAATATTTATTCAATGCTTTTCTTTGAATGTAGCAGACAAGAGAAAAGAAAGCTGGATAAGACCTTGTCACTACCCTTGAAAAGTTTGCAGTCCAGTGTCAGACATAGAACTGGAAATACAAACCAAGAAAAGCTGAGACGTCAAAGATGAGGGATTGTGTGAGAGGCATTTTGAAGGATGGAGACTTGTTGACCAGAGGGAAGATGAGGACTTGGTGAAATAGGGTGATTTAGTCAAATGTTTGTTTTAAAAGAAAAGTTTGGTTAGGCCTTAGAGAATTAAATTAGCCAGTGCAATAAATAGTAATGTGGATTGAATGTTTATGTCTCCTCCCAAATTTGTTGGTTGAAATCTGAAATTGGAATGTGATGGTATCCAGGATGAGGTCTTGGGGAGATAATTAGGTCATGAGGATGAAGCCCTCATGAATGGGATTAGTGCCCTTTTAGTGAGGCCCCAGAGGGCTCTTTTGTTTTCCCTCTGTCATGTGAGGACTCAGTGAGATCACCATTTACAAACCGGAAGCAGATACTTCCTCAACTTCAACTCTTCCTACACTTTGCCCTTGGTCTTTCTGGTCTTCTGTACTGTTAAAAACAAATGTTTGTAGTTTAAATCATTTATTCTGTGTTATTTTTTAAAATAGAAGCTTGAGTTGACTAAGACAAGTGCCGTGATAGAAGTGGAGTTGAAAGGGAACTGTTAAGAAAAGGAAATCTTCCCCTGTTAGAGTCATAGACCTGGAAATGTAAAGTAAATAACAAGTTTGCTTCCTTACTAAGCATATCTAAACAAGGCCTGGCAGCCTGCTAGGTTGATTGATCTCCCAGGCCATCCTCAAAAATCTGCATCCTTCCCTTTTCCTGTGTCAAGAATTTGTATGCTAACCAATGTTATCAATGTAAAGTGGTTGTGTATAAAAGAAACTCTTTGTTTCTAGACCAGTGCTCAGACCTTACCGGGCTACCCAGGTCTGGGACTTCATGCATGAGTAGTAAAGCTTCTCCTGACCTCACCATTCCTGAAGTACTGCTTGTTCTTCCCTCACCTGGGTAAAAGGCTAGAATGTATTTCTGCAACAGAGTGGGTCCTTATAGAAATACAAAGAAAGATCACCTTTTCTAGATAGAGGCTCTTGGCGGAAGACTTATTGAGAGATGTAGAATGCTACAGATGTAGATGCTGAGATCTCAGCAGAAATAAGCATACTGGAGGTGGGGTAAGTTAGAGGAAAAACGTGCTCGACAAAAAAAAAAAAAAAGAGAGAGAGAGATAGTTTAGGGCTTAGCAAAAGATTGCATGGCTGGGAGCAAAGTGAGTGTGGAGGCAGGCAGGATGGGTGGGCCAGTCAGCAGGCCCCAAAAGGCATCTTCAGCAGGCAGTTGAAACTGGACAATGTGGCTTGATCAGATTTGCCTTTTAGAAAGATCTTTCTTGCTGTTGGATATGGAATATGTTAGGGGTATTGTTATAGAGCAACCCCGATATTAAATGGCTTTGACCTGGGGTGGGGGTGGAGTCCACAAAGCCTATATGGAATTTGCTTTGGGACATCCTTTTCCCCCTAACACTATGAAAATGTGGACCAAAAGGAACCTATGCACACAATTGGTGAATGCCTTCTCTATTCCAGGATGGTGCTTGTGCTGTACACATGGTAGTGAGTGACAATTGTTTGTCAATCAATGAATCAATCAACCTACCAGTCAATCAAAATAGACAATGATTCATTTAAGTAGAAACAGACTACTTTAGCGTCCCTGCCCTGCTTAGCTTCTGGCTGGGAGCAGCACCTGGGCAGCATGGCTTCAGTGCAATCATATGAGTAATTTCAGAGAGCATAAATCTAGGTCCTTAGACAATTTTAGCATGGAACGTGGAGGTTTTCAAGGTGATTCCTATAATTGCCCCAACTTTGAAATAAGTAACCCAAATGCCAAGAAAGAAAAGCCTGGGCAAGAAAGTATTCATATGATCAAGGATGGAGTATTTCTTGGGGGGGGGGATTAAGTTTACCCATGATCAGAGCTTTATGATAAGACTTAAGCATTGCAATTTAGGGGAAGAGCAAGTTCAAAGGCCCTGTGGTCCTCAGAAGGTCTGTATGACAGGAGTATAATCAGAAAAAGAGAAGAGTGACAGAAGCTGTAGACAGGACCAGCTAGACCAGGGTTTAGTAAATTATGGAGTATACACTTTATTCAAATTGTAAAGGAAAGCCACTGAGAATTTAAATTGGGCAGAGTTATGATCTGACATTTCAAAAAGACTACTCTGGCTGCTGCATGGAGCAGGGCCTTTAGGTTTTCAAGAGAACACATGAGTGAGATGATGATGTACACGGTCAAGGTGCATCCATCCAATCTGGGGTAACAGAGGGGTGCTGGTGTGCTGGTGCCTTCATGGGTCAGAGTTCATCTGGACTGAGTCTTACAGGAGTGGGTATTAGGGCAAGTTGCAGGATGTGACATTTAACGTGAACTTTATGCGCTTTCTGTAGGGGGAGTAATCTCATAGCACTCTCAAAATCACTTCACTAAAATGGAGAGCTAAAGCAGTCTTTAATTTAGTGCCTTTTATAGGACAGAATGCAGCTCAGGAGTAACCAAGGACATTCACAGGTGAAAAGTACTTAAATCAGAGAGACAGCATAGTTAGGGAAAGGAGACCAACCATTTCCTTTTTTATGGCAGAGAACATTAACTGAATACCTCAGAGGCTGAGGCAAGGAAACAAAGTGGGCACTAGTGCTCATTCTCCACTTGGCTCTGACGCAAAACCGAAACTGCTGGGTGCCATTTTGGACTCAGGAGAAGTCAATTTTCAATGGTATTGGAAGCTTGTTTTTCAGAACTCACTCATTGATCCTCTTTTTATGTTCTAAAAAAATGAAACCTACATCTGTAATCACAACAATGGTACCGAGGAATAAACCATAGATCAATTCAAACGCCTTGTTCCATCTACCACCTGATGACTTTCTTCTAGATTCTCTATTTTGACAGTCGGCCGTCTCTTTTCCTTTCATTTCTGACTGGCCCTGCCTAAAGTTTATGCTTTTGGAATAGATTCCTTACTGTTCTTCCTTTCATACAGTACACAGTTCCAGTGATAAGATGGTGGCCTCTAGGGTAAGTGCAGTGCATCAATGTATTTCACTTTTCTTTGTTGTTGAAAACACTTTCTGGGATGAGATGTCAAAATTGAAAAATCAGATGATTCTACATAAAAATGCACATTTCCCGGTTCTCTTGCTATTTTGAAGATTTATTTATTTATTTATACAAGCACTGGGTACAGTCAGAAGAATGGTAGGGCGAGAGAATTTACCAGAGCCAGAGTGGGGAACAGAACAGACGGAGTGATGAAATACACTGCTGAGGGGAGTAGTGGGCGTGGCAGGAGAGGTCTGCATGCCACAGGGGACCCTCACCTCTGGCAGCCAGGGATCAAACCAGTGCTGCAGAGGCTGCAGGCAGGTTTGCAGCCCAGCGCTCAACTGCTGTGCCACCACAGCGGTTGATATTTTGATATTTTGAATGTCCTGACTTCATTGCTTCATGTGGAATGTCAGTTAGGTGAAGTTGAATAGGGGTCATTTCTCAGCCATTAGGTTTATCTCCAGTTGGTCATAATCTCTCTTCCTTGCTCTTGCTCTATGCCCCTTTTTTGTTACCTGGATGAACCTGGGGGAATTCAAATTTGAAGGCATTACTTTATGGACTTAGTTTTCTAAAGCACAAATATGATCATGTTACACTTGTTTCAACAGCCTTCACCAGTACACTTGTTTGGCAGAAGTTCCAGCTCTTTAGCCTAGCATAGAAGCAGCTCCATAATCTGGTCTCAGTCTCTATGGCTTTCTATCCTAGTCCACACCCTTCCTGGAAGCCACATCCTTGCCTGCATCTGGAATGCCAGTTGCTGCTTTTCTTATTCAGCAGGCAAATGCCTATTCTTTAGCCCAAGTTCAAGTATAAGTCTTCTTCCAACTTATACTTTCTCATTATCTGCCTCTTCTTCATTTCCTTAGTATCCTGGACCCATCTCTATTATGACCCTTCCCCAGGTAGTCCACTCAATCTTACATGCTCCTCCTCTTCATGCTCTGAGCCATCTCTGCCTTTGGGTACCTAGAATAGGATAGGTGAGTAGTGTTCAATGAATGAACGTGGCAAGCTGGAAAGTTTGATCTTTCACTATCTTCCATTATAAAACGGAATAGCGGCACTTTTTATTCTCATTTCAGAGGATTACCATGGGAACCAAATGACATAATGTGCTTTGTACAAGCACTTATTAACTGTAAAGTAACCCGGATGAATAGAAGTTGTGTGGACAATGATATATCCTCAATTTGCTTACAATAATCAAAATGTGTTATTTCCATGAAGAACATGGAAGAGAGGAGACGTAGCTTATAGTTCTAATTGCATTGTCCATGAGCTGGGTGACTTTGGACAAGCCCATGTGCCACTGTAGAAACCTTAGTTTCCAGAGGTGAGTTTTGGAAATTATAAGGTGCTTGATTTTTCCTTCTGTGTTTCTTTCCGCCAGCCTTACCAAGGAGTCACAAGATTTTTTTTTTTGTTCTTTAAGAGTTTCGTTCTTTCACAGGCAGTATGGTGTATTAACCATAATAAAATAATGAATATGCAGTAATTAGTTTTTTCATTAAATAGACAAATCAGTGACAATAGCTATTGTGTGGAGCTGATTACTAACATTTTCCTAACCTGGAATTGTTTTCATTATTTAATCAACATTAACAAATGAAGGCTTCAGAGCTCAGAATTTAAAGATCTCAAAAGCCATATTACCATGTCTCACTTCGTCTCAGCTAGTCTTTTGCTCTACACACTTGCAACTCTATTTCTTCCAGTATTACTCTAAATTCACTCTAAATATTACTCAAATTGATTGATGCATTCGGGAGATGGAGTTGGGAGTGGGAGACTGTGGAGGAATTGAAGAGTATACTTGGAGGGGAAGAAAGTTCATCCTTTCCTTATTTTCTAAATTGCACTGTGTAAAGTTGATTCATGGACTGCTGGTTTAAAATGGTGTCTGTAACAGCCCCTGGTATAGCTTCCCTGTAATGTGCAGTAAAATACCTATGAAGGCTTGGAAGATGATGTAAATTCAAAACACAGCCTTAAACTGGAATTGACAATCAACTAAAGGCTGGATCCTGGAGTATTGTGTGTGTGTGTGTCTGTGCGTGTGTGCTCGCATGTGTGCGTGCGCATGTGCCAACTTGAAGGTCAGTGGAACTGAGAGAAGGCACACACGTTGCTTTGATTTGACTTGGCTGTGCTGCTGCAAGCTGTTTTGTAGGAAACAGGTGGGGAGAACATTTGTCTTGCTTTTGCTTTGTGTTTTGGAGTGTGTATCCTTAAATCACGTCCTGGGACATGACATTCCAGGAGTCATGTCCACACAGGACCTCAGAATGTAACGTGATCTGGACAGAGTCTTTGCAGATATAATAAGGTAAGGATGGAGATGAGCAAATACAGGATTTAGGTAGACCTAAGTCCAATTAGAGTGATCTTACAAGGGACAGAAATGAACACAGATAAAAGAGAAAAGATGGTCATGTGAAGACTGACACAGAGATTGGAGTTATGTGGCCATAAACCAAGAATGCAGGGGTTACCAGAAGCTAAAGGAGGGAAGGAAAATCCCTCCTCCAGAGCCTTCAGGGGGAGCATGGTGCTGTGGCCATTTTGTTTTCTTTTGAAAATATCGATCTAACACATCAACATTTATTGATAGTATTGATTTCAATGGTGAGTTACCGGTCAGTGAATGTTACAAGAGGTACTGAATTGATCTTCCAGTTATTGTTTTTTTTTAATTTATTTTTTAAAAACTTTTTTTTTTTAAAGATCGATTTATTTGTACAAGAACAGGAGTACAGGCCAGAGGTGGGAGGGTGAGAGAATTCACCAGAGACAGAGCGGGGAGCAGAACAGGCAGATGGACAGAAATACACTGCTGAGTGGAGCAGCGGGCGAGATAGGAGAGGTCTGCCCCACCATGTGGGTATCTCCCTGGCCAACTGGGATCAAACCCGCGCTGCAGAGGCTGCGGACAGCTTCACAGCGCTGTGCTCAACCGACTGCACCACCAGGGAGGCCCCATTGTTTTTTTAAACACACACACACACACACACACACACACACACACACACACATGGTTTTGTGTCCTTTGGGCAGATTTTTAGGAGTGGAATTCTTGGATCATATGGAGCTCCTTTTTCAGTAGTTTGAGGAACTTTCACACAGCTTTCCATAGTGATTGGACCAGTTTGCACTGCCACCAGTGGTGTAAGAGGATTTGAAGTTATCGTTCTTGATGTGAACATCAGCCTGCATAAGGTTTCAACTCAGGCCACCTAGATGATAGCTTTGTATTCTCTGTTGACGTCTTGATTTTGGATTTCTGATCTCCACAATTGTGAGAGAATAAACTATTGCTGTTTTGAGACACAGTTTGTTATGGCGGTGTTAGGAAATGAATATAGCATGGAATGCAAATCTAAACCAGGGGTTGAAAATTCAGACACCTGAAGTAACAGAAATAAGTGGGTTCATTAAGGAGGAGGCTGAGGCAAATCAGAGAGGAAACATGTTGTGTCACGACAGCAAACTTTTGCCCTGCAAGAACATAGACAGGGTTTTCCAAATCCTCCCATAGTTCCAGAGAAGCTAGCAAGCTGGATTTTGTTTGTATGATTTTATTTTCATTTTTTTTAGGATTGCGCCAATTTTATTTTATTTTTAAAATGGTGCTCTTTCAAAAGTGTCTGAATCAGATTCATCCTATGGGTAGACTATATGGTCCCTCTTGTCTGTTCTTCACCACCATCTTATTTCTGGGTGGTTCTACCATATTATGAGGCAAGTTCTCGTCTCTCCTCTCCCTATATTTAGTTTACTATAGGAGAGACAATCATACGACCATGGAGGGCAAGAGGAGGGTTTTAATGGTAGCCATGCACAACATCTTGGAGTGGAAATATGTAATCCCTGTATCTTGTGGGGGAGAGAAATATAGGAAAATATACGTGAGGGATTGATGGTTATTTTTTTATTGTTGTTCAACAACTGTTCATGTCATTAGACATCCAGAAAGAAATTGGACAGAATTTTACTTCCATCTATTAGAGCTACAGTTAATAAAGTTTGTTAGAATGTGGAACTTAAGGAGAAGCTATGAACATTCAAGTGGTGACTGGGTAGACCTTACAAAGGTCTCCTGTGGCAGGAAATGTGTGCTCAGGAAATATCCATCCTTGAGGTCTTCCAGCAGACATGGGGCTTTGATACATTTCTTTCAGTTAAGAATGAGAAAGCAAAGAAAATTGAAGACTGTGAGCCTCAGCAATGACAGCTATCAGAAGGAAGGAATGTGAACAGTGATTATCAAAGATTACCATGAAAACACACAGACAGAACAAACTCTTGACAAAGATCTGCTGCAGGAAATGAATTTTCTTCAAGAAATTATTTGGCATCCTTAGATGAGATGCAAGAAACAATAGTGTCTTCAAAAATGAGGAAATGTCGTGAAGGAAGAATAGCAGAATGATATGTCAAAGGAGCTGGATAAGATGAGGGGAATATTCTAGGAAAATCAGAGTTCAGCTGCGCTGGGATTAGGGCTACAGTCCCAGAGGTGTAAGCCCTTCTAGGTCTCTCTCTCTCTCCTTGGACTTTGAGTTGTCTTTCCTCTGTCCCATGGTGCTCCCAATGCTGCCGCCCCATGAGGTGACAGTGAGTGAGACATTCTGTTCGTCAATGGACGGTAGTTTGGCAGAAGAATTGCATGCAAGGAAGGCAAATCCATAGTCATAGCAAGTCATAGACAACTGATTACCCACAGGCAGGGTGTCACTAGGAACACAGTGTTGGTCTCAACTGCTGGCTGAATGGGCACTATGGGCACTCAGAAGTGGCCATAACCAGATGAGCCTTGGTCAGGGGAAGTTCATGCTACTGAACTCATGCATAATCCCCTCCCCCCCCCCCCACATACTGTTTTGCTTATGAGTGCATTGGACAATGACAGGTGTGACTGAGGAAAGGGAATGTCATATCCACAGAGCAGGTCATCTTAGCCACTTGATTATTACAATTTTCTCTGTGAGGTCATCCTGTGGTGAGCATTCAAATGAGACACAAATATCTTCACACTTTTGTCTAGTCAAAGGGGTCTACCCACATACCTCTCTTGAATTTCTTGGACACCAATTTTCCTATTATGTCCCTTCCATGTCCTGGACCATCCAGCCACGCCAATAGCCACAGGCCATGGTTGGCATATTCTCTATAGTACTAGAACCCTAGGAATGTCACTGAAGTAGAGGGCCCCTGATTTTTTGTCAGATTTATTTACTTCCCATGTAAATGTATGATCAATAAGTCAGACTAGAGCCTCCCCGGTGGCGCAGCAGTTGAGCGCTGGGTTGCGAAGCTGCCCGCAGCCTCTGCAGTGCCGGTTCAATCCCCGGCCACCGGAGGAGGGTCCCGCATGGTGCGCAGACCTCTCCTGCCGCCCGCTGCTCCCCTCAGCAGTGTACTTCATAGGTCTGCCTGTTCTGCTCCCTGCTCTGGCTCTGGTGAATTCTCTCACCCTCCCGCGCTTCTGACTGTACCCAGTGCTTGCATAAATAAATAAATAAATCTTAAAAAAAAAATAAGTCAGACTAATTGCTACTTCTTGCTCATCACAAAAGGCCATCAGTGCAATCAGCCAGCGTGCTATTTTGTGGGAAAGAAAGTTAATCAAGACCCCTGTGAAGGAAATGTTGACCTGAGCTGGAGAGTTGATATACCTCTGAGGTAAGACAGCGCAGATGTATTGCGGGCTTTGCTGGCTGAGAGCAAGTTGCTTGCACTAGTTCTTCTTGACAGGAATGGGGAAGAAAGGCATTTGTTGGCTCCATAGCTGCATCCCAGCCACCACGGGATGTGTTAATTTGCTCAAGCAGTGAAACCACATCTGGCAGAGCAGCTGCAGTTGGCATCCCCAGCTGGTTAAGCTCACCACAATCCATGGCCATCCTCTAAGATTCATCTACATTCTGCATAGGTCAACGAGGTGGATGGAAAGGGGCCGTAGTGGGGTTCACCCCTCTTGCACCCTTCCAGTCCTTGATGTGGCATGAATCACTGCACTTGCTCCTGGAATGCAGCCTTGTTTCTGGTTTACTATTTTGCTAGGAAGAGACAGTTCTACCTTCCTGTTGGCCTGTACCGCCACAATCACCCTCCTTTTACAGACCAGGGAAACAACATGAGGATTCTCCCCACTGCTGAATATATTGATGGCAATTATTCATTCAGAATTGGGAAATAGCCTTAGGATGGGTTCGGAGATTTACCCTCCCCACCGTGAGCAGCTGAACATACACTAAAGCTCTGTTCACATCCCCTGACCTCCAACTCTACCTGCTCCAAGCGGTGGGTCACGGTGGTATGTTAGGTCCCTGGAACTGAGTTTAGAGTCAGTGGTTGGTAGTCCCCAAGCACCATTCCTTTCTTTTTCCCAGTGTAGCATTTGCCTGGTAAAGATTCTAAGTCCCTTTGGGGAAGCCTGGGAGAATGATTAACAGTGTAAATTTTCAGTAGTGTACTGGGGTCCTGAAGAATTGTTAAATAGAAGAAAATATTGTTGACCAAGGATTTTGTAACCCTCCAAGTAGTATTTGGTAGGGCACACCCATTCTCTAATCAGCGGAGGCTCATGCAGTTGCTTCCTAAGGAAGGACCTGGGACACCTGTCATATGGCCAGGAACTGATAACAAATAAAGATACCGAGATGGAAAAAGCCAGGGTCTACACAGTCTGGGGCATCTCCCCTTATTCTGAGTAGAGTCTAGTCATGGTGGCGTCAGGTCTTGGGGGACAGGTGCAGCCCCAGCGACACAGTTGGGAGCTGATGTATGCCCTCACTGCTTCTTCTCTGCCTGCAGCTTTCCAGGGTAATGATGTTTCCAGAATCCTTTTTTTCACCACTCAGGTGTAATCTGTGTCCATGATTGATGCCCATTTTAAACCATAATTCCTTCGATTCTGTTCAAGCACTTAGTAGTTATTGCTAAATTGCCGAGATGTTTAAAACACCTCTGAGAGTATTAATGAACAACAACAAAAAAATCCATTTCGTCTCTGTAAAACTAGAGCTGCAGAGAGTGACAGATGACCATTTTCAATACCAAGTAGCTTGAGTCATGATTTTCTGCCTCTTTAAAATTTATTTGAGGAGTCTTGAGTTTTTAGAAAGAAATATACCACCCACTGGCAGATATTATCTGTCATTAAGGAACTCTTTATTTTATGGTCCATCCAGGAACCATGAACATGCCTGAGTTCTTTATGCTTAAAAGCAGCATATATGCCATTATTTCAAGTGCATTAAAATACACAAAAAAGAGGAGAACACAAACAAAAGTAGCTGTCTGCGGTTATCATTAGTCACAGACTTGATTATCATTATTTTAAAAAAGTCACGTGCATATCTCCTTCCTTTGGCGCTTTTTTGAATTTACAAATGTTCTACAGGATGAAATTTTGTCTCTCAAAGTGAAAAAAAGTAGATCGCAGTCAAAATAAACACCATGCTATGGTATTCAATATACCATAGCATCATAAAAACCTGCACAACATTCAAATAAGAAGGAAATATCCCAAGAGACTAGTGGTAATTACATCTGGATAGTGAAATTAAGGGTGCTTTGCTTTTTTAGCTTCATATGCTCTAAAGAGACTTCTGGTTTTTAATTATGGAAAACAATTTCAAATTCTAAATACATGGAGTGTTCGCAACAAGAATTTTATGAGGATCTGCTGTTATAAGATTCCTGTGATGGTGCATTTGAATGGAGCATGATACCTTAGTCCACATTCCATTCTCAGGAGCTGTTGCTATTGCTTTCTGTTGTCCAGATAAAAATAAAGAAAAGGTGGAATCTCTTTGATGGAGAACACGTGTATGACAGGCTCTTTGGTCCATCTGAACGTGCTTGGAATAATCTTTTGTCTGTTCAATGTATCTTGTGAAAAAGCATGTTGATGTTCAAAAAGTATGATCTAGGTGGTGGTTTTTTTTTATTATTTTCTTAAGGACTCGCCATACTGATTTCTATGGTAACCGCACTAGATCACCTTCCTACCAAGAGTGTGTGAGGGTCCCCTTTTCTGCATAGCTTCACAGACTATTGTTGTCTTTTTGATGATGGCCTTTCTAACAGTTTCGAGGGGATAGCTGCTGGGGGTTTTGATTTGCATTTCCCTAAAATTAAGTGACAGTGAACATCCTGTGATGTGCCTGTATGTTTTCTTTGGTAAAATGTCTATTCCGATTGTTTGCCCATTTTTAAAAATTAGGTTGCTTTTGAAAAAAATTGTTGCTGAGTTGTATGATATATACATATATATTAAATTATCAAACAACAACTACCCAGGTGCACACATATATACACATTTAATACAGCTATTCCAGTTCTTGGTATATACCCAAAGAATGTAAAAATACTAATTAGAAGAGAGAGGGACTCCAATATTCATTGCAGCATTATTTGTAATATCCAAGCTATAGAAGCAGCTTAAGAACCCACCCACAGATAAATGGATAAAGATATGTGTCGTGGATACTGTTTTTGTCTGCGAAAAGGAAAACCTCCTATACTCCTGGCTGCTTCTTCATCTGGAAAAGTAATCAAGATAGCATTAGATAGTAAAGGAAAAATTCAATTTAATAACGTATGTATGGAGAATTTACATGGCTGTAAATTCTAAAGAATGATGGAGAAGATCAGGAATATTTATCTTGCATTTTGGGACCTGGGGCAGCAAGGAAGGGTGGATTTTACATGATAGACAAAAATGGGGTTACCTCATCCTTACTCTGAGAGTGCAGATGAGATTCTTAGGGAGATTCTTATGTTTACTGATGACTTAGAACTGGATGGGATCCCCAGCCCTTAGGCAAGGGCTTAAGAAGCCCTTAAGAACTAAGACAAGGGGGCTACTCTGGTGACGCAAGAGGTTAAGTTGCAGCACTATGAAGCTGCCCGCAGCCATTGCTGCATGAGCTCAATCCCCTGGCTGGGAGCTGATCCTCATGGTGCGGCAGACCTCTCCTGACTCACCTGCTGCTCCCCTTAGCAGTGTATTTCAGTAGATCTGCCTGTTCTGCTCCCCACTTTGTCTCTGGTGAGTCCTCTAACCCCTCCCCACCCCACACACCTCTGGTCTGTAGCCCAGCTCTTGTATGCATAAATACATCTTTTTAAAAAAAGAACTTAGGCAAGGATGGAAGCATCTCCTAGCCTTCAATACCCTCATGCTCTTAATTCAAAATAATTTTCATTCTCAAAATAATGGCAGTGAGCTTCCCAAGAGGCTCACAGGACCTTGATTGACCTCTAGTTACCACATCAAGTTGACAGGACGCCTGCTTACTCTAGGCATCCTGAGGAAACCTATCTGACCCTGTAGTGAGACTCATCCTACAGCTATGGGGGAATATTGTTCAATCCTAGAGAAAAATGTAATCTTGCCATTTGCTACAACACGGACCTCACGAGGATTATCGTAAGTGAAATGTCAGGTGATTAAAGATGAACACCATGTGATTTCACTAACGTGTGGAGTAGAAAGAAACAAAGCAAACAAAACAACAATAAAGAAGCAAATTCTTCCACAAGGAGAAGAGGTTGCTGGTCACTAGAAAGGGGTGGGGAGGTGAAATGGATAAAGGGGGCCATTTGCATAGTGGTGCATGGACACCAGCCCTTCTGGTGAGGATCGTGGTGTAGAACACAGGTCCATAGTTATAATGCTGCATGCTGGAAACCTGCATAAGGTTACAAACAAATTTTATTGCAGTATTTTCTTAAGTGTGGTCTATAGAGTCACACCCATTTTGAGCTGAAGCCCTGCTACTTCTGTAACCAATCCCATTGTGTGGAGTTTGCACTCCACCCCCAACATCCAGGTCTCCTCATCACCAGTGCCCTGTAGTCCTGATGGGGCGCAGCCACCATTTCTAAGAACTCAGTGGACTCTTGACCCACACGACGTATTTCTTTTTTTTTTTTTTATTTTATAGAGGCATGTTTTATTTATTTATTTATTTGTTTGTTTGTTTTGTTTATACAGGCACTGGGTACAGTCAGAAGTGCGGGAGGGTGAGAGAATTCACCAGAGCCAGAGAGGGGAGCAGAGCAGGCAGAAGGACCGAAGTACACTGCTGAGGGGAGCAGCGGGCGGCAGGAGAGGTCTGCGCGCAGGAGAGGTCTGCGCGCCATGTGGGACCCTCCTCTGGTGGCCGGGGAGCAGCCGGGGATCGAACCGGTGCCGCAGAGGCCGCAGGAGCTTCGCAACCCAGCGCTCAACCGCTGCGCCACCGGGGAGGCCCCCACACGACATATTTCTGAGCACCCAAGTGAGCCCCCAAATATTCAAAATCGAATGTTCAGTCCACTAATCTCATATTCCAGCTGAGGGATTCTTTTTGGCATAGCAAGACCTTCAGTCCAGCAGGTTCAAATTTATGCTTGTGGATCATATCAGCCCTGAAGGTGAAATCTTCAGACATCAAACTTTTATTATATGCCGTAAATGAAGTAGAAAAGTCAGAACTTGCTACAAAAACCCTTATTCGATCTGTTTAATGACTAGATAAGAAGCAAATGGAATTTAAAACATCAGGAGAATGCAGATGAAGGCTGTTAGGACTTGCTTTTCACCATGCCTTAAAAGTTTAGTTTCTTAAATAAATTCATGCCACTCAAATTTTGTTTGTTAATAATTTAATTGCCAAAAAATCTCAGAAAAGGTGGAAATATATATACGTGTGTATATATATATGTATACATATATATTATGTGTATAAGTTTGTCTGCACATATGACACTAAGGCTTTTAAATGGCTTGCTACAACTACATAAAGAAATAGAACAATTATAAACTGCTTGATGGTTTAGAAACAAGGCAATATGAGGAGACAAGGGGATTGAGATGTTTTCGGAGAGTGCTATTATTAGAACAATAATATTTGAAAAGAAATTGACTCATGACTTTGCAGCAAGCTAGGAGGGGGTGGGAGGGCAGAACACTGTGTAACAATTCAAGGTAAAATGGTACATTAGCAAAGGGATTAAGATATAGTAGACATGATACCAAGAGCGTAATTCCACATCTGGGAAGGAGAGATAAAACTCTCCTTTATTAGCGGGGGAAATGGATGGTCTGGCTGAGAGCAGGGCAAAGGTCTTATTTCATGTGTTGTTGGGAAAGGAGATAGGAAAGCACAGGCGCAAACCCACCAGCTCTCGTGCCCTTCGCCAGCTGTGCCAGGTGCACAGATCAGCGCCACATCCAGTCCAGGGCAACCTCTCAGCCCTTTGCAGGACAAGCACACGCTTTGAGGACAAGCTTTACCATCCGTGCTCTATAGAAGAAACAGACTTAGAGGGGTTAAGGAACTTTGTCCTCTGTCATAAGTGACAAAAATGAGATTTGAATTTCGATCATTGTTTCCAAAGCTCATGTTTTTTCTACTCTCCCAAACTGCCACCTATGGTTTGTGTTGGTGTTAAACCCGCTGAGCCAGTGGTTGATGCTCTGGACTCCACATCTGGCCTCCTGAGCGGGGTTGTTGGAAGTTGGGGTGGGGCTGACATTTGGTATTTTGGTGTATGTAGTTGGGGAAGCCGCCATATGGCCACATTTGGCTTTAGCTTGGACCCCAGTCTCTGCTCAAAGGGTACAATCTGGGGTGGATAAGATGGTGCCTGACCATGTGCCAGGCAGTGATTTTTCTTTCCTCATTTTCTCTCCGTGCTTTTCCTTTTCTTTCCTCCCTGTGTGCCGCCTTGAGGGACAGCAGCATTGGGAGCAGGATGGGACAGAGGAAAGACAACTCAAAGTCCATTGAGAGAGAGAGAGAGACACGAAGAGGGGCTCACACTTCTGGAGGTGCAGCCCATTCCCCCCAAACAACCTCACATTTACTGGGAATCAGGCTCAGGGAAGGTGGGCAGGTCCGTGGAGGAATGGGGTGGTGGGGAGGTGGATTGGGGATGCAGAAATGTCTGGCACGAGCTAGGGAGGAGCAGTGACTAGGGCTCCATTTGAGCTGCTGATCAAACTTCCCTCTCTCTAGACCCTGTGACCCTTGACTTCCCGTCCAGGTGGTCGAGCTGGTTGTACTCACCTGGCCATAATGGCTGCTGCTGTTTTCAGCAGATGCTGGAATTCTGGTATGTTCCTCATCCCAAGGTATGTTCCTGGTATGTTCTGGTATGTTCCTCATCCCAAATCAGCTCCCTGCTGACTCTACATTTCAGCTTGACCAGCAGGAACTCTGGGCACCACAACAATACCCTGAGAACAAGGAGGGGGTGCTGGGGAATCCACACCTGTGTGTATAGCCCCCTTGTTGGCCCCCACGGGTCTGCTTTTGGGTCACATCCTGAGTCACGTCCTGCATTCTTAAGTTTGCAGGTGAAGCCCACCAAGCAGGTCACCCCTTTCTCCCGGTTTGCCCATTTCACAGGGAGACTATATCTTTGCAGGAAAATTAAGCCCATAGCTTTTTTTCCTGACAAAGCACTTTCTACCCTGACTCTGAAGGCCCAGGAGAAACCTTTTTTATTCCGTCATTGTTACCGTTGTACCTGTTCGGGGCAAAGGGCTAACCACTTGACCGAGTTTACGAGGGCCACTTTGCCTGGTCTGGCCTGGTTGTCTTTCCTCACCTGCAGACAAAGATCCCATATCCTAAAGCCCAGTTGGATGAGGTCCTTCAATTCTGTGCAGAAAGTCTTGTGACCTCACAAGGGACATTGCTACAGTCAAGGCAGAAAGTTCTGGGATTTGTTTATGTAAAGAGACGTGAACATCAAGTCTTGCAGATGTAACATCATCAGTATCAGAGATAAACTACTGTGTGTTCTGCCTTTCCTTGTATATTATGTGGTTTTATTTTATTTTATTTTATTTATTTATTTTTAAAGATTTATTTATTTATACAAGTACTGGGTACAGTCAGAAGCGCGGGAGGGTGAGAGAATTCACCAGAGCCAGAGCGGGGAGCAGAGCAGGCAGAAGGACCGAAGTACACTGCTGAGGGGAGCAGCGGGCGGCAGGAGAGGTCTGCGTGCCATGCGGGACCCTCCTCCGGTGGCCGGGGAGCAGCCAGGGATCGAACCGGCGCTGCAGAGGCTGTGGACAGCTTCGCAACCCAGCGCTCAACTGCTGCGCCACTGGGGAGGCCCAGTTATGTGGTCTTAAAGTTGAAGTTAGTTTCCTCTGCTCTTCATTTAAAACATTAGAACATCATCAATATGTTGAACACACCTTCAAGGTCATAATATTTGCATAGTCTATACTAACATCTATACAGCCTATGGGGTCTTGGGCCAAATCCAACCCACCGCCTATTTTTGTGAATAGTTTTATTGGAACAAAACGTCCTTCCAAAATGTCCTGCGGAGTTGCCTGTATTGTAGCTGAGAGCTGCGAGACGTGGGGTTTACAGAGCTGGGAATGTTGACTCAGTGACCCTTTCCGGTAAATGTTTGCTGACTCCCGGTCTATGATAGGAGAAGATATTTCAATCGTACATTTATAGTTAGGTTCTACACATGGCCGTTCATCCTGTCTCTTTTAACAGTAGCCACAAAACCTTTGTCTTGTTGGATACCATTCTAAATTGGCTTAGGAATTTTTTTCATCAAAATACTTACTCCCACAGAGAAAATTTTTCTTTAAAATGTTCACCAAAACACTGCGATGTAGTTATTATCTCCATTTAAGGAAGGAAAAGAGAGATGACATCTTAAAAAAAAAAATGTCTGTGCCCTGAGCTAGGTGATGAGTGTAGAGAGAGAGTGGGCGAGACAGGATCCCTAAAGTAATCAAAACAGTGTGATGCTGCCATAGAAATTGGTCTGAATGGCCCCACAGTCTCTTTACATTCAGCTGGTACTTTGCAAACTGAGGACTTTGTGACCTCTTCACGCCTTCCCCCTGCAGAGCACGAGACAAGAATATACAAAAATGCAGAATCACAGTTTCACTTATACTAGATAGTACGTGATTTTAAACAAATCTGATATTAAAATAAGCCTGCATATGTTAAGAGAGAGAATGTAAATTTCAAATGAATATTTAAGATAAAAACCAAAGGCTTCAAATAAATTAAGGCTTGCTGTGCCCAGCTCCCTTGGGGTAGAATAGTCTCTCTGGGAAAGCTCTTATTCACTGAAAGAAGAAGAGAAAAAAGATTCAAGTCTTTGGGAAAAAGTGAACAAAGAGGAACCTCCTCATAGCTAAGATTGAAACAGAAAGAAGAAAAAAGAAGTTTGAAGGAGAAGAGAGTCCTCAGATGCAAACTTGAAAATGACTTTCAGAGACTGTCGTCGGTCAACCTGCCACTGAGAAGCCTAATTAAGACATCTGCTAAAAGTTACCAATTGATGGTGGGCTCACTGTCACACTATTTTAATTGACATGCTGTGATTTCGTTCCAGATTAACTTCATAAGTGGTCCGCCTAATAGAAAGATCACTTAAATTAAAAGTAGACTGTAAATGGGGATTTGTGATGTTAATAGGCCAGTATAACCTCTGTGTCATTTCATGCATTTCCATTTTCCCCAATGCATATTTGCATAGAGGGGAGATGTCACCGAAGGCTTTGCACGGGCCACATTAATATGGTAATGAGCATGTCACTGGAACAGTGTCCAAAGTGTCGTCTCTTTGACTTCCCCTCAGTGCTAATTTTGGAGCTGCCTTTGAATCTCCAATGTTAGTAACATAAAACTCATGTTCCAGAAAAATACATGAGTTCAGTCTATTTGCCCAGATGCAATAAATGTTTGGAAGACATAATTGAATTGGAGCGTAGAGCCTTTATAACATTTGAAGAGTTGCTTAGTACTCGATCCACTCAGCAGGTCAGTGATGTTAAAAAAACATCAAAACACTGATTTGGTGTGGTGGCCCAGTTATAGCATGTCTGCAGATCTGGGGAGGCTGGGACAGAGTCCTACCCAATTGGGGCTCAGGGGTATAGATTCCAGGGAAAGGCACTGAAATCAAGTCTACTGGAGTAGAGTCCAGTAGTGGGTTGGCCACCATCGCATCTTCACCCTTTTGGTCTGTGATTTGCATCTGTACATTCTGGTTTAGAGCCCATACCTTATGCTTGTAGTGACGATGAAGGTGATGAATATGAAAGTTTTTATAGGGAATCATCGAGGGCAGAATCTAGTCCCCTGGTATCCAAGGCAAAGAGCTCTCTAGTTTTCTGGACTTCAGTTACTGGACTTCAGTGCTGGGACCACGCATGGAGGAACAACACTTTTAGTGGAACTTCCAATCTGTCTTCTGATAACCCAGCTGAGCAGATCAAGTGTAACAATATCATTGTGATGCACATTAACTAGATTTTCCATTTCATTCATGTTACTGGGGCATTGAGTTTTAAGAGGGTGGACTTTCAGCACGTGTGTTGAAATGCTGCTCTCTCAGGACATCACGATGAGGTAGATGTTTGTTTGGTAGTTACATTAACCGTCACTTCTTTCTTGGAACAATAGAATCAGTCCTTTCTTTAGTAGTATCCAGAGTAACAGTTCCCCCTCTTTATGACCTCACTTCGATTTGCATATCCTCTTCTCAAGGACACATGTCAGCACAGACCTCACGAGTTTATCTCCACCATAACCAGCTCTAAAGGAATGAGGTTTACACAGCAGTGGTCCACTGATGCCTGCAATTTATACTGTGCATAATCAAGTCAACTTGTTTGGGGCAAAGGATTGCAGATCTGCTTTTTTTATTATTTTAAACCAGAAAATGAAACAGGGTGTAGCAACATGGTGACTCACCATCTGCAAAGTCCTTCTCAGAAGCTTAGTGGGTCAGCAACACCACCCTGTCAGATCCGTGTACTATAGACTGCCACTGGGCCACAGGGTGGCCAGGTAATAGGGATAGCACCTGGCAGCACCTTGTTCATGGACTGTGGGGCTATAGGATGGGGTGTCCTGGGGACGCTAAAGGTAACGGAGGTTGTTGGTGGCAGGAAGGTCTGCGGGGGCACAGTGTCATCAGGAGAACTTTGTATGATACAGAGAATAGCTCTGTGGCCCCAAGTGGCTATTCTGTTGGTTTCAGTGGGCTTAGGTAAGGGCCTTGGAACTGTTCTACCTTATTGTTGTAGTAGGGAGTGGCACTCACAGTTTTTCGTGTGTCCAGCATGCTTTCCAGTCTCTCTTCTGATTCCTTTGGAGAACCCCTCCCTCGTGGTCTTGATAAGCTATGGAAATTGTTCTGCCCTTACCCCCAGCTAAAGAAGGGTCATGTGACCCTCGCTGGGCAGAGAGCCCATCTGTCGGGACTGCTGACAAGGTGTGTGGGTGGACCGAGCCCGTATCTTGCTTAGCACTAATATGTGGAACTGGGAGTAGGAGTCCTCTTTCCGTCAGCATTGCCGTAAGATGTGGGCTTAGGGTGAGGGTTGGCACATGAGAGCTCTCTCTTCTTTCCATCAAATAAAAGCAAGTGGGATGAGACATGAGAAAGCCAGATTCCAGGACCTGGCCATGCTTGGGGCTCTGATGTGAGCTGAAGAATTTCCTTTTCACTTCTTTTAGCATGAGTTGGGTGACTGACACTTGCAATTCAGTGGCGATTTAGGTTCAGGAAGGGGAGAGACAGGAATTGCACAGGCAAAGGAACAGCGAGGAAACCGCGTGCAGGCGTCGGTGAGGCCAGCAGGACGGCAAGAGGCCAGGCTGCAAGTGTCAGGGAGATAAAACTCATTTACCTTTTGATGACCGTCTTCCCTACTTTTTTCTCTTATAAACTCTGTGCCTAGCATGTCTTTTAAAAATTATTATTTTGGGGAAGGTGACATAATACTTAACATCAAACCCCCCATTCGGCACGTGACAGAGTTTGGCCCTGTTGAAACTGTTGGGTCTCTCCACTTCCAAATTCAAGTTAAAGAGACGTGATAGAAACATGATTAGGAAGGAATGTGATAACACAGAATATTGGATTTTCAATTAGGGGCTGAGATTAGAATAAATGTTTTGACATTTCCTTGGGGTGATTACTTTCATTTCCTTTTGTTTTCCTTTTTTTTTTAAGATTTATTTATTTATGCATACAAGAGCTGGGGTACAGGCCAGAGATGCGGGGGTGAGAGGATTCACCAGAGACAGAGTGGGGAGCAGAACAGGCAGGCCGACTGAAATACACTGCTGAGGGGAGCAGCGGGCGAGGCAGGAGAGGTCTGCTGCGCCGTGTGGGTAGCTCCCTGGCCGAGGATCAAAGTCATGCTGCAGTGGCTGGTGATAGCTTCATAGTGCTGCGTCAGCACCACCAGGGAGGCCCCTATTTCCTTACTGTTTTCAGTATGGAAATTGGCATGAGAATAACAGTAACCCTTACTCTCATGGGGATGAAATGATGGGCTGGACTTGGTGTTGATGAGAGAAAGAAACTACCGCCAGCCCCAAGGCTGAGGTAGACCCTTTCCCGGACCCAGCAAGGGGTGGAACTATTTTATTTAATTTTTAGTCTATTTTTCCCTGGTGTGCAGTGCATATTTTAAGGCAGCTCCAGGGTCATTGCGGGTGCCTTTTGGGTTAAATCTCTGGGTGCCGTGCTATTATGGGGTCTCCCTGTATGGAGCAGGGAACCACATGCTCAAGGCTGATTTCAAGAAAAATGCTTCTCACAGAGATTAACGAGGACCGAGTTTCCTTTTGGGCAGACTGAGTTCCTAGGGGCCAGGGCATATTCTCTGTCTAAGGGGGAAGGAAGTGCCGCTCGTTATTATTTGCATCGTCATTTTGGTACGAACACCATTCCCTCCGCTCCCAGGAGCTCTCAGTCCCTGAGAAATGTCTAGATATTTTGCATACCTGAGCTTATTTAATCTTTCTAGTAACACACAAAACTCCCACATGCGACTGCTCAGCATATAGAAATAAAAGTCTTGAGAAGTCAAGACATTTGCTGAAGACACACAGCAAAAGTGAAACTCAGGTTTGATGGTAAAGCCCCAGGAGCTGGTGAGGACTGAGTTCTACCAAGTCAGAGATGCTCCTGTGCTGTGAAAGCCAAGACAAGAGTCTTAGCAACAGGCACGCCTGGGAGAAGCCAGGGCTGAAGGTCGCTTTGCCTTCCTTAGCCTCTAGATGAGGGAACTGGTGCAGAAAGCAAGGGCCGGGCTTGGAGAGTTCTCGGATGGCCCAGGGAGGGGTGGTCCACGCCTGGCTCAGGTCCTGAGACATCCGTTTTCAGGCTCTGTTAGAGCTTGACTCGCAGCTCCGCCAGGCCGGGAGATGCGTCCGTGAGCACTGTACACAACCTCTTACAGAGTTAAGCCTCTTATTTAGCCTTCCCTGCTGGCTTTATAAAAAGCCCTTGACAGCTGCAGTGGGAATGGAATAATGAAAGTCCCCTCGCCAGCCCTCCTTAGACATGAAAAGTTGAAGTCTGAGAAACATCACAGTCACAGAGCAGCTGCCTGAGCCTGAAGAGAACAGGAGGGTGTCTGTCCCGGTCTAACAGGCCCTGCCAGGAGGCGCAGCTAACATGTGGGCAGGTGAACACCACCCAAGGGTGCTACGACCCCCTTATCAGAGAGCACCCTGCTTCTGGGAAGTCAGGAGGTCAGGCTCCCGAGGAAGGTACTGACATGGACGGTTACTCAGGGCAGTGTGTGTTGGGCTGGGGGTGCTGAGTCATCAGAGGGAAGGCTGACCTGGTCAAGAAGTGAGGGCAGGAGAGGGGCCCAGGTTCTTGCGGGGACTTTTGTAAATGTCTGAAGTTTGTTTTGGTTATAACAACCAAATGGTCAAGACTGACGCTATCTGGTAGTTCTAATCATCCTACCTTGCCCAGAACAGCACCCCAATAAAAATAGCCCGGTCCCACATGTCAGTGATACTGAGGTCAAGAAGCCCTAGGGGTTCTATGGGTACTAGGTACTAAGCCTGGAAAGTCAAATTGGGTTTGGGATGGCCAAGGAACAGGGCAGGAGCGGGGCAGGGGTCAGAAGCACAGGCCACATGCATCCTCAGAGAGCGCCACCAGGCCCTGCTGGCTGGGGCTGGATTGACCGGCTGTACCAAGCAGCTCTCCGGCCCTGCTGGTGTCCCTGTTGTAAATTGCTCCTGCTCATTTGTATGCTTGCAAGACCGCGAGCCATTATTTACGGAAACTGTCTTGAGAGCGGCAACTCTGACGAATAAGAACGTGGATCAAGATGATTTGTGGGGTAGTAGGTACTTAGCTTGGGCTTCTGTCCCAAAGTGCTGACAGTGTAGCTTTACCTCTTACGAGGTGGCCTTTTACTCACTACTATTTTGAGAGATCATTGGTACTTACCTTTGAGGTAGACAGTGTGTTGATTCGATACACTATATATTGCAAGATGATGACACTTGTCTTTGTTAACACCTCATGTCATGACTATGTCATGTCACAGTCACGATTTTTTTGGTGTGTGTGTGATGTGAGCAGTGAGGCCCTATTCTCTTAGCAATTTGCAAGCGTATAACACATGATTGTTATTCTAATCACTATGATGAAACTATCCCCAGAACTTATTCATTCATAACTGGATGTTTGCGCTCTTTGACCAGAAGCGCCTCTTCGCTCCTCCCCTGGTAACCGCTCTCCTACTCTAGTTCTGTCAGTTTGGCTTTTTAAAATTGAGATCATAGAGTATTGCTCGATCTCTCTCTGCCTGACTTATTTCACTTAGCACAAGCCCCCCAGGTCTATCCATACTGTCCTGAATGGTAAGATTTCATCTCTTTGTGCACGCCCCATTGTGTACGCACCACGTCTTCTGCATCCCTTCATCCAGTGATGAGCACTGGAGTCTCCATGTCTTGGCTGTTGTGGATACTGGTGCAGTGGGCATGGAGTGCAGACATTGCTTTGAGATCCTGGTGTCATTTCCTTTGGCGGGGTGACTGGATCTTTTGCTATGAACACACATGCGTGTGCCCACACACATGACCCAGCTTCTCTTGAATAATGAGATCTTTGGCCACCTGGACACCCTGCCTGGCTCCCCACCTCCATCTCCCCATATGGAAAGAGGGGTGCTAGGGGGATCACCTGCTCCCCTCGCATGTGGCATCCACCTACTGGCCCAGCACCACCACGCGCATGTGTGGCCGGTGTGCCTGCCTTGCTCTAGACCCATGTGTTACCTGCTCTGTCTCTGTAAGCACTGGAGTTTGCAAGCGCTGTCCTGGCAAGTTAGAGCTGAGGGGGCCAGAAGTTTTCAGTCCTGGCTTCACATCAGGGAGCAAAAACAAAAACAAAAACTAAACTCCTCCAGGGGTTCAGATATGATTTTCTGGGCATCAGTCCATTGTCAGAATGTTCCAGAGGTTGCACCGTTTATCTGGATTGCGAACACGGAGCTGAAGCCATCCCATATTTCGCGAAGCACGGCACGGAGACTCGGAGAGGGAGGCGAGCTGTGCGAAGACACACAGCTGCTGTTGGAGGAGCTAGAATCACAATCTGGATTCTTGACCACGACCTGCAGTCTTCCCTCTCCGCCATGCGGCCTCCTTTAAGTTTGCCTGGGGAAGGCTGGAACAGCAGGAAGCCAGGTCAAAACACCAGACTTTGCATTTTATTTCTGAGTTTGCCCAGCGACGAGCACGCAGCGCCTTTAATTAATCGACTCCCTACGGTGTCTTCTCTTCCCTTGTTTTTATAGCTGAAATAGCGTGGGGTCCTGGAAATAAACCACAGAAAGGAAAGGGGCCCTGACTTGCATCTAGCAGCTTCTATAAGCGGAGATTATTCCAGGTGCCTTACTGGGTTGCTTGAGTTATTTTCGCATAACGCTAGGAGGTTGGAATTATTAGCTTCATTTCAAGATGATGAAACCAGCTGAGATGGGTTTGGTCAGGTGCCCGTGGTGTCACAGCTGATAAGGGATTTGTACTCAGCTCATAGCTTTCTGAAGATGATCTGCTGCCAGCATGAGCAGGAATGTGCGTTCTGCAGAGGCAGGGCTTATCAAAATTTGTTGCTCATTGATGTCTTTCCTATGTGCCTATATAACCGAACCACGTAGTAGGTGCTCAATAAAAATTGACTGGCTCGGTGAATGAATACCCGGAACTATGCAGCTCTCAAGACATAAGGACTAGAGATTTTTGAGTTCAATGAAGTTTAAATCTCCCAAGAAAAATCTGCTTCATTTTAATTTTGGAATCCAGTAGGTTTCAAAACATCTGTGGGGGAGCAGACCCTGTTTAAAATGCGTCCTCCTTGTCTGATGTCCCCGGGGACGTACACCCAGGGACAGCAGTGTCCAGAGAGCCTCAGGAAGAGTGTGTGCACGGCTGCCACATGATGTGGGGTATTTTTAGAGAGCTGTAGCTAACAGGAGTGAAAGCATTACTCTCTCATAGATTGTTCTAGCACACTGGACATGAGAGTGTGAGCTGTGCCTGGTGAGAGCAGCTGAGTGTGGTTTGGGACGCTCAGGGACACACATAGTTTCTCCTCTCCTGAGGCCAGAGTTAATCTGCATGTTAACGAACAACTTTGCATCCAGATCACAGCCCAAATCACCGCAGTTTGCACAGAAATGCTGCCCCCTCACCTACATCCCTGAGGCTGCCATCTCTATGAACTCCCCCAGGAACAACCTCTGGCTCATTTTGGGTAAATCAGGATGTGACTCAGTTTCCCTCTTTTTATACAAGTGATGCTTTTCTAAGTATCTTGGTGACACTTCACCCACATTATCCTCCCAACAGTTGTCTGAGAAGGACATCCATGTTAAAAGTGAATCAAAGGAGGACCCAAGAGGTGGTGGCGCCTTCCCGCTCAGCTAGGAAGTATGCAAGTGAGAGCAAAGGCTCCCTTGTAAGCTCAGGGCAGCGCCCGTGCTGTGCAGCGAGGGTGAACCTCACTCAGAGGACTCCTGCCTGCCTGGCTCCTGGGTAGACTCTGGCCTCAAATGTCCTCTCTGTTGACCTGGAGGCCCTGGCCACAGGAGTGGTCTCCACTGACGGTGTGATCATCATGCGAGGTCTGGACCTGCCCTGTGTGCCTCTTCCTGTTACTGATCTTAATTCATGTCCTTTGGTTGCAATAACCATGATTGTGAATTTCACAGCTTTACTGGGGTCCCTGAGTCCTGGTGTTCTGTGAACCTGTGGGTGCTTGGGCTCTTTTGTGCCCCCCTAAGTTCTTACATTTCCTCTCTGTGACACTAGGGGGCATACACTAATGGGGAGCAGGGGTGGGTGGGGGGTGGGCAGGGGGGGAGGGTTACTGCTCAAAGGGCAAAGTAGGCAAGACTAAGGAGCAGCAGGCCATGATCTAAGGGAGGTGATGACTTTCCAAATGGAAAGGGAGGTTGAGCCCAGTGGCCAGGAGGTTTAGCTCCCTTTCCGTGTCCCACTGAGAGCAGGTACACCCCGAGAGACCTCCCTACCATCTCTCCCTGGAGATCAGTTTTATTCTGTCAGTCTGGAGATACTCTCTGTTGTGGCACCTGCTGTAAAAGTGAAGAGGGTTTTCTGCCAGATTAGCAGTCTTTGCAGTGTCTCCCCTTTTAATTTTCACTCTTCTCTCATCCTTTTCCTTTTCCTTTCTCTCCCCCTGAGCACCCTGATCTCTACCATTTACTGCTATGTGTCTGGTGTGGCAGCTTCCTCCAAGATCGAAAAGCACAGGAGACACAACACGGAAGAAACGGTTATGAGGAGTTCTGAGTATGCTCCTGGCTTTGCCTCCTGTCTCCACTACCTTCTTGCTGTCAGTCCCTCCTGAGGTTATGAGAATGGTAGTGACTCCCTCCCTCCCTCCCACGGCCCCTTCCAACACAGAGTGAGCACGATGCAGCTACTTATTCCCATGGCTCCTACCCACAAGGGTTCTCCATCTTCTCAGGAGAGTGCAAGCAACTGACAAAGCTGCAGGAAGGAAAAGTGTTTTCTAGGTCAACCTAAGTGTGTGACTCAACTCTATAGCAGCCTATTCACAGCCCTGGCTGAGGTGCACCTTCCTCTGAGGGGGTACTTGCTCCTGTAATAATTGAGTTACCTGGATTCTCTCTGAGAAATGAATTCCTTGGTCACCCACCCAGTGCTGGCAGTGTGAGATCATGCAACTCCACACAGGTGTTTGTCATCTAAAGTCTGCTGAAGATGGAACCACCTAGAACCTCCTAGAATTCCCATGGCCTGGAGCACAGTGCAGTTCTTCAGAGTGACACTTGGAGCCCTTCATCTGCACCTGGGCTGTGAATTTGAACTGTGGCTGCACATTAGCCCCCTTCCTGGGCAGTTTCAACAAAGTCCTGAGGCTCAGCTCCATGCCTCGAATGCTGACTTCAGCTCTTCGTGGGTGCTGCTGTGTGTAGGGAGTTCCCATAAGCACCTGCTACTTGAGGACACCTCCTCACAGCCTTCTCACCCGCTGGTGCTGTCCTTTGTGCTTAGCTTTTCCCCTGTGCCCCCACTACCTTTGTCTGCCTGGGGAGCACTGATTCACCTTGACAACCTGACTCTGAACCTTTCCAGCAACTTTGATGCCAGACAGGTGACTGCTGCCTCACCTGTGTCCCACAGCGCTTTCTAGACATTTCTATTACAGAGAATTACAGACTTTTGTTTACCAATTTGTTCATTTGCAAGCTGGGACCTGTATTCATCACCTTTGTCTCTCCGACACCTGGCAGAGTCGGCGCCTGGTGGCAGGATAAGCACTGGGTGAATACTGAGTGGGATTAAATGGAGGTGCTCAAAGCTACAATCATGTCATTGAGGTCAATGATCCTTTCCTTCTGATGAAGGTCTCTTTGTTTTTCTGTCACAGTTTCTGCTCAGCAGACCAGTGCCCCTCATTTCACACACACTGTATTCCCACTTGAGTGTTGAAGTATTCTGCTAATTGCAGGGTTGCTGTGACCACAGAGTGACAGTCAGAATTGAAAACCAAGAGCAGAAGGGATATAGTCAGTGGTGAGTAGGGAGTCTGAGTACATACAAATGCCCAAACACTGCCAAGGTAGTGACAGGTATAAGTCAAGTCCCAGGAGAGAGATTCTGTCTTGTCCACTCAAAGGTCATGCATATTTTCATTTATTTTTATTGTATTATTTTTTTAACTGCAATCATAGGTCCAATCCCAATGGAAAACAGTATGGAGGTATCTCATTAAATTAAAAATAGATCTATCATATAATCCAGCAACCTACTCCTAGGTGACTACCTGAAGAATGTAAAAACACCGATTCAAAGGGATATCTGCACTCCTATGTTCACTGCAGTACCATTCATAGTAGCCAAGCTATGAAAGCAATGTGAGTACCCAAGGATAGATGAGTAGATTGAAAAGATGTGGTATATATACATGATGGAATACTACTCAGCTATGAAAAAGATGAACTCTTGTTATTTACAACATAGATGGAATTATAAGAGATGATGCTAAGTGAAACATATATTTTGATTCTTAAGAATGATATCCATATTCTAACTGTAATGTCTCTGCTTTTTTGCTTATAGCAGTTCTGTACATGATGCTATTCTTTGGAGAGATGAAGAATTCAGCATGCCAGAAGGTAGGAGATATCATCCGCGGGAATCAGCTGCTTAGGACAGTGGGCTAATGATTGCATGTGGGTGGTGTCCATTCTTATTGCTTATTGCCTGGAACTTTCTTGTTGTATTTCTACTCTGAAGTTTGCTCTTTCTTAACTCTGGAGGCTCTGTGATAACAAAGACCTCACTGCATATCCTGTGACTCTTTCTTGTCACTATTCAAAACCTTAGCACCGTCTTTCATTCCCAGAGAACGCAGATGTTCAGTCCTGCCAACCTCGGAAGACATCCTTATTCCGCAGACCTGTAGAATTCCCGTGTCCAAATTCTGTTTCATCTTAGTAACATCAAGCTCTCCTTTGTCAAAATTGAGAGGCCATGGTCTAGCATTTTGGGGTATATACCCAGAAGAATCAAAAGCAAGGTCTCAAAGAGGTATTTCAACACTCATGTTCATAGGACTTTATTCACAATAGCCAAAAAGTGGGGGCAACCTGAGCATCCATCTACAGATGTATGGAGAAACAAGATTGGTCTATACATATGTCAGAATGTTATTCAGTCTTAAAAAGAGAAACTTGTCATGTGTTACAATATGGATAAACTTTGGGGGACATCATGCTAAGCAAAATAAGTCATTACACACCATTTGTCTGTCTGTCTATCTCTCTCTCTCTCTCTCTCTCTCTCTCTCTCTATCTATCTATCTATCATAATTTAACTTATCTGAGGTCTGTAAAGAAGTCAAATTCATTGAGAGAGTAGAATGATAGTTGACAGAGGCCAAGGAAAGGCGGGGGACCGTGGGGGATGGAGAGTTAGTGTTTAATGGGTATAGAATTTGAGCTTTGCAGCATGAAAAATTCTGAACATTGTTTGCACAGCAATGACAATACATTTAACACTAGTGAGCTGAAGAGACTTAAAGAACAGTTAAGATGGTAAATTTCATGGTATGTGTATTTCACCTTAATTTAAAATAATAAACCGAGGCACATTTTTACCGCATGGATTCAACCATCTCCTCAATGATTTCATGCGTCTGCATTTTCTTTGTGCTCACTCCTGTTTCATAAAGTTGTAGGGAAATATTTTCTTCCTCTCTGAATGATCCATCCTTGACCTGTGAAAAATTGAGATCCATTTCCATTTCCTCGTATCCACTTCTCACCTGGAGGTGAGGCTTCTTACCAGAGGATAAGGCAATGGTCTCTCCCAGTCTTTGTACCCCTTTTCCTGATCCCTTATTCCAGCTCTATCTCCATCTTCATCTGGATCACCCTTGTTCTATTTCCAAACCCCTTTCTGTAAGTCTGGATTTTTCCAGAACCTGCGTTGGGTAGCTCAGTTCATTTTAGCCACTTCAGTCAAGCTCTGTTGTTCAATTCAAGTCTTACTTGAACAATGCTGGAATGCAATAATGTGATTTATTTTTAATCATTATCTGGCTCCTGAGTCTGTTTTCCATGGCTCAGGAAAGAACCTGCCGAGGAGGGACTGTGATTAATTAGTGACCTCAAACTCAACTCAAAGGACTAGAATCTCTAAAAGCATATTTTTTTAATTTTGTGTCAATCTTGAATAACATGAAAGCACTGGTCCAAATTTGACCCAGATGACATACTGTGTACTGCTATGTAAGTATAGATGTGTGCATCTAGGTGTATATATCACTTATTCCACACTTTTGTAGGTAGATCTCTACTGTTGTAGCATCTCTTGCAGTTAGTATCTCCCTGAGAGAATTGTAGGTCTCAGGTCCAACTTCTGTGTCAAGCGCAGAGTAGAACTCATGACTGTTTGCTGATTGACTAATTGTACAACACAGAAGAGAAATGGCTCTAAACATTGCCCATTTGGGTCGTTCTTAACTTGGATAGATGTCTTTCTAGATGGTGACATGATAAGGCAAAAGGAATGGCAACTGGGGGTGACGAATATCTCATCTGATTTAGATAAGACATTTATCTAAATTTGATGAATTCAGGCATCAAATCACTTGGCAAATGGCTAACTATTTTGAGTTTCCACTTCCTTGTCTACAAAAGAGTCTTTTCATGGATGTCTTAATTCTCTTCTGTTTCAAACACACTCCTGAATTCAATTGCATTTTCAGCCCAGTATTAAGATATGAAGGCACAGGACCTCTCCTCTTCCCCACTGACTCTCCCCCATAGAAGTGTCCAGCAAGCATTTCTCTTTTTGCAGGTGCTGGAGGATCCAGCAAGCTCTTGAACTATAACATCAAACTCCGGTCAGATGATCTCCCACTGGGTTTCTAAATCAACATGGCATGGTGCTGACCCAGTGTGAGGGCGGCTGAAATTGACAATCCATAGTGACTGTGGGAGGTGGCTCATGGATCACTCTTGAGAATCAAAATGAACAAAGATGTTTCTTGCATCAAAGTATCGAAAATAAATCTAAGCCATGGGTCGTTTTTGGAGGAACACCATCAGACCCTAATCTCATTCATTCCTGCATTCCACTGGCTCATCCCTCCCTGGCTTGGCAGCTTGCCACAGGCGGGAGAGAGCTGCTTGGGTTATAAGCTGTCAGGCACTGCATTTAAATATTACTCACCCAGCTCAGTTCAAGGTACAGGTCAGCCCATGGTATTAAGTTAAGTACACTGGGAAATACATTATCCTTTGGGTCACAAGGGTACAATTCACTGAACATCAACGGGATTTCCTGGTTGATAGATGATTCCACAAGAGGTTATAGCTCGCCTGCCCTAGAAATAATAGCAATAATCCCCTCCATTCATATTCCGCTCTGGAGCCTGTGAAGGATTTTCACATGCATTATCTCCTAGGACATTCTCAGTGAAGTCAGCCAGCACGGCAGAGTGTCATGTGCAGGTTTGAGCATCTGTTTCTCACTGTCCACTCTGTGTTACCTTGGGTGGGTCATGTCACCTCTCAAAACTGCAAATCATTAGCTATAATCAGGAAATGCCAATAATATCTGCCTTGTGGTGTAATCAAGGAGATGAAATGAGGTGATGTTTGTGCATATTTATAAAATTAAGTGTCATAGAAAAGATGCTATTAGACCTGCTCTATAGAAGCAAAATGAAAAATCATGCAAATATGTTCCAAAAATACCTCCCAAAGCCTTGAAAGAAAACACAAATACAGTGGGGCTACAATAGTTTTTAACTGGTTCTCTTTGATTTTTTCTTTTGATTGACATTCAGTCATGGGTGCCTTTGCACAATTGTTATAATGCTCAATCTCTGCCTTCCAGGTACTTGGAAAATTAAATATATATGCATGTCTGATATGATACTTTTAAAAGACTCCCAAGGGATGAGATTACACTGTGCAAGACACTAACAATGGAGCTATCAGTTGTCAATGTGCTACAATGTTGTAGTTGCTAGCGACCTCTTCTCTAATCCTGATCAACGCTCTGCAAGCTATCCTTATCATTGAAATCACCCCCATTTTAGGGAAGAGGTAACTGAGGCCCAGGAAGGTTAAGTCATGTTACCGCAAGCATCAAGGCACAGACTCACAACCACATGTATCTGAGGCCTGTACTGGGTTTGTCTACTGCACTGTACTGGGTAGCATGCCTCATCAGCAGCCAGAGACGAGGGTCATCCTGGAATCAATTTTTTTTGTTGGACCCTGAAACACCAAGAAAACTAACAAAAAATGAGGATAGTGTCAGTCATATTTTCTTTTTAAAGATTTATTTATTTATTTATATAAGCACCAGGGTACAGGCCAGATATGCGGGGGTTGAGAGGATTCACCAGAGACAGAGCGGGGAACAGAACAGGCAGACCAACGAAATACACTGCTGAGGGGAGCAACAGGCAAGACAGAAGAGGTCTGCGCGCCATGCGGGACCCTCCCTGGCTGGCCGGGATCGAACCAGCGCTGCAGAGGCTGTGGACAGCTTCACGGCACTGTGCGCAACCGCCTGCGCCACCGGGGGAGGCCCAGTGTCAGTCCAGTTTTCTCTGGACAGGTCAGACTTGACTTCAGTTTGGTTTGAATAGTTAAGTAAGCACATGCTATAGGCCAAACCCTTGGAGTAATTACACAGATTTTAGGAGAAATCTCAGCATAAACTATCCCAGACTAGAAATAATAGAATAGGAAGGCGCTATATGGGAAATGGTTAACGAAGGGGGCATTTGGCTTGAAGACACAGCACTCAATCCTCCTAATTGTACATAATTCCAGCGCGGCAATCCCTCCTCCTGGACAAGAGAGGACATTTCAGGCCTGTATCTTCCGGCTGGAAGAGAAGTTGTTGAGACCAGGGCAAGGCGGAGACCTAGGTGCAGCCAGCCGTGCCACGAGCTAGCACTTCAGCTATGATCTGTCTCCCAAAAGGGCCCCCTGAATCTTGTCTCTGGAATGGGAAGAAAGAAAACATGCTCAAGTATTTAGAAATGAATGTTCCTCTAAGCTGAAGAGAGCGAGGAGAGAGAGTACAAAGGACAAATGGGGACAAAACACAGGTTACCACATGGCCTGGACGCCCTCGCAGCATGGCAGCTGGGTCCCAGGAGACAGGCAGGCAGAGACTACAGGGCCTTTTCTGATCTGATATTGAAAGTCATGGAGGGTCGCTGGCCCCACATTCTACTCATCTGGAGGGGCTCACTAGGCCAGTCCATATTCAAAGAGAGGGGAGTTAGACTCTATCCCTACACGAGAGAAATGTCAAAGGATCTGAACACGTGCTTTGAAAACCACTAGTCCAGTCCCTAGCTGAACAGGTTTGCGTCTTCCTACATAGAAATTGCCTTCACCCTTTCTGAGACTTCTTCCTCCTCTAAGAGGCTTTATTTATTGTTACATCAGGCTCAAACTCCAGGCCCAGCACCTAATCACCGAATTTCTACAAAATGGAAATGACTCTTTCTTCAACTGTATCACGTGACTACCCTAAGGATCATGCTAAGTATACATGTGTACACATCCACCCTCACACATATACAAACTTGCACACACACACACACAAAGCCCAGGCTCCCTTTTTCAAATAGAAACCGTTCTTTATACACATAGCACCTCTAGCCATGCCGTTTGTAATGTCTTCTAGGTAATTAATTTCATGGAAATTTGCAGTTGTATCCTCCTGCACACATCCTGTCTCCAACACACACCCTCCTAGCACTCTTGGGAATATTGGACAAATGCTGATGAAGAAATTATATTAAAAAATTAAATTGACATTAAACATTGCACAATGTTACATCAAACAGGGAGCACTGTTTTTAGATACTGAGATTTTCTAGGCGCCCTCCAAGTACTAGTATGTTTGACCTCGACCACTGATTCCTTGTTCTGAGATGCAATTAGGACATCGAGACACGTCTCCTCTGTCGTCAGTCGCCCCACACTTCTGGAATTTCACTATATTTTCCTGAGTTTGGACAACAGCCAAGATAATGTCTCCTGTGAGACAGAGATGACTAGCTATTTCTCTTGTGTCTATTCTCCTGTATCACCCAAATAATTAAGATTTTGACTACAGGGCCATCTAGATAAAGGTTTCATTTCTCGATTTCCCTGGAAGCTAGGTACAGTCACATAAGTATTTTCTGGTCAATAGAAGGCGAGCTCAAGTGCTGAACTGTAGTGTCTGGGTTAGGACCTTAACATACAAAGACTATCGCCATTCTTTCTCTTCTCTACTTCGTGTTAACTGGAAGGTGGATGTGATAGTGGGAGTCACAGCAGCCATCTTAGACCACGAGGTGGAAGCCACATGTTGAGAATGACAGGGCATTTGACGTGATATGGCTGACTGCTTATACTTAGATAAGTGTAAGGTTGAGTGACCTAAGTACAAGGTAGAACGACCTAAGAAAGGGTACTTTATCTCAACTGTATTATAGCAAGAAAAGGGAATGCTAACTGACAGACCTCCTCAGACCAAGGCCCATACTCAGCTCTCAGATGTACCCAGCATTGGTCGAATCTCTACCACTTAAACTACAGCCCTGCATCCTCCTGACTCCAGAAGCCCTGGGTCATCCCACGCTGCTGCCTACACTCTACCTGACCCACATTTGCCACCGGCCTCACTCACAGTCCCCAGAGGTAGCATCTTAATATTTCTCTGTTGATGAACAATTTGCTCCTAATCTTCTCACACCTCTACTGGGTTCTCCAAAGTCCATGAGTTCTGAAGCTGCATGGGGAGCGAGAAGAAAGTGCCCATAGATTGCAAAGGTTGGCTAGAGGGAGACATCGACCCTGTCTCAGGACAGTCAGGAGAGCAGGGAAGCACATAGGGTCAAGTCTTACCCTTTGGCATGGTGAGTGAACCAGAAAAACAGGGGGCCTATTCGTACCCGCAGGGTGGCAAGCCACAGGAAAGATGGACGATGTAAGTTATACCTGAATAAAAGCCAACAGTAGTGATTTAGGACAGATCCAATGTCATAAATTGACCTGAAATGACTTCCGAAGCTCTGGAGTAACAGCACTCAAAAATATACCCAGAGACTCATGAGCAAGTGACTCTAGAACCACAGTGTCATCACCCACAAGTAGCATTTTTTGAGTCACATGATTTCTCTGAGCCTCAGTCTCCTCATTTACAAATTAGAGAAAATGCTATTTCACATATTGGTTGTGGACCTTAAATGTGATCAAGTCTACAAAAGCACTTTGCAAACTGTCAAGCCCTGCACAGGTTCGAGAGGTGGCTTTATTATTTCCAATTAGTCAGTGCTCCTGTAGATGTTAGGAGGTGGGAAAAAAACCCTCTGGTTCACATCCTACAGGGTAGCATCTTTGAACCTCATGTTCTCACTCATCAAACACCTTGAAATATGGAGACACCTAGAGTGGCAGAAATAGAAAATCCATCATCTAATTCAAAGCATCCTCCTCTCTGTAGCTCTTTGGAAAGAAAGTGGAGGGCATTTCTTTTGTAGAGCTTGCTTAATTCAAGACGGAGCAGGAAAGCTGCAAATGAGAAATGCAAATCTAAGAAGATAGCCAGCAACGCGTCTGGCTTTAATAATTGCTCAGAGAAGAGAATCTGCTTCACTCCCTCCCCTGCGTAGGCCCCTCCCATTTACACTCAAGATGGCTTTAGGGTTCATGGTTTTAGTTCAATGTCACTCTGCCAAAGAGCCATCTCTGTCCCACCCCACCCCGCCTCTCTGCTTATTTCCTTCACTGCGTTCCTTAGTATTTGGATTATATTTTTGCTTGATTTATGTGTCTGGCTGATTGCTATAGATTTCCCCAGGTGCTAAACTCCGTGAGGGAAGGTCTTACTTACCTCCGTGTCTCCGTGTTTACCTCAGTATCTGGCTCATAATCGGAGCTCAACAAAGATTTCTGGAATGAAAGAATGAATGAATGAATGAGTGAGTGACCAAATTCCAGGGATGTTGGGGGGCAGCAGAATGTCAACAAGACCACTGCTTCCAAGAAGCCCCATCTGGGGCAGAGAAGGGACCAGCAGCAGGAAGTGGCAGAGAAGCCTGGGCGCGGGGGCGCTGTGAACAGTGCGGGTCACGGGGACTGGAGTCTGGTGGGGTTCTCACAGAGATGCCTGCAGGGCCAGCAGGAGGTGCTCCTGTCTGGGGCTCCCCACTTGCTGTCATGGGCCTTCAGGAAAAGAAGGTGGGAGGCCAAGAGCACTGAGCTGTAGTGAGGAGAATCCATGTTGATGCCTGAGCTGGGAGCAGAGGCTGCTGGAGACAGCTTCTTGGCCAGCCCGGGAGGAAATGGTGCATTGGGCTCCCCCCAGAATGGTGGGAAGCAGATCCCATTCCGAGACTCGAAAACTTTTTTTTTTAAAGATTTTATTTATTTATACAAGAACTGGGGTACAGGCCAGAGGCAAGGGAGGGTGAGAGGATTCACCCGAGACAGAGCAGGGAGCAGAACAGGCAGAAGGACTGAAATACACTGCTGAGGGGAGCAGCAGGGAGACAGGAGAGGTCTGCCGCGCCATGTGGGAATCTCCCCGGTCAACTGGGAATCAAACCCGCGCTGCAGAGGCTGCGGACAGCTTCACAGCGCGGCACTCAACCCACTGCACCACTGGGGAGGCCCTCAAAAACTATCTTAAACCACAAAAGACATCTTTTCCCCAAAGAACCTTAAGCAGCTAAATTTTTAATATTTCTGTGTGACGATGTGGCCCTGGGTTGCTTGCTTGCCCACACTGCCTCCCTCAGCCCTGGTGGTGCTTCCACGTGTGCCCCCCTCTTACAGATGGGAAAACTGAGGTCATAGGGTGGAGCCAACTTACGAGGTTGACAAGCGGTGGGACTGGGATCAAAGGCCAGCTCACCACAGACTCCTGGCTTTTAAACTGTCAGGAGATGAACTGTCTGACTTGGACTGAGGGCAACTCCTTTGAACCGTATAAAAATCTTGGAGCTCTTCTGGGTTCTGTCTTGAATCAACTTTTATTATTCTCACCCTACAGCTACCAGGGGACGAACTCGGTCATTTCCTTCCTATCAATTTCACCTCTGTGACTCTAAGCTTCAGACACTGCAGCCGCCTGGATCCAGCTACCTGCTGACATCTTCAGCTGATGGTTTGAGGAATTCGGCTCAACATGTCCGTAATGGAATTGACCATCCCCGCCCCAAACCTTCCTCTAACATATTCCCTGTCCTAGTTAAATGACACGCTCGCCCAGCCAGCTGCCCTGTGGGAAATCTGCAATTGATTCTTGCCCTCCTCTCTCCCTGCTTCTTGAGCTGTCTTCCTGTTGGGTCTTACCCCAATATACTAAATCCTCTTCAATCAGCCCTGCCGCCATTTATTGTCATTGACCATTGTGGCTGTTTTTAAAATGATCTCCTTATCTTTGGTATTTCTTCTCCCAAGTCCACCTTAAAATTACTGAAGGATTTCTAAATTAATGCTAAAATGCAGACCTGCTCCTGTTACCTTCCATCATCTCTTCCTACTTTTAATTCCTACAGCCCATCACACTTTGGCAGATTTTTCCCTAGTGTTGAGTTTTTAAAATGCCACCTGGGCATCCTATTTCTTCCCTCCCTCCCTCATGTCTCTCCCCATTCCCTTCTATGAGACTCCCCTTTATGCCTGGCTCCAAAACTGACATAAAAGGGTTGACAGTCTAAAAAATATTTTCATGTACATTATCTCATTTTTCACAATGCTGTCGGCAGGCAGATAGACTTGACTCCATCCTTCAAGTAGGCATAAGGGCTTGGATATGCCAAGAATGTTGTCCAAATTCATAGAACCAGGCAGAGTCAGGACTTGCAGGAGCTCTGGGCTTTCACGTCCTGCCATTGACCTGCTCTTTGAAGGCAGATGCTTCTACGGCTTTGTGCCTGTTCTTGCCCCTCTGACTCCAAATCCGTTGTCAATACATAGAGAGCTTTGATTCTGCACAATCAGGACCAGCTGCATTCAAGCAAAAGCTGATGGGGGCAGGAGCACATGGTGTAGGGGAGCGAAGCCTGCGGTTTTGGGAACACCCAGGTTTCCTAGTGCTGGGCCTTCCGTTGTCCTGGCTGTTTGTGAAGTGGGGTCAGTGAGCAGAGCTATTCCCTGCTCTTCTTGGCTTTGACTCATTGGACCATGAACACCGTAAAAGCAAATATTGCTCCTCCATTTCCCTGTATCTCTACTACCCAACACACACTTGTTCCGTGATTCAAAGTTAACATAGTTGGTGCTTAGGAATTTAGAGATGAAAGGAACTCAGCATCTTTCTAGACCATGATTTGCCAAACTCCAGACTTCTGTGCTGTAGAGGGTACCCACAGCTGAGATGTAGTGGATTGCGATGTATATGTCTGGAGACACTTGAGTGTTGCCTGTATTCCCCTTTATTATTTGTGTCTCTTTATTATTCATTCAGACACATATAGATATTGTTACCATCCCGATTTTTATTTATTTATTTATTTTAAAGATTTATTTATTTATGCATACAAGAGCTGGGGTATAGGCCAGAGATGCAGGGGGTGAGAGGATTCACCAGAGACAGAGCGGGGAACAGAACAGGCAGACTGACTGAAACACACTGCTGAGGGGAGCAGCGGGTGAGTCAGGAGAGGTCTGCCATGCCATGTGGGTTGCTCCCTGCCCGGTGGGGGATCGAACTAGTGCTCCAGAGGCTTCGGATTGCCCCATAGTGCCGTGCTTAACCCCTTGCGCCACTAGGGAGGCCCACCATCCCGGTTTTGTAGGTAAACAGATTGAAGTGCCCAGTTTAGGAATCAGTGTCAGAACTGACTTAGAGCAAAACACTCCTATGCTGGCTTCTGGGTGAGCAACCAGCCCTTCCGGCCTCCAAATCTGAGCCCATTTCTGCTTCTTGAGCAGAGGAGCCAAGCTAGTAAGGGGCTGGGAATGGGGAGATAACCAGGTGACTGCAGCCAGCCAAGCTGTGTATGCAAGAGGCCTCTTGGGGGAGATTTTCTGGAGAGAAGGGAGCTCAGGAGAGCAAAAGACAGGGATCAGGTGTGAGCGGAAGGGGAAGGCTAGCTGCACCCAGGATGACCCGGGAGGCCAGAGAGACTTCTCTCTCCACAGAACAGAGAACACTTGCTTCCCATGTCAAGCCTACATTTTGGAAGGAGAGATAGGATGGTCTCTCAAAATGGCTCTCTCTTCTTTTCAAAATGGAGGTCAGCAGGGGAGAGTCTTGGCGTGTGAGATGCTAATGACAGAAAACCCAGATGACTGCAGAAGCAATTTAAAGATTTACCCGGATTTGTCTGGGCCCCTGTGGCTGTGCCTTCTACTTGCGATGCCTCCTCAGCAGTCTGGATGGGGAGATAAATACATTTTTTAAAAGTCCAAGATTTGGGCACTTTTGAAATGAGGGAAGCGGAACTTGGGAGGCTTAAAATATTAATCACATATTCAGGCTCACCAGAGAAAAGAGGCTGGCATTCTGCAGGTGTAATGCAGAGCAAATCCCCTCCAGGAACGAGTGACGTGGAGGGAGCGCTCACTGGGGTGCTCCCCAGATGCAAACAGGAACTGATTCATCCTAATGCGAACCCAGATTCAAAGGCCCCTCCTTCCAGGGAGAGCACAGCGGCCTGGAGGACTCGGGGACCTTCACCAGCTCACTCTGTGCTCTGCGAGGGCCACAGACTGAGTCAGCAGAGCTGATGAGAGCTCTGAGGAATGTGGGGTCCAGGGAGTTAGGAAGCATACAGCCTCCTCCTAGTCAGGGCCTGGGCGAGAACACCCTGGAGTGCAGGAAAGCAATTTCTTTGCTGTCACCTCCTCCACCTCCACAGCAGCCTCGGCCCTGGGAGGCTGGCGCAGGACTTCTAGGAGCCTCTGGCTTCCTCTCTGTTCAATCCCAGTGCTCCTTCTCAGTAAGGTTTGCTTCCTATGCTCATCTCGGCTGTTCCCAGGGCGCCAGCGTCTGTTTCCCCCTATCTGTTTCAAAATGGCCACCGTGCACCCCTTTGCTCAGAATCAGTCTGTGAGGTCTCAGCATCCTTTCTGAATTAAAGCTTTTAATTCTGCTTCCTACAAGGCATAGTAGAATCCCAACAGGAGGGAAGCAGCTAAGGTTCTAGAATTTTGGAATTCTTAGAGCTTGCTTCTTGATCTTTACAGTCCGTCTTCCTTCTGGAATGTTCCTAGAAGTCCCAAGGACACAATGTTTTTCTTCTGGAAGCTGCACATAATCTTCTTCGATGGCCTTCCTCCTGAACATGTCCCTTCTCTAAATAGCCTCTTAGCAACGTGCTGCTTCTTGACTTTGTCCTGGGCCTGTTTGGACCTCTATGTCTTCTTACGATTGGAATGTTTTTGTCTA
Organism: Talpa europaea; assembly: GCF_964194135.1. Lineage (NCBI taxonomy): Eukaryota > Metazoa > Chordata > Mammalia > Eulipotyphla > Talpidae > Talpa > Talpa europaea. The sequence continues at coordinate 138,831,628 of NC_140071.1, read as the reverse complement.
AAACTCCGTTTCTTCTCTTAAAGCAGATTTCTCTTATCTCTCCCCACAATGTCCCAATCCTGTGAAGATCCCATAAGCACATACCTTAAGTAAGTTGGGTGCTTACATTCTTCTGGATTTTCCATTCCAACCTGACGTTTGGCACACAGTAGGTGCTACTTTTGAAAGAGTGAATGGGTGATGTCGTCATATAATATCAAGTCCAGTCATGACTGCAAAATGAATGACTTTTGTAAAAGCAGCTGTAGACTTGGGGCTTGGGTTTTAGGTTCAGCTCTGTCACCTTTTACAAAGTGAACTCAGCAATACCTACCTCATAGTTTATCTTATTTCATTTTTTTGGTATTAAAGATCTCGTTTCCACAATAAAATCATTTCCAGAGCAAATAAGGAATAGACTTGGGGGGACTCTCCTGGAAATTGTATCCATTTGTTTAAATTCTAAGATGACTCTGGTCTTGAGTTGGGAGTTTCACAGAAGAGACTACACAGTGGTGGGTGCTGTTCTCAGAGGATAGACAGCAGTTGACACAGTGTGGTGTTCTGGTGTGGTGTCCTTCCCCAAGGCTGGTCCTGTGCTGTGCACGGTTACCATCTTCACTTGTTGGCACGTGAGTAAGGACAGCAAAGGGTGCCTAAGATGCCAGTTCACTTAGAACAGGTGTAAAGTTGCTTTCCACTCTCAGGATGCTTGCATTCCCATCTTTTTTTGATCTTTAAATTCTTAGAATTGGTTTAAACTTCACCCATAGGATCATTTCACTTCTTTGTATCTTTGTTCAGAGTCTCAGAGCCCTTTAAAGGAGCATGAGTCCAAGTTTGACCACAGGTGCCCTAGACTTTGGCTTCCAAGACTCTGTATTTAGTGTCATTCTTCTCTGAACATTCTTCTCCAGACTCCTTAGAGGCACTGTGCTGAAACATGGTATTTCTTTTCCCTTCCCCAAGGAGTCCATAGGAAATAACCACATTTTAATCTCCTTTCTGGCTTATCTAAAGAAAATTCTAGAATGCACACACACATGCACACACACACACCCTTATCTCTTTTCTTTCATTCTTCTTTGATGCGAAGACCCTCCCTCTCCCATCAAAGTTCAAGGAAGCTCTTGGTACTATGCTAAGGGCGCCACCAAACAGGCACAAGAGCACGCGTTCAGTTTGTTGCTTAACGGAAAGATGCAATTGAAACAGGGAGACAAAGCACAGGTCCCCATTTCTACTTTCTTTCCCTAGCAGACCTACGTGGAGAGCCAAGTCATCATCAGAACCTTGCATGGTGAACGTGCAAACAGAGAGGACATTTACTGGATTCGAGAGTAGTGACATCATGGGGATATTCTGATACCACCACTTTCCATTTGGAAAGTGTCTTGTGAAGTTGCAAGGAGACCCTTATCACATTCTTTCCTCAAAGATCCATGATTTTGTAAACCTCAGTGGGTTAAGTTCAAGGTCTCAGAAAATAAGAGATTGGGGGAAAATAATTTTCAAATTTCACAGAATACATTTAAATGCCCAAATGAATAAGTATTCTAGAAGATATTCACTTGCTTAGCAAGCTAGATTCATGACTATGAAACCCGGCTTCAATAAATAAGCTTCTTCTGGATGATGACTTTCTTCCTTGCTCAGGAAATATTGCTGCGGCACGGCAATCTGCGAGACTGAATATTTCACCAGCTTTATGTTCTGCAGAGTATATCACTCTTTCAACTTTTTAATCCAGCTCTTCCTGGATGGGACTTTGTTGGCTTTTGCACTTGGTTTTTTCCCTTTTTTGCATTATTTTTTGCAGGTCTCAGGACAATGTCTGGCCATTGCACACCTTACAAGCATGTTGTAGAGCCCTGGTTCTCAGATGGATTTTAGATAAGGTGATCAGGAAAGACTGCCCCGTGGAGTTAAATGTAAGCAAGGGAATAAGGGAGAGAGGCATGCAAAATTGGGAAAAGAGAATCCCAGATCAAGAGAACAGCCATTGCTAAGTAGCAAGAAATTGAGGAAGAAAGTGGACTGAATGAGGTGCAGAGCGGAGGGGAGATGTGCTGGGGCTGGTCACACAGGGTCTCATGGGTCAAGTGAGGAGTGTGTGGGCTTGACCTCAAGGCGATAAGCACTAGCGACAGATTCCAATGACCGTGGGCTGGGCTTAGATCTGAAGGCACTCATGACTTTTATGATTCTTTTTCTGTTTCCATGCTGATCAGTTTCCTCCTGACCAAGATCATTTGTCTGTAGATATCGTAATGTCTTTTTTTTTTTTTTTTGGATAGCAACAGCTTTATTTATTATATTATCCTTTTTTAAAAATGATTTTATTTATACAAGAACTGGGGTACAGGTCATAGGCACAGGAGAGTGAGAGAATTCACCACAGACAGAGCGGGGAGCAGAACAGGAAGACAGAGCGAAGACACTGCTGAGAGGAACAGCGGAGAGACAGGAGAGAGGTCTGCTTTGCCATGTGGGTTTCTCCCTGCCTGGCCAGGAGAGGCCGGCCGCTGCAGAGGCTGCGGACAGCTTCACAGCACTGTGCTCAACATGCTGTGCCGCTGAGGAGGCCCTATATCTTAAATCTTCTTTGAGGTTACCCCCATCTCACTGGCTGGGACCCGCACTATCTCTGGGAGGTGACTTTGCTTATCTTGTTTTAAGTGTACAGACTTTCTGGATTAACTTTGGATAGGACAATGTCTGCCACATTTTCTAGCTCTCAGGAGCCTGTCACTACCTTCCTATTTGTGGACAAGAATAAAATCATGCACACAGGTGCTGTAGGGATCCGGGCCAACTACAACAGCAGCACACGATTTAAAAAGAATGCTGTTTGCAGTCCAGGTGTGTTGGGAACTTTAAAAGCAGAAGCCAGACTGAAAACACTCAGCATTCTGGAAGAGAGAGAGTTAGAAATAAACACTTACGTCATCTCTTCCCTCCCCTGCATTGATGCAGTCCAGACGGATGATGGCCCAGCATTTTGGATTTGTCTGGTTTCCTCATTAATTTTCCTCTCATTTCTTCCTTAGTATTTACAATGACAACTGCACACTCTCCCCAGGCTGCTTCTAGCGTCATCTGACTGTCATTAGGGCAATAAAAACTTACATCTTCTGCACAGTAAACAAATCAAACTATTCCTTTGTGCCTAAACCTTTTGGTGAAAGCGTCATTGTTGCTATTTTGATTACTGCTGTCCTCTGCAAACCTACTGTGTGCCAAGGATAATTAATTGCTTTGCATACAATTTTTCACTTAATCTTTGCAATGTCACAGGGAGGGCATCATTGGTTTCATATGCAGAAGAGGAGACAAGGTTCTTGGGGATGAATAATTGTCCCTTGTCAAAGTCAATGGGTAGGGCCTCCCCGGTGGCGCAGCAGTTGAGCGCTGGGTTGCGAAGCTACCTGCGGCCTCTGTGGCGCCGGTTCGATCCCCAGCTGCTCCCCGGCCACCGGAGGAGGGTCCCACATGGTGTGCAGACCTCTCCTGCCGCCCGCTGCTCCCCTCAGCAGTGTACTTCGGTCCTTCTGCCTGCTCTGCTCCCTGCTCTGGCTCTGGTGAATTCTCTCACCCTCCCGCGCTTCTGACTGTACCCAGTGCATGTATAAACCAAACAAACAAACAAATAATAAATAAATAAATAAGACATGCCTCTAGAAAATTAAAAAAAAACAAAACAAAACAAAGTCAATGGGTAGCCAACCCATAGACCTGCACACCAATGCACCCTGTGCTCCACTCATGTATTCTGTGCCTCCCTGCTACTCTGGACTGTCTTACCAGCTTCCCTCTCAATGATTTCTGTTCTTCAAGATGCATATACATGTTCACCTTTATTATCTCTTTTTAGAACTGTTGTCAAAATCTTCTCCTTTTTGTCATTCTAAATTCCATGTTCATAGACCAACATAGACTTTGGAGGCTATTTCTTTGGAGGCTTCCAATCTTGAGTCCCTAGATGGCAGTCCTCAAGTCAGTTTCAACATTCAGAACTCTCTAGTTAAATTACAATGCTGTTCTTTGGTTTCTTATACTATAATAACCTCAAGTCGAGCCATTGTGATTTGATAACTACAACTTGTCTAATAGAAAATTGCTAAAATTGGGCCCATTTGGGGGTAAGTAGGGAAGAAAGGATTTCTAAAAAGGTTGTTGGTGCAAACTCTCAGAAATATCACTAACTTGGTCTTGGATTCTCTCTTATGTATGACATAATTGATGTGTACTGGGAAAAACAAACATAAATTAAGACGCACGGGTTTGGAAGGGACTTTAATGCTTACGTCACCCAACATCCTACTTTTCCAGCAAGCAGTAGACCAATCACTGATGGAGAGTGTATTCTTGCCACACTCAGCATCCTTTTCCAACTTCAGTGCACTTCTGTTAGACACTGACTTTCTGTAGTTTCTGCCCTTTGTGTCAAGTCCCTTAGAGCTCTACATAATGGCTCTCATTACTCTTGTAGGTGATGTCTTGGTAACATGGGACTATGACAATTGTGGACTCACTGCTAGACATGCTAGCACCATCTAAGCGATTGTGGTCTCTCTCTCCTCCACATGCTGACTATGAGTGATCAACCATTTTCCTTAACAAAGCCCATAAAACTCTTTGTCATATGACCCTTTGTTCGCTGCTTCTGCCACCTGTCCTAAAACTGTGGATATACTTCACAATCTGAAATTTTGTTTATGCTTTGTGCTCTTTCTTTCTAGAAAATTCTCTTTCCCAGAATTATTTCCTTTTGGAAAGATTCCATGATCAAAAATGATGGGGTAAGACTCTCTAAAGCTGCTTCCACTGCACCTTAGGTATTATGTGCCAATCACAATTAACCACTCATTTCTCTCTCTCCTCACTGGGACTCTGGTTCTTAGATGTCAGGAATGATATTTTACTCTCTTATCCCCAAAGTCTAGCACTTGATTGAACATATAATGGACAGTTGGGGAAATGAATGAATGAATAATGAATGAATTTTGCTACAACCAATTCTCAACCGCCTTTTTCCACAATGAGCTCTGGGTAGTGTTGTATGGATCCTTATCCAGCCCCATTCACCAGCTTCTCAATGTACATTCTCTCCTCATTGCGGTCATGGGAAGGTGAGGAGTTGAGATGGGAGGGAAGGGGATGAGGGAGAAATTGACAAGGAAGAGCCCCCAAGGCAGAGATAAACAATCCGAATCCAAACCTGCATTTTATAGATGAGGAAACTATGACTCATACAGTAATTGACTTACACCTTGGAGACTGGAATCCTGATTCCTGACCTATGACCCTGTGCCTGTCACCTATGAAATGAATATTGCATCAAGTACCTCCTTAACATATAGAAAAAACATACTGGGGCACTTCCAGAGATGACAGTCTGGTCATCAGGACGAAGGTGTCATCTGTTAAAATTTAAAGAATTCTTCCTGATTCAAGCCTCACTCTACTGGGTGTGATGACTCAGGCTAATTCTGCAGGCAGCATGTTTTCCTTTGAGATTTTTAAACCGATCTGTTCCCTGTTCTCCTAGATTGCATAAGGGTAATGATGAATTCCGTGACTGGATCCCAACTTCCCGAGGCTCAAAATAATCACTGTTTTGTTTTCCAGGGGAGATGGAGATATATATTAGGATTTTAACATTCTTTGAACATCTACTTTAAAAACAGGAGACATCCGCGGCAGGTGGGGCTCGCAGATGATATTTCTAATCAGATGTTCATCCAGAAAGTAATTAACTTTAGGAAAGCGTGTTCCCTGGAAGGCCCCAGAGGCTTCTAAAAAGACTTTGTCACTCTTTGCTCTCTCTGAGCAGACTTTGTCTTTGCCTCCCTCTGTGTTCCAGAGCCCAGAGGGAAGATGAGAGGCAAGTCCCGCTGATGTGGCAGCATCACAGTTCGGTGACTCAGAGCTCTGGGGCAAGAAGCCTTTCTTCTGCCTGTCCTCCCTCCACCGCACCCCGGTACCCTCAAGACTGTGTTTGCTCATGTTTTCATGAACCGCTTAGATCTCTGCCAGCTTCATTCCATCTGGCCCACTGCCTTGGCTTCCCTGTCACTCTTTTTAGGAAATTCGAGGGAAGAATAACTAAGAATCTATGTTTTCAAGTCAGATAGACCTGAGTTCAAATCCTGCCCCTCTCTAGCTGTATTGTAGGCCCTCATCTGCCTCTTCCTGAGCCTGTTTCTCCCCTTTCTGAGTCTAGATTGTTGAGATGCATCACTAAGAAGTCCCACGAGAGCCCTCAGCTTGGTACCTGCTTCCTTCCCAGAGTAGTCTTATCCTGCCCGTGCCGCTTAAAGTCAAGCATAGTTTGGGTGTCAGTGTCCCTGGACTGCCCCTCCAAGCCCCAGCAAATGGGAGATCATGAACACAGGTGGGTGCAGCCTCTTTGGAAAATGGCATGAGGATTTAAAAGAAAATAAAAATGGAATTTCCTTATGATCCAGCAATACCTCTGCTAGGTTTTTATAGTAAAAATATGAAAACCCCTATTATGAAAAGATTTATCTGCCTATGTACACAGCAGCACTGCCCACAACTGCCAAGTCATGGAACCTACCTATGTGCTCTTCAATAGACTCATAGATAAAGAAATTTGGAATAGGGCCTCCCTTGGTGGCGCAGGGGGTTGAGCGCCGTGCTGTGAAGCTGTCCACAGTCTCTGCAGCACCGGTTCGATCCCAGCCGGCCAGCGAGGGTCCCATATAGTGCTACAGACCTCTCCTGCCATGCCTGCTGCTCCCCTCAACAGTGTATTTCGTCAGTCTGCCTGTTCTGTTCCCTGCTCTGTCTCTGGTGAATTCTCTCACCCTCGCATCGGGCCTGTAAACCGGTTCAGGTATAAATAAATAAAGAAAGAAAGAAATTTGGAATAGATACTCAATGGAGTACTACACAGCTGTGAAAACAGATGAAATAATGACTTTTGGGACAAAACAAATGAACCTCAAGGTGGTTATGTTAAGTAAAATAAGTTAGAAACTGAAAGGCAGATACCAGATGGTTTCACTCACTGTGGAATATAAATAACCAAAAAATATACATAGACAAAATATATCAGGAATAAATCTTGACTCACCAGCGAATACAGGGGGGCGGGAAGAAGGGATGGGAGTAGGAACGGGGGTAAGGGCATGGGTGGCTTGGTAGAGGGTAAGTGGAACATGTGCACATATGGAGGAGCAAAAATATAACTCCCACATTAAAATAGAAACAAAAAATTAAATAATAAAAAACAGGAATGGATTTTCTCACAGCTCTAGGGCCCAGGTGTCCTGAATCAAGGTGCCAGCTAGACCAGGGAACCCTTTCTGGCACCGTCCTAGCTTCCAGCATCTGCTGGCCTTCCTGGCATTCCTCAGCTTGCAGCTCTTAACCTCGGTGTCAGTGTTTGTCATTATGTGACATTCTCCCAGCGTCTCTGTCATTGATGGGAGTGTTAGAAAAGACCCTAGTGTGGGGGTCCAGCCTACGCCGATATGACCTCTTCTTAACTAGTTCACTCTGCATCGACCTTATATTTAATAAAGGTCACATTCTGAGGTACTAAGAGTTAGGGCTTCAGTGTAATTTTATATTAAAAGAGGTGGGGGAATTGAGAGACAATTGAAGCCATAATAAGTACTGAATCAGATGCTACGGTCTAAAATATTCTAGTCTATCAATGGTTGATTTCTATTGTTGATTTCTGCTTTGATTACATTCAGTTTCTTTGAGAATGCTATTGTTAGGGTAACAGTCCTACAGCTAGAAGGAAATAGGACACTTATTTCTCTTTCTTCCTTTTGATACTCCCTTGCCCAGTCTCCCTCTTTATTTGAAGCCTCCCAGTCACCATTCTCGCCATCTTTAATGCGTTATTTACCCCGCAGCCATAATAAAGGGGGGGGGGGGACAGCCAGTCCCGTCTCTAGAATAGTCATGTGTCCGTAACAGTCACTGGCTCCTTGAAAGGCCAGAGCTCACACTCCTCACCTGGCCCAACGTGCCCTTTTACAGACCTCTTCCCACCTGCGTCTTGAGTGGCTCAGGGCCTTGATTTGAGTTGTTTGGCATCCTGTGAAGTGCCTCTGAGCTGGAAGGACCAAAGCCGCTGATCACTCGACACCCCCAATCCCCAGCCCCCAAAGCTCTGGGCACTCTCCGGCTACTGCAGATTTAATTCTGTCTTGCAAATTGTTTATTGCTGTGGCATTTGCTATTTATTCATCCTCTGCTGAATGGTATGTTTCTTTAGATTTTAGATCCAAATGAATCTGGGTTTGAATCTCAACTATGTTGACCTTAGTCTATGCCTATCTTATTAAGCATCAATTTCCTCAAAAGCAAAAGGGGCCTCAAACTGCCTCAAACTGCATTTGTGGGGAAGCTAGATTAGCTAGATTAGCTACTATGTGTACTATGAGTCCACAACTCAGAAGAGAGTCTGGTGCACACCAGGGGTCTCATGTGGTTGATGGCTTCTCCCTTGTGGGTATGCATGTAGACTCCAGAGTATCTGGTGTTTGGTAAATACTTTTGAAGGAAAGCTCAGGGCCACACAGCTCAAATCTCTTGAGCCACAGTCTTTTTGTTCTGCCATTGTCTCTCTCTGACTTAAAAAATAGCTATTCTTTCAGAGGTTTGCCTTAATAACAACTTGGCTCAAAGTCTTGCCAGGTAATGTGCAGGATGCAGATATATTTTCTATAGACATTTCACAAGTGGAATTTTCCATGTGTCAATAATTTTCTACCCTACAGCAGTGCTGATCTGGTTGGATTCAGCCATTGGTCTTTGAAGGGAAGATGGAAAACTGAAAAGAACTTGAACTTATTCTTGTACCACAATTCTCATGAACTCAAAACAGAAACTCAATTAAAGATAGTGGGACATCATCAACTGATGGGGGGGGGGTGTTGTTTAGCATTTTTTCCTCCATATCAACCCCTCCTCCAGTCCCCCCCCCAAGAAAAGCATGGCATTTTTTTTTTTAAGATTTATTTATTTATTTTTATACAAGAACCGGGGTACAGGCCAGAAGCGCAGGAGGGTGAGAGGATTCACCAGAGCCAGAGTGGGGAACAGAACACGCAGACTGACAAAATACACTGCTGAGGGGAGCAGTGGGCACAGCAGGAGAGGTCTGCTGCGCCATGTGGGACCCTCGCCGGCCAGCCGGGATCGAACTGGCACTGCAGAGGCTGCAGACAGCTTCACAGCTCGGCGCTCAACCGCCTGCACCACCAGGGGAGGCCCCATGATATTTTCTTAACCCAGTGGCCCTTGACTTATGTATATGAGGGAGCTGAGAATGAGTGAGATGTTGCCCACTCCAGAGGGGACAAGGGAAAATTCTATCGTGGTCAAAAGGATGTCATTGGCTCTTGGTTTTCCCTAAGATCCTGGGGGTGGCAGCCACTAGTTCTTTTTATCTAGGAGGCGATTCATGTCACAATGAGATTAATAATTCACAGAGTCTGGGCAGTACTTTTCCACTGGGCCGTGAGCAGAGGCAGCAGGAGTGCTGGGGCAGCCCGAGGCCTCTTGACGAGGGCTCATGCCCTGTGGTTTGACGGTGCCCAGTGACCCCTTCCTTGCTGTGACAGACACACAGAAAGGCAGGGATTCTTGAAAGAATTGTATCTTCCTTGATGGGGGTCAAAGTGAGTTCAATCAAATAAACCTCTAAGAGATGGCATGTCAAGCACAATAACAGCAAATGTAAATAAAATTTGATGATAAGTTACAAACAGTAATTCAAGAGATGTTACAAAATCACATGTGATGAAGGGCTACAGGAGACAGAGGGTCGGTCGGCGCCAAGACAGTAGAGGCGTGACCTATCGTGATGATGTGGATGATGCTTATTAGTGCTTATTTTGAGTTTTCCTCTCTACTCTGTTTTTTTGAGTCCCAAGGAACTCTGCATTGAATATGTTATCTACTCGATCTTTATATTATTTTATGAGCAAGAAACCTTACCCTCATCTTACAAATGAGGAACTGAGGTTCAGAAAATTAATCAGGTATTGCCAAGGCCATAGGTGCTAAGAGGTAAAGCCAGTGTTTGGCCCTGGGACACCTGTCTCTAGAAATTGCTTTCATGGTGACACCTTCTAGGGATAACTAAAAATTAATGATCAAGAAGAGGATTCTTGGGGCCTCCCTGGTGGTGCGGGTGGTTGAGCGCAACGCTGTGAAGCTGTCCTCAGCCTCTGCAGTGCCAGTTCGATCCCCGCCGGCCTCGTAGCAACCCACGTGGCGCGCAGACCTCTCCTGTCTCACCTGCTGCTCCCCTCAGCAGTGTATTTCATCAGTCTGCCTGTCCTGTTCCCTGCTCTGTCTCTGGTGAATCCTCTCACCTTAGCGCACATCTGGCCTGTACCCTGGTTCTTGTATAAATAAAATAAATCTTTAAAAAAAAAAAAGGATTCTTCAAGACCACTGACATCTCACTCCCCACTGCTCATGGCAACCCTCTGTATGGTCAGATTGGGGGTTCCTATTTCTATCTGAAAAATGCAGAACTGGATTGGAGGTTATAAGACCTTAGTGTCACTATTCAACTGGTCAATGACTGCAGAGCACTAGACATGACAGCTTCTGATTCCACAGCTGGAGACTTGGGACCTGCGCTTTAGGGAATACATAGGGCCACACCGTGGTAGCTGCCATTTTGGGCTCCAACCCACGCCCAAGGAGATGAGACCAGAGTCTGCTCTGAAGTTGAGAGTCAACTTTGATAGTCTTTAAACCCCTCGTCCAGCCCACTTGGCTTCCTGGGCAGCAAGGTTCTCATTCACCAGATTCCTAACGGCAGAGACGAGAGCTGCCATCTTTCATACTTGTCCATTTTCATACCTTAGTCGCCCAGTCTCCTGATAGAAAAGTCCACCATCTTCCCAATAATCTTGTCATAAATCCATCTGCAACTTTAACCCACTGGAGGCAGGCTCTACTCTTTGTTGCTGAAAACTCCGAGCTGGTTTTTAACCAGGGCTAGCTGCTGAGCAGCCTGATGTACCGCTGCACAGCCTTTCTTTAAGTGACCCTCGTTCTGGCCCACTTTCTTTTTTCAAACCACAGGTTGTCAAAGTACAAGCTATAATTTCCATCCTTCTGCTAAATGGTGAGCTCAACAATGCTTTATTGAACTATTGCATACAATTAATAAGCAGGGCTGTCTGGACTCTCTAGAAAGCTGGTTTTAGATTCGCCTTGGAAGGAAGTTAGAGCATAATGAATATGAGCAAGAATGACAGGTGCTGGGAGAGAATCCTCAGGTTCGGAGCTCCTTAGTCTATTAAGCTCCTTGTGCTTAATTTTTCTCCTTCCTTTTCTCCTTGTTATTCCCCCCACCTTCAAGTCTTTCTCCTATTCTCACTCTTCCATCCTGTCTCTAAGCAGAAGACAAGTGAGAGATAATTAAGTTTTACTGGAATCTAAACATCACCAGAGTCTCCTTTACCCTGAATTTGCTCTGTGCTCTCTGTTACACTCACAGGCAGAACATCTTTTAATCTCCTCAAACCTTTTGGAAGGAGAGATTATGATGTCCCTCTATGAGAGGAGATGGGAGTGAAATTGAGACATGGATCATGATGGGAATCTCTGATGTCCAGATGGCAGACAAATTACCCCTGGAGGTTATAACCAATGAGGTTGTAGGCGTCCATTAAAAGCAGAAGTCAACTACTTGAACAGAAGACTAGGAAATAGGAGGGTTTTGGAGCACTGGTTTTGCTGCTAAGCAATAGTGTCCTGGGCAAGTTCTTACAACTCTTTGAGTCTTAGAGAAACTTCAGAAGTGCAAAGGTTGGACACTCAGTGGAAAGTCAATGAAATTTGATGTTTCACTTGAAACATTTCTTTTCCTGCACATTTGGCTTGTCCTTGGGCTGAATGTTGGGAAGATGTGTTGCTAGAATACCTTTTTTTTTTTTTTCTATTTTATGGGAACTCAAATTACCCCTGGAGGCTCCTAACTGGTCACGTTTCTTCAAGAAAGTTGGAATAATCATCGCACAACTGGATGGAGACATATATAATAGTGATCCTTGATTTTGCCTATAGCTAGTGAGGATTGGGAAGTCACTTCTTTCCCGGGATAATCATTCACTAAGTTGTCAGATTTTCAGATGGATAACATGAGGCACCATGGTGTCAGCTACAGTTGGGGTAAATTTTTGGTTATGGTATCTGCTATTCTTGGCCAGCTTACTTAACCACAGTATGAATTACTTTCTTCTTCCAACTGAGATAATTATTCTAGCACCTTCCTCTTGGGGTCATTATGAAGATTAAACAAGAAGATCCCTGTATAGCTGTGATCCCCTGTGCCTGACACAGTAAGCATTTTATAAATGTTTACTTTTTGTATGATCAGTGTCCAAGAAACAGTGGTTGGTAAATAGCAATCCTTTTCCCACTGCTTAATACTATTTCTGTCATTGCTTAAGGAAGCATAACACATAGATAAGGTGCCCTGGTAATTGTTTGATATTTCAGAGTAAAACTGGCAAATCCACTCGCCTGAATCAGGATTCTATATTAAGTTTCTCTCTTGGCAGGGCTAAGAACTTTATATTCTATCTTCGCTGAAAAATATGGTCTATCACCAGGTTTTAAATCTAATAAATATTGAGAAGTCGACAGCTTTTCCCGTCATTTTTCAAATTGTGTTGTCATGTGATCTGGAGGTAGGAAAAAGTGAAGAGAAGGAGCAGGAGAGGGTCTCAGGAGCAGTTCACAGGGCATCAGGAGATGCTCTTACTGGGCATTGTAAAACGTACCATTGTTCAGTGTGGATGGGGCGTCTCTGGCTATACTGCAAGCCCCACAAGGCCCCAGCTGTGATTGAGAGCTGCGTTTCTTATATCACAGAGGCGCCAGGTAAATTACCCTTTATCTCTACTTTCCCATTTGCTGTTCTTCCTCCAGGTCATGCCTTTGTATCTGTTTGGTGTGTGTTTTCTCTGCCTGGAACCTAGTTCTCAAAGCTGCCTGGCTGTATAACTATTTCTCAATACTCAGCTTAAATGTCACTTGCTCTGGAAAGGAATCACTTGTGCCCATGAAGGGCTCCTTAAGTTTGCCTTCCTGATGTCCTTGGGATTTCTTGGACTGGAAGCAGAGCTAATCACTATGATGTCAACTACAGAACAGCAAATGCTCAGGTAATTCTGACAGAGAAGCACAAACTTCATCATCAGTGCTTTTAGACAAAGTCTGTGTATCTTTTTAGGTATCCATTTGACCAAATCATCTTTTTTTTTTTTTTTTAAATCTTTTTTTTTTTTTTTTTAAAGAGGCATGTTTTATTTATTTATTTATACATGCACTGGGTACAGTCAGAAGCGCGGGAGGGTGAGAGAATTCACCAGAGCCAGAGCGGGGAGCAGAGCAGGCAGAAGGACCGAAGGACACTGCTGAGGGGAGCAGCGGGCGGCAGGAGAGGTCTGCGCACCATGTGGGACCCTCCTCCGGTGGCCGGGGAGCAGCCAGGGATCGAACCGGCGCTGCAGAGGTCACCGGCAGCTTCGCAACCCAGCGCTCAACCATTGCGCCACCGGGGAGGCCCTTGACCAAATCATCTTGATCCTTCTCTAAAGACAGAGATATAAGATATTGTTTTCTTGGGCTACTTGTCATAAGGAGACTGATGTGGCTTTGGGCAGGCCTGGATCTTGGCTCCCTCCTTTATGTGCTCTGTGAAACTGAATCTTAATTTTCCCCATTTCTCTAATGGGTGTCACAACAGCTATCTGAGAAGTGTGACTTTAGATTAATGCTAATGTAGACCTAGGATTGGGCCTATCTATGGAATCCAGAAGATACTCAGTCCTTATAGAACATTCCAGAGTCCTATCTTAAGAAAAGTTAGTTCAGTTCCCATAATACACACAGGAAACCTTGTCATACAAAATTGTCTTAAATAGCGTATCATAGAAACAACCCATCTACTTGTGATTCCCTATCTTTCTGGAAATAATAACTTTTGCCAACCACAAGGATTACATTCCTGGAAAATATTCTTGATGGTACAGATTGTGGCTCATCAATCTTTGAGGCATAACAAAAATGTTGGTTTAATGCTTAAGGGATAAAAATGATACTGCATGTATTCTAAGGCCAAAGAAATGTCATAGAAGGCATCCAACACGAAAGCACAACTAATTTAAGACTAAATCCTTGCTCTTCCCTGTGCAGACCTGGCTGTTATTACAATCCTGTTGCTGGGGAAACTGAGGCTTAGACAGGCAAAGTATAAAGCTCATTGTTGGTTCCATCTTCCTTGAGGGCTTCCACTTAGAGTAATTTGGGCGAACTATTTGAATCACTCTTTATGGTTACTTTTTCTTAGGAAAACACTTCTGGAAAACACATGCAAAGCAAAGGAGCAGAATGGAAATCAGGGTAGCATGCTCTTTTATAAAACATTTTATTTTGGGGCCTCCCCTGGTGGCGCAGCAGTTGAGCCCTGGGCTGCGAAGCTGCCCGCAACCTCTGCAGTGCCAGTTCGATCCCCAGCCGCCGGTGAGGGTGCCACGTGGTGCGCAGACCTCCCCTGCCGCCTGCTGCTCCCCTCAGCAGTGTATTTCGTCGTTCTGCCTGTTCTGTTCCCCGCTCTGGCTCTGGTGACTTCTCTCACCCTCCCGCGCTTCTGACTGTGTACCCAGTGCTTGTATAAATAAATAAATAAATCTTTAAAAAAATTTATTTTGAACTACTTTTAAACTTAGAGAAAAGTTGCAAAATAGGACAAAGTTCCTCTATTTGCCTTACCCATTTTCCCAAATGGTAGTAATGTTCACATCTTATATAACTGTAGTGAAATGATCAAAACCAGGGAACTGACATTGGTACAATATTATTAACCAGTTTGAAGACTTTAAAAACAATTCACCAATTTTTCCAATGGCACTCTTCCCCTGAGATCAAGTGAACACCCTAGATTTCATTTAATCATTCTGTTACCCTTGGCTCTTTTAAAAGGTGCTGATATGTTATTTGGGAGCACGTCCCTCAAGCTGGGTTGTGCACTGCTTTCTCCTCTTCAGGGTGGTTATGTACTTTTGCCTCCAATGTCATAAAAAGATATGGCCTGCTCCATCCACATGCTGCACCCAAGGGTTCACGTGTCAATATGTCTTTTCGGGGGTGACATTTGCCTCTGACACTTGCTTTAAACAGCATTTGTTAAGCTTTCCCATTGCAAATTTACTATCTTCCCCTATGTTGTTGACAAATATGTTAGGTATTAGGTATGCTATTTTGAGATTATGCAAATCTTTTTCTCCTCGAACTCTCACTTTGCAATTTGTGGCTCTCATTGGCAATGCCTTTTACTGTGGTATTTGCCAACTGGCGATTTTTTTTTTATTTTTTAAAGATTTTATTTATTTACGCATACAAGAGGCCAGAGGTGCAGGGGGTGAGAGGATTCACCAGAGACAGAGTGGGGAGCCGAACAGGCGGATCTACTGAAATACACTGCTGAGAGGAACAGCGGGGAGACAGGAGAGGTCTGCTGTGCCATGTAGGTCAGCTCCCTGGCTGGGGATCGAACTTGTGCTGCAGTAGCTACAGACAGCTTAACAGTGCTGATGCTTAACCCCTGGCTCCACCATGGAGCCCCCCCTGACTGATGATTCTACTGTTCTCTTTCCTCCCATAGCTAGCAATGGAATTCTACTGCAAGGAAGAGTTGTCTCTTCTCCTTTGTTTGTTTATTTATTTATCCACCACTGATCTTACTATACCACTAGAACTCAGAGGTATTTGTGCAATTCAGTGGGTTTAAATCCAATACTACCATTATATATATTGCAGAAGCAGGGCTGCCTACACAGTTGTCCTGATGGCATTGGTGAGAAGTTGGGAAAACATGGCTGAATGAAGTGCGGCTGGAAGTCCAGGGCAGAGCTGAGTCCTGTCATCTACTATGCGCTGAAATATCTGCGTCAGTATTTCAGGTCTGCCTGTGGCTACTGAGATAGAGCCCAGAGTGCATGGGCCCAGTGGGGAGAGGGAGCAGGGTGAGAGCTGCCTGTTGAGTAGGGGCCACACGGAGGCTGCAGCAGGTGGGCGAAGTGATCACCTGCTGGGACCTGCAGTGACTGGTCACATACAGAGATGAGCAATAACGGGAGTCTCCTTTGTGATGGAATTTATTTCTTGTCACATAGGCCTTTTGTAGATTTGTCCTATCTCAAAATAGATGGAGCAAAGGACCAGTCTGAACATCGGTTGAGTCTCTTTTGTGAGCCTGTTAAACAGGGCGGGATTGAAGAACAAGGAGATGGGCCCAGTTCTGGAACGACTTCCATGCCATGTGGGGCGACGGGAGGGCCCCAGAAACAGCGACAGCAGCAGCAACTCAGCCCAGAGAACCAGAAGTTTAAGTTCCAGTCCTGACCTTGTGGCTCTGAGGCTTAGTTTTCTGATTTGAAAAAATGAAACTAATACATTTGAAGTCTCTGGAATCCTCTCTTGCACCTGTCGCATCCAGCCCCATGTTCTCAGCTGTTTGTGAGATGCTGGTGAGGGCGGGGAGGTGGGGGATTGTGTTCATCCAAGAGGACTTATTCGAGCGTTTGAAGTGCTTTTGGCCCAGGGTCTCTGACCTGAGAAAGTGCTTTTTGCCCAGGCAGGCCCAGGCAAGCCGCTCACAGTGCCTAGACAGGCCCTGGGGCTCCTGCAGACAGCCCGCAGAGCCTTCCGAGCGTGGTGCCGCCCACAGCGGTTCGCCCTCAGCGCCGAGGCACATATGCTCCAGAGCCTGGTTTCCAGCCCGGCATATGGTCGCTTTGGAAGAGAGTTGGGTTCTTGTCAAGATCCTTGGCTCGTGTCTTCTTAGATCCAGAAAATGATGGAAGAGAGCGGAGAATAAGGGGGCTATTCTAGTTTGAGGCATTATGTAAGTCAAGTCTGCTTTTAGCCACACACGGAGGGGCTGACATTTAGTGTTCAGAGGCTGCGCCATGCGGATTCCTTCTCTTGTCTCTGTCAGGCTCGGTGGCTCTCTTTGTGACTCTGCCTCCCTCCCTCCGCCTTTCCTCGTCATCCTCTCTGTCCAACCTTCCCTCCTTCTTTCTGTCCATGCTTCCTTCCTTCTTCTCCCTTCCTTCCCCCCTTCTCGCCCTCCCTTTATTTTTTGGCCAGAGAGTTTCTTTGGGGGTAATCTGTGACCCCTAAATGAAGAGAGATTTCTCTTTTTTTTAATTAATATTTTATTTTATATAATTCTTACATCATTTTTCATCTTTGCACAATGTATGCATTTTCATTTTGGTTATGTTCCCCACACAATTGCACCCCCCCCTTATTTGGACCCTAGTCCTTCCGAAGAGAGATTTTTCTAAGAGACAAGCTTCTATTTACTGGAGACGCAAGACCAGAAGAGCTTCCCCAGGCACCGCGGTCCTGTGGGTGCCAGAGCCTGCTGTCTGCTCAGGGAGCCTCTCTGGAGCGTCGTTCTCACAAGGAAGAGAACAAATTCATTCAGCAGAACCCAGACCCCCCCAGAGCTTGGCATGTGTGACTCCTCCACATGGGGAACAGACTCAGGAGAACCCCCACAGTCCTGTTAGTCCCATGAGCTTTTCAAGTTGTGCTTCAAGGTGAGCTGGACTCTGAGCGGCACTTCCCGGCGGCTGAGGCTGACAGTGGGGCTCCTGGTCCTCCAGTCTCACCAGGGTGTGCTCGCAGGAGCACAGAAGGGGGAGGAGGGGTGATCAGCTCTGACTAATAACCTCTTTATTTAGGGGTCACAGATTACCCCCAAAAGGAACACAGACTAGGTCAGAAATGCATGAGCACCCCCTATGTACCTATATAGTGTGAAGCGACCCCTATGCACAGAATGAGGAAAATATTTTTGCAAATGCATTTGGGGGAGCAGGGCAGGAAGGGGTGTCCTTTGCAGTGAGTCATCCCCGGCCCTATGCGCATGTGTCAGCCCTAACCTGAAGGGGCAGCCTCGCAGCAGCCCTGAGGCAGAGGAAGGGTCACATAAGCGGAGGTGATGAGCTGGATCTGTGAACTGTCTGGGGTTCCAGTGCACATGTGGGGACAGATGCTGAGATATGTGAATGGTATGTAGTGTGATTGCTTTGGGGAATAATTAAAATAATTAGGTTTAAATGAGAACCATTGACTTGGGAGGCTATTTTCAGACAGTGATTTACTCTAAAACAAATAAACAAAAAATCAATACTATTTACATAGTGCAATCCCATTAAAATTATTGCATGCGGTTAGCATTTACAACTTATCAGGGCTGACAGGAGTAGCTTTATTTGTCCATTACGGTCAAGTTGCAACTAGACAATTGAAAACAAAGTTAAAGTCTCTGTTTTTTCATTTATCATTTTCCAGTTGCATTTTTTTCCCTATAATTGGATTTGGTGCATGTTCTAGACCTTAACTTTTTTAGAACAAGTTTTGAAATTGTTTCATTTATGATTTAAGGTAGTTCATCTCCAACACAGTTATATCTTATATGTGAAATTTCTCTTCAAACCCATTCAGTCATTTATTGGTTCATAGAATCCTCATTAGACAGGTGGCATGTGCAAGCAAGAATGCAAACTGCCGCAGGGCGTGTCAGGAGGAAAAAGGACGTTGTCCAGTACTCACGGAATAGGTGCACAGGAAGGGAACAGCTTCCCTTACACTGTGAGTCCAGATGGAGCATAATTAATATTTAGCTGCAGCACAAACCAAGTACAATGGGAGTAAATAGAAGGGGCCACAGCCTTTTGATTACAGTATTGGGGTGACTTCAGTATGAGATTTTCTATAGGAAAATGATGTCGGGTAGAATACTCTAGGAGTAACATCAGACATGAATCAAGACCTTGAGGATGGAAAGGGTGGCACCCGTGGAGAGAAGAGCAGATGATCAAGCACTGAGGAAGGATAGAAGTTCCTGGAAGAGCTCGGGCTGACATGGCGCTTTTCTGATTGTGCAAAGTGTTGGGAGACAGGCTGTCAGGCTCTCTGGCCCCTACTGAAGAGGTGGAGCAGAGGCGTGGCCTGCTCTATGTGATCAGAGCAAGCTGTGCACCCCCTTTGGCATCTCTGCTTTTGTGATGTTCATCCCAATCAGATTCCTCCAGAACCACCTGATGTCTTAGGTATTAGACCTTTGCAGGTAAATGGAGGCAGAGGGAGACCAAATAGTCAATCTCAGGCTTTGCAGGAAAGATGGGTACTTTGGAGAGAGCAAGAGCCACTCCTTTTCAGGACTAGGGAAAGGAGAAAAAAAAAAGTGCAGGGATTTGGCCACTTGAGGATATTTCTATGGAGATTATATTTATACAATCTTACTAGAACCTCATGACCTTTTATGAATGGGCCTTCCCTGATTGTGAGGCCAAGAGGCTCTCAGGCTTGTGTTGGCGTGGAAGGAGAGAGGGAAGAAGGAAGGGAAAATGACTCAAGTTTCTTGTGAGCTGGACCTTGGGTTAAGGCCTTTTGCACATATTTCTCTGCAATTTTCATAGCCCTAGGAGATTGATGTAATATTTAACGTTTTCACAGATGAAGAAATTGAGGCTATGGAGAGTTACATAACATAAAATACACATGTTTTTTGAATACTTAGTATTCTAAGCACTTTTTGACTCAAAATCACTCAATTTTCACAACAACTTCAGAGATGGATAAATTATTATGTTCATTTGATAGATGAAGACATGGGATAGGCATGTCTAAGAGACGTGACCGACGTGAAAGAAGTAGGGAATGGGTGAGTTAGAAACTAACCCTAAATAATCTGACTCTGTTACACTCATAATTTATCATTTCCCCATCTTTGGTATCAGTTCGCCAGCGCACACAGGATTGCCACAAGGAGATAGCCTGAGCCCAAAGCTGGAGCGTCTTCCCGCTGTTCTAAGTGACTCAGAACATTTTCAAGTAATTCACTTCAATTTGATTCAATGTGATTCAATTCAATTCAAAACATTTATTCTCTGCCGGGTTTGTGCCAGACTATGTGAGAGATGTTGAAGATATATCAACACATGTGTTCACATATGTACACATATGTTTTGCCCATGCGAGGTCATCACCAAACAGGAGGGAAACATGATCTTTTGGGATTTACAATGTCTATTAATAAATCTAGTTACTTATGCTGCCTGCTCCTGACACGATATTTGGATAAGTTGATTTTATCTCTTAATACATCTACTTACTATTTTCCATTGTTCATACAAGTGTGTCATTTATGTATTGCTACAGAACAAGTTATCCCAAAACTCAATGATGTAAACATTAAAGCAAAGGCCCATTTTATTTGTTTACAAAACTGGTGGTTCTGCAATTTTGTCTGGACTCTAGAATTATGAGAAATAAATGCAATATTGCTAGTTAGCTTTTTAATTTATGGTGTTTTTGTTATTGAAGTCTGAATGGGATAAGACCCTGTCTCACCATTACATGTAGGGTGTTTGGGAATAGGGGACTTGCATTTTCAGTTGATCAATCTCTTGTTCAATAGGGTTAGTAACCTTAGTACTAACCTCACCCACATCTGGACTTGAGGTAGAGCATGACATCATGGGAAGTCAAGTCAGATGATATGACTGAGAGGATCTAGAGAGAGAAAAGTATAATTTGCATGTCAGAGGATATGAATCACTGGGACAAAAGAGATCTTCCTGCCTTTATCCAGACTTCTCTGTATATCAAGAGGCTGGACTCTACAAGTTAGAGCACAGGGCTCTCTTGTCCTCTGGAAAAGAGCCTATAAGTCTTCCCAGTGGGAAGTGCCAGCTGGAGACCAGAACGTGGGAGGAGAATGAAATAAAGGCTTTATTTTTCCTGTTCCCTCCATGCTGAGCAGGAAATGGGTTTGTCGGAGCTTGTTCTTCCAAAGCTACAACTCTTGGGGGGGTGGGACATGTTCCTCCCTCATCCCTGTTTCCATTTTCGGACTAAGAGCCATGGCTGATGTTGGTCTTTGGGGTCTCAGCATTCCTTTTGGGCTCCTTTAACCCATCAACATCTGTAATTAATTACAACCTTACAGTTCTCTTCTAAAATCAGTTGTGAGTTCAGTGCCTGGCAGGACCTTGACTGATATGTTCAGTTTTAAGTGTTGCTTCTTGTTACTTACTAGGGTAGGACCAAGGACAAGACATGTAGCTACTCTGACTTTACCATTTTCATCTATAAAATAGAGCTATGAGGGAACATTACATTTACTGAGCATATATCATATGCCAGGCACTTCATGTACAATAGGTTAGTTAATTTATTCTTTATATTAGTTTGAAGAATGCATCTTTTCGTCATTGTATCCCTAAATCTATACAGTACCTGGAACATGGTTAATACTCAATCAGTGTTTATTTCATGATTGATGGAGACATGAGATTGGGGTCATTACCTTAGTTATAAAGAAATTGATGTTGAAACACACCAGTCACTGGATGAAGATCACAGAGCTAATGAATGGCTCTGTTGGAAGTGGATATTAAACTGTCTAATTTTATCCCTTTTGGTCTTTCCAGGAATTGGTCTTATTTATCCAAGTAGCCAACCCATATAGGGCCATTACAGGAGTTAACGGTATATAATTAAGCATACTGAATCATTGTTCTCTTGAAGAATGGACTTTAGAAACTCTTTCCTGTCCCAAACTACTGTGCAGTCATTAAATATAAAATCATTCTCATATAAGTGTCAGCTAAAGATAAATATGAAGGTGATTTCTAGGGATAAAGAAAAAAAATATTTGGGGGCTTTCTGCTCTTTTGTAATATATATAACAGCATATATTCACATATAGAAAATACATCACTTCCTCAGTTGTATCTTTGCAACGCTATGTCTAATTAGAAGATAATTTTTCAAGTTCCGAAATTTTACATTAAAAGGAAACATTTATTTTAAAGAAACAATTTGGGCTTTGGCTCTAGATGTGTCAGGAAAATCTCCGGAGGGCATCTATTTAGAAAGAGCTTGATTCTCTGATTCTTGAGCCACAAGTAAATGGAAGTCATGGGTGTCACATGAAATTGTTTCTGGGACCTTGGGTAAAAATTGAGGTTCTGAACCTTGGGACACATTATCGACTGTTTCCATGATGGAACTTAGGTCTCCTGGGGAGGCTGCTAGATTGGCTCAACCCAGAAGGCAATGGACTCTTTGATGAGGAAATAGTTGAAAGAACTTTATAACAGTTATATACAGCATGGTGTCGATGCCATGTTTTCTTCTCTAGGTTGCTCCCACACCACTTTAGAGAGTTCAAAGTATGTAATGAAACACAAATAGTGACGAGATAGCTCTTGCCCCTTTGGGCAATGTCCTTGGCTTGGGGATTCTCTCCTTTGGATTATTGGAGTCCATCCCTGACGACCGGTGGTTCTGTAATTTTGAAGATCTGATTCTATTTTTAACTTTCTAGTAGTTGAAACAAACAAACTCTCAGAGAAGGCAGTATCTAAATCATAGAACTGATTTTAGCCATCACAAACATCCAAATCAATGTAGTCCTTCCAAGGGGTTGCTCTGAGAAACTCAGGTCTTAGGACAGTGGTAACATTGATGAACTGCATTCCAATCTGAATTATAAGAAGTCATTAAAAAATCTGGAAAGTTATCTGGAAGCTGTAAAATGGAGGATTTTAGAAACTTTTTCCTAGGTCCAAAATTTCAAGATGTTTCAGAGAGCTTAACCTCAAAACTTTGTGTTCATTCTTTTACTTAAACACTCAACAATATATTTACTCAGCACAACTACTGTGTCAGACATTATGCCTCACACTGTGGCTTGAAGATAGATGTCACAGTCCAGGCCCTTGAGAAGTTCACAGATTAGTGGGACAGGAAATTAAACAACAACAATAAAGGGAGAGAAATATCTGCAAAGTGCTCTGGAAAAAAGAGAAGGAACACTCAGCATTCTGGAGGGACTGGGAAGTGCAACTAGAACCCTATCAGGCTGGATTCTGAATTTACCTGGACATTTCAGGTAAAATCTAAGTAGAAAGATGGGAAATGAAGAGCAGCATAAACAAAAGAACACAAGGGAGAGAAGATGCTTATTCATCAAACAAGAGGTCCTTATGGCCAGGCACAAGTCAGATACAGGAGTGCCAGGAGAAAGGCAGCCCACTCAGGTCAAGGGCATCACGATGCAAGGTACACCCGTTGCCCAACCTTCCTTAGATTAGTCTCCTTAGAAAAGAATCAGCGATGCAGGATCACAGCCACTGTTGTTTTCCTACTTCTCTGTGGTACCACCTTTGGGAACGCCTGTAACTATTACATATTTTACTAGTAAACAGTCCATGATGGGAGTTCAAAGTTCCTTTGCTTTTCTAACTTCCTGGCATTTTTCTTCCTGGAATTATTCATGAGTTTTTCACCTATATCAGCCCATGGGGTAATGAGCTTGGTTGTTTATTGACCATGTGTGATTGTCTGGCATTAAGCCTCATCTTGATGTTGAGAGCCATGCTACCTTAGAAGGCATTCACCTGCACCCCAAACCTTACGTTCACGTAATTCCCCCTAAAGTGCCAATACGAGTTCAGATGAGCTTTGAGCTTAATTTACCTCTCTAGGTCTCTAGTTTGAAATACTAACTTCCTCATTAACCAGATTCTATCCTCCTGGATTCCAGCATGTGTCCTTCCTGGTCTAGCTTCCAGCATCCACACAGGTTAGGCCATTAGCTGAGATCCCTAAGAAAAGACTTGACTTCAAGGAGTTTTTGGTAATGTTTGGTTTTGGTAATGTTTTTGGTGAACAACCAGTCAAGTGAAAGTTACTTGAAATTAGGGCCACGGGGTCAATATCAGGTGGTCATCTGCCTCTTCTCTTTGTGTTAATTCCTCACCCAAACCCCTTTGGACTGTCTGAAAACTGAGAACACAGGAGTGGTTGCATATCCTTGTTTTGGGTAAAAAATAGTGGTTTTTTTTTTTTTTTTCCCAAAAGAAGAGTATAAGAAGCTCCTTCCCTTCCAACTTCATGGACATCCTTCCCTTTGACCATCTTCCAAACACCTACCAGCTTGGCACAGCCCCTTTGACCACCTGCTCAGCTTTCTGCTGGGCCAGTGCCAGTGCCTCCCTTATCCAGAATCAGCCACAGATTTAATTGAATCAAGTACTGGTGCTCGGGGGTTTTGCCCTTTGTGAAATCCAATAGTGCTGGGGGTGTGGGTATTCAAGAGTATGTATTGAGCATCTACTATTTGTCTTTCTTGGGACTTACGTAGGACGGGGCTTATGAGTGATTCTCACAAACATTGCCTGCAGGTCCTGCCCTCCTCAAGGGTCCTGCTCTCCCAGTGTGTCATCCAGCCCAGTGCACTGTCCCCATGCAGTTAAGCAGTCTGTCTTCAGACGCTATGGTGTTCAACCTGGTGCATGACTTCTGCACAGATCTTAGAAACTACCTTCAGTCAGCTTTAGGGCATAAAAGCAGCAAAGAATTCCCAAATCTTCAAAAACGAAACCAGAGAGAAATGTTCTATTACAGGAAACTGTCCTGGATTTCCTTCCACCTGAATTCTCGGCATGCCAGCTTATCCTTCCTCTTAGCATAAATCTTGGGTCTTTATGCCACTTTTGTTTCTCTTCTTTCTCTATTTAGCTTTTGATAATTTCCTTTGTTCCTGGTTCAGTTGTTGAGCACTGGCCCCATACTGGTTTGTTCTCGTCCACGTTTTGCCCTTATCAGCCAAGATCTGATGCCTCCCTGCCCATGTGTGGTTTGGCTTTGCTGCATGACGTGTTGAGTAAGCACCTACCTAGGTCTCTTATGTGTAGCTTCTGGGTTTGTGCTGCTCACCCAGTCACCTTGTGTTACTGCCTTTCTGAGCTTTTCAGCCCAGATCTGAGATGTCTAAATTTTAGAATTCCAATGCTTGCGGTTCCCTTGCTTCTGCGTCACTGAAATTTTGGGTAACAACATTGTCTCTGGAAACTCAGTGTCAAAGAATGAACACTGACAGTCTTTGATGGTCCCTAACTCGCTTCCGTGCCTAGCTTTCCTTTTATTTACATGAGGATGGGACTTGTCTCATGACAGGCTGTGACCCTTGGCTTTTACTACCAGACTGGATGAAATTTTCTGCATCAACTTATCTGATACTCTGCTTTAGCCATCCCTGAGGATTGTGGAAACACATTAATTTGATAATTATGTCTAAAATCTCCCAACTGCACAAGAAAAATGAAAGTGAAGTCACTGACATATTTTAAGCAGACAAAATGCTGGACTGGCTACCGTGTTCTATTTTCAACCAGTGGCTTGGCGAAGGCTGAGCCAGCCTCATTCTGCCATTGTTCCTCCCAATGCATCATACCAAAGCGCTGGCTGCTTCAATGGACCTT
The DNA here is from genome assembly GCF_964194135.1 of Talpa europaea. Lineage (NCBI taxonomy): Eukaryota > Metazoa > Chordata > Mammalia > Eulipotyphla > Talpidae > Talpa > Talpa europaea. Next base: position 138,806,279 of record NC_140071.1, on the reverse strand, counting down.
TGTGCAAGCTGCCCTGAAGTTTATCTGTATCACACTGATAACAAGATTGAAAAACTCCACAATGTTGGGAATGTCCTGAATTGCTTCTTCAAGGGCATTTTCTTGCAAGGAGAATGAAAATGGTCACCATGAATAGTTCCCTCACACCACTCCTAATTTACAACCCGGTGTTAATGGCTCCTTTTCAGGGTTATAGATGGAAAAGCAACACCTATCAGCCTATCACACGAGCAGAGGGACGGTCCTCTGGAGACCCTTAAGGACTAGAACAATGACAAGGATCGTCAATGACTAGAGATCTATATTTCACTTAAAAATAATACTGTTAAAATGTTTTATGCTCCTCCCTTCTAAAGAGATGGATTTTGCTTTTCTTAATTTCAACAATGCTTTTGTCAAGCCAACAATAAATACGAAACAGTCATGAAAACACAGTGAATGATTTTTTTTTTTCATTTTCAGTTTTTTAAGGTGGAAGATGGGAGGAAAGTCATTTAGGGGTGTAGGTTCACCTCTCTTCAGAGGTTTGTTACTGGAACAGTGTGATCTGAAAGGAGAGGTTCCATGTTTCCTGCCCCACCTAGGAAATGGTGGAGCTGAGCCGTGGAGGCGGGGAGAGGAGGCGGGAAGAGAAGACTTGGAGGAGCTGTGTTTGCTTCTCGGCCTTGGCTTGCACCGAGGTCTTGGGGAGACATGGCAGGAGACGCTTGGAAGAGACGTCCGTGAGAGACATGTGGGGCAGCTGACAACAGCATCCTTTATTTTGACTTGTACCGATTTTGCTCCTTTCCTTCTAGACTTTTCTGGTCTCTTCTGCCCCTTTCCTATAGTTCCTCAACAGAAAGTGCCTTTTGTGGCCTCAAAAACCTTGTTTTGCGCCAACTCTGTATGGCTGGACATTTACTCATGGGGAGATGGGTAACTTAGGGTGTTTCATTCGGAAACTATTATCCTTTCTCTTCTTCTCAATGTACAATGATTCTTTTAAAGTTTTTTTAATATTGTAGATCTTGTGCATGAAGGACATGCTTTGTCTTTACATGGGAGAGGCAGAACTTATTTAGTGCATGCAATTTTTGGGGATCCCAGGGTGCGCCTCAGTCTCCTGCTAACACCACTGTACCACAAACACCACTAAAGCACCAATAATCATCCACCATAGTCTTTTGGTCCTTCTCTCCACCCCCCAAAGAAAAGAAAACAAAATCTTTACCTTCTGTTTTTGGTGATTACTATTACATATTGGTAATTCCAGTAACTGGGTGGGTCATGTGACTAGTTCTGGCCCATGAGGTGTGAAGCAAGTGCAGGCTGAGTCACGTGCAGGCTAGAGCAACCCAACGCTAGCCTGGCACTCTCCGTTCTGCTTCCACGGCGCTGGATCTGCTGCTCTTCTGGAGCGTGGGTGGATCCTGTGGTTACCGACTAGCCCATCCACTCTGACTTAATTAAAAGGGAGGTTATCCTGGGTGGATCTGACCTAATTAGGCGGGCCCTTTCAGAGAGGACAGAAGCACCAAAAAGATAATCTCCTGATCTCCTGGGAGAAAGCAAACAAGATAATGGGATCATTAATCACTCAACCAAAATGAACTGAATTCTACCAGGAAACTTGAATGAGCCTGAAAGAGCCTTGGGCAAGATTGCACATGGTCAACATCTTGATTTCAACGCTGTCAGATTCAGAGAAGAAGATACAGTCAACCCATCCTCATAAGAAATCCGAGAATCCATTGTGATGTTTGAAGCTACTACATTTGTGGGAATTGTTGTACAGCAATAGACCTCTAAACAGCCAGAGAGGCTTCCCAGGACTGTTAACTTCAGATGCTGAATAAGTAGAGTAATCCAGAAGAAGAATAAAGGCAGGGAGGATATATCAGGATGAGAGAACAGCTAGAGCTCGGAGTGATAAGCAAGAGACTAGGAAGTGCCTAGAGAACTAGAAACAACTTGGCGTATGACAGTAGGTTTGTTAGGGGGAAGAGGCTGTCCTAAAGCTAATTCCATACAGGCTTTGTGGCCTCCACCCCCACCCCAGGCCAAAGCCAAAGACACTGGGAACTCCACATCCCATCACCACACAAGGGAAGGTGGCTGGGACCTGAGGGTGGGGTTCAGCAGCCAGGTTGGTATAAAGCCAGACACATGGGCTTTGGAGGGGTCCCCCATTTTGGCTCTCCGCCAGCTCGCAGCGTCCGGCCAGCTCTGAGAGGGCCTTTGGATTTCCAGGTCGGCGGATCGGGTAGGACGCATTAAAGACTTTATTTCCCTATTTTCTCCCTGAGTTGTACATTTTCCTTATTTCCTTTTCCCTTGTAAATAAGCCTTTTATTACCCTTTTGTGTGTGCCTGTAGCAGAGTATTTATAAGTCCCTTGTAAGCGCGCGGGTGAGGACCCAGAGCCAGGCAACCCGTTCAATATCGGGGCTGTCCTATAACAGGTTTAGTAATAAAAAGAAGTTAACACCCATAAAATCTGTATGGTGGTGGGTTAGGTTCTCTGAGACAGAGTGTGATGTGCTAAAACCTGTGGCAGGAAGAGGGAGGAATCCAGACGGGGCAGGAGGCCATGATGCACCAAGATATGGGTTGGACGTAACTTTGGCAGATTCCACAGGATGGTCTAGAGAAAATAGTGCCTACCAGAAGGATCGGAATTCCAGGTCCTTAACCCCCATCTGGCTTATATTTTTGAAATAAATGCACGTGTCCCTGACTCTCTTTTGTGAAAGAAAATCTTAGATAGTGTCTGCTCACTGCATTCTTTTTGCATTACAATGGTGAGTCCCACACTGAAGACGGGGCAGACTTCGTCTGTCTGCCAAAACAAACTTCCAGAAGAGGACAACCTAAGGCAGCGAGTATGGAGCAGGAGCTTCCCAGCAAGACCAGGGCATCGCTGGTGAATGGATCTTGGGAGATGCTGGGAGTCTTAGATGAGGTGGTAGGTAAGGGGTGGGGGACACACTGCAAGGTGGGGGGCAGTTGTGATGATTTAGTGTATAAAACAGATAGATTATCAGTTTCTATCAGCTGGCATGGCTGAACTGGTGCCGATCAGCATGCTATTTCCCCTGAATGGAGATGAAGACTGAGGAGCAAGCAAGGAGCAGATAAAGGAAGGTCCTTGTGAGCTCAGACTCCACTTCCTATCCTACCCGCAATGAACCAGGGCAACTCCTGCCTACCCTTGCCTTCCTATCATCAGTGGAGATGTGACAGCAAAGAACTTACGAAGCTGAGGACAAGCAGTGGCGTCACCAGTCATTATCCATTACAAGAGCAGTAGACAGTGATCTGAGCTTATGGTTAATTTTATTCTCTGCACAACTGCGTCTTCATCTATAACTGCTCTTTCAGCTGCTGCTTGCCAAGCCTGTGCTTCGCCTGTCCGGTCAGAAGTGTCCCTCAGGTCTGCAACATCAAAGCCGCCCTGTCCCTTTCATGCCCTCATTTATAAAGCTCCTCCCAAGGCTCATCCATTTTCCATGACACGGTTTGTCATTAATAGATTCATATTGCTCATTGCTCTCCAGTCTGTCATCTGAGAGCCATTGAAGTGCCCTTAAGCTCCTCTGGTTGCTGAATCGGAACTTGCTCATCCGTGACTGCCGGCACCATCTCGCTGGTCTGCACACTTGCGAGGAAGTGTCTGCGTCCTGCATCTTCTCTGCGCCCAGGTAGAGCGGGGGTGCTCAGCTCTCCTGGGAAGACTCACGTCACTGCAGAGTGGGGTGGAGGCCAGAAGAGAAGGCGCCACAGGACGGTGGGCAGGAGCAGAGAGTTGCCATCAATGTCTTCTGTGTTCTGGAGGGAGAGGACATGTGGACAGCACTGCAGAGAAAAGGAGAGCAGCAGCGTTTGGCACAAACACCCGATTTAAAGACGAGGATGAGAGACCCAAAAGCATGTGTGACCAGTGCTATGTCACCAGCACCCTGTGACATGTGCCCCAGTAGTTCTGTCCACACAGAAATCTGAGGACAGTGCGGGCGAAGAGGCATCCCTAGGACACCAAAGAGAGAATGGGGGAAAGACAGAGAGATAATGAGTGAGAACAACAGAGAGAGAGGGAAGCAAAAGGAAACCAGAAGAATGAAGTTGGGTCTTAGATCTCCAAGAATCAAAAAACAAACAAGCAATGCATTCCCTGACATCTTGGCTATCGAGGATGTTAAGGCCATAAAGAAAGACAATTTTTTTTTTTTAAATTCAATTGGAATGTCAGTGCAGGAGGGGAACTAAAGGGTGAGGAGTGGGGCCCACACTGGATCTAGGGGTTGAGTTCAGCACCCCGCTCACACCCCATTGTGGATGACGGGTCTTCCTCCTGGTATCTGCAAAGGACAGACTGTAAGAGCAAAGTTAGAAGAGGCGGAGTGGGGAGTCAGCTCAGCAGACGAGTCCAAACTTGAGAAGTGTCCTAGCTGCGAAAATGTCAACTCCGTGATGTGTGACAATTACCTGGTACTTACTGCCTGGTTGACTGCACTGGACAGTCCTTCTGTTCTCACAGTTCTCCAATGACTCATCAATAATGTGGGTGGTGTGATTTAATATTTCACCTACCTACAGCAGACAGACACAGGCTGAGTGACCTCCAGGTACCCCCAATACTGCCCTGTTGGAGAGCAGAGGTTTACAAAGTGTGACCCCCTTAAGCAGCAACATCAGTTCATCTGGGATCTTGCTGGGAATGTACATTCTTGGGTTCACCTCAGGCTTGCTGAGTCATCAGCTCTCCGGTGGGCCCCAGTAACCTGTGTTCTAACAAGCCCTCTAGAGGCTTCTGACACTCGCTCAAGTTTGAGAAGCTCTAGTGGTGAGCAATGAGCAAGACCTCTTCCTTAGGGGGTGAGCCAGTCATTGAAGCTAGCTTCTAAGAGTGGAATAATTCTGTCTCTGTCAAATTTTTGTCACGAGTTTTAAATGACATAAGAGCTCCAAAGACACAGTAGGTGCTCAATAAATGTTAGTTGAAGTCGAAGGACCAGAAAGGTAGAAGAGGAGAGTGAAAAAGAAGATAAACAGTCTTCATCTTTTTCTTATATAACATCTTCAGCATTATATAATTTGCAATTTGCATGCAAAACACCCCACCCCGGGGCATCGTAGAAACCTTGAAAAATCCAATATTATGCAGACAGCCAGAGATTCTGGCTGCTAAACCAGGCTTAAAAACTAATTTTCCCTCTTTAAGGAAGTGACATTTGTGCATTCAACACAGCAGCAATAAATTTAGGCTTTCTTCCCACCCCCTGCTGTACATGAGGTTATTATTTTATCCTAGCACAACCATTTCTCTTTGAGTATTTGGAGCTGTTTTTGAATCTCCAATTTCGTCCATAGTGTAGTTATCGGCAGAGTGTAAACAGCTCATTAGAAAAAAAATATATTAAAAACCCCCCACAAAAACCTAAAACCATTTCTAATGCTAGAAATGTGATTAGAGCCTTTAATTAGGCTCCAGAAAGCACACTTTTGATTAATAATTGGGAATACATTTCATGTCAATTAAAAAAGGATTAACAGTGAAAGCTTGAAAATTTGAACTTAGATGTAGACTGAATTTTGAGTCTCTTTTTATTAGGAGGCTGTGCCGGGGGAGACCTCAGAGCACCAAAGCAGGCCTGCTCCTCCTTGGAAGTTTCCAGATGTTTCGAAGGCCTCTTCAGCCTCCCGAGTTGGCCACTGCTGGTCTCCCTGGGGTGTGTAAGGGGCTGACCTCAGGCCCCAGGAGTGAGGTGGAAGTGGGAACTGATTCAGTTCCCTTCCCTGTGGGTCAGACCCTCACCCTTCTCCTCCCATCTCTGCAGGACCCTAGCGCAGGTAGCATCCTGTTCTATCTCCCACGCCACCAAGGGTTAGGAGCGGCTGCCTTTCTCTTGGTCCAGGCTCACACAGAGGTTTTTTTTTATTGGCTACTGGTTGGACTTGAAAGTGTGAGCTTGAAGTGAGGCAGCTGCTATGCTCAAAATCCCAGAAAGTTCTAGGAGGAGTGAGTGAAATGGGGAGTAAGGACGAGCATGGCCAGCGGAGGGAGAGAGGAAACGCTTCTGTCCTTGAGGTCAAGGACACAGAAGCAAAGCAGTCAGCAGAAGCAGGCAGATGTTAGCACGAGCCAGAGAGGGAGCTGAGCACGTGCACAGTGTGACATGGGGGTGCAGGCAGCCCCCAGCGTCTTTTCATCTTGCCCTGGGTGATCCCAGGACCATCCATGTCTCCTCACGGACACCCAGAAATGCAGCAGAGGGCACGGAGAGCTTCCCCTTGCCCTGGGAAACACAGAAGCCTCACAAGTTCAGGCACTGCTTCAGGCACTTGACCTCCCGAGAGGCCTGGGCACAAGGTGGAGCTGGGCGCAGAGCATGGCCCTGCAGCAGGTGGGCGAGCACACCTGGAGGAGCACGCCTGGGGGCACGATGTGTGGGGCGTCATGCTGAGTGGGACATCCGTGGTCACAGCTGTGCATGTATGTCAATGCCTGGAGCGGGATGCTGCCTTTGGTTGTTTTGTTTTTGTTTTTCTCACCCCCAAGCAACAGTGAATGTCCGCAGGGAGACGGGAGGTAGAGAAATGGGATGGGGCTTACTAGGGGGGGCCTGTGCGAGCTGACGAGCTGACACGGTTGCTGAACCGCAGCCGGGCCGAGGCCTGACTCTGCCGAGGGGGAGCCGGGCCTGCAGGACAGCAGCGGGCCGGGCTTCTGCAGGAGCACAGGCCCCAGAAGTACCTGCAGGCAGTGGAGTCCTGCGCTGGCTGCTGCTTTGTATTTTAAGCAAACGCTTCCCTAGGAGCTCAGTCTGGGGGTGGGGCCCTGGGCCGGGATTTGTTTGGTGTTGGCACTGTTGGGTCTATTAAATGGAAATTGCAAACTCATGGAGTTGAAGTGTGAACACGCTCCCGCTCTTGGCTGGGCCGCCGCGGCGGAGTGGCTGGCGGCCCCTGCTATTCTTGGCGGCGGGGACTCTCCTACACGAAACCTCCCAGGGAACATCATGTTCCAGCACATTGTAAATGAAGGAAAGAGCATTTCACAGCGCCCAGGACTCCCAGAGCTTTGTCTCCCATGCAGGAGCAGAGGCCAGTGGGAGGGCGGGGGGATGAGGGAGCCGAGACCCCTGCCTCCACCCAAGGGGCCAGGGGAGAAAATCTCCGTAATGGGGGATCACAGGGAAAGGTTATAAAAGTGCCTCTTCCTGCTTTTCCTCCCTGGAAGTCTCCCATGTCCGCCCGGCTCCGTGTCAGCAGCAGCTCCTATGCGCGTCGCTCTTGTCTGTTCTCTCCTGACTCTCTGTGTCTCTGCTTCGCTCTCCGAGGATGCTTTACCTCTCCCTCTTTTTCCCTTTGCTGCCAGTTTCTGTGGGTGTCACTGTCTTCGTCCGTCTCTCTGTGATTCAGTGAGATTCCAGCTCTTTCCCTGTCTCACGTGCTGCCTCTCTCTCCCCCCAGAGCTATGCTGCTCTCTCCTGCTGCCTCTTCTGGCTCACTGCCTCCCGTCTCTCTCCGACACCCTCCTCCTGACAGTCTGATTCACAAAGAAGCAATGAAAGATGCTGTCTGGTCACTGCAGGGGCAGGGGAGGGGCAGGGGGAGGGACTGGAGCGCCAAGGTGAGCTCACAGCACCTGCTGAGGTGGCCTGGACTGGAATCCACCTCCACACACCGGCTGGCAGGGAGGGGCTCCGCACCAGCAGCCAGCCACAAAATGGTGGTGAGTGTGGAACAAAAGGCGTTACGATTCTTTCCATGGAGAACTGATTATTTTTGTGTTCACGCTCCTCTGAAGTGAGTGGCAGTGAATATAGACACAGAAGGAGGCCCTCTGTGTGTGTGTGTGTGTGTGTGTGTGTACGTGTGCTTAGCATACATGTGAGTGGGTGGAGGTGATTTGACTTAATTATATGCCTCATTCACTCAAAGAGAGGAAAATAAAAATTAACTTCTATTATTTCACTGTTCTACACCGTCATCTGCGTCTTCATAGTGAGGTTTAATGATAGATCCTTTATCTCCTGTAGCTGTGACTCGGGGGCCCCTCCCCTGCCAGCGCCCCTCCGCCCTCCCCTGGTGGTGCTCACAAAATGTTCCTTTGCCCATCACCGTGACTCGGAAACCAGCAGCCTGTCTCAGAACCTGGGCCACGAAACTTCCTCTCCTCGAATGTGGTTTCACCTCCAACAAGTTGAAGGGCTGAGTACACAGCTTCCTTGGAGGTGCCTCCACGCTGGTTTGTCTTCCCTCACCCATTTTATTGCTAGGCTTCTCTGTTTAGATGCTGTGAAAATGTACTGAAGTTTACAGCTGGGACATGAAACCACGGATCTCTTGAAGGGGCTTTGAAACTGGAGAGTCTGACTCGCGTAACTGATGACCCCATGATTTGACTGTGGGCTTAGCTGTGGGATCATCCTGCTCGGGGCCTCCTTACTCTTCTCTGACCACAGCCCTGCACCCCGCCTCTCCCTGCCGTGACACCCTCTTCACTTCAGTCTGGATCACCAACCTCCTTGTCCTTTACATCTTCAGGAGTTTTTCCCACTCAGGGTCATACATTCAGATGTGAAATTCTTGATGTCTGTGTCTCAGCTCTATGATCTTTTTTTTTTTTAAATAATAAATTTTATTTTTATATTCCCCATACATTTGCAACCCCCCCATTCTGACCCCAATCCCTCCCCTCCCGCCCCCACTCCCCCAAAACTGTCTCTGGTTCATAGTTTTTTGTTGATTTTGATTTTCACTTTCTTATAATTATTCATTTTCCTGGTCCCTTACTTAAGTTTTCTAGATTCCTGCTATGAGTGAGACCATCCGGTATTTTTCTTTTTCTTTCTGGCTTATTTCGCTGAGCATGATCCCTTCCAGCGCCATCCATGTTGCTGCAAATTGCATGTGTTTATCTTTTTTGAATGCTGAGTGATATTCCATGGTGTATATGTACCACATCTTCTTGATCCAGTCATCTATTTTTGGGAATTTGGGCTGTTTCCAAAGCTTAGCTATTGTAAATAGATCAGTTCTATGATCTTTAAAGTGGGCTAATCATGGTCCCCAAGACATGTCAAGTTCTTAGGACACAAGCTGGCGCACAGTCAGCGCTTTATAACTGCAAGTGGTTGTTGCTGTTTTTGTTATCATGGCTTCTTTGGTGAGGGGGAGGGCATGAAAAGCACAGAAAAGGGAAAAGACAGAGAACTCCCAAGAGCTCAGTTAGCAGGTGCTAAGGGGTGAATTGTGTCTCCCCCACATTCACACATTGAAGCCCTAACATGACCCCCCCATCCCAGGTGGTCATGTGAAGATGGAGCCTCAGGAGATACTTAGTTTTCGATGAAGTCATGAGGGTGGGCCCTCACGTGGGATCAGCACCCTTAGAAGAAGGGGCCAGAGGCTTTGCTCTCCCTCTCAGTTATCTGAGAATAAAACAAGAAGGCATCTGAAAGCCAGAGAAGGGCCCTCTCCAGGGGCCAAATCAGAAGGCTTCTTGACCTTAAGACTCCCAGCTTCCAGAACTGTGAGGAATGTGGATTAAACACCCCATCTATAGTATTTTATTTGAGCAGCTGAGCTAAGAAGCAGACATGGGACCAGCTTTCTCAACTGTCTCAGATTTTCCAGGGGCTTCTTTTATGTGGAGAGTTCTGTTGTCTCTGCTCTCCATTTGTCCCCATTCTGTACTCTCATTTCATTATTAGCTTAGAGGAGTGAGAACGTAAGATAACATGGGTAGTCCTAAATATAGCTCAGAAGCAGCACCTCAGGGGGTGGGATGCAGGGCCTTTCTCAAAGCCCTGCCATGCCTTTGAACTCGTGTGCCTTGGTGTCCTGGGTATTAAACATAAAATCTAACTCCTTTGGGACTTCTGGGCTTCCTGTCCTGGTGGAAGGTTGAGTGGATGGGCTGCCCCAGATACTCCTCATCTAGAGGAGAAGGAAGCTGTTAGCATCTCATTCAGAGGCCTTAGGATCCTCCACCACTTTCCTGAGAAATCTGGCTGGGAGCAGTCAGCATTCTGTGCTTTCAGAATTACAAGGGAAACAATGCATCGTTTCTTTGTTGGAGATTGACCCTTGGTGTATGCAAGCCCTTGGTTGAAATCCCACGATTCCTGTCTCTCAAATAAGATGACTAAGAGCAAGTCTGATTGCTTATGCAGAATTCTGGATGAATCCACCAGATACCAGGCAGTAGAGCAAAACCTTGGCAGTTCTGGAATGAGACACATTCTGTTGGTCCTGTGGCTGGAACACTTACCTACCATCTCCCCAGCTAACTCTGGCTCATCTTCCAGTTTAGATGTTGTTTCCCCTGGAATTTTTATCCCAAGCCTACAAGACTAACTCGCCTGCCAAATCTCCAGCTTCCTCAGCCAGGCCCCTACCCCGCACACAGTGCATCTTGCTTGCCCTTCACCCTCGAGAACACCACTACATCCACAGCTTCCTCAGTGCTGGCTTGTTCTCCAAATTCTGACTACTAGTGGACGCAGGACTGAATGCAGGCCTCGCCTCAACGCGCCGTGAGATTTCAACAGCTCCATGATTATTTGCAGGTGTGAACTGAGAGGTTAAAAGAACCCTGTTCAGAGAAAACTCAAAGCAATTTTCAGAGAAAGTTGGCAATGGATGAGCAGGTGCAAAGACCCTGAGGTAGATGCAAGTGGTGTGTTTGAGAAAGGAAAATGGGGCGATGTGGTGAGAACAGGAGGAATCCAAGGGAGGGTGGGAGGTGAGTCTGGAGGCTGATGAGGACTAGGCTAAGGGGTGCCACAGCCCAGTATGGGTTATTTTATAAATGCAATGGGAAACTTTTGGAAAATTTTTCCGTGGCCCACTGGTGTATGTCTTAAAAAGACCTCTCTGGCAGCCGAGTGAATGATGGGAGGAGACTGCTGTAATTCTCAGTTTCTATTTGGAGTCACGGCATTGCTGTCTTTCTATTAATTTTAACAACAGCAGCATTTTAAAAAAATATAAAATGGCTTATTTTCAACAACCTATTTTTGAGATTTTTTTGAAAACTGGGAAGACCTTTGGTTGTTCTCTTTAAAACTAGAAATTATGGCTTTTCACTACAAATTTCTTCACGGAGTAGGGTATAATTTTCTTTTATTACAAAACCAATATTAAAGAAACAAAAAAGAAACAGTAGAAAGAAAGAAAACAATTCACCTCGCCCTCTGAGAAAATCAAGTTTTTAGTTTTGAAAAGTTCTCTTATGGTCCCTGACCATGATCGTAGAATTTGTTGGGGTTACAGTGATGAGGGTGGATAGCACATTAAATTATGTTTCTTTGACATAGTGGACACCCTGGACCTCGCATTCCACACACGTGTTCAGCTCCATTTCTGACATATAATCAGCAGTAATGGTCAACGGTTTCCTTTTCTTCTCCACCTCCTCCTCTATTTCTATTATTGTATTTGAATAAAGTCTTCATAGTGATTATTGAAAAAATTGCAAGACATTTTATCAAGTGAACAATACATTAATAATTTTATAGTCTGTTGCATAATCTACTAATCTTTTTTTCAGTTTTATGCAAGTCATTGCTTAAAGAAAATTCATTGTATTTATACTTTTTTCCCTTTCATTATTGCCTTTAAATGCTGGTTTCTAAATTAAACATCTTTGGGGGAAAAATATCTTTGATCCCAAAGTATTGCATCATCTTATATATATATATATATATATATATATATATATATATATATAAAATGGGCAAAAATAAAGCCCCTCTACCTCCAAAAGTTGTCCCAGAATTTCTCAAGAACGTTGGAAATACCTGTTTTAGGTTCAATAATCAGCAAGGTAGAATTTAAGGTGAAAGACTGTAAAATATTTCTTGAAATCGCTATGTGATTCTCAAACTGTGTGATTTTAATGATTCAAACCATTTACCTCACTCTCGAAGCAGAATAAACAGACCAGCTGCCCAACTATACTGCCAGCAGGGGGTGCCATCTCTTACACTGTGTAAATGGCACCTCATTGGTATTTAAATGTCTCTGTCCTTGACCGGGCGGGGAGTCTATCATTTCTGAAAAATAAAGTAAAGCTACAATTTACCGGGCATTTATTATGGTCTAGGCATTTGGTTGAGTTTGGTGTGAATTTTCTTTCTTTCTTTTTTTTAAAAAGATTTATTTTATTTGATTTATGCATACAAGAGCTGGGGTACAGGCCAGAGGTGTGGGACAGGGTGGGGGTGGTGGGTTTAGAGGATTCACCAGAGACAGAGCGGGGAACAGAACAGGCAGACTGACTGAAATACCCTGCTGAGAGGAGCAGCGGGGAGACAGGAGAGGTCTGCTGTGCCATGTGGTTCAGCTCCCTGGCCGGGGATCGAACTTGTGCCGCAATGGCTGCCCATAGCTTCATAGTGCTGAGACTTAACCTCTAGCACCACCAGGAAGGCCGTGGCGTGCATTTTTATTGAATCCTTTCCCACCTCTCCTGTGAAGTGATTGCCATTGAGTCTATGTTCCTCCCTGCAGGCAGGAGAGAGAGAGAAGTGGGGGTGGGATTTGGAGCTCTGCTCTGCTGCCCCCAGGTGATCACCCACCTCTTCAGGCGTGGGCTGTGCAAGGCCCATTTGGTTATTGTGAACTTAGGTTACTCTCACTAATTTGATTTGCTCTTGTGATGCTGTAGGTATGTATTTGTTTCCTTGGCATATTTAATGCAAATATGTTTCCTTAGGACTTTTCAAAGATCCATTTAGCAGGAAATATTTAAGCTGAGGGAGTCATTAGTTGAGCCAAGTAAAGGTCTAATTTTATTAGTGCACTAGGTGTGCGATTACAAGAAACAGAAGGAGACATTTTTATAATGTTTACTATAAAACTTCCTTGGGTTTTCAAAAAGTGAATGAAAATGAGAAAAATCTAATAACGCAGAGGGTTGAGATCTCCCTTTGATGGCTCTAGACCCTAATAAAAGTTCCCACCACTCAAACTTTCCTCACATCCTTTTTCTCTTACCTTCAAGGTGGGTGTCATAAATACTGTATTTCCACATGAATAAAATAAGACAAAGATGCAAAATAACTTTCTGAACATCAAGAAGCATTTAAGTAGCAGAGAGGGATTATATAGTTGTCCGCTGAGCACAACACACATGTTCTTTCTGCAACAGCTTATGGAAAGGTGTCTATAGAAGTGCTTGTTTCCAGCAGATTATGGGTTTGAGTAAGGTCCCGGTGAAATGACAGCCATAAGCAAGATCTAGACCACGTCACTAAGAAGGAGCTGGGCAGTGACTGGGTCTGTCTGCCTTGGTGGTAGGGGTGAGAGGGAGGGCACCTTTGACAGACAGATTTATCACTGGTTTTCCCTTCCCTCCCTCCCTCCTTCCGACAAAATTAACAGCAATCTCCCATCAAAGCCTTCCCCCTGGCAGCTGCACCTCTCCACAGACTTGAGTTCCAAAGGAGACCCAGGATGTGGATTCTGCCATGGCAGGCGTAGAGGGGCAGCTTGCTTGCTTGCTTGCTTGCTTGCTTTTTTTTTTCTTTTTCAGAGAACAACAATAATGGGATTTATTTAACAAACCGGGGAAAGGGGCAGCTTTCTGGTGTTTCCTGCTTCATGCTTGTAAGGGAATCCTATCTCCAGTCTCTGTTTTTGTAAGTCTGCAAAACATAACACCTGTTTCCAGTTGACGGTAGAGGGTAATTGGGCTATGAATGAGGAGGCTTTTGTTTTCCTTCTCTCCTTCTGAAAAGTCAAAAAGAACTTTCTTGAAATTCCAGGAATCAATACGTTGTTTTAAATTTATTGTGTGTACTGATATTTCACCATTTTTGGTTTTATGCATTTTTCATTGAAAAGCTGCCCAGCTTAGAGGCTGTGCTTGAGTACCAATCTTATGCCACTTGCTGGCTGTGTATTTATGGGGAAGTTACAGTAATGATCTCTGTTTCAGTTTTATCACTCATGAAATTGAGGAAACAATAGTTCGGAAGTCACATGACGATCACAAGGAAAAATTAAGTTCAAGTGTGCAAACCATGCCTGTCACAAGATAATCAGTTGTAATTTTTATACGTTGTATTTTATAATTATACGTTGTAATTTTTTTGAATAGTTTCCAACTTAAGTGATAGTTTACAACGTTGAAGGGGCATGATATTCATGCACGGAAATTTTGAGAAATAGAAATGTCCATGATATTTTAATAAATATATTTGGAGTTACAGTTTTCCCCTTACTTTTAATTCAGACTTGATTTTGGTTGATGTGAAAGGATGTGGGAAGGAAGAGAGAATGCACAGTATTAGAATGAAATGAATGAAAACTAGTTAAAAATCTTCTACTGGAAAAATATGCTATTTTGTAAAAATCCAGGTTTTTTTTTTCTTTGATACAGGTGTCATTTTTGATGACTGCAGAGAATTTCATACCAAGCGCCTCTTGCTTTTTACTGAGATATTGAGCATTTCTAATAAGGAGTGATATTAGAAAGGACATGTAGGTATGATCACAGATCCTCTGGCAGCCTGGTCATGAGAAAAGGATGAAGTGGACCATGACATATCCCTCAGGGAGATGGATGATAATTACACTTGTCATTAAAATAAAAATGGTCAAGATATATTGATCAATACTTTTCATCAGACTTTGGCTAAGTATTTACATATGCTATGTCAGTGTATCCAGCGTTACCTCCATCAGATGTATTTACTACTCACACCAAACATAAGAAAACTGGTTGACATTCCAGGTTTGGCACAACCGGTATGTGTTAGCAATGAGATTCAAACTCATATCTGTAAGAATCCAGAGCCTGATTCGCACCTTAGCCTGGTACCTTACTTCTACAGTCTCATAAATAATTCCTTTTGTTTTAAATCTATGCTGACCAAGCCATCTTCTGAGTGCGATTCATTTCCCACATAGCAAGTCTGCAGGGAGATGGAGGGCTGCTGAGCGAACATGAGTTCACTCCACTTAATGGCTTTACTTCTCATTGTAAGTTAACAAATAGTCTTCAGGTTGATACATTGGCTTCATAAGCTTGGTTAATATGATCCCAATCCTGGGAGCAGACAAATCAAGAATCTGAGCTTGTAGGTCTGAAGGCCAGACTGAATTGAGCAGGGAATTGTCTCTTGTCTAGAAAGTGGTCTTGTCTAGAAAGTCATCTAGGCTTTGTCAGTGACACTCTGAGAGCCCTTGCAGACTCTCTTGGGCCCTATCTTATGTAACAAAAAATAATGCTCATTGTACACTTTCTTATCAGTGGGACTAAATACGTTCACTAACTTTCAATTTATATATTTTACTGTGTTTTTTCTAATCCCAAGTATCCCCTTTGGTGCTTCTATTTTATTTTTTTTAAGATTTTATTTATGCATACAAAAAATGGGGTACAGACCAGAGGTGCTGGGGGAGAGAGGAGTCACCAGAGACAGAGAGGGGGGCAGAACAGGCGGATCTACTGAAATGCACTGCTGAGGGGAGCAGCGGGGAGACAGGAGAGGTCTGCTGCACTATGTGCGTCACCTCCCTGGCTGGGGATCGAACTCATGTTTCAGTGGCTGAAGATAGCTTCATAGGCTGCGTCTTAACCCCTTGCACCACCAGGAAGGCCCCCTTTTGGTACTTTTAAATAGATTTGTATACCCAGCTCCTTTTGTTCATCTCTATCTGGATCTCTTGAAGAATACTCAATTTTAAAAACTAAACTCATTATTTACTCCTTCTGTCCCCCAATACATCTTTGCCACATTGTGAGGCACATGATAAAGAATGGAGGGTGACCACAGGAACTGAAGTCCTGAGTCTCACAAGGATTGAGTCTCATAAGGAATTGAGTCTTGTGGGCATCCATGTGAGTGATCATGGAAATAGACCCTCCCCCCCAGATCCAGGAGTTGAGACACCGACTGAGTCACCTTGAAGTCTGTCAGGGACCCTGAAGCTGAGGACGCCCGTAAGTCGCATCAGGATTCCTGGAAATGTCCAATGAGAAATATTTTTGCTTAAGTCACTACATTTTTAGGTGATTTGTTAAGTCTATGACCCCACAGAATGACTACCAGAAATTCTCAGGACTGCATATCAAATTCTCCCTTCATGGCTAGAAGGGGATAAACTGACTACAAGTCATCCATCATTTACAAAGAAGGCTCCTGGGTTACCTGGTAGGGTTCCATCATCAGGTACAAAAGGAGCTCCTTCCTGTTTGTCATGCACCGCGCTTACTGTTTCACTCCCTCATAGGTTCTCCAGGTTTTAAAATATTTGTAATCCAGGACTCAGTTCACTGTCAATGTCACCATTTCCTTACAGGAAACTTGACTTAAGGTTGGTGCTGAATGAATATTGATGGAGAAAAAGGAAAGCAGCGAAATGGGAGGAAGATAGTGTAGTGATAGAGAAAGAGGTTTAATAAACAGGAAATATTGTAAATGCTCGATCCACCATTTATACATAAACATCGATCTCTTTGGAGGATAGAGAAGACCAACGTGAGTGAAGTCGGGGGCACTGTGCTCTCTGATGCTGGTGCAAATTTTTATGATTTGTAATTCATTTCTCACTACCTATATATTTCTAAATATCTATTTGAGGTTTCTTTATGTCAGGCACTGTTGTGTGTGTGTTGTATCTGACATGTCGCTGAATCCTTTCAACCTGCCTATGAGGTCCGCTCTCGTAAGGGTTGAAAACTGCTCTTAATGAATGAGGAGTCCTGTTTCCACAGTGACTCTGGCAGGAACTCAGTTGTGTTTCTCAGGTGTTGTGCTCATCCTTTATCTCAGCCTCCCTCTGTCTTTCCCTGCTCCTCAGGACATCATCTCTGAGTCAGGGCGGTTCAGTTCAGTGCTGCTTCTAATGACGACGCAGTGTCCCTGCGTCCCGGTAACCTCCACGCTTTAGCTCCTTGGAATAAATTGGAAAGAGGTGGATTTGGAAGATGCCAAATTTGGGGTATTTGTCATGGAGGGCTGCCATAGAAAAATACTATAGACCAGATGGTTTCAATAATAGAATTTATTTTCTTGAGATTCTGGGAACTAGAGTCCAAGGTTAGGGTTTCTGGGGAGACAACCTGCGTATATTGACCTTTTCTGTGTGTGCACACCCCAATGTCTCGTCCTCTTCCAATAAGAACACTAGTTCTGTTGCATCAGCAGCCCACCCTTATTACCTTATTAACCTTGGCTACTTCCTGACAGGCCCGATCTCCCCATACATAGAGGGTTTGCAATTCAGCATTTGAATTTTATTGGCCCACAATTCTGACCCCAGTAGGGAAGGTGGTGGACATGATAGTGAGTGAAGAGAAGCATAGTAAGATATTGACAATAAGGGTACAGGAAGGTAGGCAAGGGGACAAAATCAAGAAGAATCGTATTTGTTTATTAAATGAGTGATCATTTAAGATGCAATTTTGTGGTTCCTGAGGATAGCTAGAAGTGGAATTTATTTAAAGATAGATTGGCATTAAAAATATGCAATAATTAGTATTCAAAAAATAAATAGCTCTTGAGAGAGCCTAAAATAGCTTCTAGATAGAGTCATCTAACATTTCAGGGATTTAGCAGGAGCTAAGGAACTGGCTATGAGAAAGATAGATAGGGATTTTGTATTGAGGAGAAGATTCACCTAGATAAACTTTAAGGTTCATTTATAATTGCAAGTCTTGCTTCAGTTGAGATAGCATCACCTCTTGGTATAAGCAATGCCCCGGAGAAGCACTAAAATGCAGTTCTCCCTGATGTGTGTGTCTTGAGCCCTAGCAGACTGCTCTGGAGAAGCTAGGAGATTAAATTTATGTTTGTCTGTGCCACGCAGACACACCCATAGACACAAAATTTCTAGTACCTTATATTTGCCCCGTATATGCCCTTTTCATTTTGCCTGTCTCTAAATTTGTAGAATCTTCCTCTTAGCTGGTTTTTATTATATCTCCCTATGATGGTGTCACCTTGTTGGGGCTCCAGGTTGCGCAGGTTGTTGGTCAAAGTTTATTTTGACTATTCCTATGTGAGTATTTCTGGATCAGATAAAAATTTAAGTCAGTGTTGTTGAATAAAACAGACTGCTCTCCATAGTATGGGTGGGCCTCACTCAATCAGTTGAAGACTGGAAGAAAACAAAAAGAGAAAAATCTTACTATGCTTCTTTGCACTCACTAACAAAAAACAAAAATTATCTCCAAGTAGGGGATAATTTCCCAACAGAAAGACTACAGAGTCCATCTATATCAGTGACCTGCTTTTGGGCCTACCAGCTAAACTCTATGTATGTCCACACACATCCCCATTGGTTCTATTTTTTTTAAAGATTTTTTTTTGTTTATTTATGCATACAAGAGCTGGGGTGTGGGCCAGAGGTATGGGGAGGGGTTAGAATATTCACCAGAGACAGAGTGGGGAGCAGAACAGGCAGATCCACAGAAATACACTGCTGAGGGGATCAGCAGGGAGACAGGAGAGGTCTGCTGCACCATGTGGGTAACTCCCTGGCCGGGGTTGGAACTCGTGCTGCAGAGGCTGTGGATAGCTTCACAGTGCTGAGATTTAACCCCTTGTGCCACCAGGGAAGCCCCCTATCGGTTCTATTTCTCTGGAGAGTCCTGACTAAAATACTTGCAATAAGTGTCCGCTGCAGGTAGGTGTGAACTTTCAAATTTGTAGTGGAATTGTCTCCTCTTTTGGAAATAGTTCAATACTCTCCAACATTTGTTTTTTTGACAGAACATGTTAAATGTTGATTAAAAGAATAAAATATACAACTATACTTCAGAGACAAATACAGTTGATTAAATGAATAAAGTACTTTGTTTATAAAACTCTACCTCAGAGACAAATACAGTAATTTTTATTTTATTTTATTTTTTGTTAATAAGAAATTGTTTATTCCTTTCATCTATCCCCCTTTTACTCTCCAATATTTGTAAAACCAGAATCTGTAGCTCATTTAGTGATGGGAACATGACCTTCAGATATTGAATGATTTGGGTTCTAATTTGATCTACCTCACTATTAATTGTGTGAATTTTAGCTATCCCTAACTCTCTACTACCTTATCAAACTTGTCAAGTTTAAATGAGTTAGCATGTATGAAAGGACTTTGTGAACTGTTACTAGTTTTGTTTCATTGCTAGAATGTTGTAACATTTGCTTTCTTCTCTCCTTTTCTTATTTGTAAAGAGATGCCAATTCTTAGAAGAATGTGAATGGTTGCCAAGTCCTGGGAAGAGTAAAATCCCAATAATATTCATGGTCAGATCATACTAATTGTTTGCTTTATCTTGCTTCTTGCCTTCACTCTGAGTGGCCAATTTACTGGCACTATTGTAGATGATAAGAAAAGATTTGTCTCATTTTCTGTCTTAACACTCAAGAGCAAGTGTATATCATCTCCTGGGCAACAGTCTTTTTTTTTTTAAGATTTATTTATGCATACAAGAGCTGGGGTACAGACCAGAGGTGTGAGGGGGTGAGAGGACTCGCCGTAGACAGAGTGGGGAACAGAACAGGAAGAGTGACTGAAATACACTTCTGAGGGGAGCAGTGGGTGAGACAGGAGAGGTCCGCTGTGCCATGTGGGTTGCTTCCTGGCCAGCCAAGGATTGAACTCATGCTGCAGTAACTGTGGATAGTTTCATAGGTTGTGTCTTAACCCCTTGCGCCACCAGGGAGGCCCTGGACAATAGTTTTTAAAGAGATTATCAAGGCTGGGGAAATCCTACTATGTCAAGATCTAAAGGAACAAAACTGAGGGCAGCAGGCTATAGGGTTGATATTTGAGATTTGATAATAAGCAAATACATCAAATAATAATCATTGAGAATGCAGTCAGCTACTGTTATTATATTCTAATATTCTTTCTTGTTAATAAAATAAGGACCCCTCTGGTACTGGATATCTTTCTTTTGTATAATTTCTCTTGTCTAAGAAGACATCTGTTTTGTCATCTGTTTTCTGTCAGTAAACCTGTCCCTTGAAACACTATCCTTCAAAGTTATGCCCCCACTTCAGCTTGAGGAGTTAGTTGAAATAGGGTGAGACAACATCACCACACATTTCTTAAAGAGAAGAAACATAAACCTACAAAAATAGTCTGAGAGGTTCCTGGAGTGTTTAAGATGGACAGTTTCATCAAGAGAATTGCGGAAGACAAGGCAAGTACTTTGCTTTGAAACAGCCTATCATCAAAACCTGACACAAAATCAGAACTTCTGGCTCTCCATAGAGTAAGAAGTAGGAAGGGAGATTTACGATGCGCTTGTGATTTCTTCTCTTCCTTAGGCCCCTTTATCTCAGCAAATGACATCGGAGCCAATCCAGAAATCCTCGAGAAATTCTTCCTTCATCATCCACAACAAGTCCTCTGCCAGCCAGCAGTGATAGGGCTGAGAGACTCGGATTTGTCCTAATAAAACACACTGACCCAGCCTGCTAGCCCACACTATACAAAGCTACATCTCAGAGGGGACTAACAGGTCCAATATAACAAGGCTTGTTCAGGCCTCCATAGAGACAGACACTATTTTCCTTGACAAATCTTCATCAATCCTGTTGGCATTTCTTTTTTCTTTTTTTTTAAGATTTATTTATTTATTTATACAAGCACTGGGTACAGTCAGAAGCGCAGAAGGGTGAGAGAATTCACCAGAGCCAGAGCAGGGAGCAGAGCAGGCAGAAGGACCGAAGTCCACTGCTGAGGGGAGCAGCGGGCGGCAGGAGAGGTCTGCGCGCCATGTGGGACCCTCCTCCGGTGGCCGGGGAGCAGCCGGGGATCGAACCGGCGCTGCAGAGGCTGCGGGCAGCTTCACAACCCAGCGCTCAACCGATGAGCCACCGGAGAGGCCCAATCCTATTGGCATTTCTAAAACAAAACCCTGGATCATGGTGGCGATATCCAATATTGTTGAACATACATAGAGTCCAGGATGGAATCTTTGTTGTAGCATCTCAATTTCCTTGACTTCAATAAAGTCTTGGGAGTTGAATTTCAATAATAGCTGTGATGATGAGAATTAGCTTCTTTATCTTTCCACTGAAATACAATAATCTTAATGTTGTCACTTCTACTCTGCGGTGATGAATCATGTGTTGGGACCTTGATGCAAAACTCTTATAGCTCACTTGAAGATACTATTAAATCTTATGTATATAAATCTGTTTGATTTCTTACAATAATGCCATTGCTGTGTACTATGGATTGACACCCATTTGTCCCTTCTCTGCAAAAACATAAAAATTCATTCCGGGCAATGAAATTCAATTTGTCTTGAAGGTAATTCAGTAAAAAATAATAATCTGTGCCGCATTCTAATCTCCTTCTACAATGTTATGTTGAGCCTGGGCAGCGCTACCTGGCATTGTCCTAGTATATAAGAGAATAAATGGGAAGTTAATGCTTCTGGTGAGGCAACTGTTAATGATAACGGAAGGTAATTAAAAGCCCAGAGTAGAACCTGGAGGAAATTTGCTCCAATCCAGAGCAAATCAAAATGATTCTTTGATTTAACTTGCTGTGATCAATGGTATTATTAGTTCACAATTATTTATTAGTTCACAATTATTTATTCCTTCCCTGCCCTTGCTCTGAGAGTTCAGTCCTCATTGCTCTACTTGCCTAATTGTCATAAAACTGATGAGGGTTCTAGTAGAGCCCCTAATCCTTTCTTTCCTTATTCTTCCATGTAGCAACAATCCTACCTCCCAGGTGAGCAGGGTCCA
The DNA here is from genome assembly GCF_964194135.1 of Talpa europaea. NCBI lineage: Eukaryota > Metazoa > Chordata > Mammalia > Eulipotyphla > Talpidae > Talpa > Talpa europaea. Next base: position 138,784,569 of record NC_140071.1, on the reverse strand, counting down.
CTAACTTGCAGGTCCAGGAATTCCTTTTCTGCTTGCCGTGTGCAGGCGGGGGCGACCCAGACACAAGATGGCGGAAGCTGGGTAGGGTGTTTCCTACGAGCCCTTCTGGGACCAGAAACTGTAAGCTCATAGAGACAAGATTTGTGAGGAGAGGAAGTGGAAATGTCCCAGCAGGCCACTAGGACTGCAGATAAGTAAGATCATTACAGGGGGGTCCCCAGAAAGGGGGAGGTTCCAGGTTCCCTGCCCCATCCAAATGGAGGGTGGAGCTGAGCAAGGAGAGAAGCAGCTGCAGAGGAGACTGAGGAAGGAGGAAGCAGGATGGAGCCAGAAGGAGCCCTGGAGGAGGCACATGGAGCCGAGAGACACGTGAAGAAATTGCGCTGGCCTTGTGGTCGTGGACTGGGTGACACAGACGTGGGTGAGACCCATGGGGAGGTGACCATGGCAGCTTTTATCTTGATTTTGATTTTGCTCTTTTCCTTCCGGGCTTGTCTGGTTGTTTCTGACCCTTTTCTGTGGGTCCCCTCTGGAAGATGCTTTAGACTCGGGACAGGCTTTGGGGCCTTGCTCTGGGCCAATCCTGCTTGGGTGGACTTTTACCCATGAGGGGATGGGTCACTTTGGGTGCTTGATTTAGAACTAGATTCTTTGCCTTTCCTGTATTGTTTCCTAATTGTATTAAAGTTCCTACCCATTAAAGTCTCATGTTTTGTGTTAATGCGGCAGATGGCAGAACCCATTTAGAGCAGGCAGGTTTTGGGGGGATCTGGGGTGCACCTCTCCCTGCCCTGTAACAAGACCAGTTCTCTCACTCCCAGGTTTCTGATCAGTGTGTTCTATGGCATGGAGGGCTCGGCCCCATCTGCTGTTGATTTGAGGCATGTGCTGCATCTTTTCAGGGTGTCATGTGGAAGCTGGCACTTAGCTCCCCCTTGAAGAGTTATCATCCTTTCAGATTAGCAGTTTCTACAAAAGAACCAAGTGATCTATGAGGGGTTCCTTGATCCAAAAGGGGGCCACATGTACGTAGAGTCACTCAGTGAAACTCTCTGGATAATCATGCTGCATGATTTATATAAAAAATGAAATTTTCTGTCATGATGTCTTGTAGTACCTGCAGTGAACAGGCTTCTCTAGCTAAGACATGACTATGCTCTCATGACAACCAGAGATAACCTGCCTCTCTCTCCCTGATCCTTTCTAGTCACATAATCACCCCTTCCTTCCAGGGACAGCAAGCAGGGCTCTTGCTGGGGAAGTGAAGGGCTCGGCGTGGGTGCTGGTGGGGACAGAGGATCTGTTCATCTGTCCAGTAGAGGGGGAGGAGACTTGGCTTCTGCTGCCTCTTCCAGCTGTTTGCCTTCCAGTCAGGAAGGTCAGTGGGGAACAAGGGAATTCCAGGTGTGTGTTCCTGCAACACCTTCCCGCTGTCATGACTGAGCAACAAGGCCATAGAGCTTCTAGAAACTAGTTTGACTCCCTTGCTAGAGTAGGTCTGACATTTATTATTTTGTGCTGTAAATTTATCACCTTATTTATTTTATTGTTTGGTTGTTACTTTTCTTGCTTGTTTTGCAATGAACAGTTTGTGCTTGCAATGTGTTCAGAAGGCAGAAGTGCACATTTAATGAGAAATTAAGCACTAGAATTTTCAGTTCTCTGGAAAACTGATGATGATTGTGGAATTCGCTTGTGGAATTGGCATTTAGCCACCCACCAAGCCGTCCAGGGTGATGTCACTGACTGCAGACTCTGCCTAGTCATGATAAATTCACAACTCCCACTGCAGATGGTGTGAAACATGCCTTTTTATTTAGATCCATTTAGTGTTATTGCTCTAAGTGTTCCTTGTTTTTCATTTTGTTTTCTTGTATATGTACAAAAAATCAGAAAGCATAACAGTGAATGTGCTGGCTCATTAGAGTAAAAAAATCTTTGCAAACAGATGATTTCATCTTATCTTTCAAGTAAAACCAGTTAAGATCATCCAAATAATGGCACGATTCTTTATATAGTCAGAAAATCAGGGTGAAGCTTTAGGAGTTTCATTCTGTCAGAGGCGACATTTCTGACATTATTATAAATGCTAGTGAAAATGCAAATACAGCACAAATTATGTTTTATTTTTATTTACTTATACATACAAGAGCTGGGGCGTAGGCCAGAGGTGCGGGGCCTGAGAGGACTCACCAGAGACAGAGTGGGGAACAGGACAGGCCCATCTACTGAGATACACTGCTGAGGGGAGCAGCGGGTGAGACAGGAGAGGTCTGCTGTGCATGGGTGGGTCAGCTCCCCGGTCGGGGATTGAACTTGTGCCGCAGTGACTGGCAATAGCTTGATAGCACAGAAACCTTAACCCCTATGCCTCCATGTTTGTGGAGATAATATGAATACAAATAATGATGGAATAGCATCATGCATATATAATGTTCTTGGTGAATTAAGCCATCTGCGGATCAACTGTAACTGTAGAATTGTCACTGGGCACACAGCATCATAATTGAATCCAAGCAAATTTAAATATTCCTGCAATGGACTGAATGTTGTATCCTCCTAAAATTCATAGGATGAAGTCCTTATTCCATAAGGGGTGGTATAGGAGGTGAGACCTCAGGAAGGTGATTAGGTCGTGATGGTGGAGCCCTCCTAAATGAAATTAGTGCTCTTATAAAGGGGGGCTCCAGAGAGCGCTCTCACCTTATTTATTTTTTTTTTTTTTTGTCAAGTGAAGATACAGCTAGATGGCAGTTTGCAACCTCATAGAAGAGCTTCACTAGAATTGACCAGGCTGGACTTTGATCTTGGACTTTTAGCCTCCAGAACTGCAAAAAATAAATGTCTATTGTTGGTCAGTCACCTGGTTTTGGGTAATTTGTTATTGCAGCCCAAATGGGCCCCTGCCAAACAAAACGGAAGCTCTGGTTGTTAAACTTTACAAAACATAAAGGAATATATTTAGGGTATATAGACTACAATTTTGTTGAGGACAAAGTGTATCCTGAATAAGAAAAAGACCCTGACATCACAGTACAAAGAGTTTTGCTCTCTCTTTGTTGCTAATTATGAGTTTTTGAACTTTTGGAAACACAATTGCAAATCAACTTAAGTGCACTAAGTGAATTTGCTCATTCTTAGTCACTTCTCTTCCTCTCTTCGTTCTCATAAGGAACGCACTATACCAGGCACAGTTCTGTATGCACAAGGCAAGGAAGCTGACCTCAGAGCATTACACCAGGAGATACTAAACCAAGCTTCTGGCTGCTCTGTATTTGCTCAAAGACCAATGGAGAGAGGAGCGTGTTGAGTGACATGCAGCTGTTCTTAAACATATACTCGGATCACAATGGGATAAACAGGGAATTCTGCCCTAGACCTTTTCTGGAAGGACATTTTTTAAACTGAATTTCCTTTTGCTATAATATCAGTTCAGCTTATTTTGGTATTTTAAGAAATAGCCTTCTAAAACTTTACCAAAACTTTACCATCTTACCATAGTATTTTTTTTTAAATAAGAACCCCTCTGAGAAATTCCCAATCACATCTTAGTATCAAGGAAAGTTGCAATTCTCCTGAGCCATTGGCTTATTTTGATTTCATGAATATATCGAATCTTGTAACAGAGAAGTTTTCTATTTTTGTGCCACTTGCTAGAAAGCTCGGAGCTAAATTTGTGATTCATCCACAGTAAGTTTCACTAATCAAGTGAATTCTGCCAACATCCGTCAGCATGAAGCGCCATCTTTTCCCTTTTAACAAAGCTCGCTCATTGTCAAGTCTGTCATTGTGAGGGCTACTGCGACCTGATTCTTTAACAAACTGACCCACCCAGGCCACCAGAGAAGCAAGACAGCGCCAGGATGGAAAACACGCACTCTGAGATAGGAATGTTTGTTTCCAACCCCAAATCTTCCTTTTTGATCCCTCTCAAGTTTCTACCAACCTGCCTATTTCAGCCATTTTAAGAAATATGTTTGTCTTTTGAAGATGAATGCTTTGTGTGCAAGTCATGACGTGCGGGTGTGACAAAAGTCATAGAGTCAGTGTTAATTTTCTCATATCTCAAAGATACCATTTTGTTTTTCTTTATTGTTTTTATAGCAAGTCTTTTGCTCTTTGAATCAATCGTCTTTTGCTAAAGAATTATTCAACCTCACACAAACCATTTTATTGTTACTTTACTCCCATGGTGACGCGGGTTATTATACTATCCTTCCCTCCCTTACTAGCTACCCACTGTCTCTGCTCTTGTTTACCAGCTTTCGCCATAGTTACACTTAATGCAATCCTCTCAGCTCATGAGGTCTCCTAGAGGTTGCCAATAAAAATTTCTGGAAATAAAGATAAGCCCAGCATGAATGTTTCTTTTGGCCCACAGGAAGTTACAATGTGAAGGAATGGTATTTCAGAGATATATTAAACCTTGAGGGTAACAAATATAGTGTAAATTTTTCACTCAAATTTTCTAACAATTTTTGCATTCTTTGGGGAAATACCTAGGAATGGAATTGCTGGATTATACAATAGATCCATTTTTAATATTTGAGAAATCTCCATACTGTTTTCCTTAGGGGCTGAGCCACTCAAATGATTGGAAGAGATATGTGCACTGTGATGGTTATTGCATCACTATCTACAATAGGTTGTATGGGAACAATCTAAGTGCCCAATGACAGATGATCATGATATGATATATACACACAGTGGAATACTACTCAGCTGTGAAAAAGCACATGATGATTTGACATGTGCAACAACATGGGTGGAGCTGGAGGAAATTATGCTGAGTCAAGTAAGTCAGGAGAACAAAAACACCAGGTGATTTTACTCATATATGAAATATAGAGAAACAAAACACAGGGACGGACAAAATTAGCCCAAACAAAGCGTAGAAGTCTGACTGTCAAGTTGAGACCACCAGAGCAGGAGAGTGGAGAGGAAGTGGGGAGGGGGCTAATGGACCCTGGTGGTGGTGCTTTGTGGGTGGGTTTGGCATGGAACATCCATCTGAGGAGGTGAGAATTGAAAACCAATGTTAACTCAACTCGAAAATCATAGAATTTAAAATAAATGAATAAAAAGTAAAATAAACATCTTTTAAACAAGAATCACACGCATGGCATCCTTGTCTGCTCCTGGGCATATGACAAGACTCCACTCTCTGGTGTCCACCCTGATTTTCCTAGCACAATACAGTTTGAGCAGATGCCTATGGAATAGATGAACTCGGAACTTGTAACATACTCAGATCTAGGCACTTGGCAGACACCCAGCGCTGGCCTGGACTGTGGGTAGCCCTGATGTGTGTGCACCGAGTCCAGAGCTGGGCTCACCAGGACCAGCCTGACAGGGGTGTGTCCTGACTGGTGCTGCAGGTAGAGAAGGGAGCTCCAGAGAGTCTTCATGGTCAGGTGGCACTAGCAGTGGTTCACTCAGCATAAATCTCCTCTCTGGTTTGGTGACAAAGGTCAGAGATGAGATGTAACATAGGCGCACTGCAGAAGTGATTTCTGAACATCACTGCTTGATTGTTATTATTATTGAGGTGATGTTGATTTCCATCATCATTTGTGTCTTGGGAGTAGAAGACCCTCTCCTTCAAGTGGTTTGATCGTAGTCCACCCATCACCAAAGTACCCGGACCTACCGCCACGGCCCATGGTGCTCCCTCCCCCTTGTTCTAGCTCCATCTCTTCTCCCTCTGGATTTCTCAGTTACATAGTCAGGTTTCAAGGGTTAGTTTTTATGTTTAACTTTTTCTGAACCTTTGTTGTTAGAATAAATTTCCTATACCCCTGCAGCAAGTGGAGTGAAGGGTGATGGGAGTCTCCACGTCCCTCCCTGCTGGGCCAGGCTTCAGCTCTCTTCTCTTCAAGGGACCGCATTTCCCGGGGGTTGAAGTCCAAGGTCCTTGGCATGATACTCAGACTTTTGTGTAATATCTCCAGTCTCCTATCCCATCACTGCTCCTTCATGCTCCCAGCGTTGGGTAGCCCTGTCTCTCTCCTATTTCTCATTGTGATGTCTTTATCAGCCTTTTTTCTTTCTCTCGAATGAGCTCACCTAACAAAACCACCTTTGATGCATCTCAGTTACCATTCCCCTTACGTATTTGGTTTCCTCGTCTAGGTTCTTGTGACACACTCTGCATGTATTTATCTTTGGAATAGTATTTTTTTTTTTTTTGTGTGTTATTTTTTCTTTTATTTTTTCAAATGTGTTGGGTTTTTTTTTTTTTTTTTTTTTATAAATTTTATTGTTATATTCCCCATACAATTGCAGCCCCCCATTCTGACCCCAATCCCTCCCCTCCCGCCCCCGCCCCCCTAAAAGTGTCTCTGGTTCATAGTTTTTTGTTGATTTTGATTTTCACTTTCTTATAGTTATTCATTTTCCTGGTCCCTTATTTAAGTTTTCTAGATTCCTGCTATGAGTGAGACCATCCGGTATTTTTCTTTTTCTTTTTGGCTTATTTCGCTGAGCATGATCCCTTCCAGCGCCATCCATGTTGCAGCAAATTGCATGTGTTTATCTTTTTTGAATGCTGAGTAATATGGAATAGTATATTTTAAAAATCAGTGGCTGATTATGAATCTTCCTTTCTAAGTTGAGAGCTGCTTCACATGGTATCTTGTTTCCCCTTGAATTCTCACTACTAAGTCCAGGAACAGAGTCAATTCAATAAATGTTGGTTGAACAAATGAATAACATTCATATAGTTCCTATTATCACACAATTTTGCTAAATCTATCATGAACCAAGTTATACAAAGTTACCATTCCCAAATCATATCAAAGTGGGGAAGTGGATTAGGAGGAATAGGACTATGTGATCAATAAACAGTGTTCATAATGTCCAGTGACTTGAAAGATAATGACAATGTACAAGAGGTTCCCATCCTTAGGCAAAGCATGTTAAGAATATTAACATATTTTTTTTCACAGAATGTGTGTATGTAAGTGTCAACTACCCGCCTGGATATTTCACCCATCGACATCTACATCTGATGCCACTTATCTGTCTCCTCTATGGGTTCCGTTTCTCTGAAGAATCTTAATTAATACACACACTCATTTTCCAAAAATGCTTTATCACAGTCCCCATTATATACGCACTCCTCAAAAATCCTTTCAGTGTGCCCCAAAATCTACAAGTTACCATCCAACTCTAGCAACCTGTTTTTGTTGTTGTCTCTGATGTTAATATCAAGCAAATCAATTCCCAAGTGTTTCTCTCCACACGTACACTGCGTCTAACCTCATCTTCCCTGCCTGCCTTTTCTGTTAAACAACCGTGTGTCCTTGATTTTTCCACTTTGCCAAATTGTCCCTGGTCTTGTTTCCAGCTCCTGGAGTTCCAGTAAGAGGCATCTTGAGGGCTGGGTTTGCTTAGAGCCACCACCATCCTTCTAGTATATTCTTCATAATTCACGTATGACTCTAGGGGGTGTGCTGTGTGCACCTCTTGCTCTCTTCTTTATTGAGGTGACAGTGGTTGACTACCCTGCCTGTGACTGAGAGGTATGGGACCCTCCTCCTCAGAGGTCTGTCCTCACCCCACCCACCAGCAGCCTTTACCAGTCCTGGTTTTGCCAAGTGGCTGTGGAAGGCTTAGAGGGTTTTTGCCCCTTGCATTTTACTATTTGATTAGGATAGAACAAAACTTTCTATGCTTTAAGAATTGTTTCCCAAATGAAATATTCCTTTTTCTATTACCTTTGACATTCACTGCTATCAGATCCTCGTTTTTTTAATGCATATAAACTGCTTATTCGATTTGACCTGGTTCTGAATCAAGAAATTGATTCAAAAGGGCCTCTGCCTTTGGAAATGGTATTGAATGAAAGCATTATGCTAACATATGCTGAAACTTAAAACTGCAAATGCAGGGGAGAAAATGGTCTTGCAGATACTTCCCTCATTTGGATGATTGGAGACATGAGACGTCATTCTAATAAAATTTGGTGTGTTTGCAGCTGGGGCTGGGGTGAAATCAAGATACATTAGGAGAAACTGACATTAAAAGTGCAATATAACAGACGGATGGAAAAATGAATTTTTATCAAGATGATCCATTAGTGTTCTGCAGACAGGCAGAGGAGAACAATGACCCGGAACAAATCAAGAAGAATGATGCTTGACTTGTGTTTGCTTGTTCTAAAGGGTGACCCATATTTATAATCTTTAATTAGAAATGCGTTTGCTTTTGGTTGATTGGATACATTTTTCAACTATTGTTATTTTTTTTTTCTTTTGTGGGGTTCGGGACGTGGGCAATTGAGGTGCTCTGGTGCAAAGGATTTGTTTTATCAAATCAGACTAAATGAAAAGAGATGGGAAAAGAGACCAAGCTCCGTGGAGCTTGGTCCTGACTAAATGGTGACATTCTTTGTATAGGAGGAGAATTAATCTCCAAGTTGGGGGGTGCTGAGCAGCCCTATTATCAGCTATTAACCACAAATAACCATGAATAACCTTGACATCAATATTTAAAAGCAGGTCTAGGGCAGACCTTGTTTTTAATCTCAGATTCTTTCTATTTCCTAACTATTAGGTTTCCTGACTACTCTTTAATTGATCTCTGGAGTCGCTACTTATTTTGTTAAAAGAAGGAAGGAGAAGCAAATTCTGAACAGAACGCCTTTAGTTTTTCTTCATAAACTAGCTGAAAATGAAAACCAGGGGTGGGTGGGGTAGGGTGGGGTGGGGTGGGGTGGGGGCATGATGCCAACTCATTCGGGAAAACCTGAAGTTTTACTGCAGATGAGTTGCTTGCTTCACTGCCAAGGAGTAAGTAGCTTGAGATAATTCATTTACTATGTCTGTTGCTTGTACCTATCACTTCCTTGCCTCCGGCTGATGCTAATAATATTAGCCTGGGAGGTAGAGGTGGCGGGGGAGAGGGAAGTTCTCTCTGATGTTACCTAGACTCATCCAGAATCAGCACAGTTGTAGCCCACGGATTTGGATTAAACCGCAGCCTATCCATCTTGATCAAATTCCCTGATGAACTTGCCTGTGAACAAATTGATCAGATTCCCTGATGAAGTTGCCTACGCACATGACCACAGGCAGGAGGGGAGTAAGAAATGGCGAAGGACAGACAGTTCATACAATTTTAAACCTGGGAAGAAAGGATGTTATCAAGGCAGGTGAAAAGAGAATGGGACTCACCTGGGCCCCTCTAAATGCCAGGTAATGTGCTTAACTTTCATTCTAGCTTATTCTGAAGGTCACGCTCCCAAGGAAGGGTTACTATGATGTCCTGCCCTTCTGGCTTTCAGGATGTTTTAACAAGTTTCCTACTTTTCTCAGCTAGTCAGGCTTACAATCAGGTCAGGATCCACCCACGTTGGGCTCCGGTGCTCATGCTTACGTATCTCCTATGAGTGGGACTGTGTGTGGCATCTTTCCTGGACAGCTGTGGTGGTAACAGCAAAATGAGACAATATTGTTAAAAATAGAAGCTCTCAATTGCAAGAGATCAATACATCATTAATTCTTATGTAGAAGAAACATCATGAACTTTGGGGTTAGAATAACTAAATTTATTGCAACCACTCACTGAGAGTGAGGGTACATGTAAGTCATTTATTTTCTCTAAGCCTCGGCCTTCTCATCTCTGAGATGGACACAATCTGTCTACATGCACCATCTATCTCACAGGGTTAGTGAAGCATGTCAGCAGGCACAGCTGGTGGGGGTTACATGGCAGGGTGGGGTGCAGAAAAGTGCAAAGGTCAGGATGTGGGAAGGACAGAAATAGCCACCCCAGAAAACAGATATGACAAGGTATATACATCATGACTGGGTACAGGCTGCTGTTGGATGGAGAGAGATTATTTTCTGCAACTTAATATTCCAGACGGATAGGTACAATCTGTCATGCACATGAGGTGCTACATTCACATGCCTGGAATGAAAATAGCTACCCACTTTTATTCTTCTGGGACACTTGTGTCATTTTAGGTTAGGTCTTAATTTTTAAACATGGCGGAGCCAACCTTGCATTGTGGACATATGCTCAGTCTTCTCTGATAGAAAGATACCCCAAATTATTATGGGGTAGCAGGTAGAGGAGTAAAGGAACACCAAGGTCAGAAACTGGGAGGGCGAGGTGGGGGAAAGGAAGGTCTCTCCCTTGCCCTTGACTCCTTTCCAGGGGGTCCTTTCACACATTGCTGCTCGGAGTCTGTCTAGAGGCTGATCTTTGGGGCTGGAAATAAGCACTATCTCCTGAGTGGCCTCCACACCAGTCTCGCTTATCATAATGAAAATATCACTGGTGAAGGAAGAATGCTGATTATTATGCAGAGGTGTTTGTAATTGAACTCCCAGACCTCTAAAGAATGCATATAATCCTCTTATTCGAGGAAGCAGAGACCTTAATATTGGCAACTAATCTTGATTCAGAACAAAGAGAATATTAGATTTGGGTGGGTGTGCAGGTTGAAAATGTTTTAACCAAGATCTTCAGAAGAAGTTGAGTCTAGAGGATGCCACGGCACCTGTCTCCAGGGAGCCTCTACGGGGTCCCGGTCCATTTTGGGGATGCCGCATTCTCAGCAAGTTGAAGCAAAAGCCATGTCTCATTCATCTTTGTGTGCCCCACGGAATCTGGGGGAACTCAGGATTTGTTTGTTGCAGAGGGAAGCTGCCTTCTTGGCTCTATTTCCCTTTCTGATGAGAGGAAATGTGACTGATCTCCAAGGGGGACCTGGGATTGCAAGAAACAATGATTAAAGGGTTAATCGCTGTCCTCTAAATCTTCCTCGTCTATGAATGAAACTCTCTCCAGATTCCTGTTATTGAAGAGTTTTAAAGGATCTTTCTTATCGCGTGGCATTTCAGACCTTTTGTTCCTCCCAGCGTCCCCGGCTCTGTTTGATGTGGCTGTGCCCTTCCGAGGCGAGGGAGGATTCGCGGCTTCAGAGTCCATGAAGCACGCACTGCAATTAAAGCAAACACATTTTCACTTCACTCTCAGCCTGAGGGTGTTTTAAGAAGGAAAAAAATTCTATTAAAAATATAAATGTCAAACTCCTTGGGGGTTTGATCTATACATTTCATGGAGCGCGAGCTCCTGGCAGAGCTGGGATGGCGAGGCGCTGATAAGGACGCCCTGCTTCTCAGTGGTGGGGCACGGACTGCCCTGCTGAGAGCAGGGAGCACACAGGAGGGGCTGAAGCACATGCTCTGGGGGCCTGAGGTCATGGCCAGGGACCAACAAGCAGAGCGCCCAGGTGCCGCCCTGCTCCCCTCAACATTGCAGCCTCTGACCACAGAACAGAGAATGTTTGCACTTAATTTTCTTCCTTCTCCTTCCCAGCCACCAGTAGGCTCCAGCTCTCCCTTTATAGGGTAAAAAGTTGCTCATCAGATGGTTCAGAACTTGAGATTTATTCAACTTTCACCAGCGGGCAGGATATTTTGCTTAAAGCACATGGCTTGGCTTGGCTTGGCTTGCCGTGTAGACTTCCTGGGAATGTTGGCATTGGGCAAGATTTTAGCTTCTACCCTCCAGACACAGCAAGGCTTGTCCTGTAAGAGGCAGCATGTTTCCAGCTTATTCTGTTCCAGCTCCCAGTCCACGTGGCTGGGCCTGTATAATGAGATTCACAGTCCGCCAAGCAGAGCCAGCCTTTAAGTCGTGGGGTCGGAGTTCTAGGAATCCCACTTCATTGCCCAAGCTCAAGTCTTGTGTTACAGGTTGAATGCTGTTCCCCCCAAGTTCCTGTATTTAAGTCCTGAGCCCTTTGACCTCCAATTGAGGTCGTATGTATATAAGGCTATTTAAGAGGTGGCTAAGGCAAAATGAAGTCACTGGGTGGGCTGGGATCCACTAGGTAGGGTCCTTATGAGAAGAGGACATCAGGATACAAACATGCACAGGGAGACTGTGTGGAGACTCAGAAAGTGGGTGTCATCTGCAAGTCAACAGGAAGTGGCCCTCAGAAGAAACCAACACTCCCCACTGCTCCTCTTGGAGTCTGGCCCCCTAACTGTGAGCATAGAGTGCTGCTTTTTTCAAGTCACCCAGTAGGTGGTGCTTTGCCAAGGAACAAGCTTTGATTTCGGCTTCCATTTTCCCTGGAAGCTCTGTCATGAGTTGGTTGTAATGATGGAAAGCCTATCCTATTCTGAGGAAAAGCAGCACTTTGTCTCTGGGAACTTGAGTGCACACTTCCTGTGGCAGGGAAATCTGCAGGCAGAGATCACGATTAGGGCCCCAGAGTCTGCTGCAGACTCCACCTGTCATCCACCATCACAACTGACACCAGAACATGCAGAAATACCAGGTCAGGCCATCTGGAACAGGTGTGGGCAGAGGAAGAAGCCAACATTTACAAGAACGAGCTTGGAGGGAAGGCGTTACCTAAGCAACAGACAGTAAATAGCTCTGAAGGATGAGAGCTCAGGACCAAGGCACCTGTCTTTTCTCCATGTGGATGCTGCTGCCTGTGTCTGAACTCTCTAGCCCATGACCTCAGGAGCTTCTGAGGTGGGGAAGGGGTCACTGTGCCTTGATCATGAGCGACTGCCATGGTCTGGCTTATCTTTCAAAAGGCACATGCTGATTAAAGCAATATATTTAAATATCTCTCCTACCCAATGCAATGTGGAATAATCATAGGCTACAGCTGTAAATTTCATTTAATATCTCCTAACACACAGCCCACTTAATGTTTGTCATATTAATCTGATGAGCTGAAGAAAGCAGGACTGCATAAAGAGCAGGTGCACCTTATGGGGAAGAGCAACTCTACTTGCGACAGATCTATTTTGGATCTATAAGGTTCTTTGAAAAAAAGTTAGTGTGTGGTACATAGAACAGCTGGTCCTAAGGAAAGTCTATGAAAATATTCTCTTGAGTCTCTTGAGTAAGTATTCTTATCCATAAAAAAGCTTGTGTTTCTTGACAGTCCAAGATTTAAAATAGTAGCCCAATCTAAATGGTTCCATTTCCACAAAGAGGAAGTAAAATGGAGACTAAGTTTGGCTAAATTTATTACTCTGCAACTTAACCAACTGAATCATTATAAACAAGATCCTGGTATCGTCTGAGATTTGGATTACTTTTTCATAAAAGTAGGAATATAATCTCTGATTTTCAGAGTGAAGGGGAGAATGAAATGAGAAAATGTATGTTGGGAGACGGACTATACAAATGAATAATGAATGACCAAATCATCTACGATCATACTCAGATCCATAATCTGTAGCAACCTGCCCAGTAGCCAATCCCTTCTATAGGAACCAACCCAGAAAGTAAAGCTGCTAGAAGTCAGGCTTGCAGAAAGTCAGACCGCTTCTCCAGGAACAACCCAGGAGGCCGAACATTAAGTCCTCCAATGACTGACCCACAATTGCCCAGCCTCGATTAATAACTGAAAGTCTCCCTAATTATCAGCCCTATTAGTAATGTATGGCCAACCAAAGAAAGCCAAACATGTCCCCAAAATCAATCACACAGGATTCCCCCTTCTAGTTATCCCACCCACAACTCCCCTATGCCAATAGCCTCCATTCAGGGCATGTCTGAAGCCTCCCTTTTTCCTGCTATAAAATGACCCCAGTCCTCTGCCTGCTTTTGAGTCTCTGCCAAAATGCAAGTGACGGTGACTGACTCCCTTGCTATAGTGTGTTTAGAATAAACAGGCCATCTTTGTTCTCACTCACTTGTTTCCACAATATAAAGACACATAGTAGGGAAGGGCACATAGTAGGAGCTCATGTTATGAGAATTTCTTGGTATTCCTTTGAACACACCTTCACCTTCTTTGCATAGAAAGCTGCACAGTCTTTCATCTTTTCCCCACCCTATTTTTTGAGGAGATGAGAGGGATTTCCTATCTTTTCTAGCTTTTACTGCGGAGGGGGTGTAGGGGAGGGATGCTATAACCAGGAGGGCCAATAAAGTGTAGATTCGGAACAACTCCTCTTGGGGTCTCTGAAATCCACCAGAACATTAGCTCAGATGACTGTACCTATCTATGAACTCCAAGACTGTTGGAAAATTATTACTTTTCTTTCCTGTTAAGAAGATAGAAAGTTATATTCCTAAATCCTGCAGAAAGAACCAAACTGAAATTAAGCTGTCCTGGTTATAATCTAATTTTCATTTGGTTTATAAGGCAATGGAATAAATTACCATGTCATAACATTCCCCCTTTATAATGTTTATTGTCTCAAAATTTTCCTAAGGCCTATTTCAGTGCATTCACTGGGGAAGAGTATTATTTTTACATTGAAATTTTAAAGTATTCTTAAAAAAAGACAGTGATGGCATAGCATTCTTTTTAATTAATTTGTCTGCATGATGTAAAAACATCTTGGAAGTTTACAATGTGTTTATTTATTTGTGAAACCTTCCTGGAAATTCTGCCGGAATGGAAAGCTAATGATTGCTTGTTTGTTCTCTGTGCGTTGAAGAAATGCAAAATTTCTTATTATATTACTCTGAATATTGATTTTCTTCCTTTTTTAAAGATTTATTTATTTATGCATATAGGAACTGGGGTACAGGCCAGAGATATAGGGGGTGAGAGGATTCACCGGAGACAGAGTGGGGAGCAGAACAGGCAGATTGACTGAAACACACTGCTGAGGGGAGCAGCGGGCGAGTCAGGAGAGGTCTGCGGCACCATGTGGGTTGCTCCCTGGCCGGCCGGGGATCGAACTCGTGCTGCAGTGGCTGCAGATAGCTTCATAGGTTGTGTCTTAACCCCTTGCACCACCAGGGAGGGTCCCTGAATATTGATTTTCAAGGAACATTCTTTTAAGATGTGATAGAGTCCTAATGGAAATCGTGAGGATCACATACCTAATAAATGGAAAGCGCCCTTTGGGCTGTGATGTGGGTCTGTCCTTGGTGCGTTAGCATGTATATCTCTTCTTCCCTTTGTCCCCTCTATTGCCTTCCCCATTTCATCTTTTTGAGAATTTTCAGTGAAGGGAGATACATGAGTAATGTTATATGCCTCCTCTAGTCTACTGTGCTTCATTTACAAAGTCAAGAGAAGAAAGATGCTAGGAAAATATTTCTATGACTCTATCAAAAAAAGGATGGCTAAAGGGGGTTCACTTTGCATTTCACAGAACAAGTGTAACAAGTAACTCCCAACCCCATGAGGTCACATGAATGTGTACATTGGAAATAACTGAGCTCCATTAACTCGTCTCTTAGAGGCAAGTTTTCTGTATCGGAAGAATCAAAGAAGACCCAGACTCCAGCAGGGCCCGTGTGCTTACTTGGAAGTCAGCTGTGTGACACCATGCAGAGTCTGAGTCAGGAGAATGTGTTGTCTTAAACGGCCCTGTTGTTTATGATTCAAAATAATCGCCTTAGAGAGCTGCCCTAGGTGGCACAAGCATGTCCTTTTTTAGCCCGTTGGTCACAATTCTTCTGCTCCATGCCAAAATTAAAAAATCAACAGCTTGACCTAAGGTCATTTCTATTCCACCTTGTTTTGGTGAGTAACAAAGTTTAATCTTTTCAGATATCAATAGTTTTTGCTTTCTAGAAGCAAATAATTCTGGGGAGAGGGCTCTCTGGAAAGCTGACTAGGCTGAAACAAGTGTGACTTAGTGACAACTAAAATATTGGACCAGTAGTAGAACAAAACATGGGCAATGACATTATACCTAACAGCAAAGTTTATCTCACAGCTAGCATTCAATTCAGCTCTTTCATTTCAACAGGCACAACTAGAGCATGAGGCTAAACAAACATGTGAGTGAAAATAAATTGGAATCTCTCCATATCCAAAGTGCCCAAGAGTCAGGGGCAGCTCAGAGTTCATAGTGACCCCTTTTGGAGAAGAGGATTTTCAGTGCTGTAGAGCCCACAGCTGCGGATCAAGGAACTGTGGCTTCTCCCAGTGGGTCACTGGGGATGTTGACAAGTGGGACCTCTTCTGCTCCGTCTCTTTTTATTTCTGGATCCCTGTATTCTTCCTGTGGGGGCACATAGAACCCTGTAAAAGGTCTATGACTGTATTGTGCACTGAAAAACAAGAGGATGGCAGCCCTGCCTTGCAGTGATAGCTCCGAGCAGGTGCATCTGATATGACTTTGGCACATTTTCCAAAACTTTATCAGACTATAGACTTCCTGTGATACAACCACTAGGTTACTAGGTCCCAGGGTCCTGGACCCACTTGCATCCCTTTTTTTCTGTAAAGAGGTAAAAATAACATGGTTAGGTATTATGTTGTGTCGGATGCTATGTTCTATGGAGCTGACACTCCATGATTTCAACAGTACTGAAAAATAAAGTGATTTCTATATCATGATCCCACTTTTTCATTTTTATAATTTTTGTGTTAGATACAATTTATTGGAGACCTGCTATAAGCCATGTCTTGGGCAGAGATGATCATGTCTCATCCTCATAGCATGGCTATTACAATCAAGAGGTTAAGAACAAGAATGCTGGGTTGAGAAAGACTTCTAATTTGACTTTGGGCAAGTTACTTAACCACTTGGTGCTATTTTCTTATATTTCATGGACTTCACCTGTCATGTGCCAGGGATGAGGTCCACACCTTAGTCTGGCCTGAGAAGTTGGAGACTGGACCACTCCCAACTGTGACTTTTACCAAAGTTGTGATCTCGGAGGGGGGGTGGAAATCACCTAAATCTTAGCGCAGTGATGCCGAGTTCATTAATTTCTAACCCTTTCATCTCCAAGATTGTATGACTTTCTTTGATAGGCAGTTTCTTAAATCATTTACTGAGAATGAGAGATTTCACCATTAAAATTATGTTTGCTTTATCTGAATCACCTTCCTGTTTTCAACTTGTAACCCAAGTGGGTCAGAAGTACTTCTCTGGTCCAAATGGATCTGAAATACCAGTTTCCTAGCTGATACCAGGAAGCTTTCTTAATTGGCATCAGTTATTAAGTTCCTCCTACTATCTCAAGAAAGAAAGAGACTGTGTAGGACTCCAATTTCATCAGACAAGGTTGAATTACACGGTAACACCTAAGGTTGAGGTCGTCGGTCAGGAGATGGACTGTCCTCTAAAATCATGGAGACTCTAATTCAGACTAATGGCCTGCTTGATTTATCCATCCATGGAAGGTTTGTTCTAGTCCCTGAAAATAGTTCATGTTTCAGTTTCCAGAAACATCGCTAGTGATTTATTTGCTGAAATGCATGGCCACTTGCTTGTTTTTCTGCTGATGAATGATTTATTATCATCCATTATGCACAGGAGACAGAGTTCCTTTACTCGTATATTATTTTTGTTTTTACTTGCTGTTAGAAGGCACACAGAACACAAGTTAAGAAACATCTCAGTGGTGATGGATGTGTGGGTTTGTGCAAAGTCAAAGGCCCTGGTTTCCAGCCCTAATGTAGTTTATTGGGTATCTTCCTGGACCTTCTTGCAGGAACTGAACATGGTGGTTAAAAATAAATATCATGCATCCTACTTCCTGGGTTCATAATTGATACCTTAGCTGTTTAGCTACGGAGTCACAATAGCAAAGGTGTGTATAGGGTTCCCTTGTGCCGGGCCTGTTTCTAAGCTCTTCATCTATACCAACTCATTTATTGTACATGCCAACTATATGAGGTAGGAACTACTATATTCTTATTTTATGGATGAGAAAAAATGAACCCTAGAGTGGAAGGACTTGTCATAAAGTTGCATAGGAAAAAAATGGAACCCACGTGTTCTGACATCCAAATCCAGGTTTTTAACCATTGCTCTAAGATATAGTCTATATTAGGGTGAAAAGCATCTTAGATATATGAATGCCAATTCTCCCCTTCACTTACCTTAGTTTTCTTTCTTATCTGACATGGACTTATGTATATAGTGGACTTCTCTAAGTATTAAACTTCCATTTAGTCTGTGGTTGTGTGCAAAGTTTGCTAGCACGGAGTGTGTGCATGTGTGCACACAAATACACTATACTTGCCAGTGTCTGTGATGAGTACATAGAGTGTATCCTTCCTGCTCTTTGATCTATTAAGTAGACTTAAAACTGAGTGTATTTCTTTTATATTGCTGCACAACAAATCAGCAAAGCCTGAGCAGCTTAACACAGCACGTGTTTATTATCTCGCAGCCTCTGTGGGTCAGGAGTCTGGGAGCTGCTTGAGGGTCCTCTGCCCCAAGGTCTCGTCAGCATGCAATCAAGATGTCAGTTCTGTCCGTTTCATCTGGAGACTTGTTGGGGCAGAATCTGCTTCCAAGCTCACACAGGTTGATGGCGGAGTTTATTTCCTTGAGGCTATCTGGCTGAGGCCCGGTCTGTTACTGGCTGAAGGCTGCAGACCACCCACTGCTCCAAGAGGCTGCCACAGTCCCCTGCTAGGTGGTCCCCTGCAGAGGCAGTTCACAGAGTGGCTGTTTGCTTCTCTGAAGCCACAGGGGCATCTTTCTAAGTCTAGTCAGCTAAGGCAGAGTCTTAGATAACAAAGGCGCCATCTATCATCTTCGCTGTAGTCCACTGATTATCATCAAGTCCCAGGTATTGATTACAAGCTTGTACCTAAGGGTAGGCAGTAAACAGAGGCCAGACTCTTGGGGGTCATCTGTGCTGGTGTGTGCTCCGTGACTCGCTGTCACGGAGCAGCCAGTTCTTTCCTACCATCTAGACTGTGGGAATTCAGAATGACTCTCAGATTGTTATTTGGGTGAGCAGTCATGGCATCCAAGAAACGGGAGTGAAATGACAATCGCCAATGTCTTCAGGCTATGAAGCCTAAAGCGTTCTTGTTCATATGCCTGTCACACATACCTCTGGTCAAAGGCTTCACCCAGCTGTGCAATCCTTTGAAGGAGACATATCCATTTCATATTTTGTGTGCTTTGTGCTGAAATTCCAATTACGCTAATTACCAGCTATGTGATCTCAGTCTATTGTCTTAAACTCACTCAGCTCCTCCATCTTGTGAAATGGGAATCATATCCTCCATCTCACTGAACTGGTGGGGATTGTGATAAATACCCAGCACATGATAGGTGCTTTATCTGGGTCAATTACCCTTCTTATCTTTCCTTTTTCTCCTCTTGGTGCAGAACATTCCTCTAACTAGGTGAGGTTTAAATTTCCCCAAAATCGTTACGTTCCTGTCATGTTTCTCCAAGTCTCCATCTCAGACTCCCTGAATGTCCTGAGAAACCCGACTGTTCATCATGAGTTGCTGCTAGTGACGCCGCTTATCTAGTTTAATCCTCAAAGGGTAACCTCAACATGTGCAAGGACGACCTCGCTGCTAACTAGCCCCCTGTGCAGGGTGAGCCAGAGCCAGCGTTCTCCACCTTTATGTGCTTAGGGCTCTTTGTAAATGCTCACTGCTCTACACGCCTCTCCAACATTCATGAAAAGGCTGACTTTGTTCTATGCTTCTCCCTCCTGGAGAGATTTAATTATCCTGTGTATAGTTTCTTTCACACTAAGCAACTGCCCTTCTTAACACTTAGGATTATACTCCTACTGAATTGCTCTGGGGCCATCCCATGTTTGGAGTATACAGAGATCATGGGAAATTTCCAGAATGTTCTTCTTTTTGGCAATGATTTACATTATGATAGATGATGCAATAAAACAGTGTGGGAAGCCCTTTTAGATTATCCTGAGTAGTGTTTAGTAGGAAAGACTTACATAAGAGGGCTGTGCACGCCTTGGCATAGAAATGGCTCTAGGTACCTCGATCCCAGAATGTGGGCAAGGCACCCACGTCTCAGGATTGGAACCCTGATTCCCTTAATGTTCCTTCCTTGTACCATTCATTATTCTAACTTTTTCTTATGTGAGAGGTTAATTCTTGGCCCAAGGCATGTGTCCAAGCAAGTACCCAGCATCACTCTGCTGATTATTTGCTAGTAAAATCATCCACCTGCTTGACCCAAGGCCTTCAGGTCAGGGGAAGGAGGATTCCTGCTCCCCTGACTGTCCTTGGGTTCAGGACTCCGCTTGTCTGGAGCTCCATTCCCACCACTCCATGGAACACCCATCTTGCCTCACTGGTGTGAACTTCATACTTCTTGTGCTTGGAGCTTCTGCTTGTCACCTCCTCACCTCGGGCTCAATTAGCATCCAGGGTGCTGTGTCAGTCCCTTATGAAAGCCAGAGCTGGTATAACTTACACAGAGCTAGAAACAGCGTGAAATCGTGTAGTCTCACAGACAGCTGGTCCAGGAGCCACACTTTTCAGTTCAAACAGGTGCCTCTCTTCTGAGTACCGAAGATGGGTGGGCTTCTGAGCCCCATGGAGAAGGGGAGGGGTGGCTGCTGCTTTGCCAGAGGGTCCCCCCAGAAGTGCGCCAAGTATTCAAGATCCCTAGCTCTTATTCCAGGCTAGGTGACAGGGGACAACTACGACAGACACATGGCCATCTGATGGCCCTCTAAGAAAACCAGCAGGAATACTGGAGGTCAACCCCCTCAGTGTCTCAGTGTCCTCGGGGTGAGGACTGGGAACAGACAGGTCTGCCGTCCTCCACGAGGCCTTGAGGGCAGCCATCCCTGAGGACAATGAATAGTATGGTTTAAGAAAGAGCAATTTATTTTGTCACATTTCTGTAGAAACCCAAAAGTTTTTTTTAACATTTATTTATTTATGCATACAAGAACTGGGTACAGGTCAGAAGTGTGGGGGTGAGAGGATCCACCAGAAACAGAGTGGGGAACAGAACCGGCGGATTGACTGAAATCCACTGCTGAGGGGAGCAGCAGGCGGGACAGGAGAGGTCTGCTGCGCCATGTGGGTCACCTGGCTGGGGATGGAACTCGTGCTGCAGAGGCTGTGGACAGCTTCACAGTGCTGCATCCTAACCCCTTGCGCCACCAGGGAGACCCAAAACTCAAGTCTTGACAGGCTTTATTTCTTCTCTCCCCGTTTCGGAGTTGGCCACCTTCTTGCTGAGTCCTCACATGGTCTTTCCTCTGTCCTTGTCCATCTTATGAGGACACCAGCTCTTTTGGATTTGGAGCCACCGTAGTAGCCTCATATTAAATTGATCATCTCTTTACAGGCTGTATCGCTAAAGACAGTTACATTTTGAGCCACGGTGGGACGGGGGATTAGGGTGCCTACGCATGAATTCATTGCACTAAGTGAATTGAATGTGGAAGTTCAGATTTTTC
The DNA here is from genome assembly GCF_964194135.1 of Talpa europaea. Taxonomy (NCBI): domain Eukaryota; kingdom Metazoa; phylum Chordata; class Mammalia; order Eulipotyphla; family Talpidae; genus Talpa; species Talpa europaea. Next base: position 138,763,458 of record NC_140071.1, on the reverse strand, counting down.
TCCGTGGAACATGTAGCTTTTTTTTTTTTTTCAGCTGGAAATTGCTGGGTTTCCAGACGACTATTCCTAAATAGGATATTTGCATCGAGCTGCGCCCCCTGTATCCTCTGTGTCTCTATCTTTGGGGATGCCTTCAAAGTCAATAAAAAGACAGTGGATGAACTCAGGCAGAGCCCAGAACTAACAGGAGACCGGGTGAGCAGACTTGTTAGCCGTGGGCACACATGAGGGATATTATCGTTAAATTAGTTGGGGAAAATTAATATTGCTTGCTTGCCACGTTCCCCATTATTGTCTGCTCTGAGAATCAGCAGCACCAGAGCCACTGTAGATAATATTTTTTAATTAAAAGGAGAATAACTGCTTGTGATTAATCTGCTTCTTTGGGGACTTGATCCCATATCTCCTAAATCTACAACGGAGGCCCCACTAGCAGACCCACGCCCCTCAGCCGCTCAGGAGGAGGGGGCGAGGGAACTGCCAGAGCAAGGCGTAGCTGGCTTGGGAGAGCTGAGCCAGAGACACTGGGTCTCAGTGGGAGGAAGTCCCCGTGGGTGTCTTTTCTCACTGTTCAGACGGCCGCAGATGTGCTGGTAGCAGACGTTTTGGGTGAAGGTTCTAGATCTACGCATTTGTCTGGGACCCGAGGAGAGTGTCTGAGACTCCGTTTTCTCATCTGTAAGATGGAGCTGGATGCATCTCCATCTCGAAGGGGCATTTCCACAGGAGGGGGTCTGAGCTCTGGGTCAGATGGCCTGATTTTGAGTTTGGACGACTTCACTTTCTTGTGACCTCACACTGGCTAGTTAACCACTTGCTCTCCTGTTTCTTTCTGTGAAATAAGGATGATGAAACCCACGACGGTCATAGGGCTGTTGTGAGGACCAAGTCAAGTAGAACAACTCTAGTGCAGAAATGTGGTGTCGTAAACACCAAATAAACATTTCTTCCTATGCGGCTGATGTGTCACTTGGCTATTACAGGTGAAGGGCTCTTAGGGAGATAAATCAGCCTCCGTTTTGATTTTTTTAAGTTTTTTTTTTATTATTTATACAAGCACTGGGTACAGTCAGAAGCGCGGGAGGGTGAGAGAATTCACCAGAGCTAGAGCGGGGAACCAAACAGGCAGACTGACGAAATACACTGCTGAGGGGAGCAGCGGGCGTGGCAGGAGAGGTCTGCGGATCAAATCAGCGCTGCAGAGGCTGCAGGCAGCTTCACAGCCCAGCGCTCAACCGCTGCGCCACTGGGGAGGCCCAGCCTCCATTTTTAGAGAGGGAGAAAAGGAGGCTGAGAGAGGGGATGGGACATGCCCAGACCAGGGAGCCGATTGATCCTGTGGGTTCAACGCCATGTCCAGGGTGCAGGTGTTGAGTCCAGGACCAGAATCACGTACAGAAGAATAGAGAAGAATTTCTGCCTTTTTCATCTTCAAACAATCTGGAGCCAGGCCCACCGAGAGCCGTGGTGCAGTTAGCCCCAGGTGAGTTGAAAGCTCTCTGGGGGTCTCTTTTATGGGTACACTGATCCCATTCATGAGGCTCTGCCCTCAACCAATTTATAAACAATTTGAACAGGGTCTGGTCTAATCCCAGCCTCCTTCCTGCCCAGAACCTAAGATGTCAGCTAAGGCAGTTGTTGATTGTCTTACAGCTGCTTGCAGAGAACTTCTGAAGAGGAAGGACATCCAGGATTTTGTCCATTCACTGAAGTAGTGCTTGGCATGTAGCTGGATTCATCTCCCTGCATCTGTTTCAAGACTCCATCTCCAAGCAGAAATGTGAGTTAGGATTGCAACCTGCATTTTGGGGACACATAAACATTCTGTCTATAGCAAGAACTTTCTTTGGGGATGCCTTTGCCATAGTGATGGGGACACTTGGTTACTTTCCAGAAAAGCAAACTTCACTTTTACAGGGTGCGAGAGAAGTGAACGCTTTGTCTAATTTCAAAGCCCCTCTTTTCTGTATAAGAAAATCGTCTGCTGAAGGCGGCCAGGGAAAACCCCAATATCGGCTCTCGGATGACTGGGAGGCAATGGCTGGCAGGGGATCCTGATGTCATGGCCATATGTGAACATGGTCAGCAGAGGGAATGCCCCACAGTGAGTTTGTCTAGAAGACAGACTGTGACTGTTCTTACAAGTCAGCTTCACAGCGAGGAAAAGCAGCAGGCCTGTGGCCAGCCTGCATCTGGGTGACCGGACTCCACCTTGTTTCCCAGGTGAGGCCAAGCCCTGGCTCAGGAGGTAGAGACAGCATCGGGGGAGCTGCTCTAGTCTGCAGAAGGAGGCAAGGAAACACTTGAATATCGGCAGCCGCTGTCAGTGGAAGCAAAACACAGGACAAGAGGGTTTTATGTCCTCTTCTACGTTCTCAACATAATTCCACGGATGGCAAAACTCAGAGACATTATTTGAGCTGAATTTACATGCTTACCTTGGGGATGATGAATGACCTTGAGTTGGTCTTCAGGTTTGATTTGCATTTGTGCCCTGAGCGAACGGATGTGACGAATGGAGAGGGATTTGGGATGATCGCCAAGTTCTGTGGAGATCTGGGGTTGAACACGGCTGAGAGGGTGTGAGAGCTTCCAGCCCCACACACCTTGTGTTTGTGACCTGAGACATGCAGGGAAAGGCTCGGGAGCCCAGAGCTCTGTGCAGGTGGCTGAGCTTCCCATTTAAGGGACTCTCTCCCTGGAGACTCTTCTCTTGTTGCAAAAACAGATACACATCTGACAGCGATGACAGAGCCTCGATAGGGAACTGAGGTCACAGAGCAGACCCAGCCGCATAGGAGAGGGGTCAGGAAGCCTTCTTTGAGAAACGACGCCAAGCTGAGTCCAGACCGTGAAGTGGCCTATTCACAACACCCCAGGCAAGGTCAGCGCAGACACAGAGCTGAGATGTCATGGGCAGAGGTGGTGGCTGCGAGTGTATGAGGCAGAGCAGGGGGAGGTGGGAGGTCCAGGGCCACGGGGAGAGATGAGCATTCTCACCCCCTCCCAGAACATGGAGCAGTCAGCGCCAGGAAGTCTGGGAATGATGTGGAGAGACTCAGTTTACAAAGAGGTTGTTCTGAGGAGCAGAGTGGAGGCTGGTTCGGGGAGGGGACTAGATGGAGAGATGGGTTAGGAAGTCACGAAGAGTGGAGGTCGTAGCGGGGCCAGCGGCCACAGGGATGGCGCTGAGGTGACATATTTCTGTAGTAGTATCAGCTCATCCTGAGCAAGGAAGAGCTGGAGGAGTTGTTTCCTGTTCAAGGTTCAGGGAGGGAGAACTAAGGGCAGCAGAGACAGGGTTCTGAAGTGACTTTCGTAGGTGAGATTCAAGTCAGCTCTTGAAGCTGACGGAATCCTCGGGCCAAGGGGTTCTCCTGAGTAGATATTTACTGCTGTAGCTTGTTTACTTTTATGCCTCCTAGAAGCTTGCACTGAGCAACTTCTAAGGGCCAGGGACTAAGTGGAAGGGGGATCACTGTGGAGCAACTTGGGGTGCTTTTCCTAATCTTTCTCCTCCTCTCCCCTACACCCTTCTCTCCTCTCCTCCCTTCCCATAAGCTCTCACTCAATTTAATTTAAACAACACTTCTACTTTGGTGTTGGCTTCTTTGGTTCTTCTTGGAAGGTTCACCCAGGGCTCCTAGACCCACGTGCTCTTCTTCAACACAGACCCGTTTATACAATTATTCACTTTCTCGGTGATTGTTGGGTTAGCATGTTTCCCCCGCCTACATAGCCCTGGTTGTGTGCTGGGCACTATTCTAAGCACTTACCACGTATTAATTCTTTTAATCTTCTCAACAGGTGGTATTGCTGTCCCCACCTTACTGGTAAGGGCCTGAGACGCAGGGAGGTGCAGTAACTGGCCCCAGGTCCCTGGGAGCTGTTATCACCCACAAGCATAACCAGGAAACATGGGGCGGAGGTTTGGAACCCGAAACAGTCTGGTTGTAGAGCCAGCACCTGCAGCGGCTCCGCCCTGGGTGAGCAACAAATGTGCTCACCGAGTGCATGAATCGTACACATGACCTGTGCTCTGCACACAGATGCGCTAAATGCAGAGTGCACATAAGTGAGGCGGCCTTTACAGATGCAGGTGGGAGGGGCAAAGGAAACTGCACACCTGACTTCATCCTTTTTAACTTGATTCAGAGCGTTAGACTAAGAAACAAGATCTCAGGCGACTTTTCTTTGTCATGGTCACTCAGGATGGGTCCTCTGCTGGCCCACATGTGCCACCTCTGGCCGAGCCCGTCCTCCTGCTCTGTCCTTCCGTTTTTCAGATCTGCGCCCTTGCAATCGACATTTGAAAGCAATTCCCTTTTTCCAACCCCCATCCTCCTCCATCTGACCCGATTGAGCCTCTGGAAGCATAAAAGCAGCTCAGCCTATAGTTACCTGGACTGGACTTGAACTCTAAATCTCAGGAGACTCCCCCAGCCCCGACTGCAAGGCTCTCTGGGCTTCCAGTGTAGCCGTTGTGTGGAGTCAGCACTGCGTGCCCGTGAGGGGCACCGTATTTTATTTTCAATCAAGCATGGTGCCCTCAAGTATTGCTTAAATGGTTCGATATCAGCACTTTTTCCCCCAAATAACTTATGAGCTTGATGTGCATGAAGCTGCTCTCTGTGAAAATGTGTCACTTACGAGATTTTCCTGAGTTGGGTTTCTCTTGCTCAGGGACTTCAGGCATTTCCTCCCGCTGGGATGCTGGGGGGCTCCGCTGGCGTCAGCACCTGCCCTTGGTCCTTGAGCTGGGAATGTGCTCTCTTGACTCAAGACCGATGCCCCCAGAAGTAAGCTGGGGAGGCAGATGGGGTGCTGGGTGGCCTCGGGAGTTTGGTCACAGTATCCAGGTTGGTGCTAAAATTCTGTGCTGCTTTCAGACCTGGGGTCTGTGAGGGCCGGTCTGGGGGTTACATTTGCTGCAGCGTGACTTTCCCTCCTGGCAAGCTTTTCAAAAGGGTGCTGTTTTTAACAGAAAGGTTCTTATGTCCGCCGGGAGCCCTTTCATCTGGAAAGGAACCAGATAAAGTTAAATTAAATTAATTACTTTTCATGACATGTCATTGTTTTACCTCCTTGTTAATTTTTTGACAGGATAGGATTTCTCCCCACAGATAAAGTTGAAGAAAATGAGCACAATTTTGAATGGAAGTTAGATTCTGTTTCAAATAAACATGAAAGACAGAGGGAATGTAAGAAGCTTGCAGCTGGAAAGAGCCAGATTCCCTGGGCGATGCCGTCCCTGGCAGTCTGGGTTTGGGGAAACCAAGTTGAACCGCATAGAGTCACAAAGTGTCTAGAGCAAAATGAATTGGGCTGCTGCACCTTTTTCTAGAAGTTGGTCAAGCCTACCCATTGGGGTACACATAATTCAAGCACAAACTCATCTAAGGCTATTCCTGACCAAGGATGTGGATATCAGGGGCTCAGCAAATATTTGTTATTGCACATGTTCTTAGCAGTTGACCATTCATTGACCTTCAGTGATGGGACGTAATTACTTCATGCACATGCAACGTGATATAATGAAAACGCATGGACTTTGAACTCAGTCAAAAAGCTTTTCAAGGCTCACACATGGAACAGTTCAGTGACCGAAGGATACCCAACATTCTCGAACTTCTGCTTTTCACCACGTGAAGGAGCTATGAGCTATGTCTCTAGGGTGCTTGGAAGACTTAGCAAGTTCTTGTGTAATCTTCTGGCCAAGAACCTAACCTCTAGGGTTAGGGTTCTTTTGCCAGCCCACATTATTGGACAGATTCTGTTATTTAAAACATCAATAAAAATGAATCTTAGATTGTGATAAATATGGTGGTTACCAAAGGTGAGGAAAGGGATAGTGAGCTGGTCCTGGAGCTCCAGTGGAGGGTGAGTGAACCATGTGCACACGTTGAGGGGTGAAGTTGTTCCCCCAAAATTAGAGTCATGTGGATAAATGACAAATGAATAATTTGATCTAAAAATATTTGAAACATACCGGATGATCTCACTCATAGCAGGAATTTAGAAAAACTAAATAAGGGACCAGGAAAAGGACTAATTATAATAAAGTAAAAATCAATATCAACAAGCAACTATAAACCAGACACACTATGGGATGGAGGTCAGGGGAGGAGGGATTAGGGTCAAAATAAGGGGAGTGGGAATTGTATGGGGACTATAACCAAGAAGAAAATACATACATTGTGCAAAAATGAAAAATGATGTAAAAATATATAAAATAAAATAATAAAAAATAGCAAAAAAAATTGTATTCCTTAATACTATCTGCTTACTTCAAGTTCTACCACTGGACCCTGGATACAATGGTTATTTTTCTCATATGCAATAGAATTGTTCTTTATGCCTAAATCCCCCATACAGATCGCTGATGTCAGTGGGGTATAACAACTAATATTTGACCATGCCTGAGAATTAACGGTGAAGGCCTTTTACTTTGTATTTTTAGTGCTGACAGGTACTTAATAAATACAAAGGAGTGTTACATTCTATTACAGAGATGAATACCGGTCGGTGATATAAATGAATGTCTTATATATTGCATTTCTCCAATTTGAGAATAGCAATGCAATGCATTATAAAAAGATCAATCATTTTGCCATTATGGTCTTCTTTGGCTTCCAACCAGTTTATTGGATTCCTATAGTTTCAAGTAACAATAAAATAAATTGCCTCTTATATTGAAAGGGAAAATATCATGTTTGAGACAGGATTGAGATTTTATGGCTGAGATAAAAACGAACCCATTGAAAAGGCACGTTTCTTATCAACGGGTTAGTGAGTTATATGTGGATAAGATCTATTCCTCCTTATATTGAAACCTTAGGGAATGTCATTTTGGGTTTCATCTTTGAGGATGAAGTCTCAGCATTTTGATTCAGATTTTTTTTTTGCACTTTGAGTGTGAAGAATAAAAAAAAATCATCTATTCTAATGTACTTGATTTATAGAGAAACTGAGGTTCAGGCTTATCTCTTGATGCAACTTCTGCATACAAGCCATCAAGCTCTAGAGTTTCTTCTCTAACTTAATCCAACAGTCGCAGTTAAGGATTCGTGACATTTTAAAGCTAGTCTTTAGCTTGGTGATTATCGGGTCAAACTTATTTGAGTTGGAAAAACCAAGTAAATGATTCTTCAAGGTCACACAGAGATTCCTCTGCAGATTTGGGATCTCAACTTTGCTCCTGTTGGGCTTGTCTAGTTTATCTCATTTCCTCCCCTAGTGCGCTAAGCACAGAATAAGGACAAAGGATGCAGGGAAATAAAAGTACAGTCCTTCTGGAAGAAGTTACAATGACAGACGAGATGTCTTAGGAGACAACCTGGGACGAACTCAAAGAAACAATACTGTCTGGGTTCTTCCCTCTGTCCATCCTCCATTTAGACACCAGTTTGCCTCCCACCTCCCCCACCCACCCCATCCAGGTCCCTGCTTTCTTCTCTGCTGAAGCCTTTATCTCACGAACCTCAGTTGTTCAGTACCTTTTCTGTTTATCTTTTGCTTTTTATATCCTGACCACGTGGCAAGTCAGTGCCTCATGCTTTTCACCCCATAAACTTAAGGATTTGAAACTACTGAAAACCAGAAATGTGACAAATTCAGAAAGCTCTAAGCATAAAAACATGCAAGAGCTCATAGAACTTGATGCATCCTAATATCCCTTTCTCATGCTGGCCTCGCCCCTGCCCTTCTCTATTAAATTTGTGATGACATTTTAATTAAAAATTTGATAAAAATCTAACATCCATAATAACCCAGGAACATTTAACATTTGTAGATGGAGGCTGTAATTTCATGCAGGTGGAAACTCCCCATTTGTGTGAGTCATAGCAGAGTTGCTTGAGAAGAAACTTTTGTAAGAAAACTAGAGTGCAGTCACACTTTTCAGAAATAAGAGGTGTTGTAGCTGAGATGGGGAGAGTCTGACTGCTCCCCAGCAAGGGACCCCAGGGGGTGCTGTGGTGTCTAGACTTGCAGTGGGGATCTTGCCTCGCTGCTAACTGGCACCGTGAGGGCAGCCCAGCGCCTGATGACCTGGTGAGCATGAAGCATGCGTGTGGCCCCCAGAGCTTGTCTTCAGCATCTGCCTCCAGCAGCAATGCCAAGGCAGCGGAAGCATCGACAGCTGGAGCAGAGCTGCAAGGTGAGACCATCAGGAGGGCATGGGTCTTGGCCTTGGGCTACCGCAGGAAAGCAATAAGGCAGACACGATCTTTATTTTTTTTAATGAACGCCTAATATCAAAAGTCAGAGAATAGATGGGGAGGGTGGTGACGTCCGTCCCGGGGATTCTGCCGCAGGGGTTGAGGAGGGCTCGGAACAGAAGCACGACTCTTCCCTGGTGACGGTCAGCACCTCCCCACATTTGTGTGTCCAGGGGATGCAAAAGTTATGGAAGAGAGGGAGGGAGCAAAACAAGAGACGAGGAAGATTAGGTCATGGGGGAGCTTCCTACCCATTGAAAACTGTGTTGGCTAAACAAAAACTGCAGCATAAGTGTCACTTAGGTCCCTGTTCTAGGCACAGCGTGGGACCCAGACAGACATGGCGGGCAGGACCACGAGGCTCTCTGCATACATTTCTCTTCCTCTCTTGGGAGAGGCTGATTTGCCATTTGCCCTTCTTTCAAGAGAGGCTGAGTTCCTTCAAGCGAGGGCCCTGTCTTTGGTTTGTACCCTTGTGTTTGCAAGTGTCGGTGGCATCTCGCTGGGCAACGGGATCGCTGCAGACTCACCCTGGAAGCTGTGTTCTCCAGAGGGTGAAATGGGAGCTTTGAGGAAGTGCACCTAGAAGACAGGCCTCACGGTGCTGCAGAGCAAAGCAGCATTGCACAGGGAGTGCTTTCAGGAGTGAGCAGCCTTGGGGCCAATTCTTTGCAAGCAAGGCAGGGCTTGGAAAATTTGTCGCACCAGCCAGCAAGCACGGACAGCGGGGGGCGTTTTGACTTTAATTTCATGCCTATTGGGACACCTTACATTGGGTCATGACTGAGCTGAAGCCCAGAGAAGGGTGGGCGTGTTTGAGGAGCCAGGAAGAGGGTCAGTGGGTGGGGATGAATCTGGCCTCCACTGGGTCTTCTGAGGACTTGTCTACTGAGCTCACGTCAAAATAACTGTAGAGAAAAAACCAAACCAAAACAAAAACAAACCAGAAAGAAGAAAAAGAAGCCAGACAAGGAAAATGAGAGTGAATGGACATCCCTGCTGGAGACAATGACTAATTTAAGCGGAGTAGGAGAAAATCGTTTTTTTCCTGCCAATTTCTTTTGCAGGTCTTCAGAACACTCGGTGACAGCTCAGCATGTAACTTGGCATTGCTGGAGGAGAACCTGGGAGAGGAAGGGAATGTAGTAAGACATGGAACCAGGATATCACTGCTGAGAGCCTATAGATACTTTCTGGAATTTTCTATCCAGGAAGTAAATAGGAGACCAAAAAGAATGTTAAAGGAAAGTAACTTTCTCCCCACCTTCTCATTTTCACTGGAGATAAGAAAGGAACAATTATCCACATTTGGGACTGTACAATAAAAAGATGCTGCAAAAGAAGAAAAAAATTGGACAGATAAAGCATAAATGCTTCTGTGGATTTCCCATAGTGTAGCCAGAAGGTGCCACAGACGACGAAGCCCTCGCCGCTCCAGCCCAGTGCTGGCCGCTCTCCAGGCCTCTCTTTCTGGTCAGAAGCCAGACTGTGGTCACTGTGCAGGTCTACCCTCCCCAGCCCCCCAGCATGTCAAGGAGCAGCGCCAAGGTGGGCATGAGAGTGTCAGAGACTGGCCCTTGCTCCTTGTCTGTCCTAACGGGAGGGGCGTCTTCAGGGCAGCAGCAGCCTGGGCCTGGCTGGACTTGGGCTGAGACGCAGGTGCGGTCAGGGAACTGGCTTCGCTGCCACGGAGCGGTGTCCTTGGCATCTGCAGCGTGGAGGGGCCCTGTCTTCTCCTCCTGCCTTTCCCTTGGTGGCTTCCCTCCCTTGTCTACTTGTTAGATATCGGATCCCATGGTCCTGAGGACTGGCACCCCTGCCATGTCTCCCCCCTCCCTTCTGGGGGCTCAGGATATGTAGAGCCCTGGGTTGCTTGGCAACTCCCCTCCGGTGTGTGTGTGTGCGGTGTGTGGTGCGTGGTGTGTGGTTGGGCATACAGTGTGAACAAAACGTGTTGTGCTATTTTAACCTTTTGGGGCTTGGGGGTTGCAGTCCCTGCAGTATCACCCAGATCATCCTTGAAATCTCACCCTCTGCATCAGAGCTTTGGGCTCCCCATCACTGAGACACTCCCAGACTAGCTGGATGACTCCCTGCCAAGTGCAGGGGTCCATTCAAACAACAAAACAACAGCAAGTGTAGCAGCCGCCACGCAAGGGCAGCAGAAACAACAGGCGCCTTGGCCAGGCTCTCAGGGTAACCATGGTAATTACAGTCCCGAGACTGCTGCGTTGGATTTCCAGGGACTCGCTGTTCTCTGAAGGCAGGGATTGTCTGTCCACACTAACCACATCTCTTCGCTGCTGCTTGTCCTGAGGTTGGAAGGACAAGGGTTTTTATAACACATTCCTTCAGCCCCTGGCCCCCGGACAAGTAGATTAAAGCAGGGCCCGCCCTGTGGGGCAGTCGTGCCCAGTGGTACCTGCAGGTGAGTGTGAAAATATGTCCTGGGCTGAGGGGAATGTTTCAGTTTGGCATCCTGTGATCACTGTCCAAAGATTCTTGACCATGTCCTTTAGGAGACACAGATACAAGTAGGGGAGAAGACCAGCTAGCTTCACGCAGGTGCCGCCACCTGACAGGCAAACGAGCTTAAGTCTAGAAAAGCATTCGTAGGCTCAGTCAGGATCGTGATTCTACTGACGTGTATCTGTCATATAAAAATATCAGTATGCAGTGCAATCATGCACGTCCATGTGTTCACACGTTTGCAGACCCAGGGTCGTTGGGTAGAACGCTACTTTGGGATCAGAAGGCCTGGTTTTGATGCTAGTGTGTCATTAGCCAGATGGCAAATCTTGGGCAACTGACTCAGCTTCCTCTACATTCCTCTGACCCAGAGAAATTTGCATCGTAGAGGCCTGAATTCTGCACATTTACTCATCCAATGGAACCCCCTCCAGCACCCGCCCCATTAGGGCTGCTCTCCTTCAGGGTGTTTCAGAGACGTTTCCACCAAGTGTGCTCAATAGAGACGCAAGGCAGCGAGGACTTGATCGGGCCTCTCCGAAGCTTTTCCTGAGCCCTTCCCCTGGCTCATCTCTCACCACTCTCTGCTCTCTCCCATCACCTCTTCCTGTCACTCCTGCATCTTCAGCTCCATGTCCAGAGTGGCGCCCCAACCACACGCCTGTCAGTCAAAGCTGCTTTTTTGATCACATCCATTGAGTCGTCAAGTTACCTCCAACATAGGCTAAGTGTGGTGTAGACTCTCCTGCCTCCCTTTCAGTCACTTGAAGGAGTCAGTTAGGTATGAGCTTTCCAAGGACAATGATGACCGGAGAAGGTGAGCGAGGCGGTCGGCACTGCTCTCACCGTGCAGCAGGAAGCCGGGCCAGGCGCCTCGTGTTCTTACCTGACAACTGGGTGTGCTTCCGAAAGTTGAGGCCAAGTGTCAGGTGGGATGACCTATAGGGTATTGTCGCCACAGCGTTCTTGGGATGCCCTGTGACCAAATCACATGTGTGCAGCACCCACTAAATCCAGCATCCTTTACTTTTCCTAATAAAACAGGAGGATTAATCTGAACCGGCTCCAGCAGGACAGCTGCTGGCGACACGATGTGGAGTCACACAGGGCTGCCTCCTGCTTGCCTCCGGAGAGCCTTCCTAATGCTTTGGGGATCCTCACCGGCCTGCTCTCTGCATCTGATCGGGGTGTCTGCTGACTCACTGTGGTTCTCACAGGTGAGCTTGAGCTGTGGTGCTCTTGGATCCAGGCGGCGGTGGGCCCCAGGGGTGTCGATTAAGTGGGCTGGGGGGCTGCGGATGGGCATGCCTACTAGCTGGTGGCCCACAGGCCATGGCACCTCTGGTGGCAGCTACAGAACTTGTCTGGGAGTGCTAGGGCAGGGAGCCAGGGCCCCACAGGCCTGCAGGCTGCTTAGCAGGACACAGAGTCTCTCACCCGCACCAGGAAGCAGCAGCGCTCCACCCCCCTGCCACTGGCCTGTTTTCCTAGATGCCCAGAGTGAGTTTTAGGGTCAGACCATCCTGGTAATTGCTTCACTTTACTAGTACCTAAGTCTGATATGTTTACCTTTTTAAATGCGATGACAAATATCTTTATCGCATAAGTCAAATTTACTTGAGTCACCTGAGAAGGCCGCCGAGGTGGTCCAGGCCTTCATGAGCTTTGGGAAGTCCCACTTCATCCTCCAGTTCCCTCTAACCTGGGCATGACTACACTTTTCTTCTTTCCTCCTAATAAATGAGAGCGGGGGGCGGGGGTCTCCCCTCCTGTCTAAGATGGGTGTTCGGATCCCGTCCCGCAGAACCTTGTGGAAGCACTTGCTCCGTCCCTGAACGCCCTTAACTCCTATTCTCCCAGCCTCCACCTCTTTTCCTTGCTCTCTTCAGCACAGAAACATGCTCAAGTCACTTTCATTCTAAAATAAATCCCTGAAGAGGCTCTTCTTTGCTACTCTAACTGCAAGACTGAAGACAAATTTTGGAAACCAGATTCTCCACAGCCTAGAAGTTATTGATGTTGCTGAGGAGATTTACAATTATTGGAATAAGCTCACATGGCTTCAGACTCAGACTTCTTTCCCTTGGAAAGAAATAATAATACTAAAAAGTACCAGATTGACACGTAGTAGGAAAATGGACAGGAATGCATAGGATCTGTAGTTATATACAGACTACACTGAAGAAGACTGGTGGAAATTTTGTGAAGAGGATAAAGCCTGTATATGTTCACGTTACCTTTGTAGAATTTATTTTTAAAAAGTCTCTCTTGTTTCATTTGAAACATCTTTGATTTTAAGCAAGAAAACAAGGCAAAATACATCTGTAAGGTTGGCTTGAAGCTAATTGCTTGTGCATTTTACAAGCTGGGAACATTAAGTCTCCGCTTGAAGAATGTGTGAGGAGACAAGTTAGAACCCAGGGGCTTCCCTTCCGAGCTGACAGCATTCTGTCTTCAGTTGTTCTTGATGTCCAGTTTTAAATTGGCTACAGTATGTTCTCGAACCACAGAGGCAGTCCTGATAGGCCTGGGAGAGTCCAGCAATAACCTCCTAATTTTCAAATTCACTAGATGGTATCGGCCCCTTGTTTTACCTCATTTACCTCCTCCGTTTGGCCCTGCCGACTACTCTCTTCTTCAAAAGTTGTATTTTCCTTTTTCTTTCCCTCTTCTTCTTTGACCTTGGTCCTCCTGTCTTCTCCCACTCTGTGAGGGCTGCTTCCCATTCTTTTCTGTTCAGTAAATGTCTGCATTTCACTTGATTTTGTTGTCAATCCCTCATGACACCGTGGGCACTCCCTGGGCAGACACCCATGGCTTATGCGCCTCCTGTAAATCTCACCATCCCGGTCTCCCTCTAGGTCAGTGGTTTATCCTGTAAGGCGTGTTGAAATCCTGTTGGGACATTTTTTATTTTCCTGATGAGTGGAAGAAGAGAGATGCTGGTGCCCAGGAGGCTGCACCCACGACCTTCCCACACAATGAAGACTTGTTCATGCTCTACCTTGTTTTGAATGTCCTTTAGGACATTCATGCAAGTTCAAAACTTGATTATTACTGTGTGGATCTAGAACATATGTCTATTTTTTCATAAAACACCATGGATGCATATTTTGGATTTCAGGGAATGCTACAAACGTGCAAATCAATAAGCAATTGTACTTTTCCTGGGACTTTGTGATGAATAGTTGATTTAGTCGCCATTTTGAAGACTAACAGTAATGATGGCAGTACCTATGATTTGAGTCTTCAATTTAGCACCCCTGCATTAATCTGCATCCAAAGGGATTCTAATTATTTATACCAACGTGTATCATAGTCTCTTATTTCAAAATGCCACATATAAAAAAAATCAACAATATTCATCTGAAAGTTATATTAACATTTCTTTTACCCCAGCTTGCTATTCTTTTTCCCCTAGTGCCCCCCAACCCCCACAACTAACTCTGTTCAGTAGAGAAGGGGAGATATATAATGAAAATTAATAAATATTCCAGACACCTAAATAGCATTCATTAACTACCAGGCACTGCTTTTAAAGACTTGGCATATTTTAACTGAATCCTCGCACTATCTCTAAAGATAGTTACTATCTTCATTCCCATTATATAATTGCACACAGCACAGAGATTAAGTGTCTCAAGGGACATTAGCTAGTGATGCAGATCTGTGACTTGAATCACCAGACTATACTGATTCTCAAAAGGCAGCATCATCAGGAAGAAGCTTAGCGTGTGTGAGATTAGTGCAAATGCAAATACCAACACTCCAGAAGGTCCAAGGAAGATGGCACAACACATCAAAGTAGGACTCTTAAGACCAGCTAGAGATGGACATGCACATGAAGGGCCAGGAAAGCTATGGAAAGCTCTAGAAAACAGAGCTTCTTTCCCCATAGCCATGACTGCTCTATACAAAATGTGCCAAGTGGGGCATTCCACCCACTGGGGAGGTTTTCCAGAATCTTTGACCCACTCTTTATGGCTTCTTTTACTCTGGTGCTTGACTTCAATTCCACCCAAGACTTGGATTCTTCTCCTGACTCCTACGGCTTGGTAACTTGATTATCATTTTAATTTTTTTGTTTTGTTTTCTCTTGAAGTCTGCCCTCTATGGTCCTAAATGTGTCCCTCCCACCCAGGCTCTTTCAGGACCTCAGCTGAGGTGCAGATCTCTGGACTGCCTTTTAGCCAGGAGGAGGTTAAGAATCCCTTTCACATCCAGCAGAGATCCGATCGGATGAGCGTCTCTTAAGATTCTTGCTTGCTCTAATGATGAACACTTTATTTTTTTCAGTTTGCAAATAGTCCCATAAATTAACTTAATGGTGTTTATGACAATATGTAATAAATACCATAAAAAAGTATAAGTCGTTCTGGGTGTGTTAGCTCATTAAAATGAATGCTTGCTGGATTCCGTCGCAAGCTTTGGAAATGTGGTGTTAACTCATGTAAATTGCCATGACAAATGTGCTTGAAGACCAATAAAGTGTATCCTGATTCATTAATAGTCAGATCCACGTCTCCCTGTTGGTTCCTAAGAAAAGTTGAGTGGCATCAGTGCAAGAGCAGGCGCTGCCTGGCTTCAGCGTCCTTCGGGCATCCTGATTATCACGTGGGATTTCACGGCTGTCTTTGGTGAAGCCTGTGCACCTGTGATAGTGCCCTTGTTTTTTTGATCCTGCAAATTTTGGAAAGAGCTCAGAGCTGAGCACGTTCTTCCTGCCAATACCTGATGTGGAGTCTTTGGATATATGCAGAGTTCCCATCTCCTTCAGGGTCAAACAAAAAAAAGCTGTGCCCGCTTCAGAAAGGAGCTGCCAGGTTAAGCTCAGCACAGGTGAATGGCGGTGGAGCCAGTCCAAGGAGCAAACAAGCATATCTCCTGTCTCAGAAGCATGCTGGAGCCCCAGGGTAAAATGCAATAAAGCTGTGCTGAGAGGGCACGCGCCTGTTTTGTAATGCATTTATGTCCTGCACAGCATCTGCAATTCCAGGCACAGTCCAGATTGTGTTGGGTGGGGTTTTGCCAGGAAGAAAGCACCTCCCCCATTACTTAGTAAAAATATAATTTGGAATTGTAGGGGTGACTTCGCAAGAGGTCAGCTATGTGGAAATATACCTTTGTTATTGTTGCTCCCAAATATTGCTGTTGAATTTTACTTTCCATAAACTGCTCCAAAAGCAAAAGATTGGGAGACTGTTCAACAGAACTGGGTTGTCCATAAAAGTGACTAGAGACTGAGGTCTTTAGACCTCAGTTAGTCTGTGGGGGGTCCTCCTGTCCTTTATCCTTTCATCATCTACAAAGTGGACCTTCCCTGCTGCACAGAGTATGGATATTGATGAAATTGACAGAGCGTTTTAAACTTTAACACACAAGCTCTGGAGCATTCGCTAATAGAATCTTCATGAAACAGAGAGGGCATATTTCTTAGTTGATAAGGGAGAAAAACGAGACTCGGGAAAAGAGCTCAGGAAACGGACCCCCAGTTTACCACCGCAAGCCGGTGACCGCGTGGCACTGATGGCTTCTCATTTTACATCTCAAGCTAGTGCTACTTTGTTAAAGAGCTTTTTGGCATAGAGGGGAGAGTTGCCTCTGGTTATTCTACTTCCTGAATTATCACCTCTTCTTTGGAGTAGACCTTGAAGAGGCAAATCTGCCCGCCCACATAGGCTCATGATATTCTGCTTTGTAGGAGAGAAACATATGGCAGATGTTTGTCAATGATCAGTCAACTTTGATGCCTATTTGGTGCAGAATTTCCTGTGCTTCTAGGACGATAAAGGCTACTGTAAGAGTAAGTTAAGTGGTCAAGCTATTTCCTGAATGTCTACTATGTGTCATTCAGAAACCAGATTTTCTTGAATATATCCATCCATCCATCCATCCATCCATCCATCCTTCCTTCCTTCTGTCCAACATCCAACTATACTTCCATCCACCCATCCTTCCGTCCATCCATCCATCCATCTATCCATCCATATGGCGATTAATTAGCTCAATCAGTTAAGTACTAAATCATATGCACCAGGATCTTCTCTAAAGAAAGAAAATAAAGAAAGTAAAAAGAAATTTCAACACCAAGACAAAAAAAACCTCTCAATATATTTGATTAAAGATCAAGAATTAAAAAAAATCCACAAAGTAAATATTTCTGAGCTATATTTTTTACAAGCTGTGCAGATATAGATTATCAAGTGTCTAAAAGTATAACCGTGTTTATAATTTCATCTCTAGATGAATGAAGTGATTTATATTTAAAAAAATAAAATTAATTAATGCTTAGTGTTGGTTATTTATAGAAATGAAATAGTGTACCAGTGGGGAACAAACAAATGAAAACCCATTGCTCCCTTTTTTTGTTTTCACCACCATAGGGGCTGACTGTTCACTCAGGAAACCTGTGATATATGTTGAGCTTGTATAGGGGCCATAGCTAGAATTGCCATAACCTATTGGATCCATTTCCCTCCACTTTTAGTCTATTTCATGCCAATGAACACAGCTGCTTGACCCCTAGGATGCTACTCAAAGTTTTCCTTTCTTTTCTTCCAAAGATGCAGTATCTCAAACAAAGAGGGAATACTTTGACAGTCACTTTGCAAGCTTTCTTAAATGTGGATTTACTGCTATTTCTAGTTATAACAGCTATCAGCTTATATTAGTATACCTATTCAGTGTAATTGGATACTTAAAATACAAAATATGCTTCATAAAATGCAGGTGTAAAATCAATTGCAGCAAGCCAAGTTTTTTTTAAAAAAGCACTCCATGATTTATTGACATTTATTTTATTTTTCATTAGATTTATACTTCCATTTCACCACTTCAATTTCTTAGGAAGAAATTGCATCAAAATAAATATTTATGCAAAGTTTCCAGGTAAGCAAGGGAGAAACACAACCCTGTGAACACATTATCGTAAAAATGAAAAATTTACCAAAAATCGAGGAGACAAATAGGAAGAGTTAACGTTTGCTGGGCCCTTACTGAGCATCCCGTTAAGTCCATGCCCATGGTATTTTCATTTCCCTTCCCAGAAACCCTCTCAGTTGAACTGTGCTTTTACCCCCTGGTGCAGCTACACAGTCAGGGCGTGGGGATTTCACGACCCATCCAGCCACAGGGAGCCGGGCAGGGGCAGAGCCATTACATCATTGCGTACACACTTGACAACCGTGACACAGTTGTGGGAAATTCTGCATGGTCGTCTCCAGACTACTGTAATATCAGTATTACTTTTGCAGATTCAGGTATCTTGCCATTAATTTTCAAACCCCCTTCTGGGTCGTCTGAATCCTGCTATTGTTATTCTCATGATGCAATTTTGGGTCCATCAAGTTTCCTTTTCACCTGAAATGAAAAAGCTCCTTTCATTTTCCTTTCCCTTGGCTTTTATCCTCCCCAAGGGGGGAAAAAAAAAATCTCAGGGGTTGATTAAACTGCACTAGATATCAAAGTAAGCCCCTGGCTTCCTTGCATCTAGAAAGCGTTGAAGTGGGCATTTCAAGGAGTGAGTGAAATATGAGAGAACCCCGGACGTGCCATTTGGAAGGACAAATAGGAAAGAACAAAAGGAATCCTTCCCCACAAGAGGAGCCCGTCAAGGTCAGCTAAAGTGAAAAGTATTTTAAGAAGTGAAAAAGCAGGGCCTCCCTGGTGGTGCAAGGGGTTAAGATGCAACCTATGAAGCTGTCTGCAGCCACTACAGCATGAGTTTGATCCCTGGCCAGGGAGCTACGCACATGGTGCAGCAGACCTCTCCTGACTCCCCGCTGCTCCCCTCAGCAGTGTATTTTGGCCAGTCTCTCTGTTTTGCTCCCCACTCTGTCTCTAGTGAATCCTCTCACAGTCCCCCCACCATGCCTCTGGCCTGTACCCCACTTCTTGTATGCATAAATAAATAAATCTTTAAAAAATGTGAAAAAGCTAATTCTGAGAGGACTTGTAGGTGGGTGAAGACCCATGGAAATATTAGACATAGGGGGTTAAAGGAGTGAGGGTTGCATTTCTATGTAAGGGGGGGGGGCTAAGGAAGGTGGTGGGGATTCATAGTCTTCCCTTCCCACTGGGTCCTGGATTTCTTTCTTTTCTTTTCAAAGATTTATTTTATTTATTTAAGATTTATGTATTTATTTATACAAGCACTGGGTACAGTCAGAAGCGCAGAAGGGTGAGAGAATTCACCAGAGCCAGAGCGGGGAGCAGAGCAGGCAGAAGGACCGAAGGACACTGCTGAGGGGAGCAGCGGGCGGCAGGAGAGGTCTGCGCGCCATGTGGGACCCTCCTCCGGTGGCCGGGGAGCAGCCCGGGATCGAACTGGCGCTGCAGAGGCTGCGGGCAGCTTTGCAACCCAGCTCTCAACCTCTGCGCCACCGGGGAGGCCTTATTTATTTATTTTTATTTATACAAGAATTGGGGTACAGGCCAGATGCCTGGGAGGGTGAGATGATTCACCAGAGCCAGAGCAGGGAATAGAACAGGCAGACTGATGAAATGCACTGCTGAGGGGAGCAGTGGGCAAGACAGGAGAGGTCTGCTCGCCATGTGGGTTGCTCCGAGGCCAGCGGGGATGGAACCAGCACTGCAGAGGCTGCAGACAGCTTCACATTGCTGTGCTCAACCACCTGCGCCACCAGGGAGGCCCTGGGCCCTGGATTTTAATGTGCTGTGTCTTGTCTTTTATTATTTGATCTAGAACGCTCCTGAGAGTGGTTTTTTTCTGCCTGCTTCTGGAGGAGGCCTCTTGTGAGGGGTTTGGCATGGCTCCCTGAGGATCCCTCTGCAGTTCAAGAAGGATCCTTCACAAAAATTCTTTCTGACTCACTGGTCTGACCCCCTGGAGGGCCAGGCAACAGGAAATCAAATGCACTCACCTTGAGTTTGCAACAGAACAAAAGTAATATCTGATGGTCTAGAATATATGAATTTACCTTCCTGTAAAGATATAGAGCTTCTTAGTCTGAACAAGACCAAGCTGAGCTCAATTATTATATGGGAATCTCCGGTGAAAGAGATTTATTAAATTAACGTATGTCACAGAAATGGTCTGGTGAACTCAGCTTCTATTATTCCAAACTTCAGAAAAGTTAAAGCTCAGAATTTTATAAATCTAGTTCATTGACTGTTTTAATGAAGGAAGTGATTAAGGCTGAATTTTCTGCATGCTTGGGCCCATTTATTTGGAAAGAAATAGAAGTAATTTTGTTCAGTTAATATAGATGAATGGCTAAATCAGGACAAAAATTGGAAGAAGGTTATTGATCTGCATTTTCAGATTAAGGAGCTTGGGGAATCAGATGCTTTGAACAACCCAAATCTTTAAACCCTCAATTGAATTTTACCCTGCATGTCTCTAATGCCACCAAACATGTATTTCGACCCTGCTGATTTATTTGAGGAATTGTAGGTATTTAGGAGCAGACTGGATGTGTGAACTGAGCAGGTGGAAACAAGGACACACCCAGTTCCCATTATCAAACTCCCCCAAGCCAGGGGGACCCAGCTGTCCCAGAACTGCAGAGCTATTCAGTGAAATGAAATCCAAACTTTAGAAACAACTCGAGTTTGATGGACATGAATCCTGTCTTATGTTTTGTGTTTGCCTTCAGACTCCAGCCCTCAGAAGGATGTCTCTCAGTCATTGAGCACCTGCCTCAGCCTGAGGTGAGTTTCTAGAAGATCTCACTAGACCCCAAGCCCAATATCATTACCAATAAAATGATCCAAGAATTTGGGAGAGGGGCAGAAAAATCCCAGCAATATCCAACAATTTATAATAATAGGAACAGATTCTGGAATGTTGGTCTACCACAATATGGGAGGCTGTATTTCCTTTGATGAAATGACTGAAAAGGGGACTTTCAGCCACCTCAGCTTTTAATCTGAGCAAGATTTTTCTATCTAGTTTAGTTTCCTGAATTACAGACCAAATTTACGTGGTTTCCAAATTATCCTAGGAAGTTCAAATTTAGTTGGTTTGCAAATAACCCTAGAAAGTTCAAAACAAAAACCATTCAGAAGCCACCTTCAGAATTTCAGCTGATACAGGTGTGGGGGTGGCCTGAAGGTGGTACCTCAGAGAAAACACCACTTCCAATAACTGCATCCAGCTTGATTGGCCCCCAAATGGCCATTGACTATTTTTACACCTACAAGAGCAGCCTCATTTGAGAATAACAGGGATTGGGTTTATTTAGATGGCATTTGCATTATTGCTACAAGATCTGTTTGTTTAGCCTAATCCTTCTCATTGCTGCTGGTCAAGGCCCAGGAGGGTTAGATCCAGTGAGCTATCACTGTGAAAATCATGTACACCTGGGGAAAATCCTGATGATCTCATTGAATTGTCAGGACTTTTGCCCATCACGATGGAGGAATGTAGCATGCTGGCACTGTCCTCTGAGCTCTCTTGCACATCCAATGGTGGGGTGCTGGAGGGTCATCTGGACGCTGTGCCCAAGTATGTTGAGGCTTCACCTCTTTCTGCTGAGCTCTGAGCTCTGAATCTGTTTATTCTTTCTGTTGTTCTTTGCTTTTAATCTGAGCAAGATTTTTCTTCCCTATCTAGTTTAGTTTCCTGAATTACAGACCAAATTTACGTGGTTTCCAAATTATCCTAGGAAGTTCAAATTTAGTTGGTTTGCAAATAACCCTAGAAAGTTCAAAACAAAAACCATTCAGAAGCCACCTTCAGAATCTCAGTTGCAGTGACAAATGACCACCTGCTGGCAGGAGGTGGGGCAGCCTGAGGGGGAAGACTACCTGGGCTTCACAGACCCTTCACCCTTGATCAGGAATTGTGCTTTAGTTATCCTGACCCAACAGGGTGAGCTGTGCCACCTAATCCAATCCAAGCATCTTCCTTCTTCCAAGTTGTGGAAGCCAGTGATCCTCTCTGCCCCTAGTGAGGTTTAAATTATACAAGCAAAGATATTTGTTTCTCCAAATGCTAAAGATTTTGGAGGGTGAGGAATGATCATTCAGAGTCATCAGTCATGACATTCAGAAATTAGACATAGAGAGATGGAATGCTAAGCCCCTGACGTTTTTCTGAAAAGTTAAATGCTTTGCATCTGTTGGTGTCTTTTTGAGAGGGTCCAGGATAGATGATTGAGGCCTCAGCAAATGGAAATCACTTTCGAAGTTAATTCAAGACATGGCTAGAAAGGAAATAAGCAAGTATTCTAATGAGTACTGAAAACAAGTCTGCGTATAGGGTTTTACTGCTTGTGTTAAAATTATAATAAGGCTTTATTTTTTTTTAAATAAGACTTTTTGTTTTAATGGGGGTGTTCAGGAGACAGGTAAATATTAGGAAAATGTCATGTGAAACTCAAGAGCACAGAAACAGAACACAAATCACCATGTTCTATCTCTAGGACTACAGTGAAACTTCTAAAACTCAGTACCAAGTTATTGGATAAACATGCATTCATGTCACAGAGCTGCTGGACTGTCCAGCCCTGGGCACAGCATGGGCAGATGCTTGTCTCTCAGTGCTGTTGATCCAGAATCATAGCTCTTGACAACAGCTCTTGAGTTTCAGTAACTTCCAAGATGTTACCTGGATTCTATGCATCAAATGGTGGAAAACACTGTGTTAGAACTCTGAGTGACCTGTCTGGGCTAGTATAGATGCATAATTGGGGCCAAAAGTTAGGTATCCCAATAAAGAGAATGCCTTTCGATGGAAACTTTGTGAGAAACCTGGGGTAAGAGACAATCCTTTGGGTAGAGAGTTGCTTCTGTTCCTCATGTATCTGCAGATGATTTCCCCTCTTGTTTGTTATTCAGATCAGTGCACGCTTGGCCCCCAACTTCCCCACCATGTGATGTTTGTGAGAAGCTCACATGGCAGAAGGCTGTATGTCTTGTTCGTCATCAGACATCCCCACATAGAACAGAGCAGGCATGTGGAATCTCAAGGCACAGAGGTTGAACGAAAAAATACATGTCTGGGTCCATTCTGTTGTCCTTCAATTTTATTCTTCCTTTTTCTTTCCTTACTTAGTAGCAGCTTATCTTCTTCCTTTTTTATATACTTTCAACATCAACTTCCTGCCTTCCCATCTGAGTTAACAGTCATTGAGAGGAGGTGCAGGAGAAGGTCTGGGGTACAACGGGACTTCAGGGCTACAGTCACACACACTTGCTTAGATTTGTCTACCCAATCATTGCCACAGATAGGTAAGTGGAGGCATCCCTAGAAAGGGCTGAGCAGAGACTTCTCAGTTCCTTCTGGCAGGTTCACGTTCAGATACATTACTCCTCTTCTGGGAGGGTTAGTGGGAGATCAACACTCTGGATAGTGATGCCCTTCCACAAGGAGACCAAGGTCATGGGGTTGGGGGTGCACACTCTTTCAGGATGTATAAAGAGAAATGAGAGAAAAGAGGAAAGAAATAGAATAACTTTTGGGAAAAAATATTATTAGACAAAACTGAACTCTGATCTGCTCCTCCTGTGAGGTCCCCAGCATGAAGAACAATCCTCTTCCTCTCCACCCACCTCCCCTTTTCCAGTCCATTTCAGCAGTCACCTTCTTCTCCATCCTGGCTTTGGGCTTCTCTCCCAGTGTCTTAATATTAACATCATCCTGGGACAAGTGGCATTTAAATATTATAACAGAAACTGGCAAAGATATCAATTCTATCTCTCATTTCCAGTTCAGATAGACATTATCCTACCATAGCTCTAATTACGAAGTAGTTTCAAGCTCGTGGGGAGGAGAAGAAATCTATGGTCATCACTGGAATCCATTCTGAGGATATGAGAATCACTAATACCTTTTTTCTCTTTTCTGACATTTACAATGGGGAGAATAATTAGGACACTAGAATTATGTCAATTCAATCAACAGATATTCATTGAATTTCTACCACATATAAAACATGTCTTACATCAAATAGAGTAAAATTACATTTGATTCATACATATTTTCAAAAGGCTATTAAGAATAAGATATTTAAGATAAGGCCTTCAAATGATAGGCCAGGACCAACTGTCAGTTGAGTTACAAGGCCCATACATGAGGACAGAGGAGGGAACTTACAGGAACTATTTTCTTGTGCCAATTTTTTACTTGCAAAATGAACAGGACCAATGCAATTTATGGGATATTAAAAATACTCATAAATTACTCCATTATTTGCTAAACTATATAATTAATTAAATGTTTTACCTGAAAGGCAGAAGAAAATTTATACATGAGTCAACTAACCAAGGGCATGGGTCCCTAACAAACATTATTCACCCACCGTCTCCAACATCCATGAAAATATATATTTCTTAAATAGTAGGAGGGAAAATAAAGATTTTGTTAAGCACAGAATAAAAAAAGTTGCAAACACACCAGAGTACAAGAGTTATATTTCTTTCAGTTCTGCTTCAGAATCTTTTTTTAAATACAAATGCATAGCATAAAAAATTAATTATTTTTTTCAAAAATTTTATAAAGTGATCTTTATACTTTGTTATCTTTAAAAGAATTCACATCTGGAAATCTGCAAATTAGCTTTTCCTTAGTCCTACCGAAGGGCTCCTACCAAAAACTGCCAGCAATAATGTCAACTGGCCTGTAGAGGGCTCCCTGCAAATCAAATCTAGTTCATGAAGGAAACGCAGACATTGCACTAGGAAGCACTAGAAAGCACTTGTATCTAAAAATAATATTTATACAAATTAAAAAGATTTTTATTTGAAAAAACTCATGCCATGTGACTTTTCCAAATGATAAATAATTCTTTACTGATCTCCAGGTATAGTTGTGTATGTTCCACATCTTAGTTAGACTTATTTGCCTTCTCTCCTTTGTCACCCTAACTGGGGGCTGCACCTGAGCTGCCCACGGGCCTCTGGCCCCAACACGATGCAGGAGGCCAAGAAATGTGCGGTTTAAATGGACCCTTTCTGCTAATTCAAATGCTGTTCGGAAAGTGTTACTAGCACAGGATGAAGTTAAAATAATAAAAGCAAAGCTGACATTTTTGCAACTGACAATAATTAACACATACTTTCATGATATTACCTTACAGATGCCTTAAAATACTAGCAAAGCAGGTTTTATTGTCATTTTTATAGATCAGAGGACTGAATTTAAGGGAACTAATGCAATTTAGGGGAGATTGAAGATTAGTTCTTTTGATTTCAATTTCAGCGACTTTTTCATTGACTCATTGCTGCTTCTGATTATCCAGATAATAAACAGCAAGTCAGTAACATTTCAATACGTTATTGGACAGGATGACCGATCTTGAGAGAGGAAGAAGGCATCAGTCACGGTGTCCCCAACAGGGCTCATCCTCCATGGCATTGCAAGGCAATAAAACCTAGTGGTTACGAGAACAGACTGCCTGGGTTGGAGTCCTCACTCCCTCAACCCATTAGCTGTGCTTGAAAAAAATTTGCAATCTTACCTCAATTTCTCTTCTTTAAAACTGAGATAAGGTCGTACTTATTTCATGGGTCATTGCAAAAATCCTACTTTATCTTTTCCCTTTTTATTGCATAGTTTTTTTAATTGAGACAACATTGAGATATTTGTTGAGATAACAGGTTTACAACACTGTATGATTTAGAAGTCTAGGGTCACGCCTCTTCAGATGGATGTCACCGCACCACACCCACCACCAAGCACCCAATATTCTCCACCACAGTCCATTGCTCCTCACCCCCACTGGTAGCCTCAAATCTACAGTCAGATTTCTAAAGTTTTGTTTAGTTTTGCCTGTTCCTTTGCTTTGTTTCTCTATATTCCACATGTGAAAAAAATCATCCTGTAATTAAACTTAAGTCTTGGTTTAGGAGGGGGTGGTGCAAAGTGGAGTAAGTCAGAAGGAGAAAGACAAATATTGGATGATTTCCCTCATCTGTGGAATATAAAGAAGCAAAGTGAAACAGCCAAGTGGATGCGGTGGAGGAGGCTGGGTGCTTGGTGTCGAGTGCAGGGTGGTGGCAGGCATCTGCAGGGGTGTGTGCCTGTGCCCTTAAATCACAGACAGTGCTGTAAACCAATGTTACGTGATAGAAATCCAATCAAAAATTTCTAAAGCCCAAGTTTAAACTTTAAAATAACTACATAACATATGCAATTCACTCAGACCCCAAACCTGCAGTGAATTCCAGTTATTTTGATTGGAGATGGGCGAGGTGAGGCATTTTGGGAATGCACGTAACTTACACCAGCAGAAAACTAGATTGAATATCACATCACCCTCAAACGGTTAGGATGGCTTTTCAGGATCTGCAGTAAAAGTCAACATTTTAGCATGACGTTAAGACTTAAGAATATGCTAGCAAATTTCCGACCCTATTCCTTGTTTACCAGTCCAACTTCCTGTCCCAAAGGAAGGCAGAGACCTTCTATTTTATTCATTAAATCAACAAATAACCATCAAGCATCTGTGCAGCACTGGAGGCTGTTCTGAGCACTGAGACGTGGGACACGAGCCTCCTGCCCTCAGTGGGCTTCCCATTAGGGGGGATCAGTCGCTGCTGCTGTTCACTTCCGTTCATCCCTGGTGGTTGTGGAGTGTGGGGGATAGAGAGCAGTTTTCATTTTCTCTCTAGCTGCATTGTAAGGATCCTAATTCTTTCCACATACTTTTTTCTTTTGGATACTTTTCAGGAGAGCTGAGTCTCATCATGGTCTCTGGCCCACCCAGCTACCATAAGCCCCTCACCACATAAACCCCTGAGCCGAGCAAGCACAGGCCCTTGCCTTCTTCCAGCTGGGGGCAAACTGCATTGGTCTGAGTCCTGGTCTTGGTTCCAGCGCCCTGTCCTGAGTCTTCCAGCTGTCACAACACAGCCCGCAATGGTCTGCTGAGCTCCATCCCCCTGGCTGCACAGGTCCAGCTGTGTTCTTCCTAAGTCACTATCTTTGGGTCACTCATGGCACATCTGGAGAATCTTCTGTTTTTCAAAGTCAATGTCTTTTTCCAAAGGCCATTGTCTTCCTGATTTCCTTGCGATGCGTGAGGCCCGGCGTAGTAACAAGGACCTAATGAACATTTGTGAAACAACCCGGGTGGCGTGCAAGATGATCTTAGAGAGCATGTGGATGGGCCATTTGCATTTTAACAAATTATTGTTTTCTGTAATATTTTAGGAAAGACATAACTTGAATGAATAGATGATTTTTTTTTTTAACATTTAAAGACTACTAGCCTTAATAATGGCTCAAAACTGATGAGTGTTTGGGCAACACTGACGCAGTGGCTAATATCACAAGCTCTACAATTTAATAGGCAGGTTTGAATCCTGCTTCAGGATTCAATGACCTTGCAAAGGCAGTGTAGACCTCAGTTTCTTTATTTAAAGATGAGTTTAATAACAGTGCTTATACCCGAGGGTGGCTGTGATGAGTCAATGAAATAAAAAATGCGTAATCCATGTGAAATGCTAAGCCCTGTGGCAGACACCTGGCAAAGTTCAGTAAATGATTATTTTAATCATTGCTATAATAACATAACTGCCTCCTTGTCAACTCCTTCTTCATATTTTAAACACCACGAATAGAGAGTTAAGATCGTGCTTCATGCCCCAAAAACTTGCACAGGAATTGGGGTACACCTAGGGGTGTGCAGGTGCATCTCATCAGCAGACACTTTATTCTTTTTTTTTTAAATAATAAATCTTATTTTTATATTCCCCATACAATTGCAACCCCCCCATTCTGACCCCAATCCCTCCCCTCCCGCCCCTCACCCCCCAAAAAGTGTCTCTGGTTCATAGTTTTTTGTTGATTTTGATTTTCGCTTTCTTATAGTTATTCATTTTTCTGGTCCCTTATTTAAGTTTTCTAGATTCCTGCTATGAGTGAGACCATCCGGTATTTTTCTTTTTCTTTTTGGCTTATTTCGCTGAGCATGATCCCTTCCAGCGCCATCCATGTTGCTGCAAATTGCATGTGTTTATCTTTTTTGAATGCTGAGTAATATTCCATGGTGTATATGTACCACATCTTCTTAATCCAGTCATCTATTTTTGGGCATTTGGGCTGTTTCCAAAGCTTAGCTATTGTAAACAGTGCTGCTATAAACATAGGGGTGCAGGTGCTCTTTGGAATGGATGTTTCTGTGTCCTTTGGGTAAATACCTAGGAGTGGAATTGCTGGATCCTATGGAAGCTCTATGTTTAGTAGGTCCAGAAATCTCCACACAGCTCTCCATAGTGGTTGGACCAATTTGCACTCCCACCAGCAGTGCAGGAGAATTCCTTTTTCTCCACACCCTCGCCAACACTTGTTGCTAGTTTTTTTAATATGTGCCATTCTCACTGGTGTAAGATGGTATCTCATGGTAGTTGTGATTTGCATTTCCCTGATGACAAGTGATGTTGAACATTTTTTCATATGCCTGTTGGCCATTTGCATTTCCTCTTCAGAGAAGTTTCTTTTTAGCTCTTCTGCCCATTTTTTGACGGGATTATTTTCTTTGTTGTTGAGTCTCATCAGCTCTTTGCAGATTTTTGTGATCAGTCCTTTATCATTAGTGTTGGGTGCAAAAATGTTCTCCCAGTTGGTGGGGTTTCTCTTAGTTTTTGTTATTGTCTCTTTTGCTGTGCAGAAGCTCTTTAATTTGATGTAGTCCCAGCTGTTGATCTTTGCCTTCACTATCACTGCTTTGGGTGATGTGTCTGTAAAGATGTCTTTGATGTGCAAATCACGTAGTGTTTCGCCTATATTTCCTTCTATATATTTTATGGTTTCAGGTCTTATGTCTAGTTCTTTAATCCATTTTGAGTTCATCAGCAGACACTTTAAAGGGGCTTTGGGGCTTTGGGGTAGAGCATCACATAGGGCAAAGGGGAAACTGAGGCCCAGGAAGATGTTCTGTGGCTTAGCTACTGCCCACCCTCCCAGGCGCAAGATGAAAAGGTCCTCTTCCGAAGAGTCCAAGACTACTTTGCCTTGCCAATTTATTTTAATTGATGCACTTCATGCCTTAAAAAATGACCTGTTTTCCTGAATCTTAGATGTGTGCTCAGTGCCTATTCAAGGCTGAAACTGAAATTTTGCAGAGCAGGGAAGAGAACACATACATAAATAAGATGAAGCTTTGTATAACCATAAAACCACAAGTTGGTTAGTCGTTACAGTGTAATCTAACCTGATCTAAACAAGCCAGTGCACATATGCCCTATAAGCTTTTTTCTCTTCTAAAAATACCTCATTACCATCCTCGGGAGCAGTTAAATATAGATATTTTGCTTTTATGGCCTTTCTTTCTGAAACATAAAAGGTTTTATGTTTCTAATCCCTAGACGATTTTTCATGGTATTTCTGTTTATCCTGCATTCTTCTTTCAAGCCATGTTTTTTTTTTTTTGGGGGGGGGGTGCGGTTTCAAGGAAGTCTAACGTGTTTTTCAATTATTGTGAGTGAATTCTAGGACTCAGGCATCATTTAGCGCCTCTGATCTCAGACAACTGCTCTGCATGACAGAGCGGCTCTGCTTGCGTTTTTACCCTCTTGGTTGCTATTGAATTCTCAGTGGTTGTTCTCATTTCCTTTGGTTTATGACAGTGAGTTTCCAGGGGGTTCACCTAGACTGGTTCTGTAGCAATAAAGAGTTTTTTGGCTGAAGGTTTTCCAACATCAGAATTTCATTATAAAGAAAAGTAACAACCCTGTGGTCACTTCCAGTGACCTGAAGGTGGGTGGATGAAGACTCCAAATAAAGCAGCAGATAAACATCCCTGCCACTCCTCCACAGGTCTGGTGTCCAGGGGGCAGAAGGCCCTGCAGCCATGCAGGTCTCCCCAGGAAGAACCCTGGCCTGGGTTCAAAGATTTCTCTGCGCCATCCTGAAATTCTACATACTTTTTGAAAAATACCTTATGAAACCCCAGATACCTCCAGCTTCAAGCTTGATGCCACCAAGCTCCATCCACTTGGAGGGCCATTGCCAGCTTCCTCCCTCTGGGGTGAATTTTTCACAGCTCATGGATCATTCACTCAGAGACTCAGTTCCCAGGGGAACACTTGCATGCCTCTGTTATTGCACCTCCTTTTGTGCATGCTATGTGCATGAGTGCCTTTCTGCCTCAACCGTGAAGTCCAGGGCAGGGATGAGTTCTGAGTTTAACTGTATGTTCTTCTGAAATAGTTCCCGACACTTGGTTGTGGTCCTTCTCTGTGTGATGGTGAGAAAAGTTTCCAAAGCATTCGCTTCCTGCCAAGGACACAAGGAGCTCTCCATGGCCCCTGTGTGTTAATCTCTCTGCACGTGACACCATTCTCTTTTCTTTGTACATGCAGGATATTTATTCATCATTTAATGCCCAATTAAAAGCTCCTTTCTTTTGGGAAATCCTCCTTGAATGCAAAAACAAGAAGAAATCACTTCCTCCTCCATGCTCTTGCAACACTTTCCCCATTGAGTTGTCAGTGTTTCATAAAGTTCCTCACCCCCCTTTGATTGAGAGCTCCTTGAAGCTCATGTTTTATTCAACTTTGTATCCCACATATTGGCATGGCACCCAAGTGCTCAAGCACATGCGCGCGCGCGCGCACACACACACACACACACGGAACAACATAAGCAAACAAACCAAAAAACAGACAAATTGCAGTCTAAATGATGCAATTGATGCCAAATTGATGACATGATAAATAAAAATACCTGAGCGATTCAACTTTATTGTTATACATGCTATGAGGTACTGAAGTGTCTTTTTTTTAATACTCCATGGTTGGACAAGGAATAGGGGAACTCTAAGCTAACTGGAGTTCCAGGACAAACTTGAATGTCTGTTTATATCAGTATTATGATATGTTAAAGTAGAACCCCAAATTTTCTCCAAGGAGGAGAACTAAGTCTTAAACTTTAATATAAACCACTTGCTCCCTTAAAGTCTTGCAGGTGTGCTGATTAACATATTTGACAAAATCAGTTTTGTATCATGTATCACACATAGTGTATTTTTTGATACAGATTGAAGATCAGATGACTGTCTATTTATTCTGTTTACGTCCTTTTATTCTGTCCCACTGGTCTATGTGTCTTTATGGTTTTTACCTAGTGCCATACTGTTTGGATCATTGTAGTTTTGCAATGCATTCAAAGTTAGGAATCATAATGCTTTCCACTTTTTTGTTAGTGCTTAAATTTCCTTTGACTGTTATAGTCTCTTGTGATTCCATATGAATTTCAGGGTGATTTCTTTTACTTCAGTCAAAGTGTGATTAAAGTGCATTTTCCAAACATCATTTCATTGACTTACCTCAATAACTATGTTGCCATTTGCCTGGTAACAAAACTAAATTTTGGAAAGCTGAAACTCTTGTTCAACATAATTTAGCTGATAAACAGGATTAGATCCAAACGCATCCATTCTTCCACCAACACAGAGGGTGGGGTAGGGTGTTACTAATGCTAATAGGTGGAACTCATTTCATTTAAAAGATTCAGAAGACAAAATCACATTCTCAGTCTATGGTTGCCAACTAATTCCAATAATGGTCTGTAAAAGTCTGTGCTTCTAGGAGTCTTAACTGTTTAGCAGCAGTCATTTTTAACAAGCTCGTAACATTGCCATTACATGAATTATACATGGCTTATAAAATGATTATTTAGTCAGTGGAAAATTAAATCTGTCAGTGTTTTCCAAATCCAAGCTAGGACATTCATCAGAAAAACTGTTAAATTTTTAATCAACTGTAC
This sequence comes from Talpa europaea, assembly GCF_964194135.1. Classification (NCBI taxonomy): domain Eukaryota; kingdom Metazoa; phylum Chordata; class Mammalia; order Eulipotyphla; family Talpidae; genus Talpa; species Talpa europaea. The sequence continues at coordinate 138,732,096 of NC_140071.1, read as the reverse complement.
TGCGGTTGATGTAGCTATCAGCCTAAATTGCTCTTTCTCTGTCATTCCCCTTATTGCCGAATATAGTGTAGAATTACCAGCTCTATGACGCTAATTGATTTTTTTCTTGCAGAGATTTAAGACAGAGTGACATGCCTTCTGACGTTGAAATAGAAAATTTGCATGAGCTTCAAAGACTCATTTCACTGATACTGCGTGATAATTTCATGTTTTGTTTTGTTCTGTTTTTTGCATTTCCCTCCCTCTGACCCAACCCTCAAACTGGAGTCCACTTCAGACTGAGATCCCACTCAGAATATTCAGACCCAAATATTCAGATGAAAATTCAAATGAAAGCATTAGATAGTATGTCAAAAGTTGGTAAATGCTCTGAAAAAGTGCAAAAAAGGGCTTCCACCCATATATCTATCATGACCCAAATGCACTCATGCAACGACACCCCCATCTCAAGAGCTACTTCCCTGGAACTTCCTTGCAGACATAAAGTGACATAGACAGTTTCTCCCTTTCTTCTGAAATCTCTCCTTGTTTTCAATGTGTTTTAATTTCATCTGATGACAAGCAAGGGAAATTCTTTTTTTTTTTTCAAGGAAATTCATTTATTAGTAAAACCATCTAAACTTGTGTTTGCATTTTATTTAAGCAGGAGCATTCACAGGTAGACACCAGTGAAGCAGAGCAGCAGGGCCCCGAGAGTCCTTCTCTGCTTGCAGCTCAGTGTGAGCACCACAGATGCCAGCAGATCAAAGCTCAGGCTCCACCCAGGCCCCTGACACTGCCCTGCTGGCCAGGAGCCCCGTGGGCTGCAAGCTTCCGCCATTTCCAGGTGCTTCTTGGCTTTCTCAGGTGTGGCTTATTCTTGGCAACAACATGTTTATGTAGGCCAGTGTTTCTCAGACTCAAATGTACCTACAAGTCACCTGGGAATCTTGTGAAAATGCCACTCTGGACTCCCTGGATCTAGCGCAGACACTGAATGGAGCCATGCAAGAGGAAAGTCTCACCATCCCCCTTGGGTCTGACCCTACTTTTTACGCAGGCTTCCAGGAGGCAGGCCTCAGCATGGAGGCCGGGGCTTGCGCAGAGGGGAGCAAGTTTCCGCAGGACTCCAGGTGTGGCTCAGGCTGACCTCAGGAAGGAGGACCAGAACTCACCCACTACTTTCGTTTTCCATTTAAGATGTGCTGCTGGGGGGCTCTGTGCACCTGGGGGAAGGGCACCATCTGAGAAGGGCCCTCATAGTCTGTTCCCCCATTTCTGGTCCCACCTCCATCTGGAGAGAAACAGTCACTGCTTCCCTAATATACTCTGTGCTTTGGAAACTCTACATTTGTCCTCCCTCACTGGAAAACTGTCCCCCTCACACTGCCTAATGAGATCTTGTTTCCTTTCTGGAAGGAACTCAGGAAAGAGGCTCGCTCAGCCCCTGCCAGGCCACCCCGCACCGCGCGCAAGTCACAGTCATCAGCCTGAGTCCCTGGGTTGCTTCTCTGTGGGTCTCTCTGCTCAGCTCTCACCGGCCCCACACATTCAGCCATCCTGAATTCAAAAAAAGTAAATCAGATGTAAAAAATCTCCCGTTCAAACACTTTAATGAAATTTCGCCTTTCTACCCAAATGCCCGCAGAGCAGGCCACTGTGGGACCCCAGTTCACAGTACCCCTGGCTGTGTATAAAGGGCAGGACTGGATACTGAGCAGGTTTTCTGATCCCATGCAGACCGGGTAAAGGAGGAGTCAGAGTCCTCAGTAGTTTTGCAGGTTTTTTTTATTGGGGTTCACTAGGCATATGGCAGGCAGGGTGCTGGCTGGGGGGCTGGGAGGCTGGCAGGCCTCCTAGCCCCCAGCAGGTCTTCACTCTATCTGAGCTCTCTGGAGTTCATTCTGCTGCTTCTCGGCTTCTCTTTCGGCTGCTGCTGCTCTTCTCTTACTGCTGCTTCTCTTTCGGCTGCTGCTACTGCTGGCGTCCCCGTGACGCCGCCCTTAAAAGTACAGTCTTAGCCCAGGTGAATCCCATCTACCTCTGCCCACACCCCACTCCAGGTGCCCGCCATCAGGCATGCATTCAGGACCTCAAGGATCCATCATCCATCCTGATGGCGGGAGGGCAGAAAAGCCTGACATTTTTCCTTACCCTACACTGTGGCTCTGCTCCCCAGCGTCCATCTAAGCTGAAGCAGGTGGGCTCATGGCCACCCCAGCGCAAGCTGCTCCTCTGCCGGGTGTTCCTCCCCCAAGGACATCCCTGGCCCTGCCCTTCTCCTTCTGGCCTCAGTGCCTCTCCCAAGCCCCGGGTGTCCCATCTGTAAGGGCAGGACAGGACACGGTGCAGGTTTTCTAGGATCCCATGCAGACCGGTTAAAGGGGGAGTCAGAGTCCTCAGTGGCTTTTTGCAGGTTTTTTAAATTGGGATTTACCTGGTACACAGCAGGCAGGGGTGCTGGGAGGCTGGCAGGCATGTCTTCACTCTATCTGGGTTCTCCGGCCTTCTCTCTCGGCTTCTGCTCATTCTCGGCTTCTGCTCATTCTTGGCTTCTCTTTCGACTTCTCTTTCGGCTTCTACTGGCGTCCCCGTGACGCCGCCCTTAAAAGCACAGTCTTAGCCCAGGTGTACCCACTTCAGGTGCCGCCAACAGGCATGAATTCAGGATCACAGGGTTCCCTCATCTATCCTGATGGTGGGAGGGCAGAAAAGCCTGACATTTTTCCTTACCCTACACCGTCCACTTCTGCGTCTCTGAGCACCTGCTCTTTCCCGGTTTGTTTCTCCTCTGGCCTCTTCTCCCAGAATTTCTCGGCCCATGAGAGAGGGGACTCTTCCTGCCTCTTCGTGGCTTCTCTAAGCCTCAGTTTTCTCCTTTGTGACATGGGATTATGAGTCCCGCCCCTTGGAGCTGTTGTGAGAAGTCAAGTCAGATACTGGAGCGAGCACGCGGTCACAGCTGGCATCAGGAGTGAGCTAGTCAGTGCAGCCAGCATCTCCATTTCTATCAACAGCTCCTTTATTTACAGAGAGGAGCTGGGGGTGTGGGGGGTTGTGAACCCGTGGATCTGGGCACCCAACTGGGCACTTTGGCTGTCTCTCCCTGCTCAGGAGCTGTCAAGGTGGGGGTGTTTATTTAGAGAATCCACTTGAAAGGTAGTAATTATCTGATTAATGACCATCCCACCAGGGGCTTCTGTTCAGGATGATGGGATTAAATGGATCTGGACGCAAGGCGAAGACTCTAACCCGCTGCTCTCTGAATGGTGAAATGTTTAAAACTGAATGTATAGATGGCGAGGTAATTACGTGTGCGGCAAACATATGGCAGAGGCTATATTTCTCCTGCTGAAAGAAACAAGTCCAAATATGTAACGTACACACATTCTCCTTCCTATAAATACACAGATTGGATGATGCCGTGGCAACATGTTGTTAAGTAGCAGGATCCCAGAGAAATCACTTGAAGCATGTTGTCAGAGGAACAGATGGCTGTGTGTCCCCTCTGGTCTGAAGGTATTTCTGGCTGTCACGTGGTTATTCTATAAATAACCCCCCGGAGATGGTGGAAGGTAAGCAGTCCTGATGTGACAAAAGAAAGCTCTGGCAAAAAAATGTAAAGGCTGCTTCTTTTAAAGATGAGTCTATCATGGAATTTGAGGGCCACACGGGGCCTTGAATAACCATCAAGACCATCTGATTTTAATTGTTTTTTTTTTAAGATTTATTTATGCATTCAAGAACTGGGGTACAGGCCAGAGGTGTGGGGAGTGAGAGAAGTCACCAGAGACAGAGTGGGGAGCAGAACAGGCAGACTGACTGAAAGACACTGCTGAGGGGAGCAGCGGGTGAGTCAGGAGAGGTCTGCTGCGCCATGTGGGTATCTCTGTGCCCAGGGATTGAACTCGTGCTACAGTGGCTGTGGATAGCTTCATAGGTTGCATCTTAACCCCTTGCGCCACCAGGAAGTCCCTCATCATCTGCTTTTAATACATAAAACCTTATTGAACTGGATTCCGTTTGACTTTTGAAGACCTTTAGAGGATAATCCCCCAATTCAATCCTGGTCTGATTGGCTTTGCTCACCACCCTGGAGGTGTGGACTCTGCCCCCACCCCCCAGGCCCCACTCTCAGCTTCTTCAGACTTGCCTGGACTCAGGAAGTCCAGGTGAAGTCAGCGTTTCTGCTGAGCTGTGCTCACCTGGTGGAGACCATACTCCCCCTCCCCCCACGTTGCATTGTATGCCTTGTTCTCACGACTTTTCTCTTCTGGCTGCAACATTAGGCGTGTTTCATTACTTTTATTTCAGAGATGAGGCCCTGAGGTCTAAGATGCTAACTCTTCACCCAAGGTCACCAAGGTGTTAATTGGAAATAAGAGGGGGACAGCCCCCCAGGTCCCTGCCTCCTTGTTCAGAGCTGTTTAGCAATTTTACCCACTTTTTAATTCCTTCAGCATGATGCTCCCATAGAAATCCTCTTACCAGAGCTGAAGGGGTGACATTTACTGTCTAAAGTAGAATAGAAGTGCTTGCCCACGCACGACAGGGGTAGCTGTAGAAGGAGAATCCTGTCATTCATCCATCCGTCCATCTATCCGTCCAACTGTCCATCCATCCACCCATTACAGTCAGGCTTAAGACACCTCTCAGAAGTCTCTCTCCGCCTCCACTGGCCCTATTTGGTCACATGAGTTCTATGAACCATTGTTTCCAAGACTATAAACTAGAAAGACAACCTGCCTCAAAGGATGGGAACTCAGAGCCCACCAGGCCCCTCCTCCAGGTGTGTCCGCTCTCCAGATCACAAGGTGGAGTCTGCGGGAACGTCCTGAGGTTTTAGCTCCATGGGCTTCATCCACCAGCGTGTGCGCAGAACCCAGGGCGGGATGGGGCCAGCACCAGGAAGGTGCTGGGTGGATCCGTGGAAGCCACACACAGGTAAGAGGAACCTGAAAACTGTTTTCAGGAAATTCGCTGCTCATTTTTGTCTATAAAACTTGTCTTCCCACATTAAAATAATTGTTTATTACTGGACGCTTTCTTGTGTATGGCGGCCCCGTCAGGTTGATGGTCTCAGCCATTTCTTAAAAAAAAATCCTTTTCAACCTGTTAAACAATTGTCATTATTCCTCATATTTTTAATTTCACATCCAAGAATAACCAAACTCAAGCTTGAATAATTTTAATAAAATAATTTTTTATGTTTAATTTTGAATTTTATATTTAAGATCATTTTAGAACTTTTTGTTTTATTTTTTAAAAGATTATTTATGCATACAAGAGCTGGGGTGTAGGTCAGAGGTACAGGGAGGTGAGAGGATTAACCAGAGGCAGAGTGGGGAGCAGAGTAGGTAGATCTACTGAAATCCACTGCGGAGGGGAGCAGCGGGGAGACAGGAGAGGTCTGCTGCGCCATGTGGGTCAGCTCCTGGCTGGGGATCGAACTCCTGTGGCAGTGGCTGCTGATAGCTTCATAGTGATGATACTTAACCCCTGTGCCACCAGGAGGTCCCTTTTAGCACTTTTTAAACAAGAAAGCAGAGCTATGCTTCTAGGAAAAAAAAAAAACAGTGAAGGAGGGTACACCTGGACGGAGTTATTGAAGACATGTGTGTCCCTGTGTCACAGTTGCTGTTCACCTTACATGGGAAAAGCAGCCTTGGACAGAGACAGCCTTGGTGGGGGGTTTCGGGGTGTGTGTTGAAGGGGCAGGTTGAGCCTGTTTGCATAAGTCTGGTTACCAACTGTTTTATTCATCAATAATCAGATCTCCTTCTGAAATATTCAGTATATCTCTATTATTATTATTATCATTTTGTTGCAAGTATCTTTTGCTCCATCATTGACATTTCCTCTAGAAATGTGGACTCTGGGAGGAGACATAGAGCAAAGGGCACCAGAGGCCTAGGGGCTGAGCCTGGACAGCTGGACAGAAGGCAAAGCCCATGGTCATGTCTGTGGTCATGGTCCTGCCCGGGGGTCCCTGGAGCTTGAGCTAAGACTTTTGATGCCTTTCAAACTCAGTTTTCTCCTTTACAAATTGCTAAGTTTGGACAAGTAATTCCTAAAATTTTCTCTCACATTCTTTAAAATAAATGCTCCTCTTTTTTCCTTTTAAAAATAACATGTTCATGAGCCTCCCTGGTGGCGCAGCAGTTGAGCACTGGGCTATGAAGCTGCCGCAGCCTCTGCAGCGCCGGTTCGATCCCCGGCTGCTCCCCGGCCACCGGAGGAGGGTCCCACATGGCGCGCAGACCTCTCCTGCTGCCCGCTGCTCCCCTCAGCAGTGTACTTCATCAATCTGCCTGCTCTGTTCTCCCCTCTGGCTCTGGTGGATTCTCTCACCCTCCCGCGCTTCTGACTGTACCCAGTGCTTGTATAAATAAATAAATAAATAAATAAATAAATAAATAAATCTTTTTTAAAAAAAGTAAATTTATATAAAAAAATAACATTTTCATGGTAAAAAAAAAACTAGAAATTTTTGAAAATTCTGAAGTTATCAACTTTCTTGTGTATCAGTTCTGAAGTGTATGTGTGTGTGGTGTCTGTGTGTACAAATATGTATCTGTAGTAAGTTATCCGAGTAAGAAAGAAGAGGATATAGGAAATGCATATGGTGTGTATAACAAATGCATATACCATCCCCTGACCCCAACCCCAACACACATTATTACCAAAGCAAGTGTGATTTGTTATAACTGCTTTGGAACTCCTTGGATTTATCTCCACCCAGTCCTTCAAGCTGCTGCTGCCTTCGCCATTCATTTTAATTTTTCTATTTTGGAAATAATAATTGATGCACAGGGGATTGCAAAATACTGCAGAGAAGCACCAAGTTCTCACACCTCCCCAGTTCTCTGGCTGCAAAAAAAATTCTGGTTCTTATACACAGTACACCCTCCTGACACAGCCCTAGCACACCCATAAAGCCAGAACTGCCAAGCCCATGCCCTTGTGAGCAGCGAATTTACTAATTAAATCTAAGCATTTGTTTATGGTTCAAATTGTTTTTCTCTTCACCAATTATTTTGTTCTGTTAAGTCCAGGTTTTCAGAGTTGTTCAGGTTAGTGATGCGCTTGCCCAGCCTTGGGCAATGTTTTGCTACTGGTTGTGATGGGTCAAGTCTGGTGTTCTTCCTACCCCTCTGTGCGTTCACCTGCCTTCTGGTTGATTTTAACTATGTAATTTAGGGTTCTGTGATACATTCCTATGGTTCCCAGAGTTAGAGCTGCCCAAATTGTGCTCTGAATGGGCGCCCTCTTTCCTTATCCTACTGCCTGTCCCTATTCCAGGCTTCTTTCCTGCCTCTTCCCATTTAAGCTCTGCCTAGAACCGATCTTTTTTTTTTCCAAAATTTATTTTTATTTATACAGGAGCTGAGGTACAGGCCAGAAGCATGGGAGGGTAAGAGGATTCACTAGAGACAGAGCGGGGAGCAGAACAGGCAGACGAACCAAAAACACTGCTGAGGGGAGCAGTGGGCAAGACAGGAGAGATCTGCTGCACCATGTGGGTATCTCCCTGGCCGGCTGGATAGAACCCACACTGCAGAGGCTGTGATCAGTTTCCTGGCACTGTGCCCAACACGCTGCGCCAATGGGGAGGCCCTGGAACCCATCTTTTTAGTTTTTGCTCTTTTCTACCTTTTTTGTTCTTTGTCACTATGTTAAAAAAATTCTTACCTATTAAGTAAGACTCTTAAACCTTTGCATTTGGTGCCTCTCTGGTGGCACAGCTGGTTGAGCGCAGCGCTGTGAAGCTGATTGCAGCCTCTCCAGTGTGGGTTCTATCCAGCTTGCCAGGGAGATACCCACATGGTGCTGCAGACCTCTCCTGACTCACCTGCTGCTCCCCTCAGCAGTGCTTTCAGTTCGTCTGCATGTTCTGCTCCCCGCTAGTCTCTGGTGAATCCTCTCACCCTCCTACACCTCTGGCCTGTACCCCAGTTCTTGCATAAATAAAAGTAAATCTTTAAAAAAAAAAACCTTTGCATTTGTACACACTACAGATATTTTCTCCTTGTTTTTCAAATGTCTTTTTATTTTGTTTATGGTCCTTTGTGCCACACATTTAACAAATTATTTCATCATCAACTTTATTCAATCTTATTTTTACTGCTTGTCTATTTTGAGTCGCAGAAAGTCTTTTGTACTCTGAAGTGTCAGAGAAAATCACCATGTATACTTGTACAGCTCCATATGTATGTTTACATTCCTAAGCCACTAGAGTTCATTCTTGTGTGTGGTGTGAGATGAGAATCTAATTTTGTCTTTTTCCAAGTGGCTACTCATGTCTCCCAGTGCCATTTATTTAAAAATCCATTTTTGCCTAGAGTTTGTTTTGATCACTGTGTTCTGGGACATCTGCTTTCTGCTGTTGAGCCTTTATTTTTAATATAGGTGAGATTGCAAACTTGGCTTTTGTTTTTACTCAAATAATGCCATTAAAGTGTGCAGTTTTAGATTTGATTGCCATGGAAAGTTGCTTTTCTGTTGTATATCACATCACATGCTTTCATAGGGACTTGTCAAAAGGGGAATGCTGTTGGATTCTCAGCTCTTCTGATCTTAGTCTGTTCTCTGAGACAGTAAGCTGCAGTTAGTAGGACTTCAAGTAGCATTTTGCAGGATGTCCTTTGCTGTCTACAATGGCTGCTGAAATTATCACCCACATACTGAAAAGCCAGGGCCCTTCCTATATAAAAACATTTGCCAACCACCCCAAATAGTAACTGCAGGCTGTAGGCTATAGGGATATATTACTGGCTGCGCGCTGACTGGTGTTCTTCCAGTCACTGGTAGTGTTTCACACAGCGTAGGCAGCAAGCTCTGTCTTTGTTTAGTAACAATGAGAATGAAAGAATAAGTGAAAGAGAGATGTGTTATGTTAAATCATTTCAAGTCCAGCATTGAAGCGGAGATGATATAAGAGAGCTGATATTAAACAACCATTTCTTAATCATCTTTAAGAAAATGATATTTACAAGAGTATATTTCACTATGGATCAGTTATCCGTGGCAGCTTCTACTCTGGAGCACGCATTATATCAGGACATTTCACTTCTATTAGCTCACTTAATTGTCATCACAGTCCTATGAAGTAGATATTAATAGCCTGCTTAATAATAGCCTGCTTAATAATAGTCTGATTAATAATGGGGGAAGGGAAGCTCAGAAAGTTTCAGTGATTTGTGAAAGATGAAAGAATTAGGGAGTGAAACCAGGTCTTGGGATTTGAGTCTACTCATCTTTCTCAACGGCTTATTGAAAAGTGTAAAGATTTGTTTTTTCCCCAAAATTCAGAAAGTAAGAGATTATTATATAGTCTTCACTGCCTCTGACTCAGCCCTTGCAATGGCTGATGTTTGATAATTTGCTGATGTTTAGAAACTTTTTCTTGAGAAGGTATCAGAACTTTCCTGCTTCTTACACTATTAATAGCATGCTCCCCTCCCGCCCCATCTGCAGCAGTTAGTAAATAATTCAGATTGAGTCTGGCAAGAGCAAATGTTTATCCTTCCCCACTTTTTGTTGGCTTGGAAGGAAATTATTTTCCCTCTTCAATTGTTTATTGAACAAAAAATGCATTTACATTGTTTTCTGAGCCAGTTGTGTAGTCTGGCCTATTTCTCCCCATTGCATCGATAAATAAATTGTGCAAAATCTACTCGCTCCAGTAACAGGAGATCCTGCTAAGAAAACATTCAGTTAGACTCACACAATAAAGCACACCAATCTGATGTCTGGGTCAGATTTAAGAAATCAATTCTTCCCTGCTTCCCAAGAAGTCATTTTATTCTGGAAGACAAACTATCTTGGTACAACTTGGAAAATGAAAATCTTTCTTTAGAACCACTTGGGTTTTCTGGTGGGTCAATACTTGTATTTAATATATTTGTAAAGACAGGTCAAAGGCAGTTTCAAATAATGATGACATTTTCTTAGTCAAGGCTTACGGAGCTCCCTCCTAATAGCAACATGATGGAAAATGCCATGCATTTATTGAGAGCATTTCATGGCCAGCACAGCGTGGTCCTGTGTGGGGAGGCAGCTGTGTTGCAGGGAAGAAAGACTAAAGATGAGCTGATTTAAAGTCAGACAGCGTAGGTTCAATGCCATCCAAAAGACAGGCACTTGATGGAACCAAGTGCCTTACCCTCTCCCAATCTGTACAATGTGGAGATTTAAGTGAGATTTCTATAGCAAAGTTTTCTCTCTGATCCCAAACACCATGCAAATGTAACACTATTTCATCTTAGCTGCTTTCTTGAGTTGTTTCCTTCTTATTAATGTTTTCTTCTTAATAATGCAGGACAGTTACATTTACTTATGATGGTGACTTGAGACATGATTAAGGGAGTCTTCAGGTTAACTCCAATTTGTAAGGAGGAAGAGATGGAATTGGAGAACTAGGATGCTCAGGTATTCTGGTCTCTCCTTAAACAACTTTGTGATGCACAAGACTCTCCCCTTCTGGGTGGAAGAGGTTGGCAATAGCTTACTACAATTGGGGTCTTGCATAAAGTCCAGAAACTTGATAAAATAGTGAATCCCAGTTCCCCAGCCCTTCGAGGAACCAGTGAATGACAGAATTGTGACTGATTTCACCCACTTTACACATCTCCCAAGCAAAGACCATTACATTTCATTCATTTTTTAGGTACTTGATCGAAATCTCCCTTGCTTTAATTGGCCATAAGATCAAATAATTCTCTCCTGAGTTCTTTTTCTTCCCTATACCAACTGACCAGGAATTACGGGGTCAACTCTGCTTGCATACAGCAAGGGGAGAGTGAAGTGAAATGACTAGCCCACTTGTGGCTCATGGTGTAGCTGTGATTTTTTTTTTTTTTTCTGCTACCTGGTTTCATCCTCGCCACTCTGTGTCCCAGGTAGAAACAGCTGGATGTCACGGCTGTGATGACTGGCGCATGCTCATGTTTCCGCCATGGTTTAAAGCACGGCATTCATGAGCAAGTAGCTGCTAAGAGGGCATTTCTTATCTCGTCTCCATGAACATCCAGGCCTTCAGCATCCTACATGGAGGCCTAAACAAACTGTAAAATATCTGGGAACATGGCCCTCCGTGCTCTGAAAGACTGGAAAGCAAGATCACCTGCCTAGGCTTAAGTCTGAAAAAGCTGTGCCAAATCTGACATCTCTGGTAAAAGATAGTCTTTTCACCCCCACTGATAACCAAGAAGGCTGATGGAGGAGATTGTAATGACAGGGTCCACTCTGATTCTCTGATGTACCTCCTTTGGAAAGGAAGGGCCTCGTAGCCTGCACTGCTTTCCTCGGGCTCAGCATAGCTTTCGTTGATTCAACAAAACCAGAAGCCTTACCCCAACCAGCCAAGAATAATTACATTTTCAACGTCAATGACTTACCATTCCTACCCTTACAAATGAAACCCACACTTGCATATGTTGGAACAGCTCTCCCAGTGTAAAGTTTGTCAGACTTCTTCCCAGATTAGAATTCTCACTTTGGTGATCTAATAAAACTTTCTTTCTAGCTCTCTTTGAGAATTTGTTGCCTGTTAACAGCAGTAACTCCAGCATTAGAGCACCTGGAATGTGGGCCATCCAAATTGAGGAGCACTCTAAGAGGAAAAAGACATCCTTGGTTTTGAATTTTAATACATAAAAAGAATATGCAATGCTCATCAATAGTCTTATATTAATTATTTCTTGAGATGGTAATGTTTTAGACATATAAGGTTAAATGAAAGTGGCATTAAAAGCCTGCATATGTTTTGTTTTAATTTTTCGAATGTGGTTGGTAGAAAATTAAAATGACATCTGATTTGCATTATACTTCTACTGGATATTGCAGGTTGAGTTTTTAGTGTTTTCAGATTACTTATCCAAGCTAATTGTCCCCCAGATAATTACTTCTTTGGTGGCCTTTTTTTTTTTTTTTTCCCTTTATTACTAGCAGCCTTCGGTTCTGACTGTTCTAATTCATCCTAATTCAGAGACATTCTCAAATGTTGGCACCTAGCAGTGAAAAGAGTCAAAAGGCAGAGTTGCCTTTCCTCCCAGAAGGTTTCTAGGATCTCATGGAAATTTACTGGTCCCTGCCTGGCTGCCAGCTGTGCAAATCAAGAGAAATTTGGAGGGAGTGCCTTGCCAAATGCCTCCCTGAATGAGTGTCCCTCATCCTTACACTTAGAAAATCTAGAACTAATTCAGTGATTTTCCTCAGACCAGAGACAAGTTGGTGCCTTTATCTAGCCAGACTGGAGTGAAGCTGGTGGTGCTTAATGCTGTAGAATTGATGATGCAACTTGACAAACCACTTTTTCTGTTTAATTTTTAACATCTGTAAAATGGGCATAGCTCTCCCTGCCTGCCCTGCTGACAAAATCCAGAAAGTTATTGAGAAATCATATAACATTGGGACCAAACCCATAACACTAGCAATCATCTCAGAAATAAAAGAATTAGCTTATAGGACAAATTAACTAGAAAAGTGGCACCCCTGGAAGCTCTAGAAATGTGCTAGAGCTTTAGTAATCACCTGTGCAGGTTGGTGTCCAGGACTGAGAGCATATTCAGTATTCTCTGGGTGGAGACAGATGCTCTGGTGACCCCCAAATCAGACCACCACTCTCCAATATAGCATCTGCCCCCCACCAGAGTCCTCATATCTTTAGAAAGGTCTTAGTATAGGTGATAGCAAGCATCTCAGCCCATCTTTCTAGCAGGTACCCTCAAGCATCACTGCAGTGATTTTAAATATGGTCTTATTAATATATCCCTTCCCACTGTTCAGAATAGGCAGACATGCAAAATCCTCCCAGTATGTGAAATGTCTCTACCTGGACTCTTTTTCACTCTGAGTGCAAAATATATGCAAAGTGGTAAACCACAGCATCAAAGCCATTACCCAGGGTACCTGAGCTGCTCAACTGAGTTTCTATAATAATTTCTAGAAAAGCAAGGCTTCTTTTCAGCAATCAGTGGTATCAATGTTATTTACCATAAACCTCCTCACTAGCTGCAAGAATGTTCTAGATAAAACAAGTTTCTAATTGTTCAAATAGGGATGGGAAAGGTGGAGGGGCCTTGATTTTATCACATTGCTTGGCTTGATACCCCAGAGATACAGGATTTGAGGCATAACCTTCTGTGGGTGTTGGCACATGGGCATGGGAACTGGTGGTGGGTGGTTTAAAGTCCTGGGCTAAGATGACCAAGGGACCAAGATAAAGAAAAGAACCTTCTATTCAGAACAATTATCTTTTCCATTACAACCTCTTGTAAAGGTTCTTACTAGGTCAAATCTAAGTCTGGCAATCTAAAAATAGATGCCCACAAACAGATATGTGAAAGGATGTTCACAGCAGTTTTATTCATAGTAGCAAAAAAACAAAGTGAATGTTCCCAATAGGTGAATGAATACGTGACATGGCATATTCCTTCCGTGAGATATGACTCAGTCATAAAAAGCAACAAACTACTGATAAATATACTAACATGGATAAATCTCAAAAACCTTATATTTGGGCAAAAGAATCCAGAAAAGAAAATAAAATTATATATTATTTTATCCGATTCATATGAAGTTCCAGAATAGGAGAAACAACATTTGTCAGAATACATCAAAGTGGACAAAAAAAATCTATATTTTATTACATGTAAATTTTACTTCTGTTTTTAAAAAATATAGAATAATCATAACACCATTTTAAAAGTCCAAATGCAATTTCCTTCTATCACAGTAGTTAAGATATCAACCTGATAACAAGATTCATCCATCCATCCATCCATCCGTCCATCCATCCATCCAGTCTTCTCTTCTCCTTTACTTTTTATAAATTTCTGTCCTTCACTATTTTATCAAGAAGTGGGAAGAAAAAGAAAAGTAACTTTAACATAAATGGACTTTTCTAACCAGAGGAAGCATTTGCTCAAAAGAAGAAAGAACAATTCTCCTTCCTCAGTTACATAGTTTCAGAAACTGTTTTCATGATAATTGGTCTGTGATGGTTCCCTTAGCAACTAGCAATAACATCTGAAATAGAACTTGAATTAGGAAGGAAAAAAATCCTGTTTTGGTCCCTTTTCCAAAGTAACCAGCATCTGGAAAAAGCATCTTTCATTTCCAACAAAATGAAGCTAAAGATCATATATCTTTAAAGCTGGGAGATAAACTGGTTTCACTGCATACTTTTCTGCTTCCTTGATAACCAGTCAGCAAAGTTTAATCCAGCCTTTGGCCACCCTCTGTTGATTCATTACATCTAAATAAGGTAAGAGATCATCAAATAAATCTGAATGTAGACCACTTGGAGCAGATTATCTTCCACATACTTTGTGATTATTCAAATCCTGAGAAGGTAAGGGATTCTGTTTCAGTGTAAAAATAGTCTCAAATAAATGTCAAAAGAACATGGGGGTTCTAGTGATAATACTACTTATGCTTCAGTGTTCTTACCTGTTGACAGGTTGTCTTTTCTTTGATTTGTAGTCAGTCATAAGATAATGATGATCATTATGATGATGGTCAAGGTGACAATGGTGGTGGTGGTGAAGATAGTGATCGTGGTGGTGGAGGTGGTGATGATGGTGGTGATGACTGTGGTGGTGATGCTGGTGGTGCTGGTGGTGGTGGTGATGATGATGGTGGTGTTGATGGTGGTGATGCTGCCACTGCTGATAGTGGTGGTAGCCTTGTGAGTATGTTGACTGCCAAGGAGCATGTGGGTAGGGAATTTATTGGCCATGACAATTTCTTACTAAAACTTTTATATTGTGACATTACATCTCTTCATTCTATTGCTTAAACTGTCCTATAACATCAAGATTAGGTTTTCTGCCTAATATTACAAGCCCATTCAATCTTGTCTTCCACAACTTTGGACATGTGTCTTTTCCAAAAATGAGCCTTTTCTCCTCACCATCAATTGGCAAACATATGTTTATTCTTATAATATGAGGATTTTTCCTGGAATGAAACGTAAGCCTAATTGTAAAAGAAAGATTTATTATCTTCATATGTATATATTTTTTATTTTTTGCTATTGAGTGTCTTGTGCTTGAGAAGCACAAGACTCTATATTTAACAGATATAAAAACTCATGCCCATTACATAATTATTGATACATTAGCATTTATAATATAGATACATACATGGAGGAATATATAGATGACAAAGTTATGGAAAAATGTGAATTTATGTGCCAAAGTGGCTGTATTATTATTGGACATTGGTTTTTAAAAGTTCAAATGACTGCAGTGAAAGTTTTTATTTCAAGAGCAATCACTGAAAGAGTCAACTGACCTTGCTCTTCTCTGTCCCAAGTTAGAAAATAAACAGTGAAAGTGTATCTTTGTGGTTTGCAAGTGATTCAGAGCAGGATGCTCAGCTATTAGAAAGCCATCGATTGGACTGGAGGAAATGAATTTGCTGAAGCGTGAGATACAAGTCAATGTCCCGGATTGGGAGGTCAGGGACAGGTGCCAAGGGGGGCTGCATTTCTCGGCAGGAATTCAAGTTGTTGCGAAAGGACCACTCTTTTCACCCCAGATTTCACTACTTTTGCAAAATTCTTATTTTGATAGCTAATATTTTTCATTCAGCTTTTTCGTTTTTCAAGATTCTTGATATGGGCATAAAACTTTCCTCTTTGATATAATCCCCAAGACCCAAATTTTAGGTTAAAATTCATTGCCTGCTTTGGACTGACTGTTCTTTTAGCTGGACTATTACAATTATTCAGAGATTCTATTTTCATCAATTTATCTCACTCTGGAAATATGCAAGTTTGCCAAGAGTATTACTTGGGAAAATATAGTAATGGTTCAAGAATATCTAAGCCATTAGCCACTCCTGACCAGACTGCCTCGAATAAGGAGTCCTGGGAAGAGTCACGGCTGAACGGGAAGCCAACAAATATCAGTGCTATTCTGAGCTTGACTTCTGGGTGACCTTGAGCAATTCACTCAATTTTTCTGCAATTCAGTTTGCTCAGATTTCAAAAAATTGGAACGATAATACCAGGACATTGGGGCGACTCATCAGATTAGCAAGGCACTTTGGACTCCTGAGTTACAGGCTAATGTAGAAATAGATGCTATCCAGGACAAGACTCAAAGCAATATATCTTGTATTCTATGTCCTGCAGTCTCCTCTTCCTTTCTTCACGGCCTTAAAACCCCATGAATTATTGCTTTCAAACCCTGTATTGTTCTATTTGAATTGTTGTGCAGTCACAGGTGATGGGCTACATGCACACTCTGTTGAAATCAGTTCATTTCAATTCAACCAAGAAAGATGATGGGGTCCCTTTAGAAGGCAGGTTTTCAGTTTGATGATAATACATGATCTCCTTGTATTTAAAAAAAAAGGTCTCCTGACGTCTGTCTCCTTTTCCTAACTATAAAGAATCTACAATTGTTTTACTAACACCACCTCCTATTTGCCAAGTGATTAATAACTGCTAGGCACTTTTGCTCAACACTTTGCTTGCATTATCTCATTTACTCCTCACAACTCCATGAGGTGTGTTCTATTAGTATTCTCATTTTACCGACTACAGAGTGAGTAAATGCTTGCACAGGCTCAGAGTCACTCAAGTTGGCAAGAACGTCACTGTCATTCAATCCCGAGTTTTTAATCTGCCACCACCTTATAATGTCCCCCAACCTATGCTTCTCAAACATGAGCTTTTGACATGTTGACCACACTTGGTAAGGATGCAGATTCCTGAGACCCCCCACACAGGGTGGCTTGTTTAGTGCACCGTAGAGACCTGCCTGATGACTGATGGGGGCTCTGCTGTGGACTCAGTGAGAACTGAGCATCAGAACAGAGTCCTTTATGCTTTAGAGAGACAACAGGGGACCTAGGCCAGGCTGAGGTAACTAGCTAGGAACAGAAAACTTCACGAGGGTTCTTGGGTGATGAAGCAAGCGTGACTAGAAGTGTCTCATGCAGTTGTGATAATGTGCTAGCAGAGCAAGCATTTCTTTCAGTACCACTTGGCTACAACCCAGCTCGTATCTCCATTAACCAATGCACTGCTCTGGGAGGCTGCAATGAGATGGTCACTATAAGTCAGGGTTTTGAAACCTCATTTGCCAACATTTTGGGCCAGAAAATTACTTTTTGTGGGGGCTGTTCTGTCCCTTGTGGAGCACTTGGCTGCATCCACGGCCTATAACCACCAGCTGGCAGAGCAGCCCTCCCTGGTTGTGAAAATAAGAAAGATGTCCCCAGACTTTTTCAAATGTCCCCTGAGGTGAAAATCGCTTGCTTGGGAACCACTCTTGTATGTTCTATTTGCTTCTGGGGTGGCGGGGGTGAGGGGTTGTCTGGGGGAGGTGGGGGGGCAAGGAGGTGGTCAGCTTTGGAGCCAGTTTTCTACAGGCTTCTGGAAAAGGGTGCATGAAGACTCCAGAGTTCAATAAGGCCGCCTCAGTGCTCTTAGGCCTTGGACAAGGTGGAGATGGGCTGTGTGGTCCCGCGGCAGGTGCCCACCTGCCGTCCTGCAGAGAAGACCTGCATGGAGGGACACAATCCAAGAAGAAAGGATAGAAAGCTGAGGATCACGGTTGGATTAGCTGCGGCAGCCTGGGTTTGCAATGAGAAGGAAGGCCTGACGGCAAAGCTGAGGAAAAGAAGCATGTAAGCTGATGTGTTCACACCGAGGGCCCACAAGCGGACAGGCCGTGCACACCCCTGGGAAGGTGTGAAAAGCTGAGTGGCTCACGTGACTGACTGAAGACGATGCGCTACACAAAGGAGCGAGGATGGAGTCCCTGGGACTCTGTTCTAGGTTCTTTTTAAGTATTGTAAGAAAAGCCTCCACAGGATGGATCTCCTTGACTTGCTGGCCCTTCCTTGGGAAATCGCAGACATAAGAGGCCTTTCTCTGCAGGCTTTTCTCTGAGGGGCCGGATGGCTGTTTCAGACGCTTCCCTTTCTCAGGCCTGTTGGTGCTGTGCTAGGAAAAGCTTATTGATGGCTTCTCTGGAGCAAAACAAAGCCAAGCCCAACAGTCAGATGTGCAGTGTAGGCGGATAGTAGTGATGTAACTCCTCCCACCAGGCTAATTTTAAACTGACATCAAGAAGCCGTTGACCCAGGGCTGGGGAGAGGTGTCAAGGCTTGTAGGGACTCTTGCCAGTGGGGTGAGCTGGTTTCACATGGGCGGGTGTGAACCCGGTGGAGCAGACCCCAGAGACCTCTGTGACCTCCGACTTCTCTGGGTCCTGCTTCCTGGAGCCACCTCCCCGGTGGGGATACCTTCACCATAGGGCTGGGCAGAGCTCAAATATCAAGTTAGGGGCATTTTTTCAAGTGCCCCCTGGTCCAGGGCTTCAGTTTCCATATCTGCCTTTCCATCCTTAGGCAGGCAGCAGAATGTCAACGTGAAACTCAGGGGACACATGTGGTCCCCCAAAAATTCTTTGAACAGTGAAAAAAAAAAAACGAATCAGGAAAAGTGTCCCAAATAGATGACTCACAGGTACAGAGTCTAAATTGGTGGCTTTTGCTGTTGTGTGATCTTGAGGACTTTGATCTCAGGTGTTTGGACAGAGGGAGCAGCAGCTCTTGATATCTGTGCCCCAGGAGCAGCAGGGTGGACTTGGAGGCTCTTACACCCCATTAGCCAGGCAACCCCCACACAGGCGGGGCTTGGAGGGAGTCCTTCCCATACCCTGCGAGTGGAGTGGATGGGCGAGGAAGGACCAGCGAGGCTGGGATCCCTGTGTCTGAGGTTCTCACATTTAATTCCCCTGAAGTTATCTCCTGAGACCAAGACATTGTAAATACTTTCAACTTAAGGAAAACACACTTGTGTGACCTTGCTTTTTGTTGCTTATTCCTCACGGGGCTGCCAGGAATAAATCTTCACTTTGTATTTTAATTTTATTTATTTCATTTTTAAGATCCATAGGACCACATATGTATGGTCCAGTTACCCACTGAAAATGGAGGGGGGTGAGGAATGATCTTATATTACTACCTTTCTATGTTACCAAAATGTGTGCAAAAATTAACAATGAGTGATGGAGAAAAAGTACATCTAGAATCTGAAGGTACCTATGTAAATTTGCCTCTTTCTTTCTAATCATCCTTTTCCTACTATTTTTCTATTATATCATCTTATCCCCGAGGAACACAAAATGAGGTTTCCTGTTCTGTCATCCTTTCAACAAGAAGCATCAATGAGTAGAGGCCCAAGAGAGAAATAAATTCGTGAACAGAACCCCCTTCTTGCCTTTTCTGACTCAGAAAATTAAAGACATGAATACAACCTGGTGCAAAAAGTCGGAATACTTAATTCCTTAATTTGAACTCAAGGTGGGTGTGTGGGTTGGAGAGCTCTCTGGAAACAAGAGCAGACTCTTTGTTAGCTTAATAACTGGATGCTGTTGGGTTAGCTCATTAGGCCCATGCAGGTTTAATGATGCTCTTTGAGGGTGCCTGGGCAGGACCCTGCAGAGGGCAAAAAATGGTTTTCCTTAAAGATTTCTAAGGCATCTATAACCTCTTCTCCATAATTGCCCCGTTTGGTCTGGGCTTCTTTTAATAGCACAGGCATGTCGCTAAACATTTGCATTTTCAGTCTATCATCATTCCTCTTGCACAGATCTCAGGGAATTTTTCTTGCTGTAACCCTATAGTGAGTTTTCATTGAGCTCTACATTCATGGAATGCTGGGAGGTGCTGAGATTTTTGCTTTTTACCCCTCGTATCACCTATCCCAGTGACTCATAATGAAGACAGCCTCTTCCCTTTGCAGGACTTAAAAATCTACATGACCCTCTCTCCAGTGTCTGTTCCACCCATCATCACATCCCTGGGAAGACAGCAGGGGAGGATTTTCTCAGAGAAGATGATATAAGGAGAAATCCATGTATTTGGAGCAATATTATAGAGCAGGCTTGGAGATAAATGTTAATCAGCAGGTGTCTTAGCATTTTCCTTTGCTTTCCTCTGCTGCTATGTTTCTGAGAAAGGATCCATGATCTATGTAGACAACGCCCTTTCCTCAGAGGAGGCATTACAGTTGCTTGTTGGACTGAGGTTCAGCAGGACAGGCTGGAATGGTTTCCTCTGTGTCCCTATGGACAATTGGTGCCCCCGCTTACTGTTAGAGCTGGCTGATAGTTCAGGTGTTCCTGGCTCAACATGGCCCCGTGATGACTCAGGTGGCCTAATCCACAAGGAGGGTGGCTTCGGCAGGCCATACATCTGAAAGTTCAAGGTGACCCATCCTGGGGAACGATGTCTCTGAAGTTGAGCAGCAGGTCATATTTCTAGACCTGTTCCTCCAGTAGTATCCCATGATAGCAACACAGATGTGCTGTTAGGGTATTAGGACTGGGGTAGGCTGAAATAAAATTGGACAAGGAGGGTGTTTTGGGGTGCTATGAAATTTATACAATTTCATGAAGTAAAACAAAAAACTTTCTCCTTTGATTGACACTAGAATCACTGCAGCTTCTACGCCATAACATGCCCTTGTAACCGGGCAGCAGTCACTGTTTTAAATACTGTACAAGACACTCGTTGTCTCATCCCTGATGAATCTAGAGGGTCTTCAGTGAAAATTGTGTGTGTCAGCGACAGGGATAGGGTGTCGAAGGATTCTTGCAATAGTAACGATGCTATTATCCCACCTCAAATGAACCTGAGGGTGATTTTCCTATGTTTACAAGTAATCCAGAGGAAAGATGTAATTCAACCCCAATTCTTCTGATCTCAGGTCTTCTAACTCTGAATCCAATTTTCTCCTTTCTGTTCTTACTGCCACCTGCATGCCAAGTGTCCAATAAAGGTTTGTTGAATTGGATCGGATGTAACCAAGATCTGCCTTCCCAATAAAGGCAACTTCCTCTAGACCAGATTCTCAGCTCTCTGTTCTGCCTCTGAGTTCATTTGATAAGAGACTTGATTTGGGCTTGTTTTAGCAGATAAGTCCAGTTAATATTTATTTTAGGAAAGTGGGATTAGTGAAGATAGGTGGGGAATGAATTATACATGCTCTGAACAACTGAAGGTCGTTAGCAAAACAGGCAGCTGCCAGAGATTTCCAAGTGAGACTTTCACAGAGGGCTGGTGGCAGTGTCCAAATATCTGGTTTTTATTTTATTGGAGTCACTTTGGAACTGGTGAACTGGGATGATGAGGCTGTTAATTCAAATAAAAGGAACTTTTCAAAAGAGAAATGGACACATTTCTACATAAATACAGTGAAGCAGCTCTAGAGGCTGGTCTCCAGTGCAGGCAACGGGGGTGGAGAATCACAGGAGTTGAGCATTTTGTTGAGTTAATATGTGTATGAAACCAATAAGAGGGGCATAAAGTACAAGAATCAACTCACTCATCAAAGCAGACTAACACAAGGGCAGCATTCTAATGCAGACTCTGAAAAACCTTCGAACTCAAGTAGCATTTTGATGAAATGATAACAAGGAATTTCTCTCCAGAGGAGAAAAAAAATCCAGAATGAAGCTGGAGATTGGCACTGGGCAATGATAATAGCTCACAGGCCTTTCTTCATCTTCTGGTCCCACGTGCAGGAGTTCTGCTAAGTACTTGGCATGGATGAGCACATTAAACCCTGCCACCTGCATTTCCAGGGACCAACACATACACTTTGCAGTTGGCTAGACATTCTGAGAGCTTGATTTCTTTGCAGCAATTTGTAAGTGGAGGATCAGAATGAAAAGTTAGCCCCAGTGGAGGTCAAGTTGTTCACTCCTTTGTATATCAAAATCCCTCATAGATGGTATGTGCTTCTTTGGAAAGGAAAACCAGAGAGCAAGCAGAAATGTTGTTTGGCGTGTCCTGCGGGGAGGTAGATTTGAAGTACTCAACTTGGGTGGTTTATGGATTTCCAGAATCCTTTTATATGATGGAGAAAACAATATTTTGAATAGGAAATAACAGGCCCTCACCTGCTGATGGGGCAAGGATTGTCTTCTTTCTGTATTTTGAATTGAATGACATAGGAACAGGGCAAAGTGGACAGGTGTCCCAGGGAGAGAGCTGGTGAAAACAAAGGCAGGAGAAGGAAGTGTCTGGATGTCACTCATTATTCATTCTATAAACACCTGTTGCATGTCTGCCACTTTCCAACATCTTATGCACTAGGACTTAGCACATGCACTAGGAAGAAAAACCATAATAGAAAAAGAGCAGAAGCTTTGGTTGTAGGCAGATCCCAGCATTGCGAGATTGGGTGCGTTCCTTAACCCCATCGAGACTCTGCCCCTTCATCTACTATGGACCTAATGGAGTCCAGCTCAGATGGTTTGGGGGAAGGACAAATAAGAGCAATATAAAATGCCTGGGTCATAATCCTCATACATATCAATAGAAATGATAGTTATATTTGTTATTAGGGCTTAATTTCTCTTAGATTATTCATGTCTAGGTTTTATTTCCCCCCACTGTGCAATAAGATGTCATCTTCCTCTGTGTTTCCTTCTAAATATTCTGCAGAATCTAGATGCTTCCCTCTTGATTTCTGGAAGATGCTAAGTATCAATGGATTTGTAGGATCTTACACATTTCCAGCTTACATTTCCTCTCCTTCTTTTCTTCCACATGGTGTGGTTAATATGATGGTAACATGACGGGGCCCTGGGGAGCCCACACATTTGGTCACATACTATTCTGAGGTGTGTGTGTGAAAGTGTTTCTGGGTGAGATTAACACAGGAGTTGGTAGGCCTAGTACAGCAAATTGCTGTCCCTGGTGTGGGTGGGCTCTATGTAGCCCAGCAAGGACCTGAGTAGAACAAAAAGGTCAACTATCCTGAGACTAAGAGGTAACTTCTCTGCCCAACTTCCTCATCAGCCTTTTTCTGCTTTGGACTTGAACTGAAATCTTGCTTCGTCCTGTTCTTCAACCTGCTGGCTTCAGACTGGAACTGATACCACACCCCAACATTGGATGATATGTCCTCTGACATCCAAACTCCTAGGAGGAGGGAGTCTTTGGCTCCTGAGGATGAAGCGGACTCTGCCTTCTTCTTATGACCCAGATTCTAGTCTTTCATCTCCATCCTCTTGTTCTTAATCACCAGCCCCATCTGCCTGCGTGGTGCACGGGAGCCTGGGAAGATGCCAGCGCCTGGCGGGCAATGCTTGTTTTACAGCCAAGCACACCTGCTTCCTCAGCCTGCCAATCCCTTTAGCTGCTGGCTGCTGGGGTGAGCGATTATCCTCCTTCTATGCCTGCTCTCCCTTTCCACGCGAGAAATCTCTCCCTCCCTCTCCTGTTCTCTTTCCCTGTCTCCTTTCCTTCCTTCTTTTCAGTTGGACTTTGTTCTCATTTAACAGAGACGAAAAATAAACAAAACATCTTTTTTTGCGTACAGGGCTCACTCTCTGAGCCTCTGGCTTCTCTTTCTATCCTTCACTCCATGCTGGTTCCCCTTTGCTGCTTTTTCTTCCTTCAGAATTTTTACCCAGCCCTGAGCAGTGGTGTTTGCTCTGACTGATGCCCTGCTGTTTGTCATGCAAATAGGATTTCGCTTCAAACATGATTTTAATTTGATGGATGTTCTGGTTGTTTGTCATGCAAGCAAGATCTGGCTGGCAGAACGTTTGTTTAGCCAAGTCTGGCCACTCCCCACATTCTCAGAGTTTCTCCAGTCTTTGACTTTTGTTATATAAAGCCCAGGATTTGGGGGAATTAAAGCCACTTGAAATAGATTCATTAAACCTGCAATCTGTAATGTTTTCATATATTTATCACATATTTTTACATAGCCAAAGTTGCAATGATTTTCAGTGTTTCCTGTGTATAGACATATATGTGTACAAAAGCACGTGTGTACATTTGGACATGTGTATACATATGTATACACATATCAATATATTTCAAGGCTTGACCAGCAAATACTTCTTATTAATATTCATGAAAATAGTGGTTCTTTTTTTTTTTTGTTTCTTGTTTAATGAATTCTAGATCGTGGTGGCCAGTTTTTAGATGCTGTGAGGATCTGGGTTGTTCGGATGCTGTGTAATGGACAGAAAAGTGTTTGTAAAGTGTCTGTCCCTGAACAGATGTCCTGTAGAAGCCAGAGGAGTAGTAGAAATAGGTGCTGAGGTAGTTAGAGGTCAGTTCCAGGGACACAGAAGAGGAGAATTATCTCAGGATAATTCATACTGTGTTAAGTCCACTTGAAAAGACTCCACAAAAATGAGGACACATATTTTGGAGAAAACAATAAAAGCAAATTTGATTGGAATAATGTATGATAAATGAAACTAACAATTATGAAAATAAGTTCATCTTATATTTAAAAATGTACTTCACGAATGCAATCATGGTCTAATCTTAGAATGAGCAAAGAAGGAATCAAGTGGACTTCTTTTTCTTGGAGGTGGGTGTGTGGTTTTCATTATAAACAGATGAGCGCAGGGTACAGAGTCTTTTATTTGTCAGCTGTCTTTCATACCCTGAACTCAAAGTGATTTTTCAAAAATATTTTATACTTCACTCACTGTTCCAAGAATCCTTCTTAATTTTTGATCATCAAATTTATCTCTTGAAATACTCTAAGGTTGTCTTTGGAGTTTGTCTCTTCTTCCCATGTTAAGTGATTTAACCTGGCCACCTTGTTATTTAGCAATTGTTTTACAGAAAAATTGAGAGCTTCTCCAAGATCATTCTTGTCATGCTCATCAATTTAATGAAATTTTGGGCAAAATTTGCAGTTCTTTGTACTTGGTTACTCAAATTTGGGAATACCATTTCAAAATCAATTTTATACACTTAACAATCATTAAGAGTCTAACCAACAAGGAACCAATAGAGTAGATGAAGATGGATGGTAGTCTGAAAAAGGAGCTTTGTCTTCACTTTATATGTGGCTATTTCATTAATGAATATTTCTCATATTATTTTAACTTTTGCTTATTCCAATATGCATAACTGTGGGAACAAGAAGAGAAAGAGTCAAATAAAACAGGCATGTTTGGCCATGTCTACAGGCTGAGTTGTGGATTGGAAGCCAGGGGGAAGGGAGGACTCTCAATTCAGAGCTAGAGGAAGAGACCAGCAGTCAGACAATCAGAGAAATGGCTGATCCTCTAGGTCCCAAAGGAAGCACACACTTTTATAAGCTGGCCTCTGCTGAGGAGTGATGTGGAGGTGACAGAGCCCTTGGGATGACAGTGACCAGGGAAATTGGTTTCCTTGGGAAACATACTAAGTGGAGGTTAGTCAGCAGGAGATTTTATCAGGGAGTGCTTGTGAGGTCTACACCTCAGGCAGGGAAATGAAGGAATAGGATTGAGGAATAGAGAGAGAAGAAAAGATAGAAAAAAATTCCATTAGAGCTCTCAGTCTACATTTCTGTGACTGAGATGATGCCTCAGACTTGTCCTGAGTTGAAGGTGAGTGATCTGAGTCTACTTTGTACCCTGACATGGAGTGTTCAGCCCCAGCGTGAGTTTGAGTGGAGGTCTTGCTGTGAGGTACTGCTCAGGGAGGCTATCAGGACAGTTCTTGAAGCTCAGGATAAGAATAAAGATAATAATGAGTCATTTTATTGAAAGCTTGCTAGGTCAAATAAATTCTTTTTAAAATTCTCATTACAAAGTTATAAGAAATGATGATTAACTTGAATAATGGTTAAATTAAGTTTAATTAGCACATGGTAGAAAACTAAGCTGAACCACCAGATTTATCAAGGTACCCTGGTGTAAAGTCACTCATCATCAAAGAAAAGGACACTTCACAGTACTGCAAGAAGCACATTTTTCATCTAGAATGCTGCTGCTCCATTCTGTCCTTTCAGTTGTTAAAGGTGCTTTACCTAGCACATTTCCTTTTTCATAAGGAAGATACCTATTGTCCACATTACAGAGGGAAAAATGATGTTCACTTATTTATTCATTTACACTGTCAAAAAGTAGCTAATTGTCAGGAAAGGTGCAAGTGAAGTAATAAGCAAGCAATAAGAAAGTTATAAAGATAACAGAGACTACGTGGGCCCCCCAAAGTTGTAGACATGGCAGTGGGCAAAATGGGCCTTGACTTCCTGACTCAAGGTTCCTGGTATTTCACCCGAGGCCACCTGAATCTTAGGATTGTTTATGGCCTCTTTTCACCTTGACAAAAGGAAGTTTGCGCTCGAGAAATTTGCCTTGGCCAAGCATTGACCACGTGGAAGATTCCCCAAGGTGGGGTCACCCACCCATCAGTTCTCCGGATCTACTGCTTGTGTCTCCACAGCATTATGACTAATGCATTTGCACTTAATGCTTCTCATCATCAGCCATTAAGATCAACAAACAAACGAAGAAATAAAGCTAAATGGAAATAAATAGGCCTATTTATAATCAGCCTGGAAAAGAATGATTGGATTTGGATAGATGGTTCCAGTGCAATGCCTGTCCCCAGGCAGAAGTATAAACTGAAATATCTTTAGTACTTTTATCCCACCCCTGTGGGAACTGTCTCTCCTTCTGCAGAAGAGGACTCACTGAAATGGAAAATAAAAAAACAAAAGCCACCACCAGCACCAAAAAAAAAAAAAAAACAAACAAAAAACAAACAAACAAACAAAAAACCAAGGTCAAATATAAGTCAAATGGATTTTAGAAAGACCAAAATAACTTAATACAGAAATGTTCTCTATAAGATGAATTTCCACAGGTCATTAATGTACTAAGTGGATGCTTAAAAACTGAGTCTGTTTCTCCCTTCCTGTCTGAGGTTTTCTTAGTTGATGGAAGTCAAGTGGCTTACAAGCAGTTTCCTTGATGCTATGAATACATCTCAGTTATGATGATTGTATAAATCTTTCTTGCTCAACCATCTGAGCTAAATATAAAAATGCTATTGATACTTACATAGCAAATGTAAGATAGGCTGGGTCAGAAAGATGGGAAGTAACCACTAATTCTAATGTATTACATAATGGAGCATCTGTCATCACTTATGAATGCCTTCTTTTAATGCCTTAGGTTAATCCCTTTCATATAATTTAAACAATGTCAAAATAATGGTATAAAAGATAAATTCTAGCATGACTGAGGAACTAATATATGCCTGGGGTTATGCAAAGCATTTTATATGCATGATTTCACTTTCTCTTCAAAATTTGAAATCAGATATAAGTTACTCAAAAATACAGATTTTATATGCAGAACTAGAATTTGAACACGGGCATGTGTGTGTGTGTGTGTGTGTGTGTGTGTGTGTATGTGTGTGTGTGAATAAGACAAACACTACTAGAGACTAGACTCACTAATCTCTAGTTCTGTTGTCTGTTTCTTCTTTTTGGGCATCTGGAAAGTTAGGATTTCTGATGCCTTTGAAGTTAGGAAGAGCTATGTAAGCATCTCTGGCCAACGGGCTGTGAGCAGAGTTACTAAGGCTCAGGCACACATTCACGTGTGACCCAATCAGGTTGAAGATGGTTAAAGCATTGTTGACGTGTCTTCGTGTCATGGGCCTTTCTGAGCAACGGAAAGAGCTGTCAGAGGCTGGGTGGTAACAACCATTTCTTGAGCTACTAACATTGACAGCACTGAACTTGACATGGGAAAGGAAGAAACAAAACCCACACATATGCCATTTACTAGTTTGTGGCAAAAACATTGCAAAAAATATCTTATATTTTCAAAGATCATCATCCTTACCACCTAGTGAGGTGGAAAAGGCTGGTGATAGCCATGTCTCTAGGTTCCCAGTTTCCTCACCTGAAACATGGAGACACACGTGACACAGGATGTGATCTGGGGCTGCCAAGTACTATCCTAAGTAGCAGACCTGGCTTCTGGTCTAGTGTAATCCATATTGATGTGTGAAATGTGCTGTCCTCAAGTAAGAAGAACAATGAAAAGATGCAATTAAAGTTCTGTGGGAGTTGGAGGAGAAGTAAGGAAATAAAGAAGGGATGATGGAATAATATAAAATTTTAATGCAGGGTTTTCTATGCATGAAACATTTTACTGCAGTTTTGGGGGGTGGTGGGAGAGACAGAGAGAAAGCACAGAAAAGTAAATCATTTTGCTCAAGATTTCAAAGCTAGTCAGTGATAGATCCAGGAATGACATTTGGCTTTCACCCCCCACAAACCTGGGTTCACCCCCCAGTACACACACAATCAACCTCGGAGAAGGGCATCCTGGGGAGGGGGAGTTGTTGTTTCTGGAGGTAAGAGAGTACTGAAGTATCAGCTCACAGGAAAAAGACTAAATTCCCCTTTTCTTCCCAAAGTCATGTCACTGAACAGGTGGAGGGCAGGCAGCAGCGAAGATCAAGGGATCAGCTTTATATAATTATGAAAGCTCTGCTGCTTCTTTTTGGTTCTGGTAATATCATTGATAATTGGATCAGACTCTGAATTGAAAAGAAATGAAGACAACTGTCCTCGCTGAGATGTCTTATATTCAGTGGCTAAATATAAATGTTAACAAAGGAAAAACCACTTCCTTTCATTTGGAGCATCAGTGCCACACAAAAGCTTTAATACAAATCAAAGGAGAGATTTATTTATAAGTGAAGATGGAGTGTCCACAAAAGCTAAGCATGAAGTCGTGGTTGTCTCTAGTTCTATTTTCTGGATTTTTTATTTTCTGATTCTCTGCCTTTTGGGTCCTTGGAAGAATAGAACTTCTGATGCCTTTGAAGTTAGAACTATATAAATATTGCCGGCCAGTCGGCAGTGAGCATGGTGGTGAGGGTCAAGGCCAGACTTGCAGTTCTCATTCCTTTTGCTGGCCGGTTTGCAATGGTGGCTGCTCCATCAGCCCAGGTTTCCAATGAAAAAAGCCACTGCCCATAACCCTTGCTGACAGGGAGCAGAAATGCATGTTTGTTCTATTAAATAATGAGGTTTGGGGTCATCTGTTCTTGTAACCCATTCTAACCTAGCCTGACTGCTACAGTTGGCACTCCATCCTACAGTCTCTCTAGTGTCAGTTTTCCTTGTACATTCTCTAAAGAGTACTACTTGAGCTCAAAAATAGCAATTCTTGCAGTTGAAGGACACCCCCTCTTTTCTTTCCTTTTCATCATCTCTGTATCTAGTTCTGACATAATAGAGTCAGCAATAGAGGGCTACATCCGAAAGCATTATGTGTAGATATTGGACTTTAGATTTCATATTCTGGGTGGGCATAACATCTGTGCTCCTAATGTGTGTGGAAAGCAGGCTTGTTAAGGCACTTTACACATGATCTCTTGAAGATTTTAATCTCTCATGGAATGAGCCAAAAGCCACATCGGTCAGTAGAATTATTGCATTATTTAGAATTTAAAATATTATCAAGAAACCTTGTTTATTATGGATTCTGCCACCTTGAGAAGCATAATAAAGCACAACACATCGACCTGATAGTCGCCTTTTGATATGAAAACAGACTACAAGATGATGATTTGATATGACTTAAAACCTATAGCTCAAAATTGAAGTTACATAATGCATAAAGCATCTCTAAACAGTTCAACTTAAAAAAAAAACAAACACAGAAGAAAACATTGTATTTTACCTTCTACATGTCAGAAACATGGAGAAGCTTTGCCTTTAGCAACTGCTAAGTCTATGCAAAAAAACCTCACATACGTGTTTCTGAGCACCCCCCACTTAGCTGCTAACAAGCAAAGGCAATAGCCACCAGGGATTGAAAAGCTACTCAGAGCTCTTCTGAGAAATGAAATCCGAGGGTAAAGACTCACAGAAGCAGCAATTTTTAAAAAAGAAACCTTGACAAACTTCTGGATTTGAAAACAACTTTCCCTAGGTCTAGGAGAGCAATACTCAAGACTGGTGGAAAATAAAACAAAACAAATTCTCTACTAGGTTATCTGTTCAGCACCGTTTTTTTGCAGTTTCAGACTGAGAATTCCTCAGAATGCAAAATCACATATATAAATACCTGTACACACACACACACACACACACACACACACTAATCCTTATAGACTTGACTTTAGATTTTGGTGTGTATTATCCCTTGTATAAAATTTTATTTATTATTTAGATGCTTTATTTTATCTTCTTGAAATCATTTTTATTAAGGTAACATTGATTTACACACTATGTACAATCTAAGGGTGTAGTTCATGCTCCCTCACACCCACCCCCAAAACCCCCATAGCCCTTCACCATGGTCACTGGTACCTTCCTTCTCTGGGAGGCTCAGTTCTGCAAACTGATTTACAAGATTTATTTTGGTTTCATTTTCTCTGTTCCTTTGTTTTGTTTCTTTGCAGTCTGTGTACGAGTGGAATCATTGGTATTTGATTTTTTACTTTTTGACTGATTTTGCTTAGCTTAAATCCCCTGCAGTTCCATCCATGCTGATTATAAATGTCAATCTAAGTTGTTATTTGATGACTTTTTTTCTATATTCTATTTTATTCTATTCTATTTTTGGTGGTTTTGTACATAAGATCCATTTAGATACATCTAAAGGTATATGTATGTGTATATATACAACTAACTAATTTATAATAATTTTTCTTCATATCTTAAAGTCTTGGTGTCTTTGCATTTCTTTCCGGATCTATGCCAAGTCTGCTCAAATCAGCTATGAATGTTTGATAACAAATAGGAAATGTTAGGAAACCTAATATTAAGCCCCTGTTTTCTGTCCACTAAAGACATCCTATGAGGCCAAAATAAGTTTGTAAGTCCTCATGTGTTTTTTGACTCATGTTGAATTTTTAGTCTTTAAAAATTTGTGTTTTGTCATTTGCCAAAGGGAGATAATGCTAGTCCTCAGTTCATAGAATTGTTTAATTTCAAACAAATGGCTGGAAAATATAAGGATTCAAAAGATTTTGGTTAGTGTAAGTGTAAACTTCCTCCTCTTCTTTGTCCTTATGATCAAGTGTAACCTTCATACCATTAGCTCCTTAATATTTGTTTCATATTATTCAATTTCTCTGGTAGTGGGGAGAGGAGAGAGAGGAAGAGATGAAATAATAATAATGAGATAATAAGAGATGAAATAATAATATTTCATTCTGAAATAAACCCTTTCTAATCACCTTAGCAAGGCAGTCCCATGTGCCTGGACTCTTTACTCTCCAACTCTTGGGAAACGTGTTTTATTTATTTTTCATTTACATGATTATTTTCTACTGCAAAATCAAAATTTTCCTTCTTTCATTGACTCAGTGCTTAGAAAGGTACCTAGTCTATGCAGGACTTTACTGAATATTTTCTAAATGATCAAATAGTGACTTGAGGTGCAAATATTTTTTTAACCCAATGCCCATGCTTTCTCCTAGATTATAGCATTGCACAACTATATGCTATAATTTTCTGGGCTACCCAAGAAATAAAGAAATGCAGTGGCATTATCAAAGGAGGGGAGGTGATTCTCATTGGTACATTCTGTAGTGATATTTTGACTGACAAATATTTTGGAGTTTTATTGCATGAAACTAGGTAGAAGGGCATCTTGAAAAATAAACAAAAGAGAACAACATACATAAACAAAAGAATTCTGAAGGTATTAAAGGTTTGCTATGATTTGGGAACAAAATGTAGACAAGAGTTACTTGATCAGTTAATGAAGGATAAGAGTGAAATATAGCTCTGGGACAAATTAAGGGACATTTTCTTTTCATTATAAAGAATGTATTGTAGGGCCTCCCCTGGTGGCCAGTGGTTGAGCACTGGGTTGCGAGGATGCCCGCAGCCTCTGCAGCGCCAGTTCAATCCCTGGTCACCAGCGAGGGTCCCACAAAAAAAAAAAAAAAAAAAAAAAGGAATGTATCATATACCCCATAGAAGAGGTAATTGCAGGTAGTTGAAAAGGTTACAAACAATAAATTCAACAAAATTTAAAAATGTCCTCTAATCATTTTGCTGATGGCTGATAATTATAGATGCTGTAAATGTATGAGGAAAAGCAAAAATTTATTGTTAACAATTCTCACATAAGCGTCAGACAGGAGATGACAGACAGGCCTCTGACATACCCTCACCCAAATATACACAAATCAAAGATTTAAAAGGATTTCTAGTGATCAAGATATTATAAAGCCATCAAACTAATTCAACTATCAAACAAGATAGAAAAAGTCAATCTTGTAATCAAGAGAGAAAACAAAAACAGCTATTATCATTGACGATATAATTTGTCTTGAGACCCCAGCAAGTTCACTTATATGAACACAAACACAGATTTTATTTCTGTGGCTCACATATTTCTTACTCTATAGTGTGTTGAAATTCTAGTAATGGTAGATAAAGTGATTTATTTGTCTGTAACTTCAGATTCCTTATTACTGATATTCAAATAATGATTTTTCATTTGATTTTACTTAGCATCTCCCAAATACCAACAGCCTCCACTCATTTATACATGCTCATCTCTCTCTTGTCTCCAATTTATGATCTACTTGGCTGGGAAATTCTGGGAGAAACTGGCATAATTACTTGTTCCCTAAAGTTAAGAAATAGTCAGCACTATGGACAGCAACAAGAGCTTCCTCACAGCTATGATATTAAGTTCTGTTAGATCAGTTCACCTCACTTGCTCATTCTTCTTTTCTCCTTGCTAAATTCTCTTTCTTCTCTCACACAAATTCTAAGTATTATACCCTCAAGCTTGCCTCAGTGAGATAAAAAAAATGTAGTTTAATATTATGTCTTATCAATTGAAGTGCACTTGTCTGGTCTTATTCTTATAGTCTATAATTTTAAATACCTAGTTTGCTAGATCATGACTTAGATTATATATATGCTGTATATTATATATAATTCTTGACATGAAAACACTGTATAAGTGGGACTGGAGAAAGATTAATTCAACCAACAGGTATTATTAAGTCCTTAATTTTTGTTAAATAGTGAAGAGAAGAAGGGATTGACGAGAAAGGTTAGTGCTGTTTTAGAAAACTAGTGAATTTGTTAAATATAAGGCCTTTGCAGTTTTATATAATTTTAAAAGTTAGAGATTTTTTCAAATATGCTTTAAAGTTGATATAAAATCTGTCTAACAGCTCTGTGAGATCAATACCTTTTTTTACAAATAAAATAATCTGACAGATTAAATGAACTGTCTCAAGTCTTAGACTATAGTAAATAAGAGATTATGTTCTCATACATCTTACTATCAATATTTTCCACTACATGCCTTCTTTTTATTGTGTCTTCCTTCTATGTTTTATCCAAATTTTATTTTACTATTTTAGCTACCAATGAAATTTATTTATTTGTGGTAGCATTAGTTTCTAATTGATATATGCTTTAGGGGAATAGATTTATACCTCTTCAGATGTATGTCATAACACCACACCCACCACAGAGTCTTTCATCATAGACTAATCTGACTCTTCTCCATCTTCTCTCCCCTTCTAGTAACCTCCAATTCTACAGTCCTATTTCTAGGGTTTGTTTTGACTTAACTTTGTCACTTCTTTTGTATTGTTCTCTCTATTCCAGATGAGTGAAATCATCTGATATTTGTCTTTCTCCTTCTGACTTATTACACTTAGTGTAATTCTCTTCAGTTCCATCCATATTGTTGCAAATGGCAAAAGTTCATTTTTTATAGCTGAGTAGTATTCCATTGTGTGGCTCTACCAAAACTCCTTAATATTTTAGTTTCTGTTTTTTTAATTAGTTGATCATCAGTAATACCCTTCCCCCTATATAAAAAATGGGTAAATAGTGCTGTACTTGGTTGGAAAAACTTGGTAATAACACATGTTTAAAAAGCATAAAATGCAAGAATTTACCTTTCAAGATCACACACTTCATCAAACAAACTTTTAGTGTCTACAATATGACAGACATTATGATAAGCATTCATTCTATTGAGTAGTAAATTGAACAAGGTAGAACTCCTCATTTTTAATAACTCTAATAAGCTTGAGGAGACAAAGAATATTATCAACCTACTATCAACACATAGTATACATCATAGTATACACCAGGAACAGGAATTCAACACAGATGGCATCTTGCATTTGTGTGACTTAGAGAAAATCAGCTCTTGATTTCCTATCCCAGAAACCTCACTTGCATCATGCTAGTCTTAGCTCTGATGTCAATCATGCAGTTCTACAACATTGCCACCTGAAATATAAATTCATATAAATCATCACTGGTATTTTTTTAAGTAGCTTAAGGAGGATGAAGTAAAAGAAATAATACAATAACTTTAGTTCTATGGAGATAAACATATTTATTATCACAACTCTGCTTTAAGAATATTATCAACCTACTATCGCCACATAGTATACATCATAGTATACACCAGGAACAGGAATTCAACACAGATGGCATCTTGCATTTGTGTGACTTAGAGAAAATCAGCTCTTGATTTCCTATCCCAGAAACCTCACTTTCATCGTGCTAGTCTTAGTTCTGTTGTCAATCATGCAGTTCTACCATATTGCCAACTGAAATATAAATTCATGTAAATCATCACTGGTATTTTTTTTTTAAGTAGCTTAAGGAGGATGAAGTAAAAGAAATAATACAATAACTTCAGTTCTATGGAGATAAACATATTTATTATCAGGACTCTGGTTTCCCTCTACTGAGTGCAGGATTCCCCCATCCCCCTATTCTGTGCCAACCACAAGGATAACTATTTTTCCTCATAGAGTTACCCACATATTCATCCCCAAATATTCTATCTTAATTGGGTTGCCATCATTTTCTATTGACCAGAACAATTGACAAGAGAATACTAAGGTTTTGTCAACGATTTCATTGGATTCCTATTAAATTCTTCCTTATACTCATTTGGTTCAAGCAACTTAATTTCTCCTTAATAAGTGGAATTAAGTTCCTGGAGGTAACAGTTTTCTCTGTCAGTTTTAGTCATATAAGGAACACAAATGATCAGTGTACCTCCTTAACTTCTAAATTAATGTAAATATCACTGTTTTCCTAAGGAAAAGATGCTTTCCTTAAAAAGTGCAGTCCCTTGCTTCAAAAATTCTCTATGTGATTTTTGGGTACTCTCAAAGTAGAAATGGTCCTTTCTGTTTCCATTACTTGGTTCCCAGATGCATATATTCTGGCTTTGGTACAATGCCACCAGAGGATCATTACTGTTTTAAAACGTATGATAGATAATTTAAGACAAAAATTCATAATTGAGTGTGTTTTCATCCAGCTAGTGCTGTAAGTTTTAAAGAGTAACCTTGGAAACAAGGAAAGAGAGTATGCATGAAATCTGCAATTCTAATAGGTCAAATGTTTGTGGATAAAGGATGCTATGACAAGACAAATTAAAGCTTTGTTTCATTTTATTTGCCATAAAGTTCCTTAGTTAGAAAAGCTGTTATATGGGACAAGAAGGGGATGAGAATGGCACTAATGTTGATGTTGCCAGGAAATGGCAAGCAGTAAGTCCTTATCCAGAATATGATCCACAAATATCTATTCCCCAGAACAGATGGGTATGGAAGGGATTTCGTGTAATCAACTGACCATTTGCTATCTGAGAAAATAGCCTTAAATATTGTCTGTTGTCAAAATGGACGTTCAACTTCTTTCAGCACCTGGATCAGCCTGAGTAAGACTAAAATCCATAAACTGGTGTCCACGCATAGTTCCTGTCCGGCCGATGTTACTTTGTCAGCTGGCCACAGAACAAGCATTAGTTAGCTTGGGGAAGGAAGGTGCTGACACCTACAGTGTGGTCTACTTCATCTTTCTGGGAACCCCTCTGCCTCGGCTGTCCTTATGCAGACATCTGTACAGTTCAGAATATACAATGTAAACCCAATACGAAGGAGGGACCCACATATTTCTTTTTCATACTTTCTTGTCTCCAATCTTCCATTTTGGGTCTTATTAGGTTCCTGAGAGTGGCCAGTCCGTTGGTTGACCGCTACCACTAATACCATGTAAAACTCATCCCCCCATCTTTCTTTTTGAACATTCATTTTTAATTATTATATATATATTTTGCATCATTTTTGTACAATGTAGGCATTTTCATCTTGGTTATAGTCCCCATAAAATTCCCACCACCCATTCACCCATGCACTATCACCATGGTCCCTTGTGCTCTTCCCACCCTTGTTTTGATCCTACTCCCTTCTCCCCCACCATAGTATATCTCTGATTTATAGTTGCCTGTTGATTTTGATTTTTACTTTATTATAATTAGGATTTTTTTTCCTGATGCCTTATTTGGATCCTCCTACATTCCCACTATAAGACCATCTGGTATTTTTCTTTTTCTTTTTGGCTTATTTCACTGAGCATGATCCCTTCCAGCTCCATCCATGTTGCTGCAAATGGCATGAGTTTATCTTTTTTGATTGCTGAGTAATATTCCATTGTGTGTATGTACCAATAAGTAAGCTATGGAAACAACCCAAATGCCCAAAAATAGATGACTGAATCCCCATCTTTCTTAACATAAATGGGGAAAAATTGCTCATAAATTGCTCATAATTTTGCCTAAATGTATTTCTGGTCATCATTGATTTAAGTTCCACTTTTATTAGATATTTTTATGATTCTTATAGTTTCTTGATTGTACCCATTTCCAGGACCCTTGGCTATTTGCTTTATTGCAGCCCCAGAGACAAATGAGTCATGTAAGAACAACCTGGAAACAGACCGCCCTCTGATGACCTAGAGCACTTCTCACATTCTTACCTGAAGTTTCCCTAGTACTGCTGAGGCATGTGAGACAGCTCAGTGCCCACCCAGCCAGGAAGGGCAGAATAATTAAAACTCTGAATATAACTTCGGCTAATGGAAGTCACTGGAGAGTGACAAAGGCTAACATCAACCAAGCAATGGAAAATTACTGATTCTTACCCAGTTTCCAGTGAATGAATTGAAGTTTATCCACAGGCCCAAAGTCAAGTGATTGAAGGCAGAGCAAGGATCATTTCAGGAAATATTGCAATGACATCACCACCTACTAAATAATAATTTCATGGCTAACTTCCAGGGGAAACTATTCTGGGAATATTCAGATTTTTAAGACTTGTGGACTCCAGGTTTGTATATTTGTACCCATACAAGTTGCCATGTCCCCCTGGTCTTCTGGATACATTGGGAGCTTATAGAAGTCAAGTAAAAACAGAGATGCGTTTATTTTCTATTTTGTGAATCTGCTGATCTAATCTGAGATTTATCCCTAGTTTCTGAGTTGGTAAGTAGGTAAGGTAGATTTAGCGACCAACAAAAGCTTAATGTTGTTTCTTTATTCTGTGGAGTGAAAGTTATTATGAAGCATATATATATTGATTCTTAATACTGCCATCCCCCTGGAGAAGAAGGCTGGGTGAGATAAGAATGGAAGATTGTAAGCAAGTTTTGGGGGAGTGATGTTTGCATGAACAAATGGGGTTTTAGCATATGGTGCAAGTATGTTTTCTTTTGAAGATTTATTTATTTATGCATACAAGAACTGGGGTGTAGGCCAGAAGTGTGGCGGGGGGCGGTGTAGGGGGGCGGTGAGAGGATTCACCAGAGAGAGTGGGGAGCAGAACAGGCAGATCTACTGAAATACACTGCTGAGGGGAGCAGTGGGCGAGACAGGAGAGGTCTGCTTTGCCATGTGGGTTTCTCCCTGGCTGGCTGGGGATTGAACTCATGCTGTGTGGCTGGTAGTAGCTTGATAGTGCTGAGACTAAACCACTATGCCACCAGGAGGCAGGCCCTGGGTATTGTTTTTTTTTTTAATTTTTTTGATCTTACACTATTTTCCAGCTGTAGATATTGGACAGTCCTTTTATTCACCATTAAGGTGGCATATCTCTTCTGCATATACTAAACTTCCACGTGTGAATAAATATCTTTCTGGACCCCCCAATCTGTTTTATTGGTCAAGTTTCTATCCTCAATAACACGCTCTTTTATCTAAAATTTTACAGTAAGTTGATATTTTAAACTTCCTTTCCCTGTGCCCTTTTCCTATTGTGATTTTTTGTTTGCATTTTTTGAATGTGTGGATAAATTTAGGTTTAATCTATTTACATATAGTATCAAGTCTTTCTTATTATCATGCATGTGCATCCATTGGGGTCTGATCAGGAAAGGGAAGTCAT
This sequence comes from Talpa europaea, assembly GCF_964194135.1. Taxonomy (NCBI): domain Eukaryota; kingdom Metazoa; phylum Chordata; class Mammalia; order Eulipotyphla; family Talpidae; genus Talpa; species Talpa europaea. Next base: position 138,694,125 of record NC_140071.1, on the reverse strand, counting down.
ACAGGGAGCTGCACACTTAAAAGTAAGAAAGTGAAGGTTTTCTGTTTTAGGGTCCTAGTGGAGGAGGGAGAGAAGAGTTGTCATATCTTCCTGCTAATGAAGTGCACTCGGCACTTTCTGTTCACATGGCATGGTTGGGCCAAATCCAGCTGGGTAATGTAGTTTCAAACTAGAAGTTTTAATTCCTTGCTTAAAATAGAAGAAAGGAAGTTAAGGTTTGTGATCAAAAGACTCCTAGAAGAAAGTAAAAATCAAAGTTACTCCCTGAGAGAAGATAAAGGATTAGTTTCAAACAATACAGTAAGACCCCACAGAAAGAATGAGAAACAAAAGTGCATCTCACAGACAAAAAAGCACATATCTAGGAAGTAAGCAGGAATAGAAGGGCAGGACCCTTTAATTAGCAAATCAATATTATGACATTTCAGGATTAGCACAATTAAAAAAATCATGATACAGAAAGGTGGAGAGCATCTTTATGTATTTTTAGTGGTCGTGTGAGATGATAGAATCCCGTTGAGAAATGGTTTGCTATTATTTCCTAAAATTGTCATGCCATTGTTCTAGAAAACCCATTCCTGAAATAACACCGGAAGCAAAACCCCTGCTCAGGTCTAGCAGAGACATGGCTGGAAATGTTCGTAGCAGCGCTGTAATGAATACCACGATGAATATGGAAATGCAAACCCAGGGTGAGCCTTATTCTGTCATCAGGGGAGCAGGTGCATGAGCCATGGCTTAGTTCTACAGGGAGTGTTTCGGGGTCACTGCAGCACTGATGATGGGATGGATCTTCCTGCCGAATGTTAATGAAAAGAAGTAACTTTAAAAAATTACTTTCTACTGAACTTTTCTGAATGTGTATTTTTTACATAACATTTAGTAATCCAAATTTCTATTTATATAGATATTTCTAGCACAATATGAAAATTAAAGCAAGGGAATGATAAATGCAGGATTCTGGTTGATATTTACATCTTGTTAGAGAAAATAGATCTGGAAGATGGAAGAAACTTGGAGTAAGATGTAAATTTTGTCAAGGTTCTAGTTTGATTTTCTATCTTGGGCTGCCATATGTTTATTATGTAACTAAGCATCATTAAAAAAATCTAAATAACATCGAGTAGATGAAAAAGAATTCACTGCATATGTAGTATGGGGGCTGGGAAGTCTTACGATAATAAATGTTGACTAAGATCAAGTCCAAATGATTGAAAGAAAAAGTCAGTCTAGAAAATGATATTTAGGATCCTAAGCTTAGATGTGTTCAAAGTTTAAAATGATCATTTATTTAGGTAAATTACCTAATCTCTTTTGGTTCAGCCAGCTTATAGGTAATATACTACCTAGTAGATTTCTATCACCAATGGGGGTGATAATAGTGCCAAACTCCAAGCCTTGTTGTAAGGATTATGTGGACAAATACTCATAAAGTACTTGGTAATGCACACAAGGAGGACATAGTGAGCCAATTCACAGTAAATGCCCAAAAATGATTTTCTATTTTTATCTTTCTGATCTTATTAAACTTCACAATAAAACAGCAGGGTTATTCCTATATCACCTGTGACATTCATATTGATTAAAAGAATTTTCCAAAGTCTCGTGGTCTATCTGGCACCAATGGGTCTCTTGCATTTCTTCCATATCTTCTTTTTTTTTTTTTTTTTTTAAGATTTTATTTATTTTATTTTTGTTTTTTTTTTATTTTTTTTTATTTTTTTTTTTTTATAAATTTTATTGTTATATTCCCCATACAATTGCAGCCCCCCATTCTGACCCCAATCCCTCCCCTCCCGCCCCCGCCCCCCTAAAAGTGTCTCTGGTTCATAGTTTTTTGTTGATTTTGATTTTCACTTTCTTATAGTTATTCATTTTCCTGGTCCCTTATTTAAGTTTTCTAGATTCCTGCTATGAGTGAGACCATCCGGTATTTTTCTTTTTCTTTTTGGCTTATTTCGCTGAGCATGATCCCTTCCAGCGCCATCCATGTTGCAGCAAATTGCATGTGTTTATCTTTTTTGAATGCTGAGTAATATTCCATGGTATATATGTACCACATCTTCTTGATCCAGTCATCTATTTTTGGGCATTTGGGTTGTTTCCAAAGCTTAGCTATTGTAAACAGTGCTGCTATAAACATAGGGGTGCAGGTGTTCTTTGGAATTGATGTTTCTGTGTCCTTTGGGTAAATACCTAGGAGTGGAATTGCTGGGTCATATGGAAGCTCTATGTTTAGTAGGTCCAGAAATCTCCACACAGCTTTCCACAGTGGTTGGACCAGTTTGCACTCCCACCAACAGTGCAGAAGAGTTCCTTTTTCTCCACACCCTCGCCAACATTTGTTGTTGCTAGTTTTTTTAATATGTGCCATTCTCACTGGTGTAAGATGGTATCTCATGGTAGTTTTGATTTGCATTTCCCTGATGACAAGTGATGTTGAACATTTTTTCATATGCCTGTTGGCCATTTGCATTTCCTCTTCAGAGAAGTTTCTTTTAAGCTCTTCTGCCCATTTTTTGACTGGATTATTTTCTTTGTTGTTGTTGAGTCTCATCAGCTCTTTGCAGATTTTTGTGATCAGTCCTTTATCATTAGTGTTGGGTGCAAAAATGTTCTCCCAGTTGGTGGGGTTTCTCTTTGTTTTTGTTATTGTCTCTTTTGCTGTGCAAAAGCTCTTTAATTTGATATAGTCCCAGCTGTTTATCTTTGCCTTCACTATCACTGCTTTGGGTGATGTGTCTGTAAAGATGTCTTTGATGTGCAAATCACGTAGTGTTTCGCCTATATTTCCTTCTATATATTTTATGGTTTCAGGTCTTATGTCTAGTTCTTTAATCCATTTTGAGTTGATTTTTGTGTATGGTGTGAGGTGGTGGTCAAGCTTCATTCTTTTGCATGTAGCGACCCAGTTTTCCCAGCACCATTTATTGAACAAACTTTCTTTGCTCCAATGCATAGTCTTTGCTCCTTTGTCAAAGATTAGTTGACCATAAATCTGTGGGTTTATTTCTGGATTTTCTATTCGATTCCATTGGTCTGTATGTCTGTTCTTGTTCCAATACCATGCAGTTTTGATGATTATGGCTTTGTAGTATAGTTTGAAGTCTGGGAGTCTGATGCCTCCATTCCCTTCTTTTTTTTTCAGGAGAGCTTTGGCTATTCGGGGTTTTTTGTGATTCCATATGAATTTCATCAATAATTGTTCTATTTCTTTGAAGAATGACATTGAAATTTTGATTGGAATAGCATTGAATCGGTATATTGCTTTTGGTAGGATGGCCATTTTAATAATGTTTATTCTTCCAATCCATGAGCAGGGGATGTCTCTCCATTTCTTTGTGTCTTCTTCTATTTCTTTTAACAGTGTTTTATAGTTTTCTTTGTATAGGTCCTTTACCTCTTTTGTTAGATTTATTCCCAAATATTTGATTTTTTTTGTTTCAATAACAAAAGGGATGGTCTTTTTGATTTCTTCTTCTTCAGATTTATTGTTTGTGTATAGGAAGGCTACTGACTTTTGCGTGTTGATTTTGTATCCTGCCACTTTACTGAACTGATTGATGAGTTGAATTAGCTTTTCTGTGGAGTTTTTGGGGTTCTCTATGTATAATATCATATCGTCTGCAAATAGTGATAGTTTGACTTCTTCTTTTCCTATTTGGATTCCTTGGATGTCTTTCTCTTGTCTTATTGCCCTGGCTAGGACTTCCAGTATTATATTGAAAAGCAATGGTGAGAGTGGACATCCTTGTCTTGTTCCAGATCTTAATGGAATTGCTTTCAGCTTTTCACCATTGAGAATGATACTGGCTGTTGGCTTGTCATAGATGGCCTTTATGATGTTGAGGTATGTTCCTTGTATCCCAAGAATTTCAAGGGCTTTTATCATGAATGGGTGTTGCACTTTGTCGAAAGCTTTCTCAGCATCTATCGATATTATCATATGGTTTTTATATTTCTTTTTGTTGATGTGTTGGATAACGTTGATTGATTTTCGGATGTTAAACCATCCTTGTGCCCCTGGAATGAATCCAACTTGGTCGTGGTGAATTATCTTATGGATACATTGTTGGATTCTGATAGCTAAAATTTTATTGAGGATTTTTGCATCAGTGTTCATTAGGGAGATTGGCCTGTAGTTTTCCTTTTTTGTGTTGTCCTTGTTCGGTTTTGGTATTAGTGTAATGTTGGCTTCATAGAACGTGTTTGGTATTGTCCCTTCCTTCTCAATTTTTTGGAAGAGTTTGTGAAGGATAGGCACTAATTCGTCTCTGAATGTTTGGTAGAATTCATTTGTAAATCCATCAGGTCCTGGGCTTTTGTTTTTGGGGAGGTTTTTGATTACCATTTCAATTTCGCTAATTGTAATTGGTCTGTTTAGGTGTTCTATTTCTTCTTTATCTAGCTTTGGGTGATTGTAGAGTTGTAGGAATTTGTCCATCTCCTCTAGATTGTTAAACTTGTTTCCATATAACTGTTCATAGTAGTTACTGATTATTCTTTTGATTTCTGCTGTGTCCGTTGTGATTTCTCCTCTTTTATTGATGATCCTGTTTATTTGTGCTTTCTCCCTTTTTTCCTTTGTGAGCCTGGCTAGGGGTTTGTCTATTTTATTGATTTTTTCAAAGAACCAGCTCTTGGTTTCATTGATCTTTTGGATTGTTTTTTTAGTTTCAATTTCATTTATTTCTGCTTTGGTTTTTATTATTTCTTTTCTTCTACTGGTTTTGGGGTTTTTTTGTTGTTCTTTTTCTAGATCTTTGAGCTTCGAGATTAGGTTGTTTCTTTGCGTTCTTTCTTGTTTCTTGATGTGAGCTTCTATTGCTATATATTTTCCTCTTATTACTGCTTTTGCTGCATCCCATACATTTAGGATATTGGTGTCCTCCTTGTCGTTCAATTCAAAAAATTTTTTAATTTCTTCTTTGATCTCCTCATTAGTCCAATGGTCTTCCAGTAGTGTGGTTTTTAATCTCCATGAGGTAGGAAAGTTCCTTGCCTTCTTTTTATGGTTTATTTCTAGTTTGATGCCTTCATGGTCAGAAAAGATGGTTGATATGATTTCAATCTTGGTGTATCTGTTGATGTTTGTCTTGTGCCCCAGTATGTGATCGATCCTGGAGAATGATCCGTGTGCGCTTGAGAAAAATGTGTACTCCGTTTTTTTGGGGTTTAGTGTTCTATAGATGTCTGTTAAGCCCAATTGCTCTAGGTCTTTATTTAGAGCTTTGGTTTCTTTACTTATTTTTTGTCTTGTTGATCTATCCATTGTTGATAGTGGTGTGTTGAAGTCTCCCACTACGTATGTGTTTTCTCTGATGTCTGTTTTCAGAGAGGACAACAGTTGTCTGATATATTTTGGTGCTCCTTCGTTTGGTGAGTATATGTTAATGAGTGTTATTTCTTCTTGAAGTATTGTCCCCTTGATCATAATGTAGTGACCATTGGGGTCTCTTTTTATCTTTTTGAGTTTGAAATCTGTTTTATCTGATATAAGTATAGCTGTTCCTGCTTTCTTTTTTGGTCCATTTGCTTGTAGGATTGTTTTCCATCCTTTAACTTTGAGCCTATTTTTATCTTTTGTAGCTAAATGTGTTTCCTGGAGACAGCAAAAGGTTGGGTTTTGTTTCTTAATCCAGGCTGCAACTCTGTGTCTTTTTATTGAAGAGTTTAGTCCATTTACATTTAGAGTTAATATTGATATGTTAACATCTGTATTTGCCATTGTGTTTGTCTTTCCTTTGATTTTATTTATTTATTCTTTTAATAACTTTTTTTTTTGTTTTGGCCTTCTTTCATTGTTATTCGTTGCTCTGAGGTTCTGGCTTTAGGACTCCTTGTAGTATTTTTTGGAGTGGGGGTTTAGTTGCAATGAAATTCCGGAGTTTCTCTTTGTCTGGGAAGGTCCATATTCTTTCTTCAAAGAGGAAGGAGAGCTTTGCGGGATAGAGTATTCTTGGTTGGCATCTGTTTTCTTGGAGTCTGTTGACTATGTCCCTCCACTCTCTCCTTGCCCGTAGTGTTTCTTCGGAGAAGTCTGATGTCAGCCTGATTGGTTTTCCTTTGAATGTTATCTGTTTCTTCCCTCTTGCCAGCTTCATTATTTTTTCCTTGTCCTGGATTCTTGGGAGCTTTACTATTATGTGTCTTGCTGTATTTTTCCTTTCGTCGTGGAAGTTTGGTGTTCTTCTTGCTTCTTGTATATCAATTTTCAGCTCCTTCTTCACATTTGGGAAGTTCTCTTCAATTATCTCTTTGAATATTTTCTCTGTTCCTACATCTCTCTCCTCTCCTTCTGGTATTCCTATAACTCTTATATTTCCTTTCCTCATGGAGTCAGATAGTTCCCGAAGTCTTTCTTCGTTCTTTTTCCTTCGTACTTCTCTTTCCTTTTCTGTTTTGGTTCTTTTTATTTCTGTGTCTTCAAGATTACTTATTCGTTCTTCCATTTCATCTATTCTGCTTTCATTGCTTTTCCCAGAGTTCTTTAGTTCTTCCATTAATTCTTTGATCTCCTGCATTTCTTTTACTTCCCTCTTTAGGGACTCAATTTCTTTCTTCTGACCATTGTTTTCCCTCTCTAGGGACTCAATTGCATTCTTCTGATCGTTGATTATTTTTCCCTTATCATTGTTTTCCTTTATGACTTCTGTCAGTTTTTTAATCACGGCAATTTTAAATTCTCTTTCTGGAAGGCTCAGAAATTCTTCCAAGTTATTGTCGTTGCAATCTGGGGGCTGGCTTTCTTTTTGTGGTGTGCTTTTTCTCTGGAGAGTTGCTAGGTTGCGTGTGGTTCTTCTCCTCCCTACTGTCTGTTTTCTAATTTGCCGTATGCGTTGGGACACTGTGTTGTTGGGACTTGCCGGCATCTTGGGTGGGCTTCTCTGTTCCCCTCTGGTTCTTCCAGGAGTCATCTGTCAGTTTCAAGCAGCCTTTACTGGAGAAAGGTCCCTGTTCTAAAATGCCGATGTGGGGACACACTCCCCTGTGCGCCTGGTCTGCCCCGGCGGTGGGTTCCTGCTCCCCTCTGGGCTTGGACTGCAGGCCAGAGGGGGTCTGGCGTGGGCGAACTTCCCCCGCTCACCTCTGGCTCCTGAGGAAGCCTTCTGCAGGTAGTCTTTACTGAAGAAATGTCCCTGTTCTAAAATGGTGATGTGGGACACACTCCCTGCGCTTCTGGTCTCAGGCACACTATTCTGCGCGCCTGGTCTGCCCCGGCTGTGGGTGCTCGCTCTCCCTGTGGGCTCAGACTACTTGTTCAGAAGGGGCCCGGTGTGGGCTAACTCCCCAGCTGGCCACTAGCTCCTTCAGTAGCCTGTGCTGGGGTCAAGTCGCTAGGTGGCACCAGAGATCTCTCCTAGAGCCCTTGGGGAGCTGATTTTCCACCCCGTGGGACAGGGAGCAGAGCGGGGATGGTAGGGTACACCTCAACGGCTTTGGGGTACTGTGTCTGCCTTGTGCCCCACCGTCGTGGGGAACCCACGCCCCTAATTTCGTGCCCCGGGTCTCAGTTCCAAAGCCCTCAGTTCCAGGACGCGGGCTGTAGCCCAGATCAGTGGCGCGGGAATGGCGCCTTTTGAATCCCGCTCCCCTGCCTGGGCACCTTGTTCCTGCTCACTCAGGGAGGGCCTCCGCCGTCTCCCCGCAAGCCTAGGTCGCAGGCGCAGGGCCCTGGGCAGCTGCAATCCGAGCGCCGCTTTCGCGCAAGCTTACCGGGCAGCCGGGGCTGTGTGCTGGTGCAGGTCTCCTCCTGGGGGGTGGGGCTCTTTAATGGCGCCTGGAGCTCACCTCCGCGGTGGGTCCTGCAGGGTTCGCCTCAGCTCCCGTTCACGGGGTGTGGTGGCTGAAATAGTTCCTTTCCACTCACAGTCCCACTTGCTGCATCCGTTTTTCTTGTTGGGCGTTTTGTTTTGTTGTTTCCCTCGTCTCTGCCGGTCGGAGAGTGCCGCCTCTGTGGGCGGGGGAGGGGAGCAGGGTTCTGCGCTTCCCTCCCTTCTGGTCCTCTTTTATGGCAACTTTCTTCTTCGGGCAGTTTGCTGGAGTCGTCCGTTTATCTTCCGTGTCCCAGTTCTCACTGGGACCTGCCGCTTTTCCTCCCTATTAACTTTTTTTAATGGGAGATCTTACTCGCAGCGTCTCCTCGCCGCCATGTTGCCGAGAACACTATTCTTCCATATCTTCTTAACATATTAAACATTTTAATGATCATCAGACATGATTGGAAGCAGGAAAGGCTAAGATTGGAGTCAAATAACTTTAAATATTAGATAATATTAATATTTTTTCAGCTAGGGCTTTGGCAATGCCAGGGCCAGACTGATTTCACCTACTGAATGTGATTATTTCATTCAATGTAGGAAGGTTGAGTTTTAATTGGCTGGGAGTAGTTACGGCTTTGGTAGAATGTAGGAAATAACTTTTCAGGTTTTACTTAATTCTCAGTTCTGGTGGTTTTAAGCCATGTGGCCTGAGAACACTTTTCAGATATTTACAATTGACTGAGACTTTTCTCCATGCCTTGCTGAGTTCTGAGGAACATGAATCAATAGTCAATTCTTTGCAGTAATCAAATTCCACCTGAGAATGTTGTAAAATACAGCTGAACGAGAAATGCAGCATCTTGTCAAATGAAACTATTCTCAGATTTAATCTTATTATTACCTACCAAACTGGGAGCACACGCGTACACACATCTTGACCCAGAGCAACAGAAGTCAACATTTTCCCAGTCAACGGATTCACGCTCAACAGCCAACAGAACAAAATGCCAGGTTCATTCAGTCCCCAGAGCACCAGGATGAGTTTTCATAAAACTCTGATGGATTTTTTCTTTTTTGAAATTAGGAAGAAAACGATCACTACCATGAACAGAACAAAAAGCAATTTGTTTCTTTAATAGACTGGGGAGTTCTGGGATCAAGAATTTCTTTCTCATCCAAACTAAGCTGATGATGGCATGGCTGATGGGGTGATTCTGGATGAGGCATGGCACGCAGATTAAAATGCATGTGGTTTATTGGAGTCTCGTAGGTTATCGAAAATCAATTGTTTCTAGATATGAGCTTGCACAGAAGGAGAATGGCTTCCTCGTTGCAAATCTACAGGGGAGGGAAAAAAAGGCTACACATATTGGCCTCTAAAGATGAACCATAGAAGTTTGCTTCCAATTCCCTCATTTCACAGAAGCAGGTAAATTCAGAAATTTCTCAATTTCTGGACTCAGCTGGTGACAGCACTGGATGCTCTGACTCTGAATAATGCCTCTTTCATTTCCCCAAAGTGGTAGCAAAGGTTATGTATGTTTATCTCCTGCGGCCCCTGGATCACAGTTCCTGCTGGGACTGCACCTCTCACTTCCAAGGCAGGAGCTGCACACAGAAAACAAGTCTAACCATCCAACTGCTAGACCCAGGTCCCTCTTCCTGACACCTCACGGTGCTCCATAGCATCCTTAGCTCCCTCTTTATGGACCTGCTGTCTTATGTGTTATTTTCCTTTTCCCTTTTTTTAAAATTTTTCTTTTATTTTATCATTATTGAAGTGCCCTGTTTTACTCTATTGACTCCGTGACTTTGCTCACACATATGCCCACTTTGTTTTTCCTGCTCTGACCTCTATTTCCTGCAGTGATGTCAGCACATCTTCCCTCTCTTTCCCTTTCATAGAATAGGATTGTCTCTTCCTTGGCTCCAGACCCCAGGCCCCAGCAGTGCTGTACCTCAGCAACACCTCAGCAAGCTCGTTCATGAACACACCGTTATCTCTGCCCCTCAGGGTACTGCTCTCAGCTCTGTGGAGGCTCCGCCTCCTCCCTGGAGGATGACCTGGCTTATTTGTTCTATGAGTCACTCTGGCTACTGTGTGAGGTGCCCCAGGGCAGGCGAGAAGCAGAGAGAACAGGTAGGAGATGGTAACAGCAGGGACTGCCCACCTGGCGCTAACCATGGAGGTGGGGCTGGATTTTTCAGGGTGCTCTGGGGTGTGTTAATGCAGAAGGACTCTCTGGCCCTGTGGCATGGATGCCAACACTGCAGCTACAGGAGGCCAGGGGAGATTACATTATGGCTCCCAGGCCTCCTTGGTTGCTGGGGAGATGGAACAGGGTGTCATCTTGGGGGTGACTGGATGCAGCAGCACCCTGAAGGGAGAGTCAAGCAGATGTGCTGGTGGGATATCTTCAGCACAGTAACCACAGCTCCATTTATCAGCACTGAAAAGGCGCTGGCCCTCAGGCTGAGCACTTTCTGCCCAAGGCCTCATGAAACGTTGACAGCCCATTTATAAATTAGCTGCTGTTGTTCTTCACAGTGTGTGCTTGTGAGAACCACTACTTAGGCGCATGTGACGACTTGTTCATGGCTGGACAGTGCCCGAGGGGGTCAGCTTGACTCCAGGCTCATGAGATCCGAGCCTGGACTTGGCGCCTCTCTCACCTGCTTCTGGGGCTGCTTTCTCTCGGGACCCTTGGAATCTGGCCCCCATCTGAGCTTGTTCTTTGAACTCAGGCACACACTTAACTTTAGATGTTCCTCCCTGCAAGGAAATTTCTCCGGCTCATTTCCCAGTCACGCCCTAGCCTGCATATCCCATGTCACATCTCAGGGACCAGCTATATGAGCCGGGCGCTAAACCGTGTCCCCCTCCACTATTTATATATTCAGCTTCTTATCCCAATGTGATCCAGTTGGAGAGGGAGTCCTCGGGAGATAATTCGATTTAGATGAGGTGAGGAGATTGGTGTCCTGTGAGGGAGCAGTGGCCATATATGAAGAGATGTCAGAGAGTTTGCTCTCTCTCCACCAGTGAGAAGGCCATCTGCAAGCACGGCCCCTCCGGCACCCTGACCTCAGGCATCCTGGCTTCCAGAACTGTGAGAAATAAGTTTCAGTTGTTTACAACACCCAGCATCTGATACCTTCTATTGCAGGCCCAGCAGGCTCAGACGGCGTGCAGCAGACACTGGCAGACATAGCGTAATTATGTGCTGTGCCATAGAATACGACACTATTTCTGTTTTCTGCTAGCCTGTTGGTTCTGTCCTTGTTTACATCTTCATTATGGATTTGTAGAAACTTGCACATCACCTAGCACAAAGTAGACACAGTCATGCTTGGTGGGTGCGTAGTGAGTGAATGTGGGTTATTCAGCCACCCTGAAAACTGCTGTCAATTAGGGGATTCCCCAACCTGACTCTTGGGTGTTTTCCTTTGGGTCCAGTGCAACATTTGGCCCATCAGCTCCTCAACCCACCACGTGCATTCAATCCATCGACATTTCCTGAGCTAACCCCAGGTTTGCAACTATCTGCTCCAGGAACTTAGGCAAGTCATTTCCCCTCTGTGAGGTGCAGCCTCATCCAGGCTGAGTGTAACTCTGGGTCCCAGCATCTATGATAAAAGAGGAGTCTAAAGGTCATCTGGGACCAAGTCACTAATTCATCCTGGGAAGGAAGGAGCACTTCTCTGCATCCAGAGCTGTTGGTGGCAGCGACAGAGAGGCTGCCTGAGTGCCTCCAGCTGTGGAGCTCCGTCTCTGGGAAACTTGTCAAAGCAGGAGCTGCATTTTGTAATCCTTTCAGAAGGCTGCTCCCCCAGCAGCACCGTGGATCGATTCATGGTGCTAAAGTGCTCGCACCTGCACCGGAGGGGTAGTCCCTGAATATTTAACAAGGCAGGTAATAGTCCTAAATGTGGGTAGAATTGAGTTAGGTGGTTTGGGTCAGCCACGGCCTGGATTATAAAACTGAACAGAGAGGACAGACAATTTTTATTGATTTGGGGCCATTTTTTTCTTACTTTATTTGCTGCTTTAAATCAAGGTACTTTCCCCAGCAGCTTCCTGTCTGGATAAAAGAAAACACTCTCTGTAAGTGGTTAACTTGGCAGGATTTTGTTTGTACCTGTTCGGACAGGAGCCACTTATAATGCCCATCCTGCATGTCTGCAGCTCTCTGTGGATCCAGGATTAATTTATTCATTGCTCATCTGTTCGCTTATCCTGGCACCTTTGACTGAGTTCTTCCTAGGAGTGTGGAAAAATGTTTGCTTTTTGCAAAAAGATGAGTAAAAATGCTTCATCTCTGAAGAAGCTCACAGCCTACCAGAATGGACAATGGAAATACGTGTCACGTGCGGTGGCCAGGGACACACAGAACGCTGTGGAAAAAATTGACATCGGTCAGCCTGGCTGGGATTGTCCGTCAAAGAAGCTGATTTTTACCTCAGTCAGGACTCAGTCGGCAGGTTGTTGAGTATCTTGGTTCCCAAACCAAGTTGGTTCGATTAGGTTTTCACAAGTTCTTTGGCTTCTGTACAAAACTAGCTTCTAGGATGTCGACTTTCCCTCACCTGGGAGGAAGTGTTAATAGAATGGCTAAGAGACTGTCTTTGGAGACTGACAACTTGGATTCAAATTTGGCTCCACTCCACACTGGCTCTATTTCACAGGAAATGTGCTTATATACCCACGAAACTAAATTTCCTAAAAGTAAAATGCTGTTTAAAGAGTTAACACGTATCATCCATGACTATGAAAGAATATTGCATTTGGAAGAAGAGACCATCAGTGTACAAAAAATATTTTACTCAAAATGTGGAATCAGGTCAATGGTTCTCAACTATTATCAAGGTTGATTTTGTTCCAGAGGGGACATCTAGCAATATCAGGAGAGTTTTCACAATTTGGGGATGAGGTGCTAGAGATCTAGGTAGAAGGCAAACCCCACGCCAAACAATCGTTTGGCTCCAAAAGTTAATACAGTTGAGGTTGAGAACCTCTGGGTTGGCTCGGTCCTCTGTTTAGGATGACAGGTGACTTTCAGCAACAGGACCTACTTTGATAAACTCAAACATAGTATTTATTCACTAATTATTTATTAAATATTAAATATTAGGTATTTAAAATTTTTTTTAAAGATTTATTTATTTATGCATTCAAGAACTGGGGTATAGGCCAGAGGTGCGGGGGATGAGAGGATTCACCAGAGACAGAGTGGGGAGCAGAACAGGCAGATCTGCTGAAATCCACTGCTGAGGGGAGCAGCGGGGAGACAAGAGAGGTCTGCTACATCATGTGGGTCAGCTCCCTGGCTGGGGATCAAACTCATGCTGCAGTGGCTGCAATAGCTTGATAGTGCTGCCTTTAACCTCTTCGCCACCAGAGAGACCCTTATGTTTTTATTCACTAAGTTATTTATTAAATAAAGTTGATCACTTCCTCCTGATTCTGCCCAAGTGACAGAGTGACCTGTGGTGCATCTGCAATGAGGAGGCAGCTTGAGTCCAGCGTCTTTGAATTACATTCATGGACAACATGAAGCCTCAGTGTGGAGACTAAGGGCTTCCCTGAAAGGGTCAGCAAAGCTGCCAAGAGACAAGACGCAAGGACAGTGAGGGGTAGGGATTCCCGAGGTCGTGGTGACGCGGCAGGGCGTGTGGGAGCGTCTCTGACCTGACTGCACCTGCGTTTAACTGATGTCCCCTCCTCCGCTCCTCTGTCCACTACATGCGGCCATGAACTCGCCACAGCCCCGAGTGTGCAGGCTCCTGTTTCTCTCCACCCGCCGCCCCTCTGCCACCCTTGTCACCAGAGTTATGAGCCATTTTTTAAGACGTCACTTCTCTACTCTGATTCTTCAGCAGAGGAAATTCACATCTTCACCTGCCCTCCGCACACCCTGGGCAGACAGCCAGCAGGCCCTCCCTCCCGCTGCTGTTCCCTCCCCACTGTGTCAGGAGCCACCTGCGGGCAGGAGGCCCCTCCTCTGGCTTCTTTGTTTCTCAGTCGCTGGCAGGCTCCTGGCAGCGACTGCGTGCTCTGCAAATGCTGACTGAATGAATGAAGTTACTGAAACCATTTCTGCTTCCAAAACCTTGTCTTCCATGAGCTGGAAAGCACACAGAAATAAACTAAAAGGGATGTAGCTTTCTACTCACAGCTCCAGTTGTCACCCTGGAGAATATTCCCATCATCACATGACGACCTGCAAGAGAGCAGGTGGCTGTAAGATTCATGTTGCTTTAATAAGAGACTGGAAAGTTACCTTCACATTTCCTCAGCAGGCGCGACTCCTTGTGCAGGCGCTGTGCCTGTGATGGGGTATCGGGATACACGAGCAGGTGCTTGCCTGCAGAGAGCACCCCCTTTGCAGGGGGAGGCTGCTATCAATGCACCAATGACTAGATTCTGTGCTGAGGGAAAACACCAAGAGCTCTGCTGGGATGTATCAGCTTGGCTAGTCTGTACTACATGCCCCACAATTCCCCTTCTGTTGTATATTTACAGGTAGCTTGACCTACAATGATTGTTCTCGAAGGAGAATTAGCGTGGGTAGGAAGCCAGCAGCCATTTTGCAGCAATACACACCTCTTCCCATGTAGGCAAACAGCAGCCTCAGTGCTTTCATGGAGGGATTTGATCAATATAATACAAAATTCCAAATTGTTCGATTCCCTTTTAATCAGAAGAGTGATTATTCTCAGTAGCTATGACTTAATGAGGCAGAAACCTTTTCAACAGAAAATGGAGTCTCCTGGATAAGCCGATACTTCAAGCATCTTTTGAACTTGAAATTGCTTCCCTTTCTCCCTGGTTCTCCCCTTCCTGACTCCCTGCTCAGGTTTGCTCAGCCAGTACCCACAGTCATGCAAACTAGTTCCTTGTGCGTGTGTATTCACATATGTGAGGGAGAAGGAAATTTCAATTTCATTTAGTGTATTTTTTATATTAGGACACTTAATCCTTACTAATTTCGCGCAGAAGTCTCTAGTTGTTTAGTCTTGTCTGAAGTCCTCACCCACCCCCCTTCTCCCAGCTGGCCTTCGAAACTAGGAAACTCCTGTTTTGCTTCCTCTCCTGGAAATGGTGCCTCCCTCCTGGGCTCATTGCTCAGGTTCTGTGTGTTTGTAAAATGGGACCATGAAAATAGGTTGTTATGAGGATTACAGGAAGGGAGACAGGTCAGGCAGGTGAGTGAAATTCATATTTTAAATGCTGTATTTGAAAGGGGTGGAGGTGGCTTGTCTGAACCTCTTCTTTTACCTCCTGTAATCTGATGCTTTGCACCTGGGCTTCGCTGTTCCAGGAAGGACTGCTTCTCCCAAGGCCTCCAATTCCTAGAGATAAACTGAGCATCTTTTTCAAAGGCAAACCAACCAATCCACAGCCCCCTTTTTTGCTTTTCCTTCCTGTTTTCATTTTGGGCCACTGTCCACCCACCATACCCACTCCAGGCAGCTGGAAATAGTCTCTCTGCTCCAGGACCCAGTGAGGTTAGTCAAACTCATCAATCTCAAACCTATTTATCTGCCTCCCAGTTCCTTCTTTTGAAACCCACTACAAAGGACCTTGCCTACAGTCCCCTAGTCCCCCCCCCCAAACTCAGTGCTTCTCCATGTTCTTGTGGCCCCCAGGGGTGGCATACCCCTCTCTTGGGAATCTGTGATGCTGAAAATGGCAGTCGTCTCCCGATCTGGTTATTATTAAATAATAATAAAACCTATTTTAAAACACTGCCCAGCCCCTCTGCATCTCAACATCCACCTTCACAGAACTACTGCAAGCTCCGTTTGAAACCACAAAGAGTGTTAGACAGAGGCGAGGTCCCACATTAGGCCCAGCAAATGGAGTCTTTGTCTCTCCTGCTTTTTCCCTCCTGACTTGCCAGAATCACTACGGCTAATGGAATCTATTTCTCTTCACCTTTCCCTTCATTCCTGTTATTATTCCCGAAGGGCTTCTTATAAACAAGCCAAGATATCCTGCCATCAAATAATTTTTCTCTGGTCATTTTATCCTGTCACTCTCTGTGTGCCAACACGAAACTTCAAAGAGCCTGTTAGGGAGGCACCCTCCCCCCTTCCTGTGACGTCTGCCAGCCAAAGTGATCCCTCAGGA
Source organism: Talpa europaea (assembly GCF_964194135.1). Taxonomy (NCBI): domain Eukaryota; kingdom Metazoa; phylum Chordata; class Mammalia; order Eulipotyphla; family Talpidae; genus Talpa; species Talpa europaea. The sequence continues at coordinate 138,678,228 of NC_140071.1, read as the reverse complement.
CCCCGCTTCTGAATGGGGCTCATTTCATCTAAGACTGACAGTGCAATTGGACAGACCAGTGGCATGTGGCGAGGGGAAGCTGGCAGGACGTGGGCAGCGAGCTGTCAGGGCAGTTGACCTTTTCCATAAGCTCTTTCCTCCTTGCTCCCTGGCTTATCCCACTTTAGGAAAAATCATTCATTGATTTTAAGAAGTTGTGTGTGTGTGCCAGGCACTGTGACCAGGACCAAAGAGAGGCACAAATGAGTTACAACCATTGCACCATCCTGGCTGTTCCAACTGTTGGTCAAGTAAAGAGCAGAGTAAATAAGTATCAACCTTTTCATTTCCTGAATATTAAGATCTGCATTGGGCACTGGATGGGGTCAGAGTTAGACCGTCCAGAAGGTCATTCACTGTCTGTTAAGGGGAGGAAAAAATATAGGCTATAAAGTAGGATATAAGTGCCATGAGAAAAATAAAGTTAAGTATAATGGATATTTGAAGGAGGAGAGTATGTTTGGTTGACAGGAAGGCAATAGGAAGAGAAAAAAGACTTTTTGATGAAATTAGAAGTCATGAATAAAAGCTGGTGAAATGAACAAAGCTGGTAAACTTTGTGTTCTGGTCAATGTGTAGATGTTAGAGATATTTAAGAGCAGCCTTTTGTCTCACCTGAGACTCTACCTCAGTCTAATGCACTCTGTAATATTCTACAAGTGAGTGAAGCCATCTCGTAATTGTCTTTCACTTTCTGACTTATTCCACTTAGCATTATCACCTCAAGTTACATCCATGTTGTCACAAAAGGCAAGATTTCATTTTTTCAAATATCCGAGTAGTATTCCATTGTGTATTCAGACCAGTTTCTTTACTATATAGAAACTATATAGAAACTATATAGTCTATCTACTCAGCCACCACTGGGCATCTTGTTTGATTCTGTGTCTTGGCTATAGCGTAGAGTGCTGCTATGCACACGGGTGTGTATATAGCTTTTTAAACTAGAGTTTTCATAGTCTTTGGAAAAATGCCTAAAAGTGGTATTACCAGATCATATGGGATTTCCATTTGTAGTTTTTTTAGGAATCTCCATACCATTCTCCCATAGAAAGCCTCTCACCCTTTTAATAAGGCAGTTCTGAGATATGTTTCATGTGGTATCTTAAGGGCACAAAAAAGGACACACCTGTGTCTTAATGCCCCGAATGCATGTGATCAGGACTTTTCATAATAAAAAGACAAAGATGTCCCAAAAAAATTATATATATATACACATATTTGTGTGTGTGTGTGTGTATACAGGTGCACACACATATCCCTCAGGCATCCTTGTGAACATCTACTATTATTCTTAATTTAGGGATGAAGAAACAAGCTCAAAGCAGTGAACTAACTCATCTAATATGATAGTCATGGACAGAGCTGAGGCCTGGCTTCCCTCCGCTGTCAAAACAGTCTCCATTACTTTCAGCTCTGAAGCAATGTCTCCTGTATCCCGGGGCTAAGGTGTCCGAATGAGCTCAAGGAAATACTCCGTTCAACAGCCGATTTAAGCATCTCTGTGTCATCGGCTTCGTTAACAAACCTCTTAGTTTTCAGCATTTTGGTGCTAGCACTGGAGAAAAATTCTTATCCTAGAAATCACTGCTGCTTGTCTTTTCACCATTCCTCTGAAGTTCTTAAGGGACAAGATGATGGAAAATGAAAAAACTGGGGGAAAGAAAGATAAAATCAAGTCTCACAGCTATTTTGAAGATAAATGGCATACCAAAGGGACAAAGTGAATCTTGAACTTAAGCTTCTCATGGGGGTTTCTGCTTATTTGTTTTACATGTTTGATTTTGGCCTGACAGTGAGCAGTTTGCACTGTCAGACACACTTTGACATCTATGGTCATATAGATGGACTATGGGTGCCCTTTTTGTTTTTCTTTTATTTTTAAAGATTTATTCATGCATATAAGAGCTGGGGTGTAGGCCAGAGGTATGGGGGCAGGGTAGGGGTGTGAGAGGAATCACTGGAGACAGAGTAGGGAGCAGAACAGGTGGATCTACTGAAATCCATTGCTGAGGGGAGCAGCGGGGAGACAGGAGAGGTCTGCTGCACCCTGTGGATAAGCTCCCTGGCCGGGGATCGAACTCAGGCTGCAGTGACTGGAGACAGCTTGATAGCAATGAGACTTAAAACCTGTGCCACCAGGGAGGCCCCCTTGTTTTATTTTTCTAGAGCAATATTAATCAGCTGAGGAAAAAGGAAACACAATGACCAAGAGATTCAGAGTAGGGAGGAGGCAGAAGGAAGAAGCAGGAGCCTGATCCTTGATTCCTCTGGAAGAAGGCAGGCACTCCTGGGGCCTGGGCAGTTGGTAGAGGAAAGGTTAAGAAGGTGGGCTCCAGCCATGGAAACGCCTGGATCCACTTTTTTGTTGTTAGTGATATGAACGCCTGTGGACCGGGGAGCAGGGGAGGCAAGCCCATTAATTGTTTCCATTGTAAACTGAAAGCCTGGTTTTCTCACCTACTTCTTAACCAGAGCCATTTTTGCTTTGTCCTTAGTTGCTGTTCTAAGACTTACCCACCCTCTCCAAATCTTCTTTCCTCTCCTGACCTCCTTCATATGTGCTGGGTAAACTGGGGGTGGCTGTCTCTAGTTTTGAAGTAAATAATACAGATTCTTTTAAAATGAGCAATGTGGCAGAAGTTTCTTGTCACTAAGGGACCAGGAGAGTAGTGAGGAAGACCCTCCCGTGTCTCTTATTCTTACAAAATCATCACAGATCTTAAGATTCCCTTTCCAATATTGATCTTCTGTTATAATCACCTGAGAAATCTGGGAGCTCCCCACCCTGGTCAGAGGGACATAGGCATTTTACTGCCTTAAAAGGTCAAATTGTTTTAATCCATCTTTAAATCTCTCAGGGAACCAAAATGATCATGTGGACTGACATCTCATCATAACTCCTTCCACACTGGAGATGTGTCCAGGCAGGACAGTTTTAGTGTTAGTGTCAAATAATAGTACATCAGTACAATGTCAATGATTTCTGATGGGGCTGTTGCTGCTTTCTGTTAATGTCCCTGACTTGCAGATTCAATGCTGTCATCCAGGCATTTAGTGTATGAAATAGTGAATTAGGTCTCCCTCTACTAGTCCCCATCCCTTATAAATGCTTAAGGATATCTGGAATATATTGTAAGAAAGACACTTTTTTAAAAAATTATTTTATTTTATATAATTCTTACATCATTTTTCATTTTTGCACAATGTCTTATGCATTTTCATTTTGGTTATATTCCCCATACAATTCCCACCCCCTCTTATTTTGACCCTAATCCCTCCTCTCCTCCCTGCCCCCCCCCCCCATAGCGTGTCTCTGGTTTATTGTTGCTTGTTGATTTTTATTTTTTCAGAAAGACACTTTTATAGAAAAGTTTTTGCAGGACACATTGGATAAGTACTTAGAATTGACATAAAATTACATATGGTCTGCATTTAATTGGAAGCCAAAATTCTAGATTCCTCACAGTGAATACTGAAGGTATATGCAAACTTCAAAGGACCTAAAGCAGAAGAACCTGTTTAGTTGCTCCCCTAGATCCCAAATTTGGGGGCCATCTATCTATTCAGAGCTACTGTATCACAGAATTCTGGTCCACGTCTTCTAAAGTAGGTTTGGTTCTCTAGATATTTTGTTCTCTATTAAATTATATTTTTTATAATAATACAGACATAATTTTTATAATACAGTGTGCAATTTCAATAGTTTTGATAAATACACACCTGCAGGCAGCACCCAGGACAGATCTAGAATACTTCTAGTACTCCAGAAAGTTCTTTTATGCCACCATGCACTCTTAGTCTTCTAGAAAAGGGAAAACAAGAGTTAAGTTGCCTTGGAATGCATTTTAATATCATGTATTGCCAGATTAACTTTAAATTTTCACTGGATTCTCTTTATCCTCTTTATTTCTCTAAAGATCTTTCTATAGAATTGACTTGAATAAAAATCCTATTGGACTTACATTGTATTATAACATTACATTATATTCAGGTGTGTGTTTTTATAAATCTACATCTGTGTACACCACATTAAAACCACCACAGAAAAGTCCAAATCCATCCTTCACCTCACAATTGACTCCTTTTGTCTGATTAACCCTCTCCCCCACTCCTTTCCCTCTGGCAACACTAATTTTGGCACAATACTTAAAACATCCAACCCCGACAACAGAACTCATGTTAACTCTCAGGGGGCAGAGCTATTCTTTGCATAGAATAAAAATGGGACATCGATGGTCAATATCAGTCTCTAATTTTGAATTTTACATCCTTAAACTAATTTTGAAGTTTAGGGTTTAGGCAAGGAAAAAGGTTTTGTGAAGCTGTGGTCTACAAGCCTCATGTTATTCCTACTCTGGTTTGGAATAGTGTTTTCTACAGTCAGCTTTAAGACAATATTGAGCTACAGTGAGGTCGTTGAATTCTTGTAATGTCCTCTCATTTGCCTGTTCAATAAAAAAAATCCATGCCACACCTAATGGTTGGATAGAGTTCTTGGTGATAAAAATAGAAAGAGAAATAGGATGAACCCTTTTTCTTAGTGAAAAGGTATGAAAGTACTATTAATCCTGCTAAAATTTGTTTAATGCTATGCACCTGCTTCAGCTTAAGTTGTTCACATCTGTAACTTTCTCCACCTTCACCCAGCTCTGAGATAGGTGTTGCAGTTACTCACATTCTGAACATTGAAAAGTGACCTTGCAACATTCAAGTCAGGGAGCTGGAATGATGCCAACACAGTGTGGTTCAAATAACTGTGCTTGACTGCCATCTCCTGCTCTTCCCATCCTGGGAAAGTGTGTACACACTGCCCCCAATAGTGACATTTGATTATGATTAATTAGAGAGGTCTCAGTTACCAATATAGCAGAGACACTCTTAAGGTTCATTTTCTTATCAGTGACATGAAACTGATGGTCACCAGTTCACAGACTGTGTATTCTCTGTCATGTTGCACCTTGTCTTCTCCATCCGCTTTATCCAAATCTTCTCTTTATTATTTCAGTAGAAAAATCATTTTCCAATTAATTCCACAGAATATATTCGTGGTTGGACTGAGATTTCCAATCCCACTTTCAGAACCCACCTTGAGTTCTGATGATTCACCAAGAAGGATTATTGGTTGTATTTATAGTGTGTGTTCAGGCCGACGAACTAGGATGGCAAATGGCAGCTCTCAAGAGCAGCTCTGCCCTGCGGTTCTTAGCATTTTGCACACTTCACAGAAAGTTGGTGATGGGATTGTACAGTGGAAGAAACTCTTTTCATTATTGGAGGAGTTGCATTAATGACATGACTGTCCAGCTGTCAAGGAGAAGTACACTCTTCCGTGTTCCTTTTCAGTGCCTTTGGACCAGCTCTAGAACTAAGCCCTGCTCTCCGGAGTGCCACATTACACATGCACCATCACTCCCACCGCTGCACTGTTGCTTGGCAACCGCAGTACTTGTTCCACTTGCAAGATGGGAAGGAGACAAATGGATATCCAAGAAAACCCCCAGCCTTGTAATTTCTCAGATCTTTGTGGAAAGGCACAAAGTGAGCATTCAGCCTTAATGCGCTCTCAAAATTTCAGCCTGAAGATATTTTTGTTACAAGAAAGGAGCAATTACTACCCACCTTCCTTAAAATCAGGGGCCCCTTGAGTTCTTAAAGCTGCCATGGTTCAGGTTGTGATCGGTGTTTATAAATCTGACTACACTGCTCATACTAGGGGGCTTACCAGTGATCTGATAGTGAGGTGAGGGTAAGTTGATGTGGGGAGCTCAATCACTCATGCAAAGTTGATTGAGAACTTATTAGGAACACTAACAGCAACCACTTCATGAGGAGTACTTCCTGTGCGTGCAGCTTCACGTTAAATGCTCTCAGCATCACCTAGTGTAGCGTTTACCGCACTCTTGTGAGATACGATTTGTTATTCTTGCCTTAGAGAGAAGGAAATTACTGCTCAAAGAGGTAAAATAAATTGTGCAGTGGCAGAAAGAGTGTCAGATTTGGTGGTTTGATTCCAGACACTTATACTCTACGATCATTGTCTATTCCATTTGCTACGCACCAATCCCTATGCCAGCCTCCGAGACACTTCAGTGTCAGTCACCTCAAAAAAGTTCTTATTGTGCATCATATTATCCCGTCCCATCCCATCCCATCCCATGTCATACCATACCATATTCTACTCTACTCTACCCTCCCCTACAATACCTTCCTTCCCTCTCCACCCCTCCCCTACTGTACTATATGATATGGCCCCAGACAGCTGACAGATCAAGGCTGTCTTTTTATTAAATCTATTCTCCTTTAACTCCTTTGCATCATCTTTAATGGCTTAGAGGTCAGGTAGGTCTGCGTTGCAATATGACTCTACAATTTGAAAGTTTATGTGAACATTGGTGAATCAAATTATATTGTCCATGATTACCAGCCCATGGTGATTATACCAGAACCTCAGAGAATGTGACATTTTTTTCATTTGCAACCTAACAAGTGAATTTGACTCCATAGATACTGTTTGGAAATAAGAGACTCCTAAGCATGGACAGAGCAGGCTAACATGAGCTTCATGTTCATCCTGGTTTTCCTTGTCCTCAAGGCCTAATGGGGCGACATGGAGTGGCCCAGCTAGAGGCTATGTATTTAGTGGGCCTGCATCACAGCTGAAGAACCCCAAACTTATCAACCCAACCACTTACAATGACTGCTAGCAAAGACATCATTTGTTTTCATTGATTCATTGACTACTGATTCATTGATTCATTTTCCAGCCTGCTTATTCCAGTTTAGAGTTGCTCGTGTTTGGAGTCTGTCCAGGCAGCTCAGAGCACAAGGTAAGACCAACATTTACCCCAAAGGGAGACATTATCTTCACCATACTGCCTAGGACACAAATATCCCTCTGCTCTGGGGAAGGCCATTGTCTGTCTTTTAAGAATATCAGCTATATAAGCATCCTACAAATCTCACCCAGAACAATGGCTGACACAGAAATGCAGAAATGCGAGTGATCCATGGAGAATTGTTTCTCAGCAGTATTATCAAATTACTAAAAAAATTATGAGAAAATTGCCCGCACAATGTCTGCCATAAAGAAAGAAAACTAGTAAGTGTTTGTTGAATAAATGAATGAATGAGCAATTGACTGATAGAGCGACCCAAATAAAATTAGAGAGGAAATGGCACAAAAGGAAAAGTGTACACAAACATATTTTGATTTCATTTTTGGTTCATAATTTTATCGGTGGGATCTTGGATATGTATATAACTTCCACACGTCTCATTCTTCACCTGCAAAATGAAAATTAGGGCACAGGCACTCAGGTTTTGGTGATGATTGCATGAGACCATGTATGTGCACATATGTACGTGTGGACATGTGTGCACGCAGTAGGTCTCCACTTGGTGTTATCGGTATGTTCTTGGAAACTGAAGCTGTAAACAAAAGTATGTATTACAAAGGCCTGGGCTAATTGGTAGAAACAACAGTTAACTTTCCATGCAATTTTTATGGTCACAGAAATATCACAAACTTCTAAACGAAGACCCCAAATCCTCCAGTATGGAACAATAATTCCTTTGCATCCATTCTTCCATTTTCGAGCCTGCTTTTTCCAGTTCAGCTTTTCTCATGACAAGCCTTTCCAGACAGCTCAGGGTGTCCGGTGGACCCAGCCCTGGATGGGACACCCTGGCATCATGGCACAGGGCACATCACAGACACACTAAAACTGGGGCAACTGGGGAGCTTCCAAACCACACACCTGTCTCATTACTCTCTCTGGTGCTTGTTTTCCTGCCAGTCAAGAAGAACCTAGAAGGGTGTGGGATGGTTTCCTTTGTGCCCTGACAATGCCCATTTTTAGTCTCTAGTAATTGAAAAACAGAGAAAACACAACCTCCGTGATAAGGAGCCCAGAAGGAGGAGATTTGGAGTTGTTTTATTGCATTCCTGGAGTGCACTACACAGAGCATTCTGAGAGAGCCCCGCCCATCTTGCCTGTGTGGAGAACACAAGGACCTCCCCTCATGCTGACCTGGGTTTGCTATTGTGCCAACAGAACATACTGAATGCAGTGACGCTGCTTGCCGAAGTCTTGTTCACACACACATGGCCTTTATTTTCTGGAATGCATATCACAGTGGGCAGCACTGGGCACCAGGCTGTGGTAGCATTGCTGGCAAAATCACAGCTGGATTCAGGGGGAGGCTGAGCCCCCCCCCCCCCACTGAGGGGCGACCCCTTTGGTGTGAAACTCAGGAGTGCGGCTCTTCCACAAACCACATGAACATAGCAGAATTTGAATTATTCAACATGATCTAGAACATATGTATTTCTGGGCACATTCACTTGAAACTCTCTCTACTTTAAAGATAAAGTGAAATAAAATAGCAAAATAAAACACGAAAAGTTTCCCCTTAAGGCAGCACAACTCTCATGAAAATACATAGGGGTGAAGAATGGGGACTAAGGCTCTTGCCTAGCGAGGTTATGGAATAACCTTGCCACAGGCCTCTCTGGAATCCAGCATTTCGTTATTTTCCAGAAAAAAAGAGACCACAATGGCTTGGCTATAACTGTGTAGATGTATGCATGTAAAAGAACACAAGTTGGATATAAAATCACTTTTTTATTTCCAGGTGGGTGATCTTGGGCAAGTTGTTCAAAGAACTTATTTTTCTGTAACTTTTTAATTAAGATACTAATATGGGGGTTGATTACTATGAACTACATAGAGATGTGTTGGGTTCAATCAATGTTAGTTATGAATCTTGACAACTTTCCATTTAAAATGAGGCAATGGACCTTTAGGACATTTAAGAAATGTCTCAAGTAGTAAAGAGAAATGCTAAGATTTTATCTCAGATCAATCAGAGGCCTTGGTATCCAACAGTATGCTGAGAGTCTCTTTCTAGAACTCAACTCAGGAGCACATACAGCCCTTTCCAGGGTCTCCAGTAGGTAATAGGGACTTAGAGGTTAGTCCTTGGCCATATTGGTCTCCTTGGCTCTGTTACTTATTTTGTGTTCATCAAGTAAAGAAAAAAAATACCCAATATTAATTGATAGCAGTTATAATTTCAGTTCAGAGGCATCAAGGTGGGAACAATTTATTTGTCAGCTGAAGGAAAATCAGTTTGAATGCTAGCATAAGCTTCTACGCATGGGCGATGGAATGGAAATTAATGATTATCTACTGCATAGTTCATTTACTCCAAAACCTCCAGGCAGTCATTTGGATCAAGTATATAGAAAATGTTAAGTTGGCCTCTAATCTGATGGGAATGATGATGCATGATGCACAAGAAATAGGTAATTCTTGAAGTAACTTTGAATCTGGACTGGGCAATGCGAAAATGTCACACATTTAAGTGAGTCTGGAATTCAAGGGAGATCTTTGGTTAAAGGGAGAAAATTCTCTTCTCTTTACATGGACTTCAAATGTGCTACCTCTGAGCAGGATGGTTGAGTGCAAAGAACATAAAGGGAGGTGTATAGACCTCTAGATCTGAAGCTTGGTTCTCTAAACTGTATGACCTTGGATGAAGCATAACTGCTCTGTGTCTCAGTTTTATTTTGCATAAAATGAAGTAATTAGACTTGATTGAATGATTTCAAATTTCTTGCTCACAGATCATATACTTTTTAAGATTTTTTTCTAAGTAAATGATACTATTTGGATCTGTATTTTTATTAATTAGACTCAAGTAAAATTGTCAATTTGAATTTCTGATCGTACTGAACTAAATCATCTAATTGAACTAATTGCTTTTATTTGTATCATTCTGGACAAATGCAAAGTCAGTCCAAGTTTAACCAGTCCAAGAAGCCTTAGGATATGTAAACAGAAAAGTGCATTTTGTCAATTACCAACTTCCTACATCTTCCGGGATATGACCTTGTCCTTGTGGTATAAGTGCCTGACATTAAACTTTTGATTGCAGAGGCATCCATTTCAAAGTACATCAGACTTGAATAGACATATTGTCAGCTACTTGACAGGGTCACAAGTAAAATAATTAGGTCACCTCCACCCATGAAAGTCCGTCTTCTTTCAGAAAATTCTGGGTAACATAGATAACTGATCACTTTAGTGGCCCCAATGTTCCCTTCCCATCTCCCAACTCCCAGTCTACCTTATTAATTAGTCAACAAGTAGTAAAGTTGGAAAACCCCTGACTTCCCACCCTCAGACCTTAATAAAGACAGAGCTTTAGGTCCGCTCTCCCAACCCCACCAACACTAATGACAATAGCAAGTTTAGTCAAAGGTCTCCTGTGGAACAAAATCCTACCTGTTGACAGCTGCTAATCCTAAAATAACAAATTAAACCTTAACTGAGTATCTGTTGAAGCACCTGGAAACTTTCCCTCACCCCATCCTGGGTTCTTTCAAGGTTAAAACCAAGGAACAAATTAACTTTAGACCAATCAGTAGGAGAAAAGGTCAAAATTTAGTTACATCACATACATGTGGAGAATTAACATGTTTGTAAATTCTGAAGCATAATTGGGTGGATCAGGGTATTTATCCTCCTTTAGGGACCTGGAGTGTCAAAGAGAGAGAAGGAGAATTCACACGACAGACAAGGAGGGGTCGACCTCATCTTTACTCTAAAATGAGAATCCTTGAGAGAGCTTGTTCACTGACTATCCTAGAACTGATCAGGCCTCTGAAGTACATTCTTCTTGATCATCAAAAGGAGACTTTGATGGCTTCTCTGAGTAAGAAAAGGGAGAAAACTCAGGTAAAGGGAACAACTTCTCAGTCTTCAGGGTGCTCACTGCTCAGCTGGCAAAGCCATCTGCATTCTTCAAGTCATGGTAACAGACTTCCTGAAGCCCACCCTCTCCAATGACCTCTAGGTTACCTATCAAGGTCACAAAGAGGCCTACTTTGGGCAATTGAGCAATGTCTGATCCCTGGGGGAAGCCAACTACACAAACATGTTACAACTGATATTGATTTGGAATGCTTGACACCATTGCTCTTTGCCTAGTTTATGAACAGATTCTGTTAGCAACAATGTTTATAATAATCGTTTTGGGTGTTTCTTATCTTGCCATGTAGGAGAGTTTATCAGAAAGAATTATAATAGCAATGGCAGAAACTTTCTTTGACTTATACAAGGAGAATGTTTTATTAAATGGAGGTTAGAGAATATAGAATTTCCAGAAAGGCTGGAGAACCGGGGCAAGGAAATAACCCAGAATAACAGAAGTTGAGGCCACCAGCCAAAATCACCGCCCCTCCAAGCTTGACTGGCAGGGCAGTTACTGCCCACTGATGCAGACCCTAACTTCTGTCCCTCCTGTGGTCATCGTGGGGATCGCTTCCAGCCTACGGAAATTGGTAGCTCCCTGGCCAGTGCCCCAACACTGAAGTCTCTAAGACCCCTATTCTAGTGTTCCTTGCTCCCAGTCAGAGTTCAGGATGTGTGCATTTGATACCCTGAGGCCTGTGCCCAGCCCCAAGATGCAAGAGGGACTAGAAAAGAATGATCTGGTCTTTGGCTTCTCATGTGGGATGTAGGGTTCTGTTTTTCACCAGATTCATATGATGGGGAATGCACTTAGCCTAGAAAGGGGTCTAGGGTCCAACAAGCCACAGAGGAACTAGTATATACTAAGAGGTAAAATATGACAGGCATCAAAAAGGCTCACGACAGAATGGAATGTTGACGAGCTAAGCATTTGCTGTGATGTGGGCATTCATCGCTTTCCTCAGGAGGCCTTCTCCAGGCCTTCCATTTAGAAGTAGAATCTCATGCAGCGAGCTCCAGCACCCCAGTCACTGCCTCTCCTCCCCTGACTACGTCGGTGGCCGACTCGGTGAGGCCCCACCCAGCCATTCCCCATATATTCCCTTAGCACTGAGCACGCCCAGCCGGCTCATTTCCTGGACGTGGCTCCCCAAGGAGTGTTGACGCGGCCGCAGGCTTTCCAGACACCAACAGCGGCATTTGCTGGGCTCCAGTCTGACCTCACTGCACTTCGATGTGCACACTGTGTCCTCTGCGGGCCATCTGCATGACAAACAGCAGGCCCTCGGTGGATAATTCCGGCTCCAGTAGTTTCTCAGCTCAGATGGAGCAGCACTAGCTTGGCTAGAGTGGAAAACAGATTACAAACCGCAAACTCATTTATTCTACAAATGTTTGCTGTGCTTAGAGAAAACAGTTTTCCATAATTTTCTTCATTGCCTTCTAGAATCAAATCAGCTCTCTTGGAACATTTTCTAGTAAATAGCTGCAGTGACTGTTAGAACTCTAGATAAGACAACTCTGGCTTGTCTGGGTGAACAGACCTAACACTTCTATAGCTCGAGCTTGCTCTGCATCTGTAATATGCTAACCACAGCGTGTTGTATGCAGTCAGCTAAGCTATGCTGGAGTAACAAATTAACCCCCAAATGTCAGTGACTTAACACCACAAAAATGTACTTCTCATGCCCATGGTATGTCCAAGAGATTTTGCCAGGGGATTCTGTTCCATATCATTCAATGCCACAGATGTCTGTAGGGCATGATGTGGGGCACGGAGAAGGGGTGCTTACCCTGCATAGGACAGAGTTACAGGGACTTTCTGGAGGAGGTGTAGCATGAGCTGAGATTATGAGGATGAGGAGGGATTAGCTAGGATTTGCTTAATTTAAGCAAAATTAGCCAGCCAGCCAGCTTCATGCTAATCATGAAGTCAGACCTACAAAAAGGTTAGAGATTAAACTAGGAAGAGATGAAATTATGGAGCTATTTTAAGGCATCTAGACCTTATCTACCATGATGTGTCTTTCTAGAGTATTGAATGTGAAATGGTCAGCCTGACTTTGTGGAAAGGGTTAGCCTAGTTGCGGAACGCGGAATGAATCTGACAGGAAGAGATCAGGTGGAAAGGATATTGGTAGAGGGTGGAGAATTTGATTAAGAACACTGTCAATAACAGAGAGGAGAAGGAGACAAGAAATAATTGGAAGGACAAGAGTAGGACATTCCAGTGATTGCTAGGGACACAGTGGGAAGGTAAAGGTCCAGATGTAAAGTCAGACAGAGAAAAACCAGGAAAAGCTACAATTACTCAGTTCCACTGATGTGAGTGAGAACTCACATCAATTCTTTTTTTGATTTCAATCTTGCTGTCTTGTTATTGTCCCTACTCTGGTTTATCCAGACAAATACAACCAGAGTATAGATGTCTTTCTCCATTTATTATTGTTGTTGTCATGATTATCATTATTACTTGCTCTGCAGTTTGTGTTGCTTTGTTGTTGTTGTTTTCAATCAGGAATGCATTTAATGAGAACCTGTTGTGTTTACTACTTGAATGTCTTGGACTTATTTCTTTAGAAAATTCAGGGTCTAGGTAGGAATCGTGGGCTTTGGGCAGACAAAAGCAGTGCTCCTTAAAAGCACAATTTGTCCTTTTGATAAGATCCTACACTCAATTACATGGACCTATTTCCCAACCTATTTCTTTGCTTTTAAGACCAAATTGTTCTTCTCTACATGTCTCTCCGAACATAGGCCTCTCCAAGAGGCAGATATTGATTGGCGAAGACAATGAGAGAAAATACTTCTATTTTTTATAATAAATAACTCTTCCTTCCGATTACCCTGGAAGAACAGAACATGTAATAAATACAAGGCCTTTCAGAATCCTAGAGGGCAAGACTTCAGGGCCTGAGATCATCTGCGTTGGCCCGTATTTTGCTTGCATGCAGGGCTTTCCCGTCCCTGGCCCTGGCTTTTGTTTCCCTGCGTGAAACCCTCTTGAGCCCCTAGTTTCCTCCCACCACATTGGCGTGGCCCCCCTATTCTCAGTGAATATGAAAGTGCATTGCCAGGCAGATAAAGCACAGGTTTGTGGTCTGATGAATGAGTATTTGAAAACCATCTTAAATAAATACTTCCTCTAGATTTTGATGACTTTCCTAAAGATACAAGCTTAATCTTTGTAAACTTGGGTCATTACTTAACCTCTTTAAGTCTTTGTTTCATCCTCCTTAGGCCACCAGGGAGGGCCGGCTACTGCTATCGCCAAGGGTGACAGTGGTAAATGGATGGTGGTATCATCACTGGCAATGCCAGTTGGCATAGGGAGTAGGAAATTTCGATGACCCAAAGAGAGAAGGTACTAGGAGAACTTGACTTTTACCTCCAGCTGAGCTGTTCCTTATCTCTTGCATCGATTCCATAGTAACAAGCAGAGTGTGAATATGGAGCCGAGTTCACTCAGGCCTTGTCACCACACCATACTCTTCCCCATCAGATAAGGGCCCAACATATCGCTTTTCCCCTTGTGAGCATCTCTTTCCAGCTGTCCTGGCAGGAAAATGGCAATGGAAGAGCTTAGAAAAACAGACTAAGTTTAAAAACTAGTTCGATGGGCTAGTATTGTAAAAAAAAAAAAAAAGAAAGAAAAGAAAGTGTTCTTAGATTCCACAATTTGTATCCTCTGTAAGTCTGCAATCACTTTAAAGAGACATAACCATCAAGCAGAATGCAGCCTGAGAATGATGTGTATGGAATTCTTAGGTAAACCAACTGCAGATAAAGAATGATCTGAGAACGTTTGTGTCATGAGGACTGGATGATAAACTCTCAGGGGGTGTTTGTACTTGAAGGAAGAGACTGTATTGGGTCCTGAAGTCAGGCCTGGTAGGTGTCCTGTCCCATCCCCAGGGTGCACCCGAGATCTCCAGAAAGGGAGCGTGCTGCAGTGGCAATAAATGGGTGTGCTGAGTCAACCTGCTTGGGTACCAATCTGAGTCTAGTCATTTGCTGGTTATGAGACTATGGGCAACGAGCCTATTCCTTCTGGGAAAAATATAACATAGGGACATTGCAAGTCTAACAGCAAATCCCCCAGGTTTTTGTAGCATGGAGCTGGGAACAGAATAAGTACATAATACATATTGGCAAGTAGAATTAGGATTTTGTTGAGAGAACCTTCAAGTGCAAACCCAGAAAGTGGTTTGTAAGAGAGTCCCTAGAAGACAAAAGGCATGGCTATCTACTGCGTGGCTACCAGTGTGACACTGGTTGGAATGTGGAACTTGAACCACTTCTTCCAGAAATGTTGCTCAATTCTGGCACCAGCAGAGGAGGCATCGTTCGAAACACCAGGAGAAACCCCTGCTTTGGGGTAGAGTTCACTGTAATCTCCCAAAGAGCCCTGCACACATAGGTGAGGATAAGACTTCAAATTGTCAATAGTTGTGGGCAAATAATACAGCCAAGGGAAAGGCCAGTAGGATGCGGATGGTGCAGGCATCCTGTGGCCATGACCTGGTGGGTTTTGGTGTCCTTCGAGATGCTGGGTCAGCTACTGTGGTGAGAATCAAAGGATTTTGCATTATTATTCAAGTGAATCATTTATATGAAGATGGGGATTCGTGTTTGAGCATGTTGTGGAACCGATGTGATCATTCAGTGTCTACAAAAGCGATTTCCAAATCAGAATTCCACTTACTCCATTTTATCTAAACTTCCATAATTTAACACACGCACGCTGCTCAGTATAACCTTCACCCTGCCTTCACAGCTTTATATTCTGACTCTTCTCCCGCACAATATATCATCCAGGCACCTACACACAAAATACAGTTCTCAGGAAATGTCTGATTTTCTTGCATCTCTCTTTAAGGCCTATGCATGTATTATGCTCTCTTGTTGGAACACTTAATCTCTCCCGTGCCGTGGACTTTATGCAGGAAAGACTCAAGGTAGAAGAGAATCATTCTGCCAGCTCTCTTGACCTTTCCTGCAATGCAGCTGGATCAGGAGCTATATCCTTTGTTCCCATGCATCACATGGACAAACCACACAACACTTAGAACGTAATGCCTTGTGTTCAGACTATTTGCATGCTCTGCACTCTGTCTCAGTAACGTTGCATTTGCTATTTCTTCTACTTGATGGTATTATTTTGGATGCTGCATTTGCCTGCCTCCTTCTCCCCATTCAGGTATCAGATGGATTGCTGCTTTTATAGAGGAGCCCTGTTGTGTTTGCCCACCAAATTCAGTGTGTGTATGAGTGTAGGGATACCTTTCACCAGCTGGGAATCCTAAGTTAAAATAAATTCTGACACTATTTACCTGAAAATAGTAAGATTCCACAGGTTAAGGGGTCAGCCCACCAAGATGGTCCTCCCTACCCTTTCAAAAGCCAGGGGAAGTCTAAGTTGTCACCTGTGCTTCAAGCCACTAGCTACAGAGCAAAAGTTCCAAAGATCCCCTTGTTAGGTTCAATTGATTTGCTAGAGAGGTTCATAGAACTCAGAAGAATATTTTACTTAGTGATTACACGCTTATTATGAAAGGAATGCAGACTGGGTGGAGAGCCTCCCTGCCCTCTCGAAATTCACCAGTCTCCCCAAAACTCCACGCATTTCACCAACCCAAAGCTCTCCGAACCCCCCCCCCTCTTTTTTTTTTTTTTACAGAACTTTATTACTTAGATGCTTGGTTAAATCAGTGGCCACTGGCAATTGATTTATTGCCAACTCATCTCTCCTCCCTGCAGGTGGGAAGGGTGGTGGGCGGGACTGAAAGTTCCAACCCTCCACTCACAGCGTTGGTTCCCTTGGTAACCAGACTCGTCCTTAGGTGCCTTTTCCAATGTCACCTCATTAACCTATCAAGAGACATCTTTATCACAAGATCAGCACCCAGGCATTTCCAAGGGCTTCGGGTGCCATAAATGTGGATGAAAACCAAATATATATTCTTATTCTCACAATACCACTGAGGTCTTTCACAAATAAAAGTCTAGAAGATCTGCCCCACTCACTCCCAATCATTGTTTACCCCTCTTTCCCTCATTAGCTTATTTAACTGTGCATCACAATCAACTTACAGATTTGGGTACCAATTTATCATCTCCCCACTGGGCATTAAGAGCTTAGAGAGCAGTGACGGTTAGTTTTACTCATTGCACTTGACCCCAGCACCGAGACATTGCCTGCTGCACAGTAACTGCTCAACAAACATTTGCTGAGGGACTAGTTGCTATTACTAATAGTCAGGAGTCTTGAGGGCAGAATCTGTGCCTCTGCATGCTCAGCACCTAGCACAATGCCCGGCCCATGCTATGTTCTAAAGTATGCATGGATCACATGCGGGACATTTTTAATTAGCCAATCAAGGACTGGTTATGCACCAGGAGGTCAAACTGGCAAGTGATTCTGTGGAGGGTAGTTATTAGGTAGGGCATCCAGTAACGCTGTCAGGGGACACAACACATTGATTAAGTTACCAAAGGAAGGAAACCCAGCACTTTGCACAGAGTACAAGTTCAACACATGTTCATAGCATTGACTTAATAAAATGGGTTTTATCTTCAACCCAAATTCACTTAAAAGAGTAGCATTTGAAACTTGCCATTGCATCACCTGGTGCTTCATTCAAGAGGGGGGTGGGTTGCTCTGTGACAGGTGTCCAGCAACATGCAAAGAGTCAAATCTATTGAATGCGCAACGCTGACTTTCAGGAACACTTTCCTTTTCTTCCTCTCCCCACCCCCACTCCATAACAAGAATGCCCCTCTCCTGAGAGCCTCACAATGACAGTCCACAAATGAACCCTCTTCCTTTGAGAGAGACTAACTGTAGGGGAAAAGATAATTACTTAGTTCCTTTATCTCCAAATTATTTGTAATAAAATCTGAAATCACACCACAAGGTCTTTCATGAGGATGTCATAAATTAAGATGCATTGGCGTATCTGCTGCATCTGTTCCATTCGCTGGCCCTTTGTCTTCTGCAAAGAGCACACCAACCTCAATACCCAGCAGACAGCATTTACGCAAATGATGCCGTGTCTATAGCATTAATATTCAGTGATTGTCTGTCATAGACACCTTACTGTACATCTGTTATGCAAATGTATGTTAATTCCAACTCCCTGACAGCTGCCTAGCTTCCCTCCCTAAAATGATCTTTTCCATTTTGAAGTTTGCAATCTGTTCCCAAAAATGTTAATCCAACAATTAGCTGAAATTGCTAAACAGAAATTGTACATGTTCGGTCTAAAATAGAAGGTAGCATTTTAAAATAGGTGGTGAACCTTCTTCCAAGTCGTTTATTCTGCATGTGCTTCCCCCACAGTGTAAACACTATCTCTGTGCAGCTCGACTTGGGGCAAGTGGTGGGTTTGCCTACCCAGATCCCAGGAGTTTGACCAAAAAACATGGGTCATCATTTCTGTCATTCAGGGGACTTAATCCTCAGAGAAGCTTTCAGCGGTGTATGGTGTTTCTCTGTGTCTGAAACCTCTCTGTCTTCTGCACAAAAACAATTAGCATGAAGCACTTGGATAGTAATAAATGAGGATGCAGAAGCAGAAGGTGATGAATGATTGAGGAAAGAGATCTAAGAGGACATCCCATGAGCCATACGCTTGTGCATGTTTGATGGACACTTAATAGAAGATGCTTCAGATTTACTGCCTCTGCTCCTCGTGAGGAGTAGGTAAAGTGCTTTGGAACTGTAGTAGAACTGTTGTTTAAGACCTTGAAAGGGATATGATGCTTGAGAGGATTTAAAATAAGATAAACTTATAAACATTTAGTGAAAACCAAGCAAGATTTTATGAGTACTTAGGCGGGACCTATTGTGTACCCATCACCATGGTGACCCACATGAGTTTCGTTCTGGGGAAGAACATAAAGAAATGGAGAACTTTTAGAATATGTGGGATGAAAGAGAGCTCACAGGTTCTGCTTACATGGGGCAATTTCTGACTCTGTTCTGAATGGATAGCTGCTGTTTGCCCTGGAAAATCCCAAGTCCAGCTAAAAGGAATGGACTCGAATCTGTGCTCTTCTCCGATGATTCTGAAGATTCATTTCTTCAAAGATATTGAGAGATCGGAGTGCTCTCTTGGTCTCAGATTTCATTTCTGCAATGATGGTGCTAAAGCATATTATCCCAAGGTTCTACTCCAGCCTAACATTTTTCCTTTGCAATTTATTTCTGAATCAGTAATGAAACAATGGATGAATAAATAAAACATACTAAAGATATCTTGAATGTACGCTATAACTTTATCCCTATGTAATATATGATAAGCTTTAACTGTGACGTTAGCATTGTTAGATATTCTAGAACAAACACTTATTACTTCTCACATGTATTTTTCTTCTTATTATTTTAAAAGATTCCAAGACTTTTAAATCCAATAACTCCATTTATATTCCCACTTCATTACAACAAGCTTGATCTTAGATTCTATAATGAGTTGTTATCATTTCTCATTTAAATAATCATTTGAATAGACTGGGGTAGCAAAATCTCATAAATTATTCTGAAGGACTAATGAAGTTCTATGTAACTTTATTTAGATGCTGGACATTTTGAAGAGTCTATATATAGAGAGAACTCACTGTAATTAAGTTCTAAATATATATATGTATAGGGACAGAGAGAGGTTAAATGTTTTGTTCAAGTTCATATAGGTGGTAAGAAGCACAGCTGAGATTTGACCTTAGACTGAATCTCTTACCTCATTTTATTACAGGCACCTTGTGTACTATTATCTCAATTATTTTATTTCAAAGAAGAGAGACTTATATCAAATCATCAAGTCTTCTGAATCTTACATGGTTTAATGCATGCATGTCATTATATGTTGTCCTCATCTATCTTGAAGGTCCTTGGGGGCTGGTCAGTTCTTTTTATTGAGCAGCCTGAGGCATGATATCCTGGCCAGTCCCTAACTAGGTCATGATAAATCTCCCTTCATTGGCCCACGGCCAGACGCCAGGCAGCTGAGGTCATCCCCTATGCCCCAGAGTCTGCTGAAATTCTTCACAGAAGCCAATCCTGAGCACCGTGGCCTGTCTGGCTCTTTCTATAGAAACCACAGAAGAGCTTGCTCATAGCTGCTTTCTCTCGCTGCCTGTGACTGGCCCTGCACTGTGGGCCTCATTCTTTCTAGAGAATGCTGAGTGTAACAAAACTATAAAACTCCTTTTAAAAAGTTTTCTTTCTTGATCTTACTGTTCTCACCATACTTCACGCAAGATAATGTGACCAAAACAGGTGGCAGGAAGTAAAGGGATAGCAAGTCACCGAACTGTGAGCATTACAACTCAGTCAGCAGCCCGGAAACATCGCCCTACACCACTCATGGCCAGTGAGGAGCATTTCTCCACTTCTTAATTTGCTTGTCTGTAAGGATATGGCGACAATCCCTCTTCCAAAAGTGTTGGTGTAAGCTTCCAATGGAAGAAAAATGGCGTGTACAGGTGCTCCCAAAGCTTAAGGGAATGAAGAGGGCACAAAAACTCTACTTGTTTTGTATTCCAAAGATCTTTCCTAGTCATCGTCTCAGATGATCCCCCAATCTCCATGAGAAGCATGAAGAACTGTCCAAGTGAGGTCCCTTTTACAGAGGGGGGAGCTGAGGCATTGGCCATTCATGGCATTGTCTGAGATCTCTTTCTTAAACCAAAAACCAAACAAGCAAACCCATGTTTGCTCAGTAGAAAGCGCAGCAGCCTGAGCTGTGTTTTGTGGCAAATGTGAACAGCACCGAGTGTCTACGAGAAATCGATACCTCCTTCTTCATCCTTTGCAAGAGTTCAGACACTTCAGTGATTATATTCACTATTTTACCTTTGTATCCTGTTTTGTCAGCTATTCTAAAAGACACATGCCTTCACTATTAAGGGTTTGGAGTGTGTTCTTTTGGTGGTGGTTATTTTATTACCATGTAAGTTCCATTCTCCTCTGGGTTTCTGACCCAAACTATTGTACAAAATATGAATAGGCAAATGAGAAATAAAGCACATAGCACTGTTAGTGGAAATGTTTTATCATTACTCAATACGCCACATGTAATTGTTAGACTGATGTTGGAGTTTGAATCTTATTCCTTTATACCCACTTCTCACTAAAAAAGCAATGCATGAATTCCAAATGGGGTCACATAGAAGTTCTGCCTTTATGAGGAGAAAAATCCTACTGAAGTCAATTTACTACCAGGATGAAGTCCACAGATAGATACTGATGCTTCCATAAGGTCCTATATCTACAAATTAGCACCTTCACTTCACTTTGAAGAAGCTGCTGATAGAAAAGTGCCAAGAGGCAGAAGTGTGGGAGAAGAGCAGAAGGCAGCCCCTGGAATAAAGCATTTCCCTATATAGTTACCAGAAGCTTGGATACAGACAGCGGATAGAGACTATGACCCCCATTTTATAGGTGAAGGAAATTTAGACCTAAAGCAAGTGTATGACTTGCCTGGAATATCCCTGTTAGAGAGAGTCACAGCCAAGCCTCAAAGCCAATTTTTCTGACTCCTGCCTCACAGGTCCTTTCTACCTCCCCAGATGGTGTCTGTGGGTTTGACTCTCACTTTTAAGCTTCACTGACCCTGGGTGATGGACGAGACATCTGAGTCAGGGCTGAAGAGCAGGTGCCAGACTCACTGTGCGCCTTCCATTCACGCCTGCAGTAGTTCAATGGACCCTTCACCGCACGGTCTACAATGGAATTAGGACTCAGCCCAGAGACAAAGAACACGAAGTGCCCAATCTCTATGAAGAGCTCTCATAGGGCAAGAAGCCTGTGCAACCAACTGCCATGGCTGCTTGGCTGGCACGGTGCCACCTGGAGTTCTTGGTGAGAAAGCAGCTGGAAAGAAACGAAAGGTCCCAGAAGTGCAGTCACCACCTAAACCTAGCAGTGTATTGGTCCCCACTGGGGATTCGACCTCCCTACCCTCCCTTTAGAACCAATTTGAAAACTGTTTTTGTTGTTATTTTTACATTGCAATAGAAATCTTTCATTTGATGCTATTGAGATCAGTCACTGGTTGGCTTACCAGAAAGATCTGTTCTATTGGAAAATAGAATATAAAAATGATACCTGTCCACCTTAAGTGTTTCATTTTAACTTAAAACAAAACAGTGTACACTCATTTAGAAAAATTTTGGTGTGAAGTCTACATCTGATTTTAAATGTGAGTGGGTCTTCTGCACTGCATTTCCCATGGAAGCTTCACCTCCAAAGAATTCTTTAAGCCTTCCATTTCTTTTCCCCTCATGTGACTAAAATTTGAAGACATGAGTGAGATACTATTAGTTTTGACTCTTTCTAGATTGATATTATTTCTTCTCCACTTTTTCATGTGGTCCTGCCAGAAGTCAATCTGTTTTTAGTTATTTATCTTTATCCATTCTATGCAAATATGAAATCAATTTGGTCATGACACAAGCAATAGAATTAGAGCAGAATTAGACATAGCAAACTTGCTCTGGCAAGAAAGATGTGGGGATGGAGTTCTACGCCTTTGACAGAGCTGGCTTCACTGCTTCCCAGGGGGTGTGATGCAGCAAGACGCTCTGTCCTACAGCACCTTAGTTCCTGGAGACAAAGACAAACATGAGCTACTCTCTTATAATGTCATATGGCCTCAATGAGTTGATGCTAGTGAAAAGCATTAGATGAGTGAAAGGCAAAATGTTATGAAAAATTATGAGAGAGAAGGAAGGCAATGCAAGAAATTACCAATGAGCATGAAGTTGGCTGACTCTGAAAATTGCCCTCTGGCAAACAGCTAAGAGGCCAGGGCTCCACAGAAGGAGACCTCTAAAAGGCATTGCTAGCACACGCTGAGCACCACGAGCGCCATGCCAGGTCAGTGCCTGAACTTTGAGTACCTTCTCTGTGACAGGTGAATTACATATATCATTTTTACCAGATCTTCTAGATATTAACTAGTACTAGATAGCCTTGACTTTTGGAGAACAGGTCTTTGTTCAGCAGAATACTGTACACAGTACAGCGTTATCTCATGCTGTTTTTCCTCCTTCTCCTGTCTGATTCATGTGGGAATCTTACTCACATCTTCATTATTAGAACTGGTTGTAATTCCTGCAATAAAACTCAGGAAATTGTGAGTTCCCTCTTAAGTCTGTGGACTCCAAGAGATTTTCATGTTAATCCATACTCAGTTTCTCAGCAATCAGTCAAAATCATTATTTGTTTTCCTTACAAGTACAGGCTTCAGTTACTCTTGCTCCAGCTGTGAAGCCTGGATTGCCTGTCTCTCCAGATTTGGGGAAGTGTGTGCTCTATGACCTCAGGTCAGAGATTGAAGAAAAGTCATTGATATTCCACCTGTTTAGCTTTTCTTGTTGTAATCATAGAAGTGACAATTTCCAAAGTTCTTTACATGGTGGGATTTTTTCTCCTTAGCCTTTCAAAGATATCTTCATGAGTAGGGTTCAGGTCTGACTTATTTTCTTCTAGCATGTCACTCTGCTGTCTTTCTGCTTACACAATTTATGATGAGAAGCTTGCTGTTATTAGACATGTTCCTCTTTGATGTGTGTGTGTTTCATTGTGTTCAATATTCTCTTTTGCTTTGGATTTCAGTAATATTATTATGATAGGACTAACTTGTATTTTCATCTGCTTTATGTTCTTGGACCTTGGATCTATGGTTTGGTTTCTGCTACTAACTTAGAAGAATTAACCATTATTTCTTCTTCTTCTCCACCTGTTATTCCAATTGCACATATGTTAAACTATTTGATACTGGCATCTCCCTGATGCTCCGTTCTGTTTATTTTCCTCATTAAAAAAATCTTTTCATTTGGTTTTGGGTAATTTGTATTCATCTATTTTAAGCTACCTGATTCTTGAAATTTTTGAGAGTACTAGTAATCTCATTGAAGGCATTTTCAATATGTTCCTGTTTTTTATTTTTTGTTTCTACATTTAATATCATGATTTTATTTTTTTCTTATGACTTCTATCTCTGATGAAATTAATTATCTGATCTTTCTTGTATTTTGTACTTTTTTTTAACAAAGACTTCAACATACTAATGAGTTATTTTTAAATTTCTTATCTGATATTTCCAACATCTGAATAGTGAGTCTGATTCTGATGCTTGAATTGTCTCTCTAGACTGTACTTATTCAGTTTCCGTGTATGTGTCATATATTTTGTTTGTTTTTGTTTAAAACCTGGAATATTGTGTAGGATAATAGGTACTGACATAGAACACTTTATACTTGGAGGAGATAACATTTTTTGGCATTTTTTCCTACTAGTCAATGTATTCAGATGCTGAACTGAGTTGGAAGATTGTTCCCTACTTGATTTTGAGTCCCCCCCAAATGTCCCTGGGTCTTCCATTTACTCTGCTCTCCAGAGAAAATCTGTCTTTTGCAGTTCTCCTTGTTGTATTTCCTCAATGCTTGTTAGTGGAAGGTGGTCCGGGGTCACTCTTAATGTTGCAATTAAGTTTTTGTCTTTGACAGGTACTGTGAGCCTGAGTCTTAGAGTATGGATTTTATGTGACCCTACCCTCATCAGATTTAAAACTGGGTCTTTTATTTATTCTTCTTCATTTCCCAAGTATGGGATTTTGTTTTTCTGTTTCTTCCCCTAGCTACAGGTGTGTCCACTACCAATAGTACTTTCCAGCTGACTCTGTTACTTTTCTTTACGTGGGCCGAGTACTCTTTTTCACAGGGGAGGTGCTGGATCTGGAACTGGGAAGTGTCATTAATGCCTATTCCTCTCCCCTAACCAATAACGGCTCAAAATTTCTCTTGGGTTTGTTTCATATCTTCCTTGTGTGCACATGGTAAAAAAGCCTAGAAGAGAGTATCCTTGTATCTATGGCCCATCATAGCTCCATACTTCTCAGCTAATTTATACTTAGCCTTTCACTTTAAGCCTTTAGTTACAATTTCACTTTAACCTTTAGTATCACTTAATCACTAAAATTTTCTAGTTGATTGCTCTTTACAAAGTATGTGACACTCCATGGCAGCGTCTCAGCTAAGTACATACTTTTAATTACTGGTGTTTGTCTTTCTCTCTATATTAAGATAATTCATCCTGTGACCTCACTTCTATGATAAATTAAAATTAAAGCAACAACAAACTTCTGTCCAGCAGTTTTCTTGTCGAAAGGGTGGCAAAGGTGCTTGCTTTAGCTATCTCCATGTATGAACTAAACCTTCTGGCCACTCATATTGATTAGATTTTCACACTGAACAATTGATTTTTCTCTTCTCTATTCAATCTACTAAATTTTATTCTCTTGCTGTGTGATGACCAGCATGCCCCCTAACTTCGACCTTTGGTTTCCCACAATCTTTCCCTTATTCCCAAAAGCAGAGATTTTCTGAAGATTTATTTTCTTTTTGACATCAGTTCTTTCTATGATATTTCCATTGCTCACTTGTCTTCTGGGTTAGAAATTCATAATTCCATAAATTTTGTATATGTGCTCCCCTCTAGGAATCCATGCAAAACAGAATGCAGAAATCATAAATTAAAAGACCCTGTTCTTAGCCCTAAGGAGGTCACATTCTAATCAATAATATAATGTGTATATGCGCTTGAGACAGATAACTTACCATGCAAGACTCAAATGAAAAAAAAATAAAGTATTCTAGGAACGAGTTTTCTAAGTATAAAACAATATGTGCTTCATATATACTTGTATTTTAAATAAATATACATAATATACTTGAATATACAATGTAACTATCAAATGTTTTAATACAGAATATAATTTATTTATTTTAAAATTTGATTTCTTCATCTTCTTCCGTATCTGTTTATGAGCAGAGATTGTCCCTCTTTGTTCCATGTGGCATACTAGTGATGATATCCAAGATCCCTTCAGGAGATAAATCTGCACCAGAAATAAATCAAACTCTCTGTGTGTAGGGAAAAGTTATTATGGAACATAAATATAATTATGTGAGTGAACTCTAAGACAATAGAAATCCAAAGAACAGTGGGCTTTGAAAGACGAGTTTGAACACGTACCTCAGAATTTTTTTAATTTCTCTGCAGATTCAAGTGAGATGAGACAGAGGAGAAAGGATCACACATTGGTCAGTTTTAATGTCTAAGCACAGACTTTTGATTTTCTAAGGAACTTTTCCCAAAGAAGGGAGTCTATTTTTGGCAGTCGAGCCTGAAGACTATTCTTGGAACATATTCTAGAGACAGGTTATTGATGTTGTTGCCAAGAATAATGTAATAATTGCTAAAAGTTTAGAGCTACAAAGGACACATTTCCATCAAGAATTGGTAGCAACAAGCCTTGAACACCTTGGATATGAATAGCAAGACTTCTCAGAACAAAGCAGTGAAAACAATGAAAGATAAAAATAAGAAGAACAAAGACAACGAATAGAAACAGAAACTAGTATGTCCATAGTGATCTGACTATATCAATAATCACTTTGCATGTGCATGGGCTAAAGGCACTAGTTAATGGATGGGGATGGTCAGAGTGGATCAAACAATAAGACCGATTTACATCTTGCCTACAAGTAACTGCTATAAACACAGAGACATACACAGATTAAAAGTAAATAGATGGGTAAAGTGTTCACATTTGGCATGATTCCAGCTTTGTCAAGAATTGTGTGTGTGAATGTATTGATGGCATTTGACTAGACAACTGTGTTCCAACTTGTGAACAGCTGTCACCATGTGCTGTATGTTTATAAAGTTTTATTGCTAATTTATTTTTATATTTGCTAAATTTATTCAATTTATTTTTCCAAATATTCAATTATTATTAAATAAGTTATTCATGGTATCTTTATAATTACACATTGTGAAATATTATTGCAAAATCTAACACCCAGGGTGGTAAACGAACAAAGTTTATGAATAGAAACTTTGTTACAGAGGAAATACAAACGTCCCACAGATGTATGAAACATCATTCTTCAAAATCACTTGCGCTCAAATAAATGTGAATTAAATAAAATGTCATTTTTTCTCAAACTGCCAATCCGAAGAAATGAACAGTCACGCTGTTATCATGTAGGGAGGCAGTCTGATGAGAATGCAAAATTACATAACATATGCTAATTTTTTGAGTCTGTAAAGACTTGGATTCCATGCTGAGGATTAATTTGGAATTCAGAGATGCACCTAAGTTATGTTCATCAGAATGTTTTTCCACTGCAGTGAATGATGATGGTAAACAGCCTAAACATTCCACACTGGGGGGTGATTCAACAAACGGTATTGTATAGCTATGACAATTACTGTGTGTATTTTTAAAGAGTGAATTCAGATGAAATGACCTTTTTAAAAAAGGTATTCTGACTATTCTAATTGTGGACATGTAGTTAGGTCCAATAACACCCTGAACATGCCATCTCTGCTTGCGGAGTTATTCAAGGTGACTAGCCTTATACTATGTTGTTTCTCCGTATTGGATTGTGGAATGTGTAAAATGAGGTTGTGACACTAAAAATCAGGATGTTGAGTGACCTGTGCTCAAAGCCCAGGCTTTCTCCCATGGCATCTACTTTACCATCTGCAAACCCAGAATGGGCTTGTCGCTCTAAGGGGCCACATACTTTGCAGGGACATTTTGACACAGCACAAAACACTCAGCAGTTAAATTTTCATTTTTGTAATGGTGGCAGATGTTTCCAGCCTCTTCCAGAATCTTGTCGAATTCCTGAGCATAACCACTTGTAGCTCCCCACACTGAGATCTTGGGGATGAAGTTTGTTGGTGTGAAGTCTAGGGGTGGCTAAGGCCTTGGGGAAGTATGGTGGGTGTCAGGTTAAGCATGATGTGGGAATCAGCTCTGAGAACCCAACATCCATGGCTATCACAGAGTATGAATCTCTCAAAGTAAAGTATATTTCATTTTCTAAGGATTCATTGTACGCCTAAGGTGTATCTGACATTGATGCTGGAATTTTTGTTAAAGTCACAATGTGCTGTGCAGTTGTGTTTAATTACTATATAGGTTTGGCTTTTTCATAAAGAAAACTTCTGCTTTCTACTTGAACATCTCCAAAATGGCAACTTTGTTTTCCATGAGCTGATTTACCCCAATACAAATGCATATGATGTCAAAGTATGACTCTTTAATTTCAGTTTCAAATCATGTAGACAATCCTTAATAAATTTTGAGTATCATTTCAAGATGCTTAGAAGCATACCAAGCTTCATATTTAATATTCTACAAGTCCTTTATGAAAACAATTTTGAGGGATAAGATGAATGACATCTTAGATACTAATTCAGCTATCACAGAGTCTAATTTTTTAAAAGTAAAAATAGCACGTTATTCCTGAGCATAACCATTTGCAGCTCCCCACTGAGATCTTGGGGATGAGGGTTGTTGGTGTGAAATCTATGGATGGTTAACTACAAAACTATACTGTTTTATAGAAACATATAAACAGTGTAGCTTTAAATGTAATTTTCATATTTCAAATTGTCATAGAAAAGGATTCCAGTTTTGCATGTAAATGAGTATGTTGATGGCATAAGGCTAAAAAACTGAGCCAACATATTAACATCTATTGTTCTTTGTGGTAAGCTTATAAATACATTTTTTATTGCTAGTTTTGCATTTTCTTAAATTGTAAAATAATTTCAACTTATGATAAGAATATATTGTTTTATAGAAACATAAACAATATAGGTTTTTAGCAGGATACATTATTTTGTGCTTTTATCAAAACAAAAACATCCATATTGCTTAATAGCTTTGTCAACAATATAAAACTTAACAAAATAAAAGGTTTCAAAAAATGATTTAGAGATGAAGGGTTAAGGGGCTAGAAATATTTGTTAGGCATTTTTTTATTATAAACAATGGCAAGTTTATGGTTTAGTCTTGCCTTTTTAATTTCTCTGTGTTCATTTTTTCCCCCAAAATGGCAACATTTAAAAGCTCAGTGTCTACTATCTCCTTTGTCTTCATCACAATATTCTATAAAACTGAATCCTGCTGATATCCTAGAGGGGTGCCCTGACATGGATGGGACTGGGAAGTAGATGGGACCAGGGCTTCTCTGCAAACCTATGTCAGCATGTCATCCCCATATCCTGCGTCCGCCACCCAACATATTTCTAATACAAACAACCACCTGGATGCATAGCTCTGCCCAAACTCAGCTGAGCTTTCATTCTGTGGCCTTATTCTCTCACATTTCTGTGTCCATGGGCTCTTCTCTCTGATGTCTAATTCTCAATCCCTGGCTGGAGGTGAGCATTCAACAACTTCACAGGTGGATTCTACATTTCCTAAAATCTGCAACATTGAATGTCTCACCATTCACCACTTTTTCCATTTTCTTTTCTTGTTTCTAAATAACGTTTATTTCCAAGCATTTTCCTCCATTCATTAATTTAGAATTTGAATCCTCAAGTATATTTATGATGAAATAGAGTGCTGGGGCCATTTGATATTTGAAAAGCTTTTGAGATTTTTAATGAACTTCTAAAAGGTTCTTGCTTTTAGGAATCTAGAAAACTTAAATAAGGGACCAGGAAAATGAATAACTGTAAGAAAGTGAAAATCAGAATCAACAAAAAACTATGAAACAGAGACACTTTTTGGGAGGGTGGGGGGCGGGAGGGGAGGGATTGGGATCAGAAAGGGGGGGTTGCAACTGTATGGGGAATATAAAAATAAAATTTATTATTAAAAAAAATGAAAGGTTCTTGCTTTGAATTTTCTCCAAGAGGAGGTCTATTCTGAACAAAGGGAAACTGAGGTTCAATTTAGAACTAGGCAGTCATCGATCCAGTCCAAATGGTAGCCTTTGGAAATCTGTGCTTGTTGCCCAGCTCCAGAGCCACACACTCAAGGTCATTGCCGATGGACCTGCCTAGTTTGTCAAGTTCATGCCTCACCCCACAAGAGCCTCCCTAGCCTGCCTGCTTCTTCCCAGATGCCCCCATATTCCATGATTTTTCACTTGCCTCTTACTTTTCCCTTGGCCTGGAACATCACTATTCACTCTTTAACACTTTTTTTTTCAAAATTCAAGGGTTAAGCTCAATATAAACTCTGTCATGAAACTTTTCCTTTTGCAGTGGATGACTTAGAGAATGTGCAAACATAGTCCCCAGAAATGCCTGATTTGATATTATTATGAGTGCTCAGCAGTCAGATAACAGGGCACATGCATTACAGCTCTATTTTCTGTAAGATGAAACTTATTTTCTTTTGCATGACTTCTTTGGAAGCAAAGTCATGTTTATGAAGCTCTTGGGATATAACCCACTAGCCCTGGAAATTAGGGAAAGTTACTTTCTCTCTTCCCCAGAATTCTCAGTAGGTTCACAAGTTTCCTACTAAAGCATTCCCAAGAAGACCATGATGGAGATTAAGTGAGAAAATCTATGTAAAATATTGGAAAGATATCTGGCAAATACCCGTAACACAAAAAGCAAGATAATTACTCTTGTTAAGAGCATTATCATCCTTGCCCTATGCTTAATTTGAATAAGCTTTGTATGATATAGAATCACATACACCTGTGTGGATTCTTTATTCCCCTCATGCACTTTATGCTACTTGATGACAAGGAATATATTCTCACGAGGCTAAAGACCAAGTGTTACACACAATAAGCTTTTAATATACTATAGATGCAGTAAGATTGAACTAAGCCAGAAAAAATCATTCTGTCCTATTTTTAATGGCTCCATACTTACCATTTCTCAAAACATTAACAAATAAAACCACTAAAAAGGAAGTGAATGACAAAGTGAGTTTAACTTTCAAGTGAAAATCACTGATTTCCTACGCTACTCATTCATTGGGGAAATGATAAAAGTACAACGATATCCCCCCCCCCCCAAATGTTGACACTATTCTCTTCAACTTCTAGATGCTTAACTTTTCTTCGAAAGGCAGACTGCAATACGGTATGTGTTCTAGACAGATGACATTTCTTTTTCTGATTTAGATGAAAGAACCATGAAATACTGGCATTTGGTTGAGCATACTGGGCTGTTCTAAACAAAGACTTTTGATCCTGAGTGCAGGCTGCCGGGACGCCGTGTTTCAGATTGATGGATAAATATGGCCAACATCATATTTTCATTATTTTTGTTCACCATGTCTATGTGCCAAACCACCATTAAATCACAGATACTAAATGTCAAATAAAGTAAAACATCTATGAATTAGAAATAAGTCCTTTCATTTTTGAATTCACTTTCCTCATCTCCTACTACATTTTTCATCATTCATCATGATTTCTCAATCTCCCAGAATATTCTTCTTGACCTTTCAAATTCCTTAAATTTTAATGGAGTCTGCATGAGGGACAAAACGGCTCTGAGTGGAGAGTCAAAAAGCCTGACTTTGGCCCCACATATGATTTCCGCTTGCTTTGTGCAGCACAAGTACATTTCCCACCACCTGGCAATAATCGTGATCTACATGGTCTCTCAAATCTTTGCAAGTCAAACTCTCCATGATTTCTGATCCTTACCTATATTTTTGCTACCTTGACCCTCTAATTTGATAAAACAGGTCCTTGTTCCAAATTTTTTTTCATGTTGACCAGTATTTTAAGTAAGTCCCTTTCTTCTCAATTTTCTTCCAAGGATTATTTTCAAGACTGATGAAATAAATAATCTGCACTAAACATCTTAGCAGATCTTCCTTCTTTTTTAACATTTTCTTTATTTTCTTCTTCTCTTCCTGTACAGTATCCTTGTTTCTGTTCTCTGTATTCCAAAGTCAGTCATCTTTGAATCTCCCATTATTTCATAACCTCAAATTTAATTCATTAGCAAATTCATTTCTAAATTTATTCAATAATTATTCAGCTACAATGGTCCAGGCACCGAGTTATTTTGCAGTCTTGAAGGGTTTAATAAATAAAATTACCGTTATCTGCCTGAATTGGAAACAAATTAATTGAAGAAACCGAGAGATAAAAATCAAATTTTCTTGGTAAAATATTTGGAAGATGTTTTCAGTCTGTTAACGAAGCAACCAAAGGGGAAAATGCAAATTTTGAAAATCCTTCTCCAAACTCAGCATCAACTTTGTTCCTCCTCTGCCCTGGGAAAGACTAAGGGGATAAGTGAGGCTAGGATGTTACTGATGCAGTTCCTGCCCCCGAAAACACAAGTATAGGGGAACTTCAGTGTCCACTAACACAGCAGACTGGTGACATGGAGGTGAATAAAATGAGTATGAGCATCAGTTTTGTGGGCTTTATAGCTTAGTGAAGAAGATACAACTTGGAATGTAGAAATGGGGTGTGCGATGCAGAGGTAGCGCATGCCCTAGCACCCCGGGACCAGGAGCTTACCTCCTCTCGAGGGTCAAGGAAATGATGCATGAGCCTAAAGATGAGAAGGAACAAGACGAAGAGCAGATTGATGAGCTGCGGAGAGTGCTCTAGGCACTGGACGCACATGAGAAAACGTGTGCCACTTGGAGAGCTGCAGCATGGTACTGGGGTGGCAACGGTGGAGGCATCAGACAAGGAGAAAGGGCTGGGTCCATATCAGGCCCCTTAGAGTTTCAACTACATCTAAATGACAAGAAGACTCTGAGGGAGTTTAAGCATCTGTAAGGCCCCCCGCAGGAAGATATCCACCTGACTACCAGGTGTGCGCATCCGAGGACTCTCTTCCCGTGTATAAACCTGGAAATCACTGGCAAGGAGATTATTACTTAATCTCATAAAAATAATTGAATCAGCATTGGGAGGAGAGTCTCTGAGGCATCCTTAGACTTTGTAATATTTAAAGGCTGAGTAATGGAAGTTAGAGTTAGGAGCATAATGAGAGGTCAGGGAACAGTGCCTGGGGTGGTAGAGATCCCTGCTCTCTAATGGGGGTGAGAGCTCAAGGATAAGGACTGGAAGGTGCACAAACCCCCTTTCTCCTGCACTCATTTCTCTTCCTGCTGGCAACAGAGAAGAAAGAGAGACATCAGTTTCCTCCTTATTTTCTACATTTCCTTTCTTCATTTTCCATGGATTGATTCATCTAAAATATTTTGGGTGAAAATTAGTTCCAGAAACGCTCTTTAACCTCATCCAACTTTGCCTCCCTTATGTTCACTTTTCAACTAGAATTGATTCTGCAAAGAAAAAGAACATAATCCTATTAAAACGATCTGCCTTTCTGTCTTGAAGACCCGTGATGTCCACTGTTACGGGCTTTTGGTCTAGTTGGAGAGGAAAATGGAAGTGGGGGCAGTGACCGGACAAGTTTTAAATCACTAGCCACAGTCACAGTAAAATGTTTATAATCTATGTAACTAAGAGAGAATCTTATTTAGAATCCAAATGACTAAGAGAGAAGACTTCACAGAAGCCAGGTAGCTGGTTGGATGTAATGAATCATTCCCACAGAGGATGGATTGTTGGCGCATTTTTCTTATTTCTCCCTCAGCAATTGAAGAGAGGAGCTCTGGAGTAGAATGAAGAATTTAGCAGCGAAAATCCCCACGTCTGTCCCTCTGTAGCTTTGTTTGTGTCCCGGGAAGAAATCCTATATCGCCATTTCAGCTTGCCTCGGGAGAAATCATTCGTCTCTCCAACTGAGACAAATTCCATCTCTACCTCCATTTCTGACCAAAGAAAGTTGGAGCTTTCTGGAACCTTGAACTGCTTTAAATCTCAAATTGAGTCCCACGCCTGGAATGACTGCGCCCCCTCCCTCCCAGAACACCCTGTTCTGCCTTTTCTTACTTGATCTTAAATCTTAGACTTGAGAAGCAAAGATGCTTTCAACGATACAGAACTCCACACGTCGTTTGCTTTAAAAAGCACAACTTCCAATTGCCTTCTCAGCCTCCTCCCAAAAAGTAGCTTTGGTTTTGCAGAGCTAAAGGACACCAGAGGCTTCTTGAGCACGTTCTGTTTACAGAACAGGAAACTGCGTCAGGAGTTCTGAGAACACGCCCTGGGTCATGCTTCAGGAGAAGCGGGCTCTGCAGCTAATCTGAGTGACATTTAATGTGTCACTTTTCCTTTTTGGACCTGAGTTGCCGTACATGTAAGGGCAGCGTGCTGGTGGAGATGTTCTTTATGATATTTTGCTACCCTGCCATTGTACGTGAATCTAAGTATATGTATTTTGTGCTTCTCTATGTCAATGTCTGTCTTAGACCTTATAGCAGTATAGTCTCTGACCTTCCCCCCTTTAAGAAACCTTCTTCCACAACCACTATGGAGAGCTGTGTGGAGATTTCTGGACCTACTAAACATAGAGCCTCCATATGATCCAGCAATTCCATTCCTAGATATTTACCCAAAGGACACAGAAACATCAATTCCAAAGAGCATCTGCACCCCTATGTTTATAGCAGCACTGTTTACAATAGCTAAGCTTTGGAAACAACCCAAATGCCCAAAATAGATGACTGGATCAAGAAGATGTGGTCCATATACACCCACCGTGGAATATTACTCAGCATTCAAAAAAGATAAGCACATGCAATTTGCAGCAACATGGATGGCGCTGGAAGGGATCATGTTCAGCGAAATAAGCCAGAAAGAAAAAGAAAAATACCGGATGGTCTCACTCATAGCAGGAATCTAGAAAACTTAAATAAGGGACCAGGAAAATGAATAACTGTAAGAAAGTGAAAATCAAAATCAACAAACAACTATGAACCAGAGACACTCTATGGGTGGTGGGGGGTGGGGAAGGGAGGGATTGGGGTCAAAATAAGGGGATTGCAATTGTATGGGGAATATAAAAATAAAATTTATTTAAAAAAAAAAAAAAGAAACCTTCCAGGGAGCAACTCTAAAAGTTCAAGCAAAGTAGCTTGAATGTGAGCAATCATCTGTGGCAACAACTACCCATTGTCTGCAATTCCTTAAGACGATGGTGATCCTCCGAGCTGGGAACTGCTGATTTAATTAGATGTTGAAGACATGCACATCACCAGCTGAAGTCCTTTTTGCCATGGAGTTGTTTTTGAAGGCGGAAACAGATACAAATCACAGCAAATTATTCAAATACATGAACAAGTTACTATCAAATGAGGGTAAGTGATCACACAGACTTCCTCTCCCCTCACCTCCAGCCACCCAATCTTGCTGATTGCTCTGATTAGATCCCCCACCTCTGCCGCCACGCTTTTCTATTTAGATTTTATTTAGATCTTCAAAATTTCGATTCTGGGTGATTTCATTTGCCTCCTTTCTAGTCTTTCCCATTTCAATTTCTTTTCATTGTGAGATTCAATCCGTCTCCTAGTTACCAGAATGACTCTTCTCAAGTGCAAATCCACTGTGACTTTTTTTTTGCTTGAAGCTGGAGTCTGGGGCCAGGTCATCTGAGATGGGCTCTGCCACACTCTCTCTCTGTGACCTCAGTGGAATTATCCTCAGTTTCCCTGTTTACTTCCTTTGGTGGCCACGAGTATGTCCGCCTACAGCCCTGACTGCAGGGAGCATCCGGTGGACTACTGGAGGTTGAGCTCTGAAATAAACCACCAAGTCCATGCGAAGCCCCCTCCCCATCTCTGCCAGGGCATGGTGAAAGCAGAAGCGATACTAGTGGGGACCCCTTCCCAGGACACTGGCTTTCTGGGGGAGTGGAGTGAGGCTGCCCCATTGGCCTTAGGGAACTTCCTTGGGTTTGCGGTAGTTTTATTCTTTTTCACCCAACATTTCTTCCTTCCATCTCTCCTTCACAAAGGAGGCCAACCTTGAGGTCTGACAGCTCTCCTGGTCGATCCTAAATGCCTCCACTGTCCCTGCAAAGTATTTATGGGGCCTTGGTGGTGGGTGTGGCACGGCACCATACATCTGAAGAGGTGTGAATTTGTCCCACAATCACATACAGGTTTAATGGTTTAATGTAAACCATTAAAAATTATGCAGTCAAAAATAAATATATATGAGCATATAAAAATATTTTAATGTAGAAACAAAACTATTTACCCTAATAAATCTCTTGCATGTTAGCTTTTTCTTGACATTTGCTTCTCAAAGGATCTAGATTAATCTAATTCAGTTATAAAATAGGTGTAATAATAGTACCTACTTTATAGGATTACTCTGAGGATCAAACTAAACATAGATACAAAGCACTTACAATGGATCGTAACATCTATTTGCTACTCTGACAAAGTTTGCTGCTATTATCATCATTATTAAATGCTGCTCTTTCAAAATAGCACACTCTTTCATGGATCAATTTCTGTCTCTCTCTATGTCATGTATCTATCTCTTCCTCTACCTCTATCTCTCTGGCTGTCTCTCTTTTTCTCTGCTCCCCATCAAAAAATATCCTTTTTACATTTCAATCACGCAATCACCCACCAGTGCCCAGCTTGAAAATCATTTATGTGACACCTTCTGGAACTCACCTTGTCTCTTTGCTTGTAGATCCCTATATATCTCCTGCTACCACTTTTCTCAGCATGTACCTCATCTTTGGGCCACTGAAACCTGATCTGTTGCTACCTCCTGAGCATGAGTTATTCAGCAGCTAGTATTTTGTCACATCTACTTCTGGTGTCAGTGGTGCTATGAACGATTTATGGCACACTTTAGAGAGTCACACAGGCCTTTAAGAAATGGTTGTGTACATGAAGTCTTGTATACACACCATGGTGATCTGGTGGACATGTAAGAGAAGTGTATTGCTCACGCTGGTGTTTTAACTTCTTTCACCTGACGAGAATCTGTAACAGCTGAAATGTCTTAAATTTTTCATTATCAACCAAGTTAAAGAGCTGTCCTTGGTTTTAGGGGAAGGCACTCCTAATAAAATATAGATGTTATTCTTCCATAAATCATTTTGTCCTACTACAAGTTCCTTTTAGCTCTAATGGGCTGAAATTTTAAGCCAAAATAAAACAGAAGCTACTGAAACTCAGCTTTTTTTCTTAGTTTCATAGTTTCATCATGATCACTAAGAATTTAATGAAGAAAGCCTTGAGACGATATGGCTGGAACAATTTAGTTCCTTCACATCTGTGTAAATTTCACGTCCCATATTTATGTTCCGCTGTTCCTTTTTTCAATCTGTGTGTTCACAGTCCTAATTATACCTTCTAGAACTAGCAGTAACAACTGAGAGATTACACTGAAAATGAAATTTTCCATTTTTGTTTATTCATAAAATAAATATATGTTGAGCACCTACTATGTACCACACACTGCTCTAAGCACTGAGAATTAGACTAAAAACAAAACAAATGCCCCAACAAAAACCCAACTGCTTTGTGGAGTTTAGATCCACGTGGGGGTTGACAGAAAATAAATAATTAAATGCATAGGTATCCAATGGTGATTAGCACTATGGAGAAAAGTCAAAGAGTAAAGCAGAAAGAGAATATGAAGCTCTGGGGAATAAGGAAATATAATAATTTTAAAATAAGGTGACCACAGAACGGTTCATTGGATGAGGACAGCTGGAGAAATACCTGAAATAGCTGAAGACGTGAACCCCAGTTACTATGGTAATGACATAGTAACGGAATAAAGAACAGGTGCTAAGTATCTGTGATGAGAACATAGCTGGAATTTTCCAGTACCATCAGGAAGGTCATATCTGGATTAAGAAATTACAAAACAGGCCGTAAGTTCATCTATTATTTTGTCAATCATGGAATGGGAGCTCAGAGGCACAGGTGTCAGGCTAACACCCACGCCGGAAAAGGTTGTGTGTGTCACAGGAAAACACACACTGGATTTGAAGAAAGAGAAGATACCCTTTACAAGTAGATTAAAAAGAACAAGCCAAGCTCTGTCGCTACAGCCTAGCATCTCAGATCCGGGAAACATTTTGTCCCTGTGTGACGTTTTGTTCACATACAAGAGAAAAAAATAACAAATAAAAAACTTGGTAGAATATGGTATAAAGGATTCAAACAATGATGTTTGCACCAGAATAGATGGTGGTTAATGGCTATTCATCCACGAGAATTTGTGATTTTACGATTCCATAATAGGATGTTGTTTCTTATCAAATAATCCAAATGTTCCTGCAGGAAGACGCCTTTTGAATGGAGATGACGTCCTGTAGGGCTCTGCCTCCTCCCGCTCTCTCTCCATCTGAACTTGTACTCGGCCAGATGCTTCTCTGTTTCATTTTCCATTTAGGTGGCGCTTTCAAATATAGAAAACAATTTTATAAACTCCCTGCCGTTTCTGTTTTGCTTGGGCTCCTCAGAGGCCCCGATAATTTATGGAAAAACAGCACCTGTGTTTTCACCAGGACTGGCTTTCCCGTCAGTGATGAATTCCAAATGAAGGGCATCCACCTCATTCAAGATAAGTGGAAAGAAATTTCTCTTCATTTCCAGAAGCTGATTGCTGAATATTCTCAAAAACTATTTTCTTGTCCGTATAAACATTAAACTGGATGTAAACATCTCCCACCAGGCTCTAGCCACGGAGGAAAAGGAAGATGGTAGAGTCACACAATTTTATCAGAGGAATTTTCTAAGATTAGTATTTTCTGAGGATTTATCCTGAATTATTTCACTCACACCACAAAATTGCATGGTCATTCAATCATTCATTCAACAAACATTAATTCATTCAGTGCCTGTTATTTCAGGGTTCAAGGTAATAAATTTTACCAGGGTGCAGGTTGGCTTCTCCACCATGGGAAGTGGGGCATGAGTTGATGTGCTTTTATGCACACTATGGCCTATGGACTGGCCACTGCTTCTGTAAATAAAGTTTTATTGGAAAACAGGCACAACCATCCACTCACATTTGGTTGTATGGTGCTTGGTTCGCTTTCTGCTTCTCTTTTCTCTGTTTCAGTTTGGATAGTTTCTGGTGCTGCATCTTCTTGCTCACCAATCTTTCCTTCTGCAGTGGACGTGGGGCACTTGGTCCCACTCACTGAGTCTTTGTTTCATTTCACACATACTTGTTTCTGTCCCTAGAAGTTAGAGTCGGATTTTTAAAAATATTTTCCATATCTTTACTTAACTTTCTGAATAAACAGGGGAAGTTATTAAATCTTTTCTTGCTTTGAACATCTGTCATTTCTGGGTCAGCCTAGCTTGCTTGGTCTTTTTTTCTTCATTATATATTTTCATGCTTCTTGGCTTTCCTGGCAAACTGTAACTCAGTGCCAGACATTGTGAATTTTATCTTATTGACATATTTTTTTTTGATGCCTATAAATACTCTTGGGCTTTGTTCAGCTGGCAGCTCGCCTCTCCAAGGCCAGGGGAACATGAGTCAGAGCGCATGAGGGGGAAGATTCTGAGGCCTCCGCAGGGCCAGCAGTGGTGTCCGTTCCTACCCACCAGTCTGGAACAAGACATACTTCATGGAACATTAGGTCGCGGTGCGGAGCTAGAGCTAATTTTCCTAACTACTACGGCAAGGCCTTTTATGTAATACTCTACCCAATGTCCTTTGAATCCTGATGTTTTCCAATCTGGCACCCAAAGGAATATCTGGAAAAGTAAATAGCCAAGAAGAGTTCATCAGACTAGATAAAACCCTGGGAAAGATTATTCCTAAGGAACAACTTGCTAGTCCTTGAGAACCAGATTCATGGTTCTCAATACAAATCCTTAGTAGTTGTATTTTGATCTAGCAAATTCATTATCACCTCTAATAGCTTTTAAATAAACTGTTTCAGGGAAACTGTGTGGCCCGTGCACACTCACCCATGAAGCACTGTCACGGGGTGTGCATTGCTCTTGCAGGCCATGGAGCCTGGGTTGCCCCCCAAAAGGTCAGGCACCAGACAGTCCCTTCTGGAAAGGACTACTGAGATGAGTGGTTCTTGGATGTAGTGAGCACCCTGTCCCTACCAATCTGCAGACAGGGCCTGGAAAGATTCTGGATGATTCTGCCAAAGTATTAGCCAAAACCTAAAACACTTCTTCTCACTGTAAGTTTTAAAATTTTTGAGACTCTGAAATAGAGACATCATAAAAGATGTAATGCCATGTTATGTTTGTCCAGTGTCTGATAACTTAAAATGCTAGTTTATGTGAGTCATTGAATTAATCAGCAATTAATTATTGAGGTGCTACTCTGCACTTGACACCATGCAGCACCCTGGACAACGACTTAACAAAGTATAGATGCTGGGAGGGAAGGAGGAGCTACTAGAAGTTCCCAGAGCTAAGCAGAGTCCTCCCATTGGTCCCCCTGCAGCCTTTTTGAGAGGAAATGCTGTGTCCTTCCCAGCTTTGAATACAAAGCTGACTGCAGTGTCAGTGCTTAACGCCCTGGGGTGATAAGCAGCCAAGTCTGGGCAAAGAAACAGAGACTTGGGGTCTTGTTCTGGTTCTCTTTCTTCTCTTGCTGGCTGTTTCCAACAATCCGGTGTTCATCCGGATGCTGCCCACCCTTTTAGCAGATGGTTCCAGAACATAATCCCCAGGCCTAGATTCATGGGAAAAAGAGCAAGCAACTGGCATTTCCCACTGAGGGAAGTAGAAGAACGGCTAATAATCCCCATATCTTATTTGCAAACCGGACCAAAGCACAGCCCCCACTCTCTGCCTTGAATGACATGGGTAATTCATTGTGATTAGGTGATAAGATTGGGCCTTAATTGCTAGCACCTTAGGAGACACAATGGAAATTGAAAGGCAGGCCTAGTGTGAGTTCTGGGGAGTCTGGAGAGCCTCTTACAGGACAGAAAAGAGGACAATTCTGGGTTCCTTAGGGAAATTGCTTGTATCTAATGAAAGGAAAGAAAAACAAATGCTAACAGATGCTACTTTTTGTGAGATGGTTCAATATTTGGGTGTGGCTAAGGTTTATCGCTTTTCCTGGCTGTGAGTTCTTCGTGGTTGTTTTTTTTTTTTTTTTTTCCTGTATAAAATTCAAAGGGAAAAGAAGCAGGTATTCTTTGCCCTTCGTGGTCTAACTCTGCTTGAATCTTAACCCAACCCTGAGCCGGTTCAAAATAATGTTTATGGAGCACTCTCCATAGTCCATGCTTACTGACCAGTGATTTCATGTGGCAATATCTATATATAGCACATGCATATGGTGTGTGTGCAGACACTCATTGATAATGCACACACACACACACAGGAAAAGAGAGAGAGAGAAGAGTGGGGGCTTTAGAATACACATATTTACATTTCCCAGGTGACTTAGCAAAATGAGAAAATGTGTTACAATATCCAAATGTTTTCATTGTTCTGCTTTATATAGAGGAAGAAGGAATCATTATATAATTATAATACAACTAGCTATGAAATAAAGGAGGTTTGTAACAGGCTTTGTTCTAAGCATTTTTCATGGACCTATTTTATCCTAAAATAACCCACAGAAATGAAAATGAAACTTTGAGCTAGACACTATAAGAATCACTCCCAATCTAAAAAAGAGGAAATACCAGCAAAGATGGGATAAAGCTGGTCCAGTTCTCACAATTAGTAAGTGGCAGGGCAAGGACTTAAACTCAGAAACTCCAGCCCAGCACACATGCTTTGCACAGTTTTAAAGCATGAGTCTTGGTCCAGTGTATTAGTTTCCCATTGTTGCTATAACAAATTATGGCAACCTGTAGGGGCTTAGCCAGTGATCTCTCCAGCATAAAAGGCACCAGCTAAAATACTATGTTTCTAGCATGTTCTTTGTCTCTTGTTTTTTTCCTTCTGGTTCCAGCGCAATGTCCTTATCAAGTTCTATTGTATTATAGACATCAGTTTGTGTTACAGCCTTTTCTGATCATGATATATTTATATCTTTGCACTTGAAGCTTCTTCAGAATACAAATCCACAAGATCTTAGACCAGACTTAGGCAAGAAACTGAATAATTTTCTATAAAACAAAAAGTTGTGACCATTTACAAATAAAGAGTCCAGACTTAAACAACTTTAAATGAATTACTTAGATATCGCCAATATTTCAGGTTACATATAAAAAAAATGTAGTCTTATAGAGGTGAAATGGCTTATCTGAAATGAAATATTTAGTAAAATGTGATGATTGGTGTGATAGTTTATAGGCTTTCTATGTATACAAGAGTTTAGCAACAAATGGCAAATGAATTTTGTAATCATTGATTTAGTATTAAATTCACGCTCACCTCTGTTTCTTCTCGTTTCTTCTTTCCTGAAGAATTCGGTCCAAAAGTCCAGGTGGGCTAAGCAAGGTTGGTGCCCACGGTGGACACCGTGCGGCCAGGTGGCTTAAGCCGGCTATGATGGAGCTCACGCTGGCTGAAGAGGTGTCCTTTTAAGGAGGCTGGATGGGCCTGTAATATCAGAGCCCCAGTAGGGTATTAGGGTTCTCATTCCAAGAGGTGGCAAAGAACATGTGGTCGGAGCCCGAAAGATGAAGACGGCTGGTCCCCCTTGGCGTGTCGGAAGCCAGTTGGGTGAAGGAAGCCCCCACTTAAGGGACAGGGAGTGGAAGTAACTGACGAGTGTGTACAGGGAAGTGTGAGCACAGCAGCGAGTGGCCAGAGAGGGATATTGGCGCCAGAGTGGGATCAAAAGGCCATCCACGTGAGGGAGGGAGAGGGGCAAACTGAAGAAATAATCAAATAAATATTACAAGTAATTGGAGTCAGATTTATCACGGTCAGTGAAAGCAGTGACAAAAATTATTGAAATAAGGGAAACTGGAATTTGGGGGGTTGGGTTCACATGTATTTGATGACAACTCAGGAAAAGCCTGTATGAAGAGGGAGCTTGCGATGGAAATGTGTGTGAGCACAGATCCCCGCCTGGGGGGAGCAGCTCCGGCTCGGCAAGCAGGCCCCAGCTGCTACATACGGTGCTCCACATACGGTGCTCCACTCAAAGCAACCAGGAGACTGAAAAAGTGCCTGATTCAAGGCAGGGAAATACAATGAGACCAGAACATCTCGATGCACCTGGGTGCAAGAAAGCACTTAAATACGAGGGAGCTTATCCACAGGACAAATCTGCAGGGAGTCCTTCCACTGTCCATATTTGGAATAACTGCATTACCAAAAGCATGACAATATTAGATTGTAACTCATTACACAAAACAGGAATCCATTACTCTGTTTTTATAAATGTGGAACTGAATCAATTAAAAGTTGACTGAGAAACAACATATTTATGTAGATTCAAAATATCTTCCCATAAAACATAATGTTATAGTGGGAAAAACTGGAGACACCACCTTCATCAGACACCAAGGTGGGCATCCCCACTGCCAGGTCAAGGGAAACCATGGGACCAGATGGGAAGCATCTCTGCAGTGAGCTGCCTGCCAGGGATGCACAGCTACATGTGATCAAACCCAAACTGGGGGATGTTCTACAGAACAACTGGCTAATAATGTGACAGTATCAAAGTTATGAAAGTCACTGAAAGATTTTTAAAAGTCCACAGATAAAAGCTGAATGCTTGAAAATTAAATACAGCTCATGATTCTGAACTTGACAGTTTTTCTATAAAATATGTTACTAGGATAACAGAAAATTTCAAATTGACATGCCTTGGAAGGTAGTAAAAGAGAATAAATAACGAATATAATAAAAACATATAAACATATTAATAAGGTAGTAAAATATAAATTTCATTAGTATAATTAAGTAAACATTCATAATTATTAATAATAATAAGGTGGTAAAATATAATTTTCATTATTGTAATTATGTAAACACAGTTATGCATTATGCATATGTGAATAGTAAAGTATCTGAAGTTGTGGACATCAAGTTAACAATGGGCTGGGGAACATTTATTTGCACTGTCATTGAAAATTTTCTTTAATTCTGACATTAAAAAATCAAAACTCATCACACCATATGACCCAGAAAGTACATTCTTCACTCTGCAGCCAAGAGAAATGAATGAATGCATTCACAAAAACAATGGTGCAAAGTTCTCTAAGGCAGGGTAGTCATAATAGCTCACAGTACAATTCAAATGGCTAAGAATTCAAATGTCCAGTAATGGGCGAGCAGAGTAGATGCAACTGATATATGCAACGATATGGATGACTCTCAAAAACATGTTGAATGAAAGAAGATAAACACAAAAGAATGCCTGCTGTCTGATGATATCTATGTAAAGTTTAAGAACAAGCAAAACGAATCAACAATGATGGAAATTGGAATACTGATTGGCTTTTAAGAGAATTAAATTAAAAAGGTGAGATAAGAACTTTTTGGAGTACAATGTTCTAAATCTTAACTGGGTTGAGGTTGGCTGGGTGTATGGCATTTGGCAAAATGGATTGAGATATATGTGTTTTATTGCAAGTAAATTATTCTTCGGTAAGTTACTACAAGCATAAAAAATGCTATGGCAGACAAATTCAGTCTTTCTGATTTTCTCATTTCAGTCTTTTATG
This sequence comes from Talpa europaea, assembly GCF_964194135.1. NCBI lineage: Eukaryota > Metazoa > Chordata > Mammalia > Eulipotyphla > Talpidae > Talpa > Talpa europaea. The sequence continues at coordinate 138,634,164 of NC_140071.1, read as the reverse complement.
AATAGTCAAAAATTTCAACTGCTTTTTGCCTTATATTTCTCCAGTTGCAGTCCAAAAGTAGTCCCTTTACACCCCTCCTTGGCAAGAAAAAGAACAACTTGTTTGTAATGACCCATAAGCAAATTCCTTCACGTACATAAAACTTGCAGGAAGTCTCTGGAATGATAAAAGTTTGAACAAGAGAGCGTTTTGGTCTAATGTATGCAATCCAATATAACACAATGCCTTATGTCTAGGGAATATATTAGCAAAAATTACTTTTTATTACAAAGCACTAGGCCTTGAAGAAATTCTTTATGATTCACTAAAATGGTAGCAAAGTGTGGGATTTGTTGTTGCTGCTGCATTTTCCAGAAATCACACACCTTTTATCAAATGATTCCATAATTGTTGAGCAATTTCTTTTTCCAGTTGAACAGCACTTTTGAGACTGTTTTTCTGAGAGGTCATGAAAAGAAAATTGGAAATATCACTTATCTGCTGACATGACATAGAAAGGTTCTTTCATTTTGAATTTTCTTTTTACCTCTGAATGAAGGCAAAAGGCTCTTTAAAGACAAAAATGCTTCCTTTGGGTTCTCTCCCTTGAATGAAAGCCATTTTCTCCATCATTTGCAGTACCATGTCTTACAAATAAAGGCCGAGGTCAGAGGTAGCTGCTTTGTTATTTTATGAGCATACAAAGTTCATTGGTTCTTTTTATAAATCAAACATGTGTCTTGAAAACACTAAATAGTCTTACTTTTATAGTCTCTTAGTATACTACTAGTTTTCAAAAGGGATCTCTGAAGGGAATTTCTCCCTCTTTTTCTCTCTTTCATCTCAAATATGAACATTCATTCTGAGAACTTTCCTTGAGTTGAGTTTGGATCTACAGGTCACTGATACTTGTGACTCCCTTTCAAGTCAGCATGAGCCCCTCTCATCTACCAGAACTGCACGGTGTGGTCAGGCCCCTACCTTTGTGTGCTTATGCTGCAGTGATTGTCAAAACGCAAGCCACTTTTCTGACCTTGCACCTAACCAGCATTTCTTCTTATTCTAGTTGTCTGGAAGCCTGAGTTTTACTAGAGCCAGTGAACTAGTGAAAGGTTAATAAAGTCAGGGTCTGGGTACAGAAACAAACTTTCCATTCTGAGGAGTTCCCAATATGTCTTCATTTTGGGAAAAATCAATTTCCTGTAACACTAATGATGATGAACTATCTGTGAATCTTCTGTGTGAAGTACCTATTCGCTCATATAGTTTTAGGGATTTTTTTTGAAACAATATAAATTATTTCAATTTCCTAAATATTGTCATTTCAACTTGTAATCGTTTCTTAAATGTTCTTGACAAGACCTATACGTTCTAGCTAATTTAAATTTAAATACAAGGTGTATGTTCCATTTGCAACCCCTCTCAATCCAGCTGAGCCCACTTCAGGTGCTCAGTGGTCACATGTTACTGGAGGCTGCCATCTTGGTCAGCCCTGAGGACACTCCCAAGTCAACCAAAACTTTTAGCCTAACTCATGTCTTTATTTAAAGTCAGGCATAGTTTATTCCTTCATCAGGCAATATTTTCCTTCCAATTCATTGATTTGCCAGTCATTTTAGGAATCTATTTAATTACTTGTCAGTCATTTACATGCCTATATTACCTGGGGTTCCACTGCTACTCCTACAGTTGCACCTGCTTCATTCACCCTCTGTCAAACTTCTGGTAGCACTGTCCTGTCCCCTTCTCTCCCTGATCTTCTCCTCCCTCCCCTGTTATTTTTCACAAAGTCTAAAATCTGTTTATTCAGTGCTTTACCAGCACATGGTTTTTGGTTATTCATATCGCACAAAAAGTGAAAACATCTAGTATCTGTCTTTCACTTTTTTACTAATTTAGCTTGGCATAATCACCTCATGTTTATCTATTTTGTCTTGAAATTCACTGTTTCAACTTTTTAAAGAGTTGAGTAGTATTCTAACAAGCCTATAGTCCACAATTTCTTCATCCAGTCATCTGTCATTGGAGGCTTAAGGAGTACCATAGGATGTAATCTGGTGCACCTCTATGAAAATGATACAGAAATGCTTTAAAAAAATGGAAATCCCACATGATCTAGCAGTGCTCCTGCTAGGTATTGACCCAGAGAGCATAGAAACACTAATATGAAAAGCGTTCCTCTCTGCTCCCCACTCTGGCTCTGGTGAATTCTCTTACCCTCCCGCGCTTCTGACTGTATCCAGTGCATGTATAAACAAAAACAAACAAACAAATAAATGAATAAATAAATAAAAAAATGCCTCTATTTAAAAAAAAAAAAAGCGTTCCTATGTTCATGGCTGTCTGTAGGGATCTTGATCCTTCTCTTACCTTTTCATGACCTTGTACTCATGACCTTGTACATTCTGCTTTCATCATTTATTCTCCAAATAGCTCTTGTAAAAATCATTGCAATGTTTACTTGTTATCAGTTACTCATGATTCTATAATTATTTTACGAACAGATGACTTGGCCTATATAATACATTGTAATAAAATGTTGAGAGGGAAGTAAAATTTTCAAAGAAATTAGGGAGAACAATCACAAAATGTTTCAGAAAAAAAGTAGCAGACAAAAAGTTCATATAAAACATATAAACCTCTGGCAAATATAGAACAATAAATGAAGAAAACATTTAAAAATGATTGTTAGAAATGAAAGAGTGTGTATGAATACAGACGTTTTATTACATGGGAAAATATTTGAATTTGTAGAAAAAGTAGACAATCCTACTAAATATCAAAGACCAATATTGATTCAAAGTGAATTCTAAAATATAAGCAGTTCAGAAAAGTAATAAAAGTATTCCAATTAAAACAGAAATTGCTTCTATTCCTTTTAAAACTTATTTTTTTTGTATTGTATTTGTCTTTGTTACAGTCAAGTTGGTTTACAGCATTGTATATAATTTGGGGGTATAGGATTACCGCTCTTCAGATGTGCGTTAACACACCACACCCACCACCAAGCGTCCATCATCGTCCACCACAATCCATCATACGCCACCCCACTTGCCCCCATCTCTACAATTCCCCTCTGGTAACCTCAACTCTGCAGTCAGTTTCTAGTTAGTTTAGTTTAGTTTTGTCTATTCCTTTGCTTTGTTTCTCTCTATCCCAATTATGGGTGACATCACCCAGGATTTGTCTTTCTCCTTCTCACTCACTTCACTCAGCATCATCCCTCCAGTTTCATCCATATTGTTTGTGAAAGGCAATATTTCATCTTTTTATTTTATAGCTAAGAATATTCCCTTGTGCCCATGTACCCCGTCTTCCTGATCCACTCATCCATCCTTGGGCATTGGGTTGTTTTTATAACTTGGCTTATGTATACAGTTCTGTAATAAGCATAGGGGTATATGTCACTTATTCAACTTCTATCTGGTCTTTAGGTAGAAGACACTTGTTATGTTTGTTCAAGGTTCTGAATGGTGTAGGGTAGATGCCCAACTCATTTTAGGAATAAAGCATAAGTTTGATATCAAGACTTTACAAACATAATACTAATAGATGGAAATACATATTGATTTTACCTATACATAATGATGCTAAAACTTAAAAAAAAAAAGTAAACAAAATCCAGAAAATTATCAAAAGAGTAACAGTACATTATTACCAAGATTGCGAGGGGCTCAGTATCAGGAAATCAATGCTAATAATTTATCATGACAATAAAGATCAAAGTATCAAAAGATAAAAATTCCACCAATAAAACAACCACTACTGAAACTTGAAACTCTACATAAAATAGATACAGAAGAAAACTGTTTAGCAGAAGAAAGACTATTTTCCAAAGCAAACACTGAATAAAAATGGACATATTTAAAATTATTTTCATTAAAGTTAATCATAAGGCAGAGATGTCAGTATTACTTTGTTTCAAAGGTTTTAACTAATGCAGTAATAACAGCTAAACGATATCAGAAAAATGTAAGAAAATAAAAAGCCTTGATGTGAATAGTTTGTGATTGAAAACTTTAGAAAGAAAATAAAGAAGCAAGAAAGGAATGCAGGCAGGCAGGCCCGAGGGAAACCAAATCAAATGCTAGAATTAATAAAGTAAGTTGATAAGGTGCTTGGATCCAATATAAACACACAAAATTGGTGTTTTCTCCCTTAGCTAGTAATATCCAGTTATAAAGAAAATGAAAAAAAAATGCAATCTGTAATTGACATAACCTACAACAACAAAGAATAAAGTTAAAAAGGATGCCACAAAATCTATATGAAAATAACCAAAATCTTCTTTGTTGCACACAAGACCCAAGCTAATCAAGAGAAACTATTTGTTCACAGATGAAAATAACTGATTTATAATTGTCACTCATTCTAAAAATTAAGGTATATGCAATTTTAATTAGAATGCTATTTAAACTTGACTACAACAATTTTTAAATTAATATAGTAATAAATGATTTTGAATAAAAAATAGTAGATTAACAAGGTCATGCTTCACCCTTCTCAGAGATTAGAACTTTGTATAATGCCATATAATTAAAACCATATAGATATTAGTCAAGGATAGCCAGATGAACAAAAAAGGGGAACATATATATATATGTATAAAATGTATACCCATATATATGTATAAAATATACATATATATATAAAGTCCAGAAATCAATGAAATTCTATATTTAACATACAGTAAAAATAGCATTTCAAATAAAAAGTATTTTATTCATAAATATTTCAAGTATAATTGATAATATTTCTGGAGGAAAGAAGATTATAGAAAGCATTACAAGTGAATTAATGTCTAAATATTTAAAAAACCTAAACTATTCAAATTTTAAAGACTTTTCACAAACTTTTTAGTAAAGAAAAATGTCCTAAGCAACTAAAAAAATTCAGAATACATCAAAAACAAATTTTGCTAGCATGAATTTATGCCTTTTCTAAAGGCTAACACTGTCATTATAGACTGAAAAGAATTATAATTTTATGTATGACGAAGAGTCTTAATGTGCTAATGGCAACATCAGACCAATAAAAAATACACAAACCATCTAATACAAACAGGAGTAAGGTGTTCACAAAGACAGGTTTCAGAAATTTAAAAAAAATCAATTAACAAATAAAAAGTTAATCGACCTTTCTTATGGTCAGAAGTAGGTAATCTGTGAGCTTTGCAGTGTTTAAACCAAATCACTCAGGACTGGTGAGCATGTGAAGACACCGTCTGCTTGCTTTGCTTGGCTACACTGGGTTGTTGACATCAGAATCATGGGGCTTCTGTGAGCCCAAAAAAGGCTCCATTGGAATCAATCCTTTCACACCAGATGCTTCCTACTGGACTGAAGAGCTAGAAGCCTGCTCTGTTGTCAGACCATTGTTTCCTTGTTCTTACTAAAGTAATCAAATAAATATGAGGAACCGGCCCTCAGACACACCCAGTCGCTACTGCCACATGCCAGCTCTCACTGTCGGTCATGATTAAGGCAAAGTGGAGGCAAGATTCAAGCCCAGAGTCTGGGGGCCAAGCCTGGCTTGTCACGTGAGACTTAAGCCTCAGCCTGAGCCAAGATTTCACTGTGACTACAATCAGCAGAGTATGGTGGTCTCCCCCCTCCATGGGAAACGTTTTCCAGCATGTCGGTGGGTATTTTTAGTCTATCTTGAATGTTTATAGAAATTGCAAACTGTAGCATCAAAGTCGTTGACTTCAAACTTGTAGCCATTCGAAGTGCTGCTGCCTGTACTGACGTCAGGAGAAAAACGCCCTTGGAGTGTGATGTCCATGTGGGGCCACTGCTGCAGCCTGGCACAGCCCTGGGCTCTGGGGTGTGGCTGGGGGCCTCCATCCCCATGCTGTCCCTGGTGGGTGGAAGGGGCATGGGACCTGGTATGCAGATGCGCTTCCATTCGGAAAAGGAAATCCGTGCTCACAAGACCTCATCACCCAGCAGAAAGTCCGGAGGAAGCAGGCAAAGTTTCAGCACAGGTCTTTTTTTCTTTGTTTTGTTTTTGTTTTAGTTCAGCTCACCCACTCCCCACTGCCTAGAACAAAGGCTTTAGCTTACAGATATTTGGTTTTCAAAGAGGCCTCAGGAGCTCACCCTCCCACAGCAAGAGGCAAAACTGTGGATCCAGTAACTCAAGAAGCAAATAACCAACTTGCAGATCACTGATGCCCTCACACCTGCCTCTCCCTACCCGTTTGACATTTTTTCTCTGCTCTTTAGTCCTTTCCTCCAGAGGATGAATAAGATCAGAAAGAAGATCAAGATCAAATCAGCCAATTATATCTGCTTGTCAGTAACTGAAATAAAAGGATGGAGAGCTGGTAGGGAAGGATTCAGAGACAACTTGGGGGATTATCGGTGAATTTCAATTGTCCTAAAGTTTCCTCTCTATTAGCATAATTAAGAATCCAGAGTCTGGAAAACCGGAAGACTTAGAAAATGCTGGAGCCGGATGGTAGCTTGAGGATACTCTTGTCCAAACTTCTCTATTTATAGATGAGGAAACTTAGAAGCCAAGATTGTCTGTCTGTTGATGACACACAGCTTGCTAACGGGCAGCTCTGGATTTCATAAACATGCAACCTCTTCTAACTTTGTGGGAAAAAAAATTCTAATGCTAACAGCACAATTTCACTGAATAAAACCTATGGGTTGGTTTATCATAGTATTTCCAAAGGAGAGGTCCAGGTGGGAAACCCTAGGAATTCGATGCCTTAGGTCTATTCGACTTAACGCTGGTGCAGGTCCCTGCCCTGGACAGATGCCTTGTCTTCTCTGGGGTTTTGTTGTCTCACCTATGAAAGAGGGATGCGTCTCCCTTCCTTGACTCTCTGGCAGGTTTTGCACAGGGTAAGACAATATAAACATAATAACACATTAATGGTATGGGATTAGCTGGGATCTGCCAATATGCCAGAAAGATGCTCAATGTTTGCGTGTCTGTCTCTTAATGGTCAGGAGAGCTTTATGGCTCGGGGAATGAGGATTTGGGAGCTAAAGCCAGAGGAGTTAAATAATGTGTATGGTCATATGGGGAATAGTTAGTTAACTATAAAAATGTGTGTGTGTGTGTGTGTGTGAGAGAGAGAGAGAGAGAGAGAGAGAGATAGAGAAAAACAAAGAGAGAGAGAGAGAGATCTCCCTCCATCAGTCTAAGACAAGCTGTGTTCACTGCTCTGAACACAACACTTGCCCAGTATTCGAGGTTCTGGTTGAACTGAATTGGAGGCAGCACTTGGAGAGACTGCTGAGAACATGCCTTCTCAAAACAAACAAGTCAGGCTCTAGTGTACATACATGCACATACATACACCTATATACATGCGTGTATATACACCTGCACACCGCATCTCCCTGGCCCACTCATCAGTCCTTGGGCATGTAACTTCCCAGTTAAGCATTTGTGCACACAGGAGGGGCTCGAGAAAGATCTATCCAAGACCCTCTTCTCTGAGTGAGGAAGGTGGTTGGCAGAATTAGGAGCAGTGCCAGAGGGACCTGACTCGGGGGGCCCGGGGGTCCAGGAGGCTGTGTCTTAGTTCACATGCAGTTCAGAAAACCAGGGCTCAAACAAGCTACCCATGGCCCCACATAGCCATGGAAGCTCCTTACCCTGCGGCCACCCCCTTGGGATGAGCTTCCAAAGGTCATGGCCGACCTGGACAGCTCTCCCTGCCCACCTGCCCCAGCAACAATCTAGCAACGCCTCCCGCAAGGGCCTTTCATGCTTGTTTCTCTGCCACCTCTGGCTTTCTGATATCATCTTTCATTTTTGTGTCTTGACAAGAGCCGAGCTTCACTCCTTGTCCTGTTGAGAATTTCTCTGCTTCTGCTGGAAACAACTCTAGCTGGGCGATGTTTGAACAAATGCTTTTACTTGACTTTTATGCGCGCTAATCTCCTGAAGTCTGTGTGAATGAAACGGAATTATGTATGCTATTTTTAAAGAAGGGAGCTAGATTTCCTTTCTTCTTTTTTGTTGGAAGATCTGAAAACACAGTAAACTTCGGCTAGCTCCCGTGGGCCCCGGGCAGGGAGCAGACCCTCCTCCTGCCAGCGCGGGCCTCTGCTTAATTTAGAGTGATTCAGAAGGCGAGGGGGGCACGAGGCCCAGTCCCTGCTGTTAGGAACCATTACTCTGCGTGGAGACACACGTAGCCACAGAAGGCCGAGCAGATCACAGCAGCTGAAGGCGCTGGAAGATGAAAGGACAGCAAAGCTGATCGGGACCCCGGAGGCGGCCAGACGGTGCTCACAGCCCGCAGTCCCCCTCGTGGCCGCCTTCCTGCCTCTTTCTCTTGTCTTCTCTTTGCTTGTTTTCTCTCCCTCCCTCTCTCACTGCTGAGCTGTAGACACGTGCAGGTGCCATGACTGATGCCGGCTCCCCTGCTGCAGAGCCTGGACTCCGCTTCCCCATCTCGAGCAGCAGCAGCCTGTGGCTCTGGCCCCGGGAAGATGGGCCAGCGTCTAAGAGCAAAGGCCACGTGCGTCATGGGATCCCATGGGCGCTCAGACATCTGTCCCGTTTCCTTTATCCTTACGCAGGCTCGGGAGAGTCACTGTGTGAAGTTCAGCACCAGGTTGAAGATGTGCAGGTTGGAAGACACCTGAAATGATGCAATAAGGGGACTTGTTAATTTCTGTGTACCCTGAAAAGGGGACGTCCTCATCACAAACGTGGTTGGCTCCTAACCAGTTCAACCAGTGACAAAGAATGCGCTGAGAGGGGGTCTGTTCCATGGCAGCGCTGCACTAGGAACTTTTGCAAGCAAGTGACCACAGTCCGCACGGGAGGACCCTCCTGCTGGCCAGAGAGCAGACCTGGGCTGTCCTTGGTGGGTCAGATGGCAGTGCGAGCTCAGCTGCCCTTCCCCTGTGCTGGTCCCTAAATGCTTCCCGCAGGTTACTCACCTGATGCGCTCGTCAACCCTACGGCGTGATGCCCTTTTCTTCATTTTACAGATGAGGAAAATGAGGCACAGAGTTACCTGTCCAAGGTCAGGCAACCAGACAGCGGTCTGGTAAGAACTGAAAGCAGACAGTGTGGCTCAAAAGCCTGTAGAACTACCTGGAATGCTACGTGGTGGTCATGGTTTGGGTGCCAGACTTTACTCCCCCAGCTCATAGCTCTTGTCCTCACTTGACATTATTAACTCCTGAGACTATTTCATGAGTTGCAATATCGTTTCTATTTGTTTGCTGCTGTTTTCAAAGACAATGAATATGTTTATTGAAGTAAATTCTCTTGAGAAAGTCAGTAGCATGAACACAGGGATGAGTATTGTTGCCATCTGGGGAGAGCCCTCTTGCGCAGGGTCAGTAGCCGGGTGGGTGGACCTGCGCATCTGTTTATTAATGTCTGGTTCCCCCATAAGACGGGTCTCTGTTTGGCAAGTCCTCTCTGCAGGATGCATTCATCTGAATGCATGCCAGTCATTGTCTAGAAATAATTTAAAAGTATGTTAAATCATCACTGCAGTGGGCCTGCCTCACAGTCTTCAAAAGTCTTGCGAACTCTTGGGACCCAGATGGCTACCGCCTTCTTTCTAACATTCACTTTTAATTTTGAAAATATGTTCTGCCTCATTAGCTCATATCCTCTTGCCATTCAGAGAAGACATTTATCCCACCCCTGGGTACCCTCTACCCTGAATCCTGAACCCACAACAGCTGGAGAATCAGCACTGTAGAAATCAAACAAGGATGAGAGAAGTAAAAATTTGTGAAACTTAAGGAAACACCTAGGCCTGGTGTGTGTGAGTGTGTGTGTGTGTGTGCACGAGCGCGCACATGCACTCACATACAGTAGTACCCCTCATCCAGGCTCACAGTCCTTAGTTTCAGTTATCAGAGGTCAGTTGATAGGAAATTTGTACGCACAGTAGATATTTTGAGAAAAAGGACCACATTTGCATAACTTTTATTGCAGGATCTCATTGTAATTGTTCTATTTTACCCTGAGTTATTGCTGTACATCTCGTATCCTTCATGTAAGCTAAACGTCATCCTAGGTTTGTACAAATACTCCACATTACCTGTGCCTTCAGGCCTCCATGGCAGGGCCAGGAATACACGCCCTGCAGGTAAGGAAGGGCTGCTGTGTACATAAACCTACATGCATCTTCTATAAGCATGTAATTTCTAGACATGTATGTTATGAATACACATCTATGTGCTTACATAACTTAACAGTCATGTCACTTGTAAGAGGGGTGAAAAGACTCCTTTGTCAAGAATGATTATTTAAGCATTGAAAGAAGCCACAGCTTTGGCGTATATCATCTTCTGTTACAGCACAGTGATGAACGCCCGTCTGTCCGGACCACATTCAGTTCAGCCAGTTTTTTACCCTCGTGTTTGGGTTGTTCATTGGCTGGAAGTCTCGGAGGATCTTTTCTGTGTTTGCTGACAGGCCACCAACAAAAGAGACAGGCCCTCCCCCGCCTGACCTCACGGGAGCCTCTGGCCTTGGCCAGCAGTGAACCGGGAGGCCAGGGGCATCTAGTTGAGGCATCATGTGGTAGCAGAGGATACCACAAAGCGAGGGCACCATATTTGATTCTGCTGTTCACTTTAACTACCTCTCTCCATTTTGCAACAGCAGATTCTCCTCTGGGTTTGAAAGATGCTAATGGAGCATCATTAGTCCAGAAAAAGATTGCCCTGGAGAAGCATAATGACTTCATTGCCGTGGTGACATCAAAGCAGACCATTTAAGAATAATGGGGTTTTAGTTCCTGCAGGAAGAGCCGGATAGGGAGCTAAAGAGCAAGCCAAGGTCCCATGACATATAAGACAGGAAGAGGAAGATGAGCCTTGCAGCTCCCTGGGTGCTGAATGTACGTGTGGGGGCACCCAAACCTCTCCTGACATCTGAGATTTGAAGATGGAAATTAAATATTTAAGGCTGACTTCAGCTTTTTCCTCAGGCTGTTCTCCTACCGGTTTTAGGAAGGCAAAGACTCCATGGCATAAAACACATCCAGGAAACAAACAAAAATCCCCAGTCCTTTGTAAATTTAATGACTTTGCTCATAACCCTGTTTTCTAGATGTCTTTAAAAAGTAAAGTTGGCTGAGTTTTATATTTTAATAAAACAAAAGAAAGAAAGAAAGATTGGAGAAGACTGTTTGATGTCCAGTGTGATTGCTCGTAAACCACTAGGATCATCATACTTGAAATGCTTAGAGCTTTTTTAACCTCATCTACCAAACAGCTGGAGAGCTACGATGTTCAGGGCACCCCAACATGGTGAGCATTGGTGCTGATGCTGTACCCGGAGGAATTCTAAGATGGAAAGCATGTTTAGCCAATGTCTTCGCTGAGGAGCAAGGGAAAGACTTCAGCTCAAACCTCCAGTTCTAGTGAACGAGAAAGACAGAGAGAAAGAGACAGAAACTAAATGGAGTGAGACAAGCCTGGGTTTGTATGTGAGACACTGCTTTCCCTCCACTCTTGGCTCTGGGTGTAGACTGGTTATCGACATCTGGAACTTGGGAGTCCCAAAAACTACCACACTTGGATCCCTACTTAATGATATATTGCTGTGTGACTTTGGCCAAGTTACCAAGCATCTCTGGGGTACCATTTTTTTTTTTTTTAATATGTGAAACTCAGAGAATTTTATGTGAGCATTAAAAAGCATAATGTTTGGGGAAGAGCAAAAAAAAAAGGATCATGTTTAATGTAGCATGTGGCACATAGTACTAGATGACATTATCTGGCATAGACACTCAGCAGTTTTAATTGGATGGATATCACTAAGCCCTGTGATCTCCTCCAATGCCCGCTTCCCACACACAGAAGTATGTGAGGTCAGAATTCAGTCCTGCATCCGACTTCAAAATTCAAGTTCTTACCACCTCCAGCACCACAATTTTAAGTCCTAGCACCACAGTTTCATTATTTGACTTTTCTAATATTTCAGTCCTGTTAAATCAATTCATCTGCTAATAGGGGTGGTAAGAGAAACATATCTAGAATTACTGGAGTCCTTGATGCATCTGCCAGATTTTATCTCCACCTTTCTAAATCTCCACGTTTACCATCCCACCTCCTTTCTGATAGTAGATTTCCTCTTAAAACAACAAAAATTAAAAATCCTTAAAACATGCAGAAGAGATAAAAATACCAGAACCCTATGGTCTCAGAACCCAGATTTGGTATATTAATTAACCCAACAATCTGTTGTGCAAAAGCTTGCTGGGGACATGGGTTATGGTTGGAACCAAACACAAGCACCACTGCCTTTGTGGGGTTTGCATTTGACTAACAAATGTTAACGTGATCATATTTGCCTCAAAGAAATGATATCGTACAGAGTTGGAGTCACCTTTTCGTCTCACAACTTCCTTGACCCCTGAGCCTTCTGAGGGGTGTGCCTCCTTAATTTACTGATTTCCAATGAAGTGTAAGGTCGAGCCCAGTCTCCCCTCGCTGGACTTGGTAGGCATTCCTTCTTTTATATCGTCCTTCAAAGACGTACCAACAACCAGGGATGTTTCCAAGGTGGCCCAGAGTTCAAGAAGGACCGTGCCTTGGAAATAGTGAGGGTCCAGTCAGGGGAGATTCTATCTACTGTAAAGTCATCCACAAATTCCATGTCTTTCTTGTACTGTCTCTTGGATTCCACCACATGTTATCTGGACCACACCTGTCTCCGAGAGCCTCGGTATTATGTTTTGTTTTTACACAGGGGCCATCTTGGCTGGCTCTGGGAGGCTCAGGATCTCCCCCTGGAGAACATGTCCAGGAGTTGCTGGCTCCTCACCCTACTTTGGTCTCCCATGGAGCTTCTGTTTCAGAGGAGGGCACAAAGAGGTGTCAGGCAATATGACCCAAAATGGGACAGGAAACTGGAGTATAATCCCAGTTTCCTTCCCGGTCTCGGGCAAGATGGAGTCACAGGCTCCCGCATGATTTCCAGGAGGTGTTCCTCTCTCTGAGTGCTGACTCTGTTATTTTCAGTCCTGCCTGCTTTACCCGGCTTCCCTCACTAGGCAACACTCTCTCCTAAGGAATTATCAGCAAGCTGGTCTCATCTCAGGCTTCATCTAAGAAATAAGGGCTAATAATTCTTCCTGACTGCCTTTTCTTCATTTTCCTTATTCAAAATGCTTTAAAAGTGGAAAAGTCAAAGAAGTTCTCAAAACTGCCCACGCCAGAGTCCCTACACTCCCTCACACACCTGAGGGTCACAGGGCCCAGTGCTTGGTGCTTGAAAGCACAATTACTGCATCTCCATCTGAAAGGGGAGCACACTCAGGAATCCCAGGGGCTCAAGCTGCTTCGCTTTGCTGCTCAGATCTCACTAGAAAAAGAATGTGTGACAAATGGGTTCTGTAAAGTGGAGACTGGAAAATCCTTCCTTCCAGTCTTTAGACTATTTTATCCCTCTACTGACTGAGCCCTGTTTACTGTTAGCCTTAGTGAGCCCCTGTCGGGATTGACTGACCGTCTGTTTGTCTGTCTAGGTTTTCTCCCAACAGTTTCCATATTCATTTCCCTTCTTCGTCCTCTCCCGGCAACTGTCGCCTGCACAACAGCAGAGTTTACCAGTCAGCTTGGACCTTCACGACAAAATAGCGCAGGCTGGGCGACTTAAACAACAGATTTCTATTTCTCACAGTTCTGGAGACTGAGAATTTCAAGATCAATAGGGTGGCTGGTTAGACGCATGGCGAGAGCTGCTCCCCAGATTGTCACCAGCCGCCTCCTCCGTGTGTGAGCACACGGCCGTTCTTGTGCACTTGGGGAGAGAGAAGTGTGTGTTCTTGCAAGGACACTGACGCCACATCAGTGCTCCTCTCTCCTGACCTCATTTAACCTTATTAGTCTCCAAAAACCATCACTCCGGGAATGAGGGTTTCGACTTAATGAATTTTCAAAGGACACAAACTTTGAATCCCTAGGAACCTGCCCTTGGCACTCCAAAGTCATGTCCTTTGTCCATGTAAAATACATACATTCCAACCATCCCAGCAGCCCCCGTAGGTTAATTCATTTCCTTACCAACTGTAGAGTCTCCAGGGTTTTGTTTTTTGAGAAAATTTTGATGACTGTTTCAATTTCCTTGCTTCTATTTGGTCCGTTCGGGCTTTGTATTTCTTCCAGTTTCGGTCTTGGAAGGTTGTATCTAAATATCTAGATCAGATATGGGTGAGACCTGGGGGGAATATCTCTTTGGCTATGAATCTGCGAAACCAGACAAGTTTTATTTTTATGTGCTTTCTACACAGTTGTGTGGTTTTTATGTGCTTCCAAAACACAGCCCTGCATCACTTAACGGTGGGATGCACTCAGATACACACATGATGAGGCGATTTTGTTGTGGCACAGATGTCACGGGGTGTAATTGCACAGACTGGGGTGGCAGAGCCTGAGCACACCTGGGCTGGACGGTGCAGCCTGTGGAGACCACTGCACGTGCCGCCCACCCTGGACTCCTGAAGGTGCACGGTGCCACATCTCTCATGTGTGTGTGCACCTGCACATGTGTGCAGGACCCTTCCACAGTGGAGTTAGGAGCACCCACCCCCACACAACCAAAAATAATTTGGGTGTAACTTTTGACTTCCCCAAATAATTACAGACATCCATTGTCATCAGTGGGGGATTATTTTCAGCACCCTGTCTTCCCCCAGGGATACCAAAATGTGTGGTGCTTAATTAATTACCTTAGTGTCTGCCCTCCTTACTCATGGCTTCTGCATCTGTGGATTCAACCAACTGGCATCCGTGGTTGAATCTGGAGAGGCGGAACTTGCGGTGAGGTGGGCCAGTGCATTACTGAAAGAATTCTGCATCTAAGTGGGCCTCACAATTCAAACTCATGTTGTTTAAGGGACAACTATATATATACAAAAGCCATGTATGTATATGTTTGTATGTATGTATGTTTGTATGCAATATATGTGTTGTGTATATGCATGAGTATATAAAAATAAAACATCTATATATACACACACACATATATATAAAATGATCTCTGAGACATCCATAAAAGAGGTTTGGTCAGTCTCTACTACATTTGTCCTATAACAGGGGAGTTAACATGCATATAAAGATGTCTTTAAAGCAGTTCACCAAAAGAAATACAGTGAAACAAAAATGTGCTGACAATTATTATTATGTTTGGATGCTGGGATTCGGGGAGATTTTTATCTTTCTCTCTTTTTTTACTTTTTCATAATTTGCTGTCCTGCTTTGAGCTTCCTGCACTAAGCATATATAACAGAATCAGATCAAAACAGCACACAGTTGGGCCTCCCTGGTGGTACAAGGGGTTAAGCACCACATTATGAAGCAATTCTCAGCCTCTGCAGCACGAGTTCATCCCCAGCCTGCCAGGGAGAAGCCCACAAGGCGCAGCAGACCTCTCCTGTCTCCCCGCTGCTCCCCCCAGCAGTGTATTTCATCAGTCTGCCTGTTCTGCTCCCTGCTCTGTCTCTGGTGAATCCTCTCAACTCCCACAGCTCTGGCCTGTACCCCAGCTCTTGTATGCATAAATAAACAAAATCTTAAAAAAAAAAAAAAAACAGCATTCACAGTTGCAAATCAAACTGAGATCTTGTAATCCCATGATTCCCTGCCACCTGCAGGTTAACTTCCTCACTCCACAGGCAATTTAAATGTTTCCGGCCAGTGATTTTTATCAGGTTCTTCAACAATAATCAGCTTTCTTTTCACATTTATGTACTCTTGTTTAGGTAACTACTTTATTCAATTATGGAGTTCAGGTAGGTGTACAGTTGTCACAAACAATTTAGGGAGCACGTGCACATAAATCTTAAGGAATGTACAACTCACAAGGTTGAAGCCAAAATAATACACTGCACTAGAAAGTTGTCTGATGACTCCAGAAATTAGTGCCTTGAGTATTACATGTAACATTTTGCAAAAGGAATCAGAACTTGGGTTTAAAAGTCTCTTCCAAACTAAGCAACTGACTTATGTCTCCTCACAAGTCTGTTGCTGGGTATTCTCTCCTGCCTCCAGGGTGACTGTTCCTCTATTAATATGTCAAGTGTCTTGACCCATTTCTCTGGGGGACCCTCCCTCTTGCAGAGAAACCGAGACATCACATCAGAGTCTTCCTAGACTCCAGGCTGACTTTGGCTGTTGAGACAGCTGAGAGCAGTGTTTCCACAGAGACCCACTGGCCATGCAGAGAGGGTCTCACCCACCCTGGTGTGTCATCTCTGGGCCTGCCGAACCTGGGGGAGAGAAAGCATTGAATTCATATACATGCATAACTCATTCTCCCGCCCCCAGCCAATCAGGCAATTACAGCTCTGGCCCAGAATTTTCTCCCACATTTTGCACATAAAACATAATTCTGCCACCAGCTGCTCACCAACATTTTGTTGTCTCTTCAACAGACAACAAAATGACAAAACAGATCAGCCGAAGGTGATCGCCAGCATAACCAATGAACTGCAGCCCCCACCACCCCACCAGTGATTAGGAAGTCATTTTCTGTCTCTAAAATAAATGCTGAGACTCATTACCTCCCTGCATCCATGCTTCTACCTGGGAAAGAGATGCTCTCCCAGCTCACAGGTGCAAAGCGACGCGTCCCCTCGGAGGGGATGTTGGAGGAGGGCGCTGTGCTCCCCGGGGAAGAAGTGAGTCCGGGTATTCAGGTTTAGAAGGGCAGAATTTGTGTTTGTTATAACCACAGTGTTAGGAGCATGTAGGTATTGGGGTGTTCGGGAGCACACGGATGCTGTGGTTTTTCTTGTGAGGAGCATTTTCTCCAACATGACCTCCGTGGCCACCCTCCCAGCTTCCTCCTCACAGCTCCAACTAAGATGTTTTGTATGGAGAAAGGAGGGCTAAGAAGGAGGTGATTTTTCCAACCCAAACCGGCTGCCTCCTCCCTAGGGAGAGACAAGGAGAGAGAGAGAAGAGGACCTGTGAGGGCTCCTCCACATCCCCTGCAGGTGGGCCGCTGCATCGTGGGGCACAGCAAGGAGAGGAAGAGACATGTGTTCTGGAAGGCCCGGTGCTCGAGGAGAGGTAGGAAATGTTAGTGCGAGGGCCTCTAGAGACAGAAGATAGAGCAGCGCGTTCTGGCAGTTCCTCGGTGCTGCTCTCAGAGTTCAGTACAGACAGCCACGTACCCACAAACCTTGCTGACTAAGCATTTGCTGAAGTGGGGGCGGTCAAAGAAAAAGGATTGGGTTTTAGATCAAGGGTTCTACAGCATGGCGCATGTCACCACGAGAGGGACATAAGATCATGAGGTGACAGGATTCACTTACTAGGGTACAGGAATAAAAGTGACCACTAAGGCAACATTTGCCTCCCTCCCTCACAGCACCCCTGGAGGTGTCGGGGGGGGGGTTGCATCTTGTGGATGGGGGGCTCATAGCACTTGATATAGGGTTCATGTAAATTTTCTCTGTGTATTTAAAGACTGGACACTTCACCTGACATCTGTGTCCATTCACATTTACAACAGTTAACAGTTACTCTTTTTAAAAAAATTATGCATACAAGAGCTGGGGGGTAGGCCAGATTAGGGGGTGTGGTAGGGGTGAGAGGATTCACTAGAGACAAAGTGAGGAGCAGAACAGGCAGATCAACTGAAATCCACTGCTGAGGGGAGCAGCGGAGAGACAGGAGAGGTCTGCTGCGCCATGTGGGTAGCTCCCTGGCCGGGAATCGAACTCGTGTTGCAGTGGCTGGCAATAACATGATAGTGCTGAGACTTAACCCTCGCATAACCAGGGAGGCTGCACAGCAATTATTCTTATGCCCACCTGAGAACCCAAGAGGCTGAGACTAAAGAAAAGCTATGTAATTTGTTAAAGGTTCCATATTTAAAAACAAAACCATCTGTAATTCATGTATTCTTTTTCTACAATGTTAAGATTCGTTAAGGATATCTATCAAACATTTTGTAAGTTGTTTAATGTAGATGTTCATTACTATACCCTAAGATGAGCTTCATTTTATAGATGGGGGAAAAAGGCAGTTATGAGTGGTTAAGTCTTTGCCAAATGGCATATTTTTTATTACGGTTTTAATCCATTTTCATGTCATTGCCGAACTGCATGCCCTGAGATGAAGAATACCTGTACTTCTGCTCTGGCTGTCAGGTGTCCATGTTCTATAACAGACGTTATATTTTTTGAGAGTAAGGGGACAGGTAAAATAGACTCATTTCTGAGTGAGAGAATAAAACTAGGAGTCCAGACGGATGTTCTCCAAAGCAAGTCAGGGATATCAGGAGGCAGAGCATGACATGCAGAATCGGAAAGGCTGCTGAGAGACGAGACCCAGCAGGCCCAAGACAGGACGCGGGCAAGGCCTCCAGGCAGATGGTGCCCAGGTGGACCCAGACACGCAGGCGCAGGCGCCAGGGCTCGCTGCCAGGGATGGCCTCGCTGCTTCACCGCAGTGTTCACAGCTCAGCCGTGGTCACACGTTTCCTGGTGGTTTCCATGGAAATCCATTACCAGGCTCCAATCACCCAAATTGATCCTCTTGGAGTGGAATATTCATGAGTAAACTTGGCGGTTATTTACTTTGGCAGATTGACTGGCACTTGTTCAATCAGCAGCATGAACAGTGGAACCCAGCTGGTCGGAAGAGGGGACAAAAGGTCCTTAGAACAGCTGTGTGGGTTCAAGTTCCTTTGGTAACAGGAGACAGGACTATCTCACATGAGCACTTTAAATATAAAAGCATTTTTTAAGACTCTCGTCTAATCTGATACATGTTGAGATGTGTGTAGTATGAAGAAATCCCAGGCATATCGATACTTTGTAGGGCTTCACTTTGGCTGCAGGCTATTTGCAGCCAAACACCTGATAAAAGATGAGTGAAGTATTAGATGTATCCATCAATGGGGGAAAACCCTGGCTCACCTCTCTGTGGGATGGAATAAGCTACAGAGAGTTGAAATAACATATAAGTGTAACTTTGCACATTCTAAGCATATTCTTGCTCTTAAAAGGAGTATGGGTATATATTCTATTCTATTTTTTATTGCGGTAACATCAGTTTATTTGCACCTCTGTTTGAGTCATAGGTATAGGGTTACATGTCCTCCGATGCATGTCACCTCACCACAGTCCATTGGGCCCCCCCATTTTGTTGTCTCAATCCCCTCCCTTTTGATAGCCTCAATTATACAGTAAACTTCAATGCTCTGAGATGAGAAATACCTATGTTTCTGCTCTGCTTGTCAGGAGTCCCTATTCTCTCTAGGGTTTATTACTGGTTTGGCTTTGTCTGACCTTTTGTTTTGTTTCTCCATTCAACATATGAGTGCAATGATCCAGTTTTTCTCTTTTGCCTGATTTATTTCAGTTAGCATTACCCCCTCCAGTTCTGTCCATGTTATCACAAGTGGCCAGAGTTTTTCTTTTTGACAGCTGAGTAGTATTCCATCGTGTATATATACCATATCTTCCTAATCCACTCATCTGTTTTTGGGAACTTAGGTTGTTGCCACTGGGCTACTGTAAATAGTGTTGTAATGAACAAAGAAGTGCATATAGCTCTTAAAATTAGTGTTTTTGTATTCTTGTAAGCACCTAGGAGTAGCATTGTTAGGTCATACGGTAGATTTATCTTTAATATTTTGATAATCCCCTATTCTGTTTTCCACAGAAGCTGGACCTTCTACATTCTCACTGTGTATGAAGATTCCTTTTTATTCACATCTTCACCAACACTTGTTTTTGTCTTTTTGATATGGGCCACTTCACAGGTGTGAGTTGGTATCTTATTGTGATTTTGATTTGCATTTCTCTGATAATACTTGATGATGGACATTTTTTCATGTGCCAGCTGGACATCTATATGTCTTATTAAGAGAAATGTCTATTTAGCTCTTCTGCCCATTTTTTGATTGGGCTATATATTGTCTTTTGTTGAGTTGTATGAGTTCTTTGTAGATCATGGCTATCAGCCCCTTGTCAGATGTATGTCATACAAATATTTTTTCCCATTCAGTGGGTTGTTTTTTGTTTTAGTAATATTTTCTTTCCACATGCTGAGGCTTTTTATTTTGTAGTAGTCCCAATTGTTTATATTCACGTTTGTTTCTCTTGCCATTGTAGATGAATCCACAAAAACATCATTGACGACAATAATATGGAGTGTTTTGCCTATGTTTTCTTCTGCTTATTTTATTGATTCAGTTCTTAAATACATCTGTGAAATCCATTTTGAGTTGACTTTTTTAAAAGATATGAGGGTGACCTAGTTTCATTATTTTGCATGTGACTGTCCAGTTTTCACAACACTTCATGTTGTGGTTCCATATGAATTTCAATAGTGTTTGTTATATATTTTTGAAGGATGGCATTGGAATCTTGGTAGGGATTGCATTGACTCAGTATATTGCTTTGGATAAGGTGGACATTTTAGCAATGTTAGTTCTTCCAATCTATGAGCACAGAATGTATTTCTATATATTTTTTTGTGTGTGTGTTCTTTTATTTCTTTTAAAAATGTCTTACTGTTTTTATCATACAGGTCCTTCTCTTTTTTTTTTAACAATTTACTCTTACGTAGTTAGTTCTTTTTGATGTGTTTGTGAATGGGATTATTTTCTTGATTTTTTTTTCCTTTTCTAGTTCATTGTTTGCATAGAAATTCAATTTATTTTTATAAATTGATTTTATAACCTGGAACTTTATTGTATTGGCTTCTTTTTTTTTATTAATAAATTTTATTTTTATATTCCCCATACAATTGCAATCCCCCCATTCTGACCCCAATCCCTCCCCTCCCGCCCCCCCCCCCAAAAGTTCTCTGGTTTATAGTTTTTGTTGATTTTGATTTTCACTTTCTTATAGTTATTCATTTTCCTGGTCCCTTATTTAAGTATTCTAGATTCCTACTATGTATTGGCTTCTTATTTCAACTAGTTCTTTAGTGGAGTCTTTATAATAGTCTGTATATTATCATGTTGTGTGCAAATAGTGTTAGTCTTTCCAAATCTGGGCTCCTTTTATAGATATTTCTTTCTTAGCTGCTTGACCTAGAACTTCCAATAGTACATTGAATAGTAATCCTTGTCTTGTGCCAGATCTTAGAGGAAATACTTTCAGTCTTTCACCATTGAATATGGTATTTACTATGGACTTGTTATATATGTTTTTTATTATGTTGAGATATGTCTAGCTATTTCAAGTTTTTTAAAATCATAAATGAATTTTGAATCTTATCAACTGCTTTTCATGCATTTACTGATACAATCGTGTAATTTTTATTTTCTTTTGTTAATGTGATAAATTATATTAATTTATATAATGGTTAAGTGATCATCAGAAAAATAACATTCATCAATATTTATGCATCAAATGAATGAACTTCAAAATACATAAGACAACTATTATCAAATTGAAATTAGACATTAGCATCAATGCAATAATAGCAGGAGACTTCAACATACCTCTTTCATCAATACATAGATCAGACAGAGAATATCAACATAGTAACAATAGAATTAAAAGAGAAATTAGAGCACATGGGCCTAAAAGACATTTGTAGGACATGACACCCCCCAAAAGCTGAGTATGCATTCTTCTCAAGTGCACACAGAATATTTTCAAGGATAGATCACATGCTGGGCTGCAAAACAAGTATCAATAAATTCGTGAAAACTGAAATCATATCAAGTGTCTTCTCCTATCACAAAATCAAAGTAGAAATCAACCACAAAAATAAAGCAGAAAAAAACCTTTAATATATGGAGATTGAACAACATGCTACTGAATGGCCATTGGTTTAATGAGGAAACTATTTAAAAATTCCAGGAAATGAATAAAAATGAAGACACAACCTATCAGAATCTAGAAGACATGGCAAAAGCAGCACTAAGAGGGAAGTAAATAGCAATATAGGCCCACATCTGGAAACGAAAAAGAGAAACCTTGCCTCTTACCTTAAGGTACTAGAAAAGGGAGAATAAACAAACCAAATAAAAATAAAAAACAGTAGAATGAAAGACATAAAAATTAGAGCCAAAATAGAAGAAATTGAAAACAAAAAAGACATCCCAAATGATCAATGAAACCAAAATTTGGATCTTTGAAAAAATTAACTATTTCCTTGATGAATATAGGTAGAAACCTTCTCAACAAAATCTTACCAAATTGAATTTAACAGTATCTCAAAAGGATTATACTTACCAAGTAGGATTATACTTACTAACATTGCTAAAATGTCCAGATATTTGCACAATATGTGTCCACATATGAATATTAATCAGTGTAACTCACCTCACTAAAAGAGGGACATTGTACTCAGACTTACCTGACCCTTTTTCACCCTTGATTTGTCCAGTCACAATTTCCTATTGTTAAGCCACATGTGATGGAAATACTCTAGAGTTATCATTATTTTGTCATCCAAACTACAGCTTTAATGCTATGCCCCACACCATGGCTATCTGGGAAAAGGTCAGATGCACTCTGTATATGTGACTTAATTTAATTTTTCAACATTATGTGACAGAGCAGTCACCACTTCCGAGTAATTAGGACAATTAAGGCACATTTGTCACTCGTCTACCTAACAGTGACTGAGCTCATATTAAAAGTAAATCAAAGAGCTGGTATTCATATTTCTTTTTTTTTTTTAAAGATTTATTTATTCATTTACACAAGAACCGGGGTACAGGCCAGACACGCAGGAAGGTGAGAGGATTCACCAGACAGAGCAGGGAACAGAACAGGCAGACTGACCGAAATACACTGCTGAGGGGAGCAGTGGGCGCGACAGGAGAGGTCTGCCACGCCATGTGGGACCCTTCTCGGCAGGCTGGGATCGAACTGGCGCTGCAGAGGCTGCGGACAGCTTCACAGCGCAACACTCAACCGCCTGCACCACCAGGGGAGGCCCTGGTATTCATATTTCTTAATGGATGAATGGATGGGTGGGTGGATGGATAGATGGATGGGTGGGTGAATGAGTTTTGGGTTCTCAGTTATTTGCTTTAATTTGGTTCGCATTTCCTGCAGTGTGAATGACACCTTCTCTGACTCTATCTCAAGAGGGAAATACAAACATGGAAAGTATGTTCAGAATACATCTCGATGCCCATATAATCTTTAGAAATGTATTGATTGTCAAATTTATATCTAAACTGGCTACTTAGATGAAAGAGAGAGTGTGACAATATAGACATTGGCATGAAACTATTTATTTCCATGACCATATAACTCACCAGAAATGCTGAAATCTATGAATGATTCAGGAGATTCATGTTGTATTGTATCATGGGGAATGGCTCATAATTCATTTGCTGCCTTCCTTCGGTATGCCCAGCCTGAACATTTCAGCATAAAATGTCTTTTCTTTTTGCAGAAATGGAAATGCAACTGTGGCTTTCTGGCAGCAGATTTATCTGTCTTGGAATAATAGTGTTTTAAGAAGTGTTTGGATACTTGACTCTTTTGATAGATGTCAGTAATGACAGGCACCAAGAGACACCAACACTGATGTCACTCCCCAGTCATTACCCTGTTCCCCACAACCCCAGAGTCCAAAGATTGCTCAGGAATGCATTCGAGCCCTCCAAGCACAAAACTAGCACGTGTGATCCTACTTAAGATGCAGAAGTACATAATTATTGCAGAAAAAAAAGTGATACAGAGTAACAAAAAGAAAAAAGGATCCTTTCAAAGCCCACCGCCAAAAAGGATTCTTTTAAATAAATTGATAACTATATTTTTATATCTTAGGGACTGTAAAACCCCTTTAGCTTATTTGCTTTGTGTTTTGGCAGGTCATGGCCTTACCCCAGCTGACCCAAATGCTCAGAGACAGCAGTGGGGTCTTGCTCAACACTGGGAGGCAACAATTATTTCCTACTGAAATCACGTAGCCCACAAAAATATGCCTTCCATATATATATATACACTATACACGTGTATATATATATAAATATATGGAAGGCATACTCATATATATATATGGAAGGCATACTCATATATATATATATATATGGAAGGCATACTCATATATATATATATATATATATATATATATATATATATATATATATACTCTTAACAGCTGTACCACGTTCTTTGCAACTACCCCACAGCACACATGTACAATGCTTTTAAGAGAATTGCAAAAATATCACAGTATTAATTGATCCATTCTAGTTCAAAAAATTAGTTAACACCACAAAAACAAAAAGGATGCCTAATGACTGGGAGAAGATATTTGCACAATATGTGTCCAACACAGAGTTAGCATCCAAAATGCATGAGGAACCCATACACCAAAAATCCCTCAAATAATCCAATCAAAA
Source organism: Talpa europaea (assembly GCF_964194135.1). Classification (NCBI taxonomy): domain Eukaryota; kingdom Metazoa; phylum Chordata; class Mammalia; order Eulipotyphla; family Talpidae; genus Talpa; species Talpa europaea. The sequence goes on along the minus strand of NC_140071.1, from coordinate 138,609,891 downwards.
CCCAGTCAATAGACCTGAATAGACATTTTTCCAAGGAAAAGCGTGTAGTTTTCTTAACTCATTGCAGAGCACCTCCTGCCTGACCTGAACCTAAGGGGAGTGAGTTTACAGCCTCTGGGGATTACACATAGTGCAGATTTTCATGGGTTTCATGGGAGAAATATTAAAATGCTGGTTTAGATGGGGCAGCCCCTGTCCCCCCAAGAGAGTTTCATAATGACAGGGATCTTAAAATCTGGAAAATCTGAATTCATAGTTGGTGCCTCCAGTACCAGGTAGGGCCTCCAGGTTGGTGCCTCCAGTTCCAGGTAGGGCCTGGGGACACCAGGGAGGGCCTAGGACATAGCTACACCTCACCTTCTCTCTCCTGGCCAAGGTGCAGGTGGTCAGGTTCTTATCTTTGTTGTCTGAACTTGTTGACTGACACTGACTGCTATTCAGCGCCTGCTGAGTGCTCACTAGACTGAGACTGCCCACCTCCTCTCCCAGAGTTGGGAGAGAAAGCTGGTTGATTGTGGGTAGAAAGCTGGTTTTCAGGAGCTCTAAGTGGCTACCACTATCTTCAGGGCAATTCTGGCATAAGGAGGTGATGAGATAAAAGAATCTGGAGTTCAAAAAGAAAACCAAAACTGAGCATAAAGAAGGACACGTAAATAAGTGAGGGGTTCAGACCACAACGTCGAGCAACTTGGGTCTGAAAACTTGCTCTGCTCTGTGTCCTTTGGCAAAAGTATTTGGCATCTTGATATTTGCTTCCCTGGCTGTTCATTGGGGAGAGCAATATATCTTTCATGGATTAGATGGAGCAAACGAGTCTCAGCCTTGAGCCTTATTTTTTAACTACCTGCAAAATCAGACATTATTTTAACTGAATGCGTGAGTTGAGATCAAGTTCACTGTACAGTATTGCTTCCCTGCTGTTTGGGGCAATCCTAACCCTCCCTAATGGAGTCGACTCACAGCCCTTGCTCAGGTGCTGACTCACTGGGACCTGGGCAGCCTTGAGTTCCCAAGCTCTGAGATGGTAGGTTCAGAGCTGCTGGTTTATTTTCCAATATGTTGTCAAATCAAGCACCAAGGAAGGATTTTACTGAAAAGTCTGTGATGAGAGGGGAGGGGTCTCCTCCTGGTATAATGATTCACCGTGGCAGGTCCTGGGCTGGATGATTTAGGAAGGTGAGATTATGGCTGCTCTTCATCTGTAATGTGACTCCTGAGTCAGGAGACCATTTAATACCCCAGAGCTCACAGCTGTGCTTGAGCATAGGGCTCTGTGTGGAAGGTCCTCCCTCCTCCTTTTTAATGGGCTTTTATAACAAAGGCTGAAGGCCTATTAACCCAGGACCCAGAGCCTGCTACTGTAAATTCACCATAAAATCCCGTTGACATTGGGTGACTGTCAGGGACATAAAGCTGTCAGTGGCCATGTTTTCAGTTATAAAGGACGATTACTGTGTGCATGTCAATACATGCACACCGTAGCTCATGGTGGGAGACTTCCCTTCCTCAGACACATGTGGGTGCAGTGACAGCTGTCTTCACTCTGGAAGCTGGGGGTGGAAGCAACCCAGACAATGGTCCAGTGCTCATGGGGAGTTCATAATGGGGAAGGAGGAGATGTGCTCTTGTTCATGGCCAGTGTTCTGGGCACGCTCCTCTGCTGACATTAGAGATACTGATTTGCCATGTCATGTATTCATCTCTCCCACTAGTCACTTGCAGACCAGAGCTGTGTCTGTCACTTGCTTGAATCTTCAGAATCTAGAATAACGCCCTCTATCCAGATGGGGTATATAAGTATCTCAGCTTCTGTCCATGACCTGAGTTCTTCAGACCGTTAAGCTGAGTGGACTTCTATGGCAACAGCATCCACGTCCTTGAAAAATTTACCTGCCATGTCCATAATTCAGAATGGGGCCACTGGATCCCATTTTCCTGGTGCCCAGGCCACATGATCCAACTCTGGCTAATGGAGACACCCTCCCTCGCTGTGGGTCCTTACCCATTTGCTTGGTCCCTAGATACAGACATGAAGCTGCTGTCTGCAGTCTGAGCCCCTCTCCTGCAGGCTGTCAAACATATCTTCAGGAGATTATCCTTCTGATGCAGACAGATGTGTCCTGTTAAGAACCCTGTATAAAATGTTGATTTCCTAAGCATCAGTTGTGAAATCCTCTATCCTTGTCTGAGACCCCTTATGTCACTTCTTCCTTTCAATTCCCATGTGTTTTCTGTACAGATGCACTCAGTGCGACAGGCCTGGCTTCCTGGAGGCTTTGCTGTCTACCCAGTTTGGGGGATAGACGGGTCTTGGTTTCACTGCACGTATTTTACATCCAACCATGTGGCCCTGGGAGATTAGAACATCTCGGTGAAACTCAGCTCCTTTGTCTGCAACCAGGAGCACAGAATGCTGCCTGCAGTTACAGAGAGGGTTAAATGAGATATTAGATAAAGCTATGCCTGATGGATTGTGGCATAAAACAAACACTTCACTTGCTCTAGGCTCAGCTGCTCTCCTATATGAATTCTTCAGTTCCACCTGAAATAATTTTTACCTCAATCTCTTATTATCCAAGTCCTATGATCCTTCAACAGCATTCAAGACATGCAGGTATTTTTGGTTTGTAAAGTGGAATTTGTCTCCACTGAATCCATCTCCATGGTGAGGTAGATGCTGGGGCACTGCCTCCTTCTTGAACACGGGAATCATGAGGCGGTTGAGTGCAGAGAGATAAGGGGCTCTGCAGAGTGACAATGCCCCTCAGGCTTGCGTGCGGACCACAAGGTTGTGTGTTCATGACTCAAAATTCCTCATTCTCAAGACAGCTTTGCAAAGTGAGAGCCACATGTGGATTTTCTGCTGTCTTTCTGCACCCCTTTGCACAGAACCCTGTCCTTCTAGGACCCATCTATTCACCTGCATCTCTCTATTCTGTAATGATGAGCTTTCCCAGACTGTCCCATGGTGAGGTTCAGTGGTGAACCTCAGCAATTTGGATTTTCACAGGAAACGCTGGAAGACCCATGTTCAGCCCCAAGTGTCAGAGAGTAATCTTTTGGGGTGAAGTGGCAATTTGGATGTGGAATGAGGGTGTCCAATGCTATGGCTTCTCTGATTTGTTAAAGCACCCACTTTGTTCCCTTTAAAGCTCTCTTTGCTTGTAGAGTTGAGCTAACAACATGAATCAATTCTTGCAATATTCAGATAACTACGTTCTGTATCATTAAATATTTTGTGTATATGTCCTGAATACATGAATGCTTATTAATTTGTAAATTGTGCATATGTTCTAAATTAAAATATGTATTTTGTATTGTAAGAGTGGACATTAAAAGGAGGTGAGGAAGACCATGTAAACAATAATTTAAAGACCTTTCTGATTATGTTGGCATTATAGTTACCAAATAAGCTTTATGTAACTTCACAACTGACATGATTGGGAATTCTTATATAAATTTTTCTTTCCTCATTATTACAGTGAGATTTTAATATATAGTAATGGCATACATTTGTTTTATTGCATATGTATGTCATTTATGGGATGTTTATAACCTATGAACACATAGAATTTTACAAGTAAACTATAATCTATGCAATGATATGTGTATTATAAAATGCATCACCATTATTAACCTTGTAGTTTATCTTAAATGTGTCTATACTGCAAAGTAGTAACTAATACTAACGATAGAATATGATTCTCCTTCAAAAACTCTGCCAGATATTTCAGGGTTTGTTTGTTTGTTTATTTTTGTCTAGCCATGTGTCAGAACTGTTTAGATTGGCCTTATTTTAATTCATGAATGTTGCTGGCAAAGACCTTGGAGCAGAACTGGCAGTTCTGCTATTTCCTAGTTCACAAGTGCCGTGTCACCGGCATTATTTTCGATCAGTCATTTCTTCATAGAAACCTTGCTAAACCACTTGTTTACTCTTGGAGTGTTAGCACAGTTGACATGAGATCACACAACCTGCAAATATAATTAAGTAGGAACACAGGCACTGCCGTGCATGACAATACACATGGCAGAGCCCGCTGGCTGCCCCCCAACATCTGTGCTCTCCTATAGAACGTGGACATTTTCATGGGGTGGGAAATTTTGGTCTTCCTTGCAGCTGGTGTGGTGATCTGACTAGGTTCTCCTAACAGATGCAATGCAAACAAATTGATGAGAGCAACTTACGCAGCAAAGAAAGATGCCTGCCCGTCTTGTTTTCTCCACTTTCTGTAAACACTGAAGCAGCTACCCTGGCTCACAATAGGGAAACTTCTGCCCAAAAGGCTTAGGGTATTCCACAGCTGAGTTACATTTCAGCCCTGGACAGTCATACCCATGCTCTCAGGGCAGCTAGAAGAAACCCGTTTTTGTTATTTATAAGTCATTGATATATTGATTGTTATTATAGCTATTCAGTCCACATGTAAATAATGAAATATGCTAAAAGTGAATAAATGCCTGGGTATCTATGAGCCTGTCTGAGAGGGTAAGTCCAGGCATTCCCCACCCCACAGGAGACTTTGCTCCCCATGTCGATAATACAGCTTAATTGATTTTTTTACCCTGTAGTTGAAACATCTAACAGGGATTCTATTTTTTCCTTTTTTTCCTGAGCTCCCATTAACGATGTCATTAGGGTGCTGGTATCCCAGCAAACTGGATTTCTTGTCTTGGTAATCAAATAACTGAGTTTGTGTTAAATTTTGTTATTTTTACTTTTGCTTTATGTACTCTGATCTTATCAGTCAAGACAACTGCTACCCCTTTGCAGGCAAGTCTGTCTGTCTATGGACCTGTTTATACAAAGCAGTGGTTCTTAAAATATGGCCCTTGGAACTAGCATCACCTGGGAATTTTTAGAAATGCAAAATCTTGTCATCCACCCCAGAAGTGCCAAATCATAAATTATGTGGTGGTCCCAGAAACTGGAAGTTCACAAGCCTTCCAGGGGCCTCTGAGACCTGCTTATGTCCAAGAATCACAGCGTGCCACTCTCTGTTAAACCTTCAGAGCTTAAGAAAAAGATGTTTCTGAGCTAGGGTTAGAGGTAGGGAGAGAGGAGAAAGAGAGACTAAAAGACAGGTGGGGTGATTGGGCAGTGCCAAATAGGGGGCTTCAACAGGTCCCTCAAGGAAGGAAAGAAGGTTTCCAACAAAGGATTTATCAGCACTGTCTTGTCATGTAGAGACAGCTGGTCATTATGGGTCAGAGGGCAAAGTCCTTCCAGGGGTGAGAGAGGTGGCCTGTCCATTAGACCACAGCTACTGTTGGATTCCATAAGGAAGACTCAGTAGAATTTCCTTCCAGGGGAGTGCACAGAGGTGAAACATCAGCACTGATGTAGCCAGTGAGCCACAAAGGATGAAATATTGGCATAGGAGGATACAGGTAGATTTTATAAAAAAAGGAAATGTGTTAAGAAAATAATTTGGAAATTGCTGGGCTCAATAGTTAAATATTTTCTCTACTGTACTGCTTCTCTATATGTCCTTGGACATTTTGAATCTCCATGAAGTGTCCATAGTAGGTAGCATGGCCCAAAGTTATTTAATCATCTCTCCCCAAAGCAAATGATGGATCTAATGTTCTTTGAAACACATTTTGGAAACTGTGTTAAGAAGGCATCCATCTCAGGCACAAAAACAACTCTGCAATCAAGAGATGTAATATTACGTACAATATTGAAAAGGAAAGTACTGCAAAATGTCCCACAATGAACAAATACCCAAAATTGAAATAATAGGTTGATATACTGAGCAATACTATAGCCTCAGCCAAAGGAAAAATCTGCAGTGCTAACTTTACTACTTAAATTTTGACATTTTGTTCATTGCGGCTATTTTTTTTGTACATCACATTAAGATATTATTTATCTAGATTACTGAGATTTTTGGCATCTTCTTACATTTTGTGCCTAAAATACCCTAGTCTCGGCCCTTCCGTGAAACCCTCTCTCCGCTCTGAATACACAGATTCTCATGTCTAAGTGATCACGCTGAGTTTAAACCAAGAGTCATAAAAATCCTGTTCCTGTCCTCAAGTCATACAGCTGGAGAGATGAGTAGAAAGGAAAAAAAGAATAAAACTTTTGCAGCTATTATTTTTGAACACTCCAAGAGACTTGGAGGGACAATGGATTATATCATTTCTTGGGCTCGCAGACAGCTCACAAGCAGGAGCCTCCATCAAAAGAGGAGAAGAAAATACAGCTCTTTGTGTATTTGAAGAAGTGCAGTAAAAACCTAACGGTTATGATTCATCTCTTCCTCCATTCACTCTTGTGAACTGAATTATTCAGCCTCATACGCTGTAACAGAGTCATAAATTAACTGCTGCAGCCACAAGGAGATTCACTGAAGGTCTATCATCTTTGAGTGTTGCTGGAGGAGGAGTTTGGGGCAGGAGAACAGGATTCTCCTTTTTGGCTGTAACTTGGGACACCTAGCAAATAGGTGAAAATTATGAATGAGGTGAGTCTAGGCCTCCTTGTCGTTGATATTGCAAATCACTGTTGGCTCAGCGCTTAAGCACCCTCTGTAGCTGACACTCCCTCCACCGCCATGCTAATGACCTCTGCCAGTGGTAGCTCTGAGGGTGGGCCTGGGAGTCCTCTTGGGAGCATGACTTCAGGGCAGACTGAATGTGTGGACTTCCTGGGCCCAGTCAGAAGCAGAGAATGAAAGTAACTGAAAAGGGGTCCTAGAAGAACAGCCTCAGTCATAAATGAAAGCACGGCTTTGCATTTTCATGTGTGCGTGTGTCTTTATCTATCCAACATGCCTTTGCTGGGAGCTCGCTCCCTTCCAGGCACTGTGTTGAGTATTGTGTATGCTCAGCAAAGACTCACAAACACCTTCTCCCAGCCTGTGGTCTACTAGGAAGGCAGACAATCATGAAGTCATCACAAAAAGTAGAAGAAAACTTCACAACATAGAAGGTGCTGTGAGGAAAAGCATGTGATGACAGGGGGGAGGGGTGTACCCCTGACTTAGGTCAAGGTCAGGAAAGTAGCATCCAAGTGACATAGATGATGAGTAGGAGGGAGAGTGTGGGTCTTCTGGGTCAAGGGACTAGCAAGCCCACAGTTTGGCAGTTAAGATCAGGTACTTGAGTTCCTTTTAGGGTGTCTCACACACTCCTTGCAATTTCATTAGGTACATACCTGTGGCACACACATACACACATGCCTATGTAAACACACATAGGTATCTAATGGGTATGTGCTTAGTATCTTAAGACGCTAGAGACCTTAAACATTATCTTGTCCAATGCTATCTGAGTAATAGTTGAATTCTCCTGGGAAAATCTGTACCCTGAGAGGCAGAGGACTCTGTGCTGTAAACTTTATATAATTCTGATCTTTCATTCTCCTTAAAAACTGTTAAAACAGTTTGTCTTGAACTTAAAATATATCAATTTCTAATTTCTTTGACCTCCACAGACTAAGTGCATGTGGATATTAGTTTATCAGATCTGAAGTGTGTGTGTGTGTGTGTGTGTGTGTTCTACCTTCTTGCCCTGTCTAGGCTAAACACTCTTAGTTTCTGCATCTAATTTTTGCCAAGAACAATCAATTAATATCCACTCTTTCGATGTCTACAAGGTGAAAGGAAACATAGAAAAGAGAGCTTTTCAATTAAGTAACAACGGCATCCTCTAGGGTTAAGTTGTTACAGAAAACAACTTCTTATTGTTCCTTTACCACCCAACCTCCTTACTAATGAGGTCTCATTAACAGGATAAAAATATCCCTTTTGGACAATTTCTTTCAGTAAGTGTAGAAATTAAATTTAATGCACTAATGTCACTGAGGGGATGAGGCTCTTTCTCCTATTTTTTAATAGACTGATGACAAAATGGGCATGAGATTTGGGTAATGGAGGTACGAGCAACATCAAACCCCAAGAGCCCCCACTCAGTGATTGTTTATCTTATAAATGATATGATATTCAATTCATCAGACAAATTAATTTAGTCCAGGGCCAGATCTTGGTTGCATGACTTTACATTATGTGGGATACAATCAAATAGACCCCACCGGAGAAAATTGCATGGAATTTCAGAGACTTGAGTTCAGGGATCTGTCTAGCCCAGCGTTGCATCCCAGTGTCTAGCACATTGTCCAACACATAGCAGGAACTCAGTAGATAAAAGCCCTTGAATGAAGGGAACTTGGAGTCTCTCATGTAGGACGAATCTGCACCTTGAGAAAATTATCCTTGGTAAGAGAAGATTCAGACAGTACATGGCAACAGCCTTTGCAAGTTCAAAGCACTGTCCTTTGGGAAGGGGGTTATTTATATGCTCAAGAAATGTCTTCACATAACTTTTCATGTGATTAAAAGAGGCTGGTGAATATATATATATTATATATAATACATACAGCTGAAAATATACACATATAAAATATACACATGCTTTTATATTCATTAAATATATAATGTGCATTTATATTTTATTCAAGTATAAAATATATTTCATTCAAGCATGTATAAATATATCATATATTAATAAATACGTGTATATTTTTTATGTCTACATCTATGTATTTATCTATATCTACAGCTTTATCATCTCTCTAGCCATCACCAATCATCTATCTATATCTATCTCTCTATTAGCTAATTGAAAAGTGTTTATGGCCCTCTTAAGGTACTAAAGAGTGTGCTAGACTTTACTTTGTTATTTCATCTAGTGGAACCAAAACTAATGTCTGGACACTACAGAAAACAAGGTGCTGACTTCATGAAAAGAAAACTTTGTTATTCTACAGAACTTTCTTATTTGCCTACAGGCTTTTCATGGTCACCCTTAAACCAAACACCTATCATCAGTTTTTCTGCAAACTGCAGCTTTTCCTGACTTTAATGGTCCTCATTCTGCAAAGCCACCCCTGACTTTCCAGGAGGACTGCCCAGGAAAGCCCCACACTCCTTCACAGGTTTCCTCTAAGTCACACCCTCTCGTGTTCTGACTGCATGTATGTCTGCATCCCTTACCAGACAGACCTTCTGAGACCTGGCTGTGCATCCTGAGCCTGCCAAGGTGCCAACTAAAAATGCTGCTCAATAATGTGTCTATTATCTGGATAAATAACTGAGGGTATGGGTGCTTGATAGAGATGGTGGTGGAAAGTAGAGAGGAGTGTGTGTGTGTGTGTGTGCGTGTGTGTGCATGCGCTCATGCACATGCGTATATAAAGTGAGGTTACAAACTGCAAGACTTCCTATGACCTAGACTTGGCAGTCACACGTGGTCACACACATGTGGTTCACTAGACTCCTGGGAAGAGGACCAACCACACGAGTGTGTGACTACTGGAAGGCACTGTCATTGGGGAGGCATCCTCGTGGGGGACAGGTTACCACAGTAATTGAAATAAATGTTATCAGATGGTCTCGTAGTAACTTTTCTTGCTCCCAAATTGTCTTATTTAAATCATTCAGAGTATTACGAGACTTTTCACTTTTCCTTACTTCTCTTCTGTCTTGTATAGGAGACCTGCCCATTCCCCATCTTTGTCAAAGAAAATATTTAGTCCAGGGGTTAGCAAACTTATTTTGTAAAGGGCCAGATAGGCAGCAATTTATTGAGATTTGTGGGTTGTGAGATCTGTTGTCACTTCTTAACTCTGCATTCGTAGCACAAAAGAAACTGTGGACAATGTATAGACAATAGGGTAGTCTTTATTGAAAGCTGTATACGCACACATGCGGAGGGCTATAGTTTTCCAGCCCGACACAGCCTAATATGCAGGCGCTCCCAGCCAAGTGCCAGGGAGTGCACATCCCCACCCGTGACAAGGCCGAAAGAGAAAGAAACGTCAACAACAACAAACTTCCCCAAAGACAACTGATGACAACTCACTTTTCAAAATAAGCCCTTTATATGCAACATAGAAAGTCACAAGCACACAGTCGGAGCTCGGCTGATATGGGTATTTTGTGCTGAGCAGGCCTATCAGTAATAATATCATGCTAACAGTACTTTATATCCTTTATTCCTCTAGTGTTCCTGTTTCTAATTTATCTTCCAGAAGATTTGAAGACAGGGCCAAAATATTATCTGAAAGTGACGTGATCGTGGGACCACTGCCAGTCACCATGGAAAACTGACAATGCCTCTGAGCAACATGGAGCCCCAGATTTTAAGGGGTAATTTAAAGTTTACTTATTTTTTAGAATGGGAGCTCAACACTCTATAAATCAGTTTAGTGAAGGATGCATTTGTTTTCTTCAGGTTCTAATCTTGAAATAGGTTCACATTCTGGGCCAGGAGGAGTTTCTCCTGCAGGCCTGTGAGCTGAAGCCTTTTGGCATTTCTTCTCTGTTCTGTGTTGTCTGACGGGTCCTGCAGGCTCATGTATAAATAATCTACAGTGCAGGACAGTGACTTTCTGAGGATGTCTGCAAAGTCACAAGTCTTTTCTGATATAGGGCATTTATGGACATAAAAAAATGTTATTCCTTAAAACATCTCCTTATAATCTAATATACCTAATTCTTTTTTTAAAAAAGATTTATTTATTTATGCATACAAGAGCTGGGGTGTAGGCCAGAGGTGCGGTGGGTGAGAGCATTCACCAGAGTTAGAGTAGGGAGTAGAACAGGTGGATCTACTGAAATATACCGCTGAGGGGAGTAGTGGGGAGACAGGAGACGTCTGCTGTGCCATGTGAGTTTACTCCCTGGGCAGGAATCGAACTTGTGCTGGAGCAGTTGTGGATATCTTCATAGTACTGACGCTTAACCCCTTGCACCACCAGGGAGGCCCCAATATACTTAATTCTTAAGACATTTTGTTGAGTGTCCCAAACCTTGATACAGAGCTAAAGAAATGCATTATTGGGCTTCGGGAAGATCAAATTAGCTATCCTCATTTACTCATTGCTAAACGAGTGTCTAGTATGCTTGTCTTATTCCTTCTGACTTATTTCACTCAGGATAATACCCCTGAGGCCCATCCCATGTTGTCGCAAATGTCAGGATTTTATCTTTTTAGTCATTGAGTGGTGTTCCAGGTGTGTCTACACCACCTCTTCTTTATCCATTTGTCAATCAACTGGGATTTTTTTCATTTGTGTGCTAATTTTTTTACTGCTGCACTACCACTATTATCATAGTGAGGAGCATATGGAAATGTTCAGTCAATATTTGTTGAATGAGTAAACAAGCAAGCGAGTCGTGCTGGTGAAGGGACACCCATATAAAAATCAATGTTAAGTGGAGTCAGATTATTGATTCTGTATTAGTAACTACTGCATAGCAAAACATCCCAAAATTTGGTGTATTAAAACAACTACCGATTATTTGCTCATGATGCTGTGGGATAGCAAATTAGGCACAGCCCAGTTGTGATAGCTTATTTCAGCTCCTTGAGGTATTTGATACAATCATTCAAGAATGGCATCAGATGTCAGGCTGCTGGAGGGGGCGGTACCTGGGTACCCTACTCATGTTGCTGGGGTTGCCATGGAAGCCACTGGAGGGCATTCATGCTGCCTCTCCTGCGTAATGGAACTTGTACGGTGTCTGGGCTCCAAAAAGGCAAACCCTACCGCACGAGCATTTACCAAGCCTCCAGGTGAGGTGCATCTGATGCTTACCCCATGAGCAAAGCAGGTCACGTTGTCAAGAGCCAAATCAGTATGGGAAGGCTTTGGACAAGGTGCTGGGTACCAGGTCATATGACAAGTTTGGAATAATTAGCATATCGATTTATTATAGTGTGTGTGAGATTGTTACAGCTATGGTGGAGAATTGTGGAGGTGGATCTGGTGTGATAAACACACATTGGAAGAGGTGTACATCCATACCCCTAAAATTATAGTGTTGTAAACCAGCATTACCCCAGCATTACCACAATAAAAATAATTTAGCTAAAATGACTATTGTTAAAAATCTCATTATTATTTGTACAAAAAATTTAGTTTTTAAGGAATTTGAAGCCCAATTTCTTCCAGGGATGAAAAGAAACAACTTCAGTGTCAGCGTCCCCTCCTCTAGGCTGACCCCACTCTGATGATCAGGAAACACCAGGTGGTCTACCTGCTTCTCTCCCTAAGGGAATAAACTCTTAGCTCTCCATTAGGGTGACACATGACACTCATGGTGTTGTGATGCTGGTGTCAGTGTTGTTTTTCATTTCATCTAAGACACTGTCCTCTATGCTCAGAAATCAGACCTCCAAGTCCTTTTACATAGGTCGCTGCACAGCCATCAGTAATAATGGCTCATTACTGACCTCATCAGGGAGGATTTGAACCAATGAACCGCAGGTGAAGGGTTCTCTATCCCATTAGCCTGGGGCCATTTCATTCCTCTTGGAGAAACTTAGTTCTAAAAAGTGTTTGTCGCTGCACATCAGCAACATTAAATACACGTACTTTTTTTTTTAAGGGAAGATTACAAATGCTCCCTCTTCCTAGCACATTGAAGAATCTAAAACTGAGCTGGAGAAGGGTCACATTAATCCTTGAACAAGGTTATGAAAGGTACGGACACCAGTTGTCACATACTTATGTCTGGTCGCTGATTTAACATGCTGATTGACTGGGGTGGATGCTGGTGATGCGTGACAGAATGCATGGCTCTGCGGCGTGGGATCTATTCAATCCAGTTGTGTGGAATATATGGTTACATGAAGAGGCTGTCTGTGGGATGGAGGGTAACTATTCTTTAGCTTCTTCAATATGCATTTTCTTGCTACTTTTCTATAAAGCTAGTAATGTGTTCTTTGGTTAGGTCTGTCTTCTCCGTCTTCTTTGGGTTAAGGAGTGTTTCTCAGTCCTGCTGGGTTCCTAGCCCATCAGTTCCTTTGCAAATAGGATCTTTATACAGGACTAAGTGCTCTACGTAGGGGCATTGAGCTGCCATTGCTTTCTTACTAACCATAATTTCCCTCTTTTCCTGGGGCAGGTGTCCAGAAAACACCATCTTGTAGTGTGTCAATTGAGCTATTTTCCTTTCTTACATATCACATCTGCTTCTGTTTACCGTGTCACATATTGGGATTAAATTGTTGCAGTAATTAAGCTATCCCTGGATTTGTGATTCTTATACTCTCTCTGTTTTAACTGGTGATCTGAAAACTGAGGCTTCTTTCCCTTTTAACATCATGGAGCATAAACAAGTTAGGACTCTTTAGGTTGAAGGTGATAATAAGATTGTTTTAAATGGCACACATTAGCTTATTTAGTCAGAGAGTGGAAGATAGATGCGGCCTCATGTGACTGGAGAGGCATTTGAATAATGTGATTCTGCATTTGTTCCTTTCTCTCAATGTCTTGACTTGGTTTCCTCTTGAAGTTACAAGATGGCTGGCAAGAACACTGGGGTACTATGCCTCCATTCAAACCCCCGTGGGACAAGGCAAAACTTTCCTCGGTTGCGCTTAGGCAGATCACGAAATTAACTCTCTTTGAGATCCTATTTTGCATTCCTTTGGGTATAGACCCAGAGGTGGCATTGCTGGATCTTATTTTTTGAGAACTCACCATATTTTTTTCCACGAGACTCTGCCATTTTGCACTCCACTCCCAGGGCACACGTATTCCAATTTCTCCACCTCCTCATCTCACATTTTCTGGGTTTTTGTTTGTTTGGGATAGTTGTAATGATTAATTTCATTTTCTTAAAAATGAACTTTGTACTTTAAATATTTGAGAACTATAGAAAGGATTAAATAAGAGAGGCATGCAATATACTGCCATCTCCACCAACTCAACACAATACCAAAAATGCCAGGTGACCAAAATCACCTGGCTGCCTGGATGCTTCCTGCCTGCTCCCCCGTGACTCTATGTGGCTGTTCTCTTTCCTTTCTTACCGCATCTTGCTCTTTTTCCAGGTCTACAGTCCCTTTTGGATGGCATATTCCTTGCAGATACTTCACAGAAACAGAAATGCCTCTTTCTTAGGTGACATTTTCAGGATATGGTCACCCAGTGGTGTTCAGTCCCTAACTAGACACTCCTATAATTTGGGACCATTGTCCACTCTATTATCAGGGCAGGTTATTTCAGAAGAAACCTGCTTACCCCAATGATTTAAAAACACTGACTTGCTGTCTGAGGATAATTCTCTCCTGATCAGTTCATCTCAACCTTTAGCTTTGGGCAAGGCAATCACATTTTGTTGCCTTTATCTATTTGGAACTTTCTTGCACTTCAATTTATTTGAACCCATTTAAACAACAGTAACAAAAAAGTCTTTGTATAAATTTAATTCCAATTACTTTGACCCTTTTGCTATCTTCTGGTTATAATTTAAAGCTTTTTCTTTTTTCCCCAAATTGGCATGTTTAGAGGTGGTAATTCATTTGACAGCTGGAGAAACTGGAATCATTAAAGGCAAAATAATTAACATTATTTCTAATGCCACCTGTGTGTTCTCTGTGCTTTCAGAAAACCAGCAGTGCTCTTGGGGGTTTTGCAGAACCCCTCCCTCATTGCATGGCCGGGATTCAATTATGTACTGGTTTATGCAACAAGGAGTTAATGCTCATCTGCTTTCTTCCAGGCTCTATGCTAAGGCATGGGGCAAATATACGAACAAGAGTTGGTGTTTCCTCTCTTCTCATAAGCAGGTTAGGTATAAGGCAGCAGAAGGAAAGAATGAACAAAAGGGAAAGAAAAGTTTTGTGATTGGAGGGAAAGCAATAGAAGGAGGAGATGCTGAAAGGAATAGAGACTGAAAGGGCTTGGAGAAGCAGAGGAGAAAAATACTGAGACTCAGTAGAAGAGAAAAAAATTGAGGGAAAGGAATCATAGCAGAAAGAAGATCTACAAATAAGAAAACCTGGTGACATTGAGATTTATAGCCTGCTATTCTCATATGTGAGCTTGTAATTTTCTGTATTTTTTATAACTCAAGTGAGTTGATAATAAACCCTCCAGTTTCACTGATGTCAGCAAAAAATTTTAATCTAGTCATTTCCAGGTTGTCTGTCCCTCCCAGTTTAAATCAGAGGCACTTTCAGCATCCACGCTGCCTTTGCATCCTTTTTCATGTTTCCCTCCTTTTCCTTCCTTTGCTCCCAGTGTGTCATCCAGGTCTAGCAGGGAGCTGGTCTGACATCATAGGTCCAGACATCCCATTTCTGGGCACTGGCTTGTTCTGCTGAGATGCAGTTGGTCTCTCTTGTCATCACTGCCTCCAGCCTTGAGTCATCCATGCTAGCTAGGCAGGACAGCAGCCTCCAAGATGCCCCTGTGCTATCCCCCAGCTTGTGATGATGCTCCCCTCCTTGAAGAAAGGAGTTAATTTTGTCGGTGGATTTAAGGCTGCTAATGAGTAGACCTTGAGGTGGGGAGATTGTCCCCACTTAATTGGATGGGTCTAATATGATTGCTAAGGGTCCTTAACCTGGAAGAAGGGGCAGAAGATGTGAAAGACACTTGGGGCCTCCCTGGTGGTGCAGGTGGCTGAGCGCAGTGCTGTGAAGCTGTCCACAGCCTCTGCAGCACGGGTTCAATCCTGGCCGGCCAGTGAGATTCCAACATGGCGTGGCAGACCTCTCCTGCCTCGCCCGCTGCTCCCCTCAGCAGTGTATTTCAGTCAGTCTGCCTGTTCTGCTCCCTGCTCTGTCTCTGGAGAATCCTCTCACCCTCCTGTGCATCTGGCCTGTACCCTGGTTCTTGTATAAATAAATAAATCTTAAAAAAAAAAAAGAAAAGAAAGACACGTCGTTCTCATGGCTACACAGTGCGTGGTGCTGGCTTTGATGATGGAAGAAGGAGCACTAGGCAGGGGAGAGCGGCTGCTCCACCCTCTCTCCCGACTTGCTTCTTGCTGTGTGTGACTCTGCCTGTTTCTCATTCCCTCTTTCTGTCACTGTAGCGCTGTCTCTCTCTCCCTCTGTCTGTGTCTCTCTGTCTTTGTGTCTGTCTGTCTCCACGGCTCTTTCCTGCTCCTTTACACACAGTGCCACGTATTTTCACACATGTGAACTAGTATTTCACATGAAAATAGTATTTTCATGTGAACTAACTCTCTGGCCCTACATTACCTGTCTCTGCTTTCCTTTCTCTTGGAGAAATATAAGAGGAAATTTGCACACCTCAATTCCTGCCTCTTTTCTAAAACCTTATCTTGACTTCTTCCCTCCTTTTCCATTTTCTATTTCTGCATTTCCACCTTGCTTCCTGACCAAGGCGGGCTGTGGTCAGTGCAACACATGTGGGCACGGTGCATTGCATATATACATGAGGGGCCAGGCACAGGGGACCTGCTGCTGTGTGGCTTGGAATCACCCTGGGGACTGAGGGAACTTGGAGGAGGAAATTGATCATATGTGGGTTGTCTAAGGTCCTCTCGTCCGTGGGCAGGTTCATGAACCAAAGTAGGGCTGTCACTGAAGTCAGAGAGACCACGTTTGACATCAGAATTCCAGGACGTAGCTCACTGCACCAATGGGTGCAGGGAGGTGGGGTGAATTTTGAAACTGAGGGAGGGTCCTAAAGAAATGACCCTTTCTCTTCTACCAGAGTGATAATGCCAGACAAATTGGTGTGTGAGCACAGACAGTATATAATTCTAAGCATTAGAACTTTATGCTAAATGCTAAGTATCCCTGGGACTGAAGTGAGTTGGTCTCCTAGGATAATGGGCTGCAACACAGAAAATTAAGTGTGTGTATTTAGCAAATCCATAAATGGAAATAGACATTGATGGATAGTGAACTCAGGTTTTCAGTGTGACTGTGAAGAGTTTTATTCTTTTTCTTACATAAAACCAAAACTATTTATTATTCTGAAAATGAAATGCTCCTCATCAATGTGTTGAGGAGAATTAGCTCCCTGGGAATTCTGGAACATTCTTAGATGAAGTTTCTCAAAATCAATTAAATGTGTACAATAATTCATGAACTAGAAGAACAGCAATGCAGAAACAGTGAAGGTCATATTACTTAAGGATCAGAGAAACAATGGTTGACATGAAAATTCTCCTGAAATGAACAGGTGGACATTTATAACTCAGGGGCTGGGCTGCTGAGCTGTTTTACCAGGAACACAGGGAAGGGATAGTTTACCTCCTTGCCGACAAGGTGGAAACTTCCCAATAGCATTCTGCTTTGATGATCATTTTGGTCTAGAGGTGACAACAAAGACCTTGGTATGACATCATCCAGGACTAGAAATTTTGGGGAGGTTTAATTTGGTGTTCTCTAGCTCTCCAGCCTGCCTATTTTAATAGTGTAGGCTTATGAAAGAACATGATGCAAACACAATGATAGATACTGAGTATGTTTTTGTCCTAAAGTGAGCAGATTGTGTTTCCAAATAGAGCAAGCTGCAAAGTGGCAGAGAGGAGACAAGAACTCAGCCGTGAGCTAGATGTAGAGTCTACCTGAGAAACGAGGGAAGGTCTCAGAGGAGACAGTTCCTCCCCAGGCCCTTGGCTGATGTACCTAATGTGACTGAGGGGGGTTTGCGAGTTTACTAGAACTTCCTGTTTGTAGCCATGCACATGCAGAATGAATACATTATCTGAGATATGGCGTAGGAAGGGAACTTTGATTTTTAAACCTATACAGCAATACTATTAAATCTATTCGGGTTGAAGGAGCTCTCGCTCTAGCAAGAGCCCTTGGTGTACGTTTCTTCCCAACCTCATGAGCAGTTAAATCAGTAGCTTGACATTGGCCATGCTGAGAGTATTTCACTGTCAACATCTGCAAATTCTATAGATCGAAGGTTTTTCTCGTGTGTGCCAGTCTGGCCTATGAACATTGTTGCTTTAACCTCACTGTCTCTCTGAATACCTGGAGCAAAGTGTCTATAGGATAAAAGACGGGGAGAAGGCAGAAGAACAGAAGAGACTCTTTGAGACCATGTTTTAATAAGGGAAACTGGGGCTTTGAGGAATGTATAGGAGTAGAGCTGAGAATGAATGTGAGAAAGGCCCTTTAGAAGGAAGAGTTGAATCAGACGAATGCAGACCATAAAGAATTAGAGGTACAAGTCAAGCTTTAGGAGTGAGGAGGAAAAGAGAAGACATTTAAGTCCAACACGGTATTTGAACTAGTGATCTTCTTATTAAATCCCCTTTTTGGACAAGGGAGAAAATGAGAATCAAAAAGTTAACTAGTGGCATTAACTATATTGAAGTCTCCTGTATTCCGCCTTTCCCCCCAATTTTGATTCTGTCCTTTACATCTTGGAACGAGGTGCAGTGCAGTCCATCAGTTTTGGTTAGTGTTGGTCTTCAGAGTCTTAACCGCTGAGACTGCACCAACTCCACAGCCTGGCTGGGGCAGGGCCAGGGGAGGGACGAGACACTGCAGGACTTTACGATCTCACTGAACCTCAACAACAGGGTCTATTTGCCAGTGTTTCTGAACATCAGATGAGATCCATAGGCAGAGTATTAAGTGTAGTCTCGGTCATATGATAAAAGCTCGGTGTGTGTTAATTATATAAACTTTGTTGCTGTGATGTAATGTGAAGATGATGACGGTGATTGTATTTTAACTTAGTCTTTGGATGTTATGTTTTAGCAATGGAAATATTTTGGCATTTGTCAAGGTTTTTTAAAATATATGTGCAATATGTACAATTTATAAGATCACAAGAGATAAAGTGCTTTCAATTTATTTCAACTGATGTTTGACAGTCTTGACATTAAGCCATTAGTTTCTCTCTGAAGAAGTACTACGATTTGATGAATAGCTTATGATATTTAACCAGGGCCCCTCTGCCATCGGACCCAGGTGAAGTTTTATGGGTGGGGATGACACAGAGGGTTGCAATAAAATCTAACAAGTGTCACCTGATAATTAAACAGATTAATCACTCCGACTGATGACCAACACAGTTGACTATCATTGAGTACAGAGCGTTCAGACTTAGAAATTGATGATTAAAAGTCAGGAAGGTCATAAAAGTCAGTGTCTGGGAATGTTCCAACGAGGACTCACTTTTCTCTGTGATGTGGTGCTCCCAGGGAATGAGGGGTAGTTGTCCATCAGCCTCTGCTCGTGCCTGGCAGGAAGCAGCCACCGTAAAATAGCAGCAAAGCTCCATCCAGTTCAGAGAAAACGTGCAGATCATGAAATGTCTCTTGATATCAACCTCCAGCACTGGGGCTGCTCTTGACTGCCCACTCACTGGTTTCTTGTTCCTACTTTGGGCCACCTCCACTTGGAGGCCAGCAGATCTTTTAAAAATGGGGCTGGGTCTTATTCATTTGCTTTAAGTCATTGGATGAAATTCCTTAACTTTCAAGTAAATCTAACCCCTTTATATTGACCTTGAAGGCCCAGCTGGATCTATCTCTGCTCACTTCCCCGCCTCTTCTGTGACCTCCCACCCTTATCTCTGCCCTCCAGACAGTGATCCTTTTATCAGAATCCCAGAAAAGCTCTCTCTTTTTACCTTCAAAACCTGCAAACTTTGTGCTCACTGCTCCCAGCCCTAGAATGTTCTGCTTCGCCTCTTTGTGTGACCAGTTCCTTCTCATTCTTCAGATCTCAGCTTAAAGGTCATCCCCTCCACGGGCCTCAGTCTCTGTCTCTCTGTTACTTCACCCCATGACTT
The DNA here is from genome assembly GCF_964194135.1 of Talpa europaea. Taxonomy (NCBI): domain Eukaryota; kingdom Metazoa; phylum Chordata; class Mammalia; order Eulipotyphla; family Talpidae; genus Talpa; species Talpa europaea. The sequence continues at coordinate 138,590,351 of NC_140071.1, read as the reverse complement.
TGCTACACAGCAACACGGATTTTGCCTGACTATTGACTCTAAGAAATCGAGTCAGCCTGGCAGGAACTAGTAATTGCAGATCTTTAAAAGACTTAAATTATATGTTTGCTGGTTTATCACCTGCCTATGACAACTCTACAAGGAAGGGAATTGTGTGCTTTATTTGCCACACTACACCCAAGGTATTTCAATGCCTGGCACTTACTAGATAATCCACATTAACAATCATTAATCTTAACACTGTAATTGACATTGAGCATTGGCAATGGGCCAGGGGACTGAACTCAGCATTGCACATAGGACTTCTCATTTATTTAGCGTATCAACCCTAGGAAGACTATCACTGATGACAAGTCTAAGGCAAAGAGAGTTTATGCATTTAATCTACGATCACGTGAGAGCAGAGCAGAGTTAAACTTAGGCATTATTTAGAGTCTTTACTTTGGGATGGATGAGTGAATGCTCAGTGTTCTTGGCCACAGCTTATAGGCTGACTCTCCACTCGTCTGGGCCCCTGAGACGATTCGAGCCCCAGTTACTGAATGAGATCTCTAGCTCACTAGGAATGAGCTTCCGCTGTGATCTTTGTCCCCTGAATTCATTTTAAGTTGACCACTTGCCACACTGTTTTGTCCCTTTCACACATCTAGCATTGCTTCTTGGTGGAGCCTGTACCATATATTCTCATTGTTCCTCTGCATCCCCCATGCAGTAAATAAACCTTGAGCACTTACTCCATCCCTACTTCACTCTAGAGACTAGGAATATGACATTGAACAAGACAGATGAATTTCCTGCCTCGTGGAGCTTTTAATTCATGGGGGAGGGAATCCAGGCAGGAATCACATAAATCATTTAAAAAATAAAATAAATTTTGTAGTGATACATTTTATGAGAACTAAAAATCTTGTGAATATTGTTAGGGGAAAATAATGTCCTGAGTTAATCCCATACAGGCTTTGTGGACCCCACCCCCACTCCAGACTAAAGCCATCAAGACATTGGGAAAGACAAATCCCATCACCACCATGGGAGGGTGACTGGGACCTGTGGGTGGAGTTGGGCAGCCAGGTTGGATATAAAAACCAAACACGTGGGCCTTGGGCTCTCTCTGGCTCGCGATCGCTCGCCTCCTGGCTTCACGGCTCCTGGCTGGCAGCCAACTCTGAGAGAGCAATTTTGGGATTCCTGATCGGCGGATCCGGTAGGACTCATTTAAAACTTTGTCTCCCACTTTTCTCCCAGAGCTGTATATTTCCTCATTTCCCCTTCCCTTGTAAATAAACCTTTTATTAACCTTTCACGTGTGCCTGCAGTAGAGCATTGATAAGTCCTTTTAAGCGCGCGGGTGAGGACCCACAGTCAGGCACCCCGTTTTGTATCGGGGTTGCTCTACAACAATATGATACAAAGAGGCTGGGGAGAGGGTGCTGCCATGGCCAGGGGATCAGGGAAGGTCTCTCTGAGGAAGTGACATTTGAGGTAAGCCTGGTGATCTGGGGAAGAGTGTTCCAGAAGCAGACACACTAATGTCCTTTGTGTCTAGCACAGGGTAGAAGTCCTGGGCTTAGCTGAGCTCCATCTGTACCCAAAGCAGAGAACAGGTGCACAGAGCCCAGGCTGTGAGTCCCCCCAGATCCGGTCTGCCTCCCCATCCCTGAGTATGATGGTTGCTTTTGTACATCAGCTTGCCTGGGCCAAGGGTGCTCAGGTACCTGCTTCAACTTTATTTCTGGATGTGTCTGTTTCCAGAAGAGAGAACCTTTGAATCCGTGAACTGAGTAAAGCAGATGGCCCCACCCATGTCCACCATCTCATCCATCCCCAAGTAAAACAGAAATATGAGGCAGGTGACTTGTGGCCTTGAGCTGGCAAGTTGATCTCCTGCCCTGGGCACTCCTGTCCTGGGGCATTGGGGCCTGAATTGGCCTCTATAACAGGAGAGCTCCTCTGTCTCTCAAGCTTCTGAGCCATCCTCAGGGCCTCCCGGATCTCCACCTTGGTGAGGGCAATTTGTGGAGCTTCTTGGCCTCCACAACAGTGCAAGCCAACACCTTACAACAAATCTCCTCCTGGACCTTCCAGTTTTACTTCAGAGAACACCAACTGATATGTGAGACCATAGCTTCCTCTTGCTTTCCAGGCCCCAGGGTAGCACTTGTGATACTCAGAGCCACAGATCCCCATGGCTGGAAGCTCTGCCAACATGCTTGCTCTCTTAGCCACTTGCTGGGCCTCCCAAAGTAAAGCCTCCTCTGAACCAGGCAAGCAGAGTTGCTTCAGCTCCAATATTCAGGCCTGAAATCAGCCAGGCCCACAGATGGGTTGTCTTTCCCATCACCAGCCAGGGGTTCTGATTTATATAATCCAACATTTAGGAGGCTTCTGAACTCCGCAGGCGAGACTTTGGCCAGTTACAGCCAGGGAGCAGGATGATACCGCAGGTAGGTCACTTACCCTTCCTGCCCAGCACTCAGGCAAGCCGTGGCTTCTGTGTGGTCTCTTAGCTGCCCGGCTGCCTGGGCAGGAAGCAGTGCTTGCTGTGGCTCTGAGGCCAGCTCAGTCGTGTTGTGACCTGATTGCCCATCCTCCTTGTCCACTTGCTTCCCTGGGGTGGTGCACCGAGGAAGCATTGCTGCTAGAGATTCTGTCTGACTATTGACTCTAAGACGCAGAGTCAGCCTGGCAGGAACTAGTAAAAGAGGGACTGGGAGGCAAAAGATGAAGCCGAGCGGATGGATAGGACAGATCCTGTAAAGTCCTTAGGCAGGGCAAGAGGTTTAGATTTTATTCCAATTGCAATCCTTGGGCAGGGAATAGCATGATACTATTTTATAAGCATCTATCTGTCTGTCTGTCTATCTATCTATCTATCTATCCATCTGTCTATCTATCTATGGATTGATGATGACCTGGGCTACTCCTCTAGCAGAGTTCATGCTGTGCATTAGAGACTTCCAATGTAGTCTCAACAATTAATCCACAATACAGTTTGTTGATTGATTGCATGAATGCAAATCCTTTCTAATGGGTCTTATTCTCCTTGTTATTCTGGGTCACGCCATTTAGCTCAGGCATGGGCCCACCCACTAATAAGTGTTTGTGGGGAAGAAGCAGACAGCCTCCACCCATTTTCATTTCACCCAATGGCTTTTCCTTTCATCCATGAAACTCCTTCTCTCTCTAACCGTCCATTCACTCCCCTCGGGCACCATTTTTTATTGAGTTTGGTTTAAGAGCTTGCACTGTTCAGCTTAAGTTATTTAAGAGCTGGTTTTAGAAAGATTTAGCATTTCTGAAATTATTCTGCAGCTGAATTGAAAAGAGGAATGTTCTTTTTGTCAAGTAATTAAACTTTGAATATTTTGAGGGGTAGTCTCTTGCATTATCTCTGCTCACATGCTCTGTGAAGTATAATTGTGGCCACTTATAATGGGAGAGCTAAGAATTTAAGCCTTTGCCTCCAAGCCTTCAGGCCTTTTCTTTCCATTGAAGATAATTGCGCATTCTGGAAAGTGTCAGTCTCAAGGAAGGATATTATTAATCTTCTATGAAAGCCAGTGTGCAGCCTTGGGTTGGAGGGGGTGCTGGGAGGTGGTCAGCAAGTGAAAGGCAGGAGAGGGATGGCTCCTTCCCGACAAAGTTTGTGACATTGTTTGTATTCTTGGTAAAGTCTTTATAAATATTCAGAACCAAAGAAGAAGGAATGAACAATTTCTTAAAATGTGTACTGTTATGTTCCTTAGCTGATTATTCAGAAAGTCCTGCATAATTTTGATACATCCCATCCTATCTTTCCTACCATTGTCTAAAAACCCATGTCTCCTCCACCTCTATGTGGAAAGGCAGGACAGGCATGGCTTATGGTTAGAAACTGCAGTGCCTTCTAGCACAGTCCTTTAGCCAAAGCTAGTCCAAGTTGATCTGAGTATAGCCAAATGTCTCTAGCTGAAAAGACCAAAAGAAAATCCCTAAACCAAAGGCTTAAGAAAGAGGAACATAAATGTAAGACAAAGAGACAGGAGCCAGAGCGGGAATAAATCCAGGCGAGAGCAGCAGGCAGACACCACTGCAGTGAGTTGGCAGGATTGCCTCCAAGGTCTCCCAGGCACCCAGGTCTTGGGCAGTCACTGGGTTCAGGGTGTGTGCATTTGTGGGGCTGAATTGAAGTTTCAAATGTGGGACACTCCAACCTCCATTGCAACTGGTGCCCCAGCTCTGACATCATGAGGTCATTGCTTCTGTCTCTCTTTGTTTTTTCTTCTAAACACATGCTCCTGTATGCAGAAGCAGGGATCTTCCTCCCGGGCTAGTCCTGGGATAGCACTATCAATATCTATGAGGCTTCCAAGAAATAATATTGAATTCAAGGGTATAAAATGAAATGGATGCCCAGATGCCCACATAGACCCTCCATGAGGCTAGACAGAGACTTATTAATGCACCTTATTTAAAAATCATTGTGGAATATTTGAAGAAGCACAGGATACATGTAAGACTTAAGTTCAAGTCATGGCTGGACTGTCTGTCGACCAAGCTGGGGACATTTCTTCTTTCCTATATTGATTTTTCAAAGTTCTGGTGGAGTGTCATTCTGTGCCCAAGATCCTAGGGACCCAAATCCAATGGTTATATTAGCCAGACTTTGGCAAGGTAAATGAAAATGACTATTTCAAACAAGATCTATTTAATGCAGAGAGTTAAATATCATTTAAAGTTCTATAGGAGGATCTTGAAAGATGGGGGTGGAATTCTTTTTTATTTTTCTTTAAAGATTTATTTATTTATGCATACAAGAGCTGGGGTACAGGCTAAAGATGCGGGGGATGAGAGGACTCACCAGTGAGAACTCCAGAATGTAGGGAGCTGCTACCTCTGAGTCAGGGTGTTCACCCTGATCTGCTACCTTTGCTTTAAGAACCCGCCGCACTGCAAAGTTCTGCAGACACCAGCAGTCTTCAGGTTCTCCCTACAGGCTGCTGCTGTAGCTGCAGAAACAGGTGTGAATAAGACAAAGGTAGGCTTTCATGTGTGTTCTTCTCCAGATATAGCAACTTCTGTCTTCTAATCACATGCCTTTGCCTTCCCACCAGCAGGAACAAAAAGAAATCAACCCTGCTGGCAAGAGAGCCTGGCATGTGTGGGTGTGGATTCCAGTCTTCTAGCCCTAGTGGTGCAAGAGAGAGTAAAGAAGCGGTCCCAAGTGGTTCTGAGTTGTTAGAAGCAAGCATGGCACCACTCTGGCCCCTCAGTGCAGACAAAGACTTAGGCCTTAGTGGAGAGCAGTTAGACCGCAATGGACTAGACAGATGCTGAAATGGAATGAAATTAGAGCCAGAACAATCTGGCCATGACTTAAGAAGGTCCTCATGCTCTCACTACTCAAATATTTGCTCTGACAACTTACAGAATTTTATGTGAATTTCACTGTTCCATATGAAACAACAAGCTAAGCTGGAATGGGCATACTGGTGAAAATATTTAAATTTTATGCAAATCCTGGCAATAAAATGTGGCTCACAGAGCAGGAATATCTCACACATTCACTTCCAAAGATGATATTTAGATTTGGACATTCAGCAGCAACCCTAGTGTGATATATACACATGCAGATTCTCAGTGATGAACACCTGGGGCTTCTATAATGTTATAACATAATGTTACTTCCATAAAAAATTAACAAATTAATTGGAGTCCCTGTCCACTAAAAAAATCATTTCGTGCTCGTGTTATTTAAACATGACATGAATTATTGCTACTATCTTCCAAATATTATTAAGTGAATACATTTTCTAAGAAGCTAGACAGGAAAAAACACTTTAACATATGCAATGACAAAACTTTCAAAGAAACTGCAACTCTTTCAGACAAAATAATTGTAAATAAGCATCACTATGGCATAGGCCACTCCCTGTGTTCAAACATTATTAAAGAAGGCTATTTAGGTGATGCAAAGAAGCTCTTTTAAGCACTTCAGGAAGTGAGTGTTTTCCTTGCAGGGAACTGCAAAATGGGGTGGAAGGTGGGAAGCATTTAACAGAATGAAGAATAAAGAACAGGAAGAGACATACAGAAAATACCTGATTGGCTGGGGCCACAGATCTGGCCTTGTTTGGGTTCAGCCTAGCATGTGCTGCCCTCCGATTTGGGGCTGGCTGGCCAGATACGCTGTTTCTGGTCACATGGAGCATTTATGGGGACATGAAAGCTATCAAAGCTTTGGTTTCCTGATGAGGGACTCTGGGTAGAAGGGGCTCTATTAGGGGCCTAGAAATGTATTTAACAGCTACCATATGAAAATGTAATTACAAGTTCAATATCTTGTCATCATTCATTATAACTATAAACAAAAGGAACAAAATAGAAGCTTATATTTAGATTTCCTCCTCATTGCAATTGTCTAGTCTCTGACTTTGTATATTGATTTACCGGCATCTATTTATTTCCCGAACTTCAGTGTATTCACTTCATAAACACCTAGAAGAAGAAAAGATTGTCAGTCAATTCGTATTTACTTTCTGAACTCCAATTCACTACTTCACAACTGCAAGAGATTAAAAAAAAGACTGTCAGTCAATTTCTCACGTTTGGTTGTCGGCAAGTCTGAGGCATTTACAATTTTGCTCATCTCACCAGCTCCCTGGCTTCCCTCCACCATCACCTAGAGACACAGCAAGTGTGACTTTTGACATTTTCCCATCATGAAACATTTTCCATTTCAATTTTCCCGTCACCAAACTTCAGGCAACTCTCCAATGAATGCATCCTACTTACTGTGCTATTGATTGTTTTAGTTTTGCTAAGCACTGTTCTCATTGCTCGTGCACTAGCCCTTCGTATGGACGGCTTCTCCTCACTCCGGGAGGCAGGGACTGCAGTGCCAGAGGAGCTGTAGCTGGCAGGCACAGAATCCAGGTGCTTCATGCCTGTGATGGGAACTGAAGCTCCGATCACCAGCAGCACCTGCCACGAGATTGGATGCCACGAAACTTCTCATTAAGGAGAATAAAATGAGTGCCCCAGCTACCCTCAAATTTGCCAGCCAGCCCAATTTTAGGAACTTATGGGTACTGGCGAGAGCCAGAGAGAAGATAAACTTTCCCAAGTATAAGAAACAGAAGTTGCTAGGATTCTAAGCAAGTCTGTTCCAAGTTCTGGAGAAGGACAACTAGGGTACAGAAGCAAAAGAAGTGTCTGCAGAGAGACAGGTTGAGGAGAGCTTAACAGTCATGTTGAAGAATCTGCACTTCACCCTAGAAGCAAAAGAATGCACTCAAGGATGCAGGTAGGAGAGAAATACAGTTAATTTAATTCTAGGAAGCCTTCTGTGCTCTGTGGAACCTGAATTGGACTGTCTGATACTTCAGGGGGGTGGGGGGAGCCGAGGTGGGGGTGTTCACACTCATCGCAACAGTTTCTCCAAAACTTCCTTTTCCCTAATGTAAAAGTTAATCTGTTTCCCTGATGACAAGTGATGTTTAACATCACTTGTCATCAGGGAAATGCAAATCAAAACTACCATGAGATACCATCTTACACCAGTGAGAATGGCACATATTAAAAAAACTAGCAACAACAAATGTTGGCGAGGGTGTGGAGAAAAAGGAACTCTTCTGCACTGTTGGTGGGAGTGCAAACTGGTCCAACCACTGTGGAAAGCTGTGTGGAGATTTCTGGACCTACTAAACATAGAGCTTCCATATGACCCAGCAATTCCACTCCTAGGTATTTACCCAAAGGACACAGAAACATCAATTCCAAAGAACACCTGCACCCCTATGTTTATAGCAGCACTGTTTACAATAGCTAAGCTTTGGAAACAACCCAAATGCCCAAAAATAGATGACTGGATCAAGAAGATGTGGTACATATATACCATGGAATATTACTCAGCATTCAAAAAAGATAAACACATGCAATTTGCTGCAACATGGATGGCGCTGGAAGGGATCATGCTCAGCGAAATAAGCCAAAAAGAAAAAGAAAAATACCGGATGGTCTCACTCATAGCAGGAATCTAGAAAACTTAAATAAGGGACCAGGAAAATGAATAACTATAAGAAAGTGAAAATCAAAATCAACAAAAAAACTATGAACCAGAGACACTTTTAGGGGGGCGGGGGCGGGAGGGGAGGGATTGGGGTCAGAATGGGGGGCTGCAATTGTATGGGGAATATAACAATAAAATTTATAAAAAAAAAAAAAAGTTAATCTGTTTCCTTAAATATGTATCATCAACCTCTTTCCATCTTTGGTCTTTACTAAGTTCAATATTATTTATTTTCCTCTATGTTTGATCAGTAAACTACAACATTGATATTTCATCCTTACAAATATTTACTTTTTGGGGGGCATCGATAGAGATGTGTGGTTTCCCAGAATTCTTAGTTTACTTGGGCTAAAATTATGCATGCTAATAATTCCAACATATATTGAACACTTATTATATAAAAGGCCTGCCCTGAGTGCTGGGAATGAAATTTCTCGTTGAATTCCTGTAAACACCTCTGTATTTTTGTGGCTGGTGAAGCTGTGGCTTGGAGGTTGCAACATGCACTCAGTCCTGGGATTCAGTTCTCATGGAGCTGAGTCCTAACCCAGGTAGCTAGACATGAGGCCAAAACTTCAATTTTCCACTCAGTGTGTGACTGAATTTTAAACTCTATTCTTTTTGTGTGAGTCACACAAGGTGGGGATTCAAAACGAACACAGGCTAGGGAAGCAGGTGATGAGACTCCATGAGGACATGTTCTTATTCCTCTAGCAAGGAATGAGTAGCAGCAAATTTACATTCTGACTAGATCTACTTTTCCTTCCCACCAACTCACCAATCCCAGGGAAGAGACTCAGGTCTAGACAGCTGGCTAGAGTTGCTTACACACACTCAGCTTGTTTGTAGTTGACGGGACATTCAACTTCTCGAATATTCAACTCTAAAGCAAGCACTGTTTCCATCTTGTTGGCTTGTTGATGGAAAATTTCAAGTGTTCAGGAACTTGTATTTTTTTAAACTACTTGGGCTGGTCCCATGAGGAAAGATACACGAGGTGAGGTTTCCAGTCTGAAGAAACCACAGTCCTACCATGCCTGACTGTGGTTGCTCACCGAGGTTTCTCGGTTTTCACATGTGTCTGTCCTGTGTGCTTCCTGGCATCACCCTTCCTGCTCAGGTAGGCTCTGAGGATCACGGACTTTGACAACTTTGAAAATTATAAATATTCTATTGGGATTGACTCCTCCCTGGTGAAGGTATATTGACAATGGATGGCAAGCACATTATTTAATACCCCAATCAAATAAATTCAAGCAACAGGTCACTGGATGTCTCCTAGAGAATAAAGGACTGAACAAAAATTTACCTGACCCTGTAGCTAAGAGGAGAAAGAACATAATCCTGAGGGCTAAGAGCTTGTGGAACAGTCAAAAGGTTTTGGCACAGATACCCAGGTTTTCTTCCCTTGTGAATCTTCCCATTTCTTAACAAGAGAAATGAAGATATTAAATCACAAGCAAAAATGGGGCTCGGTCCAAGACTCTCTGACTCTGCACTCTGTCATGTCTCTCTGTGGCTCTAGACTTTCCACTAACCTGTGCATCCTCTGACGGAGGTCCAGGCCATGCCAGGACCCCAGGAGTCCTAAGTGAGCTTGATGTAAATGTCTCCAGTCTTTTACTTACAATTTCAAGGTGATAATTGATTTAAACCAAATAGAGCTCAATAAATTTGCTGATAAATTTTTATATTCCCATATTAGAAAAAAATCAAATTAAATAAACTAAAAAGATCATTATCAACCATCCAATCCAGGACTTTCTCTCTCTTTTTTTTGAGTCTGTACAAAAAATGTTGGTATCCATGCCTTTATCAGTTACGATGCTAAATATATGTGGAAAATAGAGGGCAGAAAATTTTATACCTTCTCAATACATATGACCCAGATGATGCAGTGACACATTTCTGGGTTACCCTTTTGATTTGTGAGCAAACTCGTCAGGAGTTGGAGAAGGTAGCTGATTTAACACTTGTGCTCATGAAAACAGCGCAGCAAGGGTAGCAGTGGTGTTTACCCACTTGAGTTTCCTACGGCCAAGGTCATGATGTCATAATGGCGCATGTGTTTCCACTAATCTCTCACTCACGTGGCGAGATAAGTATTAGGCTCACTCAAAAGGCAGGTGAATCAAATCTCCAAAAGGTCAGTCACGTGCCCAAAACCACATTACTCTAATGAAACCAGCATAGCACCAAAGCCCCCTCATTTCACTGTCAATGTCCTTTCAACAGAGTAATAACTGGGAGCTTGGTTGCTTGGCTGATACCAATATAAACACACACACACACACACACACACACAGCTTATCTCACTGGTGGAGTATTAAAATGAAGTACTTAGAAAGGGAAAAGGTGTCCTTCTTGGTGGTGCAAGGGGTTAAGTCTCAGCACTATGAAGCTATCTGCAGCCACTGCAGCACGAGTTGGATCTCCGGCCAGGGAGCTTCCCACATGGCGCAGCAGACCTCTCCTGTCTCCCTCCTGCTCCCCTCAGCAGTGTCTTCTGTCCGGCTGCCTGTTCTTGCTCCCCACTCTGTCTCTGGTGAATCCTCCCACCCCACCCCCTCTGGCCTGTACCCCAGTTCTTGTGTGCATAAATAAATAAATCTTTTTTTTTTTTTAAAGGTGTCACCTGGCTGACTAGTGTGAGAGTTAAAATTAGAACCCAGCTCCCAGATTCCCAGGCTCATCCTTACCCATACGCCTACCTATAACAGGTATTGATCTTAGCCAATTTCCTGCAAGTCTAACCCAGGATTATTCACATTCGATATTTCCTTCAATAATCCATTTTTATCATTTTGCGAGTTCTAAGGCTGAGGAAAGGAGACAGAAAGACTCCAAAGCTGGTGAAGCAGAAGGAGACCCTTCTGGAGAGCCCAGAAGCAGGAGTTCTGGCTCCAGCTCGTCAAGCCCATCTGGGGTTCATCTCTTCTTTCGGAGTCAGGAGATACTTCCCTCCCCAACAATCAAGTGAAGCAGTGAATGAGAAAACGCTTTTACAGTTGTGGGGCAGCGTTCGGAACCGCCAAGGTCCACAAGTTCATGGCCCTGAACGTGGGACGGGACGCCGTCAGGTCACAGCCCCTCAGCCCGTCTCCTGGAAGCCGAGCTCTGCTGGGCTCAGGGTGCCTGCTGCACCCGCCTCTGCCTTGACTGTGCAGGCTCCCGCTGAGAGCCGTGCAGCTAGGGAGCTGGAGTCGTCATGCCCACGCTTGAGATGGGTGGAGGGCAAGAATAATGCCCCAGCCCCTCCCTGCTCAGCTCAGCAGCCCAGCCTGTAATGGTTATTTTCCCTCTTGCAGCGTCTCCCTGCCTCCTTGCGCCCGCCCCTGGGAATGGCTACTTTTCTATATCGACTTGACTCCCCCACACGTTATGGAGGCATTTGGTTCATCTGGGTGTGTGTGAAGGTTTCTGGATGGGATTAACCCTGGGGTTGGCCAACCGAGTAAGCAGGCTGCCCTCCCCAGTGCGTGTAGGGCGGGTCTCACCCAGTCTATGAAAGTGAGAAGAGAACAAAAAGGTGAAGAAGCAGAAATAATCTCTGTCCACCAGGCTGTCAAAGCTGGGACGTCAGTGTCTCCTGCCCTGGGCCAGACACGGGCTACGACTATGCCACCGTCTTCCTGAGGACTCCAGCTTGCTGACCACAGATGGGGGACGTCCTGGTCTCCAGAATCACTTGTGCCAAGTCAGTTTCTTGTGGCAATCTGTCTTTTTGTCTTTCTCCTAATGGTTCTGTTTCTCTGGACAACCCAAACAAAAACACCTCCCAAATAAACAACCTAAATCGTTGACTCTGCTTCAGGGAGATCTCAAACCAAGACACAGTAGCTGATTTTGAAGGCTTTCTACCTGATCAATGGATCAGCTGACTCCTTTCACTTCCGCAGAAGAATACAGAACTCAACACATCCAGGGCCGACGCTGGATGGGGGGATGTGAGAGGTGTTCTCCTTAAGGGATGAGCAGACCAGGGAGGGAGGCATCCCAGAATTCATGGCCTCCAGGCAAAGCAGTGAGACCGGGGGGAGGCGAGCATCCCTGCCTCCTGGCTTCAGCCCTGGTCTGTGATCAGCATCCGTGTCTGTCTGCAGCTCCATTGATTGAATTTCTGGTCATGCTTCTTCACACAGCCCTGCTCCCCCACGCTTGGCCCCGGTTCCAAGCCCCGTTGTCTCCCCGAATGATATTTCTGGGCTTGTGCGCTGACGCAGTGGCAGCTGTGAAGAATGCTCCATCCGGAAAGGTCAGGGAGCAGCGTCATCCGCAGACTCGCAGCCACTTTGCGCAAAGCCCCGTTGCTGAAATACAGGTTTTAACCTTTCCATTTTGCTAAGGTGGCCTGGTCTTCAGCTCCTGCACCCTGCCTGGGGCTGGCGGTGATGGGGTGACGGAGGCAGAGGTAGGATTTGGAGTCCTCACAAGGAGGCTCCATTCCAGATGCCCCCATCCTGTCCCGGGAGCTGCACAAATGCTGGATCTGGCGCTTTGTGCCTGGTTATTGAACAGCAAATGCCTGGTGCACAGCGACCTTCTGCAGCGCACACAGCAAACACAAAGGCGCGCCACGCGGGGTGCCCTGCTGGGCCCCAAGGAAAGGGCTTTGCCACGGGACCCTTCCTCTTTGGAGCCGCAGTTTCGTCTTTTGACTCTTGCAGAAAGGGCTGTCAAGTGCCCACTGGGAGCCCGGCACCTTGCCTGGCTCGGAGGGGCTGAAGGAAACGGCCAGCAGCGGGATGCAGTGGCCACGTGGGCTCCTCCACCCGCTACACCTCATCTCTCGTGTGTTCTCCTCGCCACCAGGAATGGCAACAGCAGCCGCCCTCTTGCCCAGTCAGGTGGGCTCTGAACGCGTCATTTCCTGCCCAGCAATTCTCAATGGTGCCTGGCACGGAGTCTGCATTTTATTTAAATAAAATAAACAACGTCCTACAACACCTCCTTGTGCTTACAGAAAGTTATTTCAGAAACGTCTCGAATGCAGTTGGCTTTATGTGCACTGAAGGTGCTTCTAGGACACACCCCAGCGCCTACCAGAGGCTCCACCAGAGTCTCCGCTGGGGGGCTGGGCAGAGTGCCGGGGAGGCCTGCAGAGCACACGGGAGGCTGACTGGACACCATCCCTGCCCTGGTCACGCACAGGCCCATGCACAGGCACACGCAGAGGCACGACCTCGCCCACCTGCTCTCCACCACCAGGACAGTGAAGTCATCCCCACGGCCCAGACTCTCAGGGCCTCCCAGTCTGATGCAGGACCTCTGGTCCCGGGAGACTGACCCCCCAGCCATAGAGAGAAGGTGGGCCTCCCCCATCGACCTTCCCACCACAACGCTCCTCCAGGCGGCTCTTCCAGCCACTGGGGAGAGTCTCACACTTGTCCACAGTCCCCACTCCAGCTCCGGTTGCCAACTTCTTCCCAAATCACTCGTGTTTCCTTCCCGGCCTCCCCACCACGGCCGCCTCCCTGGAACACTGGCGCCCACCAAAGACAAGTGCCTTCAAGCCGCAAAGGTGATGAGATGCCAGTGAGCCCTGGACGGAGAGGAGGCCGCCGCTGTCCCGGTGGCCACCCTTGGGTGTCTGGCTCGGGGGTCTTCTTCTTGAACATCATGAGGTGAGGTCCAGAGAGCCCCTCCCAATCTCCTGTGTGGCTCTCTCCCCTCAGGGCAGCCACGGCTGATGTCCACGGTGGGTGTCTGTCCTGCTGAACCTCACTGACCTGCTGGGCAGGTGCTTTATCTCAGTCTGGCGCTGGGGCCGCGGGCGAAAGAACAAATGTTGCCTCTGGAAAAATGGACAGACGTTATTAACCTTCCCAGCCTCTGTTCCCTCATCCTCAACACGGAGCCCGCCACTCAGTGGCATGCACTGAGGACTCACGCTCCGCAGACTCTTGTCCAGGCGTTTCGCGAGGGACCCCACGCGCGCCCTCGCAGAGCTGCGGGCAGGACAGAGTGAACTCGCCGACGTGCGTGTGGGGATGTGGCTGGAAGGGTGTGTGAGCTGCAGCTGTGTCAGCAGAGGCAACTCTTGGGGCCACGGTAGCTCCATTTGCCGGGGCTGCCGCCATCAAATACCACCGGCCCGATGGCTTGAACAACAGACACTTTGGTCACAAAGGCCTGGAAGCCAGACATCCCGTGTGTCACAGGGTTGACGTGTCATCAGATTCAGTTTCTTCCGAGGCCTCTCTCCCTCCACAGCCAGTTTCTCCCTGTGTCCCGTGTGGTGTTCGTGTATGTTTCTGTGTCCTGATCTCCTTATCCGAACACCAGCCCTCCTGGATGGGGACCCACCTGAATGACCGCAGTTCAATTACCTCTATAAAAGGAGGGAGAGGGATCAGAGGGAGGGAGGGAGGCGCACAGGGCACTAAGGTGATGGTGCACAGGTGCCTTGGGGAAGGAAACTCTTTGGGGACGACACCAGAGGGGTGGGGGAAGCAAATATTGTTTAAAAATGAACAATGATGTAAAAAATATTAAAAAAGCCCAAATACCAGCCTGGTACAGTCCCTGAGCTACTGGGGTCGGCACATCAGCCTCCGAATGCTTGGGTAGAGGGACACAGCTCAGCCAACAACAGCGCTGGCACAATAACAGCTCAGCCAACAACAGCGCTAGCCTTTGCCCTTAAGTTCCTCCTGGGAAACTCTGGAGATGACTTCTAATGCAACTGCAAGGAAAGTTGAGATGGAAATAAAAGGATGATGAAGAAAGGAACTTAAATCTGCTGTTGGCTGTGACTGGGGTGGGCGTTCTCAGGCCTCTGGCAACCCTCAAGGCTGATTGCTCAGACCCTTGCAGCCGCTGCCAGCTCATCTTCCCCTCCAGGCCAGTTCCGGTGGAAGTCCATGGGACCTGAGTCTGTGAGGAAAAGAAAGAGAAGAAAAGGAAGGAATGCTTTGTCTAACAGTCGAAGGTCATCTTTCCTAGTTCTGACTTCTGGGCCAGGAAATACAATTTCACAGGATGCTGGAGAGGATGAATATCCATTTCCTTCATGCAAACCCCCATCCATCCTCATCTGCCTTGCTCTTTGGCCCTGAGAACACAATCATTCTAAAATTTAATAGGTCATTCTGAAATTTTCTTTTATTAATAGATATTGCCAATGTGAGACAGGCTCTAACGTATATTTTATATTTCCTTGTTACCTTTTGAAAAATTGCTTTCCATTATTTTTTCTAATTTCTATGTGGGATTTCTTGAAGCCTATCCTCCGGTCCCTGGCATGTTTTATTTATTTATTTTTATTTATTTTTATAAATTTTATTTTTATATTCCCCATACAATTGCAACCCCCTTATTTTGACCCCAAGCCCTCCCCTCTCCGCCCCCCACCCCCCATAGAGTGTCTCTGGTTCATAGTTGTTTGTTGATTTTGATTTTCACTTTCTCATAGTTATTCTTTTTCCTGGTCTCTTATTTAAGTTTTCTAGATTCCTGCTATGAGTGAGACCATCCGGTATTTTTCTTTTTCTCTCTGGCTCATTTTGCTGAGCATGATCCCTTCCAGCTCTGTCCATGTTGCTGCAAATGGCATGTGTTTATCTTTTTTGAATGCTGAGTAATATTCCATGGTGTATATGGACCACATCTTCTTGATCCAGTCATCTATTTTTGGGCATTTGGGCTGTTTCCAAAGCTTAGCTATTGTAAACAGTGCTGCTATAAACATAGGGGTGCAGGTGCTCTTTGGAATTGATGTTTCTGTGTCCTTTGGGTAAATAGCTAGGAGTGGAATTGCTGGATCCTATGGAAGCTCTATGTTTAGTAGGTCCAGAAATCTCCACACAGCTCTCCATATGGTTGGACCAGTTTGCACTCCCACCAACAGTGCAGAAGAGTTCCTTTTTCTCCACACCCTCGCCAACATTTGTTGTTGCTAGTTTTTTTAATATGTGCCATTCTCACTGGTGTAAGATGATATCTCATGGTAGTTTTGATTTGCATTTCCCTGATGACAAGTGATGTTGAACATTTTTTCATATGCCTGTTGGCCATTTGCATTTCCTCTTCAGAGAAGTTTCTTTTTAGCTCTTCTGCCCATTTTTTGACTGGATTATTTTTTGTTATTGTTGAGTCTCATCAGCTCTTTGCAGATTTTCGTGATCAGTCCTTTATCATTAGTGTTGGGTGCAAAAATGTTCTCCCAGTCGGTGGGGTTTCTCTTTGTTTTTGTTATTGTCTCTTTCCTGGCATGTTTTAGTCATATTATTTAAGTGTGTAAGTGCTGCAGTTGTTATTTCAAAGATGATTCTCAATTCTGCAGTAGCTTCCTTTTTTTCTTCCATTTTTCTTTTTCTAATATGTTTTTACTCTTGACCTCCTTTTGTTGCATTACCAGTTTCTTTTTTCCTTTGATCTCTAAGATGTATAATTTGAGCTTTTCTTTTCTTTTCTTTTTTTTTTCAGAGAAGTCATTTTCAGGTGATCCTGGTGTCTAATTATTTGCCATTTTCTAGAATAGTACTGATAAGATTTAGCCATTTCATTTAGCTTACGTTCCTTTCATCAGCATGATCATTTTCTTAAGCTCAGAGTCTGTGGGTTAGGCCCTGAGCCCCTTGTTTCCTAGGATGTATGTTGGAGGCTTAGGGTGGAAAGGTTATTTGCTCCCAGCAAGCGAGAGAGCTTCTGGAAGGCAAAGGACTGAGAAAATCAACAACACCTTATATTTGAGCGAGCATCTCAGTCCTTATATAATCCTTGTCCTCTGAGTCTGAGGTCTGAGGGCAGTAACACCCCTAGTTCACATAGTTCTTTTTTTTAATTTTTTTAAAGATTTATTTATTTATACATAGATTTATTTATTTATACCCTATACTGGGGTACAGGCCAGATGTGTAGGATGGTGAGAAGATTCACCAGAGACAGAGCAAGGAACAGAACAGGCAGCCTGACTGAAATACACTGCTGAGGGGAACAGCAGGCAAGACAGAAGATGTCTGTTTGGCCATGTGGGTTGCTTCCTGGCCGGCCAGGAATCGAACCCATGCTGCAGAGGCTGTGGACAGCTTTACAGCGCTGCGTTCAACCGCCTGTGCCCCCAGGAAGGCCCTAGTTCACATGGTTCTAAGGTTCACAGAGAAGTTCTGGAAAGCTCAGGTTCTCTGTGATGGGACCTGTCTTTCCTCCCCTCTTCCAGATTTTCCCTAGGTGGCTGCTTCAGTCACATTATTGCTCATAAAGGTGGCATGTCTTAATAGTTTCTCTTCTTGTCCCATCCCCCAGGCGGCTCTCACGTCTCTGTGAGGGTATATTCTCTTCTCTCCATCCAGCCTTCCCATTAAAGAAGTGTTGGATGGCTCTTTCCACACTGTGACCATTAATCTAGAGAACTCTGCATCTGTCCATACATTTAAAGAGACTCTCCTTGTGCCCATTTTAAAATACTTTACTGCAGACATTCGTTATGACTTGTGATTTGTTGTTATTGAAGAAAAGGCTTGTTCTCATCTTTTTATTCTTTCTAAAATTATTTTAATGGGTTTCAGAAAAAGGAGTGTATGTGCATCATTAATTACCCCGATTGTTATTCATTCTTATGCAGTATTTCTCTATTTTAAGACCCCCCCAATACTTTTATTTCTATTGATGTGTCTATGCAGTATGACACCATATTTCCCTGCCCAACCAATTGACATCTTGATATTTAATAGTTTTATAAATGTTAGAACCTGATATGGAAAGTCAAAGGCCAAGTGTATCTAGGGAATAATCGAGAAAAGGCTCTATTGTCCCCGGTAGCACTTCCAGGGTAATATTACACCTACAAGCTTCATGAAGGTTAGGACTTCTTTTTATTACCATCCACAGCACCATATCTTAGGCTGACACACAGAATATTGCAAATTCTTCACAAGCGTGTGTTGAGTAAATGAATGAGGCTCATGCTTCCTTATCCTTACTGCCACCTTCATAAGCCCAGAGCTGCATTAGCTGCCAACAAATAAAAAAATAATAATTCCTAAGAAAAATAAACATAAGTTTAGATGAATTTGAAACAAAAAAGTATATATAACCTTTTGATCCAAAGAAAAACTTGATCTCTAAAATTCATATTCTGATTAATAAAAGGTAATTCAATTTACAAGATCAATGAGGACACTTCCTCTGATTCTTGGCAAATTAGGTTAATATTTATTCTCAGTATTTCTCTCCTAGCAAAAAGAATGGGACTCTTTAACATTTTCATAACTAAAAAAACCCTTTTCCCTCTTCTGTCCCCTACAACAAAGAAGTTCAATTCAATGTATCTTCAATCAGAGGACTGAAATCTTGGGCCATTTTTAGGTGACTTTTTTTCAGCTTCCACTTCTATTAAAGGTAAATAAAATATTTGTAGCCTAAGTACATTGCCATGGTGATTTTTTTTTAAATATTTTTTGTAGCTGGGGTACATTTAAGTGCTGCTGCTTGGAGGGTGCTGGTGTGTGGGGGGCTATGGACTGAGGATACCCGACAGAGGGCAGAGTTCAGGTCAGACGTGACCACAGCACTGTGGCCACCTCCTCCAGACTGACCAGGGTGGAACAGATGAGGCCTATAGCATCCCACTACATAATGTGAGTTAAAGACACGCAACTAAATAATCCATGTTCTATAAGGATGTATACAAGGAAAGGAACAGAAGCAAAAAGAACAATAGAATGGTCGCTTTCAGGAAAGGAGAGGAATAAGAATGAGGGATATGGTGAAACAAATATAAGTAAATAATCAATAAATACCTATAAAAATAGGCTAAAAAGTGTCTAACAGGGTGTAGGGTAAGGTAAAAAGTATCAGGCTTTTCTGCCCTCCTGCAATTAGGATAAATGATGGAACCCTGTGGTCCTGAATGCATGCCTGATGGTGGACACCTGGAGTAGGGTGTGGGCCTATGTAGATGGGATTCACCTGGGCTAAGACTGGGATTTTTTTTTTTTTTAAGGGCAGCCTCACGGGGACGCCAGCAGAAGCTGAGAGAAGCAGAGAGAACACCAGAGAGCCCAGATAGAGTGAGGATTTGCTGGGGGCTGGGAGGCCTGCCAGCCTCCCGGCCCCCCAGCACCTCTGCCTGCCATGTGGCTGGAAAATCTAAACAAAAAACCTGCAAAAGCCACTGAGGGTTCCAGGACTCAACCTCCTTTACACGGTCTGCTGGATCATAGAAAAGCTGTTCAGTGCCCTGTCCCTGTCTCTACACAGGGGCCAGTGATAAGTAGGGGACTGAAAAGTTCAACCTATAAATCTGCCAATCCAGTAGTCTGAAATCTATTTCTTTACTCGTGTCTGGGACATAAGAAGTCCAAAGAATGCAAGTTGAAAATACCATTTAGAGACATCACTGGGATGTTTTTAATACAAATTTTTATAGCTAAATGAGATTCATAAATCTCCAAATCTTCAATAAATATGACAATCATTTAATTCTAATGACCGCACTTTCTGTCTTACTCTGGACCTTAATGTTTGATTTTCTTGCATGAGCCCAAACCAGACCATCCTGGATAAAGCAGTAAATTCACAGAAACAAAACAGAAATAATTCTTTCATGATTATGTTACTTGCCAAGCAAAATTGCTAGTGAATGTAGGTTGTCAACAGTAAAAACTTTTGGGAAAAAGATACCTATTGAAAAAAGAAGTGAGTCTTGAGACATGAAGACACTTCAGCATTCACTTCCTAAAACTCATTTTCCTCCAAATCTGCTGGTCATTCTCTCCTCCCTGCCTGCGCTCTGGTGCAGGAAGGTGAGTGTCTGCTGATTCATGTGATTCATGCGATTCCCGAAATGCGAAATGTTCTCTGGCCCTCTGTATTCTTAGCTCAGTTTGCTAGTGCAGGAGAGACTCCAGTCCAGTGATTTTTAATCTAAAATTGAGAGACTCCAGAAGGTACTGGTGCTCAATAATAAGAACCAGAAAGTCAGCTGAGCAAACAAAGGAGAGGTATGGACTCAATAACAAAACCTGGAAGGGAAGATTAGCAAGCCAGGTGTTGGTAGGTTCAATAAAATGAATGCATTCTTTTTTTAATTTTTTAGGAGTGACTGGGCCGAATAAACAGAATGGTGAGGGCTAATTAGCTGGAATTGGAGAGTGGGCTCTCTAATAAGAACCGGAAGAGCTCTTTAAAGCTTCTCTCCTCCAGGATGCATAATCAAGCACGCAACAAAAAGTTTGAAAACCCATCTTTGGCTTATCCCATATGCATTTTGATGATGAAGAGTCAATTCATTCATATTAACAATTATCAGTTATGAATTAGTAGCACTGATTAGTAGACAACATTTAATGACCAAGATGAAAAAGTTAAAATTCAGTATTTTGAACTAGCTATTGCCCTAAATGACTCATGTACACTTTGGGAAAATCTCATGATCATTTAACTAATTGCCCAGATCAATATAAGTATGCTTTTTAGTGCTGTCAACATTATCCAACACTTCATAAAGGCTGGGAATCTATTCAGGAAACTCCTACTCCCCAGGATCTTTATCTCTGAGTACCCATGACCACATAAATCTGCTTGTGCCCTAATTATCAAGATAAGGGCAATTAGAGATTCTTGAGGTTTTTTTCAGGTTCAAATTATCTTTTCAAGGAAAAAAATCATGTTACATTTATTTTCTGATTTTGCTTTTCACATAAAATCCATAGGCGACTATTTGGTTCTTTTCGGTATTTTTTTGTCTGTTTGCTTTGCTTTTGTTCACAGATATATAGCTTTCTCTGCATGGGAAAATGCATCAAGGAACTGGGGTTTTCAACTGGAATTCTTTTGCTTGAAGAACATATTAGAAAACTGCTTCTCCTTGATCGTCACTTTATCAAGAGTATGAGCTTGCATGTTTTCACTTCCTGATAAAATATTTATGAAGAGAAGAGAGGCCCTTATCTATCAAATTATATCTTCTAATTCAGCAAATGCTTTATCTTCTGGAACCTGACTTTAATTGGCAAATACAGGCCTGAGAACTCTTGCAAGATTACCTCAGATTAAGATCTCCAAGGTGTTACTTTTATGCCAATCTTGGCAAGAAAAAAACCTGCTCTAACTTCCCCCAAAGTGCTTTGACTTTTTGCAAGCTGTGTAACAATGGTTTTATTCAAATTGATGCAAATTTGAGAAGCCCTTGACATTTTCCCTTAACAGGGCAAAATAAAATAAAAAAAGAACAAGTAGCAGGTGTTGACTTTCAGGAACCAGACATCAGATGAACTTATTTTTTTCTTTCTTAAGTTTCCAGCAAACTCTGAACCCTCTTTATAGTCTGAGAAAGAAGACCATTGATCCAGCAGCACTTAAAATCAACTACTCTTGTACCCCTTGGTAGCGAGCTTGACAGAATTCACCAGAGACAGAGTGGGGAACAGAACAGGTAGATTGGATGAAATTCACCACTGAGGGGAGCAGCGGGGAGACAGGAGGGGTCTGCTGAGCCATGTGGATAGCTCCCTGGCTGGGGATGGAACTCATGCTGCAGTGGCTGCGGATAGCTTCATAGGTTGAGTCTTAATTCCTTGTGCCACCAGGGAGGCCCCAGTTTGAGAAGAATTTTTTTTTAAAGATTTATTTATTTATGCATACAAGAGCGGGGCACAGGCCAGAGATGTGGGGGTAAGGGGTCAGAGGACCCACCAGAGACAGAGTGGGAAACAGAACAGGCAGAGTGATTGAAAAACACTGCTCAGGGGGAGCAGCAGGCGAGACAGGAGAGGTCCGCCATGCCATGTGGGTTTCTCCCTGGCCAGCCGGGGATGGAACTCATGCTGCAGAGGCTGCCGATCGCTTCATAGTGTGGTGCTTAACCCCTTGCGCCACCAGGGAGGCCCCAGTTTGAAAAGATTCTTAAAGCAGATCAAGGACACTTTGGAAGAAGATCAGCTGTAAATGAAGTACTTCCCTCTTTTGCTCCTGTCTACTTTCATTCTGTAAGTGCCAGAACAACCGCCTCACTGAGGCCCAGCTGCCAGGAGGACTCAGTGGTACCAGCTGTAACCTTGTGTTTAATATGGTGGGAGAAGTGGCAGGAGAAGCCCCCCTAAGCTAGGTGTAATGGAATTCACTACGGTAACTGTGAAGTTTATAGTCCTGGGATTTGATGTCGGGGGTCTTGTGCCTGAGTTGGTTTTGGGTTTGAAGTTGTTTTTGTTTTTGCTTTGGATTTGGTATGTTATTGATTTTCCCCCCATAATATTTTGGTCAATGATTTTCATTTATTTTCTGTCTTGTCTCACAACTGAAGGTCAGCTTGTGATGGCCTCCTCACTGCCCAGCGCAATTTATTTGCAAACTTCCAACTACTTTCTTTCATTCTGGTCTTCGAAGGTTTGGGAAAGATTAACAATCTGATTTGAGGAGGCCGATAGATACTGTGTTCTAAATCATTATTCTTGGAGGCTCAGAAGCCACCCTGTCTTCTCTCAGGCATTCAAGTCCCCTCCATAACTCATCCTCGAAGGTCCTTGCTATATTTTTCTCCACATTTTTCTTTAAGATTCACTTGTATTTCATTTTTAAAAAATTTGGGTTTTGTGGTGTTGGTTTATAACACAGTGTGTGATTTAGAGGTCATCAGATGTGTTATCACACAACACCCACCACCAACGTATCCCTACTTTACTCATCCTTAGCTCTTCCATCGCCCAGTGTCATCGTTACTGGAAGGGGATTCTGGACAGTGAATGAGTGTTTGGGGTTGGTATCACGCAGTCCCATTCTTAACACATCATCCTTCACTAGAGTGGAGACTTGAAGGCCAAAAGGTAATAATAGCACAAGCTTCTTGGGAGTATTCTGAGAAGTAGTGAAAACTCACCATCCAACACCACATACAGTACACACTCGACTGGCCAGTGGTAGCTGAGATCTTGTTTATCATTTTAGTGTACCAAAAGCTTCTCCAGAATAGAGGCAACATTTTAAATCTCCTGCCCTTTTCATTCCAGAAGGTCACCTTGTGCATATTTCAAACTACAATTTGTTGTTGAGTGAACAAATGCCTGACCCAGAATCTTACTCTCTAATGCTTTCCTTTTTTTTAAGTCCATAATGTGATTTATTTATTTATTTAATTTTAATTTTATTTTTATATTCCCCATACAATTGCAACCCTCTTATTTTGACCCCAATACCTCCTTTCCCCACCCCCCGCCCCCCCCATAGAATGTCTCTGGTTCATAGTGGAGATTTCTTGACCTACTAAACATAGAGCTTCCATATGATCCAGCAATTCCACTCCTAGCTATTTACCCAAAGGACACAGAAACATCAATTCCAAAGAGCACCTGCACCCCTATGTTGATAGCAGCACTGTTTACAATAGCTAAGCTTTGGAAACAACCCAAATGCCCAAAAATAGATGACTGGACCAAGAAGATGTGGTACATATACACCATGGAATATTACTCAGCATTCAAAAAAGATAAACACATGCCATTTACAGCAACATGGATGGCGCTGGAAGGGATCATGCTCAGCGAAATAAGCCAGAAAGAAAAATAAAAATACCGGATGATCTCACTCATAGCAGGAATCTAGAAAACTTAAATAAGGGACCAGGAAAAAGAATAACTATAAGAAAGTGAAAATCAAAATCTAATGCTTTCCTTAATGAGTGCCTGTTCCAGGAGCACGACTTACATGTTACTCCACCCACACTCTCCATCTATCCATCCTTCAAGACCCATCTTCTCTAGAAGAATCACCCTGACACTTCTTACCTCTATCTGACTTCACAGTACTTGGCCTGCTGCCCAAACTCTTGAAGATCTGTTCTCTATAAAGAACATCTGTTCTCTGTAAAGAAGACTTGTTTCATTCCCTAACTTGGAGCCTTCTGCAGGTCCCCATTCTCCCAAGGGTGCAGTCCACAACCGTCACCGTGGGATGCTGGATTTCTTCCATCCTCGGCCACTGCCCACCTCTCCCATCATCTCACCACCCATGATTATGTTCCCACTCTTGCAACACCCTTCTGCTTTAAAATCTTTAATTATTTTTCTCCTCCTTTCTGTAGTGCTTACTCAGAATTTTAATCGATGATGTATTTTCTCATTCTATCATGACAGGAAGAAACTGATTCTTGTTTCTTGCTTCAAAGCAGTGCTGAAGACATACAACAATTAGTAGAAACAATTTAAGAGAAAAAAAAGACTGAATAAATAATTCACATATGTCTGTAATGCCATGTTCTATGCACAGAGTGCCTTTGTACTTTCTGCCCTGGTAAATGAATCTTGATGTTCAAAGGTTTGTTCAGCACTACTTACTGTAGGCAAGCTATGGGAAAGCCAAATGCCCACGAGTAGATTAAGAAGTTGCGGGATATATAAACGATGGAATACTACTCAGCTATAAAAAAGACGGATTCTTGTCATTTCCAACAACAAGAATGGAACTGAAGGGAACCATGTTAAGTAAAACAAGTCAGAAGAAAGAAAAATGCCAGATTATTTTACTTATGTGGCATATAAAAAACAAATCAAAGGAACAGAGAAAAACAAAATAAAACAAACCTTCGAAATCTGACTACAGAACTGAGTCTACCAGAGTGGGAAGCTGGGGAGTGGGGAGCAAAGGGAGGAGTCCCAGGGGACTGTGGTAGAGCACGAAGGGTGCGTTGGTGGTAGGCGTGGTGGGGTGATATACATTTGTGTGAACCTGTACCCCCAAACCATAAACAATGCTATAAACCACATTACGCCAATAAAAGCAGCTGAAAAAGAAGAGTTGCCAGGGATGGGGGAAGGGACGGGGGCCAGCACTAAAGGGGTGCCCAGTCTCTTCTTGTAGTAACAAGCTTTGATTGCTACTGCTGCAACATCGCAGAGTGTGAAACGTAATTGATGCCATGGAACTGCACACTGGCAACTTACACATTTTGTCATGTTGCTACCATACAATAGTGAAGAAGATTTTACAAAATAGCCTACTTACACAAAGGTAAAAAGAAAAGAAACAACCTGGTCAGCCTCCATCTTCATTGCTGACCCTTCTTTTTTTTTTTTTTAAAGATTTATTTATTTAGAAGAAGATTGATTGATTGATTGATTGATTTATAGAAAAACTGGGGCACAGGCCAGAGGTGTGGGAGGTAAGAGGACTCACCAGAGACAGAGTGGGGAGCAGAACAGGCAGATCTACTGAAATACACTGCTGAGGGGAGCAGCAGGCGAGCCAGGAGAGGTCTGCTGTGCCGTGTGGGTCAGCTCCCTGGCCGAGGATCCAACTCAGGCCATAGCGGTGATAGCATGAGTGTGCTGAGACTTAACCCCTATGCCACCAGGGACGCCCCATGCCAACCCTTCTGACAATGCCCAGAGGGCATCGCCACATGCTCCAATGCTCCTGGCTAGCTGCATGCTTGGCACTGACATGCGTCTTGTTCCCAGGGGTCCACGAGTTTCTGCGGCAATGGCAGTAACAAAGGCCTTTCATGTCCTGACCCATCTAAGCTGCTCAGTCAGTGTGTTGATTCACTGCTCTGAATTCCTCAGGATGGCAGTTTTCCCATTTTTCCAAAAAGCCAAACCTCCAACAATTCCAGAGCACTGCAAGGGAGATCTGATCATCTTTCAGATACAGGCTATTTTTGAGCAATTCATGAAAATGTGCTGATTAGCAAACTGGAAGAGATTGCGCTTGGTAAAACCTGGTTAGCGAGTGAATTTTACAGCCCACTGGCCTAGAAGCCATGTGCCTGGAATACCTGAATAAGAGAGTCTGTAAAAATGTGGATGGCGGAATGTCATGCATTAGGAATGGCTGGCGTTGTTTTGAAAGATGAAAGTAGAGATGGGAACTTGCACCTTGCAGAACCCACGCAATGGTCCAGGCTGCCCCGCTCCAGCGGGCAAGGAGCCTTGTGGGACATCCCCTGCAAAGGGGAGGGGGCGCTTCCTAAGGACGGGCCGGGTAGGGGAAGGACACAGGCGTGCTGTGTGCCCTTGGGCAGACTTGGACTAAGTTTCTTTGTGACGTAGGGCATTAGGACAATCAGCACTTTTCAAATATTTATTTAGACAAAAGCCATACATGCATGCCAAAATATAAAGCAGTTCAGAGACCTCCCTGGGGGTGCAAGCGGTTAAGTCTCAGCTCTATGAAGCTATTGGCAGCCACTGCAGCATGAGTTTGATGCCTGGCCAGGGAGCTACCCACACGGCACAGCAGACCTCTCCTGTCTCCCCACTGCTCCCCTCAGCAGTGTATTTCAGTAGATCTGCCTGTTCTGTTCCCCACTCTGCCTCTGATAAGTCCTCTCAACCCCCCCACCTCTGTCCTACACCCCAGTTCTTGTATGCATAAATAAGTAAATCTTAAAAAAAAAATTAAAAAAAAAAAAAAACCAGTTCCTACTGGTATTGCTCTGATAGATGCTGGTTGGGCCCAGAAAGCCACTGCTGGAGCTTCCTCCCCCTTCTCCCCCTTTGCCACTCTTCGCAAATGGTCCTGCCGCGCTGCTAAGGGACCTGAGGGCACCTGGGAACACAGTTTGCAAAACAGGGGTCCACATCAGGTCAAAGTAACTTGTCATCGAACTCTCTGAAATTCGTGATGCTATAATTGAGTGCCACATTTCTGTTGTAATCCTTATGGCAGTAACGAAAGCTCCACACACGTGCACACACATCACACAAAATTCCTCACAGTTTATCCATTGGTTCACGTTGATTTCCGCCTTCAGCTTCATTTCTGTCCAGGGCAGAAGGCATAGCAGAGATGTATATTTTTATTCTGCAAATGAAATGCAGCAGTGGGTTGGTATTAAGTTAGAAGTTGACCAAGGAGGGCACCGAGCAGCTTCTACAAGCATCACCTGAAGAGCAGCCTGCGAGAGCCAGGGGCATCGAGTCCAGGCTCTGCCAGGCACAGGAGATGTGGGAGAAGAAAGGAGAGCCCCATGCTGAGATACTCAGGGTCTATGGGAGACACAGGAAATAGGCCCAATATCAACAGAACAGCTATTTTTTTTAAGACTTGTTTATTCATGCATACAAGAACCGGGGTACAGGCCAGAGGTGTGGGAGGGTGAGAGGATTCGCCAGAGACAGAGCGGGGAGCAGAACAGGCAGACGGACTGAAACACACTGCTGAGGGGAGCAGCGGGGAGACAGGAGAGGTCTGCCGCGCCATGTGGGTAGCTCCCTGGCGGGCCAGTGGTCTAACTCCTGCTGCAGAGGCTGCCAAGGGCTTCATGGTGCTGTGCTTAATCCCTTGCGCCACCAGGGAGGCCCCAGCAGAACAGCTGGGTTAAGGTCGAGTTCAGCCTCGATGGTATAACAGAAGGAAGGAGGTGATGTGGCAGGCTGCAGGGCAGGGAGACAGCGCCCGCCCGAGAAGCTCAAGCAGCAAAGGGACGATGGCCAGCGTGGGCCACCACGAGTGAAGGGACCCTCCAAAACCCTGAGGCCACAGGAGCGCTTGGGGCAGAGAGCGAGAGAGGCAGGTTGGAGACAGCGGCCACGTCGGGGACCAGGACGCCGTGTGCCAGTTGGCACAGCAGAGGCCCTGGGAAGGGCTTTAATAGCAAAGTGACAAGATCAGATTTTTATTTCAGAAACCCTGCCTTAGCCTCCGCGGGCAGAAGGGACGAGCGTTGGAAAAGACAAGAAGTGAAAAGAGGAAGCTGGAGGTGCTGGCAGTCACGTCAGCGCGAGGTGACAAGGAGCGAGTCTGAAGCCATGATCATCGCTTCAAAGAAAGCAAAACACAAACCTCTTAGTAATGACTTAGACAAGAGGAGCAGTCTGGGCATTTACACTTTCCCCGGAATTGGTCAGTGTCTCCTTGTGTCAAGCCCTCTGGCTTCTCCCACCTTTGCCCCTCACACACCATCCTTGCCCAAATGCAGCAGGAAAGCATTTTTGCACAGGTAAGAATTCAAGTGATCTGGCGAGGAGAGACGCTTCAGAACCCTAGGGAAAATCGCAAAGGAGACTTATAAAGGATTTGAATAAATGCCTATTTTTAAATGTCAAAGAGGCCGTGTGCAAAATTAAAATGAAACCACCTCATAAAGTATTTGCCATAAAAGCACAAAAGAAAAATACCCCTAGTGTCCAAATAGCTCATGCAAATCAACGATGAAAACACTTAACCTCAAGAAGATCAATGGCTGAGAACTTGAACGGAACAACCCAGAAGAAGGAAAAAAAAAAAAATACCAATGAATATTCAGCCTTATGAGCCTTATGAAAACTGAAGAGGAAACAATGAAAAAATATTTCCATGCAAATTGCCATAGCTGTTTTCAAGGTCGGCTATTCCTTCCAGATGTTGGTGAAGAGATCAAGAACATGTGGGTTCATGGAGGGGGAAGGGATATTTGTGGAATAGTCTGGAAAGTAACTTTTCTGCATCGATAGATAGATGATAGATAGATGATAGATGATAGATGGATGATAGATAGATGATAGATAGATGATAGATAGATGATAGATGATAGATGATGGCTAGATTGGCAGTTGGATAGGCAGCTAATTAGCTAGATGGGTATCTAAAATAGTTCTATTTTTTTTTGAGCCATTAATTTCATCACTAGAAATGTATCCTGTGGAATACCAAACATACAATGCATGTTTATTTACACTATTTGCAGTAGCAAAAACCTGAAGCTTTCAAAATATCTGGCAATGAAAGCTGTGTGAATGAGTCATGGCTTGATGACACAATGACTAACACCCACTTTTAAAAACTTTAGCTTTTCAGTCGTTGTGTCAAGAAAAATAATGTTATGGCAAAAAAGAGACTTGCTATTAAGCTGTGAAATTATGCACACCTGTGTGTGTTTACACACCTATATAAGCCATGCAGATATGTGAGTCCGAAGATTCCATTGTTCCTATATAAAGTTGCTGAAAAAAAGACTGAAAATCGTGTTTTGCAAAGCTTATTAAACGGAGCTGGCATTTCTGACTCCACATTACAAAATTTTGCCTTTGTCAACTTAATCACTTTTGAAAAATAATGACTTTATTTCTTTGGGAAAATAGTCATTATTTAGTGAGATACACAATCTGACCGAAGCCGTTTGTTAAATTTGTTCAGACAAGGGGACTGGGGAGTCCCATTGGGGTGTGGCTTTGAGTAGAAATGTGATTGTGGAAAAAAACAGAAGTTGAATTCACAAATTTAGTGCCTGCTGATTGTGCATATTAAATCAACTGAAATAAAAATACAAATGTTAACAATGGTGATATATGGGTTGGCACAGGGAGAGAATCTCTTTCTATTTTGGTGATTCTGAATTTCCTCTAGGCATGCACTGCCCAGAAAACAGCAGAATCGAGTGTTAAGTTTATAAACACCAAGGCCACGACGCTGCTGGCCCATTCGCACCCCTGGGGCTCCTCGGAGGAGGGAAGGGAAGGTTGGGACGTGCGTGCAATTTGGCTGTCGCCCTGCTTTAGCTCTACTTGCCAGGCTGCACCATTAGAAAACTTGGGAAAGATTTAATTTTCATAGAAGAGAGCTCAGTGAGTCATTTTTTCCTCCCATTAAAAACTTGACACTCCTGCTACCACTCTCCCCAGTGCCTTCCCAGCCCACCCGAACTACTTCCTGCGTACCCTCTCCCTCCTGACTCCAGCAGCCCAAGCATTGCTACATCCAGAAACCAATCTCCAGCCCTTGCAGGCAGGGCCTGGCTCACCGCTCCACTCTGTAATTGAACTGGCCTCCCGCGCCTGGTATCTCTGTCTGCAGACCTTGATTAGGTCACACCTCATGAATAATCCTGCGCCAGGGTGTCCTCCCAGGCTGCGATATTGCTGGATTCTTCTTCACAGCAAGTCTACAAAAGTTTCGAATTTGCAAACGATAATCTGCCAGCCAGGGTGAACTGAGGACATCCTTGAGGCCAGCATGGTTGTGGAGAGCAGTAGAAAAACATCCTCCCATGCAAATCAAAGATGCCTCCCCTGGAAAAGAAAACTAGTGAAGGGAAAATCATCCACGGATGCATACGGACTCCAAGCTCACTACATGCCAGGCGCTGATGGCTAATGCATCACGACATAAAAATGCTTTTATTTAATTGTCACAACGGAGTGGAATAGATATAATTAGGTTTTTGCTTTATTGGTTAAAAAAATCGAGGTGCAGAAAGTTTAAAAAACTACATGGTGGTCACAGAACAAGGAATTGCAGCCAATTCTTCTGACCACACATGCATGTTTTGCTCCAGAAAGCCAAGTTCAATAAAAAGCAAGATCGCAAGTTACTGAAACAGAGTTGAACTTGATAAAAAGGAGCCAAAGGCTCTGGAGGAAGTATAACCAGTAGGCCCTGCACCAGATAATAAAAAGGGTGTGGGGACAATGTCCAGGTTAGCAAGCACATGAGGCTGCGGGGCTGGTGGCCCACTGGGGGGGCACGGCAGCACAGTCTTTGGCTCCACAGGATCTGAGTGAACTTGGGTGTCACTGAAACCCCATATTCTGCTCCAGTGTCTTTCAAATGGTGCAGATGTGTCCTATGTCCTTCTGCTATTGAGTGAGCTTCTCCCTGTGGCTCAGGAGCCTATGAGCTGAGGCATGTGCCAAAGAGATCCAGTTAGGGTTCACCTATCCCCAGAAGCTGCTTTCATGACCTCGCTGCTTTTGTCCTGTTCCCCTCTTTGTCCAAGTTGTCAGAGTTTTTCATGACTGCTTTCCCACTGACCCTGACTTCCCCAGGGCTCACAGGCTCAGGTGATCTTCCAGAAGGGCCCACGCCAGGCGGAATCCCTCACGGTGGCCCCTCGCAGAAGCCAACGCATGGGAGAAAATGCTCTTCGCTGGCTTAGCGGACCCGATCCTAGGGGCTGCAAACTGTACAGAGGGCTGAGGAGTAAGTCACATAGGCCATGTGGTCACATGATTTCTACCACAGCTATTCAACTTGACCATTGTAGAGCGAAAGCACCATCGACAATTCACAAACAAGGGGGTGAGGCTGGATGTGTTCCCAGGTTTTTTTGGTAAATGCAGGTGGTGGGCAGATTTGATGACGGGATCAAGTTTTATTGCTCTGCAGGGTCTAGTCCGTTCCCACATTGCTGTTTCCCACTGTATTTCTGTGACTCCCTTGCTCTCTGAACTCCAGCCACACCGGTCTTCTTGCTTTTCCCCAAACATGCCTCCAATCACCTGCCCACTAGCCTTCTCTCCCCCCAAAATATTCCAGATACCCATGCCTCTCCAGGAAGACTCATTTCCTGGAATCTTGGAGACATCTTACTTCTTGCTGAAGTCTAAACTGGTCTTTTCATTTTCTTGCCACACGGTGCCTCCTCCATTTCTCCATAACATTTATCACAATTAGACAAACTGACGTGCTCATGTATCACGCAGAACTCACTGTCGCACCCCCCCCCCCAAGTAGGATGCAATGTCCACATGGGAAGGATGTTGATGTGTTTTATTCACTCATATAAACCAAGTACCTAGAATAACGTCTGCATCTAGTAGACTCAGTACACACTTGTGGAAATCAAAGCTGAAGACAAATCTAAAATAGAAGTTACTGATAAGCCTTGCTGAGACTCCCCAAACTCCCCTCAGCTGACATAAGCTGAACACCAGGAAAGAATGCAGACTGTGAAAGACCCAGGAGTTGCTCGGCGGGCAGAATCATGAATGATTTTTGCTCTGCTCACTGTATCTACCCCATTTTTAAAAAAGAATTAAAAAATTAGCAGTGAAATGTGGCTACTCTCCGACAGGACCAGCAAAGCCTTGAGCCTCCCCATGGCTGACCGCAGACACACGAGGGGCTCAGGCAATGTCAGAGAGACTGCCCAGCAGAGCCCATTCCACATTGCCTGCCTGAGGAATGGCTAGCTAAATATTTCACTAAGTCACTAAGTGCTGGATTTGGAAGCTGCATAGCGGTGACTAGCGGACAGCAGGCATGTCTGGAAGACAAGCTCCTATTCCCAGGCACATGTATGCACCATTTTTACAGTAAAGCCCCCCATTATGTTCATGCTTCTTTGCCAAAGCAAGTTTTCTGTTTTCTCTGCTTTCTTTTTAAGAGCCAACGTCATCATTTTTAAGAGCTCATACAATAGATTATGGGAATGAAGGTTTTTGTTTATTTCTAGTGACTAGGTAGAAACAGAAATTCATTAAATCACTGCATGATCAATACTTGGGAATTTTTTATTTATTGCTATCCTATTTTATACTAAAAATATCTGAGGATAAATCAGAGGGAAAGAGGAGTGACCCTTTGCCAAAATTAGAAATGTGTTACCCCACATGGATGGAATTGGCAGATGATGCTAAGTGAAATAAGTCAGAAGGAGAGAGTTGAATACTGGATGATTTTACTGCTATGTGGAATATAGAGAAACAAAACAAAGGAACAGACCACAGCAAAGCAAAACAATCCCTGCAGAATTGCAGCTACTAGAGGGATGTATGTGAGAGTAAGAACAAGGGGAGAGGGCCCCGATGATCTATGGTAAAGGAATGAGTGTATTTTGGTGTTTGGTGGTGAGTGTGTGACATCCACCAGAGGAGGTGTTGAAGCATCCCCTAAATCAGTCATACACAGTATTGCAAAGCAGCGTTTCCTCAAGAAAGAAATGTGTCAGCCCATCTCAAGACAGATTGTCACTTTTGCTATAGGGAAAGACATTACTTGGCTGTGAGGGTTGATCTCGGTGGAGGTAAAGTAGATTACACATTGGCAAGTAGTATTTCCCAGAATAAGCACAAGCCATGCTGAAGCCTACGTACCTTATAGCTTAATAATAAAAGCTCCAGTTAATGGGGAGTCATTTCACAGCTTCTGGAGAGAGCGGCATGACCTTGGTAGCAGCTTAAAGCTCTGAGTCTTAATTTCTTGTCCATAAAATGGGGCTTATAACACCTATTTGGAATGATTATAAAGGCATTTGATGATAGGACATGTGTCAAAGTGTCTGGCAATGTGCCTAAGAGGAAAGACAAGTTTTTTTTCAATGTTAACTCCTTAGCAAGAAGCGCAGAGAAACCCATCCAGCAGACTTCCTGCCTGTATACACATGAGCAGCGTCTGGAAGAGTTAAGCATCATTTTACTGTTTCCACAACGATGGGACATGCCACCCAGCTGCCGAGTCATAAAGTGAGGGTCATGGCCTTTGCTCTGATATGCTCCTGGTGTGAATATATGCAGGAGGTGTGAATGGACATTGCAGAGAGTGATGAAGTATGTGTTAAGTGTGACTGACTCCTTTTTCCTCGTTTGTTATTCTTCCAATCAACATTTTCAGATGCCACTATGGGCCAGGTGAGAAGATGGATGTTTGTGATCAAAATGGTTTATGCCCTGATGAAGCCAGAATGCAGAATGGCAACTGGTTGCAGAATAAAGCATGAGGCTTCAAAGTGCTGAGTAGAGAAGAGTGGTGTGTGGTGCTGGGTGGGGCAGCCTCATCAGGGACCAAGCACTTCACAGGACAGTGATGTGTGAGTTGAAATAGGAGGGAGAATTAGAATTACACAAGGTGACTCAAGGAAGAAAGCAAGAACAAGGGGCAGAAATGTTTTCTGTCAGGGGCAGCGAGGCAGCTGGCGAAGCCAAGGGAATGCCACGTTCCTGATACACAAGATCATGGGGAGAGGCTGGAAGACAAGCTTGAGAGAGGAGGCATGAACTTGAAGTCACAGCAAAGAGCACCGTCTTTGTTTCCTGAATTATGACATACATCTGAAAATCTCTAACTGGGTAGCTGGGGAATGTGAGGAGGTGGAAGTTTTTAAAAAGCCACTCTGGCCACATCTGAATTTCTAGGGGTGGATGGATAGTGTAAAACAGTTAGGAGCCTCTTGGTATTAGAGGGTAATCGAGATGGATTAGTGGGATGGCTCATGTGATGTGGAGGAAAAAAAATACTGTAAGTATTTGGTGGTGGATTATCTCTAAAAGTCTGAGAGAGGAGACTGTATGCAGATGATTGTAAGATTTCTGACTTTCTTAAGTGGATAGACAGTTTATTTTTATAGTTAAATAAAGTACAGTAAAAGGAAAGGCCTCTATTTGTTTTTTGTTTTTTTTTTTTTAAGATTTATTTATTTATTTATTTATTTATTTATTTATTTTTATAAATTTTATTGTTATATTCCCCATACAATTGCAGCCCCCCATTCTGACCCCAATCCCTCCCCTCCCGCCCCCGCCCCCCTAAAAGTGTCTCTGGTTCATAGTTTTTTGTTGATTTTGATTTTCACTTTCTTATAGTTATTCATTTTCCTGGTCCCTTATTTAAGTTTTCTAGATTCCTGCTATGAGTGAGACCATCCGGTATTTTTCTTTTTCTTTTTGGCTTATTTCGCTGAGCATGATCCCTTCCAGCGCCATCCATGTTGCAGCAAATTGCATGTGTTTATCTTTTTTGAATGCTGAGTAATATTCCATGGTATATATGTACCACATCTTCTTGATCCAGTCATCTATTTTTGGGCATTTGGGTTGTTTCCAAAGCTTAGCTATTGTAAACAGTGCTGCTATAAACATAGGGGTGCAGGTGTTCTTTGGAATTGATGTTTCTGTGTCCTTTGGGTAAATACCTAGGAGTGGAATTGCTGGGTCATATGGAAGCTCTATGTTTAGTAGGTCCAGAAATCTCCACACAGCTTTCCACAGTGGTTGGACCAGTTTGCACTCCCACCAACAGTGCAGAAGAGTTCCTTTTTCTCCACACCCTCGCCAACATTTGTTGTTGCTAGTTTTTTTAATATGTGCCATTCTCACTGGTGTAAGATGGTATCTCATGGTAGTTTTGATTTGCATTTCCCTGATGACAAGTGATGTTGAACATTTTTTCATATGCCTGTTGGCCATTTGCATTTCCTCTTCAGAGAAGTTTCTTATAAGCTCTACTGCCCATTTTTTGACTGGATTATTTTCTTTGTTGTTGTTGAGACTCATCAGCTCTTTGCAGATTTTTGTGATCAGTCCTTTATCATTAGTGTTGGGTGCAAAAATGTTCTCCCAGTTGGTGGGGTTTCTCTTTGTTTTTGTTATTGTCTCTTTTGCTGTGCAAAAGCTCTTTAATTTGATATAGTCCCAGCTGTTTATCTTTGCCTTCACTATCACTGCTTTGGGTGATGTGTCTGTAAAGATGTCTTTGATGTGCAAATCACGTAGTGTTTCGCCTATATTTCCTTCTATATATTTTATGGTTTCAGGTCTTATGTCTAGTTCTTTAATCCATTTTGAGTTGATTTTTGTGTATGGTGTGAGGTGGTGGTCAAGCTTCATTCTTTTGCATGTAGCGACCCAGTTTTCCCAGCACCATTTATTGAACAAACTTTCTTTGCTCCAATGCATAGTCTTTGCTCCTTTGTCAAAGATTAGTTGACCATAAACCTGTGGGTTTATTTCTGGATTTTCTATTCGATTCCATTGGTCTGTATGTCTGTTCTTGTTCCAATACCATGCGGTTTTGATGATTATGGCTTTGTAGTATAGTTTGAAGTCTGGGAGTCTGATGCCTCCATTCCCTTCTTTTTTTTTCAGGAGAGCTTTGGCTATTCGGGGTTTTTTGTGATTCCATATGAATTTCATCAATAATTGTTCTATTTCTTTGAAGAATGACATTGAAATTTTGATTGGAATAGCATTGAATCTGTATATTGCTTTTGGAAGGATGGCCATTTTAATAATGTTTATTCTTCCAATCCATGAGCAGGGGATGTCTCTCCATTTCTTTGTGTCTTCTTCTATTTCTTTTAACAGTGTTTTATAGTTTTCTTTGTATAGGTCCTTTACCTCTTTTGTTAGATTTATTCCCAAATATTTGATTTTTTTTGTTTCAATAACAAAAGGGATGGTCTTTTGGATTTCTTCTTCTTCAGATTTATTGTTTGTGTATAGGAAGGCTACTGACTTTTGCGTGTTGATTTTGTATCCTGCCACTTTACTGAACTGATTGATGAGTTGAATTAGCTTTTCTGTGGAGTTTTTGGGGTTCTCTATGTATAATATCATATCGTCTGCAAATAGTGATAGTTTGACTTCTTCTTTTCCTATTTGGATTCCTTGGATGTCTTTCTCTTGTCTTATTGCCCTGGCTAGGACTTCCAGTATTATATTGAAAAGCAATGGTGAGAGTGGACATCCTTGTCTTGTTCCAGATCTTAATGGAATTGCTTTCAGCTTTTCACCATTGAGAATGATACTGGCTGTTGGCTTGTCATAGATGAAAGGCCTCTATTTGTTGGGCAACAATTAAATAACTCATCTTGGATCATAGGATTGAAGTGCATTTTTAAAACACAGAAGAAGATGTCAAGTAAAAATTAGACATGAGAGTGATGACTGAAGAAGAGACTTTGAAATAGAGATAAGTGAAAGGTCTGCAAACAGCTAAAGCCAGGGGTGGACAGACACAGCGAAGGGTTAAGGGCAGCAGGAGGGAGCTCCTAAACCCAAGTAGTCAGAATCTACTTGAGCCAGAGGTAGAAAAACAGAGCCAGAAGGCACAAGAAAAGCAGTTTCCAACCCCTCAGTATACCATCAAGGGTAAGAACTGAGGCACTTTTATATAAAAGGCACAGTGGGCAGGGTCAAGTGAGGTTTGAGGTCAGGAAAGAGGAAGACGCTTAAAGCAGCACCATTCTCTTTCTTGAAAGCATCTAATAATAGGCTGTATTTGGAGAGGCCATGACTGAAACCAATAGAGATTTTATTAGACCACCTTCTGTATTAAATTCTACTTCCATCACATACACACATGGAATGACCATCCATTCATCAAAACATGTGGACAGTCCCAGGGAATTGGGTCAGAAAACCAATATTTCAGATTAAAGATCGATAACAATTTTGTCTGAAACAATACTATGTTGCTCTTACACTAAAATAATCATTGGGCTTAAAAAAAAAAAAAAAAACTTGTTGAACAGCTAAATGAATCTCTGAAAGAAAAAAGGAGGGACACCCCTAGAACAGTAACCGTGCTTGATATACTAATTCCATGCCAGGGAAGACCACACCTTGCTGACCACCAGCTGCCTCCTCAGGTCCACCCAATTTCCTTCCTTGATCACAGACCGTTAATCATTTTTATTCAGCCCCACCAAACCTGAATGGCAAAATCTTTTTCTTTTCTTCTTTGACCTGACTTGTCTCAACTCTTAAATTTTATTTATTTGTTTGATTGCTTTTGTTTTTACCTGATGCTCATGAACACTGTGCTCTTTCTTTGGCTCAATTTCAAAAACTCTTTGCTCTTCATATAACACATTATCATTAGCTCAACTCCATGAACATCAGACCTGATGGACGAAGAGGCTGGTCTGGGTTGACTTCCTTCCTAACTCCCAACCTCACTAACTATAATGGAAATCTATTCGCCTGGATGACTCCACATGAAATTTTCACACAATTAAAGCCTTTTTCTTCCTCCAGATTTTCAGGCTCACAATATTATTGCTATGAATTCATCCTCAGAATCTGTAGGTCAAAGAAGAGAATGGAAACCCTCGTGGGTTTTT
Source organism: Talpa europaea (assembly GCF_964194135.1). Classification (NCBI taxonomy): domain Eukaryota; kingdom Metazoa; phylum Chordata; class Mammalia; order Eulipotyphla; family Talpidae; genus Talpa; species Talpa europaea. Next base: position 138,552,828 of record NC_140071.1, on the reverse strand, counting down.
CAGGTACTTTGTCTGTTTCGAGTATCAGGTAATACAGGCCATTGAATGAAAACAGTGGGAAGAATTGATAAGGTACAGCGGGAAGGGGTCTGGATGAGATATAAAGGTGGTAATAACACCACCCACAGCCAAACTAAATCCTACTTGGATAAAGTAATGTACAGACCCCGCATTACATCATGTCAAATTACATTGTGGAGTAAAAAGTGAAAATAATTTCTCAGATGAAAACAAAAGAACAAAGGCATAAAAATTGTGGTAAAGAAAATTAGACATTATGAGAAGAGAGAAAAAATTGTGTTGGAACATTGGACACCACCTTCCAATCAATAAGAAATTAAGGAAAATCTACCTAGAAGAAAGAACATCTCGAGAGAACAGGAAGCTAAAGCTCATTACAGTCTAAGAAAATACAATGAATAAGGGAACTTTTAGTCATTTAAAAAACATAATTTTAAAAATAAAAAAAATTCCATAACCCTCCAGGCAGGCGAGTGTGGGTTATTTCCAGAGAAATGAAGCTGACGTCTTCAACTTATCATCTGCAACTGCACAGAACAGAAAACAGCAGCACAACACCTAATACATTTTTTGGGAAAATAGCCATGACCCAGGAGGCCTTTATCTTGACAAGTAAGGAGTCTTTTATGAGAGAAGCACAGAAAAATCAATTTCCTCTATGAAAAGACTAAAAGATGGGGCTCTCTGATCCATTTTTAAAAAAAATCTCTTAAGTGGTACTGTCAACAACCAAACAAGGAAACCCAATTATTAAAATGAGACAGGAAATATTTTTGTATAAATTATCAATTTTCTATTATAAAGAATATTAAAAATCAGATATTTGCGGAGATATATTCTGCCAAAAATGATGCTTTTAAAATAACATAAATATGGGGGAATCTATCTTAATCAAGAAAACCATATGAGTAGAAATGAATAATCATTTAATATGTTTTGAAAGAGGTTCTAATGACATGGAAAATGGATATGATGATATGACAAGAAAATATAAATACACAGACTCTAAATGGTTTGATTTCAACTATGAAAAGGAAGAGAAGCAGATAAGACTGAGAAATATGTCACTGTGATGCAGCTGAGAAACAGGGCAAGACAGGGTAGGTGGAGAATAAGAGGTTGAGAAAGTTCCAATCAGAACCTTTGCACACTGTTGATGGGGATGTAAAATGGTGCAGTCACCACAAAGACAGTTTAAAGATTCCTCAAAGAATTAAAACTACCTTATGATCTAACAATCCCATTTCTGTGTATATACCCCAAAGAGTGGCATTTCTTTTCTAGCATGCTAATACTATTTTCCCATCAAAAAGTTGAGTCTCTTACTAGTAAGTGCTAGTTATTAGTTTATCCAGCAGAATGTTATAGGATTGACAATTTGGGTCTTCCAAGGCTAAATGCAAAGAACTATGAAGTTTTTTGTTGGTTGAGATAATAGACCTTTGAAACACTTTGGAATGAGATATCCCTTATGTAAGAAGTCCAGGTATCCTGAGAATGTATCCTTCATGCTGTGAGGAAACCCAAACTTGCCCTTGGAAAGTCTGTGAAGTCACAGAGAGGTACTGTCCCTACCTGGTCCTGCTGAAGAACCAAGCATGTGGGACTCCCAGACTAATCAATTGTTTTCGTGCTCATGAAATACAAAATTGTGCTTCTAACCTTCTAATGGTTAGTAAAGAAAATCCTAAAATTACAGCTAGGTATTTCTGCAACTAGTCTTCATAAGATAGAAATGGGGGTGCTTTGGTAGGAATGCACCCAGGAAGAAAGAGGATCTCAAAAGGACAATCAATGACAATTTAATTAAACTATAAGCCAATAGTTTAGGGACAATGAGATAATAGACCAAAGCAATCCAGGGCATGTTAAATAAATAGTAAACAAGAAAAGGAATAAATCAAAGTTTATTGACACTGTATGATAGTTACACAATCATAATTAAACAACATCTTTGTTAACATTTAGAATGAATACAGACAAAGCAAGGAAGGTAGCTACAGATTAGGATGCAGTGATACCAATTTTGATGTTAAAAAATAAAAATAAAGGTAATGAAAGTTGGAAGGTCTTTTACAACATTTAAAAGAAAAAACTGGCATATGCAGGTTTTTTTTTTAGAAAAAATAGAGCAAGGTCAGCCTTTTAAAAATTAGAACTTTCCCCTGGCTTCTTCACAATGGAGAAGCTATAATGAAACCTGACTAAATTACCTTTTAATTGGCAAAGCAATAAATCAGTGGAAATGTATTATTTCTGTATTACAGGATGACTCTATTGAATCTGGAAGGAAATCGCTTTGTGTGCCATTGTTTTGTCTTTCCTTTATTGGCACTCTTCTTGTTCACTAATTTATAGAGATAGAAACACTAAGGGTGAAGAAAAATAATAGAGTTTCAGCAGAGTACTGGAATAATGATTTGACTGTTGGATCAGATGAGAAAATCCCTGAGCTTTAATTCAAGGCAGGACTGAAGCATTTCAGAAATGATTTTCAGAATGGTAAGAAGATTATTACAAGACCTGGTATTTTGGGAAGAACTAAGTGTCTCAAAGGGGCAATCAAAGATTGTGGACTGTTGTTTCATGCCTGGATTAAGAGACATGAACATGACATTGGCATGATGAAGTCATAATGGTTCTGAACATTTCTGTACCATTCTGTATCTTACAAATCACCTTCCCATTCATTATCCAGTCTGATCCTTCCAATAAACCTGGATGGCAGATATGGAAAATACTGCCTTTTTACAGATAAGGAAACTGAGCACAGACTATAATCATGACTCAGCCAAGTAGATACAGCCCACAAAGGAGAACTCTGTTGAGACTGAATTAAACTCCACCTGATTCCAAAGTCCAAGGGGAAAGTTATTTTCACGTTCGCCCACTTTGCATGGAGAACATGGTACCACCCAGAACTCTATGTGCTATTCCAAAATGGAGTTCAATATTCCAAAGTAGACTGTGACTATCAATCTTACAGACTCAATAAGAAGGAAACTACAGCCAAATGGCCAAAACACCAGGATCAAAGACCAAGGAAGAGCCAACATCTCAAGTCAACAGAAAGTATTATAAGAACAATTGCCTTGTGGATCAGCAGAAAATCAGAGCCATTTGGCACTGGCTTTGCAGGATGCTGAGGAATTCATTGCACGTGCTTCAGGATCAGGACCGACCTCCACTGCAAAATATGGAAACCAACTCCTCTCTCAAGGGTCAGCTGTGCAGAGCCTATAGTAATGTCTGCAGGCGCTGAAGATGAAAGTCACTTCACTGCTCTTAAAGCATCACTTGTGAAAGGGCCCGGTGACCATCTGTGCTCTACATCTTGGGGCTGGTGAAAGCTTGGCCTGCCCTTGCATCCCTGCTTTCTAGTGTATTCAAGCTCAGAGAGCAGTGGCATCTGCCTACACACGTGCCACAGGACTGAACCTCCAGAGTTCAAGATACCAATGACCCAACTTGAGCTTGGTGCCGAGGGCAGTGGCAAAGACTTGAAGACTTTGAGTAGGGGGTGGCATTCCCCAGGCATGGTTCAAGAGGAGCCACCAGCTAGCTGCCACTGGAGGCAGAGACATGTGGTAGAAATTTGCTGACGGGCTCCACCCCAAGGAAGAGGAATCCATCAGACTTAGCGTCACCACTCTTTGGGGCAACTGGGGATCCTGGGCCACTCGAGATCTCAAAACTGAACTTATTTTTAAAATTCTATGTAGTGTGAAACATGTGTGTGTGGTTTGGCCCGGCACACCAGGTGCCATGCTGAGTCACCCACCGGCTTCATAAGTCTGTGGTTGTTTTCCAATATCGATATTCAGTATTTGTTCTTGTTCTTTGTGTCCATCTGCTGGTGATTAAAATCCTGCCTGCTTTCCCCTGGACTTGGGCATCAATGCCCTGTCAGCACCGCTCTCTGCTGGCATCTTCCAAAGACCTTGTCTTCCCTTTGTGCCTGAAAGGCATTCCTAGCAGGTCCTGCCTCTACTCACCCCTGCACCCTGCCTTTCATCCTTCAACCCAAGCCTGCACTCAGTACTTTACTTCTCTCTGTTCAAGACCTTTCTTTAACCATTTGATGTTTTCCCTATCCCTTAATTTCTGTTCACTTCTCCATAGTCAGGCTGATCTTTTTTCTTTGTATTTGTTGCTTGATGGCATTCATCACCTCTGGGTAGAGAATCTTTTATCCACTGTGCCTCCTTTTTTCCCTGTTGAAGTTCACTCAATATTACCTTTATTTCCCCCCTGCTTCTACTCTGCTGCAATCTGACTTTCCATTATTATTCTTATCAGCAGTCTGTTATTTATAGAGTGGAAGAATAAGATAAGCTCCTTCTAATATAGAAGGGACACAGGCAATGTAGCTGGGAATAAGAAATGTAAAAGGGAGATGGAGCTGCAAAAAATAACACTACAAGAGCATTGCTGGTTGCTGGATAAAAAGAGACCTGCAGGAGGATTTGGGGTAGAAAGCCAAGATGCAAGGTTGTGGCAGAGGGAGCTGTCTTCCAGAAAAGGGGAGAGAAAGCCACAAATACTGATGGTCTGCTCTGTGCTGAAGGCTATGTGAAGCCTCTCTGTGGACCCTCTCATTTAGTCTTTGTTCTAGATTACAAGCTGTGCCAGCACTGACTTTAGAGGTGAAACACTGAGGGTTACAGGGTTGAGTAATTCCCATCTAGAGCAGGACATAGCATGGAAAACATCCATAGACAGTCACTTGCTCTATCTCAAGAGGGTGAAATGTTTATGTTCTTTAACCTAGTATTTTTAGATCTGAACTCAATCATAAAGAAATGTCCTGAGATCCAGACAGAGACTTAGACACCAACTGCTTGTGGAATTGTTATTTTTTAATAGTAAAATGCCATCACAGTCCTATGTCTGGAGGTATGGTAAATGCTGGCAGATCCATGCAGAGAAATTGTATGAAAACATTCTAAATGACATGTTGGTTATTCTAATAAACACAGGGAAATTCTTATGCAGAAAGTAAAAAAAAAAAATTAGACATACATATGCATTTGAAATTAAAATATGCAAATAAACAATGATTTCCATTCTCATATTTGCTTCCTTAAGCTATAATAAATAAAATGCCCCCCTCTATTTAAAATACTACTTGTCTCAGGAACTTGGAAATGACAACAGAGTTAAAAGGGGGGAAGAGCCAGAAATGAAAATTCTAAAATTTTTATTATTTAACTGTCTTTAGTCTTTATAACAAGAGGGGGATCGATGTTTACATATAGAGTTTTCCGATTCTCAGCTTGGACATTTGGAAAACATTCAAAAGAGGAAGGAAAAGAAATAAAAAATCTCTCCTATATTTACCACCCGGAGATGACTAGCCATAACCTTTGAGGAGGTTTTATATAACCCTTCATTACATTATTTTTCATGGTAGAAGTCAAGCTCCATACACTGATCTTTTTTTTTTTGGGGGGGGGGGAGGCAAAGGCAAAAGTCACAAGAGACTGATACCTGAACACCCTAATGTTGCATCTCATTACAATCCTCAGTGTGTTTATCACATCACCCTTGAGACTCCACAGTTCCTCAGGTAGAAATCATGCATGCTTTGCTCATGGCTTTGTTCTAAAGTCCAGACTAATACCTGGTATTTAGTAGGTACTCAAAATACACAGTGAGAGAGTAAATGAGAGAGGAGAATTTACCTCTGTATTGCTGTTTTATCTTCAGATTTTTTTAATGACTCAATTAACTCAAATGTTTTTCATCATTGCAGAAAATCATTTGCTCCATTTCCTTGATTACAAAAATGTCCACGTTTAGCTCAATGCTACCTGCTTTCTGGAGCGAGAAAAGCAAAAATAAAACATGTTTTTTGGCAATTTTTCCTTCCCTGTGTTCCAAACATTTGGCCAGAATTAAATGATGAAAAGGGAAAGTGTCAATAATTGTTTAAAATGTTATGAAATGTATCAGGAATAAAGATTGTGTATTACCGAACACAGATGCTGATAGAGTCAAAAGACAAAAGCAGAGGGGCCTTGTTTCCCCCAGGAAAGAGCATTCTGAAGATACATTACCCAATTTGGGATCTATCTAATGCAAGGGAAGACCACAAGCTTTAACAGCCATAAGTTTTCCATTATTTACATTTTAAAGTAAATTTTTATTGAATTAGCATTGATTTACAGCATGATATAGGTCTCAGTTGCGTAGCATTGTAATTCCACATCTGTATACACCACATCATACTCACTACCAAAAGTCTCTTTTCCTTCCAACACTGTGCTAGCGCCCCTCTTACCCTATTCACCCCCGCCCCATCTCCTTCTTCTTCTCATAACCACCAATGTGTTCTCTGTATCTGAACAATATGGAAACACTAACTCATAAAGACACAGGCACCCCTATATTCATGTAGCCTTATATACAGTAGCCAAGGTCTGGAAGCATCCTAAGAGTCCATCAATGGACGAATAAAGAGGGCCTCCTTGGTGGCATAGGGGTTAAGTCTCAGCGCTACTACCACTATGGCCCGAGTGCCTAAAAATTTTCTAGTTTATAAAACTGTAATTTATTAAGCATCCAATAAAAAATGATTTACACCAATTAGGAATACAATATTTGTGGACTGAATGAACAAGGAACAAGAAAGTGGATGATTCAAAAACAGTAGAATATAATCTTTCTGGGCATGACATACGGAGTTGGTTATCTGTGAATAGCGTGTCTTCAAATAGAGCAAAACATGTGCAGTCTTCTTGGACAAAGTATCTATCATATGCAGAGAAGGTAAAGGCACCCCTAACTCCAAACCAAGATGGTTAACACAAACACTGGGATCTCTTATCAGCTGTGTCCTAACACCCCTTGTAGGTAAAGTACCTATAGAGAAATCAAGAATTTTCTATCAGTTACTAATGAGTGAGTCTGGTTAGTAAGGAGAACTTGGCTGGAAATAAAGACTACAGCTAATGAGTTGGTTTTCAAGATGTTGAAGCCAGATAAAAATTGCTGTTTAGTTATTCTGCCCTGTGATTTTATGCAAAAATAGGTAATATGGTTTAGAAGTATATTGGTTTGCAAACTTTTGCTATGCTGTTGAAACAATTTGGGATCAAGGTTGAGAGAACCTGTTTTTGCATAATTTGAATCAATTTTAATATTTTTCCTGTGATTTGATATCTTTGCTGTTTTGTTTTGGCTAATGCCTCCAGATTTTTTTTTTCTTTTTTTGGCTTGGACTGATAAACTATTTCCCAGGAATGGAGGACTTTTGCTTTCCACTTTTGCTTTCCCATTGTTTGCTTTCCAATGGGAACCCTGAGAAAAATTTTCATCTGAGACTGTACCCCAGCATCCATACATTTGATCTTCAACACCATGGAAATGGTGGCAAAAAGTGAAAGGGGGAATTAATAGGGGAAAAGGATGTCCTGAGCTAATTCCATACAGGCTTTGTGGATGCCACAAATAGAGCAAATGTGGAGTGTGGATGCCCCACTCCATCAAGACACCGGGGACTACAAATCCCAGGATCCCCAAAGGGAAATTGTGAGGACCTAAGGGCGGAGTTAAGCAGCCATTTTCTCGGTTTGTAAATAAAAACCAGACATGTTAGTGGGGTCGGGCACTTGGTTCATGCTCTTGGCCAGGCTAGTTTGGTCCAGGCAGGTCATTTGGGATTCTAGGTGGGTGGAAAGGGTAGGACACATTTAAGAATTTATCTCCCTCTTTTCTTCCTGAGTTGTATATTTCCTCATTCCCCTTCCCTTGTAAATATACCTTTTGTTAACCCTTAAAAACAAATGCAGGTCCTGGTCTTATCTATATGACATAGTGAGGAAAACATTGTGAGTAGATAAGATAGCAAAATGAGGGAAGAGAGGAGGTGAGAGAGGTTGAAGAAGGCAGACAAGTAAATGAGAACTTGCAAGGACAAAGAGACAAAGGAAATTTGGCAAAGGATGAAAAGGAATAATTTGAAATGTATGAGAACAATGAAAGAACAATATCATGAGTGACAGAGGGGTAGCTTCAGAGGAACTCATCAGATGGGGCTGAGACAATTGGTGAAGTGTGAAGACCTTCTAAGACTTTCCGTAAAATGGGTGTCATAGAAGTTTTGTACAAAATTTTTAAAAATGTATGGGGAAGTGAGGCCTTAGGCCTCTATTGCTTCTCTGAAAAGTTTTTGGATGAAAAAAGGGTGATGGATGGGGAAATAGCCTATTTATAAACTGATGGGAAAAAGTTCTGTGGATTATGCTGAAGTTGAATTTTTCATCAAATAGTCTCTTGTAATTTCTACATTCATCTTTTCTGATAAAATTTGATGGTATCTTATTTGAGAAAATTGTCTCAAGAGTGTAATGAAAGGCCAGCTATGTACCTAGTCAAGATAATGAAGACTTGATGCTCTATTTGTAAACTCTGTGATTCAAAGGATTTGTGCTCATCAACACGATTAGATGCCAGGAGTCTGACAAATCCATGCAACACTCATTTCTACAGAGAGAAGCTCTTTCTTATCTTTGTAAATCATTTCCAATTTTACTTCCAGTGTTTTGTGTTATGGTCCAATAAGAAGACTTGGTGTCTTGCATGATTTTCATTGGTCTCTTTTGAACCAAATTATTTTGGGTCATGGGAACCGGGCCATGGAAACAGTCTCATCTCTGTGTTGACTGTTAGGGATTAGCAAAGAAAATGACTTTTGTTTGACAGAACATGAGGAGTTAAGGCAAACAGAGTCACTCTGTGGAGGGACATTAACCATTTAATGGTTAATCTTTTCAAATGAGTTTTAGTGACTATAGCAGAGTGATAGACTTGGGAAACAGATCAATAACAGTAAGAGCTACAGATTATTGAGCATATAGATACACTGTAACAGGTGTTTTCCATACATTTATGGTCATATGCGATTCTCCCAACATCACCTTTCCCCATATTTTACAGGTGACAGTTAACTAATATATTCAAGGATTCAAATATAATGAATAGAAAATTTGGGATTTGAAAGTAAATCTGTTCAAAACCCAAACCTGCTCATTCTATCTTGTTTTTTCCCAATATAAGAACTGCTTTTTAAAGGGTTCGTGGTTCAGTAAATATTTTCTGAAAGAGTTGTGAAAATAATTTTGATGTGTTAATTAATTTTCCTGAATATTTCTATGAGGAACCAAGGGGGTTTTACTCAAATAAGAAATTTCATGATAATTTAAAACATAAATTAAAACCACAGGGAAATACTATTTCAGTCTTTTAGGAACTATAGTGGTCCCATTTTTGAGGGGACAATAATATTCTATTTTTTATTTGCATCCTGTATTCAGAAATTGAAAATTCTTAGCAAGACCACATATTTTATGTGGAAAATTAGGCCTTTGATGGTGGCTTCCATATACAGGTAATCTTGTTGAGATTTTTTCACTTACTTAATGAAAAGACATCCTCAGCCTGTTATAGGACAGGGAGAGGGGCAGCCCAAGCCCCGCAAACCTGCCTATTCTAAATGGGTTCTGCCATCCGCCGCATCAACACAAAACATATGAGACTTTTTTTTTTTTTCAAGGTTTTTTTTTTATTTTATTTTATTTTATTTTTTTTTATAAATTTTATTGTTATATTCCCCATACAATTGCAGCCCCCCATTCTGACCCCAATCCCTCCCCTCCCGCCCCCGCCCCCCTAAAAGTGTCTCTGGTTCATAGTTTTTTGTTGATTTTGATTTTCACTTTCTTATAGTTATTCATTTTCCTGGTCCATTATTTAAGTTTTCTAGATTCCTGCTATGAGTGAGACCATCCGGTATTTTTCTTTTTCTTTTTGGCTTATTTCGCTGAGCATGATCCCTTCCAGCGCCATCCATGTTGCAGCAAATTGCATGTGTTTATCTTTTTTGAATGCTGAGTAATATTCCATGGTATATATGTACCACATCTTCTTGATCCAGTCATCTATTTTTGGGCATTTGGGTTGTTTCCAAAGCTTAGCTATTGTAAACAGTGCTGTTATAAACATAGGGGTGCAGGTGTTCTTTGGAATTGATGTTTCTGTGTCCTTTGGGTAAATACCTAGGAGTGGAATTGCTGGGTCATATGGAAGCTCTATGTTTAGTAGGTCCAGAAATCTCCACACAGCTTTCCACAGTGGTTGGACCAGTTTGCACTCCCACCAACAGTGCAGAAGAGTTCCTTTTTCTCCACACCCTCGCCAACATTTGTTGTTGCTAGTTTTTTTAATATGTGCCATTCTCACTGGTGTAAGATGGTATCTCATGGTAGTTTTGATTTGCATTTCCCTGATGACAAGTGATGTTGAACATTTTTTCATATGCCTGTTGGCCATTTGCATTTCCTCTTCAGAGAAGTTTCTTTTAAGCTCTTCTGCCCATTTTTTGACTGGATTATTTTCTTTGTTGTTGTTGAGTCTCATCAGCTCTTTGCAGATTTTTGTGATCAGTCCTTTATCATTAGTGTTGGGTGCAAAAATGTTCTCCCAGTTGGTGGGGTTTCTCTTTAAAACATATGAGACTTTAATGGGAAGGAACTTTAATAAAACTAGGAAACAATACAGGTAAGGCAAAGAGTCTAGTTTCTAAATGAAGCACCCAAAGTTACCCGTCCCCTCGTGGGTAAAACTCCATCCATATGGGATTGGCCCAGAGCAAGGCCCCAAAGCCTGCCACAAGTCTAAAGCATCTTCCAGTGGGGACCCACAGAAAAGGGTCAGAAACTACCAGACAAGCCCGGAAGGAAAAGAGCAAAATCAACATCAAAATAAAAGCTGCCATGGTCACCTCCCCACGGGTCTCACCCACATCTGTGTCACCCTGTCCACGACCAAAAGACAAGCGCAGCTTCTTCACTGTCTCTAGGTTCCATCCTGCCTCCTTCCTCAGTCTCTTCTGCAGCTTCTCCTCTTCCTGCTCAGCTCCACCCTCCCTTGGGTGGGGCAGGGAACCTCCCCCTTTCCTGGGGACCACCCTGTTACAAGCCCACCTTCCCTGGTGTACCTATTTTCCAAGCCTGCAGTCTGTTGGCAATGCTTAGTGGGTGGGGTTCTTTGACTAACCTAGTAAAGAATCCAGGAGTTATCCATAATAGCAAGTGGCACTGGAGATATTCTCTGGCCCACTTGCTAGGGACCCTACCTGTTCTAATTTTACTTATGATTTCTTGTTCTTACAATTCTTCTATTTACTCCCCCCACCCTATGTTCCTTCTTATTGATTTCTTGTTTCTTTCTTACTCTCTTTATTTCACCCTTCTGGAACGTAAAATTTTCTACATGTATATTGAACACATTTTATTAAGCTTATCTAATTCCCATTATAACTTTTGTAATATGGATGTTCTCATCTTTCATGATTAGGATAAGTTGCTCAGAATTTAAGTGGAATTTTCAGGATCACACAGTTGATAAGTAGCTGAGACATCCAAATCCTGAATAAAAATCATGTCCGTATGCTATGAAAGAAAATAAAAGGGGTCTCTTTCCCTCGGAGGTACCTCTGCCAGCAGGCATGGGTCTCAGAGCTTCTATATGCCTTCGGGCTAGTCTTTATTTTTCTGTTTAGTTGAGTAACACTGATAGACCAGAAAGACTAAAAATTTCCCTCAGGCTCATTAGATATGCAAAAGTTTAAGAGGAGATCATGGACAGTTTTATCTCCCTTGGCCCAAATATATCATTGCAAATACTCCCATAGAAATAGCAAGGATCTGCAGTAAACTAGCCACAAGAAATATTTTATCTTTATTTCATCATCATTCTTTTGATATCAGATGTTCCTTATATGAAATTTTGCAGGCCAATTGACAGTTTCCTGACCTTTAATTTCATCTCCAAGACTCTTAGGGTAGAACTATGGCTCTGTGATTAATTCAATAACACTATAGACCACACAATCTCTTTTCCATTTGATGTCACTAACACTTTCTGGAAGAACATTAAGTCTTGCTAAGTAATATGTAAATGCATACATAATATTCCTGATCCTCAGTGCCCCAGCTGTATCAGTGATTTTATAAGCCTCTAACTCTCAGTATTAATTAACATTTTGTTCAAAATTCCTGGAATGATTTGTATTTTCCTGATCAAACTCTGACTGATTGAATATATGTTGCCAGAAATAGGAAGTTGTCTGTCAAAATATGTTGCTAAGAGGCTATGACTTATGGGCTGAAAGGAAAGGTAGGGTAGAGGGTGAATCTGTTACATTATGACAATTCTACTCACAGTTTGGTAACAAGAAGTAGTAACACAGAATATTGGTAATGGGGTATTGACTGGTCCAGGGTAGGTATAACACTTGAGATTTTTCGTTAAATAAATTAGACTTTTCTGATGAACACAGTAGAAACAAAGTTTGTTTTTTAGGAATTTTTTTGGTAAAGACAATTTCTGGAATTTTATAACATTTAAATCACACATCTTATTTCATACACACACACACACACGTCAGTGCATTTCATCTCTGATCTAAAGCAAAAATGAAAACTAGTACTTGAATCTGAGATCATGATATAGCAATGTAACAAATAAAGAAAGAAAGAAACATTATTCTATGCCCACTTTCTGGCTTTATACGTGCAACTTTCAAAGTGAAAGTAGTATCTTCATTGGCGAAGTCTATCATGGAATTGGAATTGTAAGTTTCAGAACCTGTGGCATATAACAGACTTGAACTTAAAGCTTCATCCCAAAATTACTAGGCCTGACACTGACAAAGTTATTTGACCATTTCTCTATTTTGTCATCTGGTAAATAAATGTGTTTAACATTTACAATGCAGACCTGTTATGGGAACAACCTAGAAAATATTGAAATGCACAGTTCTCACCTCTTGTAGGTGGTCAAGAGCTGCCATATCTTTCCACTATCGCCCTTACCCTTGCATATCATAAAATACCAAGCAGATAACAGATGGCATTAATTACATAGGACTTCTAGGGGCATTAGTAAATAGGAATTATACATCAGAACATAAAGACTTTGAGATCTGCAACCTGTTGCTGAAGTTGTCTTTTATATTTCAGAACAGTGACTTCAGAGCTTTCTAACATAACAAAGGCTGAATTAACTTTGAAATTCATGTAGTGCTTTGATTATAAAACAAATTAACAAAATTGTACATTTGGCATGCTTGCATCTAACAGAATCCTCCAAAGTCTTCTGTGCCCATGTGTTTCTTTCTAGAAAGTGAATTTTCCGTGGAACTTTAGTGGTCGTTCTATCTATGGTATGCATGTGTATGTGTTCATGTTTGTGTGCGTGTGTGTGTGAGTTTGCAAATAATTGATGAAGAACAAATGAAGAGGTTTGGGATTTCAGGAACAATGTTTTGCCTCTTGCTTCCTTCCTCCCCACACATTGCACTCATCAATCCTTACTCCTTTCATATTCTATGCCCACTTTCAAAGTGGGCGTCTCTCTTTTGCTTTCCCATGATGTCCTTCTAATCTCACTGTTTCCTACCCATTTTTCGAAACTCATTTCTAGTTTCTCACCTTCTACAAGCTTCCCCTTATGATCTCTACCTTTATTAAGTATTTTCATTCCCAGCTTTTCTACAGAAGTATCCACAACTAGACTCATCACATGTGGTCTGGATTCTGAAGATCCATGTCTATAACAAAAAAGTCTAATCCTGTAAAATATATTAATATGAAGAGGTATAATCCAACCTAAAAAATTGTATAAATCCTTGGTCTGTGCACACCAATTTTGAAGAGGTCAAGTGTGAGTTTGGAGTTGAAGTCCCCGGAAATCAGCCTAATAAATGGAAAAAAAAAAAAACATGGAACATCTGTTTTTCCTGAGTGGGCAAACGGAGAATGTCTTCTCTCTGTTTTCCTGGGACCTCACTGTTACTGCTATGGATTAATTAGGATGTCTGACTATTTGGTCTGAAGAATTTTGTTTTTCAGAGCTGAGGAACAAATGTTCTAGATTTGGCTTCATAATTTATTAACTTACATTTTCTTACTCATGCAGTGAGCAGCTTCTGAGCTTCAGCTTACACAGAGAACAGGAGGTCAAGTAATGAGCATATCACTATCACTGAAAGGTCATGTGTTAGGAGAAGTTTGCAAATTCAAAAGTGCTGAAGAAGTACTGGAGAATATTTTTGTCTGTTATAAAATTGAGCACCACTGTTATAAAATGAGCCTACTATAAAAATGAAATCCTAGTTTTCAGCCTATAATAAAAAAATTTGTAAGTTCAAATATAATATCATTAAGATAAATGCATATATCATATTACTTATGCTTTCAAATATATGTTCAGGGGTACGTTAGATATTCAATACATGTCTGATGGTCATTGGATGATAGTGTTATAACTCCACAGCATTTACTAAACTTCTGGTTCTCTCATATCTTTTATAAGAAGCAGCAATATTTATAGATAATCATTTCTCAGAATGATACTAATGGACAAGGTAAATGACAAGATTTATTACTACAAGAAAGACCTGAATTCAAGCTCTAGTCTTGCCACACACAAAAATTGTGACTAAGATACCTAGTTTCTTCATATGTCAGTTTCTTCATCTGTAGAATGCAGAGAAGAATAATATTTTGGAGGGTTTTCAAAAGACCAAATGATTTAAGTTATGTCAGATAAGTAACACAGTGCTTTGCTAAGCACTAAATAAGCAACCTGAAAATGTTTTCCTTTCTTCCTTTGTCCCTTCCCTTGGAGAATGTGACCATGGACATTCTAACTCTCTGGCTATCGGTGAGTTGCCACTTTCTATAAACATTCCTGGTTTTAAAGTTTATAGATAGAGATGAGGTATTTCACAGTAAGTAGCTGAAAATGAAATTTTTTTTTAATTTAAGTTAATGTATTTTATAAGAATAATAGCCCTGGTTGTCTCTGCTTGATAATCTCCACACCATCAGCCTACCTACAGATGAAAGGGTGTTCTCTATTTCATTGGCAAGGGGAAGATTGTTTGATGTCATTTTGAAAAGTTTTAAAGAAGAAGATAGAAGGAAATCTAGAAATAAAATAACAGAGGCTGGCTCTTGGGAACTTCAGAGTGGAACAATGCTGTATTTCTGTTCACAGGAAACTTCACCATTCAAATGCATTCACTTTTCATAAAGCACCTCCTCAATTTCAGTCCAAACATTGAAAACTGAGACTATTAAATCAGAACAAAAACACTTTTGAAAACATCTTTGGAAAAATACAATTTTGGCACAAAGAGATGAGAATCATGGAGGATGAAAAAATCAAAATGGAATTCAGTATAAGGCAGACAAGCTCTTAGGTGCTTAGCTATTTGTGAAATTGCAAAGTAGCAATCAAACAGGGAGAGACACCCATCAGCACATATTGTTCTGTAGTGCCCTGATTCACCATTTCAGATATTTAAAGAGTCAGGCAATTATAGGGGCCAAGGATCCTGTTTTATAGAAAAGGGAGGACTTAGAGTTGACTATAGTTAAGGTATTTATTGGAAATCTTTTTCCATTCTTCTTTACTTTTCAAGTCCTCCCCTTTCTTTATGGCCTCTTGAATGTCTCACTGCATCTATAAAGCATTCCCTGGCCACTATGCCTAGCCATGCTTCCTCCCTACTTGCCTCTCCCCCTCCCTGCCTGGAACTAAGGCCCCAAAGGAGGGTCCATCAGGTATGTCTGAGTCTCAGCAAAGAGGTCTGCGTCACTGCAGATTTAGCCAGGGGGCGTGGGTGGTCAAAGCCATCAGACTGAAATCTAGGAGGAGGGGCCAGTTTTTGTAGAATCTTCAGGTGATTGTTAGAATTTGAGTTCTTTCTGTGGCAGGCTGAGCAGCTGTTCATTGTTAGTAGCAGAGGAGGGGACACGTGATATGTGGCTTCACAGTATCA
Organism: Talpa europaea; assembly: GCF_964194135.1. Classification (NCBI taxonomy): domain Eukaryota; kingdom Metazoa; phylum Chordata; class Mammalia; order Eulipotyphla; family Talpidae; genus Talpa; species Talpa europaea. The sequence goes on along the minus strand of NC_140071.1, from coordinate 138,536,954 downwards.
ATCTGGGTGCTGTGCTATGTTTTGACGATAGGAGATTAGACTGGGGCCATTGAAACAAGTTAGGAGACTGGAGCAATATTTGCAAATAGAACTATAGACACTAAATTTTCTATCGGTGGTTTTAAACAAAATACTGTTTTGGAAATCAAAATCCAATTTCCCCACTGAATAATTGAATACATTTTGTGTAACTGAATTAAAGTTTTTTTTTTTTTTTGTCTCTCCTGAAATAATACAGGTAATAGATCTTAACTTCTCCAGAGCTCTTTGTAAGTCATCTGAAATGCAGTCAGTGCTTAAAGCTGGATTAAAATGCTGGCGGTTAACATTGGCTTTGTTCTAAGTGTGACTACTGATAGATGAAGGCTTGGGCCGATGGGGGAATGAGTGGAGAGCTTTTGGAAGGGACATGAATATAAATTACTAAGCAGTTCTGATATGCCAGTATTACTTTTCAGACACGCTTGCCTTGCCTGAGACAGAATCTGGGGTTCATCATTTATCCTTGGATTCTGAGTAGCAGAGTCTCAAATTCAGAAATGTTCTAGATATCTCTGCCCCTTGACAGTGCCCTTCAACTGTGAAGTTCAAGAAGGAAGAATCTTGCTACTCCATCTTCTCCATCACTGACTGCTATGGCAAAGAAAGAAATGCTTCCCATTTCCTTTGCTTTATTTAGTCATTTTAATCATTAACCGCTTACTAAGTTAGGCTTGTCAGACACAATGCTAAGCACTGCAGTATTGTGAGTTTGAGTCTTGCTGCTGATGGTTAGTACTTTGACCTCTTAAAAAATTAATTTAGGGCCTCCCCTGGTGGCACAAGTGGTTGAGCACAGCGCTGTGAAGATGTCTGCAGCCTCTGCAGTGTGGGTTCAATCCCGGCAGGCCCACGAGGGTCCCACATGGTACAGCAGACCTCTCCTGTCTCGCCCGCTGCTCCCCTCAGCAGTGTATTTCAGTCAGTCTGCCTGTTCTGTTTCCCGCTCTGTCTCTGGTGAATCCTCTCACCCTCCCGCGCATCTGGCCTGTACCCCAATTCTTGTATAAATAAATAAATAAATCTTTAAAATATATAAATCTTAAAAAAAAATAAATCTAGTGCCTGACCTGAGTCTTCTTACCTATAAAAACAGTAAGACAATTTCTGACAATATGGAAAAGTAGACTTTAATAGATTGTCCAATCCTGCAATAAAAGTTTAGATTCTCTAGTGACATATTTTAAATATTGATAAACATTAAAGCTAAACTTTACAAATTTAATTTTAATTACAAAATTAAAAATTATAAATATGAAATAGTTTATATGTAAACATGTTTATATTAAAAGTCAACAGAAAGGAGGCTCAATAGACATATGAAAGAAATGTAAAAGAACTCAAAGTCAAAATAATAAAGATACAATAGCATGGGCTGAGCAGCACAACAAAGGGGGTCACTATTGAGAGGCAGGGGGAATAAAGCAGATAGAACTGGCAGCCATGGATGTCTGTAGAGGAAAATAAGAAAGAATAAAATGGTCAATGGCATACTTTAATTCAAGAAGTTAAAAGAAAACAACGTAAACTCAAATAAAGAAAAAAGAAAATAGAGATAACAGGAGAAATGGAATGAAAGAGTAAGCAAAGACCTCATTAAAAAAAAAAAATCAATGAAACTCCGCGAAGTCCTAGTGCTCAATAAATAGAGCTTCTGCCAAAGCATCACCGTTCCCTGCCTTTTGCTCCTTCAAACTGATTTGAGCTGGTTTCTGTCTTATCCTAAAATGACCCTTAGATGATATTGGCCAGGGCATATGCTAAGAAAGTGCAAAGTAAAGCATGTGCCATTGTCTTGCAGACTCATCTGGAGGCAAGTGCAGGAAAGGAGCAGGGGAGGCTCTGCCTCAGGTGGTTGACATCCTTATCTCATTTCATCTTTCCAACACCTAGGAGTGCCCGACTGTGGCCACAGCAAGACAAGCAGTCACTGCACCCTCAGAGGCACACAGCCTGTATTGAGGTTTGCTGCGGGTGGCTGATCCTGCCAGCGTTATCTGGAGGAGGCACGTGCAGCCATCTCTCCTCTTCCTTGTGGGATGAGCAGCCAGTCTGGGCATTCTCTTGCCATGGAGGTGGCAATGTGCAGAAGGGTCAAGCACTGCCCAGTCTTGGCGTATGCCATCAGCTCATATTTCATTGGCCAAAACATTTTTTTTGGGCACTGAACATCTCAGTCATTCACTCAAACTTCCAAACAAAACAAATTTTATTTCTGAACCGCAAATTAAGGGTGGGAAAATTTACTCTGACTCTATAATGGAAGGAAATACAAAGTCCCAAGGACCAGGTGGATAAACCAGGTGATGGATGCAATCCACCACACCCTGCAGGCATTGCCTGCCAGAGCTGAGCAAATTCCTAAGAGGAAGGGAAAGGAGAGAACGTGTAAGCAGTGACTTCAGCACTGGACAGCTTCAAGAGCTTTCTTTCAGAGCATATTGCAAGAAATAAGCCTTCTGGAAACTTGAGTTGAAGACAATTTAGCATCTGAGTAGTTCTGTGCTCATCCTATGCAAGTAGTCATGCTAGAGACCAAGACACATCGTGAGGAAAGCCTCACATGGATCCTGTCCTCAGGAGGCTCACCTGGCACATGCAGAAACCACAGAAAGTTCACACCAGGGAGTGGGAGACACCGCACTGAAAGGCATGAAGGAAGATCACTGCAGCCAAAGGAACATGAAGGGTACGTCAGCACAGGTGTCCAGCAGGGTCCCTGGGAGAAGAATGATCAAACTGAGAACTGAAGACTCAGTGGACATTAACAAGACTTGACAGGAGGGGGAAGCATTCCAGGTAAAGGGAAGCCTGTCCCGAGATGCTGGTAGAGAGGACAGGGCACGGGGTGTCTGGTGTGAAGAGCATGGAGCAGATAAAGCTGCAGGGGCCTCAGCACTGGTCTGTGCAGGACCTGTCAGGACAGGTGAATTGGGACTTCACCCTGAGGATGCTGGGAAGACAAAGTCTTCCTAGGAAAGGAACAGAGGCCATTCATTCTGGAAGTATTCTGGCTACAGTGTAACCGCAAAGATTTGAGGAATTTGTCAAGACTAGTCAATTTAACAATCAATGTTCATACCCAGGTCAGAACCCATGAGGTTTGCCTGTTACTCCTGGTACACACACACACACCTTACCCCCCCACACACACACATACTCATACAAGAGCAGCCATCAGAGACACACTGTCATGCTGGTGAATGCACCCCCTCCCACCTCCTTTTCTGAACATGCAGGAGCAACACCCAGGAATGTACTCCCTTTACTGGGATGCTTTCTTTTTAATTTTTGTTTTCCTTTTAAACAACTTTATTGAGAGATAATTGATGCACAAAATCTGCACATACTAAATGTATGCAACTGGTGAGTTTGGACATATGCAATCCAGAAATAGACATACCAGCACCTCCAACAGCATCCTCTTGCTTTTGGTTTGTTCATTCCTTTTGTGTGATTAAAAATTCTAACATGAGATCTACCCTGTTAAGTAAATTTTGAGTGCACAATACAAAACTGCTGATTATAACAACTATGTTGTCTGACAGATCTCTAGAACTAATTCATCCTGTAAACGAAATTACACAATTGCATCACTCCTCATTTTCCTCTTTCCCTGGCCCCTGGTAACCACAGTTCTGTCCTTGGTTCCTGTGCGTTTGAATATTTCAGTTGCCTCAAATACGTAAAACCCCTCAGGATTTGTCCTTCTGTGCCTGGATTATTTCCCAAAGCCTAATGTCCTCTACTTCCATACATGTTGCTGCAAATGGCAGTATTTCATCTTTTTTATAGTTGACTCATATTCCATTGTGCATATGTAACACATCTTTTGCCAGTCACTTGACAATGGCACTTACATTGTTGTTACATGTATATATATATATGTATATATTTATGTATGTATACAAATATATATTATATAATATATATTATGTGTATATATATATATATATTAAACTTGGCTACTGTGAATAGTGCAACAATGAACATGGGTGCATATATATCTTTGAATTTGTGGGGTTTTTCTTATCATCTGATAGGTGATCTTCCTGATCTATATATTTATTATATAAATAAGTCTTCCAGATTTATTTGTATCTCATGAACATTAATAGCATCTTTTCACTAGTGATGATTTCTTCTAAGCGTATGAAGAATAACCCACCCATAATAGCTTTTTTACTTTTACTCACAGAAAACCAACTCTCACACTTGAGTAAGTGATTCAGTTGTGTTTAAAAGGAGAGAGTAGGGCCTCCCCGGTGGCGCAGCGGTTGAGCACTGGGCTGCGAAGTTGCCTGCAGCCTCTGCAGTGCGGGTTCGACCTCGGGCCTCCTGGCGAGAGTCCTACATGGCGCGCAGACCTCTCCTGCCGCCCACTGCTCCCCTCAGCAGTGTACTTCATCCGTCTGCCTGTTCTGTTCCCCGCTCTGGCTCTGGTGAATTCTCTCACCCTCCCGCCCTTCTGACTGTACCCAGTGCTTGTATAGATGGATGGATAAATCTTTAAAAAAAAAAAAAAAGGAGAGAGTAGCTGCAAGTGATAGAGTGAGCAAGGAGAGACACAGATGAAGTGAGAGCACGGGCTGAAAACGCATTTGCCAGAAAGAGACAGCATGCAAGTAAAAGGCCAGTCATGGCCACCATGGGCACAGCAATCTGGCCGTCCAGTGCAGGGGAAAAGGGGCGTCTCCTCTCCATACCCTGAAGCTGCCCTAAGTCACAGCAGAGCACAGACAGGCACATTTATTTAATAATAAATTGGGGACAATAAAATTAATTTCTAAAGTCTCCAAATAATTAACCCAGTTTGCTTACTATATTGAAAATATAGCTTTCACTTATATACAAAACTGTCTTTTATCAGGAATCATATTTTTCAATGATATTGGATAACAAGGAAGCACCTATCATGTAGTCTGCTAGAGGCTCCAGCAACTAAACTGCTATTTCCTGCTTTGAGGACAGTGGCAATTTTTTCAGGCTTTTACAGAGATGATTTATTGAATAATTTTTTTAAAGATTTATTTATTTATGCATAGAAGAGCTGGGGCACAGGCCAGAGAAGCAGGGGGATGAGAGGATTTACCAGAGACAGAGTGGGGAGCAGAAATGGCAGACGGACTGAAACACACCGCTGCGGGGAGCAGTGGGCGAGACAGGAGAGGTCTGCTTCTGCTTCACCATGTGGGTTGCTCCCTGGTGGGCCGGGGATCGAACTTATGCTGCAGTGGCTTCGGATTGCCTCATAGTGCAGTGCCAAACCCCTTGTGCCAGGGAGGTCCTGAATAATATTTTTGTAGTAGAAACAGGAAAAAAAAAAAAAAACTAGCTTTTTGCTCTTTCAAGATTGTCTATTGACCACATCCCGTATCATTTGCTAGAAAATAAAATCTGTCTTAATTTATGATTTAAAAACAAGAACTGGTAATTCCATCTAGTGGAAAATTGGCACAGAAATTGTCAGTCAAAATATTTATTTGTAGACTCTAAAATTAGTGCAGGAGTCTAATTTTAGACTTTTTGTACTTTTAGTTTTGTTAAATAAACTACTTTTATCAGAAACATTTTTTTAAAAATCACTTTAAATGAAGAAAGCTCTTAGAATATTTGAAATAAAATATTTTCAATGCTATTAGTGATCTAAATTTTAATAATGGCATATTTTAATAGCAATTTAATATTTAAAACTCCTTTATATATATTCCTTCAATCCCCATCATGATATACTAGAAATGTTGACATTATTTTATAAATGCAGACAATTATTCTTAGAAGGAGGGATAAATTATTTAGTGCCTAGTCCATTTTGCCAGGCATTAATCCATTTAATCCTCCTAATAATTCGATGAGGCAGGAATCACTAATGTCATTTGCAAATGAAGAAACTGACACTTAGGGATACTCGATTGCTGTCCTATCACAATTCAAAACTCTTATTTCCCCTGTACATTGCTCTCCTTCCAAATAGCTTGTCAGGAAACACTTAGAAAATCAGTGATTTTTAAAGAAAGCTCTACCACTAGGTCCAGGATTCTTTTTGCTGAGCTAATAAAATTAACTTTTCTCCCCGTTATTATTTTTTAAAGATTTATTTATTTATGAATACAAGAGCTGGGGTACAGGCCAGAGAGGTGGGGGGTGAGAGGATTCACCAGAGACAGAATGGGGAGCAGAACAGGCAGACTGATTGAAATACACTGCTGAGGGGAGCAGCAGGGAGACAGGAGAAGTCTGCTGCGCCATGTGGGTTGCTCCCTGGCAGACCAGGGATCGAACTCATGCTGCAGAGGCTGCAGATTGCTTCCTAGTGTGGTGCTTAAGCCCTTGTGTTACCAGGGAGGCCCTCCCCATTATTAATATTCTTACTTAATGATAATGAACACATTGAACTCCAACTGCAAAAATAAAAATATCAAAAACTTGGATTTACACAGTGAAAGTTAGATAAAAATGAATTAGTACACTAAATTATTATGTAATAAGTGTAGCTTGCCAGAATAACCTGGTTTCTCAAATGTCTCACCCTTAATTTCATCAGAGTGGCCATGAAACATATCCTATCAGTTTTATTTTACAGTAATATACAATTAATTATTCTATTACTTGTAAATATTTATCAAGCATCAATTACATTTCAGGCTTTTGCGAGCAGTGAGCTTGGAAAGAGAGCAGATCCAAGCTGGACAGAGAGAACACCCCAGTCCCAGTGGGCATGCCTCCAAATTGCTGACTCCTCCTGTGTTTATGTTCAGAATGACCGAGCTCAAAAGCTAACCACACAGCATCCCTGGCTGGCAGAGGAGGAGGGTCCCCATTGGGGAGACCACCTACCACTTGGACACACTCAGGAAAGGCATCTAGAGTCATTTTTATGGGGAAAAATAAAACAGAAAAGCAAAGAAAGAAGGCTGTGGTGATGATTCTGGTCTTTCGTGATGGATGGTAAACGTCATCCATCTTTCACAGGCACAGCCTGCAGGAGACATGGTGTTACTGCAGTGGTACCAGAGAGAGAGGTTGCACAGCAGGTGCATAGTGGACAAGGGGTGCAAATGACTAATAGTGACAGTGGGTCAATATAGAGGTCCTCCTGCCACCATCCAAAAGTAGAAGGTTCCTATCTGATGTGATTTGATAGATCATTGGGGCAGGGGGTTGAAAACATTCAAAATTTTTTCCATATAGGGGTAATAATGTTACCAGATCCAAACTCAACCTTCCCCATCATACCAATATTACTCCCGGATAGCAGAGTAACGTGACCAGTTCAACAGGTGGCCTGTTTCCAGCAGCTTCATATTGTGTGTGGTGGGGACTAAATTTTGCTGACATTGGAGGTCAAGTGTGGAAAGATATCAGTGTGTGAATGAACACAGTCCTTGTTAAATGGCTGGGTCGCTGATTCAGAAAACTGCCCATTGCAAAGCAACATTAACTGCCATGTAAGCTGAGAGATAGAAGATATCTCGGTGGTGTAATCTGCCTTTAGTCCCAAAAGCCAAACCAGGGGCATAGAAGACAATAATGCAACATCATTAGGTCCAAAGAACTGTGACTGGCTAGTATCAAAGATTTATTTTTTTATATTAAAGGCAAGCCGATGCTCAGAGTTCTTCTCATTATGAATGATTCGGAAGGATACTTTCAGTCTGAGAAAGTTCTTTCCAGCTGCCAGGCATTAGACCAGCTTCTGGAAACCTGTGGCACACCTAGTGTCTAAGCTGAGAGAGTAATGTCGTTCTCTTAGAGAGTGCACTCAGTTAATGAAATGCCACTCCGTGCTGGACCTCCAGAGTGTCAGGCAAGTGGATCAAAGCTGCTGACCATGACCATGGTCATGCTATGACCATGATAAATCCTTCTGACACCTTCAGCCTCTCTAAGCACTCCAGAAGTATGAAGAGTCAGTGAAGATGGGGATGTGGCTAACGGTCAGCCCTCGTCCTGACCATCCTAATCATAGAAGGGACTTGGTGAGTATGTGTTGGATGGGTGGATGGAGATGGATGGATGGATGGATGGATGGATGGATGGCTCTTTCATCTGCAGTTGCCTAGGGATACTCCATACTTTTGTGAAGATGACTTGGAAATGTTTTTCCTTTTCTTCCAAATGAAAGTTAAACTCAAGAGTGTATACACACTGCCCCAAATCATGTAGAAAGTCAAGGAAAAATCCAGGGCATGCTGCTCATCCTTGGATCTGGGGCCACTTCATACCTATTTTCATCTCCTAGGAGACATTACCACATTATGTGCATCCTCGACACCCTGGGAGTGTTTGCTAAATGAGTCACCATATGTTCTTAGCATGCATTTCCTTCAACTTATAAATCGGAGCCAGCTGGAAATTTTTTTTTCTTTCTTTTTAGAAAATGTCTCCCTTTTTATGAATTCTAGCAAGATCACCCGCAGAGAACTGTGATAATGTTCATTTCATGAATTCAGAAAGGCTAGAACTTCTTTCAGATGATTTTAATCAGCACTATGTTTGTTCTTTAAAATGCCAATTTTGTTTTCACAATTTAAGTGAAAACTATTTCCACTTTGAGTGTAATACTGAGTGAAATATCCTGGAAGGGAATAAAGGATTTTCTGGAACTCAGGTTGATCACTTTGCATTTATTATTTTAATGGGTTTTTCATACCAGCCATGACATTTAGGCTTTGTTAGCACCATTTTATAGAAGAAAAATGTGAGATTAAATGTCTTGCTCCGAATAGTAGGTGAAATTGGTGGAAAAGCTATTTGGGCTCAATTTAGCTTAAAGGTCCTTTGCATCATGTTCCCACTCATCCTGGAAATGGCATTGTGTTTTTAAAGCAAAGAAAAGGCAGACGGAGAGGGAGCAAGTGGGATTTGCTTTGCTCCTGAGGATTTGCTGTGAGCAGGGCAGTACATCGATGGATGAGCAGAACAAAGACTGCTCTTGAAATCAAGTCATGGAAACACAGGCTTCAAATCTAGACCTGGAGATAGAAGATGTGTAAGGACATGCATAAATGAACCCATCACTCCCTTGGGCCAACCATGCTGGAGGAAATGATTAAAGTGCAAGTGTAGGGTCTTCTTGGTGGCGCAGGGGTTAAAGTCTCAACGCTACCACTGCAAAGGCCCTCCATTGGGGCCTGAGTTCAATCCCCGGCCAGGGAGCTGACTCACATGGTGCAGCAGACCTCTCCTGGCTCCCTGCTGCTCCTCTCAGCAGTGTATGTCAGTAGATCTGCCTGTTCTGCTCCCCACTCTGTCTCTGGTGAATCCTCTCACCCCCCACACCTCTGGCCTGCACCCCAGTTCTTCTTTGCAAAAATAAATAAAATCTTTAAAAATATATAAACAAAATGCAAGGGTAGAAGACACCAGTGTGGACTTGCTCAGACAGAGGACCCATTTTCTGGGCCCTTTGCAGAGCTATGGACAAGCAAAATGTGAGCCTTAAATATATTCACTGTCTGGTCATTAGTTGGACTCGGAGAACACATCCAGATTTTTAAGACCAGTTTGCTCATCAGAAAGACAATATTCATCTTTTAAAGATATTGTGAGGGTCAATTGACTTTTGTTGTGAAAATGTTACACACTTCAACACACAGTAATCTTTCAAGATAACTTGCAATAGTTGCATTTAATACACACTTATTGAACACATACTAGGTCCAGAAACTAGGTGATATGCTCAATAACATGAACACGTTATAATCCATGATCTTAGAAAATCAGTAGACAGTGGAAAAAAGCTGTAATCATGAAAAATAAAATACAGAGAAACACAAAAGGTGAACATTTAATGTAGAAAGTCTTCCTGGATGAGATAATATTTCTCCCAGGTAGTTAAAGCATTCCTGGTAGAGGAAACAGCATGGACTAAAAGGCAGAGGTAGAACCCAGGGTGTGATTTTGGAAGGTGAAGCATAGGCCAGAGCTGTGTGGCCAGAGCTGAATTGAAAAAAGGTGAATAAATAATGACTGTGCACTTCAGTGTATTATCACATTTCTCCTCTACCTAAAAGTACAAGACAAGTTTGTTGTTTTGCTCCATATTACTAGGGCCATGTCTCAAGTTAGAAATCTTGAACAATGAAAACAAAAAACAAAACCCTGCATCTCTACATTCTAAGAAGATAGGACTAGACCCTTTGGATTAAAGGTATAAAGTAAATGACTGGGGGGCGAATTTGGGGGTGGAGAGAAAACAGAAGCACACTAATGATTGAATGGTGATCACGTAGAGAAAGGAGAATAACAACAGATGCAACGGGACAGATGACGGCTGCAGAGAAGAAGCTGAGGTCTTCAGAGCACTGACAGAATCAACACGGAGGGTCTGGCTTACTGCTAACGATAAAGTCACCTACGTGGGCGGGACACTCACCATGTGCAAGAGGCTGTTGTAAGAGCTTCACGCTCACTCACTTAATCTTCACAATGTGTCAACAAGGTGTTTCCTTATTATCACATTTTACCGGAGAGAATGCCAGAAACTGAAAGGACAAAGTCATTTGCCTAAGACTCCTGAACCAGCAAGTGCTATAAATGGGATTCAAACCCACCACACGGCTGATGAGTGCACAGATATGGGATGTGTTTCTCAGCTGGTAGTTTGGGAAGCCTCATGAATCCATGCTCTATATGTTTGTTTGTGAGTTCGACATGTCCAGGTGATGTAATTTACATCTAATGACCAAGAGGATATTGAAAGCAAAGGCTCAATTTCTAAGGTACAGCTGCTAATTTTATTTCCCATTAAATGATCTAATAGTCACTTGAATTTTTGCAGACTTAGTATATAACATATCCCTTATATATTAAACATAATGTAGCTACAGAGGTCTTATGAAAAAAATTAAAGTATTTTCAAATTTAGCAGCACATCTTCAGTTAGAGATCATATTTATCCCAGAGTGCCTGTGTCTTTTGAAACTAATTTTCAAGTTATTGTTCCTTGTGATGCTCATTTTCAAAAGCCTCTTTATGTGAATCAACAGGTTAGTTTCTTTAGACTCAATGAATGTATTAAAATCAGGTGAGTCCATCTATTTTGAGTCCATCCAAATGTTTTGTGACCAGAGTTCTCTAATAATATACTCAATTAGTTTCATGAGACTGCTGAACTGAATTATATAATAAATCTGGTATCATAGTATTAATTAACTTTCCTATTATTCTCCCCCCACACTTGCTATTTAGTGGTGGATTCTGCCATTCATTTATCACCAATAATATCATCTCTGGATTGTTGTAAACCTGAATGGAAAAAATGGAAAAATTTAGGAACCATTTTTTTTTATTGCTGGCTATAACGGAATAGCAGAGTTCCAAGTTATTCTTTTAACACAAACTGATAGAAAAATGGACAAAATATGTGAAGAATTATTTTCAGACGTTGGAGAATAGGCAGTCGTCATGTGATTCCTGAGAGAAGGGAAACAATGTGGTGGCCCCTATCAGTGTCCTGGTGTCCTGGCTCATGTCAGATGATGGAGCTGGGAGGGTGGGGCCAGCCTGGCACACTGGTCTCACTGAGTTTAGATAACAGAGATTGTAGTTCAGGGAGAATGGAGCAGCTGGGAGCTAGAATTTCAGAAGCAAGGGAGCTACGCATGAAAAAGAGCTCCGGAATTTTAATATCAAATTATTTAAATGAAGAGGAGACACAGAAGGTACATCAAATAGTCAAATGAAACTGCTAGAAAATAAAATATCTGATAAGTAAAATGAATGGTAAGATTATTTAAAGTGGGGATGAGTACCAGTGTGAAATCCTAATGTGAGATCAGATGAGGCAGCGGGTATATGAGTGAATGTGAAAAAAGAGGCAATAGAACTTATGCAAACAGGACTTCAGAGAAATAAGAAAACCCAAAATAAATTCAAAAGAGCATCCGTGTGCTGTTGAGAGATACCAAGCGTCGAATGTCAAATGCAACTGTAGTAGCAAAAGGATGTTACAGAATAAAAAATAAACTTTTGAAGAAATACTTCAATATTTTTCTAATTTGACAGAATTTATAAACCCACAGCTCCAGGAAATGTAAGAAACTTCAAGTGGGACAAATGCAAAGAAAATCATACCAATATATAGCATATTCAAACTGCAGAAAATGATTCATAGAAATAAAATCAGATACATAATTTGTATTTAAATCAAGATACAGATTAAAAGTCATCTTAAAAGAAAGTATGCAAACCAAAAGAAAATGTTCTCTTCATCCTTTTTCTTGTCACATGTAATCGGTATGATAATATCAGTTCAACTGATCTGTCCGTCTAATGTACGTGGAAGCAGGCAGGATATGGAGAGGAAGAAATACCTAAAATTACCATTGTGGGCCAGTGAAAAAGTTGAGATGGCTGCTCATGGTTTGAGTAATAGAAATGTTATTGTAATACTGTTCTTTCTTTTAATTTAAGAAGAAAAATTATCCATTATGAAGAGAACAAATTTAAGAAGAAAAAATAATGTAAGAAGAAAAATAGCCTGAAATTCGAGCAGGAACCAAGTTCGCTTATCAAAAGGGTCTTAAGGTGCCCCTCTGTTGGGGGGTAAACAGAGACAGCTGCAAACACTAGAAAAGAGGCTCACTGGGGAGGGCAGGAAGGCAGGAGAGCCTCTGGACCAGAGAGATGCCCTGTGGACACACAGAAGTCACAGTAAATGGAATAGCCAGCAAAGAGTAACAACACACTTGTTGAAACCAGACAAAGTTCTCCCCAGAAATAAATATTCAGGTCTTCGGGATTTGTTTTGAGTAAATGCGTAAAGGATGAATAAAACTTCTGATATGTGCGTGCATGTGTGTGTGTGCGTGTGTGCACACGTGTGTGTGTTTGAGTGTGTGTAAGATGTCACCATGTCACTAGAGGGGAAAAAAGGTCTACAATGATAAATAAATAAAAATAAAAATTGGATAACTTTGTGATCTCTACTATGACATTGGAAACTTCCCTTTTCAAACACTTTTTTAACATGAGTGACGTCCACACACTCAGGTTTTTAGTTAAAAAGATCTCAAGGGATTAGAGGGTGTCTATTTGGTTGCTTCCAGCATTCACAGTACCTGTCGCATCTCCTCTTCCCTCTGAAGAATGAGCCATCTTCTTTAAAAGAGCCTCAATTCTACCTCTAAAGCACCCTTGACAGAGAAATGCTATATTGCCCCCTTTTCACTTAAAAAAATGTTTTCTTAGTATGGAAAAAATGTTTACAATCTGTGGGGAGATGGTCAGGAGACAGGAAATTTTATAACCTCCTTTTCAGAGCTCTTACTGGTCGCCATAGACACCAATTTAAAGTACCCTTTAAAAGACATCTGCCAGATGTGCCCCGTGGCGCTTTTCCTAAGAGGAGAGAGAAGCCACGCGAGTCAGATGCCAATCCCAGCTAATTTGCTGAGACATAAATCAATCCCAATAAGGGCATTAGACGAAGGTGGAAAGAGAGTTTTTATAGACTGTAAAGAACTAATAGTTGAGGAAATAACTTGAAATGGACTGAGGATTAGTGGAGGTCCTGTGAGAGCTGGAAGTGAAATATGAGTTCCTTGAAACCTCTCAGGTCTTCAGTCTTCCTTAAAGTGTTCTGTGATTTTCTGAAAATCCCACTTTTTTTTTTAAACCACAGCTATGAATAATACCACTACAGTTACTTCTAAGTTTTCAGAGGTGTCTGTCAATGTCTCTTCTGTTGTTCATGTGGAAATACTAAAGATTTCACAGGCTACTGAAATTGGTTCATCATCGGGTACTGATGACAATTGTTCATCCACAGGGACACGCACTGCATCATGGGTCGGCATGGGGGTGGGTCTGCGTGTGTGTGTGTGTGTGTGTGTGTACACGCGCGCGTGCGCGGGACCTCAGTGAGCCAAGTGGGGACAAGCACCCTGGTTACCACAGATAACAAGGTGGGCTCAGACCACATTGACAACTTCTCCCACATACTTTACAGTTTCTCTGACCCTGACTTGGCTTCTTCTGCCTTCAACCCAGATCAGGTTGGTGTGGCAATAACCTTTCGGAGGGTGTGGTGATAATGCTGCATTGATAGAATTACGCTTCAGGGTTTTATTCTCAAGTAATAACACACTGTCCTGCTCCAATTCCACTTGCATTTGGGTTGTAAAATCAGATTAACAGCCCATTTGTTCTTAGCCTCAAAGGACAGAGAAGTCACAGACAGGCATCATAGAGAGAAGATGGTGTGGGAGGGCCAGTCTCATCCCTGTTTCAATGATGACCTGGGAACTGAGTGTATCAGAAGACTAAGCTGCAACATTCTGGTGGAGCTGCAGAAAAATATCAGGCATAGCTTAGGAGCTAAGGTCAGGGGCCAGGTTATCCTGTGATGTGCTGCATGATCTGCTTTCTCTTAGAGCTCTTCTCGCATCGCGTTGTAGTTATTGACCACAGGCTTTCTCCCATCTTAGGCTTAAAACTCACTGTGGATGGGGTGAGGAAATTTGGTATCCACCTGTATATCTTGTTTAATCCAAAGAATGTGAACCCACTGATCTGAAGGGATGCAGTCACTCCCATATTATTGCAATGCTACTTACAATAGTCAAGCTATGGCAACAACCTAAGTGCCCAAGGACAGATAAGTGGGTAAAGAAGCTGTGATCCATACACACAACAGAATGCTAATCAGCTATAAAAAGTGATTGGATCGTGCCATCTGCGACAGCATGGAAAGGGCCGAAGAGGATGATTCTACGTGAAATAAGTCAAAAGGAGAAAGCAAATACAGACGATGTCACTCATATAAGGAATATAGAGAATACAAAGGAACAAAACTAAACCAAAACAAACCCAGGCCTGGGCCCAGGTGGTGTGGGGAGTAAAGTGGGGGAGGGGGCCCAATGGACAGTGGTGGAGGACCATGGGTACTTTGGTGGTGGGTGAGCCGTGGTGACATAGAGCTGGAGAAGTGTGAACCTGCACCCCTCAATCATATAGAGCGTTGTGAGCCAAGGTCACCTCAATCAATAAAATGGTACAATTTTTTTAAAAATGGAAAAAAATAATCAGGCCTGATATTGGAGGATCTTCAAACTTTTCAGGGTGTGGAGCCTAGAAGCGTAGCTGGGGAAAGCAAGCTGGCGAGGGGGCAGGTGCCTTGCAGAGAACCCTGTGAGCGAGACAGGATTACAGGCTTCCTCCCATGGAGGTGGTGAGTAAGGAGGGCTTTAGAAACAGCAAATTTAGTGCTGAAAAGATGACTCTGAAGACACTAGAGAAAGTCATATCTGGCAGCCAGGAGGCCAGTCAGGTGGCTGTGGCGACAATGCAGAGACCAGATGGCAGTTTGTAGGATAAGGAAAAATGTCAGGCTTTTCTGCCCTCCCGTCATCAGGATAGATGAGGGAACCCTGTGATCCTGAATGCATGCCTGATGGCGGGCACCTAAAGTGGGTACACCTGCGCTAAGACTGTGCTTTTAAGGGCGGCGTCATGGGGATGCAAGCAGAAGCCAAGAAGCCGAAAGTAGAAGCCGAGAAAGAAGCCGAGAGAGAAGCAACTAAGCAGAAGCAGAGAACGCCAGAGAGCCCAGAGAGAGTGAAGATTTGCTGGGGCCTGGGAGGCCTGCCTGCCTCCCGGCCCCCCAGCACCCCTGCCTGCCATATGCCTGGTGAACCCCAATAAAAGACCTGCAAAACCCCTGTAGGGTAAAGAAAATATCAGGCTTTTTCTGCCCTCCCGCCATCAGGATAGATGATGGATCCTTGTCCTGAATGCATGCCTGATGGCGGGCACCTGGAGTAGGGTGTGGGCATAGGTAGATGGGATTCACCTGGGCTGAGACTGGGCTTTTAAGGGCGGCGTCACGGGGGGGACGCCAGCAGCACTAGTAGCGGCAGTAGAAGCCGAAGCAAAAGCCGAAAGAGAAGCCAAGAAGCAGCAGAACGAACGCTAGAGAGCCCAGATAGAGTGAAGACTTGCTGGGGGCTGGGAGGCCTGCCAGCCTCCCAGCCCCCCAGCCAGCACCCCTGCCTGCCATATGCCTGGTGAACCCCAAATAAAAAACCTGCAAAACTACTGAGGACTCTGACTCCTCCTTTACCCGGTCTGCATGGGATCAGAAAACCTGCACTGTGCCCAGTCCTGCTTTACACAGTTCTACCCCAGGGCAGGAGCAGGAGTGACTTACAGGAAGTGCTGCTGAGGAAGACCGCAACCAGGGCTGTACCCAGGAGGACTTTGTGACTTCAATCCCTGGACCCATTTTTTTATTGGCTGTTTATTGTGTACTTACTAGGTAGACCAGTAGGGAACAAACCCAGCCTTGTTCTTAAAGAGCTTAATTATTGCAGAGTGTGAAAAAGGTTGTCAGATATTTAATCATCAACAGAATGAGAAGAAATGCACTTTATTTGCAAATCTTCTGGGAAATGAAATGCTACCTCTGATTGCTCTCTTAAAACGTGACATACTATTTATAGGTATTCTAAAGGTGTTCACGCTAGAGAGAATACATTTGTTAAGCGACATGTGCTCATTTAGCCCTCATGATAACCTATGAGGTGGGTCTGGAATGAGTTCCATTTTATAGGCAGAAGAAACCAACCTGATTTCGTAATTACATTACACCCACTAGCCTGTAATAAGTCTTCCAACCCCTGGAATATTGTCTTACACAGCAGATAACAAGAATGGAGTGAAGACCATCATGCAAACTCATAGGTCTTTTTCCCAATATGGTGGCTTGTGCTGCACCAATATACTGAACAGAGTTGGGGCATCAGACATTCCTCCTAATCCCAACTGTTAAACTGAAATAGGTGGCTGGGTATATGGAAGTGTGGATGGATGGAAGGGTAATCCATGATTAGATACATCTATGTCAGCATTTGACTTTTAAAATAGTTGAGCCCAATAACACGTTAACACACATGGTCTAGCACTTACAGGGAAGCTCAACACTTAGGAGTGTCTGAAACCCCCTGCCAGTGTCTGGATTGATTTCCTGTGGGACTTACTTCATCACCCTGCTATGTTCTCTCCATTCAACTAGTGTTTAATTCAGCTGCTGGCTTTTAAACTTGCCTTTCCTTGCATATACCATCTGACCATTCACATTCCTCTTTCAGGACATGATGGCTGAGCCCCAGCCCAGTAGCCAATGCCCTTGCTACTCGAAATACTCTCCAGGAACAGAGGAGTTGAGATCAGTTGGCTGGGTGGACAGATTAACAATCAGATTTTATGAATTACTGTATTACCCGTAACTGTTGGACCCAGAAATGTATCCCTTGTTCTTCAACATTACTTTATTTTTGTTTCCACTTTCTACAACTTATCCTGGCAGAGCAATTTTTTAACTGATTAACTCTAATTAGCTGCCTTGTTCAAGACATTGCCACATTCATGCCTAGAGCAAAAATGATATAATGTTTCTCCAGGGTAACTGGGAGTTCAGCAATTAGTGACACAAGCATCAAGTCATGCGATTTTCAGTTCTCAGTAGCGCTTCCTGTTTGTATAACCTTGACCCTGGAAGCTCTTTGGAAGATAGAGTACTTCACACTGCAATGTGTCTCTGCCCTCAAGATTATCTGAGATTTCCTCTTAACCATTAACAGAGGGGAACAGGGGCTCTTAAGGACCCAATCTGGAGATGACGCCAATCACGACTGCTCACATGGGCCATCACCACCCTCCTAGGCTCACATGAGCTGAGTGAGCATCTGGAAGATGCATCCAGCTGTTTGCCCAGGAAGAAACAGGAGTCCCGAAATCATTTCTCCCTGGTGGGAGAGGGAAGACCCGAGACAGGCGGACTGGCTTCCAATCCAGTGTTGCTGGAGTGAACCAGCCTCCTGGGGCCAATGGCCCAACTTTTCTGAGCTTCGATGTTCTCATCTATAAAGGCATGACTACTGCACCTCCCTGACGGCTTGTTGGAAAATTTAAATAAGGCAAATTTAATTTCACAGAAAGTGTTTGCCCTCTCTCTCAGCTCTAAGTTTGTTCCTGCTGGTTTTCAAAGCTCTCCAACAAGGCATGGATGCCCCTGGCCCAGCTGAATGTCAGTTGCTGAGGACAGGACCCCAGAGTGAGTCAGTAGCTGGGCCCCACTGACCTCTAAAGTCCTTCGACGCTGTAGGAACCCTTGAAATATTCATTAAACGCACACCAGGTTGAGACTAGGCATTTCTACTGGAACCAGACTCTGCTGTGTGCTCAGTAACCAGAGCTTTGCTTTTCTTCCGGAACTAAGTCTTCTCAGCAGAATATCGACATCTGTAAAGCTTTCTGACTTGACTTTTCATTTCTCCTCTTTGCAGAACTGTGCTTGTCTTGGCCTTTTCATCTCGACATTTAACTGAGAAGAATTTCAATTGTTTGCAGTCAATCCCACAGTGCTTTTCCAATTTCCCTTTGTTTTCTTGGGGATTTTCAGGAAACCTGGTGTGTTCTCCATCATCCAGCTATGAGTCCAGAAGAGCCTGGTGCCTCAAAGTCACAAATGACTTTTTAAAAATATCTCAACACCTGTGTATTAAAGCAGCACTGAGTCAGGAATCAAGAACCCATGGCTGGCCCTGCCATTAATTAGTGGCCTGACCTTCAATGGGCAAGTATTATGCTTTTCTGTGTATTAGTTTCTTAGCTGAATAAGGGGGAGGGGTAGACTGGTTTGTAAACATTGTTCCTCAGAAACCTGGGTTTCCTGGAGATATTTCCAGGGCTCTGGGGAGACTTTGTGCTCTGTTTTTCATTTATTTTCTATATTTAGATTCTAGTGATATCTTATTGACAAAAAGTTTTCACTAACAATTTAAAGAAGTTAATTCTAATGCTACCTAAGAGTGATGCTCTTTAAGAATCAAGGATGCTGCTACTTTCTTTGCACTGCCGGCCAGGAGATGCATGCATGCACAGTGGGCGGCGAAAAGATGAACTGACAAAATCATCATTCTCAGAAGAATTCAACTTAGTCAATTCTATCATGAAAAACCAGTTCAGACAGAAGTCCTACATTTAACTTCCCTCCAGTAAAAGACTCGAGTTCTCTATATTTAAGTCAGTTGTTGTGAAATGAGAAAGAAAGTTCTTACCTTGCAGGTGAGGAGTGTTAAAGGTGGAGATAGCACTGCTTTAGCCAAGCAGGGTGATGGTGATGGGGAACGCTCACAGCCATGCCCCTGGCTCCCTCTCCAAACTCAAACACCTGCTGTTCATTAACTAGCTCCCACCCTGCTTTCTTCGCAGGCCAGGCTAAAACTAGATTCCCTCCCCAACCCAGCTCCAGGAGGCCATGACATCAGGAGTCAGCCTTTGGGAAAATGCACAGCTGACTGCCTGCCACGATCCCCTCTTCCATCTATCTGTATGATGGGAACTGCTATGGACTGAATGTTTGCATCTCCCCAAAATTCATATGTTAAGTTCCATCTCTCCATGTGACCATATGTCGAGTCAGGGACGGTACCTTGATAACTAAGGTTATATGAAATCATAAGGAAAGAGTTTGGATCTAACAGGCTCAGTGCCTTATAAAGACATCAGAGCCGCTTCCATATGATCCAGCAATTCCACTCCTAGGTATTTACCCAAAGGACACAGAAACATTCATTCAAAAGGGCACCTGCACCCCTATGTTTATAGCAGCACTGTTTACAATAGCTAAGCTATGGAAACAGCCCAAATGCCCAAAAATAGATGACTGGATCAAGAAGATGTGGTACAGATACACCATGGAATATTACTCAGCAATCAAAAAAGATAAATTCATGCCATTTGCAGCAACATGGATGGCGCTGGAAGGGATCATGCTCAGCGAAATAAGCCAGAAAGAAAAAGAAAAATAACACTCATAACAGGAATTTAGAAAACCTAAATAAGGGACCAGGAAAAAGACTAATTATAATAAAGTAAAAATCAAAATCAACAAGCAACTATAAACCAGAGACACACTACAGGGTGGGGAGGAGACAGTAGGATCAAAACAAGGGGGGTGGGAATTGTATGGGGACTACAACCAAGATAAGAATGTATACATTGTGCAAAAATGAAAAATGATGTAAGAATTATATACAATAAAATAAATTAAAAAAAAGACATCAGAACTCTCTCTCTGTCCCTTGTCCTCCATTCCACTTTTCTCTCTCCCTCCCTCCCTCCCTCCCTCCCAGTCATATGAGGACACAGCAAGAAGGTGGCCACGTACAAGCCAGGACAAGAGCGCTCGCTCACCAGGAATTAACTTGACTAGGCTTTTGATCTTGAATGTCACATCTTGCAAAACTATGAGAAAATAAGTCTCCACTGTATCTTGCTATGACAACCCAGGGCTGACAAATACAGGAATGTCAACACCTCCAGATGTTCATGATGACAATTAAAGGGGACGTCATTCATCATGGGACATCTGCCATGCCCAGGACTTGGTGAAAAGTACATGGAATATGCACTTGCGGGTCTGTGTCCCAGTCTCTTAAAAGAGGTGTTGCTAATGGCACCACCTACACACGTGTGAAAAAAAAAAAAAACACAAAAGCGTCTGCTGGCTGCCAGATGCACACAAACACAATTTTTCTTGCAATATGGATGCCAGTCAGAGGCAGAGTTAGGGAGGGAGGAAATACATGAATACAGAAAATCCCAGAAAATCCCTTTGTGTTTTTTTCCTGCTGCATGACAAACTACTATAAACCACTTTGGAAGGCAATAAAACTTAAAACTTTAAAACATTATTTTACATTTGGTCAAAAGTCTGGGTGGGGTCAACTTGGGTTTTTGCTTAGGGACTCAGCTGGTCAAAATCAAAATGTTGGCTTGGCTGAACTCTCATTTGCCAACACTAGGGAGGAATCCACTGCTTCCTCATTTGGGCTGATGACACAATTCGGTCCTTGCAGACAGAATTAGGTTCTTGGTCCTGATATCCTCACTGACTGCTCGCAAATTCTAGAGGACCCCACATTCCGAGTCACATGAATCTTCATCTTCAAGCCAGCAAAGGCGACTTGAATTCTTTTCATGCTTTGAATTTATCTGATTCTCATTCTATAGCCAGTTGGAGAAAAGGTTCTGCTTTTAAAGGCTTGCTGTGATTATATCAGGGCCTCCTAAATAATCTCCTCTTGGTCATAGACTGCAAAACGTAAATCATGGGAGTCCACCAAGGGCAGAGATGATGAGGTCATCTGAAAAGTCTGTCTACCATGCTGGGTATTCAACTTGATGAGGTTCTACAATTTCTATATCCACGTCACACTGCCCCAAACAAGACCCATACCATTTCCATGAGAAAGATCCTTGTGTCTACTCCATCAATGCTCAAACCCCATCAGCAAATGCTCTTCTGATTTCTGTCACCACAGCTCAGCTCTGCCTTTGTACAAATGATATCTTACAGTAATCACTCCATTGTGTCTGACTTCTATCTTTCAGCACAGATTCATCCATTACTGTGTGAGCACCAGCAGCTTTTTCCATTTTGTTAGGGAATAACATACCTTTCTATGACCATGCCACATAAATCTATCAACTGCAGTGTTGTTAGACATTTTAATCATGGCTTCTATGAATAAAGCTTCTGCAAACATTTCTGAAGACTTTCTGTGTGGCGACACCATCTCACTTCTTTGTGGTAAATAACTAGGTATAGAAATGTCTTTGGGTAGACATATAATCAACATATTTTCCATTATCAAATTGTCTTCCAAATTGGTTGCAGTATTTTCCACTTCGTGTTCTGATAGCATATGAGAATTCATCCTCACCAACATCCACACCAACATTTTCTGTCAGTCTTTCTAACTTCGGCTATTCTAGAGAATGCATGCTGTTATCTCTTTATGATTTATAATTTGTATTTTCCTAAGGGCTAAGGGTCCTAAGCATCTTTTTATATGCTTGGTTTATCTTTTATACATCTTCTTTTGTGAAATTTCTATACAAGCCACTTGCTTAATTTTAATTGAGACATTGGTCTTATTATTGATTTGCCAACATTCATTACATCTGATGGATAAAGTCCTCTATCAGAATTTACATTGTATAGTCATAATATAAAATATGCACTATATATAAATGAGCAGTCAATAAAATAAGAGATAAAAAGAAAAGAAAAGTAGGTCAAGGGAAATATATATGAAAGTGTTTAAAACTCTAGCTCAGAAATTTATGTAATTGTCTTTTCATCCCACATATAAAAAGTAAATTTAGAGAAACTCCAATATGCAAATAACTTTCCTGTGTGCTGCAGAATGTTGCATCTTACCCTAAAAGTGTGAGAATTTCTTGAGAGCAGGGAATATAGGATTATATTATCCATTTTTCTATCACTCAGTTATAGTACCTAAGATAGTAAAGAAAGTCAGGCATATTTGTTGAGAGAATAAGATAATAAGTTATTTGACTGATTATCTCATTTAATTATCACAAGGAGAGAATCAATCAATGAACTTTGGGAAAAGATAAAACCACTGCAAATAAAAGCAACAAGTCTATTACCTATTGATCCTATTTGGCGTCACCCAAGTGAGGAATGGACACAAGATTGAAACAAGATAAACACACATGGCCAGCTCCGAGGTGTCCATAAATCCCTTTTAGCCAACGGCTAAGAATCAAACCACATATGAATGTTCTGGATGTAATCAATTTCTCTCTCTTGTGTCATGATTCTTTCTCTTTACTGGATCAATTCTATCAGTGGTCACACATTTTCCCCCTTTCACAAACTCTCCTTTGACCCCATATTCTCCTTTAGCTGTCTCAAGGGGAAATAAACTTTGAGAAAGTTGTTGACACTTGCTGTCTGTGCTATCCAAGCTCCCACCCACTCTCCTGCCTCTGCCATCTGGTCTCTGCTAACCATCAGGCTGTGGAGGTTACTCTTGTTAAGGTCTCCAGAAGCCAAAATGGCAGTTCTGCGTCATACTCGGGAGCCTCTGCAGCCCCTTCGGGGATCAAGCACGTGTGGCAGCGTGTTTTCCATGGCCCTGGAGACCTCCCTTCAGAAATCCTCCTCCAGCCATCCCAACCCCTTTCTGTCACTGGAAAGTGACAAAGTCCTTGGAGACTTTGTACTTATTCTTCCTGCTCAAAATGCTCCTTTCACACCTCCTTCCCATCTTGCAGGCCCCATCATAGATGACCCCCCCCTGGATGGGCTTCTCTGGCCACCTGCAGAGATACGTGCCTTTGTCCCTGGTGTCCCTGCATCTAACCCATGTGCCAGGCCCATGGGTACCCGGCCCTGCTGCAGCTTGGCTCCGTGTCCTCGGTCAACTGTCTAATCTCCTGCACTGCAGTTCCCTCCTCTATCAAACATGGGTGATGCCAACGCCCACTCAGTAGATTACTGGGAGAATCCAACAAGTTGATCTGAGTAAACAACTTAGTACAGTTCTTGGCACATATTGAACTTTTTATTTCAGTCAAACATTACTGATCTTACCATTCATTTATAAACTACATGACTTCAGGAGGAGAGCGCCACACCTCCCACCGCGAAAGCGCCACTGCAGAGCCACCTCCAGGGAAAACCACCACAAATAAAAGCAACACGTCTGCAAGATTTGGTGTGGTGGTGACTGCCTACTTTCCTCATTTAGGAGAAAAAAAAGTCAGTTGACACAGACTTATCACACTTGTTAGAAAAATGGAATGATTATTGTTTTTTAAAGATTTATTTACGCATACAAGAGCTGGGGTACAGGCCAGAGATGCGGGGGGTGGGGGGTGAGAGGATCCACTAGAGACAGAGTGGGGAACAGAACAGGCAGACTGACTGAAACACACTGCTGAGGGGAGCAGCGGGCGAGGCAGGAGAGGTCTGTGACACCATGTGGGTTTCTCTCTGGCCAACAGGAGATTGAAATCGTGCTGCTGAGGCTGTGGATTGCTTCATAGTGTGGTGCTTAGCCCCTGGCGCCACCAGGGAGGCCCGGAATGATTATTTTTTAGGCTAGTCACACTAAAGTCAGGAGCGGAGTGAATCGGGATCCAAAGGCGGTGAGGAGAGCCTTCCCCATGTCTCTGAATAGAAGTGTTAGTTAACTCTCGCGGGAGTGACACAGTGGAGAGACAGGCTGCTGCTCAGTGAGCTTACAAACAAAATAAAATAAACAGACAAGGGAGGCAGTGGGCCATTTGATGAACTCCCAGAAGACATAGCAATTGGAGAATCAAAATTAACTGGCTGTGTTTATGTACTTTTAACTTCTGTCTGAACTGAGCTTTATTTCTGCTTGAGCTCCTGCTGCATCTCACCTTATTTATGGAACTTTCTCCTGTAGAAATGCCAGGCCCAGCCTCCCCTGCACGCTCTCCTGCTCTCTCTCCTGCATGTTCTGCTCGAACTCATAATCCATACACCTGAGGGTATGATACATGCCAGGGGACTCGGCTGGTGGCTGAAAAAAGCTGCAGTGAATCACTTACTCACTGGGATTTTCTTTTTTCTTTTTTTTTTTTAAGATTTATTTATTTATTTATTTATACAAGCACTAGGTACAGTCAGAAGTGCTGGAGGGTGAGAGAATTCACCAGAGCCAGAGCGGGGAACAGAACAGGCAGACTGACGAAATACACTGCTGAGGGGAGCAGCGGGTGGCAAGAGAGGTCTGCGCACCATGTGGGACCCTCACCGGCGGCCGGGGATCAAACTGGTGCTGCAGAGGCTGCGGGCAGCTTCGCAGCCCAGCGCTCAACCGCTGCGCCACCAGGGAGGCCCCTCACTAGGATTTTCCTTATACTTCATGCCACATTTTTAAACTGAGGAAAATAATATCACTTTGTTCATAAAATTATGCAAAAGTTTCAGTAAGATGCTTCAGGTAAAACCCTTGAAAGTAGCAGATAGGGGATAAGGAGGTGAATGTTAGGTCGCTGCCCGACATAGGCATCATTATCCTGCTCTCTCAGCTGAGCAGCACCTGCCTGGCCCAGGTCCAGCCTTATCATCCACTCCCTCCAAAACTAAGGTAGCACTTGGAAGACATCCCAGGGGTGATAGACCGCCCTCCTGGGGTGGGGTTGCTGGATTACAGGATCAGACCATATGTTTGGAGAGTCCCTCATGACTTCAGCTTAAGGACAGGATCAATTGACAAATGCACAGACTGTTTCTAATCTGCCTCATGTCTTGGCTTCCTCCTTTTTGTAAATTCTGAATGGCCCCTGACTAGCTATGTGACTCTAAGCCTCTAGAAAGAGCCTGATGTTCTCCCATCATGAAGGGAAGAGGGAAAGCACAGCAGATCATCTTCAAAGCTCGCCTGTGAACCAAGCACCCATGAGCCTCATTCCCTTGCTGGAAACAAACAAAACAAGTGCTGCTGTGCCCATCTTACTGCTTTTACGAACTCAACAGAGAGAAACCATGTTTTATTTTCTTGCATTCATCATTCTCTGACGGCGCTCTTTATGATGGAGCGTGGCTCCATTTCAGATAGTGGAGCTGGCCCTCTTTGCAGGCTCTCGGTAACCCCCAAATACCCCCACGAAGGCCCGAGACCCCTGGGCCATAACTATTGCTCACAGACAGAGCCAGGGCAAGACTCTAGCCTTGTCGGAGAATCTCAGAACCATCTTTATTGGATGGATTCTCAAGCCGGGGTCTTGTTTGAGAAATTCCTCTCCATTGATTGAACTCTTTCCTGATTCATGCTGGATAAATACGGAGACTATTACTTAGATACCACGTGCTGGGAAGCAAACATGGCAATTATATCTGTCAATCTGCAGAACCCCCTGATCTCAATTGGAGTGAAACGCTACCATTTCAAACTAATCAGCGAGAGCAGCGAATAAAGAGGGGACCATAACCAGGGAGCACACTGAAAGCACCCCAGCTGCCAGGCCCGTGTGGGAGGCAGCTGATGGCTTGGATGTCAGGCATTGGCAGTCTCTTCCATGCAAGGGAAGTCTGGCTGCTTTGTGCCTTGAAAGGGAGCAGCAGTTGAAAGCATTAAAATTAGTGCCATTTTACTGAAGATCATGATTATTTAAAATGTCAGTTGCGTTCCCTAAAACTATCATTTATGAGGGTACATAGGGAAGAATACCCGCACAGTGGGGGACCGAGGCTGCAGTGAAGGTTTTTAAAACCTCACAATTTCACATGGCCTGAGAGTCCCAGAGCCGTGGCTGGGTGCGTGCGCCTGTGTGGCTTGTGGACCTGCATACCCGGTGCACTCTGAGTGCGCCTCTCCTCATTGGGAGGTAGTTATTGACCCAAATCCCAGGTTGGAGAATTCAGGGAGGAAGGAGGGGTTCAACAGACAGTAAACCACCAATGCACCCCCAAAAGATTAGAGTCCCAAAGTAATAGCAGAAGCTGATGCAATGTTATGGTGATGAGGATAACGACAGCAAGGATTTCCATGCTGCCCAGGATGGTACAGGTTTGCTAAGGCAAATCCTTCAAATACTCACAGCAGACTCTGGAATAATAACGTGTTGAATCCCCATTTTACAGATGAGTAAGCTGAGGCCCAGGGAGCGGGGATGAGTAAGCAAGGTCAAGTGATGATTACTTTGGGAACTTTGGGAACTAGGGCTGGAGTTAATGCTCATCCATGAGCTGGATGCCTGCTAGCCTCTCAGCGAGTGTTCTCAGGCACCCGCCGGGTGTAGCAGGAGCTCATAATGGTCAGGGCAGAGTCTGGGGGTAATGTGGGGATGAGGTGGGGTCGCAGCATGTAAACACCCTGCTGGGCATTAGCAATATCAAACCTGACAAAGCTGAGCTGACATGAGCTGGTGCACCGAGGGGCCAGCGTAGGGCACATCTGGAATGTGCATGAGCTTGGAGTCCTGGTTACATCTGCGTTAGTGCATCTTGCCTGTTTTCTCAGCACCTCGAGTTATGCTTTTGCACGTGCTTTTGTGTTCTTTCAAAATGTTCTTCTCCAGAGCAATTTTCTTTGACTCCCCCAATAGGGTAGCGCCCTACTAACCCAGCACCCTCCCTCTGTTGCACTTGACACCGTGCAAAAGTGCTTCATTTCTATTTATTTGCTTTTTTGCCTCTTCCATTAAAATGTACATTCCTTGAGGGCAGAGACTATGTCTCTTTTATTAGCTAGTGTATTTCCATATCCTAGCACTGGTTATTACCACAAAAATACTGACTCACAAGAGTTTCTGTGAATACTTACTATGCAACACACTCGGATATAATTGTCCATATGTATCATGTTTTTAAAACCTCACA
The DNA here is from genome assembly GCF_964194135.1 of Talpa europaea. Lineage (NCBI taxonomy): Eukaryota > Metazoa > Chordata > Mammalia > Eulipotyphla > Talpidae > Talpa > Talpa europaea. The sequence goes on along the minus strand of NC_140071.1, from coordinate 138,509,737 downwards.
ATAACTTGATAGAATATTTTATTATTTTTTAACAGGTGAGTCAAAGAGAATTTAAGCTTATTCATGTAAATAGTGGGACTGAGATCTGAACACAGACAATTGGGTTCCAAAGTTTGCTCTCCTTGTTGCACTTAAATAACTGTCTCTTCTACAGCCCTGAAATAGGAGTTAATAAATTAATATATAGATGGATATATAAATGAATGAATGAATGAATGAATGAATGAAAAGGTGGAGGATGAGCCAAGACAATGTCTCCTGAGATAGAGTGACTGAAACAGGACAGCCCTGGGGGCGCAGGGTGGGGGGACAGCCTGGAAATCTGTCCATAAAGAAAGGCCACTGCTGCTCATTTGTTGGAAGTGGGGCTGAGAGAGTCCAGGGGAAATTGGAGGCTCAGCAGAACTGGGGTCCCCAGCACCACAGATCAGACAGAACACAAGACGATTCCAGACTGTTATTTTCACTCTCTGGATGTTTTTTTCAGCTCCAGTTCTTGAGGAGTCAAGGGAGATCCCACACGACTAACACTTGGGTATGAATATCTCCATCAAACTCAGCAGAGCTGCGGTCATGTTGATTCGTCCATTCATTACTCAAATCAATTACTCCAAACTGTCTGCAGCACATCCACGATGAAGCAGACACCAAGACAGGTTAGCAGGATGAGAGATTTACTGGGGAAATAAATCTCTCCCCTGGAACAAGGGTGAGGAAGAGAGGGCAGGAGGCAGCAGACAACTGTGCTTCTTGTACATGTGAAAGGGAAGAAGGAAGCAAGGTGAGGGGCCTGGATCTCAGACGACAGTGCAGCTCAGAGAACATCTCAGCCAGGTCTGTGTGGAGTCCGTGAGCAAGGCTGACAGTTAGCAGCCTTCTCCCTGGAAAGGAATAGCCCAAGCATCCGTCACTGGCTGGCACCCATGGCCCAGGGCAGAGCCATCGCCCACTCCCCAAGCAGGTAGGGCAGCAGGACGCTGTCGGTCCTCTGCACTTTGTGGGGTGGGTTCTCTTGAAAGAAGCACCAATGTCACAACTCCTGATCTCTCAACTCCAATGCCTCAGTGTTTGTTTATCACTCCACCTCCAGGTTGGCTGCCCTCCTCACCCCTCCTGGCGGGAACTTCCCCTCCACAGCTCATGGCACTTCATCTGTGTTCCCTTTCCTTGACTCACTTTTCAGCTACAGCACACAGCAAGTTCCCTGATGAGTGGGGGCTATATGCCCATCTTGGTGATTCTCAGACAGCAGCGCTCTGGTGATGAGGTCTCTGGTGAAGGAAGGCTGGGCATGGCTTTGATGCCACCTTCCCAAGTCTCATTCTTCATGTCCTGAGTAGGCGAGTAGACAACAGAGTGCTGAGTAAAGCAAAATGTGTGTCTGTCTTGGCACCATGGTTTGGGGCTGGTCAGAAGGGCATTTTTAAGTGACACGTATGTGTTGTCACTTACTGTCCTCTGGCTGCCACACTGGAAGGCCCGGTTTATGTTTAAGATGTAGAAGGGAGCAGTCCCTTATCAACCAGACCATCAAAAGTCACACAAAATTGCTCTAGGTCAATAGCGTAAGGATTCCCCACCTGAAGTCAGGATTGGTTAAGAGCCACCTACAGGTGACAGAGCAAAGCACAGACTGAGGATAACGGGCTGGGAGCTGAAGAATTCCTCAGTGAGGGCAAGTGTGTGTGCTGACTGGGGTAATCCACCGCTTCACGGTCCCCCTCAGGCAGAAGCCTTTCCCTTTAAGCTACAGTTTCCCTGTTCAGACTCTGGCCCCTGGGAAAAAACACTCATCCTCTGCTCAGTTGGTCTATTATGTTCTTTCTAGGTATCAGTTCTGCTGGTTCCCCCATACTCCTCCTTGGGGAGTGTTGCCATGACCAGCAACCCCAAAAGGACCTCACAGGAATCCACAACCTGCCCTATGTCTCCACATAAAATTCCCCAAACTGATGCTGCCCTTCTGCTCTTGCACCCCATTTTATGGGTCCCCATTATCTGGGAGCATGGCTGGGATTGCGGCACTTTGGGTACCACATCTACCCTCCTGAAACACTGCTGCCCTTTACGCCACCTGATAAGGGAGAAATAGAATCATAGGGTGGAAGTGACAGGTTTGAGGGATTTCTCATGAGCTCAAGAACTGACCAACCTCCCTTCTGGATGCTTTCAAAGCATCACAAGGCCAGTTGCTTGTGTAATACTTGTCACCATTTTAATTGTTATTTTAATTATTTGGTAATATTTTTCCCACTCTGGTGACCTCAAAGGTCTTGCTGTCTCACTGATACTTGTATCTGCAGCTATTGACATGGTCCATGGCACATAATCAAGATGCAATTAACACTGGCTCAGCCAATGAGTGACTAATTTTTAATGGATGGATGTGAAAGGATCCACTGAGTGAGGTGAAACTCACCCTGTGGAAGAATGCTCCGCTTCTGGGTGGGTTATGAGACCAAGCTACATACCACAAGTTCTAGAAGCCATAGAGTGCTCTGGTAGCCTTTGGTTTCTCTGGTTCCTCCTTTGTAAAAAGGTTTAAAAAAATAATCTGTCTGTGGTTTCTCTCACCCCCAAAAAAGCTAAGATTTTGTTGGTCTATTGGACCAACTTGCTTTGTATCAGGATGTGAGTGTGATTTTATGCCCTCCCAAACATTTCCAGAGCTCAGAAACAGTGTCTGGGACAAGGCCCCCAGGTGAGTCACGTTTCTGGTTTTCTCCAGATTTTTTTTTTTTTTTTATTCAGGGTCATCTGTTGAGCTTGTCCTATACTGCTTGTGTGGAAACAATGATGTCTTGCTTACAAAGCTCTTTGGTTAGCTCTTCGGTATTTTCTCTAAATCTAAACTTTAAAAGTGGATTCCTTATCAATAGATTGCCAAAAAATAAGTAGCTCTGCCCCCTTTCTGACCCTTGTTCTCTCTACTAATAAAAATGCAGGCGAGGCTTCTGCATGGTGGTCAGAGAGTTTTGTGTCTGGTTTCCTTCCGAATAATGAGCTTTCTTGTCTGTGTTATGGTATTGGAAATATGGTAACCACCTCCCTCATTTAAAAATCTTTTTTTTCTGGAAATAATTTTAGACTAACACAGATGTTGTAAAAATAGTCTAGAAAGATCCTGTGTCCTCATTCTCCAATAGTGACATCTTCCATAACCATGGTAACCATCGGTGCTAATAATTAAACTACAGATCATATTCAGAATTTGCCAATTTTCACATATCCTTGTGTTTGTGTTTCTAATATTTCATAACCGGTTCAGACTTGTGTAAGCTCAATCAAAATACAGATCAGCACCAAAACCACACAGGAAATCAGTAATGCTACGCCTTTATAGTTAGGCTCTCCCTAGAATCCCTGCTCTCTATTGCCATAATTTTGTCACATTGAGAAGATTAAAAAACAGATTTATATGGTATGCAACAATTTCAGGTTGTCTACTTAACTCAGTTTAATGTGCTTAAGGCCCAACCATACTATTGAATGAATGAATGAGTTGCTTCTTTTCATGGCTAAATAGTATTCCCTAGTAGAGATGTCAAAGACTTTGTTTAACCACATGCCCCCAAAGAACATTTAGATTGTTTCCAGATTTGGGATTTGCAAATGAAGTTCCTGTTTTTAATTTTTATATTTGAAACTGCGTATTTGTGACAAGGTGTATACAAAACTTTTCCTCACGCAATGTTTAATACAAGGAGCAGAATCAGTTTGTTCCATAAAAATTATATTATTTTTACTTTATGAAGTACCACCAAACTGTTTTCCAGGGCAGCTACATCATGTTGCAAGTTCTTTTCAGTAAAGTAGGCAAGAGCAAGTAACTTCTCATCTTTAACAACACTTGGTATTGTTAGTTTTTTTTCTTTAAATTGTAGCCGTTTCAATGGGTATGTACCCCATTTAAAAATAGTCACTTTGTTTTTCAAGGCCCTGAGACATAATTCCTCTTTCAGTGAACAGATCTATAGATGTCCCAGTGTAACACAACTAAACATGCCCCAAAATCTAGGGCAGAGGAAGTTAAAGTTCTCATACCAAATGTGACACGGTTATCACAGATACTTTGTGAATTATAAAGCATGCCATCGATGGAAGCTGCTCCTACTTTTGTGTTCATAAGAAACATTTAAGAAGAAATTAGAAAGTGACTGAAGGAATCCCGAATGGCAGGGGAAGGATGTGCTGAGAATTGTGTAGACAATGACGATTCATGAAGAATGTCATAGAACCACAGCTAATGTTGAGGAAACTCCACCTAGTATCATTGTGGAGAATGAAGTGAATGGAAACAATGGTAAAGACAAGAAAGGCAGCATTAGAGAATCATCATAAACACGTGTCCGTGATAGCATGGAAAAGAGGAAAAGCAGGTAGGGCATCTGTGAAAGAAGAACCTATGTACACATGCAAGGTTGATACATAGATGACTCCAAGATCCCTGCAACAGAAAGAAGAGAAAATTGACAGCAGGTCATGAGAAAATAATTGTTAAAATAGCAATTGAAATGGTGACAAGTATTACACAAGCAACTGGCCTTGTGATGCTTTGAAAGCATCCAGAAGGGAGTTAGGTCAGTTCTTGAGCTCATGAGAAACCCCTCAAACCTGTCACTTCCACCCTATGATTCTACTTCTCGCTCATCAGGTGGTTGTAAATGGCAGCAGTGTTTCAGGAGGGTAGATGTGGTACCCAAAGTGCCTATTCTACAATCAACAAGCATGACGAGATGACCGTGAGACCATAGGCTCCGGCTCCAGAGAAGGAAACTGCAGCTCAGGTTAGCAGCACACCTGAGAGGAACACAGTGTTCTCATTCCACCTGTGAAGTGGGACATGAACCATAACAATAGGATTATGAGAATATTTAAATAAAATCATATCTATTAGCTTTCAGGGGACATGTAAATGTATTGTTCTGTCAATAATTCTTCTCTAAAGGTTGAATTCGCTAAAGAACCCTAAGGTTTTCATGATGAACACATTTTCTCTACAGAAAATAGGCATTAACACTCTTCAAACACTTTCTATAGCCAAAGTAAAAGCTCGATTGATGTCCCATCATAACCCTTAATTTTAAAAAACTGAGTATGATGGGGAGCTAAGAAATCTGTTAATTTTCTGTCAATTAAACTTGTAAATATATGTGTGTGTGTGTATACAAGCAAATATTGCAGGACCAAAATAATATTTTATCCCCATTTTTCTAAAGACTGTCAAGAATGATACATTTGAATATTTGTTGTAAACACTCAGTGAAATGTCAGAAACATTGCTTCCGCAAGACATTGTCTCATCGTCAGTTCTTTGTAATCAGTTTAATTTTTATTGAGGAAAAGCAACAATCACAAATCAGCCTTCTTGTGTCCTTTGAATTCTTATGGCTTCAAATGAGGCTTCCAGTCGCTTCAATTTCATTTTGCAAAGACACCATGTTGAATCATTAATTACCTAAGAAGGTAATGCAGTCTCATCTCCTTCTGGTGGAAAGAAAATATAAATCAGATTGAAACCTGGGGCTGCGGAGTCATTTTTTTCTTAAAATGCCATCTGCCAGGTTCCACTTCAGAACATACAGAAATCATTAAAGGTGAGGAAGGAGGGAAGTAGGCGTGCAGGGAAGCGGCGGAATGTCAGGACGCCTTGTCAACGTGGCCCATAGTGCTCCCAGCCCCCACCTCCACTCCAGATTATAGAGACAGCTCTGAACTCATCTGCCTGTCACCAGCCCTAACGACCCATCAATCTGGCCAGCAGGAACAGTCTCTACCATGCCCACCCGGCCACACGCCTTCCTTGTCCACAGTCTTTCCAAGGCTTCCTGTCCCTGTGCTAATGTCATCAGTCCCTGCAGACCCTGCAGACCCTTCCCACCCAACCCCCATGTGTTCGATCTCTCAACAGCATCCATCTGATCAACCATGTATTCCCACCATGTATAAATACTGAAGTCACCTTAACCCTAGTCTTATTGTTTCAGTAATTTCTACCTGAGCAAAGTTCAAGACTCAGTTCATGTTTTACCTCTCCTAAGTCCTCCAGAACCTTCTATCTGAGCACCAGCCCACCGTTACTCATCCACCTCAACCAACAGACTGGATGTGGTGCCCTGCAAATGGGTTTCAACAGCCTTCGATGGTTAGCCCGTGCTATCATTGTCTTGTGCCTTGTTTCCATGTTCTAATGGATTGTGAGACGTTTAAGAGCAAAGATTATGTCACAGGTGCCTGCATAAGCAGAGTCCCCACACCACAGCTGTGACTGTCAGGGAAAGAAAGGTCCATGAAGTTATTTCAAATGAAAGAAAGTGAGGCCGGAGAGAAAGAAGGAAAGGGAGGGAGGGAGAGACGGAGCATGAAGAACTGACATACTGAGTCAAGCGCAGAGGCCTGGATGAGCCTCCAGGTGGGATTCTTCTCTCGTGAACAAATTGAGTGTCCTAAGAAATTTTTAAATGACACGAGCCTACGTTTCTGCATCTGTAAAACAAGAGCTCACCCCACACACAGTCACAAGAGCACAGTGCTGGGGCTGGGGGATCAGGTTTTAGTTCTGTGTCGTCTAGTGCCGCATGTAGCTTTCTGTCCTTGCGGGTCTGAGCCTCGTGTGTTTGCTGGCCTGAGGTAGAGTCTGTCCCTGGCCTCGTTGCCCCAGGAGTGTCCCGTTGTGTCTAAGTATTCCAGCGATAAGGCTCGCGGCGCTTATTTGATGGATGAAACTCTCTGATTTGAACATTAATGATTCAACCTCATTTTATGATTTTCCTCTTCTTATCCTACACACAGTTTGTTTTCCCTCTTGTCATATTTCTGTAATTTTCCTTGAGTAATGGACGTGCATGTGAACCGGCTTCTCAAATACTGATGCATTTACTTTTCCTGCAGCGCCTAGAGCTCTCTCTCGTCTCCAACTCTTGCATCTCCTTCAGCTTCCTAAACTGTTCTGGTTTTAAATCACTTCACTTCATAGTCACCTTTGTTCCTTTATTGATGTGGTAGCTTCTCAAATCTGGCTGAGAATACGAATGAGCTCTTTCTAAACATAGCTCTTGTTTTTTCACCCAATTCCTTACCTCCTCCCCTTTTGTTTGAGTCGTTTTCCCCTCTCTTTTCATGACCTTAGATTCCAGAAGATCAATTTGTTTAATATCGGGGCTGACGCCACTTCTGTGAGAGACGGCGCATAACTTTCTCCATGGCTTGCGTCCTGACATTTGGCGTTAGACACCACAAGGGAGAAGATGCTGCCTGGGTGTTTGCAGAGTGAATTGGGACCCGATTTGCTGGTCATTGCCCTCTCTGAGCTCCAGGCTCTTGAAAAGGCCAGTTACTTTAAACTCTGCCCTGGAGGAAAGTTCCCAGGGCCCAGGAGATAACACTTCACCCCACTGGTTAGCTGGCAAGAGAAAAATAGGGGATTGGTAGAGTGTAGCCAAATCCTCTGATCAGGCAACACGAGAAACCCAGAGTTCACGCTGGGAAGTGAATGCCACAGAGCGAGTCAGCTCTCAGATCAAGACCTCCCTTCCCAGCTGGTTTCTCCCTGTGCCACCAAAGACTGAAGAGATAGGTGGGAACATGGGATAAAAAGCTCAGATTGTCCCATTTGCAATTTAAATGACATGAGCAAGTCAATCAAAATAGTGATAATATTAATAAAATATGTCACTTTATTTTTTGCAAACTACTTTCACATCTATTATGTCATTTAACCCTTAATACAATCCAGTAAGGTAAGAAAAGCAGGCAAGACTTCCCCAACTCAACAGGGGAGGAACCGCGTCTCCTGAGGGACAATGGATTATTAGAGATCATCGAGATTAAAGGTAAGAAAAGATACAAACTTGACCCAACTCCTGAACTGTTCCACTGCAAAGACTGAGCGTCAGCATTCTGTCTACAAACGTGGTGTTTAATTATAGTATATGGAATATAATACATTTTTAATACTTATTTGTTGATAAATCTATTTTTTTCTAAGCTGTTAGTTCTCCTTTTTTTATTTACTCTTTTGATTTATTTTTTTTAAATTTTATTCTTATATTCCCCATACAATTGCAACCTCTTTATTTTGACCCCATCCCTCCTTTTCCCAACCCCCACCCCCCATAGTGTGTCTCTGGTTCATAGTTGTTTGTTGATTTTGATTTTGTCTTTCTTATAGTTACTCTTTTTCCTGGTCCCTTATTTAGGTTTTCTAGATTCCTGCTATGAGTGAGACCATCCGGTATTTTTCTTTTTCTTTCTGGCTTATTTCAGCAATTCCACTCCTAGGTATTTACCCAAAGGACACAGAAACATCAATTCCAAAGAGCACCTGCACCCCTATGTTTATAGCAGCACTGTTTACAATAGCTAAGCATTGGAAACAACACAAATGCCCAAAAATAGATGACTGGATCAAGAAGATGTGGTCCATATACACCATGGAATATTACTCAGCAATCAAAAAAGATAAACACATGCGATTTGCAGCAACATGGATGGAGCTGGAAGGGATCATGCTCAGTGAGATAAATGTATTTTTTGAAGGGAATTATTGAGTCAGAGGACATGCCTACCTTGCACTTCAACATAAATTGTCAAGCTGTCTTTACAAACATTAAATAAACGTATAACCCCATCAACAGTATCTGGAGGCACCTGTGTTTATCTTGCTCTTACCAATATTGGACAGCATCAGTGTTTCAACCTTTGCTAAAATTAAATAATTATTTCAGCAGCTCTCCTGCCTGCCTGTGACTATGCAGGTGTTTCTTTTTACAGATCTTTTCCCTTTGCAAAGCAACAGCGGCAGCAACTTCTGCCTGATTTGTGCCAGTATCTTCTCTTCTCTTAATAAATCTGTCCTTTTAGAGTGTAAAAAAAAATCTCATTTTATTTATCTCTTGGATTCTTTGTAATATGACTTTCTTTTGTTCAAAATATTTGTCCTCTATGTATCTTTTTATGTCTGTTCTAGTTTGTCCTATATTGTAATGAGTGTTTTGTCTTTTTTCAAATTGATTTTTAAGTACTCTTTATATATTAAGTATATTAACACTCAGTGTATCATTTCATGTTATTTTTTATTTTTATTTTTTAATTTTTTTTTATAGAGGCATGTTTTATTTATTTATTTGTTTGTTTTGTTTACACAAGCACTAGGTACAGTCAGAAGTGCGGGAGGGTGAGAGAATTCACCAGAGCCAGAGTGGGGAGCAGAGCAGGCAGAAGGACTGAAGTACACTGCTGAGGGGAGCAGCGGGCGGCAGGAGAGGTCTGCGCGCCATGTGGGACCCTCCTCCAGTGGCTGGGGAGCAGCCGGGGATCGAACCGGCGCAGCAGAGGCTGCGGGCAGCTTCGCAACCCAGCGCTCAACCGCTGCGCCACCGGGGAGGCCCTCAGTGTGTCATTTCATGTTAAAGATATTTTATTGGGTGCTTTTTTTATTTTTTTTTTACTTTTTTTTACTTTATTTCTTATATACATACAAACATTGTTTGAATTCACTCAATCCATTTTCTTTTTAATGTCTTGGGAGGGAGTCACACAAACCAAAATTACTTCAGTACCCAAGAAGGTAACTACAATGTATAAAAGGAATAGATGCTAATCCAACTAATATTTTGGTACTGAGATAAGTCAGAAATGGTGTGTCTTCTGGATTTCCATTTCAGAGATTCATTCTACAAAATATTGGCTTTTATCCAACTTCATTGAGACATTCTTAACATATTACATTGTGTGAATTTGAGGTGTACAGCCTGTTGATTCAACACACTTATATGCAAGATGATTACAGTCATAGACTTAGCTGATACCTCCATCACATCACGGATTTATCATTTCTCCTTGTGTGTGTTGAGAGCATTTAAGATCTATGCTTTCACCAACTTTCAAATATACAAAACAGTACTATTAATAAGAATATTCATACTGTGCAGAAGATTCCAGAACTTACTGATCTTAGACCTGGAAGGATGTGCCCTTGTCCATATCTCCCTGTCTCCCAGCCCCAGCCCCTGGTAAACACCATTCTAGTGTATCCCACCTCTTCGACACGCTAGCTTGTTCTTCAAGAGTTGTTTCATCACCACCTCCTTTTTACAAATCTGTTGTATCTTCAGGTGACTTTAGGGAAACTCCTAGTTTGGAGCCAGGCTCTGAGTTCTGTCTTCTAGAATAATGGGTGATGGAGAGAGAGAGAGTTGTACAGTTGCTTTTTGTTCTGTTTTGCTTTGCTTTGCTTTGTTTGGTGTTATCTGTACACAATCTATCTGCAGTTGTATGGTTCACCATCCACAGGGCTGGGGTTTAGCTATGAGACCAGAACAAGATTTTGTATATCCTGCTTGAGGCAGCCAGGAATGAAAAGAAACAAAGGGTCAGTTAAAACAAAGTCCTTACACTGCGTCACAAAAATCAAGGACAGGTGTCCCATCCAGAGAAGAGCACTGTCTGGCTGCCAACTGAGACACCTGACTTAGCAGCCTAAAATGATCACAATCCCTTATTCTCCTCGTGAGTCAGCAGTTTGTGTGAGGCTGCTGGGATATAATGGAGGCTGGAGGAGCCACTTCAAAGACAGCACAGTCACACGATTGGCAAGTTAGTGCTGCTGTTAAAGGTGGAATTGTGTCCCCTGCAAAATTTGTATTTTGGGTTTTAGTTGAAATCCTAGCTCCCGGTATCTTAGAAATGATACTATTTGGAAATAGGGTTTTATTCTTTTTTAAAAGATTTATTTATTTATACAAGAGCTGGGGTACAGGCCAGAGTGCAGGAGGGTGAGAGAATTCAACAGAGACAGAGCGGGGAGCATAATAGGCAGAAGGACCGAAGTACACTGCTGAGGGGAGCAGTGGGAGAGTCAGGAGAGGTCTGCTGCGCCATGTGACTATCTCCCTGGCTGGCCAGGAGTTGAACCTGTGCTACAGAGGCTGCAGACAGCTCCACAGCGCTATGCTCAACCCACTGCACCACTGGGGAGGCCCCTGGAAATAGGGTTTTAACAGATATAGTTCAAGCAAGATCCTGAGAGTGGACATAATCCAATAGGACTAGTGTTCTTCTAAGAAGGGAAGGTTTGGGATCAGACATCAGAAGAAGACCGAGAAGACACAGGGAGAGGATACTCTGCTCCAGGCCAGGGAGAAAACCTGGAATAGACGCTTCTCCCATAACCCTCAGAAGGAATAAACCCTGCTGACACCTTCACCTCACACTCCAGCCTCCAGAACTGTCAGACATTGAATTTCTGTTATTTAAGCTACCCAGTTGGTGGTACATTTTAACTATATTTTCTGCCTGTGGGCTTCTCCCTCCTGTGAACTGAGCTTCCTCACAGCATGGCGACTATGTCCTGAGGATGAGCACTCTCCAGGCAAGGAATCAGAAACTGCCAGTTCCTTCCAGCTGGGGCCCAGACACTGGATGACCTTCCCCCTGCAATGTATTGGTCAAAACCCAAGAGACCAAATTAAAAAAAGAGGGAATATAAACCCCGCTTCATCCTGGTACAGACGTCAGATAATTTGGAGGCCATGTGCAAAAATCATCTCAAGCACTGAGACTGGGAACAAAGCCAAGTAGCATCATCTTTGAGGCGCTTCTTGAGAGACAACAGCGAAACTCTCTGAGTGCCTGGGGCGCTGTGTTGTGTGCTCAAATGATTTCTTTCTTTATGTTCCCTTCACAATCCTACAACATAGGTATCGTTGGAGTCAGACAGTTAAAGCAACTTACCATTGTCATATAGTAAATCACTGCCAGGACTCATTTTAAACCAACATGTCTGGGCCTCCCTGGTGGCACAAGGGGTTAAGTCTCAGCACTATGAAGCTGTCTGCAGCCACTGCAACACGAGTTCAATCCCCGGCCAAGGAGCTGACACACATGGCGCAGCAGACCTCTCCTGTCTCCCCCTCTGCTCCCCTCAGCAGTGTATTTCAGTAGATCTGCCTGTTCTGCTCCCCACTCTGTGTCTGGTGAATCCTCTCACCTACTGCACCTCTGGCCTGTCCCCCAGTTCTTGTGTGCATAAATAAACAAATATTTTAAAAAAATAACTAAACCAACATGTCTGACTTCCAAGCCTGTGCCTTTACCCACTGCAGTACTATTACTTGAGTATTCCAGGATGGCTTGGAAGAGATCCTCTTCCTAGAATATATCTGTAATCTGAGGCCTTCAAACATGCACCTGTTAGTATCTCATTTTCTCTTCCAAAACATGTTGCCCAGATCAACTTCTTTAAAAAGAAAATGCAACCCATTTCCCCTCCTTTCATTTACCTATAAAGCATAAGAATGAAATCCAGCAAACTCTATCAAACATCCAGGGATTCAAAGAGGACAGACAACAGGCCAAATGAAAAAGTTTGTTACTCTGAGAATAAACTCAAAGTGCATCAAGTTTATAGGCACTGGTAGGAGAATCAATCAATTTAACTCTGTACCCCATCATTCTTTACAGGTTTGTAACAAGGTGTACTTTGTTAGATTTTAATCTGCCTACATTTGAGACAGCAAAGCTCTCCACAATCATCTTTTAATGGCATCGCAATTTATAGACAGTAACTAATTTCAAACTTCATAGCACTTGGCTTTTATGATTATTTCAAATCATTTAAATGCAAATGAATTTCCAGAGAGAGAAAACATCAAATGCCCTTGAGTGGCAACATGTAATAGAACTGAGCATGGAAGCCACTGAAGGAATCCGGATAGGATTGGATGGTAAGTCTGTATAAAAGTGTTTGCCTAAATCCAATTTACATTCCATTCCGCATTATATTCTATTTACCCATTTTGTCATTTTAATATGACTTACTTACTTAATCCTCCTCTGAAACCCCATCCACTCCTCACTGCAAACGTAAGATGTGAGTTAGGAAAAGAGGAACGTTAATGCAACATTCAAAACAATAATCAAAGACACTCACATACCTCTTGCTTCTGCACACCTCCCTGTAGTTAATGACGTTACTACATGATGTAGTCCCAAACCTCTATGCATGCATTAGCTATTACTCCTTTTTCAAACTGAACTTGTGTTCACCTGCTGATCAAGTAATGTTGCCTGCACAGAAATGCTAAGCAGTGATGTGTATTTAGTATCCGGACAGAGAAGGCTGGAGCCTATATGAATTCATCCTGGATAGACAGTTCACAAAAGCATTGCAATTGTCACATGGAGCCCATTTGGAGAATAGCTGTGGCTCGTGATACGCTCTTTATAGAAGAGGAAAATGATACCCCATTCCCTCTCTCGACACGGTATATGCCAAGTTCTGCGCTAGACTCTAAGTTAGACTTTAAGCCGAAGTAAAGCATCATCCCTGGTCTATATGGGTTCACAATACCATCCAGGGAAAAAGTGTAACTACCTACCTTTATCTTAAGAGCTGTGCAGAGCTGCAGGGTGAGGACTGTCTCTGAATCTTAAGCAGTGTGGACGCAAAAGGGAGGTTGGATAATAGGATGGATATTAAGAGAAGAGTTTGACTGACATCCTTGTTTGCACTCTCAGTCCTTAGGGCTTTCGCTTCATAGTAATCTAATTTTTAATCATTTTTAATTAGTGGTTCCCCTTCAAAAGTGGAAGATCCATTGATCATATCTGTCTTGCTCCACATAATAAGAACTCCATAAATATTTATTGAATATAAACACCAAAGTTAATGTTCCTTTCCAAAATTTAAATCACCAGCCTCACAATTGGATTGCACTCCCACTGCACAATCTGCTAAGCACCCCTTTCTTGCCTGTGCTCATTTTTACCCCTCCCTGCTTTGCCTGCTCTGGTCTTTCCGTTTGGATCACAGCCCTCACTTGCTCTGTGTGGTCCGTCAAGGAACTTGTTCCATGATTTACTTTCATTACAAGAACTAGCAGAAGTAAAGTCACCTCTGGTGTTCTCTTTATTTCTTAATCTGTGCCACATAAATGATCATTTTCATGCATTTCAGCAGAAAATGTTCATGGTTTCATGAAACGTGCATGCATGTGCTTGTGCACATGCATGAGTGTTTAGCATGGCTCTCCTTATGGAGCACTGAAAATCAAAGATGATTTGGTCTTCTGTGTTGTGTTCTCCACCGCATGGAACTTGTCACCATCCTCCATGAGCAGAATATCCAAGTCTGACAGCCTTTATGATCACCTGGACAGTGAACATTGCTTTCCATTTTCTAGCAGAGCTAATTGAATGTCAAAGTCAGGAAGTGTCCCACCAGCATCAAATAGGAGGTAGGGAGAGCAGGACCCACTATCTATTGTCCCAAGTTCTAATTTTTTTTTTTAATTCTTCCATGTTACCATTACAAGGTGGATGATAATGAATCATGAAGTATGAAAATTTGAACCACTCAAAATCCATCATTCTTCAAGGTCAGTTACTTCCCTGGTCTCACCTCCTCCCTCTTCTCACTTCCAAAATGAGAAGTCTGGATTAGGGGAATTTCTCAATTCTCTCACAACCCCGAAGGTCCAATTTCCATTTTCTTTTTTGTGTTACATAAGCAATATTTTATTGCAGTAAGAGCTATGTAACACTTCCTTTACCATTTCAACCATTTTTAGGTGCATAATTCAGTCATATTAAGTACACTTGCAATGTCCAACCATCACAGCAGAGCTTGTTGATCTTCTCATAATAAAACTCTGTACCCATCAAACAATAGCTCCACATTTTCTCCTTCCGCTAACCCTTGGCCACCACCTGAGTCCATGGTTTCTTCTGCCAAGGAAATGAATAAAAGACTCTGCAGTTCAAAACTGAACATTATGATCTAAGACACACTAAATTCCCAACCCTCATATTACAATGTAATTGCCATTTTATATTGCACCCCCCAGATGAAATAGATGGGAATACAGTATGTAGATTATCACCTCTAGTCCTTTCTAAGGAGTTTAAAATTCAATTAGATAGATGAACAATTGAGAACAAAAAGTTACAGGGGACAAAATGAGTTTTCTTATCAAGAAGCATAGAGCCTGGATCTCCGTGATGGCGCAAGGGGTTAAGACACAAACTCTGAAACTATCTGCAGCCACCACCACATGATTTCGATCCCTGGCCAGCCAGGGAGCAACCCACATGGCGAAGCAGACCTCTCCTGACTAGCCTGCTGCTCCCCTCAGCAGTGTGTTTCAGTCAATCTGCCTGTTCTGTTCCCCACCCTGTCTCTGGTAAATCCTATCACTCCCCACACCTCTGGCCTGTACCCCATTTCTTATATGCATAAATAAACAAATCCTAAAAAAATAAAGTGTTTTAAAAAAATCATGGCGCCTATGACCCAAGCCCATCCATTAATTTGACCAAAATTGCAGGAGAGTTTCGAAAATAAGACTGTGAAAGGAGATGAACATTGAAAGTGACTCATGTGGGACCACAGGATGTAATGGGCGGTATAGAAGGGCAGCTAGATGCTGAGACTTTGGTGTCCTTGAGATATGAGTAAATCTGGTCTCCGTAACTTTTATGTGCAACCAGGATCAAATTATTTAAAACTCATGAGCCTCAATACAATCATCTTCAGACAAAAGTAAATAAAAATATTTCCCTCAAGTGTTTTCTGTTTGGTTTCAGTCATATGATTTGTGCTACTCCCGGGCATAACAAGTGCTCAATAAAGTTAATATAACAGGAGATCAATACATATTAAATTGAATTCACACAGTTTTAGAAGGGATATTGCTGAGACAATTGTTTCAAGTCCTTTCTGGAAGTCAGAGATTGTAAATAAGCCACAAAGATTGGAGATGAAATAAAACAAGGAAGTTGATCTATAATTTTCACTAATATCTGCTAAGTGTCTTTTAAAAAGCTCTTTTCTGTGTTTCAGTGAATAGTTCCTCCAGTTGTTGAAGTGGACAGAAAGCAGAATGTCAGCCCCAATTAAGAGATGAGGAAATTAAGTAGCTTGTTTGGAATCACCTACTTTCAGAGGATGTAACTGGTTCTCAAACACATGATTTATAAGTTCCTAACTCCTTCAGAGTAAACACCTTCAAAGTTTGTGTCATGAAACTTTCATTTTAAAAGCAAAGATTGAATTTTAATAGAAGTCAGTAAGTTACATATAAGCCCTAGAAGAGGGCCTCCCTGGTGGCACAAGGGGTTAAGCACCTTACTATGAAGCAATCTGCAGCCTCTGCAGATTCGATCCCTGGCCAGCCAGAGTTTGATCCCTGGCTAGCCAGAGAGCAACCCACATGGTGCTGCAGACCTCTCCTGTCTCGCCTGCTGCTCCCCTCAGCAGTGTGTTTCAGTCAGTCTGCCTGTTCTGTTCCCCACTCTGTCTCTGGTGAATCCTCTCATCCCCCACACCTCTGGCCTGTAACCCAGCTCTTGAATGCATAAATAAATAAATCTTAAAAAAAAGACATAGAAGAGATGGGCTGCTCCATTATAAGAAGGTGATATGTGTGAGACAAGTTGACAGAGTGTGGATTTAGACAGAGAGACCTGAAAGCCCAG
This sequence comes from Talpa europaea, assembly GCF_964194135.1. Lineage (NCBI taxonomy): Eukaryota > Metazoa > Chordata > Mammalia > Eulipotyphla > Talpidae > Talpa > Talpa europaea. Next base: position 138,493,261 of record NC_140071.1, on the reverse strand, counting down.
GGCATGGAAAGGAACAGCTGCTTGTGGTCTCAGTGTGTGGGGCAGGACTTTGAATTCTCATTCTGAAGTGTTGTGATCCAGAGGTGTATACTAATTTGCCACCTGCTCCAGGAAAAGTCTTGTCCTCACTTGGGATGGAGGAGACCTCAACTCCCTGCCATGGTGCATCCCCACGTGAACTAGACACTGTTTCAGGGACTAGAGCTACAGAAAGAGAAATTAACTACATAGGGGTGTTAAGACCAAGAAAAGGAACCAAATAAGGAAAAAGACAACATTGATCAACTGACAAAAGAGGAAAGCAAAGGTTTTACTGATCAGATCAGGAAAGTCCACAGAGATAGAAGACAAGAAAGTCTTCCTTGACTAGAGGTGGGTAGACTGAGCCTCAAAGGCTGAGTACAGGACCAACAGGGGAGGAAAACAAATAAGGAGGTATAACGAGAAAGAGGCCCCCACGTTTGAGTCAAAGGACACAGCCCATGCAGGAGCACAGTGGTGCTGGTGGGGTTAGCCATGACTCTCCATCCCTACTGCTGGAGCACATCAGGAAAGTCAATTAACAAGAAGTGTCCTTGCTAATGCCTGACTCTTGGCTCCATAGAAAGATGTCTTCTCCACCCATGGTAAAGGGCAGCCATGTATTTTTCCCCACATGCCCTGAACTGGGCTAATATTAGTCAGTTAGGCAAGGTGGCGGCATCTGGCCTGTGGACAGAATCAACAGATTGGAATGAAAGGATAATTTGATCAGCTGTCTCACTACTAACTTAAAATATGGAAACAGAGGGACCAAAGTAGTGTGTAATATCAAAGTTGTGAGTAAGACTAAAACTGGAAGAATCTATCTAGAATTACCAGAAGGAAGAGTCCGAGGTGGAAGAGATAGACAAAGCCTGGAGGAGGACAAACTTAGCAGGGAGAGAGAAGCAGAACAATCCTGGAAACTCAACTTGTAGAGAGATAAAAGTAAACATATAAGCAAAGACAGATGTTAAAGCTCCGTGGGAGAGAGAACAGGAATCTGAGGCTCCTGGCATTTTACTCTATCTATTAAAGATAGAGTAAAACAAAGTACAGGTAACCCAGAAAAAATGGAGTCACCTTTTCTTGACAGAGCTAGTATCTGGGGTCTAGAATAACTCCCCCCAAAATGGGCATTCAGGTAGCAATTTTATATATATATATATATATATATATATATATATATAAAACCAACAAAATGGGGCAGCTAAAGACTGACAGCATAAAGACTGACAGCTCATTTGTCTCTGAGATTTCTGACCATCAGAGCAAATAGGATAGCTTACTAAGTCACTACATTTTCTTAGCACAGGAAGAAACGTTGCAGTAATATATAGGAGATATTTGTTTTCCTATCTCAAACTTTGATATGAATTTCTACATGGATTATTCCATTGCGGTTCCAGGGAGGTACTGCAGATACCATCCTCCATGTTTTCAAAGCAAATGCAGAAATGGTTTTGAAATGATGCATCATCTGAAAGCAAGACTAATTGACTTGAGTGCTGGGAGGGACTGGTGTCCTGATTATCTAATCATATGGTTGTTCTGCTTAGAACTCGGTATACTCAGAACTCTAGTTCCAGCCAAATTATTTGTCATTCTTCCTCTTTTTACGTCCCCTAGGGCTATGTGGCAATTGAATGTAACCTTCAAGAGGACAAGGACTTTTGTCTGTTCTGTTAACTGCTAAACTGTCAATGCCTAGAATAGAGGTTGGTACACAGTCAGGACTGAATAAAAGTAAGTATTGAATTACTGTGAGTGACTCATTCAAATCTCAACCTGACCATTGCTCAGTGTCGATGTTGCATTAGGTCTTTCTGGAAAACTATAAATTCTTTGAGGGCAGCGTTACTTCCTGCTGGATTTCCAAGCACTGCCCCAGACCCTGTTTTTTAGAAGGTGTCCAATACATGAATAATGAATGATTGAGGGTAGGAATGAATAGCCTGTGTGTGAGTCATAAATTGAATTGTGCGATGCAGTTTTTAAATGCAATATTTTAAGGGACTTAACAGGATGAAAGAATTGTAGGACCATGGAAAGTAAAAAGAAGGGACATGGTGAATGATGTAGAAAGAGTTGGGCGATGAAGACAGGAGAAAAGTCATCAAGGGCGAGGGGAACTAAGGCTGTGGACAAGGAAGAGGATGAAATAACAGTTATCATCCCATTTTCCCAATTTTTTGAAACCGGGACTATAACTGACCTTGTAGATAAACATGGAACATTTAAAGGATCTACAAACTATTCAATGAATTAAGTTAAAGACATTAAGACTGTGATAGGTTACAAGTCCCTGAGTCTTATTCCTTGGGATAGCTAGCTCGTGACCTACTAATCTACCCAACCATTGACTGATGAGTAGAAAAGCCAGAGACATCTTGGTTGCCCACATTTGCCCAAATGTCTGGTTGGTGGAGCTAGTGTCTCCATGGATGATTGACAGAAAAGCAGCATCTTCAGAATTCTCACAGGGGTCCTTGGAAGGTTGTGAAGCCTGTGGCTCATCAGGGTGTGCATGAAGAAGGTTCTGGAGTTTGCTATTTTCACTTTCTCTGCTTCTCTTCAGAGTGGCCAGGCCAATCCTGGGGAGCACAGTGAAGTCCAGGGCATAGTGAGTGTGATTAGCCCCTCCCTCTGCTGATTCATCCCAAAACCAACCTGAAGTAGAGGCCAGGAGAAGGCCAAAGGTCAGCTCCTCCAAAGAGCAGGACAAAAGAGTTGACCTCGTGATGGCGACCAAGGGCTTGTAAGAAAGGAGGGCTCATCTTGCAAAGGTTGACTACTCTGAGTAGCAATGGCATCTGGGCATCTAAAGCTGGGTCAAGTTCACAGGGATCCTGACAGGTGGGTCCATTTGTCACCAGCAAGCCAGGTGGCCATTCCACACTGACACTCTGCAGGGTCCGTGTTTGGGAGTCTCTCAGGATGGACCTTTTTCACATGTTGAGAAAAGTGTAGAGCTTCTCTAGCTCCATACATTTAAGGAGGTGACTATGCCTAGAAACAAGGCACCCCATAAAAAATGCACTATTTTTTTTCACATAGCACATCACCCATTCTCCTAAATGTAGAATTAGGGGACCTTGACATTTTGTATGCAACGATTTTTTATTGTCAGGAAAAAGCTTATCACACACATTAATACATCAAATGAACTCGGAGGGCTGCTCATTGGAACAGAGATGGACTTTCACCTTTCCTTCTAGCCCTTGTCCTCACAACTGCCTTGAAGTACCCCGATGGGCTTCATGTTTAAAATGCTGGTGCAGTACAGGGAACTTTGACAGTGAGCTTGCTTGTGTGGTGATTTGCTTAAAGACTGCCTGCCCCACTGTACAATTACCTTCCCAGGGGCACCCTCCACCCCTGATTTTGCTCGGTGTCATTTCCAGTTCCTGGTAGAGCACTCACATCAGGGCTTGAGACAGTGTGTGGGCAAACACTGTGTAAATGCTAAAAAACAAAAGGCTACCGCGAGAAGGGAGTAGTCTGGATTCACTCATCAGAATCTATTTTCAGGAAGCAATTATGTTCAGTCGAGTTGAAAGTATTTTCTCGGTAAATTCACTGGCGCCCAACAAACAAACACAGGACGATTGTTTGACAGATGCCTGAGAGACACTCATAATGACTCCCAAGCCTACTGTTGCTTGGTATCACCTTAAACATCCCTCCTCCCTCGCTGGCACCAAGTTTTCCACGACCCTGTTTGGGCTGCCTCCCTGTCTCTGCGTCTCTTGTCTCACCCAGCAGCTTTATCTCCTCTCAGACCCACCCCACAGCAGAAGGTAATTGCACTTTCATCTTCCTTAGGTATCATGTCTAGATAAAACTCCATGCTGAGTCTATACTTCTGATGAGATGGGCACACCAGCAGAAAAAGAAATTGAACCTCTGTCTTCTGTGAAATCCAATATTTCACAATATACTATTTGACACAGCTCAGGTTGCATTGATCAGATCAGAGGGTTGTAGCACACTGGGAGAACATTCCCTTTAATTACACTGCGTGGATAAAGAGAGCTTTAAAGGCCCAAGGCATAAACAAAATCTTGAGCCTTCACTGCGGCTCATTGACATACGGGGTATGAATTAAATCTTCAGTGAATGGTTTGTTGGTGTGTGAAGCCATGTTACATAATGGCAATGGCCTACAATGCTTGTGGACTGTGTTCCAAGGATGCTTGGCATAAGGCTTGGATTGGGAAATCTATCAAGTGGGATTCCCTGCCCAGTGGGGGGCAGATGCCCCCCATTATTTCAATCTGTGGTCATTTCTTTCATATAAATGTTAGGAAGAACCCATAGAGGAAGAAGCATTTGAAGAGAGCCTTAAAAGTCCTTCTCACTAGGTAACAACAGGGAAAAGCATTCCAAGGAGAGGGAACAGAATTTGCAAATGAGCAAGTCCCTAATCTCTCAAGCCTCTGGTTTGTCTATATTTCTCCCCAAAAAGCACAAAAATAGCATGTTCCACCTGGGATCATCCACTGTGCAGAACTGAGGGCTATTGTGGTCAGCACCATGCTTGTTTCAACAACCTGCTGGAGGTGGACACAACCATGCAAGCAACTCAAGCCTCGGCCATCTTAGCCACCTGCTGAGGTCACTTCCCCCCCTGCAGTTATGAAAGGAGCTTTCAGCCTTCTTATGAGTGTTCTTGCCTTAACTGTTTTTCTCTTTACTGTGTTTTAGAGTATTGATGCCTCTGGACATTATTTTAATCTCATCTCTCTTGATAATCTCATGAGTTACTGATCGCGTCCTCTGTCCACTATAATTACAATAATTAAGATGGTGTGGAATTAGTGAAGGGATGGAAACACAAACAATGAAACAGAAAAAAAGACGTCATTGATAGATCCACAAAAATATGCTTAACTGACTTGACTAATGTTCAAGGGTAATTCAATGCTGTAAAGATGTTCTCTCAACAAATGGTGCTAGACCAATTTGACATCAATGGGTAAAAAATGAATCTCAACTTACACCTCATACTTATTATAAAAATTTATTTAAAATGAAGCACAGATCTAACAGTAAACTGTGAAGCTATAATTTTTTTTCTTTTAGAAACAACATGGAGAAAATCTTTGTGAGAAAAAAATCTTTAGATATAATAATCCATGAGAAATACAAAAAATTAAAAGTGGAAAATTCAGACTTAATGGAAGGATTTTCTATGCAAAAACCCCTGTTAATGGGATAAAAAAACAAGCTATTTAAAGGGAAAAGCTATGTATAAACTCTATATCTGCAAAGGATTTATGTCCCAATATACACTCTAAACTCAATAGTGAGAAAACATAAACTCCAACTAAAAAATGGAAATATATTTAACAGATGCTTTGCAAAGATGATATATGGTTGGTGAAATAGCATGGGGAAAGATGTTCAACATCACTAACTGTTAGGGAAATACAAATTAAAATGAGATGCCAAAAAAACCTACTGAAATGGCTAAGATGATATTTTGTACCAAATGTAGGAAAAGGTGTGGAGAAACTCTGGTATCTTATACACTGCTAGTAGAATGAAAAATAGTACAGCTGCTCTGGAAAACAGTTTAGCATTTTCTTTTGAAGCTAAACACACCTTTGTCACTTAAACACACGATGCCACTTTGGGATATTCAGCCAAAAGAACTGAAAACAAATGTTGACACTAAAAACCTATGTATGACTATTTCTAGCAGCCCGGTTGCAATAGTCCCAACTGGAAGCAATGCAATGACCTTCCAGCAGTGAGGGGTTAAACAAACTCTGATACATCAGACAAAGGAATATTACTCAATAAAATAAAAATTGGATCCATGGATGGCAAGAGCATCATGAGTATTATAAGTCTATAATTATCTCAAAATAAAAATCTAAATATTCTACCTGGTGTTACTCTCTCTCTCTCTCTCTCTCTCTCTATATATATATATATATATATATATATATATATATATATATATATATATATATATAAACATTTTATCCTATCAACATTGTTGGTGAGCTTTATCTAGGGTTCTACCTGTTACTCATTTATTCATTTACACTGTCATGTAATATTTCAGTTATCAGTATTCTGTCACCTATTATTTATTCTCCCAACTGGGTGCACTGTTCTGTAAAAGATAATTGTTTTTTATTTACTTAAGTCATTAGGCTTTTGGGACTCTATATATCAAAAGCTACATCTTCATCTTAACAAGTGTGTTTCATCAGTTGAATTATTTGTCAGTGAAAATTAGAGGTGCAAAGAATTATCAGAATTTTTTTTTAGAAAATCAAAGAGGCAATTGTGTAGATTATTTCATGACAAGTGTGTGAAAAAGTATTTGATTGTATTTATATTTGTTTTTCAAAGGATGTGAAAAATAAAAAAGCAAATGTTGAAAGACAATGCTATCTGCAAAATGAAAGATGGTCCAGCAAATGGTGTGCTGTGCCACTTTTTTAAAGGAGACAATGAGAAAGGACTTTTTAGCAATTGAAAAGTTCATTTCTGAAATTAATTAGCACTTCCCAATGCCTGGTTTGCTCATCTTGTGAATAGTTCTAATATACTAAGAGCTAATATGGAAAGCACATTCTCATGTTAATTACCAATTAACTAGTCCAGGCACAATTAAACCACAAAATTCACACAGCATTCGCTTTTTTTAATTTGATCTCATAGATACTAAATTTCTTCAAGTTAACATTTCCCACCCTGTAGATAGATATTCGAAACAGACCATTGCCTTTCTTAGAATGCATGAACTTAGAAATCATGACATTAGACATCTTTAACATAGTCTATAGGAATTAGTTCATAAAAATTTTGTCCAACTTTACCCTGAGTTCAATAATCAATAGTATCACCCAGCAAGTAACATTTGGCACCTCCAATAAAAATACATTTCCTTTTTTGGCAACTAATTACATGACAGAGAGGAGAAGAAAAAGGAATAGAATATGTTGAACACACGGTATCAAGAGAAAACCCTTCATGGAAGGTTAGACGTTTGAAAGCTAAAGAAACAAGTGCTGCCTTTTGTTTCCTGGGGTAGTTGACAGTGGCAGTACCTTTGGTGGCTCCATACCACAGTCAAGAACAAGACATGGGCATGGTATCATAGCCCAACTGTGCACAAGAATTTCTGGAGACAGCTCCCACCATCTTTTCCTGTCCAAGCCATCAGATGGTGGAGGCAGCTCCATCTCAGAACAACCACAGCGCCGGCTACATAGAAGGTAGAGGTTCTGCCAACAAAAAGAAATGGCCGAATTCTCCAGAAGGACATTATAGGACGCCATGTAACAGCGAGTTGTCAAGGAACAGAATTATGCTCTTTAATGAACATTTCTCAAGTTGGTGAATATACACCCAGCAGAGAAACCTGTGCTCTTATAACTAATGATTTTTAATCACATCCTAGGCAATGTACAAAGATGTCTCTTGGGAATCTGACTCAAAACTAAGCTATCAAGTAATTGAATTTTAGGGTCATACTGACTTGAAGAATACTGAACTGATCAGACATTTTTCCAGAATTGCTGAGGTTAAAATGCTGCAAAAAGAGCAACAGCTACTAGAACAGAAGCTAACAGAGCATGGCTTATACCACTTGTGATGCTATCTATGTCTCCTGAGCTGAGATAATGAAATATATTTCACTACTCAGAAGAGGAAGCATCAGTGAAAGATTCTAGGCTTTGCAAAAGGAAGACAGTGTATAAATTTCTCTACCACTTAGCTGGTTAGGTACAGTCAGACTTTCTCCAAGACTCACTGGCTTTCCTCCAGGTCGAAATGGGGAGGATAAAATACCACACGGTTTTGCTGTGAGGATGGGTGTGTGACTCAGGTGCTGGTGTCTACTGAATTCTTTGAATAATTGAACATTATCACCCTTTATTCCACATTCTATGGGAAATCTTTTACAATGGTTCTGGGACTTCCTGAGATTTTCCATGCCTCCCAGGGGCCGTTAGCTTTCATTTCAACCTTTTGCAAAACTCTCCATCTTTAGTCTGTGTCTTGTGGCTTGTTGTTTATTCCTGCTCCAGTAGACATGTGTCCTTCTCACTGATTTCTCAGAGGCCAGTAATAGATTTTTAGAGTATTATTAGATTATTAGTTCACATTACAATAGCATATAGAAAATAAATTTTTGTTGAATATTATATTATAGACACATGGTTATTCTATTTCTTGAATATACCTAACTGTAATGTGACATCTATTCATGCCACTAGAACTATGTAAGAATTCTCCCATTATCTTTTGATACCCCAATATCATTGAATATCATGGTTGACAATTACAACTCCAGACTATGCATTGCCCTCTTAGGTGGCTCATTTTTCTGCCACAATAACTGAAGCATTCTTCCTTTATCTCTGACAACCAATAGCTCCATTTAAATGTGCTCTAATGTTAACCTTAGTTTGGTTATCTACCTACAGATTCACTTCTTCAATGCCTTCAAGAAGTTTGCTTGCATTATCTCTTAGAGTATCTTTTGTTTCATTTTTGGGATTCATTACATAAGAACACAATTTGTCCTTACATTCTGTCTTCCATATCTGTCAGCTTTCTGTTTGGCTTAATCTCTGTCTTAGTGTTTGTTGTGATTGTCCCAAGACTTCTTTCTGTGACAGACACTCAATGTCCGACCATTCTATTTTACTCTTTGCTATTCCTAACTTATTTATTAGTTCTTGACTATCTTCTCTTATAGATAGTATATGGTGTTAACTTCTTTCCAACTTTTTCTTATCATATCCATCCTCATGGATCCAATGATTATACCAAAGTTGAATGAGTCTTTCCCAGGTCATCATCATCCACCCTTCTAGATATTGGCTCAAAAAATCTTCCAGGATACCCCAATTCTTCCCCTAAACTCCCCAAGACTTGAGAAGTTCATGTCATTGGTCACACACTTTCCCATTTATTCCTAAGGATTTCAAAGGAGAAACTTTCATGATAATGAGTATGATGACAATGAGAATAGATGATGCATATTGAATCCTTGCTAAGCACTAAGGGCTGAGGGAAGTGCCTTTTAAATACTGCCTCATTTAATCTTTGCAACAATTCTGAAAGTGTGAGCACTATTATTATGCTCATCTTGCAGATGAGAAAATGAAGGCACAGAGCAATTAAGGAAATTGCCCAAAGCCAGACCTTTATTTAAAAGCTATTACTTAAATGCAAAGTATTTTTCTAATATTTCTTAGAAGAGGTATGTCTTTTAGCATACAAGGAAGCCACCTGCATATCAGAACCCACTGTTCCTATGCAGTGAATTTCTTAAATAGCAAGTGATGTCATTCTCTTTCAGTTCTAATCCAGGCCATTTGCTGCCTGGATGTCATCATTTCTGAATGATCTCCCTATGTGTAACCTTACCCTCCACTGATCTATTCTTCATGTGCTCATCAGGGTGGGTTTTTCAGAGTATAAACTTGAACGTGTCACCATTCAAGAACTACCCCCCTCCCAATTTTAGTATAAAATCTCTAAATCTTTATTAGGTAAGAAGATTCTCCACAATCTGACCCTTGCCAGGCCTTATCTCCTACAACTGTCGACTCTAAATTTTTCAAAATTTATGATAACTTTTTCTTTCTGCTAGGTCCCCTGTTGCTGCTCCTCTGCCTTGGGTAAATTTCATTTGCTGTACATATCTGCACCTACCATCTTCTGACAGGGCTTTTCCTAACCCTCTGCAGATGTCATTCTGTATCACCCCAAAACCTGAAATAGTCAGCAAATATTTTGGGGGAACAACTTAATCAATATGTGCATTTGTTCATTTTGGTTGCCCTGCACTTAACATTGGGTCTGGAAATAGACTTAAAGTCAATTTTGGCTTATTGATGAATGACTATTGCAGTAGAATAAAAGTTTAGAATGCACCCAAATAAAGTAGGTCTCTACAGAAGAAGAAATTAGGTTAAGGGAGAAAGATGTGCCCAATAATTTTTCTATGCCTTGTAAAATTTGAGTCATATACTTTTATGCCCATTTTGCTCTGTAAATTGTGGGTTCCCTGAAAAGAGGGGCCACATATGACTCATGTCCTTCACTTTGAAGACAGCACATTTGTGTTTCCTTGATGCTCAGTGAAACTCACTGAAAATGACCAGTCATCAGAGCCTGTGTGATGCTCTTACTGAAACTGGGGCCCCAGAGTGTGGCCCACAGGCAAAACTGGCATTCCCCACTGCTTCTAAAGCATCAGGATCCATTCGGAAAACTTCTGGTTTTCTCTGCCCAAGTGAAAAGCTGGGGCCTGTGGCAGCCCCTCCTCAGGCTCCAGCCTGGTGAAAATGGTTTAATCGGAAGGTATCAACAAGGGTGGTGGACCCAGAATGTGGACATAATGCAGGGCAGGAGCCAGCCTGAAACTCCTGAGACCCTCAGATACCAAGATGCCCAGGCTCCTCATACCCTTATTCCTGACCCCCGAAGAAAGAAGCATCCAGAAGGTGACCTCCGAAGAGAGAGAAGCCAAAGAATTTTGCTGTGACCAGGTGGCTGCACCTGCCTTAGATTGTGCTGTTGCCACTGCCTGGAAAGAGCAGAGAAGGCCGAGGGCTGGTGTCTGAAGGAGCTGGCAGTGGTGTGTGGGCCAACAACTCCCAACGGGTTGTATCTCACTGGCTGACACCACCTCCCAGTGCTGCTGCCTAAGCTGCTGCTGCCTGGTCTATCTCCCATTGCCCTTCATCCCAACCTTCAGGCTGTGGCTGCAGCTACTGCAGCATCATCTCAGTGGCTCCACCTGTGGAGCCACCAGCACCTGTGTTGGATCCTGGCCTGCTGCTGGCCAGTGGCCGCCAGCCAGGCCCTCACTGGTAGGATGCACCATATTGGATAAACAAACTTTTGCTTGGGAGTTCTGGACACTGTGGACACTACCTAGGGTGAGCTAGCTTGCCGCATGTGGCCTTAGAAACTCTTTGTTCCCCCTGTTTGTGAAATAAATCCCATTGCTGTTGTTCCCTGAGCCTGCGAGTTCTTGCCATTGAGCGCATCATGAAAACCCACAGAGAGTGACCTGCCCTTGGATGGCGAGGGCACCCCTGTAGCCCTGTTTCATTACTGCCTTTTCAAAAGGAAGATTCACACTCACTTTTTAGGACACGATCCAATGTGGAGTGTGAGGCCTACCTGTATGCCTTTCCTGAAGGTTGACGAGTCACTTTCTGTTTCCAACTGCAGGGTAAACCAAGTGGCCAGGCATTGTTATGGCCTCCCGCCACTCACATGGGTGCCCCGGGCTGAGAGCTGTGGGTGTGGGGTACTCACGCCTGTGATTATGGACACCTGGGGCCCAGAGAGTGCAGGTGCGTGTGTGTGTAACTGTGGACACCTGGGCTGCGGGGCGAGGGGGATAAAACAGCGGTATCCCTCTGAGATGGGGCTATGACTGCAGCAAGAGGACCGCTCTGAGGTGAGAACAGGAGACTGAGACTCCCAAGAGAGGCCAGAGAAAGAGTGCAGATTGGGAGGGACTGGGAGGCTGGCCAGCATCCAGCACCCCGCCCCGCCTCCTTGCCTTGCCTGCCGCTGGGTGGGGCTCTGCCTGCGTGCCCCGACACATGGCAGGAGTCATAGAATTCAAAGCAGATGGAGAGAAGACCCTCCAAGTGGCCTCTACAAATGGAGTTAAAGACAATGCTGGAGATGCCATGGCAGCCTAGGTGGTGGCCAAAGTCCAGGAAATGCAGGATGAAGATGCTGCAGGGGCACAGGAGGTAGACAAAGTCTGGGAACTGACCCTGTGGGGCACCTGAGACCTCACGTCTTTGAGGAGATGGTCCACAAGGACCAGCCCACTACTCCTGAGACAGCAGACTCATCGGGGAAGAAAGAAGACAGAGGCGAGAGGAGGCAGCCAGAGGAATACTGAGAGAGAGCTGGTCTGCCCCCTGACTCAGCATTAAAGGTCTGTAAACATCTACTGAAGGCTCCAAAATTATCTTTTGTCCATGAGAACCAACAATGAACCTATCCAGCCTCAGATGGTTGCAAAACACAACTTTCAACCATGTTTAAGGACAACACCCTTCCTGTGGTTTGGAAAACGATTTGTTTGCTAATAAAGCTCCACCTGAAGGAGGCCATGATCAGGTTTCATTCCACTGCAAACAGCACATGGTTTACAAAACCTGCAAGGCCAGAACACTGTGGAAACATCTCATCACATCTCAGGGAGGAAACTCTATAACCCAGCTTAGCAGCAAAGACACTGGAAATGCTAATAGCCCATGGTTCTTCCATGCACAGCAGCCTCTCAGAGAGAAAGATCCAAAGACCTAGAAGCTGAAGCCTCCAAGTCCAGCCACCCAGACAACCCACAGAGATGATGAATGAGCTGTCAAAGAGATGAATAAACAGTAACTCTGCCATCACATTCAATACTTTATTTTGATCAAATAAATGTCATTATAGAGATACTTCATTTGAGAATCATTGAGCTGGAGAGAACTTTAGAGATACTATTAATAAAAACCTAATATTCACTCAATTTTATCTAGGGCCTTGGCAATGCACATGGATTATCATATAGAGTCTCACAACAAACTACAAGATAGTTAAATTGGTCCCACTGCTGCATATGCGGGCACTGATGCAAAAAGGAGGCAAGGAACTTGCTCCAAGTTTCATCGCTGTGAAAGGGCAAAACAAGGATTGAAACCTGGACAACATAGTTTGAGAACCTGTGTTCCACACTCCAGTTAATCCTTTTACCACAGAGATGGAGACAGGAATGCAACATAGACACAATTTATTGAATCTTCATTCCAGTCTCTGTATAAACAGCATATAATCATTACGTTGTTTACTTCTCAAAACAATGCTATAAATCTGAGTTTAAACACCTAGGAGAAGAATAATTATGACAACAAGTCAGTAAATCCAAAGAATCTCAGAAATGTTCAAATTGGTGTTACTGTGTACTATGGAAAATTTAGATGAGGACTGGAGCTTAAATGTGAGTTTAACCCCCATTGTCCCACCCCAGAGCTACTTTTTCTCTGCTTCTTTAGGAAACCAGAAGTTATTATTTGGGAACACAAATGCCAAAGAGATTCCGAAAGCAGAATTGCCATGTCTAGCAGGGGTGGAGGGTAAGACTCTGGACATCCGGGTTACATGGAAGCCTGCACAGCAAATGGGGCCAACCCATATGCTTTTGACTATTTCCAAACACCAGCCACCGGCCAATTCCAAACTGGCAGAATGCAGGGAATGAAATAGTTTCACTCACATGCCTGGACCTACCCCAGATTGTCTTAAAGGCAGAATTTAGCTTGACCCTTCGCACCATTTAGTCTCAGGACTTCTCTATGTACCTAATTGGGCACACTCAGGGGCCCAGGTGATGAGGGGTGAGGTTTGCAGTCCTCTTTAACGTTAGGCATTGCCTAGCAGAGCATTACTCTCCCCTTGGCCCTGGGTCAAAGCAGTCACATGTCAGTCCTGGTTCAAGAGGAGAAAAACAGATCCCACCTCTGAAGGGGAAGGTCAGCACAAAGTCAGGTGATCCACAATCATCTAGTCATTTCTCTGGCCACAATTTATTTAAATACAAACATTCTCTCTCCCTTCCAAGACTTCCTAAGTCACATCCCATTGAAGCATTTGTTCAAAGTCCAAGGTTTTGGATATAAACCATAACCAGGAACATAAGGCTCTTCAGATATGGTTCCTTGAATATATTTCCTCTCAATCTGAAGACCTAGGAACCAAATCCACAGTTAGAGATGGCCCAGCACACCCAACATACGATGCTTGAACAGAGGTGGGATAACAACCAGAGACTCCTGCTGAAAGCGGTAGGCATCCTGAGGGCGCATAGCCAGTCTGGGGCAGAAAGGAAATTTCAAACTGTGGTAGGAACTTGGTTATTTGAAAATAGACTAGTATAAAAGTAAAGCATCTTCTCTGAGATTTTTCAGATATTATTGCTTGTTCTGACTAGACTATTTTAACTGTTAAAGTTAGTCAAATTAAAGGAGAAGAACAATTAAGTAACAAGAACCACATGATGAACAAGTGGTTCTGCCAGTATTTAAGCAGGTTCACGATAACCGTGAAGCCCATGATATCCCACTGGCTAAGGTAGAACATGGCAGTTAAGAGTTGGGTAGTTGGGTGTCTAATGTCTAACTGCTTGAATTGGCATCTTGGCTCCACCATATTCTGTTCAATAGTTGTGAGACTTTCTGTCTCTGAACACTTTGTGTCTTGGTCCACACATCGGTAGAAAGAATCAACAACAATAATAAAATGAGAGATATTAGTGAAAGGTTAGAAAAATTAAGGTATGCATCATGCATGTATTCTGGAGATCTAATGTACAACAATGTGACAAGAATTAAAAATACAGCATTGCAGGGTTGAAATGTTCTAAGAGAATAATGAGATCAGCACACACATGAACGTGTGCTATGTGAGGTGATAGATGTGCCAATTAGCTTCATTGTGATAACCATTATGTCAACACCTCACATTGCAAACCTTAAAAAAAAAAATCCAACATCTTGGGATTCTATCACTAAGAAAATCAAAGATAAACACGCAGAGCAGTAATAATAATGCAGTGGCCATAGGGTTCTTATAAATATAAGATAATTTATCCATGGTGAGAATTTAGTACATCACCTGATGCAGGATAAGCTCTTGTTAATGTCCAAGTCAGTGCTGTTGTCAACAAGCTCTTTCATAATTGAACCCCATAAAACCCTTGGTAATAATTGTGTGGTTCTGTGCTTTTTAAAAATGATTGTCCTACACATATTTTTATTTGTGTAGAATGTCTTCACCTGCCTTTTAAGCATCCAGCTTTCTGTATCTCATTTCCCCCTAGATCACTTTGTACATTGCATTGCCTTTGGATCTTAAAATGCTCACAGCACATCAAATAATATGCTTCTCAGGCTTGCTCTTTCCATATGTGTCCCCCTCTGTCCCACACATGGCAGGATTCTGGAAGAGGACACCACAGAAGAGAAGCACCCGTGTTGTGTTCAGCTCTGCACCAGCGTCTTGTTTGTGTCGTCTCAGGCCACTCTTGCAGTGATGCTTGGCTTGGCTGTCTTCATCACCCTTTGGACATAATGATCTCGGGGTGCTGGAGAGGCTAAGTAGCTTGCCCACTGTTCAGATAGGATGTGGCAGGTCAGATTCACACCGACTTCCACTTGGCTCCACGATCCGTAGTCTCAATAAGCACAATACATCACCCACCGATGACTCACTTTGGCCTGAAATTCCAGTAGTCCTGGACTTTCTGAGGGTTCACTCAGGGCCTGTCAAGTTTGTTTGCAGATGATTCTCATAACACCTCTGTTCTTTTACCAAGGACATTCTTAGTTTGGGGCTCCAGGAACACCCCTCCCATCTCTAAACATAAATCTGGCAAAGCATTCTTCTAGGACATGATCTGGGCAGAAGAAGATGTTTTATGCTTGTTTTGTTTCAAAGCAGTGTCCTTATTCCAGATAAAGGCACATTCCGTTCAACTGGCTTAGTATTTTCTTTCCTAAATCAGCTTTGAGGTCTGGTATTGTTTTGTTATGTATTGGGGTCTTTGTTATGTTCAAAAATTGTCAGCAAGGCCCTTCAAAGCACTCTAAGTCATGCTTCACAACACTCATCTCAGTCAAATCCTCAAATATTGCAGGGGATCACCTTAGTAGGAGCCAAGATTCCTGATATTCCTTATATTTTTAAGATTGTCAAGAAAACCTCATATATTGGAGTAGTACAAATCCCAGAATCAAAATACCCGACCTCATATGGTTTTAGTATGATTCAGTTCAGTGAAGAAAACGTCAGTAAAAAAGAGTGAGAAATAATATTAAGGTTTTTCTGGTGATTAAGGTTTCTCAGATCGCAGAAGGGTGTAACTCCACCAGTGGCAATAACAGCCATTGTAACTTACAAGGACTGCCATTTTGAAAGGTTTTCCTCCTCAAGAGTTTTGGCCTTAAAGAATCAATAGTTATTACAAATAACATGTCAACTATTATATCTTACAGAGCAACACTGAGCACCACCTGAGAATTTAACACAACTTTTTTTCCTCTTTTCTTTGCTATTGCAAATGTCCATCAGGCACCTTATTTGTATGTGAACATTCAATGATATTTGCAGTGGAGACCGGGGGCTATCGTGAAATTGAACTACAGGTACAGGAAATTAGCAGAAGGGAGTTTTCACTATTGGGGTAATTACCACTTATGTGCCTGCTGTTGTTTTTTAATCCTTATGTGAATTTAATTTGCAACATTATTTAGTCCTCACATTAACTCCATTTCTATGTATCTGTCTGCATCTATCTGTCCATCAAGCACGAGGCCCTTGGATCTTTACACTGTGCAGAGGGAAACCAGAGATAAGGTTCAGTTAATTCAAAGGCTGATCTTCCCTAGGTGTGGACTTTGAGTAATACTGTTTTTACTTGCTCTTTGCACATTTTCTTCTTTTACATGAATGTTTTAATCAAAATATGTTTTGTTTTCCAAGCTCTTATTCTTAAGTCATAATCTGGAGTCTATAGAGGCTGACTCTGAGACAGTTAAGGGTGCAAGGAGTAGCCTTGGGGACAATACCAAGAGGAAGGTGGCAGGGAAAACAGAACTGGGCAGAGCAAGTAAAGTGAGGCAGGCCAGAGTGTCTTAAGGGACACACGAGAAGGTCTGAACTGAAATGGCCCAACCATGTTTTCCCAGATGGGGATAAAACAATCAACCACTTTATCTCTTCCAATCAGTCAGCAATAATTGGCCCCAGGAATTTTTTCAATCTTGAGCAGGATGGTTTACGAATCCTTGGCATTCGCAAAAGCTGGGGCAATAATTCCCTCCTCAAGGGCAGATAACCGTAGCGCGAGGGTCGGCTCCATGATGCATGATTTCTGCAGTCACTCGTGACCCCAGGCTTAGGCATCCGATGTTTGGTTTCATGATCTGCTGATGCCATCCTGAAATTCTTAACAATTTTAAAGTGAGTCCCTGCAGTTTTGATTTGCACTGGGTCTTGAAAATTAGTTAGCCCGTCCAGAGTGGCACCTCTCTATGTCCACCACAGCTCCTACTCTTTTTTTTTAAAGATTTATTTATTTATACAAGAGCTGGGGTACAGGCCAGAGGCATGGGAGGGTGAGAAGATTCATCAGAGACAGAGTGGGGGGCAGAACAGGCGATCAACTGAAATACACTGCTGAGGGGAGCAGCAGGCAAGGCAGGAGAGGTCTGCCGCACCATGTGGGTATCTCCCTGGCCAGCTGGGAATATGAACTTGTGCTGCAGAGGCTGCAGACAGCTTCACAGCGCTGTGCTCAACCCGCTGTGCCACCAGGGAGGCGGCCCCACAGTGCCTACTCTTGAGATTCTGATATCGCCTGAGAGTGATCACAGCTGAACTTTCAATGTCAAACCGGGTTAGTGCAGACTACACCACGGCTGTGCTGATGCAGAATAAAAATTCTGAGCGCCCCTGAAATAGAATCAACTCCCACTTAATTGAGCTAGTTGGGTCTAAGTAAATGTAATTAGAGGTTACTCAGTGAAATTAGGCAACTGAGTCAAAATAAAGTATAATAATGAATGCTTTGTCCTCCCTTTTGTACCTCCTCTTAGTATGTTTTGTTATGGTGGTGAATGCTGAGGAGGTTTGGGGCTGATTTGTTTGTATCACCCACGTCCATCTCTTTTTTCCCTTGGTTTGCTAGGAACAGAAACAGAAGTGGGACAGATTACTAGGACTGGAGGTGCTCCAACTGCAGATGTCTATATTCTAAAAGCAAAGAAAATGAGGTCCTACAGGAACACTGATCAAGGCCACATATTTGCTCAAAGTCAACACACGCACTAGGACTCCATTCTCTTCATTTAAAATAGGGTATTTTTCCGCTATAGGTGAGATTTTTTTTTTTTCACTATGTTACATCATTAATGATCCTGACATTCATTCGCTGATGGGAGGCACTTCAGTGTATACTTAATTTCTCAGTAGCTTGGAAAATTTCTAATAAATTGAGTCTAAATTAAAATCTGAACACCAAAAGTGGGACAGTATATTCATGAAGTGACTTGCCAAGCAAATGCTGTCATTTTCTCTGTTGACTTAGAGTTGTCAGTTGCTGCACCTGGCAGGTCTCATTCCAAATGGGTGCAATGAATTCACTTTAAGATGCTACCTGTTTCTCTTTGTATAAGAGAGAATCTTCAAAACAGGAAGTCCGATGATAATGGGGCAAGAGAATCAGCCTGAGGCTATATTTTCACATCTGGAAACTGAATATAACATCCCCCGAGAGGAAAACCTTCATAAAAATTTAGAGGACAGAAGCTGTAATATTGCCTTCATAGACAAATGTGTTAATGGAAAGTTGATGGTTTGAAGCAAAGGTGAGTTGCAAATTTTGCCAAATGTCTTTGCTGTTGGGGTTGGTTGGAAAGTGACGTATTCAAGCCAACAACTCCTTCCTGGAAACTAAAATAAATCTGGAACAAAGGAACACAATCTTGGTTATAGGCTAGAAATGGTCACAGAGCTTTGGATAGCTGATATACAGTCAGAAAAAAACTGGCTTTGGAATTTCAAATTTCCAATAACTGGGTGATGTTGGTGTGTTGTTTTCCTGGTGTCCTAAAGTTGTGTTTTGTGTATTCATTTTGCCTTGACTCTTCATGCAGTAACATAGGTTAGCCTCCAACCTCAACTAGGGAAAAAGATCAAAGAAAACTCTCATTTATGAATAGCATTCTAATAAAGTAAGAATGTAATTGATGACTTACTTAGAGTGGGTATTTCTTGGTTGCCTAGCCTGTATCCACCCATCTTTACACTTTTAGAATTACACTCACCCATTTTTAGCTAATTCATTTAAGTAGATGAAACATACTTCCAGAAGTGAGGCCCCACTGGTCTGAACCAATCAACACAGCTGCTGCCACTGGCCCTAGTGATTGGTTTAGACATGTGTTCACAAGCAGGTAAGTTTCTCTGACATGCTGTGGATTCTGCAAGGATACAGTTCTCTTCTCTGGAACTAGCAGTGAAAAGATACAAGGTGGGGAGTCATTTGCCCCCCAGCAGAAATGTCAGATAGCTGATGAAGCCAATATCAGGAAGGACAGATGTGATGAACCAAGTATTGATGGTCTGAGCTAAGCCATCTAGATAAAGCTACATCCACACTTTTACATCCACACTTTTAATCCACCAAGATGCCCTGCAGAGAGAGGGCAATATAGTAGTCATTAAAGGATATATGGATGAACTCCTGAATATTGAAAGACAGGTTTTGAATTAGAAATATAAGTGTTCAATGTGCACATATCCAGGTGAAATGTCTTATTCAAAACTGAAGAACACTGTGGTCCAGAATGGCAGACGATCAGGAGAAAAGGCTCTCACAATTAGCTTGGTGCACAGGAGCAAGATTAAAATGTGGGCACTTGAAATTTTGACACTTTTGAGCAACCAGTTTTTCTTGAGAACTCTAAGTTCCTCTCCCAAAAAGTTACAATGCTACGCTTCAAGTAATTTAATGTGGAGACTAATACTAACTTACATTTGTCATTAGAAAATAGTACAATTGAGCGATCTATGCATTTGTCTGTGATTGACAACAACTGGGTATGAATGCTGGGGTTTAGTCCTAGGAAGGATGCTGATGAACCATAGGACACTGAACAAGATGTGCTAGGAGTGGGGAGGTCTTATTGAAGATCAGCTCTTCATTAAAAAGTGTGTTTCATGAGGACAGACATTGAGAGCCACACTCACCCTCAGCGCCTAGAAAAACACCCAGTTGCATAGAAAGCCCTCAAGGAAATACCTAGAGATGCAAAATGAAATAAATGAATTACTGCAGGCCAAGAATTGTTCTTGGTGTTTGACAAGCACTACTTCATTTAATTTTTATCATCCCACTAGTGAATAGTTCTCATTAGCTCTACTCTGAAGATGAGGAACCTCAAAGCTCACAAGGTAAAGAGGAATTATTCATGGAATTATTCATGGTTAGAACAGGTGTTAAGGCCAGATGTTTCCAACCCAAAAGACCTTGTTATTTTTTTTCCAGTCTGTGGAATCAGAAGGTTGGAAAAGTTTAATATGATCCAGCAATTCCCCTACTGGGTATATAACCAAATGATATGAAATCACTGTCTGGACTAGATAGCTGTACCCCCATTTTCATTACAGCATTTTTTAATAAATAGTCACTAAAATTGGACATAGCCTGAATGTACACCAACAGTTTAATGGACAACCATGTGAATATATGCTGATGCACATATACCCAATGGAATATTATTCATCCATAAAAAAGAAAGAAATTCTGCCTTTCATAACATGGATGAACCTCAAGGACCTTTTGCTAAGGGAAGTAAGATGGACTGAGAAGGACAAATGTTTTATGAACTCACTTCTATGTGAAATATGAAAGCACTGAGTTCATAGAAGCACAGAATTAGTATGTTGTTTGCCAGGGACTGGGGGTGGGGATGGGGAAGTGGGAAATGTTGGTCAAAAGGCACAAATTCAGTTATAAGATAAATAAGTTTTCAGTCACTGGTGATGACTACAGCCAATAACTCCGTATTGTTTACCTGAAAATTGTATGAGAGCAGTGTTTTCACATTCACATGTTAACAATGACAATAAAATGGTAATTATGTGAGCTGAAAGATGCGTTAACTGACCTTATCTTGGTAAACATCTCCCTGTATTTGTGCATTAAATCATCCTATTTTACAGCTTAGACGTACACACAACATTACATGTCATTTATATTTCAATAATATGGGGGGCAGAGGCATAAATAATACACAACTTCTTACAAAGAGACTCATAACAAACACAGGCCCCCAATTACCTTCAAGCACACACACCTCTCACAACTCGGAGACAACCATACCCCCCACACACACAAGGACACAGAGGGCATACAGGCAGGCAACCTGAGCACCCTTAAGGACCCAACAAAGTTGGAAGAAGAAAACAAAAGAATTAAACAGATAAAGAGACCTATGCAAATATAGTCATAGATAGATCTACGCATGGAAAGAGAATTCACTTTACAGATCAAAAGACACATGGTTGGTTTAGAAATTGAAAATCACACCACGCATTACTTAGTTTGTTCACAAAATTGTCAGGATTGACATGTTTAAATTTTTGCACAAGGGAAAAATAATGGAAAGCTTCTGGGAAGCATGTTAAGGGTTTTTAATAAAGAATTTTGTATCCTCCCTCTTGAAATAACCTAAAAGTCCTTAAGAAATATTTTTAAAATAATCCAAAATTTATCATTTTTCCTTCTGGGCTTTCACAACCTAGGACTAGATTACCACCAAGGTCTAATCAAGCAATAAAAATTTTATGGTTGCAATAAAGCACAGAATGGAATAGCAAGAGTCACAAGTACACGCTCCAGAGACCAAGTATGAAGAAAAGTCAGGAAGGAAAAAGATAATTATCGCCCCAAGTCTTAAAGGCTGGCCTCACGGAGGATGCAGGATATGAGCCTCACCTTTGCAGGGATCTCTGGGTGGGCTTTCTCTTTTCTTTTCTTTCAGCCTGTCCATTTCCCAAGCATCTTTCTCTTGTGGGAAACTTCCCCACCCCCATTTTATTCACTTGGATGAGGATCTGGAAGGAGCCTCACCTAATATCCCCAATTCATGGCCTAGGGTTTGGTCAGAAAGTTTCACATAGGCTTATTCTGGGTGTATAATAAATTCATGCAAAGAATGTAAAACATGAAACTTTTGCAAAAATATCTGGGAAAGAGAAAGCATTTATCTTCTGGAGGGCAGGTTCAAGTCTGGAGCTGTGGAAGATCATCTTGACAGTTTATGGGAGAAACTTCGAGATGGAGACCCAAGACACAAATTCCTGACAAGGTTTTGTGTGTCCTTGGATCCATGCATGCCTCATGAAACAAGACACCGCCTCTGCTTTCACTTGGATCATTCACAAATTCCTGTTACTAGACAAGCCAGTTTGAGGTATTTCTGTCTCTCCTAAGCAAAAGAATCCTAACTAATATGAGAATGAATGTGAATTGTGTTAAGATAGGTGGAGTAGGGGCCTCCCTGGCGGTGCAAGGGGAAACGCAACACACTATGAAGCAATCTGCAGCCTCTGCAGCAGAAGTTCGATCCCCGGCCAGCCAGGGGCCATCCCACATGGCACAGCAGACCTCTCCTGACTCGCCCGCTGCTCCCCTCAGCAGCGTACTTCAGTCATTCTGCCTGTTCTGTTCCCCACTCTGCCTCTGGTGGATCCTCTCACCCCCCGCCTCTCTGGCCTGCACCCCAGCTCTTGTATGCATAAATAAATAAATATTTTAAAAAACAAAAGATAGGTGGAGTAAAGCGATGAAGACATCCCAAATGAACCATCACCTGCCACGAGAAAAGGCCAGTAACTGTGGGAGCAGGCAGTAACTGGGGAGAAGAGACAATACACTGGGAAAAGGCATGTTTGTATCAGTCAATGGGAACGAAAGAGAGAAGATTTTAAAACACATTGATGGAAAACCTCATCCCATTAATGTCCATTTCCCAATTTTTTGAACAGTAACTGTAGAGAATATTAATTTATTGCTCTAAAGCTCTTTATAGCTTTTAGAGTAATTACCCATGTTTTATCTTGTTTGATCATCATTTGAAGACACTAACGTTATTATACCTTGATTTTAAAGATGAAGAACAATGATTTAGAGAGGTGATATAAAATATACATCCCATCACCTCTCTCCTGCCCAAACTCTTTAGCGTTTCTCATTCTTAGTCTAAATTCCAACTCTTTCCTAGAGACTAAAATTTCCTTCATGATCTGACCTCAGCTTCTCCCTAGGTTTATCCCACTCTACTCTCTACCTTGTTCATAGTGCTCTAAGCAAATGATACCAAGGCAAGCAGCTCCCAGATGGGGGAAAGGCTATCATAAGAGACAAAAAAAAAGGCACTTAAACCACCCAAAATCTCCCGCCCCATGAAAATGCATCAAGGCTACTCCCACGTGCCTGAAGTCCATCCAGGGAAGAGTGTTAGGTCACCCAAGAAGACCTAAAGAGCTTCATCCACAAGAGACTGCTAGAGAAATTGTGTAAGCCATGTTGTTTGCTAGACGTAGCATATGGAACTCACACACAGTTTTAAATGTGCAGTAGTCATGTAGAATAAATATAAACAGAAATTAAAGAACGTGTTTTAGCCCCAATACCTAAAATTTCCGAACACGCTATCAATATAAAATGTATTAAGTACATTTGAGTTCTATTCACTTCCTACAAAGCATGGACACCTGGTGTATATTTTATACTCAGAGTCCATGGCAAGTGGCATGTGTCAAATTTTCAAGTTATCAAGAACAAATGCATGGCTAGTTACTACCATGTTGGACACCACAGGTGCAAAGTATTTGATTAACTAAATTTATATTCTATTATTTCTTTTCCTAGATTCCACTGCATGGGACTTAGCAGGAAGACTAAAGCAAACATAGAAGAAATAGAAGAATGATATTTCTTCTGTATAACCGAGTTGCCAGGTGAGTGAGTTAGTGCTTTAACCCTTTCAAACTCCCCATATTTATAAATCACTTTAAATGATGTCTGGCACAAAATAAGAACTCAAGGATGGGGAACTACATTATGCTCATCATTTTTAATAGCTGGACCAGAATGGGGGTGCAGATCTTGTAGTTTCTGGCTAAATGCCTTTTCCCGGAATCCCAGACACCCTCGTTGTTAGCAACACATTTATGCTAAGCATGCAGTGTCATGGGTAGCCGCCAGCATGATAGAACTTGCACGCTGGATTCCTGGTGCTATAAGATCTGAGATGTTTCAAATCACCTGCTTGCAAAACAAAGTACAGAAAAACAAAACAATTTCATTTTCCCCGGACTGACCTTTAAATCCACGCCTGCTGCCTCAACCACAGCCCTGCCTGCTAAGCACCCCGATGTTCTTGGTAAAGATGCAAGATTGGCCTGTGAACAGCAAGCCAGGATGCCTGTCAGGATGAAAGTCCGTGTCCGAGGCGAGTTTCTGTGTGAACTACTCCCTTCAATGAAAAGACTTCACAAAGCCACACTTGAGCTGCTTTTCCTCTAATGAATCAACTGAGGAAATGACTAAAAATACTTCCTATCTTTCAGTTACATCCTCAGAACTGACAATGGAAAAACAAATGAATCTTCTCAAAACAATGACATCTTGGGTCAGCCAGAGAAACCAAATCAAAACTAGGTTATTACAAGGAGGGGAGAAGGTGGAAGTAGAAGGCTAAGTACCTACCTAAGTCTACTTTTTTTTTTAAATTTTTATTTATACAAGCACTGGGTACAGTCAGAAGCGCGGGAGGGTGAGAGAATTCACCAGAGCCAGAGCGGGGAGCAGAGCAGGCAGAAGGACCGAAGTACACTGCTGAGGGGAGCAGCGGGCGGCAGGAGAGGTCTGCGCGCCATGTGGGACCCTCCTCCGGTGGCCGGGGAGCAGCCGGGGATCGAAACGGCGCTGCAGAGGCTGCGGGCAGCTTCACAACCCAGCGTTCAACCGCTGCGCCACCGGGGAGGCCCTTAAGTCTACTTTTTAGACATGGAGCCCCAAGTTGTAGTTGTTGCCCTGACTTGCTAAACATGATGTGAAGTTCATGTCGCCTCTTGGACAACTGCGCATCATAGCAATGATTAACAAACACAGGAAGAGCCACCAGTGCTTATGACTGCTGGGATGACAGGAGCCAAGGCAGGACCCTCGCCCACACCCCTCCACAGGTAAGAAGCAAAACCCATGCTTTCTCACTGACCAGCAAGGCCATGGACCGATGGGGGCTGTGGGCCGATGTGGGGGGCTATGTTCCAATAGGGGGCTGTCCGAGCCACAGAAAGGGGATGTCCTTGGTCTCAGCACAGCTGCTCCCCCACCACGGGCCGGCGCTGTCCTAGACCCTGAGCAGAGCAGATGGGTCGGGCCCTGCCTGCCTGAAACTTACAGTCTCGTGGAAGGGAGAATTGCACTTATCAAATCACCACATTGTAATAAATAAATTTAAGAATTTAGACGTGTAGTGTTTGCCCATTTCCATGGTACCAATACTTCCTTCATGACTTATTTTATGCTAGCGAGGTGATGCCACTGAGGGGGATTTAGGAGCAGGTGACACATGCTGCAGGTGTGGTGGCAGCAGGCAGCAGCTAAGCCCTATGTCCAGCAGCCAGAACAGGCATCGGGGCTGTGATCCTGGGCCATAGGCGCAGGTGGGCATATCCTACATTACAAGGGGTCCAGGCAGGTCTAGATGTGTACATAGCATCCACCTGTAGAATGGACACACACTTTGCCTACACAAGTTATTGTTTTTATAAGCAATTGCATATTTTTGTGACTAATGGCTGCATTAAATGCACTGATCAGTTCATTGTATTCCCTTTTCACTGTACTGTTCTAACCCAAAAAATGACATATTGTTACTACATATTAAAAATGAGTTTTCTTCATGAAGAAGGGGAGGCAGGAGTTCTTCCTGGTGGTGCAGGGGTTAAGTCTCAGTGCTATGAAGGTATCACTAGCCACCGCAACATGAGTTCGATCCCCAGCCAGGGAGCTGACCCACATATGGCACAGCAGACCTCTCCTGTCTCCCCACTGCTCCCCACAGCAGTGGATTTCAGCAGATCTGCCTGCTCTGCTCCCCACTCTGTCTCTGGTGAATCCTCTCACCCCCTGCCCACGCACCTCCGGCCTACACCTCAGTTCTTACACGCATAAATAAATAAAAATTAAATCTTTACAATAAAAGAAGGGGATACAGGATTTCCAGAGGAGGCTGCTATTTGCTGGGGCCCGGGAGGGGTGTGCAGTGGGTAGGCGAGCACAATCTTCATGGGGATGATGGTGAGTGGGGGTGGTGGACTGGCGCCAGACACAAGGGGCAGGTGTGTGGTATGAGGCAGCATGCTCTCCTGGAGGGCTTTAGCCTGCAGAGTGAGTTGAGATTTGTAGTTTAGACGAGTCTTCTGTTAATCACAGAGACAGTTGCAAAAGCAGGAAAAGGCCAGTTGAGAACATGAAGAACAGTTGAAAGGTTGTGGTCGTGGTTTGGAAACAGATCCTCAGGACCACACCGAGAGGACAGGAAAGAGAGGCCAGAACTAGAATAGATTCTTCCCCTCCGCGAGGTGCACTCCAGGCGAATTCTCATCGGATCATTTAGTGACACAAAGAAAGATACTGAGAAGCTAGGGCAGTGTCCTGCCAGCAAAAATGGGTTAGACAAATAAAAAATCCAGCAATTGGTTTTTGCCTTTGAGTCATGGTCTATGTACGTGGATCATAATCAAAATACCTGTTCAGAAATAGATAACATGTCTACAGAGAGATAAACAAATACCAGTTGATATATAGAGAGAAGTATCTGTGTGTAGCTATCTGGAGATAGCTCTCCATATTTATAGATAGGGTGATATCTAATAGATATCAAGATATAACTATATAGAGATAGCAGCATGGAGATAAATACCTTTCAACAGACATGAGCATCAATATACCTAATGAAATAACTGCAATATATTTAAAAATGTAAGTGAAAATAAGCTATGTGCACGGTCTGTCCCACAATTAAAGATACATTTTTCTCCCTGTCCAAAATAAAGGAAAATAAAACCCTCAATTCATAAGGGGTAAAATGATGTGGCAACTGGCTTTGCTTCGAAATTCTTTTTTTGTTTGTTTGTTTTGATTTATTACTGATTTATTGCTGAAGTCACTTTGTTTTGTGGCATCCATTTTCCACACATTTTCTGGCATTTTTAACTCTTCTAACTAGCTGTATATATTAATAAGCATAAGTATTTCTAGTCTTTCAAACAAATACACATACCTGGCACATCAAAATTTTCTCCTTTGACCTGCACGCATTTTGTCTCTAGCTTCTGCTTTAACTTCTTTTTTTATTAATATATTTTATTTTATATAATTCTTACATCATTTTTCAATTTGGCACAATGTATGCATTTTCATTTGTTATATTCCCCATATGGTTCTGCCCCCCTTATTTTGACCCTGACCCCTCTTTTTCTCCCCCCACCCCTAGTGTGTCTATGGTTTATAGTTACCTGATGATTTTGATTTTTACTTTATTATAATTAGTCTTTTTCCTGGTCCCCTATTTAGGTTTTCTAGATTCCTGCTATGAGTGAGACCATCCAGTATTTTTCTTTTTCTTTCTGGCTTATTTCGCTGAGCATGATCCCTTCCAGCACCATCCATCTTGCTGCAAATTGCATGTGTTTATCTTTTTTGATTGCTGAGTAATATTCCATGGTGTATATGTACCACATCTTCTTGATCCAGTCATCTATTTTTGGGCATCTGGGTTGTTTCCATAGCTTAGCTATTGTAAACAGTGCTGCTATAAACATAGGGGTACAGGTGCCCTTTTGAATTAATGCTTCAAAATTCTTAACAAACACAAAAAGGAAAATAAGGTTCAATAAAGTAAATGTAACAAATGTCTGGCAATGCAGATTTGATGTGAAAATTTATTGAGAAATTATTGTGCTTCTAATTCTAAATTATGCAAAATAATTAAAAATATCATATTATCAACTCTTTCCTTTTTTTCTGCTTTTCATTTTTTATAATTTTTTTAAATGAAACAAAGTCTTGGCTATGTCAAGATTAGAATACGGACAACATACAGGAAAAACTAGTTTCTAAAACTCTCCAGGAAATTTGCAGAAGAGATGGGTGAGGGATTTGTGCACAGAATTCACAGCAAGAAAAAACAAGTCACTAAGTAAATACAGCTTTTTGGTCTGCTTTGTTTTGTTATCTATTTGATATTTTCTTGAGAACAAATGTAGGACAAGGCGTCCGGTCCTTAAGGGTGTTAGTGTGATGTGAAAAATAGCACTGTAGTGTTCTGTCCTTGTGGAAATGACTTGGATTTAAACAACTAAGACACTGGAGAAATTTCTGCTTTTGGTTTGATTCTTACAAATTTTAGTCTCTCAGGACTGTGGGCTTTTAGAACCATAGGGAAGCTTGAGAACTGTCAATCCAATCAATACTCTCCACTCCATGCCTGAGGGAGCGCCAAGAAATCCATACAGGAGATTTACTCCATCAACAAACGTTTTATGAGCACCTACTATGTGCCAGACATGATCAAAACTCAGTGAACAAAACAGACAAAATTCCTGCTCTCCACGCATGGGAATGGGCAGGTTTCCTGGGTCCCACTGGTAATTGTCTACTAGATGATTAGCTTCATGAGCTAGTGGGCCATGGCAAGATTTTTTTATTATATGGTTTTGATAAAAATGAAGCAACCTTCTTTGAAAATAGCTCATCTGTTCCAAACACTTACCTTAAGATTGGAAATGGTTGGCCCAAAGACAGAAACGCTGTGGCCCCAGGTCTCAGGCAGCCAGGGCGGGGCCACAACAAGACTGCAGTGTTGCTGGTCCCCAAGCAATCGCATGTCTCTCTCTTCCCATTAGAGCTCCACTTCATCTTCCCTTGGAAGACCGGCCTGCTGGAAATGCGCAGATTTGGAAAAGTTTGGAGTCTGAATTCCATATAAATTAATGACATTTCCCCAAACCTTGGCTTCCTCATTCATAAGATGAGGACACATGTGGTTTGGGGGAGAAAATCAGCCAAAGTATTTTGTGCACAATCTGTAAACTGTAAAATATTATACAGATGTTAACAATTACAGTCTGAACCCTGAAGTCTTTTTCATTGATATTCCTCAAAGCAGAGTAATTGAAGGATAGAGTAATAACCACAAAATGAAAGGAAAATAAAATGTGCCAATTGGTCAAGTTGTCACAGCTGAAGCAAAAATTAAAGATAAAAATAAAAAAAATCCAAGCTGCCTCCTGGTCTGGCTGCTTCCTAGGTGATGTGAAATGAGAGACAGGCCCTTCATGCAGAACTCGAGGCTGCAACTAGAGAGTCAGACAGAGTCCAGCGGGGTTTAACTCTTGAAGACGCCATTACATTGACTGTATAAATAATAAAACAAGGGAACTAAATTCAAAAAATATTTTGAGATGGTGCTTTAAAGGACAGTCTAGGACATATTTAGGTGCTCAATTATCCCACGTGATTGGTTGGGTGAATACATTCAAGGAACTTGGTGCCATATACATGCTTCCTCCCCCGCAGGCATAACTCATGAATCCCAATCATAGGAAATAAGATGCCTCCCTTTATCCCAGCTGATCAGAGATCTGTACATGTGGGTACTGATTTCTTGAATGTCAGCAAAGCGTGTTTCTTTCAGCCATAGGGTATCTCTCTTGTGTGTTGCATTCCCCTAGTAAAGAACTCCAGAGGGAGAACGATGAAAGGGTGGTAGGATCATCTAATTTACATGGTTATGCAATGAAATACACACAGAAGTGACATGTGTCAATCCTAACCAAGACATTTCAATACATGGTAGTATCACCATTGCTTTTCCTTCTGGGGAAGCCCAGTGATGAGGATGGGGGATCTGGAAGCTGGAACAAAACTGAGTTGAGCTATTCTTTGGAGACAAGGCACACAGAAGCGCTGCCCCACTAAGATGTCCACGTGGCTGAGCCCCTGGGTGGCATTTATCCCACCATGCTTATCACCCTTCTTGTAAACACTATAATTACTTTCATGTAGCTTGTCACAGTTAAGAAACTTCACTGAAGTCATCCCAACCCACGAAACTTTGCAGCCTGGGAACACAACACCACGTCTCCCATGTCTGAAATTCAGGTTGAGAGAAAAATCTTTCTTGATGAATTTGTTCATTTTCTTTCCAGGTCCCCTCCAGACAACAAAAAAACGAGGCTATTTTCCCTGAAGTGCTTTGAAATGACACTTTCACTGAAGATCTCTGTCTTTCAGATTCTGACTCTGAGCTGTAGATTACAGTGGCAGCCAGACCTGGCCGACCAGGCTCACCCAACTCTATCTCTGGGCAACTGATGTGTCATAAACAATTTGGGGACCTGTCGACATCCCTGAGAAGCTAAGCTGATGAAAAGCTTATTCCTCTCAGATAATGTAAGTTTATAATGTTTCAACACATTCTAGAAAAAGAGAAAGAGAGAAATGAATGGTCTTAGTGTTGGGCACCATTTTGAAGCTGGTGCCTAAAAGCCAGTCTTCTCTATTCTAATTTTAACTGATCAGAACCACTGAGAGGACTACTTTCTTAATAATATCTCCCATTCAATTCTCTCCAGGGTAATATATTAAATGTTATTTGACCTGTTTTGCTTTAATTTCTAATCCATCAGCTTGTCATTTATAGACTTAAGATTTGCATCCAAATAAGGGTGGCTGGAGCGAAGCGCTTATCACAGTGCATTCACATTCTGCTGGAAATACTGTATAAAAACATTTCCTTTCTTTCTTATGAGTCCTTATCACTATCATAATTACTTGACTCTCACTGGAGCATGTAATCAGTCATAGGCAATATGTAAATAAATGGAGATAGTTGTATTGAAATGCAACTTTATTTACAAAACAAATATTAAAAAAATAATAAAAATAAACAAAACAAATATTTCCTTTTTGTGAAGTACTAAATTTTTCTTAACTGATAACATTACATGATAACTGTGTAAGTTTCAGGCAGGCATCACTGAGAATGAACACGAGTATCTACTACATTAAGTTCACTGCTCTGAGTCTAATTCTATCCTTCACAATTTTCCTCTTTCCCCCGTACCCTACCATTCACCCCTTCTCCTTTTAGACTGTAAGGCCCATAATTGGCCTCATAGTCCAAACATTTATTTTTGTTTTATTTAGCTCATCTGTTTGTTTTTTCTCCATATACGATACATGAATGAAATCACTGTTTGTCTTTTTCCTTCTGACTTATTTCAATAAGCGTAATTCTCTCTAGTCCATCGAGGTCATTGTAAAGAGCAGGATTTCATTTTTTAAATAACTGATTAGTATTCTATTATGTATATACACCACATCTTCCTTATCCAGCCGTCAGCTGATGGGTAGTTAGGTTGTTTCCAGTTCAAGGCTAGAGTAAATAGTCATACAATAAACATGGAGTTGTACATCTCTCTTTGAATTAGTGTTTTCACAATTTTTAGGTAAATACCCAAAAGTGGGATAACAGGATCGTATTTAATTTCTAATTTTTAATTTTGGGGGCATCTCCATACTGCTTTCATTATGGCTGTGCCAGTTTAGAATCCCATAGGCAATATAAAACAGTTCCCTTTCTCCACATCTAATCCAACACTTCTTTTTTCTTGTCTTTTGGATAAATCCTTCCCACAGGGGTAGAGGCGCGATCTCTCTGTTGTTTCAATTTGCATTTCTCCAACAACAAGAGAGGATGGACATCTTTTCAAGAGCCTGCTGGCCATCTGAATGTCTTCTTTGGAGAAATGTCCATTCAGATCCTCTGCCCATTTTTTTAATCAGATTTTTTAAAAAATAATATTTAACATGTTTTTAAATCATGTCTAACATGTTTTGTTGAATTTTGTGTATTTTAGATATTAACCCCTTGGTGGATGTATAATGTGCAAATATCTCCTTTTGTTGACATTTTTGTTCAGGTGCCACATTCCCTTGGCTGTGTGGGAGCTTTCTAGTTTGATGTAGTCCCACTTGTTTATTTTTGTTTTTAAAACAAGCATTTCAAATAACATTTTAAAGATCAGGAAAAGCAAATACAATAAAGCTGAGATATTGAGTGACATGTACAAGGGAAAGGGAAGCCAGCTGACCAGAGACTGGTGAGTGAGGGAAGAGCAGACTGGAGGAGTTCCAAGGAGCCTGATGAGCAGCACACCTCAGGAACATGCTTCCAGTGTGTGCTTCTGGTGGATCAGATGTGCAGTGAGGGAAAGAGAGAAATGAAGGAAGATCACTGCATGTTTTTCTTATAAAGCAAGGTTGCCTGTAGTGGGAGACAGGGAGAGCTTGCGAAGCAAAATTCAACTGTTGTCTTTGGCTATCTCATCATTTGTAAGCTATTTTTTTTCCTACAAAAGAAAGCTGAATAATAATTAGCAATCCATTTGTTCAGTCTTGAAATCTGGCTCTCCTCAGTCTATATCACTGGAAAGAGGGTGGGAGTTGGTCTAGGGAATCAGGTTGAAATGGCAACTTCCCAGTGTCTAGCTGTGTGAATCAGAATAATCATGCTCTTTGAGACTCTGTTTTGTCATCTGGAAAATAAGTTTATTATTATCCACCATGCAGAGTAATTTTGAAGAGAAGTTCGTAATGAGAGATCTGGCATAAAGTAGGTTCTCTCTTAAAAAAAAAAAAGATTCCTTTTCTTTTCATTTATTCAATCGTTCAACAAGTTGTTGTTGTGTTTGGTGCCAAGACTGTATTAGATACTGTTCCAAGCACTAAGCTAGAGAGGAGAGCAATGCTAATAAATTTCAGTTCTCGTGAACCCAACATTCTTGTTGGAGATACAAGGATAAGAGTACGCATGTGTGTGCATATAGACATGGCTCAGCGATTCTCAACCAGGCATGGTTTTTCCATTAAGAGGACAAATATCTGGAGATATTTTTGGTTTCCATAAAAGGGGAGATGCTACTTACTGCATCTAGATTAGAAGAAGCCAGGGATGCAGATGATCTTGTTGCAATGCACAGGACAACCTCACTGAAGCCCAAAATGTCAATAGCATGTTGAGAAACCCTGAAACAGAGATTTGTGTGTTAATTTAAAAAAGCACCATGTGGAAAAATACAGAATGTGAACTCTGAGTCAGTCGCTAATTTTGCTTTAATCTTCAAGACACTATGCACTTTTCATTTGTCATATTGTGAGCTATGATGAGAAAGTCATTGTTTTTGAAGTTAAATAAACTTAGAACCAAATTCTGGATTTAAAGTTCATTACATAACCTTGAGAAATCTTACTTGATAATGTGCAACCCTGAATTCGTTACCTGTGAAATAGAGTCAATAATAGAAAATACATAAAACAGAGTTGTTTTGAAAACTAAATTAAATAGCACACTTAAAACACCTATGTGGTATGTGACATAGAGCAAGAATTCAATAAACAACCACCATTCTCCACCTACCTGGGGAAGAGGATTGGAAAGGGGTGATGAGTCAATACCTCCCAGCTTTACTATTTCCTTAATTACCACTATTAAGTCAGTGGCTAAAATTTTAATAATCATATTTTACTTTTTTCTGATTTTTCCACCTCCTGTGGAAAAATTATACAGATTCACTCTTTTTGGTAAAAGTGGATGAATTTGGTATTTAACAATTTAGCATTGAATCAAGGGAGCTGTCCAGCAGAGTTAGAAATTCAGGACCAGAATTTACAAAAGCAGTTCATTCCCTTGTTGGCATTAGCGGCCTCATCCACCTTGTAAAGTGATACCAAAAATGAAGAGGTCCCTAAGGCAGAGCAAAAATGATTGACCCTTAGGGAAAAATTTTGTGTAAAGTGAATACCCATTGAGTTGGCAGGATAATCCCGGACAGAAGTCTCACAAAAGCCAGGGGAATGGAGATAGTCAGCAAAGCAGATGTGTTGGAGAAAGATGAAGAATCACATTCGGTGGCACAAGGCATTAAAACTCCCCAGTTAACCAATTTAGTGAGCTGTGCATACTGATTCAGATTATAGGGGGATACCCAGAAATGTGACATTGAGTCAATATATCTGTAGGATATTTTCAAGATGCTCTTAGAAAAGGAAAGCAGAGAGATGGACGACATCTTGAAAAGTAGGTGGGTATGGTTGACTTTTACAGAAGTAACAGTATTAATTTGAGCAAAGAGTGTAAAAGGAGCAGGGAAGAGAAGGGCAAAGAGTGTGAAGACACAGAACAGCTCTGAAGTACAGCAAAGATAACTTCTACCCTAACTCACCAGTTTCCAGTGAGGCAGGGAGTGATGGTGGCCAGCGGTGAGTGAGTGGGGAAAGAGCTTGAATTACAACGGAAAGATTTGCAACAGTTACTTTGGGGATATATTGGATCCATTTAGAGATTGGGCTTCCAAGCTGTGGACAGACCCCTGCTGCCCTCAGGTTAAATGGAATCAACCTGACAGGGACTCAACCACCACATTTGTGTGGATTCTTCAGCAACAGTGACTCGCATGGGACAAAATGAAAGTCAACAGACTGGACAGCAGAAGACTTGTAACAGCAAGTTTGGAAGGTGAAAATGAAAAAGGTTGATTCTGGAAGGAAAATCCTTAGAATAATAACAGGAGCAGGGCTGTCATGCATTGATGTTCAGGATAGATGGGGGAGGGAGAAAATAAAAAAATGTTATGTTTTTAGCTATTTATTTATCAAACATGTACATCTACCATGTAGGGCTAAGAGATATTGGGGGAATGAGCAGAGGACTAAGAGATATTGGGGCTGAGCAGAGCGCAAGCTCTGTCCTTATGGACCCAATGGAGAAAAAGCTTAATCATCTTGAAAGTTTTAAGGAGCATCGAATCCAGTGGAAAGAAAGTCACTGAGTTTATTATAAGGATAAGGAATTCCTGTGAATGAGACAGAGACTCAAGAGCAAGGAAAAAGTATGCCAGACATCAGTCTCAGAGAGTAAATATTGGTGAATCTTTTACTGTTCTCACTGCAAATCAGGGGCCATGACATAAACATCCACGCCAGTGATTTCTTGTACAATGTTCCAGGAACTATAATAAGCTCAAAATAGGTGTGAGGGGGCTTAGCTTGTGTCTCTTGTGTAGAGACTGAGACAAAGACTGGCGTGCAGGTAGTTTCATTTAAGACTGTGGTCCCAGGGAGGAGTAGGGACAGAAAACCAGGGAGGGAGAGCCAAGTGATGATTATCAATCCTGGGAGACTTTTTCAATAACTTTATGAGATGGTTCCCAAATCTGCCTGCCCAGGGCTAGGGGGGTACAGCATTGACTCATCATTTCCCGCCCCATCGTTCAAGGTGGTGCCCTGGGGTAGGTAGGTAGAGTGTAGAGTCATCATTTCCTGCCCCATTGTTCAAGGTGGTGCCCAAGGCATCTCTTCTCTCGTGCTTCCAGGTATGTGCACTGCAAATCTCAATCTGCAGTGTCAGGGAATCTTCAAGGCAGGAGACTAGAGATACTCAGTACAGGCTTAGGTGAAAAGCTGTCAGGCTGCACCTGATGAAACAGTCCAACCTTCATGAAACAGGTGACTAGAGAAGAGGCTGCATGAAAGGGGGTGCTGAGAATATGAAATGGACTAAAGGGGGTCCAGGACGAGAGGTCCCAAGGAGAACAGGAGGGCAGCAGCAGCTGTGTGACTCCCCATTAACTCCGAAGCCCCACATTCATCAAGCAATTATTATAAGTGAAGTAGGGTGCTGAGACATAAAGTTGGAAAAGAGAGAACCAGAGACAGGAAGCCCAAAATGGAAGGGGCACATATGTACCTACTGGCCCTCCACTTGCTACCACAGACATGCAGAATCTCATTCCCCTCCCAGCATCCCTCTGCTTGAAACATCCAGGTCTCTAATTAAACATAAACAAAATGAGGTTCAGGTTAGTGAATAATGCATACCTGGCCATGTCACTAGAATTAAAATCCAGGTCAACTCCTCCACACTCTTACTTCATAGTTAATTAGACACAGCCCTCATCTTCAAGAAGCTTGCAGTCTGTGGAAGGAAAAACAATGCATAATGACCTTGTGAGGAGATGGGAGCTTCTCATCATTGATCTGGAGAAAGTCAATAATTGGGCTTGGAATCCCAAGGGTTGAAAGGTGCTCCAAAATATTGATTATAGCTTGTCACCCAATGAATTTTGTGAATCTACAGTACAAAACACACAGAGAAGTTTTTTCATTTTCTTTTTTTTTTCTTGCCACCATTTCATATGACACATATTAACAATTTGACCAGGTCCTGCTACAGGAAATTGTAGAAAGGGGGTGAGAATGAAGCCACATTACTGGGTTGCCCTCCTGAGATGCTGTCAAGCTTGAGATCTTGGCAAAGTTTCAGGATTCCCAAGGTTATTAACAGCAGAATTAGGATGCAGAGTTCTGTGTCTGTATATTGGTAAGGTTAAGGTTTGCTTGCCAAGACTCTGTTTTAATATAAAAATTTAATGATAGTAACACATTTTGCATGTTAATTAGATAGCCTAGCCTCCCACAACGTTGTCTTTGAGGATACACAAATGAGGACTATGGGGGCTGCTCAAAGGTGTAGCTTTGGCTGGATTTCCAGGTGGGGTCTTTGAAAAACACGTAAACCATGATAAAACCTGGGGACACTGAGGGGTGGGCAGAAATCACAGGTGAAATAGCTAACCTTATCAAGCTTTCAGAGCACTAATGGCTCTCCAGGAGCAAAGCAGAAGACAGTGGACTTGACAGCGAACCACGAGCAGCAGAAGTCAGCCTCAGCCTTTGTGGCCACATGGTTCTATCGCTAAACGAAGGGAGACTGTTTTCAAACATGTTCATTCTTTCCACGCCCCCTAATGCAGAATCCTCTCCCCCCAACACACACAAAGATTATTATAAAAATTTGGAGAAATGTAGACAACCAGGACACATTGGTGATGAAAATGGCATCATTTCTTGTTCCTGACACAATGCCTGGAAGCTAACGACAGCTACCATCTGATGAGAAAGCAGGCTCTCTCCCACTCAACGTTCAAAATAACTCTTTGAGGTGAGTATTTACTATGCTCATTTCACAGTTGAGGAAGCATCAACTCAGGAGGATTAAATAACTTTCCCAAAATCCTCAGGTGAATGATGAGACTGAGATTTAATTTCATATCTCCCTGATTGAGAGCTAAGATCTTCCTAGTGTAGACAAACTGCAATCTCCATTTCTGGCCCTGCCTTCATAATCTCCTATTTGGGAGACTTAAAATTGATCTCTCTATCCTTTCTGTTCAGCTTTACCAGACATTGGTAAAAAATCACTACTGTCAACCCTAACACTGAATAAAGATTAGCAAGTGACAAATATTAACATACTTTCCAAGAATTGACTTTCTTGTACTTTTATGTATATCTTGGCTACCCTTAAAGGATTGTGAACTGATTTTTAAATCATGGACCATGGTAACATTGCACTGAGTGTCTCTTAGGTTTCCTCCTCCAACATTTATATTCCAAGCATTATACCAGATACTGAGGACACACTGCAAGTAGGTGCTCAGCTTCAACGAGTTGAAACACGACTTAAGAGACACAGAAAAAGATGCAATGTGGAAATAGGGCAATAAATATTGCGCTGACAGTCTGCACTGTGTTCTGTAGAAGTGCAAAATCCTTTGTTGAGCCTAAATAGGATATCACAGAGGATGATGGAGGTCAGATTGTGGGCCTCGCAAATGGGAGGAAGGATCTGCTGTTACTGAGATTAGAAGGGGCCTTTTGGTGCCAGAGGGGGGTGATGGTGGCTAGGGGTAGGGGTATGGCTGAGACAGCTGAGACTTCCAGGTGGAGAAGTGAACAGCTGAGTGTTGATCTGGGTTTGGGAGTCAGGTCTGGACCCTTTAGCATCTAGATGTTGGATAAAGCGCATTCATGGGTGAGATCATCAAGGAAATAAAATTGTTAGAAAAGAAAAGACAAGCAAGGAGCCTGAAGCAGTCCCGATGAAGAGGTCGTAAAATCAAGGGATACATAAAGGAAGCAGAGAAGGAGCCAAAAAATGAAACTGAGAGGGACTCACCAGTAAGGCAGGAAGACATCACAGGAAGTGTATCGACAAGGAAAAGCGAATTGCCGTGTCCAGTGCGGGCGATAAATCAGGTAAGATGAAGACTGAGAACTGACCGTGGGGCTGAGCAACAGGAGGTTAATGGTGACCGTGGAGTGCGATCATTCCCTACAGCAATGGGAAGACACACTGCTAGACACGTTTTAAAGGGAAGGAGGAGAGAAATTGGACACAATGAGAAGAGACAACTCTTTTGTGATTTGCAGCAAAGGGGAACATAACAATGGACTGAAGACTCACAGGAAAAAAAAAGTAGAGGAAACAGGTTATTTTTAAAGCAGAAAAAATAACTCATGACAACCTGCCGAGTAGAAGGATGCAGAGAGGAATGGGTTCTGGGGACGTGCCACCTACAGGGGGCCGGGAAAGCAAGGCCTCGAGGGAGGGAGGAGGCACCTATGCAGGCATGATGCAGGGTTTTTGTT
Organism: Talpa europaea; assembly: GCF_964194135.1. Classification (NCBI taxonomy): domain Eukaryota; kingdom Metazoa; phylum Chordata; class Mammalia; order Eulipotyphla; family Talpidae; genus Talpa; species Talpa europaea. The sequence goes on along the minus strand of NC_140071.1, from coordinate 138,455,049 downwards.
TGTCTTGCTAAACAAAGAAAACTGGTTTATCTGACACCTGCCATATGTGGGCATCACGCAAATATTTTGCATTCACTATTCTGTACAATTTTTCACAAAAGATCTTTTAAATTGTCACTGAGGCTCAGGAAGATGAAATATCTTGAGCAAGTAAACAGCAGCATAAGAGCTCGAATCCTCCCCTATCTCATCCCAAAGACCATTCTCTTATCTTGACACACGCTATCTCCTGTGAAAGGGAAAGCAAAGAAGAAACAAAAATGAGTTTCTGGCAGGTGAAAAAGATGGGGCAAATTGGAAGGCAGGAAAGCAGTTTGGGGGCAGTTTCAATCATCAGCCTGGGCAGTGGTTACCATAGAGTCCAGACTAAGTTCTTGGCTGTGGGACTGGAGGGCACACCCGAAAGACCTTTCTGAGGTGGACTCCCTGGGCTGATGAGAAGTGGAGGGTGGCAGCAGCATGAGGAGAGGCCTGGCGGAGGGAGGAGGCCAAGATGTCTTCCCACCTCCCCATGTGGGCATATAGCGCCACTGCGGGGGGGGGGGGGGGGGGAGGTGGGGGGGGATGGAGTGTGTGTGTGTGTGAAGGTAAAAGGTATCAGGCTTTTCTGCCCTCCCGCCATCAGGATAGATGAGGGAACCCTGTGATCCTGAATGCATGCCTGATGGCGGCACCTGAAGTGGGCACACCTGGGCTGAGAGACTGGACTTATAAGGGCGGCGTCACGGGGACGCCAGCAGCAGCCGTAGTGATCGACAGGGCTGGGGGGCAGTTGTAGCAGGAACAACCCCGTATGTCATGTGCAAAGTTCCACCTCTCCAGGCAAGAAACGCCCAGCCACACAGCCCCCCAACTTGGCTGGCAACCGCAGGGGGTACGTGGACCTGGCATAGTGACGAGGCTAGGCCCAGAGGCAGGTGACGCGGCCACCCAGCCCGCCAGGCCATCCCATCACCCAGCAGCAGCAGAAGCCGAAAAAGAAGCCGAGAGAGAAGCAAAGAAGCAGAAGCAGAGAAGGCCGGAGAGCCCAGATAGAGTGAGGATTTGCTGGGGGCTGGGAGGCCTGCCAACCTCCCGGCCCCCCAGCACCCCTGCCTGCTGTATGCCTGGTGAACCCCAATAAAAGACCTGCAAAAACCCACTGAGGACTCTGACTCCTCCTTTACCCGGTCTGCATGGGATCAGAAAACTTGCTCAGTGGCCCATTCCTGCCCTTACAGTGTGTGTGTGTATAGTTTTCTCAGAACACTAACAATAATTCGATCATATGATTCAGCAATTTCTCTAGTAGGTATCCACCAGAAGAATGGAAAAACACTAATCTGAAAGGTCAGATGCGCCCCTTTGTTTATTGGAGCACTATTTGCAACAGCCACGTTGTGGAAACAATCTAAGTGCCCAACAACAGATGAGCACATTAAGATGATGTGGTATAGATACACAGTGGAATACTAGTCAGCTGTCAAAAAGGCGAACTTTTGCCATCTGAGACAACATGGCTCAAAATGGAAGGGATTATGCTATGTGAAGTTAAGTCAAGAAAAAACAAATACTGGATGATTTCACTCGCATGTGGAATAAAAAACACAAAGTAAACAAATAATAAAACAAGAAAATCAGTTGAAATTCATGGACTAGGGGGCACTTCCCTACTCTTTATTTTCTAGAATGCTGGCACATCACAGGATTCCTGGGATTTGTAAATGGCTGGGTGAGCAAGCAAGTGAACGTCTGGCTTTGGGTTCTCTGGGTCTGCAGCCCCTTGCGTCTCAGCGGTGATTCTTATGTGGAGATAACACATCATTCTCTTCTCTCCGGGCCTGCCCAGAGCAGCTGCTCGCTCTGCAATTGACTGACTCCAATCTTAATTGAAGGAAATTTTGATGTTTCTAATGATATGAACCTGAGGACTCTGAGTTCTAATGAACCAAATCCAGAGTCCTTTTTAAAGCAATTCAACACCTGAAGGGCTGCCACACTTCTATCATGCAAACAACGATGTAAGCCAATATTACTCAATAAAAAAATATTAAAAGGAAAAAGCCCCCTTGATGAATCCTTGAATATACTGGACTACTTATTTTCCTATAGGACATACCCTTGAAGATCTCTGTGCTTTTGAATAAGCTGTTATTTCTATTTAGAATTCCATTTCCTTCCTATCCAGTTAGAAACTGTTTCTCAGGTCCTAAAGCCCAGCTCAAATGCCCTCCTGGCCGTGAGACCTCTATGCTTCAAGTCTGTTGGGGTCTTGAGTCTCTGTATCTGTTTTGAGTCGGCCCCAGGGCTCTGAGGTCCTAGATGACAGAACACTGTGTTGTTGGCCTTGGTGCCCAGCACCTGGAGCTAATCCTAGACCTAGGCATTCCCAGGCTCTATAAGAATCTGAGGAGTGACTGAGTGGGGGACACCCCCTCACCCCAGCTGGCCAAGCCAGCGCCTGGAGGTTACTGCAATGACAATTAGTCCCCACTCAGGGCCACTTCCCAGGAAAATTAGCTGAAACACACAAAAAGCAAGTGGCCAATCTCAAGATTACCCTTGAAGGTGAAGGTCACCAAAACAAGAAAGGAAGCTTCCAGACCCAGCCGGGGCCTTGTCCACCTATCCCCCTGAGAAGGGGCAGTCTGCCTCCTACCACCTTCCTTACTAGGGGGGTCTGCCTGGGCCTGGGCGAGTGAAGGTCAGGTGCCTGAAGGACCTTCCCCGGGCTTGATTCCAGGAAGCCCAGGCTCCTCGCCTCCATCAGCACATCCTCCTGGGAGCTGCCAACAAGCATGACGCGCCCCCTGTCAGCGCCTCTGAAATGCAAATGTGTTCCGCTCACACAGAGGTGACGTCATGCCTGCAGCTCGCTGGGGCCGATAATGCCAATTAAATGCCAAGGCTCACTAGCAGGTGCACTGATTGCCCTGCTAAATGATTTACTGGAGCAAAGCTCCAGGTGTAAAGTCGACAAGAAAGAACATTCAGTCTCCCCTGACCCCCATTTTCTCTACTAGCTTTTGCATTCGGTCCTTCTTGACAATAATTAACTTCCACCCCCTAAAAGCCAAATCAGAATCATGCTTCCCTGTGCAAAGCAAACCCTTCGGTAACCTGCCCCTCACCTCTACCCCACCGCGGAGCAGAGCCTGGGGTCTCTCTCTACCCTCACCCCCAAATCTAGCCACTCCAAACAGCTTCCTGAGAGAGCTTCCTGAGGAAGAAAGGCTCTCATTCGGTCGCTTTTCGACTCAAAAGCTTTCAGTGCTCTCCCGTCGTCTGTTCAATCAAGTGCATATTCTTCAGAGGGGCTCTCCAAGCCTCTTGATGGGCCCCATCTCTGTCTGCAACAGCCTGAGTGCACATCAGCGCCCACAGACGTGGACTCGCCCCTGCTCTCTTGTGCAAACTTCTCTGGGGGCCCCTTCCTGCCATCTCAGGACACGAGGCCACGCGTCCCCAGAGCCTCCTCTGCAAAGGCCCTTGCGGGTTCCTCGCCGGCACCTGCGCCCCTCGCGCCACCGCAGGGCACCCGGAGGCGGCGCGCTGCTGCGTGTGCGCCCCGTAGCTGCCTCTTCACCCACAAAGATACTGCCATTCTCAGGTGCAGGTGGGGAAACTGAGTCTTGAGGGATGAAGTGAGCCGCTCACAGTCAGAGGCCACAGAGGTGGCCCAGTGCCCGCCCGCGCCCCAGGGACCGAGCGCGCGCGCCCTCGGGGCGGGATGTTGCTGTTGGTCACCCCCGCGGCACAAGGTCCATCGCCCCGACAGGCCTCGGGCCGAGTCATAAATCCCCAGGAGTGGGGGCCGGCACGTCTCACCTGCCTGTGCCTCCTTCTCAGAGGGGGAAGCTCGGGGGTGCCTGGGGTGGATGTGCTGTGACGCCTCTCCTCCGCCCCGGGGGGCCACACCTGCCCCTCTGGCCACTTTCCACCTGAAGGGCCTACGGACACACCCGCTGCGAGAAAATGTGAATTTAAACCCTCGGCGTGGAGGCTGAGAGCCAAAGTCCTCGGCGGAGCCCGGGGTGATTGTTTCACGGGCGCAGCCTGGAAAAGCAAAGGCGGCGCCCGGCTCCCCAGGACCCTGAATTTCACTCGCCTGTTTTCCACCCTCTGCTAGGCCGGGACCCCCCAGAGATACCCTTGGCGGTTTCTGCTTCCCCCCACTGGCCCGGCTTCCTTCCCCCAGGTGCTTAGCCCGGGGCAGGCCTGCTGCTCGACCCTGGAGCTGGGAGAGGCCTGTGCGAGCACAATTTTCATTTCAAAGCTCAACCATGGAAAGTGCCGGGCTGGGCGAGCGAACCCGCTGTTTTCTTGTTCAGTCAAGCTCTGTTGAAGGGAAGCTGGGAGATGAAACTGGCAAAGGGATTGGGAGAAGGTGGGTGGAAAACAAAACTTTGAAGCATTATTTTTTTATTTTTCAATTTTTCAGCTCAACTGACCTTGGCTGCGTCCATGAACTGATTTCCTAAGAGGCTTCCGGAACGGTGAATGGGGCCAGGGTCTGGTCCCAGGCTGGCCTGATGTCAGGACCCTTGATCTTTAAAGTGGCTGATAAACTGCTTCACCCAGCACCCAGGCCTGGCAGGAGCTGGGTCTTCAATTGCAGGGGAGGGAGGTGCATCCATCACCCTTTTGCAAGAGGGAGGACATTCAAGTGCCCGGAGCCCAGAGTTGGCGGCCGGCTAGCCCTGTGAACATGCAGGGGAATAAGACAAGGCTCCGAGTTTTGTGCAGTGGGGAGGGAAGGGTCCCCCTCCCTCTGCTCCCCTGCCTGGAGTCTGAGTTTCCTGTCTGGAGCCACAATTCCGATGGTTGAGTTAGTAGAATTCAGTCACCCAGTTGCCTGAAAAAAGAACCGACTCTTTCTTTTTCTGAGAAAACCTGCACTTTCAGGTAATTTTAAGGGGACTCGAAAGCAGAAGGAGAGCAGGAGAGGAAGGACAAATGTCAGACAGAGCGGCAGCCTGTCCTGCCGACGCCCGGATAGGAGAGGGAAGATCTTGGATCTCCGCCCAGGGTCAAAGCTACAATTTTGAGGACACATGATATCCCGCCTCAGAGAAGCAGCGCTGCAAGTAACCCCTCGCTCTCCTGGACTCTTGTCCCTGGGGTTAGGAAGAAGCGAACTCTCCTCTGACTGAATAGGGTCTCGGGCTCTGGGGAATGCCACCCGCGCCCACGCGGTGGGTCAGAGGCTTTTGGCGTCTCCCATTCCTGCTGATGTAGCTGTTCTGCCACATGCTGTGAGGGAGCTATGAGGTTGCACACACACACACACACACTTGCACGCACATATATGCACATACCTATGCACACACATGCACACACTCGCAGGATTAGTACAGACATCCCCCCTTATCCTAGGGGTATATGTTTTACCACCCCTAGTGGCTGCTTGAATTGATGCTCTCTCTCCTTCTATCTCTCTCTCTCTGTCCTCTAAAACATCTTATTGTGCACAATATTTTCAGCCTGAAGTTGACTGTGGGTAACTGCAAGCTTGGACGGTGTGTGGTGAACAGCTGCATCTAACACCCAATGTGGCTAAGTGGGTCACAGACTGAACTGCAGGGAAGCCCAACCCTCCAGTAGGTTCCCAGCTCTATTCCTCTTCCCTCAGTGCCTGGACCCTAGTCCCCGACATTCAACATTCTGGATCATCATGAAGAACAGAACAATGGTACGATCTCCTTTCATCTGGGAACAAAATCAACTTTCCTCACTTCGATTACATGGAAGAATGATCCAGATGAGGGCGGGAGAGAGACAGAGGGAGAGATGGTCCTGCGGCTGTCTACACAGGCTGGGGCCAAATCAGGCGCAGAGGAAGGGGCAGGGATGCAAAGGGGAGAGCGCTGCTCCCTCCCAGATCGCTGCTCCCTCCCAGATCGCTTCCTGGGTCTTCGGGCAACATGGAAGAGAAGATCTGGCCTGTGCCTGCCTTAAAATACACACGGCACCGCCACCTTGAGCGCGCGAGGCCAGGCAGGTGTGAGTGTGGCCAGTAACAGCAATTGCCCTCTTTAGGGACCCAATGGGGGCAGGAGCGAAAGGAGCACATAGGCAGAGGTGCCTGGGGTGTGTTCTGTAGGGGAACATGGGGAACGGAGGGGACCAGGGGACCAGGGGAAGAAATGAGTGTGAGTGTCCAGAATGCAATCTGAAGTCAGGCAGGCCTTGCTCTTTCATGCATCACCGCCTCAAAGAGGGTAGCACCGTGGGAAGAGTGCAGATTGTTCAATGAAAAAGGATTTCTGGCTCTGACTTCTGGCTCTGAATGGTTGGTAAATAGATTCCATTTTACTTTGCTAATCCAAAAAATAAAATATCGGGACAAAATGCCTGGAAAACTCGGCACTGTAGAGTGATTGCTCAGAGGCCCAGGGACTCGAGGGAGGAACAAGTGTCACTTCTAGGTGAAGCCCACGGCAGTTCTGATTTCCAGCCTGGCCCCGGGGTCACTGGTGGCACCTACCCTCGCCCCCGTCACAACCAGACACTATGGGGTGGGGCCATGTCACCTAGGTAACACAAATGCTGAGTAGATGACAATGGCCTTTCATAGACTGTAGGCGCTAAAGATGACATTTGTAGGGAAGCCCTTTAAGGAAGGCAGGGAATGAGCCATTTGAAAGGGGATTATTGCACGTGGCTGGTCTTGGGTTGTGGAGACTCTGATGGGTGAGAACTGGGACTCTCCGTGTTTTCTCTGTGTGACCTCTCTGGCACAACGGCTTCAGGGCAGATGGACCTTACGGGTGTGAGCTCAGGATCCTCAAGGTGTGTGTCCCAAGAAAGGCAGGTGAAAGGTGGTTCATCTATTTTTTTGATTTAGCCTCAGGTGTCACAAAGCACAGATATATTTAATCCCAGGCAAAGTCAAAACTCAAGGGGAGAAATGTCAACAAAACATCATAATAAGAGGACTCCCTGGTGGCGCAGGGGTTAAAGACAGCGCTATCAAGCTACTGGCAGCTATGGCAGCATGAGCTCGATCCCCAGCCAGGGAGCTGACCCACATGGCGCAGCAGACCTCTCCTGCCTTGCCCGCTGCTCCCCTCAGCAGTGTATTTCAGTCAATCCACCTGTTTTCCCCACTCTGGTGAATCCTCTTACCCCCCATACCTCTGACCTGTACCCCAGTTCTTGTATGCATAAAAAAATAAATATTTTTTAAAAAACATCATGATAGGGCTCTTTGAGATGGGATGTGGTTGTAACCACGTGGGAAAACATAAACTGCCCCAGTATGTGCAAGTCTTTTGTCTAATATTATAAACCACTGACTGATGAACTAGAGCAGGTGTCCATGCCAGCTGTTCCTCTGCTTTTTTATAAATAAAGTTTTATTGGAACACATTCAAGCCCATTAATTTACATATCATATTTTGCCATTTTTTGTTAGAACAGTTAAAATGAGTAATTGCAAAAAAACACTAAAATACAAAACCTAAAATATTGACTATCTATATAGAAAAAAATGCTGACACCTGGTATAAACAACATCTTAGAATCTGTGACCTGCCCCTCGGTGTGTCCATGACCCCTTTTTCATATTCTATTAGGAATGGTTTGTGTAAATGTTTCAGCTATTTCTTACCTTTGCTCTTGATGCTTCATCTATCAAAAGTATTTTCTTGTCATGGGTAGCTCTTTTTTATCATGAGGATTCAGATCCTGTGTCATCTGACAGGCTCCTCCTCTGTCCATCTAGTGCAAAGTAGTTCCCCACTTAATTCCCAGTTATTCTCTCCCTTGCTGTGGTTCATTCTCCTCATTACATGTGTCACTACTGGAAATTATCTTGTTTACTATCACCTCAATCATCACTAGACTCCAAACATCTTAATGGCAGCTAATGACAGTCTATTTGCTCTTTTTGCTCTTTTACCTAAAGCTCTCCTGCCTGGACACTAGGCTGTCCACCCCAGTGGAATGGAGAAAGCCTGCCCCAACATACGGGGATCAACTTGAAAGCAAAGTATCTCGTTAATGTCTATGTCCTGAGTGCCAAGCAGAGTGAAAGCTCATAATATGTGCACTTCCAAGTTGGCGGTCAGAGGATGTGATTGTTCAGTCTGCATCACAGTGGATTCTAAAGAATATTTCAACATTCTCTGGCTATTTTCTGTGAGTTTAACTTGTCTCTTCATTTATGTCAGGAGTTGTTTGAGGACAAAGACTGCCTGTCTACTTCTGGATGCTTAGAATGAGATCTGAGAGCTAATGAGTTTTATCCACTCACATGAAGGCATTTTGTCCCGATATTTTATTTTTTGGATTAGCAAAGTAAAATGGAATCTATTTACCAACCATTCAGAGCCAGAAGTCAGAGCCATACATACATAATGAAGGCTGTAGAAGGACAATGCCAGTAAACAGAATCTAAGCGCACTGACAGAGAATCCAGAGAGAGAAGAGCTAGGGTTGCCTCCATTTCCTAGAGGAGACAATACCTCAGCAGGATGTGGACAATCTCGAGGGTCTGGAACACAAAAGAAGGAATCAGGAATAAATATCATGCTCAGAGGGGCACTATTTTATAGAACACATTTATTATAGATGTGCTAGATATTATGCTTAGTGTTTACATGCATCATTCCATTTAGTTCTCAGGTGAATCAGATGAGAGAGGTAATGATTATAACCTGTCTTAAAGGAGAGTAAACAAAGAAATATGTCTAACCCAAGTAAGTCTGATAACAATAACAAGAAGAGCTAATATTATATTTCGATTACTATGTGCCAGACATTGTCCTGAGAAATTTTTGTGTTATCTCCCTTAACCACGTAAATGCCCCCTGTGGAAGGCACTGTAATTATGCCAAATTCTACAAAGGAAACTAAAGCACTTTGGCTAAGTAAAGCACTAAAGCACTTTGCTCAGATTCATTCATTACACAGCCAGGACTCACACCCAAGCTGTCTAGCTCCAGAGTCTATGTTTATAACGACACTAACATACTCTCTAGAGTTCCAGCATTTTTCTTCTTGCCTTTTACCTTGTTCTTACTAAAATCTCTGTCATCATCTTCATTTCAAATACTTTCTTATGTGTCCAATTGGTCCAACAGAAAGTAGAGGGTCAGGGGTGATACTGATGGGAACAGATGGTACTGGACAAGTAACATGGTTTTAAAACATAAAGAAATCCAAGAGCCATACTTAGACTTACCTTGACATTTATCCAAATGTAGTGACTCACGAGCAAGCAATTTTTAGTCGAGGCCAGTAGACCCAGATGACAAACTTTTGTTATTTTTGCTGTAATTCTTAGTGAAAATGGTATTGAAAAACTGATCCAAGATCAAGAAGAGTAGCTGGACTTCTCAACAGATTCTGAGCTCAATGTGAGATGCGCTGGGTTGGCTGGAGATGCAACATAAGCTTGGTTTGGAATATTTGGTTTTATTAATTTACTAGTCAACTTTCAAGCCTCATTTTCAACATCCATAAAATGAAGCCACAATAAGATCTCAGCAACAAGGGCTAGTTGAGAAGCTGATGACTTTAATCTAGACCACATTTACCCTAGACTGTTTCCATTAGCAAACCAAGGTATCTGAAGAGATGCTGTGTACAAAATGAGCAGAATAAATAAGTAAATCAAATAAAGAATTTGTATCCAGTATTCCACCTGGTAGAACTCATATACCCAATAGGAATGCACCTGCCATTTTTAATATTCAGATGACAATAATGCAGAATGTTGATTTGCTAAGAAAGGAGAAGATAATCTGTAAGAGAGCAGCTCTTTTAAAAGATAAACAATAATCAGGGGAGAAAAAGACAGAAGGAAGCTTTTATTATCTATCTTAAGTGAAAATTAGAATCAAGACCCCCAGTTTCCAGTGCCATATTTTTTTCTCATTCCCTGTGTTACAGGAAAGGAATGCAATTGGCAAGGCAGTGATTCAGACTAGATAATTAGATGGTGAATGATAATTAATCTTGGACCCTGAATCAGCTCCCTGCCAGTATGCCTTCTTTCTCTGCTCCAGATCTCCATTGTCCAGACTGCCTCAGAATCTCAAGCCCAAAACCACTAATTGTAGTTTGGCTTAATTAATTTCCCCTCCTAAGCCTCACTTACTGCCTTTGCTCTTTGTTGAGCTCCTTTTGAATTTCCCCACAGATTATATTTGTTTTCTCAGAGCCTGGAGGAAGGACAATAAAATGTGTGATTCTTTACCCTTGCAACAATCTTCAAGGACGTGATGGGCAGCCCTGCCCCCTTTCCATTTTTGCTAAAAAGATCTGCATGTAATTGACATTATGCACATGTGCACAGTTTGTCAGGGACTGCCAAGAAGACGGCCCAAGGGAATGGACTTGGTTTTCGTTTAAGTTCTATTTTGGCCAAGCAAGGTGGAACATGCTTCAGTGGTCCCGCTACCATCAATGACACCTAAATTATCCTTGGGTCAAGCCCTTGCTGACCCTCCATGTACATAACCTCATGGAGATAGAAGTAACAGGTTTGGAAATTGAAGAGAAGAGTAGAGAACTACCCAGATTTTGGTTTTGTGCCAGAATGAATAATATCAGCATGCTCTGAGAAGGGCAGTGCTGGAAAAGAAGCTAATTTAAGGAGAAAATGTTAATGGGTGCAGTTTTGGAAATGTTGAGTTTGAGTTGACCTCAATTTCCTTTCTTTACAGAACAACTCCTTGAAAGAGATATTTATACTCACTGTCTTATGCTAGGGTTCACAGGGTCACAAGAAAGGGATTTGTGTGGAGGTGTCTTATTAGACCGTGTTCATCGGGCAGGTCCCACCAAGGGCGCCTGTGACTCAGTCCTCCAGGGAGCCATCGAGTCCGTGTGAGGTCCAACTCGGAGCATCCAAAATAGGGGTGAGGAATGAGCCATGGAGACATAGTTCTCCTCATTTGTATTTTCCCTTCTGGGATGCTCTCCTCATAGATTTCTGTAGGTCTGGCTTTTTATGATTCAGGTTTACTGAAATATCTTTTTCATGGATGTCTTTACTGATGAATCTCTCAACAACATTCCACCATTGCCACCACCACCACCACCACCACCCCTGCCCTAGTGCCCACCACGGCTCTAGGCCACCTACCTGACCTCCTTGGTCTTCACCACCTCCTTTGTCCCCCACTGCCACCAGCCTCACCCCCAGCCAGACTAGCACCCCAACCACCCACTACACCACCACCTCCATCTTTGCTACGGCCATGACCAGCAATGACTGCTGCCCCCACTTTAATTTTCTCCCTGTGCTTTGTACTGCTGATGTTATATCCTCTCTCATAGACTCTTTTAAGAGTTGTTTGTCTCTCCCCTTTCTGACAACAACATTGAAGGCAACATTGTCTCAATTATTCCTGCCACATGGTAAGCATTAAAACACAAAGACTAGTTGCTTGTTAGAAGAATGCCTAATGAGGAATAGGATGAGATTGCTATGGAAGAAGAAACAAGAAGAAAATTGAATTAAGAACCTCTGGAAAATGTGAAGTTATCCCAGAAAGGAAAACCTCTCATTCTAATACTGAAAATATAGAGGTGTGGATGGATTTCAGATCTGGAAGACTCCAACTCTGTGAACTGGGAGGTACCTTAAACAACTTTGCCTACCTCAGCCCCAAATAAGCTCATTACACGTAAACTAAAGGATTATTTACATTATCTAATGGTTTTACATAAGAATCTTATTTTATGAGCTTGTCAATTAATTCACTGTGCTTCAATCATGTTTAATATTAAATGACTTTATGACATTTTATGTGATTGTAAGTAGAGACTAAGAGGGGGATGGGGTCTCACATGGAGACCTGGCACGCCAGCTTCTAGCCAACCACAGAAAGCCCTCACCACCCACACACAGAAGTTGGTGGAAGAAGGGCAGTTCTAGGACACCCGTCTCAGTGGCTCACATCCTGTCACAGGTACAGACACAGCTATTTGCTACTCATCTTATTCGATCCCACAGAACATGGGGTCATGTTTCAACAAGCTCTGGAGGAAAGAATTTCAGATACCAACTTGAAGGTTTTCTCCTGGTGGCTGAGAAATCTAGGGTCCATGATTCCTTCTTCTGATCCTCAGTCCCATGAGGGAAACTGGCCCCATGGCCCCTTCCAGCTGTGGTGTCTCCGCAGCTCCACATCACAATCAACTCGTGTGGTCATATACTCTTCAATAAAGAGGAAACTGAGGCTCAAAGGCATGGGGCACTTTGCCCAGAGCCACCAGCTCCTGAACTCCAGAGTGCAGCCTGAAGTCCAGATCCATCCCCAGCCCTCCTGGACACTCTGCCTTGCACCCCAGCAGCTGCTGTTCTCTGAGCAGGGAAGTCCACAGGGTGCTGCGGATGGTCCCACAGAGCCCTGGCGCTGAGTCCCAGCTTGGCCTGTGCACAAGTGCGCTGGCCCCTGTAGGCCGGGCCTCTGCACCAACATGTTTGTCCTCTCCCCTAACCTTCCATGCCTCCTCCAGCCCATCTGCAGTTTCTTCATTCCACCAAGATCTGCCAGGAGCCCAGCCCAGACCCTGGGGGGCAAAGCTTATGTAAAAACTGTCAATGATTCAGCAACCCAAAAGAGAAGGCAGGGAGAGAGACAAAGGAGAAAGGAAGTGATTAAATGGACACCCTGAGGAGTACAGTCTAGGCCCCAGGGCTCCACCGTGACCATCTTTGCTCAGTGTGGCCGCTGCAGGGACTCTGACCACGCCTGGCTTCCCCGGGGCTGCACGTGTGAGTGAGCAAAGTCTTTTGCCCTCTCTGAGCCTCAGTACCCTCCCTACAACTGGGCAAAGCAACACCCTCTCCACACAATTGTAGTATGAATCAGGGATAAAATCTCATCCCATCCCTACACCCAGTAGGAGTCTGATAAACGGTGGCTGTTCTTATTTCTCCTGAGCTGAGTGAGGAGAAGCGCATCTGAACGGTAGATGTGTGACCAGCCATTTGCTGTCCTGACCAGCAAGATGTCTTCAGACAGATGACAGCACCCTCCCGACTCCCCACATCTCTCCCTGACATATGCCACAGGGTACCAGGCCACAACCCAGGCAGGTGGTGCCACTGCCATGGTGATGGAGCTCTCAGAACATCCAGCTCTTGTGATCCAGGATGCACGGATGAAGGCTAACAGCGCTTTGTTCAAGACAGAAATGAGGCTGCTGATTGAGAGGGAAGCACAGGAGCCCCCGGACCACACCGACTCTCCATGCATCAGGAAAGGAAAGGATGAAGGAGTGGAGGGAAGTGACAGGAGCACAGGGACAGCAGAAGCAACATCCAGTTCCAGTCATGTGCCCACCCAGTTTAGCTCCCCGAGACTGGCTTCTTGTTGCCGCTGTAACAAATGGCGTCTAGGGGGTGGCTTTAAACAAGAGCATGTGTTGGCTTACAAAATCTAAATTGGGTCACCGGACCTGTGTTCCTTCTGAAGGTGCTAGAGAATAATCCACAGCCTGCTCTTTCCAGTTTGCAGACGTTGCCCTCCTGCCCTGGCTTGCAGCTACTTCTCCACCCCCCCCCCCCCCACAGCCTTGCTCCAACCTCGCCAGCCCTCATCACGTCTGCTCTGACTCGGCCTCCTCAGATGTCCACACAAATATACTGGGTTCACCAGACAATCCAGGATAATCGCCAATCTCAAAATTCTTAGCTTAATCCCATTCACAGACTCTTTTTGGCCAGGAAGATAATGTATCCATGGGTTCTAGGGATCTGGGTGCAGGTTTTTGGGGGGATGGGACATTACTCTGCTACACCTCCACATAGACAAGGTAGGGATGATCCTTGTTCCCACTTTATAGGTTACAAAAATGAATAAAACTAGGTCTCAGAAAAATTAAGAAATTCTCCAAAGGCGACACATCAGTAGGTGAAAGAGCAAAGATTCAAACCACGCCGCGGCTGACTCCTCAGCACATGTTCTTCAGTAGAATATCCAAGAAGGTCTCCGTGAAGGACCCGCTAGTGCAAGTGGGTTGTACTGAGTGCTCTTTGACACTCATCTTCTGTGTGATCCTCTCTGATTCTCTGCTCAGGATGGGGAATCAGAGGCTCCGTTCCAGCCAATCTTGACGATGACTGGCTTCTGTTCTCTGCTCTAAATTGAAGCGGAAGCATGACTGTGTTGTGGTATCTGCAGAATGAAAGAGGACAATGGGATTGAGCATTTTCCAAGCAGGAATTCTGAAAAATGCAGGACAAGCCCTGCTCCTCTACATGTTCCCTTGGAATAACAAATCACAAAATCTGCTTAAAATCCTGAAATATTTCCCCATCAGGCTTTTCTCCTGGGAGTCCACCCGTCAAAATCAATGACAATCACGTTGGCGTTTTGCTAATTGAACGAAACAGGAGGTAACTGGTCTTGAGAAATCCTATAATGAAGTAATTAGTTACTCCATCAGTAAGCGGAAATAGTAATCACAGATTGTTAAAGCTGAAAATAAACTTTCTGATTATAGGCGGGGGACCTGCCACCCAGAAGTGTTGACACCTGACCCAGCTGCTCAGGCCAGACGGGAACAGACCCCCTCCATCTCCTGCCTGCTGCTCTGGGAGTCTTCGTACCATAACCTCTGGAAGTTTGAACACAAGTTGGCAGATTTCTATAAGGTGGAGCATCGGGGATAAAATGCCACATTGGACACATGTGACAGGGTCTGCGTGCAATGGGGTTGTGACTGGGCCAGAGAGAGAGTCCTTGGGGTCACGTGTCCCCGCTGAGCTGCTGGCTGGCCCGCTCAACTCTCAAGGCCCTTGTTCTATTCTTTTTAATGATAATAATAATGGATCATACCTAGACAGCATATGTAATACTTCACAGAAAGTAAAAATACAAAGAAATCACAGATCATGAATTCCACATGTTAATCACCATTAATATTATGGAGAATTTCCTTCCAACATCCTTTTTCTATCTCTACTCAACAATTCTGCATATAACAATAATAAACACCACTGCAGTCCCCCAGGCCCCAGGCTCTTGCTGGGGCTGCTGGGCAGGTGTCCTCCCTCTGAGACACGGGGGTCTGTTCCAGATTGGCCTCGAGCTCCAGTTTCTGTGATATGGGATCTCGAACTTGAAAAGTATACAAAAGAAAAATATATATTCTCAAATATGTCTCTAGTCATTGGCTGTTCCAATACAGAATTGGTAAATCTGGAGTATTATAAGATAATTGCTCTTTTAAAAAATGCATTAGGCCTCCCTGGCAGCGCAGGGGATTGAGTCGAAGCACTAGGAGGTGATCCACAGCCACCGCAGCACAAGTTCAATCCCCCGCCAGCGAGGTGACCCACAGGGCGCAGGAGACCTCTCCTGTCTCCCCACTGCTCCCGCCAGCAGTGACTTTCAGTAGATCCACCTGTTCTGCTCCCCACTCTGTCTCTGGTGAATCCTTTTATTACCCTTCACCTCTAGCCTACACCCCAGCTCTTGTATGCATAAATAAGTAAATCTTTTTTAAAAATTTAAAAATGCATCTTCCTCAGAATATTCTGTGGGTTCTACTTTTCTGCTAGTCAATTTCTATAATTTTTTTTTGCCCAATTAATCCTGTTCTGTGCAGTTTTTGGTAGTGAATAGTGAGAATAACCTAAATGTCAAGGGATTGTTCAAAGGGCTGACATAAATTGTGGCAACTAACAGAGTATTTATATTAACTCTTATTGTTACAGTAAAATAACATCTAGAGAGATATCTGGCAAGATCTTAAATACAAAAGTTTTAACAGTAGATGTTGAAGTGGGGGAGAGTATGAACGTTCTTTTGGATTTTTCTTTAACGAGTTTCTGTTACTTTTTTAATTATAGAAAATAAAAGAAATGTTGTAAAAGTTGCAATAATAAAAGTATTAAGATAATTCTGTTGCTAGTTATTTGGGATGTTCCAATTGATCTTTTACTATTGGACATTAAGGGTTTTTTCGCTTTATTGGTGAATAAAAAATCAATCATTGGCTGAAAATAATTTAGAACTGAAATGGAAACAGTAGATAAATACTAAGAGTTCTGAAAAAAAAAAGACAAAACCATTATTAAGAATGCATTAATATTTTTAACATATCCCAGGACTAAGATACTAGGACTACCGTGACTGCTCTTGAAAAAGGAGAGAGATTTTGAATTTTAACCAAATCCTCATTTTGACAAAACTGCAGCGATGATCTATTTTGTTTTTACCAAGTGTCACCCATCACTTGGGCAAAAAGCCAACAAGAAGGCATTGTGGCCTCATGGAAAGACAACAGGAGCTCAGGCCAGATCCCTACACTTCAACCTGGACACAGCTCATTATCCTTGGGACCTTGGGAACTGGATGGTAAATACATACATTTATCAGTTTCTTCATCTGAATAGTGCTGATGACAACAAGTTTCTCGCTAGTGAGACTATTGTTGCAAGGGATAAAAAAAAACAATGAAACTAAAGCACCTAATGATGAGGTTTTCATGGGGTTTGTTCTCAACAAATGGGGACTCTTAATAGTCCTAGGTTTCTCTTGAACATCTTGAAGTTCCACTGTCAGTCTTCCAAGCTGAATTTTGCTGCTGCCTGCTGAGATGCTGGGTCCCTTCTGGGGCTCCCTAAGTGGTAAACACAGCTTCTCATGTGCTTGATGTGTTCTAAGGGGATGGAACAGAGCTGAGGCAGGAAACGCTTATTTGCTCATGACTCAGATCTAGTAAAGCATTCTGCACCTCCCTCAGCAGGTTCACACTCCTTGCCCAAAGAACACTGCTGTGGTTATGCAATATACACACTATAACCCTACAATGTATTTCCATTTAGTCTGTTTCCCCAACTAGACTGGAAGTTCTTGAAACAGGCACCATGGCTGATGTCTGTTGACTTGCTAATGCCTGAACAGTCCCTCTTACAGAGAAATGCCTACTCAGTGACAGATGAATGAGCGAATTGTTATATCAATACAAAGTGTGTAAGACCAGGTTACCGGGCCTCCCTGGTGGTGCAAGGGGTTAAGCACAGCACTATGAAGCTATCCGCAGCCACTGCAATCCTAGTTCAATCCCTGGCTGGCCAGGGAGATACCCATATGGCACAGCAGACATTTCCTGTCACAACCACTGCTCCCCTCAGCACCTTTGGCCTGTACCCCAGTTCTTGTATGCATAAATAAATAAATCTTAAAAAAAAAGACTAGGTTACCTTAGGTGCATCTATGTTTCTGACTTATTTGTTGATGTTTTTTATGGAAAACAAAAAGCAAATCACAGAAGTAGGTTTAAAAACAATTATATGAATATCTTTCCAGTTCTGTAAGTGGGGCAGATTTAGCTTTCTCTGAACAGTTAACACAAGTAATAATTAAAAAAAAAAGCATAGAATTGATTTCCCAATTCTCTAGCATAATACATCAGCTAATATTTTGTTCACCAGAGGAGAATGGAGTCTATTTAAAACTCAAAAAAATGTACTTAATTCTTGGTTTTGTTGTTAAAGTGATGAGAACTTTAATACTACTAATTGGGTAATGGGAAGGAAGGCAAAGAACAAAGAAATAAGGAAAGCTTAGTAAATTCTTTGGGAGGAAATGTTGCTGGGCTCAGCGGTATTTAGTGAAGTTTACTTTAGAATCTTCATCTTTATTCTTATGCAGATACATGTCAGTTTCCTACAGTTTAACACAATTTATTTTCAGCCCACCATCTTTAAAGATTAGCTCTCCAACTCCTTCCTTTTCCGAAGCAGATTATATAACCTCCCAACTCATGAAAATAATCTACGCTACAAAAATAAACCAACAATAAAAAACCTAGGAGCAACCCCAGACAGTGTCTCTCCCACACAGTGTTGAATCCCATCACCTCCTGCTCTCCCTCCCTTTCTCTAGTATGTATTCTGATAACTTGTACCTATTCCTCTTCATCAGAAGGTAAACTAGCTCAACTTTGCTCAATTAAAATAAAAGGTGTTCCTTACCTCTGTGTCCTTCTAGCTGCTACTCTTTCTACCTACCCCTTATCTCTTCATATCCAAAGTCTCAAGATAATTGTCTGCTTTCATTGTCTCCTATTCATCAGCCTGTCCTGTCATACATGACAGCATGGGAATGCACTCTAAAATAGACATCTTCTGTCTCCTTTTACTGACCACTCAGTGGCCCTGCCTATGTAGACTTATATCTCCAGCTCAAAACTATTCTTCTTTCCTCTCTGGTGCCACACCCCCAGACTGGATCACAGAAGTCCCTCACAAGCCCACCAGCGTTCATGGTTCCAGTGGGGGGAACCGATGGGTCTATGATGCACCTAGATTACATGACCATGGCTCTACCAACCAAGAACTTCCAACAGTTCCTGGGTAAAGTTTATGCCTCACATGGCAAAAAAAGGCCCTGTGTGTGTGTTTTATCCCCTGTTGTCCCTCTCCTGGTCTTCACAATCTAGCCCCTGTAGGCCCCTTTCAGGTCCTCAAAACACTGATTTTTCATCAGACATGTCAGTGATAGCAACGATGAGCCTCATATGTGCTGCTACTTTTGCCCAGAACACTACTTCTCATCATCTCACTCTGATAAATTCTTGTGAAATCTTTAGGTTTAAATTAATGTTACCTTTTCCAGAAAACTTCTCTGAGCCTCTAGGCTATGTTAATGCAGTTTCTCTATTCTCCCAAAGCACATCATTCTTACTCTAAAATAATACTCAATATATTTTCCTGAAATTCCATATTTAATCATTTGTTTCTGCAGCTAAACTATAAGCCCAGAGAGAAAAGGGTCTTGTTTACTCTTATATTACTCTGCAATCTACTAGAAGGACTCATAAACTATAGATAAGAAACGGTATTTATAGAATAGATGAAAGTTGAATGTTCACCAATCGATTAAACCACCCACTAGTTCAGGTAGTCACTGGGAATGAGTGGAGCTCGGGGGCTCTTCACCTAGATGATAACATTTTACTTGAACTTACGGTTGGAATTGAACTTGACTCATACTCTCTAGTCTCCCGGCTGGGTACCTGCTATTGTTAAATATTCGTAATTCCCATTTTCATCTGGAGTCTACAATAGGCTTTAAAAGAAAGTATCACCATCAGAACCCAACGCTGCTGAGAGGCTAGGTAAGGCAGAAACTGAAAGGTAACAATGACAACACCATGGACCACCATGGGGCGAGCAGGGCAGGCAGCTGTCTGAGGCCGAGCAGATCTCAAGGCGCGGGGAGGTATGGAAGTAAAAAAATGATTATAAATCAGAGACATCCTGCAGGGGAGGAGGCAGGAGAGTGACCAGAGGGAGGAGCACAGGGGACTGAGGTGATGGTGCTCGGGTGCCTTGGGGAAGGAAACTCTATGGGGACTACACCTGAGGGGTGGGGGAAGCAAATATTGTTTACAAATGAACAATGATGTAAAAAATAAAAAAAATAAATAAAAATAAGAAATGAATGCAGATGATAGCACAGACTAGCTATAATTTTGTATTTATTTATAGAATAATTTGATTACTATCTATTAGTCTTTGTCTCTCCACTATAGCCCCGAAGCAAGCTCTAGCCCCCACGCCCTCGTCCTAGACTAGGGCAAACATTAATCTTTCTATTTCTAGTATTTCATATAAATGGAAGTAAAGAGTCAAAAAGAAAATGACACATGGCAACATATTCATATATCTACCTCTTCCCCTTAAAAGTGCCCGTCGCAATCTGCAGTCTTCACCTCAGCCTTCTCAGACCTCAGCTCTGCTCACTCTGAAACGCACCACTGGACTTCCTGGCCCTCCCACGCCCTTTCAGCACACAGCCACGTCTTTCTACCAGCTTTTGTCTCTGAATAATCTCCTTATTTATCAGACTTCCTTTTTTTAGTTTCTAGGCTTAATGAAACTGAAATCCCCCCCACTTCTCTAGAATGCCTAAAAAGAGACATCCTTCGTTATTTTGCTCATCTTATCTCTCCAAGTCTAATACAGTGTTCAGGACAGATGAGAATATTTCAAAAAATGAATAAAGTAAGTAGAAAGGAGGCATGTGCGGAAAGATGCATGCACGGGTGGGTGAAACAATGGCTGAATGAAATAGGTCTAACCCTTGGAAATCCCTCTGAATTGTGGGGTGAGAGCATATCTGCCTGACTTCATCTCATGGGTTAGTAAACAAAATCACAGAGATGCAATTTCATGTACAAGCAGCCTGGCAACAGGAATTGCAAGAGGAGAAAGGCTTTCTGAAGCTCACAGAAGGGACAGGTGGACCAGAATGAGCTGCACCATTTCTGCCTGACAACATGAACAGCAGACACCATACCTGGGTACACACAGCCTTTGTCCCCTGAAATCCCCTGTGACTTCATACCCCTCAAAACACTTTGCTTTGGAAGCTTTCTCTAAGGAGCTATCCATGAGCAGACACCTAGGGCTCTAGAACCTACTGTAGTCCTCCTATCTGCAGTGTCAGAATTTGGACTTGAAAATCTCTAGGGTCATTCCAAACCTGAAGATTCTATAACTTGTTTCAGGCCCTGCAAAGGGTAATGGAAAAAATGAGCGTCAGAGACCAAGGAGCCAGTCAGCCAGGAAGACAGAAGCCATGCCAGGTATTTCAATAGATAAGATTTATTACTAGGAATGAAGCAGGCGCTTAAGAACTGAGAAACAAACAGGTGACTTGGAGGTCAAAGCAGCAGCTGCCAACATCAGAACTCGGGGCGCTGTCTGCTCTTGCTGGTGTGCGCAGGACCCACTGCTGAACCACACTGAAAGGAATGACAAATAAAAAAGCTACTCCTTTCTGCCCTGTTCTACCTGTGCTTCTCTGCAAGCACCCTTTCTTGCTCGTTCCTATTAGCTGGCAAAGCAAGAATAAAATCTGTAGGTTCCCTGCCCCAGCTTGAAAAAGCAGCACACAGAAGAGCGGGTTTGATGTTGACATACTGAGGGATGGTAGCTTCATATGAGGCAAAGACAGGAATCTTGTTTCCTAAAACTTAGATGCTTGCAGTTGTGGAGGGGAGAACAAAATATTATTTAATAGCTTTGAAATTCAGCTGAAGAGCCACTGAGTAAGCAAAGTGCAAATGGAAGATCTGAAGAGAAAAATTAATTTTATATCCTTGAAATGGCTTTGGTAATCAGTAGAAAGAGACCCAAGGAGAAGATGCCAGGCTTGGGAAAATTAAAGTGCTCATATGACATTAGCTGTGTGTCTACATAAAAAAAGCAATCTACACAGCAGCGAGGACAGAATATGCCTTTCCCCAGGTAAGCCAAGCAGGCTTGACACACTAGGAGGACATATAAGAACCAGCGTCTGGAGTTAAGAAGGACAAATGTTAAATGCTGTTGCTCACTACCCCTGTGGTCAGCTTACTGTGCTATACCTCCCTCGTCTGTATTTCTTAATCATACAAACTAAGACATAGACGATCTTCCTTCTCCTGCAGGTCAAAAAGCATCATCTTAAGGAGTAAATACAATATGTTCTTAACATGCTTTACAGACACACTTGGCATATGGTAAGTATCCAATGCAAGGTGGCCCTTGCCAGGGTATCTGCTCATCCCTTCCTGCCTCCAGCTAGCCTTGCCATCTTTTCTTCAAAAATTAAAAGCATTTTAAGTAGTTGACAGTTTGTAGAAGACAATGTATCAGGGAAATTTCCAGAACTAAATAGGCTATTATGTTCATTCTTGTGCTCTGTCATACACTTGTGAACCCCAGTTTTTCTCAGTAGACAAGATGAGTTGAGATTCCTTTGACTAACTGAACTGTCCTTCATGCCCAAGGTCCAAGGGATCCCCATCCTGTCCTTAATGGTCCAAAATTTTCAGTCATGCCCTCTCTCCCTCAGTGTCTCCTTCTTGACCTTAAACCAAGGTCATATTAGACCTCATTAATTCATCAAACAACACAAGAGCTAAATAGAGATTAGCACAAGACAGAAGGGGCTGCTTCATGGAGCCAACCTGATCTTCATTTCACAGAGGTGCTCCCAAGAGCAAGTGTGTGTTCTTCCCACTGACAAGCATTGTCAATCTTCATTTTTTGTACTTGAATTATTCTATTCTCTTCATAAGGGGGTGAGATGAGCAGGAATGAGAAATGTGGACAAAATGATGTTTTGGGCCTTTGTATCAAAAATGGAAGAAAAATTACATTCTGCTGATAAAGTAGACAAAAATATATGATAAAAAGCTCCATGAAACCAGAACCAACTACAGAATTTGATCAGAAAAAAAAAGTCTTTTTTTTTTGGACAGAATTAAAGCAAAACAAAACAAAATATGTGTTTAGTGCATCTGTCATTGGTCCATAGAAAATAGTGTGGGATTTACTCAAAATTAATTTGTAGACACAGTGACATAATGGTCAAAGCTAATTTAATTTTGTGTCCAAATTCAAGTAAGAGCTGGCCACACTGGATTCCTCACACAGATGGCATGGCCATTTTCCCTTATTTTTGCTAATTATCCACAAGAGCCTTCCTTCTGAGGGTGGACAGTCCATCCTGGGATGTTGTAATGTGGGCTCACGATGTTTTCTGTCTTCTGGAATCCCAGTGACTCGTCCCATGGCTCAGACACATGGAGCCACAGCTGCAACTTGTAATGGGAAGTGTGCTGTGTCTCCAGATGTGCAGAGTATTTTACATCACACAACATTCTCCCGCCTTCTAATCTAAAAGGTAATAATGCCCAAGGTTAAAGTTTCACAATTGTTTGTTTCTCTGCAATTGATCTCAGTCCCATATGTTAATTCCCATTTATAGAGTGATTCTACATCCTGATGAAAACATATGCTAAGAAGGCATGCTTATTGTATGATTTCATTATTTAGGATCACAACACAATGTAAGGAAGAAGTTAGTATTTTCAACTCTTATAAATGAGGAAATTAAGGCCCAGAGATTAAGTTCTTTCTTGACCAAGATCACACAATTAGTGAAAGGCAGCCCAGACTGGCCTGTTGTCAAAACTAGAAATTCTTGGTTGGCCACAGGCTTTTTCTAAATGTTCTTACTGTCACTGGACCCAGCTCCCCATCCCCTTGCTAACCTTAGGGAGCCTCCTGGAGAAGTTATCGTGAGTTATCGTGCTTGGAAAAGGTTTCCTGGTTTCAGTGACCGTAGACTTTGAGGGCAGAGACTAGATCATTACAATCTACAACTGAAATCAGAGCCTCATCAAGGATTAGCCGCAGAGAACTAACCCATGAGCACAGCACTGACTGATGGGCTGAGGTTTCTATTTAAGATCACACCTGGGTTTCATTGGAGGTGAAGCAGAGATCAGAAATGGCACTTACAGAAGCAAAAACAATGGTACGACATCAAATTAAAAAGATTTGCATCTACTGAAAGAAACCATCATAAAAACAAAATGCCACCTACTGAATAGGAGAAGATATCCCAATTCCCATATCCCACAGGGGACTAATATTCAAATATATAAAGAACTCATACAACTCAACAACAAAAATGCAATCAACCTGATCAAAAAAATGGGCAGAGAATCTGATTATATGTGTCTCCGAAAAAGACAGAGATGGCAATAGACACACGAAAAGGTATTCATTGTCTCTTCTTATTAAGGAAATACAAATCCAAACCACAATGAGAAGTCATCTCACGCCTCTGAGACAAGAAACTGTCTCGGCCACAGTATGTAGAGAGGGAATCCTCACACCTGGCTGATGGGCATGTAATCAGGTACTATGAAAACAGCACAGAGAACCCTCAACATTTTAAATTTAAATTAAATTTAAATATCATCTGAATGATTCTGAGAATGCAATAACTAGGTATTTTTCCAAACAATTTGAACATGCTCATTCAAAGAGAGATTTGCACCCCCATGTTTGTTGTGGCATTGCTTTCAATAGCCAAGATTTGAAAAAAACCTAAATTTCCATCAATGGATGAATAAATTTTAAATCTTTAAAAAGAGAGACTTGGTAAAAAAAAAATCAGTCTTTAAAAATGATACTATCATTTATTGAGTAAATAATCTGGGCCAGATACTCAGCCAAATGATATACCTGTATTGCCTCATTTAATCCTTTCCACAATCCTAAGATATTGTTCCTATTATTTTCCCTTTTATGGGATGAAGCTCAGAGAGGAAAGTTACTTGCCTAAAGTCACAAAGCATGAACATTTCTCAGCACAAGATCACTCTTCTATAAATCAAGGGTTATAACAGCTTTCTGTAGATGAAGCTATTTCTCAGGGTGACAAAAAAAAAAATAGGGACATAGGAAGAGAATCCATCATACAATGAATAGCAGGCCTCTGGCCTATTATTTAAAGCAGAAAAATAAATGTGTCTTGAATACTGGTGGTTAAAGCCCCAGGTTTTATATCCAGCATTTGCTCTGACATTTTCATCCGCGGCTTGTCTCTGTAGATTGCCCCTGCTTTCTTGCCTCCATATGCTAGTAGCAGCAACAGAATCTGCCTTCTAGAGCAGTTATGAGAATTTAAGGCAGTCATATGTTCCTTGGTGGGTATAAATTTGCCATGGCCCCTGGGATCTCTGGCCCCTGGTGATCCCCTCCCCCTGAAGGTGGGTGCGGTCCATGCCTAGCTTCTAACCAAGGCAATATGTCAAAATTGATGTTGTTACTCCAATGATTAAGGCTCATTTTATAAGACTTTGATTTATAAAAGGGGAGATGAGAGATTCCCCTGCTGGTTATGCATATACAACGATCATGTTGGAAACCACCTCCAGAGGGGGCTGTGTGTCAGGGAACAGCAGGTAACCTCTCGCTACCTATCTCAGCCTATAAGAAGATATGGAAACAACCCAAATGCCCCAAAACAGATGACTGATCAAGACGTGGACTATATATGCAATGGAATACTATTCAGCAATCAAAAAGATAAACTTGTGCCATTCGCAGCAACATGGATGGAGCTGGAAGGGATCATGCTCAGTGAAATAAGTCAGAAGGAAAAAGAAAAATATCAGATGGTTTCACTTATTGGAGGAATATAGGAGAAACAAATAAGGAATCAGGACAAAATAATAATAATAAATTAAAAAACAAATGTAACAGGCAACTATAAATCAGAGACATTCTGCAGGGGAGGGAGGGGGAAGGGAGAGGGAGCAAAACAGGGTAGGGAAGAGCACAAGGGTCTATGGTGTTGGTGCTCGGGTGAATTGGTGGTGGAAATTTTACAGGGACTACGCCTGAGAGGAGAAAGCAGGTAGTGTACAAAAATGAAAAATTATGTAAACTATATTAATTAATTAGTTAATTAAAAAAGAAAGCTGCAGGGAAATATGTGGAGTCTAGAAGGTCGAATCTTCCCTCACTGAATCTCCAGATCAGATTGCAGCCCCACAGCACCCTGCTTCAGTCTCCTGAGTCCCTGAACAGGGAACCAGCTAAGACTCTTGACCCCCAGAAACTCTCAGATAATAAAAATGTGTGTTGTTCCCATGAGAACAGCCTGTATCAAAAGACCAGAAGCAACAAGTTTTGATGAGGGTGTGGAGAAAAAGGAGCCCTCGTACACTGCTGCTGGGAATGTGGCCCCTATGGGAAATGGCATGGATGTTTCTCAAAATATTAAAGATAGATCAAGCATGTGATCCAGCAATCCCCCTCCTAGGTAGCGAACTGAAGAATACAAAAACACTAAAAGGGATATGTGCACTTCTTTTTTTTTTTTTTTTTTTTTTTTTTTTTTTTTTTTTTTTTTTTTTTAATAAATTTTATTGTTATATTCCCCATACAATTGCAGCCCCCCATTCTGACCCCAATCCCTCCCCTCCCGCCCCCGCCCCCCTAAAAGTGTCTCTGGTTCATAGTTTTTTGTTGATTTTGATTTTCACTTTCTTATAGTTATTCATTTTCCTGGTCCATTATTTAAGTTTTCTAGATTCCTGCTATGAGTGAGACCATCCGGTATTTTTCTTTTTCTTTTTGGCTTATTTCGCTGAGCATGATCCCTTCCAGCGCCATCCATGTTGCAGCAAATTGCATGTGTTTATCTTTTTTGAATGCTGAGTAATATTCCATGGTATATATGTACCACATCTTCTTGATCCAGTCATCTATTTTTGGGCATTTGGGTTGTTTCCAAAGCTTAGCTATTGTAAACAGTGCTGCTATAAACATAGGGGTGCAGGTGTTCTTTGGAATTGATGTTTCTGTGTCCTTTGGGTACATACCTAGGAGTGGAATTGCTGGGTCATATGGAAGCTCTATGTTTAGTAGGTCCAGAAATCTCCACACAGCTTTCCACAGTGGTTGGACCAGTTTGCACTCCCACCAACAGTGCAGAAGAGTTCCTTTTTCTCCACACCCTCGCCAACATTTGTTGTTGCTAGTTTTTTTAATATGTGCCATTCTCACTGGTGTAAGATGGTATCTCATGGTAGTTTTGATTTGCATTTCCCTGATGACAAGTGATGTTGAACATTTTTTCATATGCCTGTTGGCCATTTGCATTTCCTCTTCAGAGAAGTTTCTTTTAAGCTCTTCTGCCCATTTTTTGACTGGATTATTTTCTTTGTTGTTGTTGAGTCTCATCAGCTCTTTGCAGATTTTTGTGATCAGTCCTTTATCATTAGTGTTGGGTGCAAAAATGTTCTCCCAGTTGGTGGGGTTTCTCTTTGTTTTTGTTATTGTCTCTTTTGCTGTGCAAAAGCTCTTTAATTTGATATAGTCCCAGCTGTTTATCTTTGCCTTCACTATCACTGCTTTGGGTGATGTGTCTGTAAAGATGTCTTTGATGTGCAAATCACGTAGTGTTTTGCCTATATTTCCTTCTATATATTTTATGGTTTCAGGTCTTATGTCTAGTTCTTTAATCCATTTTGAGTTGATTTTTGTGTATGGTGTGAGGTGGTGGTCAAGCTTCATTCTTTTGCATGTAGCGACCCAGTTTTCCCAGCACCATTTATTGAACAAACTTTCTTTGCTCCAATGCATAGTCTTTGCTCCTTTGTCAAAGATTAGTTGACCATAAATCTGTGGGTTTATTTCTGGATTTTCTATTCGATTCCATTGGTCTGTATGTCTGTTCTTGTTCCAATACCATGCAGTTTTGATGATTATGGCTTTGTAGTATAGTTTGAAGTCTGGGAGTCTGATGCCTCCATTCCCTTCTTTTTTTTTCAGGAGAGCTTTGGCTATTCGGGGTTTTTTGTGATTCCATATGAATTTCATCAATAATTGTTCTATTTCTTTGAAGAATGACATTGAAATTTTGATTGGAATAGCATTGAATCTGTATATTGCTTTTGGAAGGATGGCCATTTTAATAATGTTTATTCTTCCAATCCATGAGCAGGGGATGTCTCTCCATTTCTTTGTGTCTTCTTCTATTTCTTTTAACAGTGTTTTATAGTTTTCTTTGTATAGGTCCTTTACCTCTTTTGTTAGATTTATTCCCAAATATTTGATTTTTTTTGTTTCAATAACAAAAGGGATGGTCTTTTTGATTTCTTCTTCTTCAGATTTATTGTTTGTGTATAGGAAGGCTACTGACTTTTGCGTGTTGATTTTGTATCCTGCCACTTTACTGAACTGATTGATGAGTTGAATTAGCTTTTCTGTGGAGTTTTTGGGGTTCTCTATGTATAATATCATATCGTCTGCAAATAGTGATAGTTTGACTTCTTCTTTTCCTATTTGGATTCCTTGGATGTCTTTCTCTTGTCTTATTGCCCTGGCTAGGACTTCCAGTATTATATTGAAAAGCAATGGTGAGAGTGGACATCCTTGTCTTGTTCCAGATCTTAATGGAATTGCTTTCAGCTTTTCACCATTGAGAATGATACTGGCTGTTGGCTTGTCATAGATGGCCTTTATGATGTTGAGGTATGTTCCTTGTATCCCAAGAACTTCAAGGGCTTTTATCATGAATGGGTGTTGTACTTTGTCGAAAGCTTTCTCAGCATCTATTGATATTATCATATAGTTTTTATATTTCTTTTTATTGATGTGTTGGATAACGTTGATTGATTTTCGGATGTTAAACCATCCTTGTGCCCCTGGAATGAATCCAACTTGGTCGTGGTGAATTATCTTATGGATACATTGTTGGATTCTGATAGCTAAAATTTTATTGAGGATTTTTGCATCAGTGTTCATTAGGGAGATTGGCCTGTAGTTTTCCTTTTTTGTGTTGTCCTTGTTCGGTTTTGGTATTAGTGTAATGTTGGCTTCATAGAACGTGTTTGGTATTGTCCCTTCCTTCTCAATTTTTTGGAAGAGTTTGTGAAGGATAGGCACTAATTCGTCTCTGAATGTTTGGTAGAATTCATTTATAAATCCATCAGGTCCTGGGCTTTTGTTTTTGGGGAGGTTTTTGATTACCATTTCAATTTCGCTAATTGTAATTGGTCTGTTTAGGTGTTCTATTTCTTCTTTATCTAGCTTTGGGTGATTGTAGAGTTGTAGGAATTTGTCCATCTCCTCTAGATTGTTAAACTTGTTTCCATATAACTGTTCATAGTAGTTACTGATTATTCTTTTGATTTCTGCTGTGTCCGTTGTGATTTCTCCTCTTTCATTGATGATCCTGTTTATTTGTGCTTTCTCCCTTTTTTCCTTTGTGAGCCTGGCTAGGGGTTTGTCTATTTTATTGATTTTTTCAAAGAACCAGCTCTTGGTTTCATTGATCTTTTGGATTGTTTTTTTAGTTTCAATTTCATTTATTTCTGCTTTGGTTTTTATTATTTCTTTTCTTCTACTGGTTTTGGGGTTTTCTTGTTGTTCTTTTTCTAGATCTTTGAGCTTCGAGATTAGGTTGTTTCTTTGCGTTCTTTCTTGTTTCTTGATGTGAGCTTCTATTGCTATATATTTTCCTCTTATTACTGCTTTTGCTGCATCCCATACATTTAGGATATTGGTGTCCTCCTTGTCGTTCAATTCAAAAAATTTTTTAATTTCTTCTTTGATCTCCTCATTAGTCCAATGGTCTTCCAGTAGTGTGGTTTTTAATCTCCATGAGGTAGGAAAGTTCCTTGCCTTCTTTTTATGGTTTATTTCTAGTTTGATGCCTTCATGGTCAGAAAAGATGGTTGATATGATTTCAATCTTGGTGTATCTGTTGATGTTTGTCTTGTGCCCCAGTATGTGATCGATCCTGGAGAATGATCCGTGTGCGCTTGAGAAAAATGTGTACTCCGTTTTTTTGGGGTTTAGTGTTCTATAGATGTCTGTTAAGCCCAATTGCTCTAGGTCTTTATTTAGAGCTTTGGTTTCTTTACTTATTTTTTGTCTTGTTGATCTATCCATTGTTGATAGTGGTGTGTTGAAGTCTCCCACTACGTATGTGTTTTCTCTGATGTCTGTTTTCAGAGAGGACAACAGTTGTCTGATATATTTTGGTGCTCCTTCGTTTGGTGAGTATATGTTAATTAGTGTTATTTCTTCTTGAAGTATTGTCCCCTTGATCATAATGTAGTGACCATTGGGGTCTCTTTTTATCTTTTTGAGTTTGAAATCTGTTTTATCTGATATAAGTATAGCTGTTCCTGCTTTCTTTTTTGGCCCATTTGCTTGTAGGATTGTTTTCCATCCTTTGACTTTGAGCCTATTTTTATCTTTTGTAGCTAAATGTGTTTCCTGGAGACAGCAAAAGGTTGGGTTTTGTTTCTTAATCCAGGCTGCAACTCTGTGTCTTTTTATTGAAGAGTTTAGTCCATTTACATTTAGAGTTAATATTGATATGTTAACATCTGTATTTGCCATTGTGTTTGTCTTTCCTTTGATTTTATTTATTTATTCTTTTAATAACTTTTTTTTTTTTTTGGCCTTCTTTCATTGTTATTCGTCGCTCTGAGGTTCTGGCTTTAGGACTCCTTGTAGTATTTTTTGGAGTGGGGGTTTAGTTGCAATGAAATTCCGGAGTTTCTGTTTGTCTGGGAAGGTCCATATTCTTTCTTCAAAGAGGAAGGAGAGCTTTGCGGGATAGAGTATTCTTGGTTGGCATCTGTTTTCTTGGAGTCTGTTGACTATGTCCCTCCACTCTCTCCTTGCCCGTAGTGTTTCTTCGGAGAAGTCTGATGTCAGCCTGATTGGTTTTCCTTTGAATGTTATCTGTTTCTTCCCTCTTGCCAGCTTCATTATTTTTTCCTTGTCCTGGATTCTTGGGAGCTTTACTATTATGTGTCTTGCTGTATTTTTCCTTTCGTCGTGGAAGTTTGGTGTTCTTCTTGCTTCTTGTATATCAATTTTCAGCTCCTTCTTCACATTTGGGAAGTTCTCTTCAATTATCTCTTTGAATATTTTCTCTGTTCCTACATCTCTCTCCTCTCCTTCTGGTATTCCTATAACTCTTATATTTCCTTTCCTCATGGAGTCAGATAGTTCCCGAAGTCTTTCTTCGTTCTTTTTCCTTCGTACTTCTCTTTCCTTCTCTGTTTTGGTTCTTTTTATTTCTGTGTCTTCAAGATTACTTATTCGTTCTTCCATTTCATCTATTCTGCTTTCATTGCTTTTTCCAGAATTCTTTAGTTCTTCCATTAATTCTTTGATCTCCTGCATTTCTTTTACTTCCCTCTTTAGGGACTCAATTTCTTTCTTCTGACCATTGTTTTCCCTCTCTAGGGACTCAATTGCATTCTTCTGATCGTTGATTATTTTTCCCTTATCATTGTTTTCCTTTATGACTTCTGTCAGTTTTTTAATCACGGCAATTTTAAATTCTCTTTCTGGAAGGCTCAGAAATTCTTCCAAGTTATTGTCGTTGCAATCTGGGGGCTGGCTTTCTTTTTGTGGTGTGCTTTTTCTCTGGAGAGTTGCTAGGTTGCGTGTGGTTCTTCTCCTCCCTACTGTCTGTTTTCTAATTTGCCGTATGCGTTGGGACACTGTGTTGTTGGGACTTGCCGGCATCTTGGGTGGGCTTCTCTGTTCCCCTCTGGTTCTTCCAGGAGTCATCTGTCAGTTTCAAGCAGCCTTTACTGGAGAAAGGTCCCTGTTCTAAAATGCCGATGTGGGGACACACTCCCCTGTGCGCCTGGTCTGCCCCGGCGGTGGGTTCCTGCTCCCCTCTGGGCTTGGACTGCAGGCCAGAGGGGGTCTGGCGTGGGCGAACTTCCCCCGCTCACCTCTGGCTCCTGGGGAAGCCTTCTGCAGGTAGTCTTTACTGAAGAAATGTCCCTGTTCTAAAATGGTGATGTGGGACACACTCCCTGCGCTTCTGGTCTCAGGCACTCTATTCTGCGCGCCTGGTCTGCCCCGGCTGTGGGTGCTCGCTCTCCCTGTGGGCTCAGACTACTTGTTCAGAAGGGGCCCGGTGTGGGCTAACTCCCCAGCTGGCCACTAGCTCCTTCAGTAGCCTGTGCTGGGGTCAAGTCGCTAGGTGGCACCAGAGATCTCTCCTAGAGCCCTTGGGGAGCTGATTTTCCACCCCGTGGGACAGGGAGCAGAGCGGGGATGGTAGGGTACACCTCAACGGCTTTAGGGTGCTGTGTCTGTCTTGTGCCCCACCGTCGTGGGGAACCCACGCCCCTAATTTCGTGCCCCGGGTCTCAGTTCCAAAGCCCTCAGTTCCAGGGCGCGGGCTGTAGCCCAGATCAGTGGCGCGGGAATGGCGCCTTTTGAATCCCGCTCCCCTGCCTGGGCGCCTTGTTCCTGCTCACTCAGGGAGGGCCTCCGCCCGGGTCTCAGTTCCACAGCCCTCAGTTCCAGGACGCGGGCTGTAGCCCAGATCAGTGGCGCGGGAATGGCGCCTTTTGAATCCCGCTCCCCTGCCTGGGCGCCTTGTTCCTGCTCACTCGGGGAGGGCCTCCGCCCGGGTCTCAGTTCCAAAGCCCTCAGTTCCAGGACGCGGGCTGTAGCCCAGATCAGTGGCGCGGGAATGGCGCCTTTTGAATCCCGCTCCCCTGCCTGGGCGCCTTGTTCCTGCTCACTCAGGGAGGGCCTCCGCCGTCTCCCCGCAAGCCTAGGTCGCAGGCGCGGGGACCTGGGCAGCTGCAATCCGAGCACCGCTTTCGCGCAAGCTTACCGGGCTGGGCGGCCGGGGCTGTGTGCTGGTGCTGGTCTCCTCCTGGGGGGCGGGGCTCTCTTTTTAATGGCGCGTGGAGCTCACCTCCGCGGCGGATCCTGCAGGGTTCGCCTCAGCTCCCGTTCACGGGGTGTGGTGGCTGCAATAGTTCCTTTCCACTCACAGTCCCACTTGCTGTGTCCGTTTTTCTTGTTGGGCGTTTTGGTTTGTTGTTTTCCTCCTCTCTGCCGGTCGGAGAGTGCCGCCTCTGTGGGCGGGGGAGGGGAGCAGGGTTCTGCGCTTCCCTCCCTTCTCGTCCTCTTTTATGGCAACTTTCTTCTTCGGGCAGTTTGCTGGAGTCGTCCGTTTATCTTCCGTGTCCCAGTTCTCACTGGGACCTGCCGCTTTTCCTCCCTATTAACTTTTTTTAATGGGAGATCTTACTCGCAGCGTCTCCTTGCCGCCATGTTGCTCCGCCCCTTCCGCTATTTATTCGATATGTGCACTTCTATAGTCATTGCAGGACTATTTACAGTGACCAACCACAGAAACATACCAAGTGCCCAACAGCAGAAGAGTGGATTAGCATGTGGTAGAGATACACACTGGACTAGTACACAGCTCTAAAAGGAAAAGATGAAATATCATCCCTTGCCATAGCATGAATGGAACTGGAGGGGATTATGCTAAGCAAAATAAGCCAGAAGGGAAAAACAAATACCAGATATATGTGGAACATAAAGAAACAAAACTAAGCAAGGAATGGCTAAAACAAAATCAAAACTAAGCCCAGAAATCTATCAGCAGAATTTAGGTTGCCATAGGGGAAGAGCAAAAATAGTGTCTGTCCAATGGAGGAAGACACATTCCTAGGGAGATAAGACCCTGTACCCCTAAGCACATCCAGTGTTGAAAACCAATGTTACCTCAATAAAATTAAAACAATTTAAATAAATGAATAAGTGCTGTTTTAAATTCACAGGTTTGGAACTTTCTCATGCAGCAGGAGACAATTAATGCATCCATATAAAATATTAGATTCGGTCCTGCATGTGTTAAGTCTTCAAAATACATTAACTGCACCTTTTAGATACACTAATCAATAAGCAAGTGCTTGTAGAGATTTTATTTAAGCATAATATAGCTCTGCAAAAGGCTACTTGGATGCAGTTATTGGATTCATGCCGTCAATATAGCTAAGAAGACAGTCTTTCTAGCATTTAGAAAACTTCTCCTGGATAAGGTCTCCAGTTGCAGAATTGTGGTCTGGAGGCGCTGTGCAGCTGTTATTACAGCAAGGTCTCAGAGAGGCCGTGGGTGTATAAGATCCAACGACTCTAGTTCAAATATTAAGGGCCTCCAACTAAGAGGGACTCTGGAGGGAGTGGGTGGGAACAGACTTTATATAATAAGCCCTGTCATTTCTTTTTAGGTTTTCATCATATTATTAAATTAAATGACAATTTTTGGCAGATTGACTAATAGCAGCAAACATTCACTTTAACAGCTATGATACAATATGCACATGCTTTTAAAAGCCTCTCTAACAGCCGGTTGGAATTCAGCCTGAGATGAATTCATAAACATGTATTTTATAACCTGCTTGGTGGGTTATTAAAAAATGAGGCTGGCTTTATCTAGCAATTTATTCAATGAACAAAAATAGAATGGCTCCAGAGTGACGACTGCTCCTTCTCCAAGGCTGCTGAAGGGGCAGGCGAACGCTCCTCTCCCCCAGACCCTGACCCCAGAGCTGCTGATGACGTGACGTGACATGACGTGACGTGATGGCATTACTGACGAAGCACTGCATGACGCACCAAGAGAAAGTCTTCCATTTGCTTAGCACTGGGTTCTTCTCAACAACAACACTAAAGGAGGATTCCATTTAACCAGCCTTTGCACAACCAGTCTTACTTTTTCTATTATTATATAAACCTTAAAAGAAAAGAACTTTTTAAAAAAAATTAACCCAGCCATTCTTTCAATAAATAAGTTCTTGAGTACCTGTGATCAGCTTGGGGGTGGGAGGCAGCGGAGAAGCAGAAAGAAGTGTAGAGAAGTTTAGTGACTCATGGTGATGATCTGGGCTCCCCGCTGGATGGCTGGTACCGCGTCCTCTGGCCACAGTAGCACAGATTTGTTTCTGTCATGGTGGTGCAATATGCACCTTCAAGGGGAACAAGATTCTATAAGAATTAGTTCCAAAAGACAAATGATGATTTGTTGCTCTGAGAGATTTTACCTAAGACTGTAATCTTCACCAAGGATGTATGGGGGTACATGCAAACCCCAATACTCTACACGTGATAGCTCCAGACTATATTGTAGGGTCATTTACTATGCCTGGTCGTTTACTACCCAACAGTCTTCAGATGGACCAATCACTCCTACTGAGATTTTTGTTTATTACTGTATCACTCTCCCATGGACTCCTGCTCTGAACTGTGCTCCCCAGATATATTTTCTCAGAATGCCATTGGGATTGAACAATAAGAATGACAAAGTTGTAGTGACATGGATCTCAAGGTTCTATGAAGTTCTACTCTCATGACACACACAACCAGCCACAGTGGCCATCCTTTGGATTAGTCAACAAATGTTGATGACCACCTTCTGATAGGGGGTACCGCCAGGATAGGCTTGAATCACTCTCAGTCAAACTTCCCCTTGTGTTGAATGCATCTCCCACTTTGCCCTAATCTTTGCTATATATTGCTTTCAATTTCTGTTGCAATCCCCTAGCAAAGCACTCTTCTGTTTCTGGATCTTGTTTGGAACTCAACACAAAAGGCTATAGTATCCAAGTGAAAAGGTACAGAGAATGACAGCTGTGTAGGGGAGCCCCAAGACAATGGGATCCGCAGTCACAGAGCGTAGGTCTGCAACCTGCTCCACCTCTCAAAAGCCATCCGTGGTCCCAGGCAAGCTGCATCACCGCTCACTTACCAGCCTTACCTGTATATGGAGAAGAAGAATGAAACCATGTCAGAAACTGTTTTTGCGAAGTCCAAGCCTGTGTTACAGCCAAGGTAAAACGCGGGCTCATTGTCCTCTTCCTGCATAGGAAGAGCTCCTATCTCCATACTCACCTGGTCACATGATAAAGCCTTTTCCCTGCTGTAAAAACTGTTGTCATGGAGTTTGGTTGTTTATGCACACCAGGCAAAAGGCTCACACTTAGTCCAGTTACGAAATAGTAACAATTCCCTCACTGGGCTACTGGAATGCAAACAAGTGCTCACATAAGGAGCTTCAAAGAGTAACTGATACTTGGTAATCACTAGGCAGTGCAAGCTATTGTTATTATAAAATATATTAAATATTCCTCTCCAAGCTCTCGATCTATTTGTAGAGCATGCGAATTAACTTCTCCTGCTACTTGAAAAAACAATCTTATAAAACCTTCTGTATCTGGTGCCTTTGGGAGAATTCCAAAATCATTATGACAAACACAGATTACTATTTTATTATCAAGATAAAAAGAAATATGCTATTTTTTAAAACCGAGATCTGTAGCATGCATTGGCTTTCTTATTCTGATTTTTCTTGACCGCCTCATCATTATTAAAACGTATCCATTCTTTTGTATGCCCCATGCTAAGCCCCCTTTCACTTAGAATCTGATGCTTGTGCCTGGGTTTGCATGCTGACTCATCTACATCCTGTCTCTGAGAACTTGGCAATGCACGTGACTGTGTGCCTCAGTATCCCCATCTGTCAAATGGGAAAAATGGGGGCACCCTTTAACTCTGTCCATTCAGCTATCACTTCACTTGCCATGCATGCACACAGCTCACATGGCACCTACAAGCTCCCCATAAATCCTAGCTATTCTGACTTCCCTGAGATCTCAGCATGGTGACTGACACCAGAGCTGCTCAGCTCCCACGCGCTGAATGAATGTCCCTCGAGTAGAAGGAGCGAGCGCTCGGGACAGGGAGAGAGCAGGGTGGAGAGAAGCCGGAGCATGCGTTGCTCCAGCCCTGTGCGCCAAAACTCTCTTCCAGATGTCAAAGCTCTCCTGCTCCAGGCGGAACGCAAAAGCCAGGCCTCCCCAGTTCGCTTGGCAACTAAGGCCCATAAGCCGCCTTAATTTGGAAAATTCCACTCACGTTCCTGGTCTGTGGCTCTCTGCATGTCCCCGGGGGCTTTTGTGCCAGCCTTGAATCCCAAATGTTGAAGAGGAAGAAAAAAGGGGATGGAAAAAAAGGTAGAGGAAAGGTCGGAAATTTAAAGTGAATTGTTTGGTAATGGAAAGTCCCTTTCAAGTCTCTTTAATTCTTTATTTGGATTCCATTGAGTGCGTGCCAAGAGGGAGAAAGGAAAGGTTAAATCCTTCTATCAGATCTGGCGAAGGAGCTCAGTCAAGCAGCTTAAGGGACGGATTAGCTGGCCTGCAATGCAGAAGTGTTAACACACAGGATGCCAGCGGGCCCCACAGACCCTTCCTCAAGGAGCTGGCACCGCGCTCTGGGAGGGAGACCCTGGGGTGGGGGGGAATTGTCTCACCAGGTGACTAGTGGGTTGCCAAGCGGTGTCTGTGTCCAGGGGCAAAATGAGGCTTTGGGCGCTTTTCCGTCTTGAGAGTGTGATAATGTTTTGCATCTTCCTCCCAGAAAAACACTCACATATACAAAATACAGCCAGAAACCTGAGGGCACGCAAGGGCCTCGTGGACACCATCCAAAGCCCTTGAGCCCCCGCCTGAAGATTTGAGAATTCTTTGCTAACTGTTTTTCTGCTTTTCACACGCGTCCTCCTGGCGGGCTTCCCTGGAGGCCACACACTAGTTTTTGACGCAGATGTGATCCAAAAATCAAAATGCCGCTTCTCAGTGGCCTGATGTGTCTGTGTTGGATTCCACAAAGCAGACAAGTTTAGTGGGGAAAACGAAGGGAAAAGCCTGGTCCTTGGTGTCGGTTCTGGCTCTGCGCTTGGCTCCTGCAAGCTCAAGCTGGGTGTGTTGGAAAGTCTTCAAAGTTCCCCCATCTTCGTGCATAAAATGGTGATTTACCAGCTTCCCGCCAACCTCTTCGGGCTTTTGTCAGGTTACATTCCTTGCAGGTCAAGTGATTTTTCAATAATAGAAAGGATGAAGTAAATATGCAAGGTAGGGAGCAGTGCTGGGGTAATGGGGTACATGGGCTTCTCTGCTCCAAAGGCATTTGCATGGCGTGAGGAGATGGTCCAAGAACCCCTCCCTTCTGAGAGAATCAAGAAAGACTACAGGGAGAGAAATTTCTGAGCTGAATCTCCAAAAGCACTCAGGGTAGTCAGCTAGATAAAAAGGAGAGATAGTGTATTTCAGTCAAAGGAATCACCATGTTCAAAATCAAAGAGGAAGGTGTGGCGGCACCACTGAGTGTCACGTGGACCAGGCCCTTACCATGTCTCTGGGCCTCTTGATTGAAAAAAAAAAAAAAAAATACATGGTTGGAGGACAACTGGGGGCCAGAAAAGTAGGGCTGAGGAGGGAGAGAATGTCAAGCAGGCCCCATCTTCTCCCTCCCTACCCTGCAGAAAGCTATGGTGGGTTGCCCAGAAAGTACCTTCTCTCAGCTTCCTCGCCTCTCAGACCACAGCCCTGCTCCCAGGAATCTGTTAAGGAGAGATGCTACGAGAAGACACTTCCCCACACATTCAGATCCATTCTTCTTCTTTTGGACAGAATCCCCAGATTTCAGATAAAATCTTCTTTGGGGGCCTCCCCTGGTGGCTCAGGCGGTTGAGAGCTGCACTGTGAAGCTGCCCGCAGCCTCTGCAGTGCGAGTTCGATCCTGGCCAGCCAGCGAGAATCCCACATGGTGCAGCAGGCCTCTCCTGTCTCGCCCGCTACTCCCCTCAGCAGTGTATTTGGTCAGTCTGCCTGTTCTGTTCCCCACTCTGTCTCTGGTGAATCCTCTCACCCTCCTGCGCATCTGGCCTGTACCCTGGTTCTTGTATAAATAAATAAATAAATCTTTAAAAAAAAAATCTTCTTTGGGATCTTTAGGACCCTGTCTCTAAGTGGGAGACCCAGCATAGAAGGTGTATCTCGCCAGGCAGAGGATGCCCGTTTTCTACTGAAAAGCCTCCTCTAACATGGGAGCATGCACACACGGTGATTGCATGTGGGGGTTGCAAAAGACAAGGCAGCCCCCTGCCAAGTACTTTTTCCATGAAATTCTAAACTTGTGTGTGTTTTAAAGGAAATGCAATCGCCTATTTCTGATGTACTTAAGTCTAGATCCAAATGCTTCATGATAATTGCTGCCATCCAAGTTCCCAGAGCCTGAGTTTCTAGCTTAAGTTCTTCCCTTAAAACAGGAAGCTGCAGGGGTTTTCCAAAAACAGAAAGAACATGAAGCAAGAAGAACAAAACTGGTCTATTGTTTGAAACAAGAAAGAAAAAATCCTGTAAAATGAACTCATCTTTTGAAGTCGTCACCTGCCCGTTTTCTGGACATTGAACTCACCTTCCACGCTGACAGGGGACCTCACGCTGTTGGCACCTGGGAAGGCCTGGCTCATGCCCCATGCCCTGGCTTCATTGTCCACGGTGCCCACCCTCATATATCCCGGTTTGAAGGATGAGTGAATGGTCCCCGACATTGGCAGACCCCTGGCACGCCCTTCACTCCATCCTTGCCTTTTGTCATAGTCCAGACGAAATATAATGCAAATGCTTATGTGGTTTTAAATTTTCTTGCAGGTGCATTAAAAAAGATAAAAAGAAACTGACACTATCAATGTAAACAATATATTTAGGGGTGGAGGGGGCCAATGGACCATGCTGGAGGACTGTGGGTGCCTTGGTGCGGGTCAGGTAACATCCATCTGAAGAGGTGAGATCCTATGTCTCTGGATCATATACCATGTTGTCAATCGATGCTCCCTCAATTAAAAAATATATTTAAAAAGAATATATTTAACCAATATCACCAAAATAATTTCAAAGTTTTATCAGTGTAAAATATGATATATCTTACATTCCTCTACCCCCAGCAAGTCTTCCAAATTTGCTTATGCATAACTCCAACTGGACCGTCTGCTGCATTGGACCACTCAGCCCCCCTCTAGGAGCAGATGGCTCCCCAGCTGACCTTCGCCATTTTAATGGCTGGACTTGGTTTTGACAAGCCACTGCCTGCCTCCTGGAGGTTGGATGCACCCAGGACTGTGAACCATGGATTTCTCTCTTCACCAAGAGACTGTCATGCATTCCCTCATGTTTCCATAGCCTTGACTCATTCAAAACACATCCTCCGCACCATATGGTGTTTGGCCACTAAGTCTGATGCAGTTAACATGCAACTGTTTCTATCTTCTATAACCCTTCCCTTCAGATCAATTCTGTGGGCGCTTTTTGGTAAAGATTAATTCTTTTCCAAAAGGAAGGGAGGGAGGGAGGGAGGCAGGGCAGAAAGGAAGACACAGTCACCCGTTCCTTCCAGCCGCTTGCAACAATACAGTTGATTAGCACTGACTCTGCTGAACTGTGCCCTGGGTTTAAGGGCATTGGAATTGCCACTCTGACTTAGCAGCACATGTGATA
Source organism: Talpa europaea (assembly GCF_964194135.1). Classification (NCBI taxonomy): domain Eukaryota; kingdom Metazoa; phylum Chordata; class Mammalia; order Eulipotyphla; family Talpidae; genus Talpa; species Talpa europaea. The sequence continues at coordinate 138,415,614 of NC_140071.1, read as the reverse complement.
ACCATGTCTATCTTGCTTTGATAGTAAGTCCAATACCTGGTCTTCGCTACCCCAGAAGCTCATCCTTTAATCTGATAGCACAGAACCCATATTCATGGCCCCACAGTGGCCTGCAGATACCAGGGAGTGCCTCAGATACCCCCCTTCCTTAGGGCACTTCTTAGTGTGCACAATGGCCTTAACCATATATTTGAAAATGTAGTCACACACTAAATTCTCTTAAACAGGGAAAGTGCTTAAATTTATCAAATACATACAGGCTTCTCAACACACACACAAAAAGTAGTAATTTAGAGACAAGTCTCTGGCTACACTACAACTTCGAATGTAGACATTCACCATCCTAGGCCTGTTCTCCAAGGGGGGGTCTTGTCTAAAACTCAGGGTCTCTCTCTGATCCACTTATCAAATCATCAGGCTAATCTGGGGAATGTAGTTTGTCCCTGGGACCCCTAAGATAATAAAGTTCACTTTCCTGCTAACTCTGTAGACCTCTGAACTTGATGAGCTCCTGCATTCTTTTCATGCGCAGCCTATAGTGCATTGAAATTACAGCTAATTGAAGTTTGGATCTTCCTCCTCTACCTGACTCTGTGGCCTGCAGCATCAAAGGCCAGTCGCTGACACCTGCCGCTGAGAAAGGGAGACTTTCTCCACCACTGTTATATTTGATTAGTGGTGAGTCCAATGTTCATTTGATTATTATATCTTTATCAAAGCAGGTTCCTATAGGGTCAAGTTCATATAGGTTACATGTGCATTAACACACATTATCCTAGTTTGGATTTTTTATATTCTTTTATAAATTGTTACCTTCTTAAAATATGAGCTTTGTAAGAATTGTCTTCTCCTTCCTCACTTCCTCTAGTTTCCTTCTTCCTTCTTGTCATTTACTGCTCAGGTTGACACAGAAGGACCCAATAAATATTTCTTAGCTGATGGATGAGCTGGACAAATTCCAATAAGGAGCAAGATCTTTTTTAATTGCTTGAAAAACCTCGGAGCTCAACATTTAAACGCCTTTTAACACCGCTTTTAAACATTTCAAAGAGCAGTCTTGTAATTCCAGTTGTCATTACAAAGCCCACTTACCAGCCTCATGCCACTTATAATCTGGAAAACTCTATAACATAAAGCTGATTCTGTTAGACAGTTAATAGGACAAAAATTACAGTCACTGTAGAAACTTTAACTTAGAATCCCCAGATTTGAGGATAATTAAAATCACAGCTCGAATGCTGCAGGAATAACTATTTGAATTTAATTTACTGTCATGTGTAATATAAAGGCTGATTACTTCTCCCCCAGCATTTGGACTTCAATATAATTTCTTTTTTTTGTGATTTAAATTTACTTAAGTGTCAATATTTTGCAATTCAAAGTACAAATTAACTGAATGTGTTTTTTTCCTAATAAAAGCAACATTCAATAAAAATTGTAAATATTCTCTTTCTTTGCTTCTGTCAAACACTTTGGACATGAGTTTTATTTTGGAAATGTGGGTGCAACATCAGCAGACCCAGAGTTTTCTTAAAACAATACCCTTTATTATCAAGTGAATCCACCATCACATTAGTTTTACTACTGGACTCCTTCTTAACCTGAGAAGGGGGTAGGACAGGAGCAAAAAACATGGTGTTTCGAGGACATTTGATTTGGAAAGTGGTCCTCTTTCTGTGGGACATTGGGTAAGATATTTTGATCTTCCTTATTCTCTGCAAATTAACAATTATAATAATAAATACTTGTAGGATGCTTTATATGAGCCAGGCACTATTCCAGGTGCTTCTCGAATATCTCAATAATTAAAAAAAAAAAACAAACTCATCTTCCCATTTTGAAGTTAAGGAAAATGAAGCTTAAAGAGGTGAAATAACACACAGGAACACACAGCTAGTTCAGAGAAAGATCTTTATCCCAATTCACTTACTAGAGCTCCAGCTCCACCACCCTTGACCCTGCTCATTAGATGCCTTGAACTGAAAGTGGCCCCACTATGAGAACATGGACTGGGGGAGTTAATGCAGGAATGTGCATCTGGCCCAAGGCCACCGTTGTCAGCGGACCACTAGATTCCAGACCCTAAATCAGATTGACAGAGAATCACACCCAAACCATGAAGTCAGCAATTTTCTAGTGGCCTCAATCTTGCAAAAACAATATTGAACTAGCCACAAGTTGGTTAGGAAGTGAAGGGCCACAGAAAAATCCTGGAGGCACAGCCCTACAACTCCCCATGACATCTGGTTGATTCATGTGAGGTTCAAAGAGCCAAGTCATGCCCCCAAGGAACATCCCAAGCAGAATCCAGGAGCTCAATAGTCTATCAGCATGCAGAATGGAGACCCTCCTTGCCCTGGTCTGTGCCAACACTGCCATTAGTCAGAGGCCTAACCACGCAGAGAGTGTGGTATAAGAGTGAAGGAAAGACCAGCTCAGCAGCATTTGCATTCCAGAGGCCAGACCATCTCCCCACCCTTCCACCTTCCACCTTCCACAGAGCACATTGCTGGCTTCCATTAAGCTCACCTAGTATTGCTTAAGGGAATCTGAGGCAAGTGCCTGTCCCTTGAAATGAAAGGAATCCCGAAGAATGCAACAGAGAGCAATTCCATGCTGGTGAGTTGTACTGGTTTTGATTTTGATAAGAAAGTATTTGTGAGGCTGAAGACAATCAAGTTGGGAAAGTGAGATCATGAGTTAGGACATTGAGGACAGGCTTCCATCTGCCACTTGTTAATTGCTCTTATAAATTATTAACAAGTCATTCCACCTTTCTTTTTCAGAAACTCACAGTCTAAAGTTGCAAACACACACATACACACGCACACACACACACACCCAGCTCTCCATATATTTCTTTCTTGCATTATTTTCCCTATGGTAGTTTTCATTTCTAATATACTAAATAATTTACTTATTCATTCTGTTAATTGCCCTCCCTACTAAAATGCAAGCACCATGTAGATACAGCTGGTCCTCTCTGGTCCACAATGGAATTTAATACCTAAGAATTCAATACTGATTTGTGGGCAGTTGTTGAATGTACTGTGCGAGTTGATTAGACGACATTGGTGGTTTCCCTCTTGAAAGCCTATGAACCCTTTAATTTCATAAAGACAGTATTAGAAAAGATTTAGGCTAATTAAGTCTTACTAAAAGCACGATGGAGATAACACCTTTCGACTACATGGCACTCCTCTGGCTTACCCCTCAATATCTCAATAAATAAAAATATTTAACATTACTTAAAATTTTGATTTGCTATTGTTTTTCATTTTTTTCATGAATTTTCTATGTTTCTTATTTAGTAAAAATTGTAGTACCATAGGTAACACCAAAAGTGAAGTTTTTTGAAGGAGGAGCTTTTTCATTGATGAAAAAGCTAAAAAGGAATCATTTGGTGTGTGACATTTCTCCATCTACTCAATCCTAATCTTTTCAATTCATATTCATTACACAAAGCACATATGTGTTAAAAGTAGTGCATTTAAACACATGAGCACATATAAACAGCTTGTATCTGGTCAATAAACACTAGTCTCTTCATTCCTTTATATGGGGGAGAACAAGTTCTTTTCCAACCCTAGAATCAGAGAGGCTACATTGCGGGAGCTGGACAGAGGAAGAAGAAGTATAATATGGTACAAGTCCAGAAATCCCAATATGCCTTATTGTCATCTTAAGAACTCTTTAAGAAAATCAATGGGCATGTAAGATTCAGAAAACCCCTATCGCACTGGCATGCCCTCAACCTGCACAGCCACATTGCAAAACAAGCTAAAGGGGAGAGCTCAGAAGCATCAAAGGGAGTTAAATGGCAAGAAACCCCAGGTAAGAGCAGACTGACCTTCCAGATTCTCAGGAAAAATCACCAGTAAGGGGCACTCATTTGGTGCTTTATTTCTAATTACAAAGAGAGACTGAAAACAGGTGCAGGAATGGAATATGGCTTTGGAATAAACAGAAAAATGAGTAAAGGGTGGGTGGTAGCCAAGACTCACATTTGCCTGTATTAAGGATCTAGTTAACCTGTGATTAAAATCTGAGGAGTGTATTAAACTAGCACATTACTTGTTTTATTTCCCCTCCATTGGACATTGAGTGACACCATGTAGGAGGGCAGAAGAGTAAATTTTGAAAAGGAAATCTTTTCATTTCTCAATACTTTCCATGTGCCTTAAAAGCAGGCACTTTGTTTCTATTATAGTTCTCTCTTTCTGGAATCCCTGAAGCTGTGCACTGGATCTTAAACATAATAACTATTATTTAGGAACAATTACTTTATGTCCAGACGTACCTTGAAACCTTGCACATATCACTTAATCATATCCTTCAAAAATCCCACAGTTGTGTAGAGTTTAAATGGATAAAGGAAAGATTCTCAAATATTGACAAAATTTTAGAAACTGTACTACTTAGCAGAGATCTAGGGAAAATAAGAGCCACTTCCTACTGTGTTACACTCTAGCCTCAGCGCTATGAGGATAAGCTCATATGTTTCGGGAACAGCGAAGTCTAGCCCTCCTCTGTACCCACACCATCATGATCAGCTCCCCTCACCACCCTGAACAAATATCTAACAGTACTCATCACATTGCTAGTAATGCTATATCCTGTTATTATCAATTTTAGGTTCTTTCCATATAGTCCTTCACGAAATCCTACAAGAGCTCAGTAAATTAAATACTAGTGGTCTCATTTTCATGTGAGGTAAAGAAAACAAGGAAAGCAATACTCTAACTGAAACTATGGGCTTGCCACACAAAAGCCATGGAAAAAACATCTCCTACCTTTGCCTCCTTATCAGACTCTTCTTCCCAGGCTCCGTGTGTGTGCAAATTCTAGAGTCACCTCCGTGGATAGCCATCTTGGGGCAGGAATCAAACATGGACAGTCAATATACCAAGTCTCAATAGATCAGGAAAAACAACTGGTCATGTCCAGAAAAACAGCAGGCAAAGTTCACCTGTGTCCATGGCCCAGTGAGCAAGTGGACAAGTCCCAGAGCCCACCCAAAGAAGGCATCTTATAAGGAGATAACATATAAAGTTGAGATTGCCAGGGTCCTCAACCTTACTGTCAGGATGAACACAAAACAGCCCACCCCCAACTACTCTCAAACCACTACACCAGAAAAGGGAAAATGTGCTCCTGAAAATTCTTAATCACAAGTTAAACTCCAATCATATTTGTAGTCCTGGATATCAATCTCCAGGTGACTTGAAATTGCTGGGCTGAAAATTTCATCTAAAGTAGTCCCATATTGGCAGAACAAATCTTGTAGGGGATCCAGCTTCGAAACAGTCCTCAAATAATTCTTCAGGTCATAAATAAAAAAACAGAGCAGACTATCACCTCTTTCATTCAACATTTGCTGGGAAGTCTAGTAGAACAGGGAGTCAAGAAAAAGAAACAGATGGCACAACTCCACACAAATAAAATAACAAAGCTCTCATTATTCACAGAGAAGATGATTATCTACATAGAGAAACTCATAGCCTCAGACTGATCATTTGACCAATGACTATATGATTCTTGATATAAATTAATATAAATACACAGAAAATACTTTAGAAGAGATAAAAATATAATGGCATAAAATATCAAGTACTGAAATATAAATCTAACAGAGGGGGAAGGAACTTTATGAAAAATCTTATAAAATTTTATTGAAAAACATTAAAGGAGAATTAAGTTAGTGTTATTTCATGTTTGAGGTAATAAGACTCAATATTTATGTCATTTCTTTTAAACTGATCTATAAATTCATCACATGTAATTCTAAGAAAATTCCAATAAGTTATTTCTAAAGCACTTGACAAGTCAACTCAACCACTTTATGTAGAAGAGCAAAGAGCCAAGAATAGTCATAAGCCTCTGAGGAAGAATAACAGGGGATCTGTCCTTCAAAATACCATGTACCATTATCAGGTGATGGCAATTTACAGCCAGAGGTGGTGATGTGCACATGGAAAAATAAATACATAAAAACAAAAAAGAACCCAAGAATAGGCCACACATTTATCGGAGTTAGATTTATGACAGGGCCAGCATCACACGTCACGGGGAAAGAACTGTGTTCAATAAATGGACCCAAAGCAGGTGATGGTTCATGTGGACCAAAAGGAGTCATGAGGCCTGCTTCATACCAGCTACAAAATCAGCGCCAGATGGATTAAATTTTTAAATATAGAAAGTAAAACTATAGAGTCTCCCCTGGTGGCGGAACGGTTGAGTGCTGGGCTGCGAAGCTGCCCGCAGCCTCTGCAGCACGAGTTCGATCCCCGGCCGCCGGGCAAGGGTCCCACATGGTGCTCAGACCTCTCCTGCCATGCCCACTGCTCCCCTCAGCAGTGTATTTCGTCGGTCTGCCTGTTCTGCTCCCCGCTCTGGCTCTGGTGAATTCTCTCACCCTCCCACACTTCTGACTATACCCAGTACTTGTATAAATAAATTAATTAATTAAAAAAACAAAACTCATTTCCCCCACAAAAAAAAAAAGAAAGTAAAACTATAAAACTTTTGGAATAATATATAGAAGAACACCAGGATGTATTTATGTCTTCAGGCGAGGGAGGGAAGAGGTCTGAAACAAGAAATGTAAAGTGGAATCTCGTAGAAATGATGAGTTTCTTGGCAAGACGAAGAACACCTGTTCCTCCAGAGACAGAATGCAAAAGCTGAAATGACAAGCCACAAAGTGAGGGAAGCTGCTTGGGAATCTGTAATGACAAAATGAGTAACCAGACAATAAACAGAATTGGTATTAATCAATAAATTAAAGACGATTCAATATAAAATAATGGGCAAAGTCTTTCATCAACATTCAAAAAGCAGACGTTCTAATGACCAGAAAATATTTAAAAAATTTATTCTGTTTACTAGTAATCAAAAGACACAAGCTGAAACCACCAGGAAATACCATTTTTCATCTAACAGACTGGCGAAAATTAAAAATTGAGATTATTAAGGATCGACAAGAATGACAGGCCACGGGAACCCTCTGTATCTCAAACAAGATGGTAACCGGATGTGGTTACCCTGGAAAACAAGACAATAGCATTTATAGTACTACTGAAGATGCCAAGCCCTGTGAACCGTAAGTTTCACTCCCAATATCTATGCTACAGAGACTCTGGCCACACACACCACGAGTCTGTATCACAATGCTGATAGACACATCAATAGTAATAAAAATATTAGAAGGAAGCAACTAAAATTTATTTTGGGAGTAAAGAGGATTAGTGATTCCTGCTCTGTCCATAGTAAAGGCTCCAATACCAAAAAGCATAAACCACAGCTACATGAACAAACAGGGCACAACTCGGAATGCAATGTTAAGCAACCAAAGTAAATAGCAGAGGGCTGATAGCATTTATACAGATGTCAATGTCGTGTAAAACTAAAAAATGCTATAATTAAGACCAGCAAGCAAAGGTGCTAGAACAATAAAGAAAAGCAAGGAAAGTGTTATCACAAAATGCAAGGTTCAAGTTGCCTGTGAACCAAAAACAGCCAAGGAGGTAATGAGGGGGTGTACATGATGAGTTTCAAAAGTATTGGGTGATGGTATGTGAGGTGTTCATTTCATTATTATTTTATATCCTACTTGCATAGTTTTAAATCAAAATTAAAATTTTGAATCAAAGTTTAAAAGAAGTACTGAATGTATGAACAACTTATTTATGTAGCATCTTGCATTAAAAGTCTTAACTGAAGGGCCTCCCCTGGTGGCGCAGCGGTTGAGCGCTGGACTGCGAAGCTGCCCACAGCGTCTGCAGCGCCAGTTCGATCCCCAGTCTCCGGAGAGGGTCCCACATGGTGCGACAGACCTCTCCTGCCGTGCCCGCTGCTCCCCTCAACAGTGTATTTCATCGGTCTGCCTGTTCTGTTTCCCTGGCTCTGGTGAATTCTCTCACCCTCCCGCGCTTCTGACTGTGCCCAGTGCTTGTATAAATAAATAAATAAATAAAATCTTTTAAAAAAAAATCTTAACTGAAGAATTCCCTTTTACAAAGTATTTTAGCTAATGATATTAATAATTAATACTAAATTGACCCTTACTACACACTAGACACTGAGTATGTACTTCACATGTTACTTTGCTCAATCTTCTAAAACCTATTTATCTTTGTGCCCATGTCAGAGAGAAGAAGATAAGACACATGGTGGGGGCCTCCCTGGTGGCGCAAGGAGTTAAGCACAGCACTATCAAGCAATCTGTAGCCTCTGCAGCACATGTTTGATCCCCAGCAGGCCAGGAAGCTACCCACAAGGCACAGCAGACCTCTCCTGTCTCCCTGCTGCTCCCCTCAGCAGTGTATTTCAGTCAGTCTGCCTGTTCTGTTCCCCACTCTGACTCTGGTGGATCCTCTCACCTCCTGCACCTCTGGCCTGTATCTCAGCTCTTGCATGCATAAATATATAAATCTTAAAAAAAAAAAAAAAAAGACACGCAGGTCCAGAGATTGCAGTGATGCCTGTTGGCTCCCTTGAGCTCCCCAAACCTGGCCTTTTAGCACCCCATACAATAGCATCTCCAAGCTCAGTACCTGCTCTGGGGCAGTGGTCTAGTAAGATATAGTTGCCACTGTCAAGAAACTTGAATAGTCTCACTCAGTGATCTGAGAGGAAGCTTGAGAGTATAACTGGCAAAGAGGCTAATGACAAGGAGAAATCAACAGCCAAGATATTGATCATCTCAGACGCTCTAGGTAAGTCAGCCCATAGGGCAAATCCAAAATAATAAGAAATGTGTAGTAGTTTTTTTCTAATTGGATTATTGAAAAGATACAAAAGCCTGATATTTGGGAGAAAGGAGCAGAGGAAAGTATAGTATTATTCTGGAGGATAGTCACTTTCTTTGTGCTCTCTCATTTTGTTTTCACATCTGTCCACTTCTGGGCCTTTTTTATTGCATTTCTTTTAGAGATGAGAAAAGCGAGACCTGGGCATGCTTTCTGCTTTAACCAAGCCCATCTAGCAAGGAGGAGAGAGGGAGCTGCATTGGAGTGCAGGTCTGTCTGTCTGTCTGTCTGCAGAGCCATCTCTGCTGTGCAGGGTCACATTGAGCCCCTGTTACGTGTCTGTCTGTCTGATGGGTCCACAGAGGAGGGTGCTATGACATCTGGTGTCATATCAGCTTTTGTGTCAAATGCTACATTGGGGTTTGATTCCAAATTTACATGAACCTTTATGATTACCACCTGGAAAAATGTAAAATTAAACTTGATCTTTATAAGGATGATCTGAAAAATTATAAAAATGAGTACTAATACTGCTACTACTACTACTACTACTAAAGCCAAATTTACAAGATTATCAGCATGATTGTAAAATCCACAACAGCTAAAATGCTTGACATGCAGGAGCCCTTTCTACAGGCTTGTGCTCTTACTCACCCTGCCTTTCTCCAGGTAGGGAATTAACCATCTGGGCATCGATTTTCCACGGAGTAGCTGAGAGGCCTTGGTGCACTGACATCCCTCCAAATCCAGGATTTTGTCTCCCCATCAGGACAGGACGGGAGACCAGATGGCATTGGCAGGGACCAAGCCTCATGAGTCACAATGAGTCCCTAAAGCTGCAGACAAAAGAGGGCAAATATTCTTTATCATGTGGAGGCAGAAAGGGGGGAAGTGACTCCTGGCCTAGTCTCTCCTGATACAAGAGGAAAGCAACCCTCACCACCCACCTTGCTGGATCTGGGAAGGATTAATGAGGCATAATGTGCCGTGCTCTGCTGAGAGCTATTACTGCCTCGCAGAGAGAAACATCCCATTGTTGCCAGCAAACAAGACTGACAATTTGATGAGGTGTGAATATTTTTAGTGTAACAGTATGTAAACACTGCTTTCTTCATCCAAGTCATCACTCTGGATGCTCCCTTATGCATTTTTATGAGGCCATTTCTCCATAGTTGTAAATATTCTGCCCTTTCCAGGAGCTCAAAGATGTGCTGACCGGGGCGGGGGGGGGGGGCCCATCTGAACCTCGGAGCTGATTCCGAAGGCTACCACATTCTCTGGGAGAAATGTCAATAGGCATGTTCACATTTCCTGCCAGTGTCTATGCCTTCCCTCTGGCGGATACAAATTGCATCATGCAAGGCCAGGGGCAAGGGAAAAAAGGCCTCTCTTGGAGAAGGTTCAGCTATTTCGTCGTGATCAACCGGGAACAGCAACATGATCACCAAGACATAAATGAGGGGAAAAGACAGGATTCTGGATTCTACACGCTGTCCCTGTCATACATGCTTAAAAGTCACAAATAGCGTAAATCTTCAAACTGATAAACAATCCCACTATTCATTCATTTGGCAGCATTTGCTGGGCACTGAGTGCCAGATTCTGTGCCACTCACTAGGACGTATTAGCGGCGATGACTCAGCCAGTCTTTGCCGTGGTCTTATTTCAGTAGGCACTTTAACGACATGACAGCCCGGGTGGTGGTGCAATGTGTAGATTCTCTTCCAGCCCACTCCCCTGCCCGCCCAGCCCTAAGAGTACCACCTTCCTTTACAACATCTTGGAAAGAGATGGTTTGTCTCTGTCTTCCTCGAAGGGGTACCCGAGGCAACTGTTTCTCTGCATAATATCTGCTCCCCAACTCTAGGCCCAGGGTCGTCTGGAACCCTGTTACTGCACTGTCCATGGGCCTGGCAATGGGGTACAAGGGCCAGGTCAGGCTGTCCTCGGTGGCCCATATTGGATCCTTACAACGATATCTGCACATTTCTAATGTCACAAAAGTGGCTTGCCTCGGAAGTCAGACCCTTCAACCACACAGCAAAAGTAGAGCCCTGCATGTCCACCTCGACACACCCCCAAGTATCACTTCCCTCGATGCTAAAGATATCACCCTAACCCTAGAATTGCTAATTACTGTGTGCTTTGACTCAAATCCTCAGTTCCTAACTAGTTTTTCAGTTTCTGCTTTTTGGCCTCCTGCCCCCGAAAGCCTGTCCTTCCTCAAAAACCAGAACAGCTTTAAAAAATGTAAATTAGATCACATTCTGGACTGCATGAATTCACCAGTAACACCTAAAATCCGGGTGATGCATGGCTGCTCCCTGGCCCTTCTCTCCCTTACTCTACAGCTCTAAATGGCGAGTCTTTTCTGGGCCTTGAAGATGCTCAGCTTGTTTCCACCCCCGGATGTATGCACTTGTTTTTCTATTCTATCCAGAACCCGCAGTTCTGAGGTCTTCACTGGGCTGGTACCAGCCTTTGCATCCTGTTCCTGTTCAAATGCTCTGTCTTCGTTGTTTATGGGGTTTATCCCCCAGTGCTTGAGGTGCCTCCAAGAAAATGCCCACTGCTATTTCTTGCACAGCTATTCTTATGACCTGTGCATGCCCCAAACATTTCTTTGCTTTCATATTTAAAGCATCTTGCCCCAGAAAGTCTGAGGACAAACACGTTGCCATGGATAAACTCTGCATCTCTAGCGCCTAGAGCCTGCTCGGTAAGAGAATGAGCACCTCATAATACCAAGGAAAACTAAACTGAACTGCTCACCTCTCAGGCTGCTCACCCACGGCCAGGCCAAAGCACCTCCTGCAAGCCTTCCATGCCGCTCCCATGAGGGTTTGGAGGGACAAAGACTCACTGCCTGCCAGTGCCTGTGCCCCGGCCACTGTAGGACGCACCCCCATCGCACAGCAGATCATCCTCCAAAGTCCACACCTTTTGATCCAAAGTCACAGCAAGATATTCCAAGATGAGCTCTGGCGCCAAATTTGTCATCATGCTTCCGCCCCTTCACATTGGCTTCTCCCAAGGAAAGTGCAGAAATACCCATTCGTTTTCTTAGTGTCAAAGATACCAGGTCAAGAAAATAAACACAAATTTTCCACTGTTAAGTGTCACCTCCCAACCATGGCCCCTAACTCCATCTTAAGGATGGGGGCATTTTCCTAACAGCCTGATCCCTGCAGAGCTGACCCTGCCCACTGGGGACAGCACCGTCCAGCGCTGCAGAGTGTAGTGGCCGCCTGCCCTCAGACGCTGCCTCGCATCCTTGATGATTTAAGAGCAACAAGGCTGGCACAGGAGTGTCGCTCAGAGGGAACACTCCGTAATGACTCCCAGTGTGTAGACGGCTTGGAAAGGTGTGAACGTGTTTTCCTTTACTCTTTGATCCAAGGCACTCATTGAGTGGATTGGCTTCTGTTATCTGTAGACAGAGGACTGTGTGGCATTCTGTCCTAGCGAGGGAGGAGGATTATTTGCCCAGGTAGTTGTTCTTCCAGGTGCAGATGACAGCGGCAAACACGGAGGGCATCCATGGCTGAGGAGAGGCCACTGACCCTCCAGGAGTGGCCACTGGGTATGGGAGAAATAGGAACAAGAGGTCTGAGGTTTCCCAGGCAGGTGGGCCAGGCCTAAGCAGGGAGTGGAGTGTCTACACAAGGAGGGAAGGGAACTTCAGACACAATAAGCACGGGCAAAACCCTGAGGGCAAGTGAGAGCATGAAGGGCACAGGGACGGTCACATAGCCAGTGTGTGGGGGGGGGTGGGGGACGTGGCAGCAGGTGTGTCCGAGAGCCAGGGAAAGCCCTATCACGAATGACCCGGTGACGAGTAATAGGTCTGAACACTTCTCTGAAAGCAAAAGCAAATGAGAGGTTGAAGCAGAGGAGACAAGGTGGCCGCCTCGTCTTTCAAGGTTTCATCTTATACTAGACAAGCCCAGGCAGCTTCTGCCCCTCCCTTGCCAGCGGGCGAAGCTGGACCCTGCTCCCCTCCCCGCTGCTGCCTGAGTCATCACCAGGTGCCAGCATTCTAAGAACATCAACCACAAACCACTACCTGAAAACAGGCGTGTGCTCCTCACTGTGGGAGAGACCCAGTTGAGGTTCCCAGTAATTAAAATAAGCAAATGTTACTTACATAATGGATTATTAATTAGGCTGCCTGTGTTTCCAAATGTCTTGTTTAAATAGATCCTGATATCTAGTGGGACTTTCAGTGTCAGAGGTGTCTTTCCTCTGCCTTATGTGTGACTGTTGATCCTTATCCAAAACAAATTGAGGTCTGCTGGCTAATATTTATGCCCTAGGCCTGACATTTTCATTCTCAAGGTTATTAATCAGTTACTGTATACCAATTCAGGTTCATGTAAAAAAAAATGCCCTTACAGATTATCTGCACCTGCTGGTAGAGGTTTCCAAAAGTTGTGTGTGTGTGTGTGTGCATGCGTGCGTGCATGCTTGTGTGTGTGTGTGTGTGAAGCTGGCATCCTTCAGAATAATGTTCCCGGCAAGTCAAGTGAGGCAAAGATCGATGTTTAGTTGTGTTAATCTGTCTACACTACCACACAATTAAAATACAGCTCTCTGGCACTAATGGGGAAAATGGAGATGAGTCATTAGAATATCAATCGCTCAACTTTAAAGGCCTTGCCAGCGAGAGGCAGGAGCTTTAAAAGAGCAATCAAAGGCACCCAGCTCTCTTTGCACCCTGCTCTGGTCCTGGTGGTCCAGCTGTCTTGGGTAACATCCTTAGGACTCCTGAGCTCTCCTCACCTGTAAAATGGAGCTGGACATCAGAGGCTCCTTCCGCAGCCTCAGGGGAAAAAAAAAGCGTGACTTATCCTACTCCCCTCAAAACACAAACACAACAGATTTATGGAGTTTGAGGGTTTCCTTGCTTTCTCCTTTGGTATCATTTCCAAGTCATTTTTGGAAAAGGGATTTTACATGGGCAGATATGCCCTGGCTTCTCATCTGCTTTTGTTTTCAACATTTTTTTTCCAACTTTTTTTTTCAACACTTTTTTCAAAGAAAAACTCATAAACTTCCTCATTTTTCTCATTTCTATGGGTGGCTTTAACAACAGAAAAGTATTTTCTCACAATTCTGGAGGCTACAAATCCAAGATTAAGGTTTCATCAGCGCTGACTCCTTCTGAGGACTATGAAAAAGAATCTGCCCCCTCCCGCTACCCCAGTCTCTGGTGGATTCAGGCAGCCTTTGGCTCATGATGGTGTGTCCCGTCCTCATGACATCATCTCTGCATGTCTGTCTGTTTCCAAATTCCCCCTTTTTGGAAGAACTCTGCTCATATCGGATTAATTAATGACCTTCATTTACTCCGAGTACCTTTATAAAGACCCTACCTCCAGGGGCCTCTCGGGGGGTGCAAGGGGTTAAGACGCAACCTAGGAAACTATCCGCAGCCTCTGCAGCACAAGTTCGGTCCCCAGCCAAGGAGCTACCCACATGGCGCAGCAGACCTCTCCTGACTCACCAGCTGCTCCCCTCAGCAGTGTATTTCAGTCAGTCTGCCTTTCCTGCTTCCCTCTCTGTCTCTGGTGAATTCTCTTACCCCCACACCTCTGGCCTGTACCCCAGTTCTTGTATGCATAAATAAATCTTTAAAAAAAAATTTTAAAAATAAATAAAGACCCTACCTCCAAAGCAGGTCACATTCTGAGAACTTCAATATATGAATTGTGGGGATACAATTCAAGCCATGACAATTCTTAAATAATTACACCAGGAGATCAGACTTCGGACTGACAGTTGCAAATGGAAGAGCTGGCCTCTTTCCCATCTCTCCTGAAACTCCCCTTGTCCCTGGAAAGCCAGGGGGACAGGCCACAGGTGACACACTCACCAAGCTCATACTAGGGCTGGGAATTATTTCACATCATTCTTATAAGAGGCAGGTGAATGTGATTCCTACTTGACAAATCAGGGTATTTGGATTAAAACAGGCAAAGTAAAATATTCACGATCAGCACAATAAAAGGGCTTAAATTCCTTTTCATTTTTGCCTGATTCCTACGCCTGCTTCCCATGTGTAGCTCTCCCCCACATTTAGTGAAAGAAAAGTAAAGCCATAGTCTCTGGTTTCAAGGTTTTAACCTTTTCACTGGTAAGGTGAGGCCAAAGCAAAACCAAGGATGACTTCCACATCGAACAAGACCAAGTTTAAAGTTTCTTTTGGAAAGGAACTTTTATCATTCGCCAGTGAGACCCAGCACCCACCGCCGACAGCATTGAACAGACACGTGATGGCCAAGGACTACGTGAGCAAATCCGTGAGCCTGGGGCAGCAGGAGGCCAGTCCCATTCACAAGCTCCCACTGGATGCCCACCAGGTGTCAAGTGTGTGGCAAGAGATGCTTATGGTTCTGGCAGGTACATGCAAAGTCAGGCACATCCCAGCAGAGGCGAAAGCACTTGGCCTAAAAGAAGAAAAATACTAGAGGAAGAATGGAGGGCAGAGCCCCCCAATTTGCAAGCACGTGCTTAGGAACCCCCCCCCAGCCTCCCCGGGAGAGTAAGACGGTCCCTGTTTTCCCAGAACTGAGGACCGTCATCATTAAAAGAGCTAATATTTTTTGAATGTTTACATCCTGAAAGGCTTTTCACCCACGTGCTGGTGTAACTCACAGCAGCACCAGGAGCTGGGCACTGCCACTATCCCCACTTTACGAAAGGGGGAGTGAGGTGCCGAATGGCAGTTATTGCCTAAGGACAGAAATCTAGACGGTCAGGTGAGGATTTGAGCTCACAGGCAGACTGCAGAGCGCCTACTCTCAAGAGACACAATATTAACCTCCTAATACTGAAGGGAAATAAAAACAACCTTTACAATCAAAGATGGCAAAATATGAACAATCATTAAATCTGGCCAGTCGTCATGAGGGGATGGTTGCACGGGTGTTTCAACTTTTATGCAGGTTTGAAAATTTTCATGTGAAAACAGTCATTGATGAGCAGGTGACAACAATCTGATGAAAGATGCAGAACACGTGGTGCAGGCACACGTGCACACAGTTCCGCAAAGGTGAGCAAATGCTGGGAACCCCGGGTGGAGTGGGGCTCTCTGTGGGCAGGCCACGTCTCTCTGCCTGTAACGGCAGGACGGGACACAGGGCAGGTTCTCTATGACCCGAGCAGCTGGGGTGAAGGAGGAGTCTGGAGCCCTCGGTGGCTTTTGCAGGCTTTTATTGGGATTTACCAGGTACACGGCAGGCAGCGGTGCCGGGGGGCCGGGAGGCTGGCAGGCCTCCCAGCCCCCAGCAAGTCTTCACTCTGTCTGGGCTCTCCGGCCTTCTCTGGTGGCCTCTGCTTCTCTGCTCTCGTGGTTCTGCTTCATTCTCGGCTTCTCTCGTTCGTTCTTCTGCTGGCGTCCCCGTAACGCCACCCTTATAAGCCCAGTCTCAGCCCAGGTGTACCCCCTTACGCATGCCCACACCCTACTCCAGGCGCCCGCCCTCAGACATGCGTTCGGGACCGCAGGGTTCCATCATCCATCCTGACGGCGGGAGGGCAGAAAAGCCTGATGCTTTTTACCTTACCCTACACTGCCCCATCCCTAGAATCTGAGCTCCTGTGGGTCAGAACTGGACCCTGTACTATAGCCCCAGGGGCCAATACAGGACCTAGAACCTGGCTGGTGCTTAATGAACACTCAGTGAGCAAAGCGATTGAGAGGAGGGGACAAGCCCACTGCAGTTCCCACTATAGCCTACCAGTCCCCCAGGCTGTTGAAACAGAGCACCGCACAGGCAGCGAGTCACAGCAGAAGAAATGGATGGTCTCACCATTCTGGAAGCCAACCGCCCAAATTCAAGATGTTGGCAGACCTTGCTCACCCAACCTGTCGGAGAGAATCCTTCCTTCCCTCCTCTCTGGCTTCTGATGGTGGCCAGGAATCCCTGGCCCTGGGTGGTTTGCAGCTGCATTGGCCTAACCTCTGCTTTTATCACTACATGGATTCTCCCTATGCGCCTCCCTCTCGTCTTACAAGGACACCAGTCACATTGGATTAAGGGCCCATCCTGCTCCAGCATGAGCTTATCTTACCTAATTACATCTTCAAGGCCCCTATTTCCAAATAAGGTCACTTTCTGAGGCAGTGGGGATTAGGACTTCAACAAGTCTTTTGGGGAGAACTGACTGAACTTAGACACATGGCACAGAAGGGTGGACCAGGAACACCCACCCTAGGTACTCATCTCCCCAAAGTACCCGGAAGGACTCAAATGCAGCCAGAAAACTCCAGCATGGAAGTTGGAGAAGGTGCCTAATATATATTCATCGACAATACTGACATTGCAAGGAATTTTACTACCTCCGCCAGTCAAATGCCAACAGCTGGCTTCCCCCCAGTGCCAAGTCAGCTTTCTCTAAGCAGCTTACGACTGGCTTCCCAGCGGCTGTTTATGTTTTCAGAATATTAAGCAGTGTTTAGTCACTTTCTCAGGGAGGGCTTCTCAGTGCGGTTTCTAAAAATGTGCTGAATGTGTTTCCAAAGAGGAACGGCGCCAGAGGGCCTTTGGTGGGGCATGCTGAGCCTTGTAATCACAAACAGATGACAGGGCTTCCTGGCTCCGACTCCCAGAAGCCAGAAAGGGTCCTAAACACCAGCTCCCAACCAGCCAGGGTAAAATCATATGGTTCAGCTCACAAAGGTTGCCAAGGACCCTCTCCCTGCACCCTCAAAATTAGATCATGTCCCCAACCCTCCAGAGGATTCAATCTGATATGGTAAAGGGACCAGGTCTTCCTAGCTTTGTGATCTAGAACCCACAAAAGGCCCATGCTGGCCTTAGGGTAGCCCCAGGGAGGTGGGCACGGAGGAGTCCCCTGAGGACTGGTGCCGAGCAGAGCCAGGCTGTGGTCTCACAACTGACAGCCCCCCAGCACAGCTGAGCTCTCGCACGTGTTAGGGTCCCAGAAGTGCAAGCAACAGAACCTCACTAGTTCAAACAAAGGGAGGAAAGTGCTCCTTGCCTGTATCTTGGGTGGCCTGCAGGGCCGTGGTTAGGCTGAGCCCTCTCGGGCCTGGAGGGCAGCAACAGGAAAAGTATAAGAAGCTGAGCAAGGGAACAGCTGTCATCACGGCGTCCACACAGTGGGCGGGTCCAGGAGCCTTGTGTCTCTGCGGGTCCCCAGTTAAGATGCCAGTGCCAAACCTCGATGGTGTCTTCTGCCCTCTGCTAAAGCACTGTAGGAAAGAGCGACTCCTTAAGTGAAGGCCTGCTGTGATCAGAAGTAGGGAGGGTGGGAAGTGTATGAGCAGAAGGTGGCAGCAGCTCCCAAGGGCAGGCAGAGGAAGCAGCGAGCCAGCCCCCAAGGAAGGGCCACTGGAACCTGCTGTCTTGGGGCCACACTCTGCTTCCCGCTAAGGCCCTAGGTCGCTCTTAGGCACTAAATCATGGACAAAAGGATTCCAGATGGAGAGATAAGATACATAGGAATTGCTGCAAGAGAGCCTGCCAAGTGAACTCAAAGATCAGACGCACTGCTCTTCCATAGAAATCCAGCACCAAGAGAACACAGAGGCCAGCGAACCTTGCTTTGGCTCCTTCAGGAGGGAGGTCAGTTTTCTCAATCTGGTGTGTGAGACCCTCTGCAACCCCAACTGCTCTCCCATGATACTCCACAGCTGGTACTTTGTGTTTCCACCACACTGTGGCTTGGAATCATCTCTGTCCTCGCCATGTTGTAGTAATAGGTGCTGGTCCCTAGGAGAACTCAGCAAGGGTGAGGCTTCCTTGGGCAGGAGAAAGAGCCCTGCCTCAATATATGAACAGAGGAAGGGGAGGCAGTCTGAGAAGCCAGGGGCCACCATACAATATGGGGGTCACACTAGGGTATGTCCAACAGCAGAAAGGAAGTCCATTCAGGGCATTGTGGTCAAGGAATAAGAGAAAACTTTTAGCAAGATTTAAAAACTCTAAATTATTTTTAAAATAATGATAAATGTGAATGTATTAAAAAGTAGATACCACATTTCTAAATGCCTCTCTCCCAAATTCCACAAATAACATTAAAAGACAAATAACAAAAAGAAAATAAAGACTTGCAACTACTATATCAAAGGGTGCTAATTTTTCACTCTACAAAGAATTCCTTCATACTAAGAATAAAAGGCATGATTGCACAAACAATGCATTTAATTGCTCAACAAACATTTATTGTGCATCTATTATGTGCTTGGTTAAGGAAAAAAAACACAAATTTCTTTGAATGACAGGAATGGAGGCCCAATCTCACTCAGTGATTTAATAAATGCAAATTAAAACAGCAGGATATTGTTTTTTCTTTTTTATTTTTACCTATCAGATTGGCAATAATTAAAAGGGATTACAAAACATGGCTTGTACAAGATTTTGGAGAAACAGATATTCACACGGTGGTAATGGAAGGATAGATTGGCATGAACACTTTGAAGGTGAGTTTGGCAAAAGGTCAATATCTATTAAAATACCCTTTAACCCAAAAATCTCACTCCAAAGAATTTGTTTCTCAAGATATACCCACACACACACAATGATACACGGCCAAGGACATTCATGTATATACTGGCTGGAAAAGAAATTTAAAAAATAAAATGTGCCAACTTAGAAATAATCTATGTAGGTGATTGTGAATATAAACTACGGTGCACTTATACACTAAAATACCTGGAAATTATGAAAGGAGATCAAAGGAATGGTATATACCAATATGCCCACAATATATGTTATTAAGTCCAAAGATGGAAAACCTAGGACAGCATCTAAAATTCCTTTCACTTCACTGTTGTGATCATTTCTTCATTTTGCCTATTTTCTATTTTATTCATTTTGTCTATGTGCCTGTATTCATGCCTGATATCTGTAGATTTTTACTAGGTTATTAGGGGCTCATTACATTCTTGCAGACTATTTTACTTTCTCTTTTTTATTCTCAGCCCCGATTTTTATCACATCCCCTCCATTTTAACCCAGGTCTGGAACACACTATTTATCCAATGGTGACCCGCTTTATCCCTCCCTCCTGCAGCAAGTTTGGCGGAATTTCTGATTTTTTTTCCACTTGAAAAAGTGATCTTTGTGTTTGGATTATTAACTCCAAGAACCGTCCATCCTGACAGAGAGAAATATAAAAGCATGAAGGCGTGCTCGAGTCTCCCAGGGCCAGAGAGGCAACTGCTTCCTTTGAGAAAGAGAACTCGAAGCCCCATGCCCGACCACCAGCTCAGCCCTGGCTCGTGAGATAAGAGCAGATCATCATGAACCCTGGAAAAATAGTCACCAGAATTTGGAAATAGCTAATGCACCCTCACATGACCCACAGCATCTTCCTCTGGATTTATTCATCCTGTTTCAGGCTACATATCAGGTCACACATATCACCATTTACTCGGGGGACCCGAGGACACTCAGAAGTTATGGACTTCCCCAGAGACAGGGAGAGCTGCTGGGAAGCAGCCGTAGCTAAGCACGGAGCCTGCTCTGGGCGAAACCTGCCAGCACCCTTCAGAGAACCGGCCAAATCCAGGGCCACGGGACACATTCTGGATGAGCTTCGGAAGTCCTGTCCGCCAACTGCACTTCCATCCCAGACCGCTTCGCTCATTTTAATGATTAGGAAACATCACAGCCGTCCCTGCGTTACCAGGCCAGTCCTGCAAGCCAACATGACAGTTTTCTAATCAGAAACACAATATCCCAATAATATCCCAGCTCAGCCAAGAGTCTGGAAGTTATGCTGGCAGACAGAGGCCTACAGAAGGTCCCCGGGGCCCTGCGCAGGGGACAGTCCCCTGGCAGCTGGTGGTGTCGCTAAGACTTTTTTGTAAAGGGCCGGGGGCCGCCACAGGTTGTATATTAGATAATAAAAAATAATAGCAGCCACAGCACTGATGTTGTGCTCACCATGTGACCCGGGCTGTCTTTTATGTCGTGGTCATTTTATCCTTGCCAGAACTCTCTAATCCTTGTCCCTGTTATTGTCACTCACCAAGCCAGGAAGTTGGGGCCCAGAGAGATGGAGCCATAAGACAAAGCTATCCAGGCCTTCAGGGTGGAGTGGTGGTGGCACTGGGACTCAGGCATGGGCTCCAGAGCCACCATCCTGACCACTGCCAGTGCCACCTCCCTAGAGCTGATCTAGGTGGCCTCATCAGGGCTTCCTGAGCAAGTGCAATGAGCGCTGAGAACAGCCAGGTCTGCTGCAAGGGTTCCCATGAGAAGCTCACAAGCAGCGGCTGGAATTGGAACTCTGGACTAGAACTCGGGGTTTGCTCAGTTGAAATGAGAACAAGCATGCTCACCTGGCAGGTCTTGGGGATTACGATAGGCACCTGTGGTGTGCCCAGCAGAGGAGAAGTCACATAGTAGGTGCTCAGTGGGGTGAGTTCCCTCCCGCCCTAGTGCTTCCATTTCCATGGACCTGTCTACCCTTACTCCCCCAGAGTGGAGAGAAAACAGAAGCTGCTTGCCATCACTCAGCAGCCTAGACTGGCAGCAGCACACACTGCGATCTGTCCCCAGGGCCACATGACATTCTCCCCGGGGCCTCTGTCTTCACAGGGTGTCTCTTGCTTCTTATAACGACACCACTCCTATGGGATCAAGAGTCCATTGGATGACTTTATGTTGACTTGGTCACATCGACAAAACCCTACTTCTAAATAAGGTGACACCCCAGGCAGCAGGCCTCGGCAGTCAGCAGATATTTGGAGACCACAAACCAACCATAGGGTGGCTTAAAATGTCAAACTAGGAGCAAGATGGCACTGGCCCGGGGGACAGGCAGGGAGCTGAAGAACATGCCTGGAACATTTCTTCTGTGTCATGATCGTGGGCCAGAATCGCTGAGGGAAAGTTCTTTCTCATAAGGACAGGCGTGAACTTTCCTCCCTAACATCTACCACGCACTAGACCCACCCCACATCACCTTATTTAATCCTTCCAACGCCCCAAGAGATTACAAGTAAGGAAAGTGAATCAACACCCATGGATGATTAAGCAACCCCATCAACAGGAGACCAGAGTAAATGTCAAGGCTGAAATGTGAGCCCAGTGCTGCCTGGCTCCGGAGCAGAGAACTGATGGCAGCCGCCGAAGGCGAATCCATCACGGCTGCTGAGTGTTACACGCCCTTGGGTTTAAGGCTCTTCTCTTAAATGGCACTGTGAAGCCATCCTTATTTCTGCCGCCTGGAAATGACAACCACTACCTGTGGGTGAGCTCTCCAGGGGGTGCAGAGGGACTTATTCAATTGACCAATGTCTCTAAATAATCTCTACCCCCCTCCCGTCTTCAGAGCCCATCTTCACTCTGGGCCTCGTGGGGCAAGCCCTGAGGTGTTTGTGCAGCTGTAACACATGGAGACTCCCACAAGCTGGCCACAGGGGGGAGTGCTAAGACGCCTCAAGTGGAGTCGGCCACATCCGGCAACCCGGCAGTCCCCAGCTCTGACCTCAGGTGAATTACCTGCTATCACCGAGGTTGTTCCCCCATTTGTTAAATGAGGGTAACTATGCCCAGTTACAGGGCTGCTGTGAAGCTTACATCAAGTGCGGCGACCCACAAAAATACCTGGTATGACACCCCATGACTAGTATGTGCTCAGCTAACTGTCGTTGATAGGACGACTTACCTCTCTCGGTCAGGAGCTCGCCCATGTTTTAGCACATTGCACTAAATTCCTATAACCTGATCCATGTGGGGAAGGAGCACTGGCTGGCAGCATGACAGGCGAACGCAGTGGAATTTGCCCAAGGGGAGCTATGTCTGTAATCCACTGGAGACAGGACACAAGGAAACAAACACAGGGACCAGTTGCCATTTGTTTCCCGAGATAACCACAAACTGGCACTTGATTATGGTCATCTATCGTAACTATAGTAACTATAGTTTTATAACTATATGTCTAAACTGTAGTAAAACAACAGATGTGTGGTGAGTGTACATATATGTGTATAGTTTTTATACATATGTATATATGGTCCTAACAGTTCTGGAGGCTAGAAGTTTAAAATCACATTAGCAAGGCCATGCTCCCCAGAAACACCTGAGAGTACTCCACCCTGCTTCTTCCAACTTCTAGTACCTCAGGAGTTCTTCAGTCTGGAAATGCATCCTCTATTCTCTGCCTCCACTTTAAGGAAACCTCCCTGTGTCTGTATCTTCATCTGCTGTTTCTTTTGTGGACACCAGTCATATTGAATCAGAGGCCCACCCTACTCCGACACGATTTCCCTTTTAAACAAATTACATCGACAATGATCCCATTTCCAAACAAGGGAACATTCTGAGGGACAGGGGTTAGGACTGCAATACATCTTTTGTGGAGGACAGTTCAACCATAGCAGACCATGTGGACCAAACTGCAAGAGGATGGCCTTCCACTCCCTGCCCCGGGGCCCAAGCTGGGGTGTCATGCTGAGGTCATTGAACCCTCAGATTCAAGAGAGATCATCATGTACATCTCTTACAAATCCTGCATTCTGTGACAACATCCAGTTGATAGTTTGAAATCAACCTAAGAGAGGCCCTATTTCCATGGAACAGAAAAACAACCAAGAGCTGTGGGCTCAATCCCTGCAGGTTTCTCAATCTTGTAAACGTTGAAGGAGATTAAGGGAGAAAATTCATGTCTTCTTTAAGAGCGCTAGATTATCATGCTACTGTTTTCTGGAAGAGACTCATTTTATTCATCTTGGAAAACAGAGGCATGGGCACGCCCACAGTGGGTGCCATAGTCTTTGTGAAACTGAGATCAGAAGAAGCCAGTCAGAAGAAGCAGATTTTCTACACTTTTTCCCAAATTAGCTTCATGAAAGCACCAGTCTAAGGTACTGGCCAACTGCTAAGCCAGAATAACTCCTTGAATGACCTCGTCAACGGTCCACGCAGCAGTGACCAGCGTTTTCGTGCCTGTCTCCTACTGGAACCTGGAACAGGACATCAGTCCGCTTTGTTGTCGCCTTCATCCGCCCACACTGCAGGGCTCTGTGCACAGACCCAGCCCCGGGACCTCTCCTGGAGGCATTGCAAGGCATCTTCAGCCTCCCAGCTACCTCACCTATGCAGCCATCCGCAGGCTCTACCTGAACACACATCTGACCCTTCCTTCTTCCTGCTTCAAACCTGAAAGTGATTTATGCAACCACAGGTGCACCCCAAGCTCATTCAAGGCTCCAGGGCCATTATTGATTTGATTGTGGGCAGGATCCTTTCATGCCCTTCTATCAAACGGACCGCCCCCCTCCACACGCCTCGGGCTTCTCCTCAGGAAGCAGCTGAGCCTCAAGGTTCTCACACAAAACTGAGGTGACTCAGCTGGCTGTGCACGAGGTTTGGATGGCACAGATCTGGGCTATTGCACAGATCTGGGCTATTGCGGGCCCTGCTCCCTAGAGGGTGGAGCCAAGGTGAAGGCCACTGTGCAGTGTCTTCAGTGTGTGTCTCAGCAAGCAGCAGTGAGGGAAAAGGGAGGAAATGGCAGCTGAGCCAACAAAAGACGCTTTATCATGTTGCCTCCGCGGGCTGCCCAATTTGATAAGACTGTCCTCCAAGGAAATACACTGAATGCAAGTCTGCACAGCCTGTCCGGGGGAAGTGGTGGGGCCGATGCCACCCATCTGATTCCATCTGTCACTCCCAAAGGTTTGCCCCATGGGCATCGATTCCCGTGTTCTCCTGGACCGCATGTGAGCAGACGCCGGGGGTAGGTACATGGCAAGTCACAGAGAAGCTCCAGGGCTAGAGACAGCAGACATATCTTAAAGGGAGCCCAGGATGAGGCACTGGCAGAGCCCACCTGCCTGAAGTTGAAGGGACTCACACTGAGCCTGTTGCCATAGAAATCCCTGGAATAAAACAGGTGAGGCCCAAGGACCTGGAGCGATTCCTGCATGGAACGTGAACTCCAAACTCCCACCCATCATGCACTGGCCATTGGATTTCATGGGCAAGCTAAAGACCACTCCATGCCTGCTTTCTCTGATAAAAAGGGAATAGTAATATCTAGCTCATGAAAGCAACCCAAGTGCTTAGGGTCAGGTCTGGTGCCAGAAAATGCTCAATGAGTAACAGCTATTCCTGCTGTTTCTGCCATCACCATCACTAGCCTTTACTGTCATATTTCTCCTGAGCTGTCTCCTTTGAGTCATTGCTGGGTTTTGACTTATTACATACATAGCTGTTTGTGCTGGAAAAAGCCAGCAATACCTTGATTTTTAAACATAAATGTGCAGCAGTTGATTTTAAATCTCTCTGATCTCACTTCCTAGACTCCAACTGATCCCTCTCTCTAGAAACCTGACTTGGAAAACCCCAGGGATAAGGACCCCGTAGGGGCCTGAGCCTTGTCCTTGCTCACGAGCTCTGTGCTCCTGGGCAACCCTACAAGTTCCCACCCACCAAGGGCACTGACTCTGGGCAGCCCACAGCCTCGTCCTGGAGGTCAAGGTCAACATGACTCACCTTCTGAGAGTTCACAGGCCGGTAAACAGTAGATACAGGCCCCCAAATTGCCAACTGGTATCAGATTGTAAATTCTTTCCAAGACATGCAGGGAGCCAAAGGGCAGAGAATCACACTGGGCCTTGGGAACTGTTTTCCTCATTGGTAGGAAGAACGCACCAGCTGGCATGTCCCCAAGTATAATCATAGACCTCTGATGAAATTGAGACAATGTAGGAGATGCACAGATAGGACACGAAAGTGCATTGAAATGTGCTGTGAGAGTTATTCTCTTTACAATTCTGCTGGTGCATCCAGGAGAGAGCCGCAAACTGTGGTTTGCTAAACTTCACTTTCAATAAAGAAGGCAGGCCAACAGCACTGAGCATACTTTTTGTTGTTGTTGTTGTTTTTAATTTTGTATATTTTTATATCATTTTTATTTTTGCACAATGTATGCATTTTCATCTTGATTATAGTTGCCGTACAATTCCCACCCCCCTTGTTTTGATCCTACTCCCTTCTCTCTCAGCCCCCCGTAGTGTGTCTCTGGTTTATAGTTGCTTGTTGATTTTGATTTTTACTTTATTACAATCAGTCTTTTTCCTAGTCCCTTATTTAGGTTTTCTAAATTCCTGCTTTGAGTGAGACCATCCGGTATTTTTCTTTTTTTTTTTTTTTCTGGCTTATTTCACTGAGCATGATCCCTTCCAGCTCCAACCATGCTGCTGCAAATGGCATGAGTTTTTCGTTTTTGATTGCTGAGTAATATTCCATTGTGTATATGTACAACATCTTCTTGATCCAGTCATCTATTTTTGGGCATTTGCGTTGTTTCCATAGCTTAGCTATTGTAAATAGTGCTGCGATAAAAAAAGGGGTGCAGGTGCCATTTTGAATTACTGTTTCCATGTTCTTTGGGTAAATACCTAGGAGTGGAATTGCTGGATCATATGGTAGCTCCATCTTTAGCAGACTGAGGAACCTCCACACAGCTCTCCATAGTGGTTGGACCAGTTTGCACTCCCACCAGCAGTGTGGGAGAGTTCCTTTTTCTCCATGTCCTCGCCAATATTTGTTGTTAAGCATAAATTTTTGATGACATATTATCCATGTATAATTTTATAACTATTTTATTCTACTTTATTTTTGTAATTTTCTACAACTTGTATGGAAAGCATTAAAAGTCAATCTTCAATTAAGAGTAAATTTATTTGTTGAAGTTGATTTTCAAACACAGGCTGCACCAATAGTATAGATGGTGTGTCAATCTAAGGAAATAGCTTTTTCACTATATTATTCATATAGAGTAAGTACTCAGATGAAAGCATGCAAATAGAGCAAAAATCATGAAGCCAGAGCGAGAACTTCTATAGTTTGGAAAACATTGGTGGAGAGTGTTTACTAGGTATCCTACTTTTTAAATTCCCTATTGTCCCTGACACTTGTGAAAGAATCCTTCAAGAGAACCAACTCATCTCAGATGCCTGATCCTAATGTGACCTGGAGTAAGGTTATGATGGAGAGAGAGAAACAAGTCGTTTTGGCCCATGAGGTGGTCTTGATGCCAGATGCCAAGCACGACAGTAGAAAGGAAGAGTCTGGGCACAATGACGAATGTAAACTTTCTGGAACAATCCAGGCTTTCCACTCTTCTTTGATACAACACCAAGAGTGGCTTCTTTCTCAAGTATTCCACTATAACTTTGACATTTCTATTAGATGCAACTCGACCTAATCTTTTTTTTTTTTTTTGGACCTAATCTTGATACAGAATTTCACTCTTGAAGAGGGTTACTACAAGAATCGAAAATAGGATGTTGCCATATTGAATATGGGTCTACGGGCTGTATAAAAACTAGGATATCACAGGAAAGGAAGCTGGTGCCTGGTACTCTCTGCGGCCAAGCCTGAGTCCAACTTGCCACCCACTCACTGAGGGACACTGTCTCCACACTCACCGAGGCTGTAAAATTAAGACAGAAGGGAAAAAAAAAAAAAAAAAAACCACTTCCAGAATGAGGATGTATTGGTTTTGTATTTGACATAATTATTTCCAAAACCTGGCACCTTAAACCAGAAAATTTTATCTCAGTTTTTGTGGCTAGAAACCCAAACACAAGTGGGCTTGGTCCCTCGTGATCAAAGTTTCTTTTAGGGTTACCACCAAGGCATCATCTAGGGCTGGGTCTCACCTGAAGGCACAGCTAAAATCCATTTATAGGGATTTGCTGGCACTGATGGAATTGTTGGCAGGACTTAACTTGGCAAAGCCCACTGGGATAAGAGCCTCAGTTCCTCACTTGGCATTGGTCAAGGGATCTCTCTGCTTCTTGCTGGTGGGAATTCCAGTGGATAGTTCACAACATGGCAGCTAGCTTTCCTCGGAAAAAGATTTAAAAACCATAAGGAAGGGAATGTGGGGGGGGGGGAGGGGGGGGCGTATCTACTTTATGATGAGTGGTAACCTCAAGGCTTGGCAACAATAGACACAAAGTAGCAAGTTCTCAAACCATGGGTAGATGGATGGATGGATGAATGGATGGCTGGATGGCTGGATGGCTGGATGGCTGGATGGCTGGATGGACCCGCAGCTAGGCAGGTTCTCTGTAGATAGACAGAAGCCCAGGAATGTCAGAAGTTTCAAAGATGAATCCTGAGCTCATCTTGGAGGAAGGCAGGTAGGGTCTGCAGGTAGCTATTAGGGTAGGAACAGGGCTATCTCAACATTTATTTTCCAGGCATGGCAGACCACCATCTAAGTTATCTTAGTATTACTTTGAGGTCGGAATCTGCCAGCCTAGGGGTTAGAGCCTCTCAGGAAGTTCTCATCAGTGTGACATGGAAAGATCTTCCGGGTGGTCTCTGAAGCTGTCAGCAACTTTGGCCATTGCCACAAATAATTTATTCCCTCTGCTTGGGTTTTTGCTCCTGAGAGGGACAGGCTAATTGGGTCTTCCTGGCAACCCACATCAGCTAGAAGCTTCCTGCTAAGATCCCTGTACCTCGTTTCCAACCGTCCTCTGTGCCAAAGCATAAAGAGCAGGAACGATTCTAAAGCACATGCCTGCTGAGAATACCCTCCAGTGATGTTTCCCCAATCCAGGCATTCCCTGCCAGCTCCTTCAAAGGCTTTTGAAGTCACTGCTAATTTAAAAGCAATAATAAGATTGACACTGAAATGCTTCCCAGCTGGTCTTTCTGGGCAATAACTCTCACCAGTTCCTTTACAACCTGCTTTCTGTTACAATTTGGGGTTTGCACAACATGACTTTTAAGACACATTCAAACAGAACTGAACATGCTTCCCAAACAGAGAAATAACATGGTCCTATCATAGATATGAACACATGCTCGCCATCGAGGACTTGTTCCTTCGTAAAGTTCAGCGTCTGCAGAGTTGGTACAGATGCAGGAGACCTGGGCTTGAGACCTATGCCTTCCATAGATTGGGTGTTCTTAAACAAGTCACTTAACCTCCCTGAAGCAGAGTCGTTCTTGAAAAGTAAGCATCAAAGTAGCTCTCTTGGAAGCTGGAAGGGGAAGCCCCAGGGGTGGGAAATGCAGGTGGAGTCTGAATTCTCAGCCGACAACCTGAGTCTCTAAGCATCAGTTTCCTTACCAGCAAATTGGAAAGAAGAGACACTTCCTAGACAGGTGTAGGGCTAAATTTAATGACACAGAGAAAGCCCAATATCTTCTTCCCAATAAATAAATATTCAATAAAATGGTTGCTTTTACGTGAGGGAAGATGAAGAAGGTGCATGGTGCCAGGTCTGGCGCAGTACCTGGCACAACATACGTGCTATCAGTTACAACATGCATCAGCCATTGCTTCATAATCAATCACCCCAAAGCTCACTGATTGATTTTATCGTGCCATGAATCAGTTTACAGTGACTTAGTCACTGTAAATATTTTGTCATTGTTTAAGCTCAGGCTTAAAACAATAACCATTAAACGTGGCCCAGGAGTTTGTGCTCCAGCGGCAGGATGGCGGTTCGGATGTTGAGGAGGCCACGGTGCAATGACTTTCCCTGCTCCTCCGTTTCTCATCCTCCAGCAGGCTCGCCCCAGCCTGTTTACACAGGGGCTGGGCAAGAGCCCAAAAGAGAGTGAGCAAAAGCGCGGAACTGGCACACTCACTCCTGCCACATTAGTCCACGCTCCTCCCCTGGCCAGCGCAGATCCAGAGACCAAGTCCTGGGGACAGACCTCGTTCTTGATGGACATTGCTGCCAGGGCCACACCGGGGCACGACACCTTGAGAGGTGGACTGTGTGTCCATTTTGCAATCCTCCATCTTGCCCCAAAATAAACGAGAGCAGACTTTCCCAGGATGAGTTCACCCCAAGAACTCGGGAGCTCTGTCTCCAGGCGGAGCAGCAGAAGCCATTCAGCAGTGTTTCCTTTTGAAAAAACCTGGTGAGCAGGTGAGTTGCATCACACGCCCTTGGGTGAAGTCACCTGGGCTCCCTCACGTGCCGGCTACGGCTGTTGCTCCATCTGATGGCGGCTTTCTGGGCAGGAGGGTGGTGAGCAGCCCTGTGCTGGGTGGCCACAAGGCAGCGGCTGAGGTGCCAGGACTGAGGCTGGGGTGGGACCGTGGGCAGGACGTGGCTCCTGGGCGTCCAGCCCCCGTCACACTCCTTCAAACCATCCGCTGCAGGGGGGTGGCTTTGCTAAGGATCCAGAACTTGTTGGGGCTACAGAAAGGGGCGAGCCAGTGCCTTCGGGGATGGGAGAGGTTCAGAACACCAAACCTTCCCCTGCTTAGTGACAGGAAGGGGAGAAATTCCAGCTTACTAAAGGGGGAAAGAGGAGGTTTTAAAACCTCTCATTTCCAGGACTTTATAGAAACTTTAATTTTTTACTTTCTATATATTTTACATCATTGTTCCTTTTTGTTTGTTTGCTTGCTTGCTTTTCTCAGGTGTAGTCCCCACACAATTTCCACCGCCAATGCCCCCGTGCACCATCACCATAGTCCCTTGTGTTCTTCCCGCCCTCGCTTTGGGTCACTCCCTCCCGCTCCCCTGCAGAATGTCTCTGATTTATAGTTGTATAAACACTTCATTTTTAAGGAGCCTAGGAGTTAAAGTTAGAACTTGGTGTGAATCCTAGTTTCACTATTGACTCACTTTGTGACCTTGGGAAAATTGCTTCCACTCCTGGCTTCTACTCTTCTAGGCTCCACCACGGGATAGTAACCCTGGCAAGGATGAGGATTGCATTAAGGAAACACCATAAGAGCGCGTCATGGGTGACTATTCAATAAATAAATGTTCCACATTCCATCATTCTATCAGCCTCCCAAACTGAGAACTAGTGGGACAAAAATCAGAGCTCTTTGGGTAAGAAATTTTGCATGTCTTCTTTCTGAGGTTCGAGGACCTCCTCACTGACAAGCATGGTGAAGGAGAAAGTGACCCGCTGGAGGTTTCAAAGGACAAGACTCTCAAATGCTACCTCCACCTCCCAACTCCCACTTGTGATGACTAATTTCTCAGCTTTCCCCTCTACACCAATTTGAGTAGCCACCTTAGCCCATATTACCTGTTTGGCCATGAGCCTAGAGCATGATGGAATGCTTGGGGTGCTTCTCTCCCTCTATCCAACCAATCTGGTCAGAGAACAGGAGTGAAAACCACCCCCAAGACAGACCAGCTCTTAGAAGTTTGTGCATCCCAAACCCAGCCCCACCCTTCAAGGCAGGACTTCACTGACCAAGCTACTAGATTATCCTGTAAGTCTCTCCACGAAGAGCATCCTAAGAGACTATTTCAGCTGAAGTTTACCTTGGAATATGAATTTTATTAAATGTGATTCTCCATAATATACTGAGTCAATAATATGTGCAAACTAAGTGATATCACAACACTCACAGCTAGTGCTTCATGATGTCTACCATGAACACAATATATCTGATACTCACAATGAGTTGCTTTAAAAATATCTTAGAGTTAGGATGAGGTTTGATTAAAAGGGAGACCCCCCAAATTAAGAGGACCTTATGGCAGAAATTTATTACTCTTTCATTTTAAGTTCCAAGACAGAGAGTGTGCTAATATGTTGACTTTGATGTAAAAATGTTTCAAGAACCTAGACTCTTCTGGGCTTGACCTTGATCCCAAGGTCTCCTCCTGGTCCAAAATGACTGTGTTAGCTCCAGCCATTATGTCTACATTCCACTCAACAAAGAGAAAAGGACAAAGAATAAGGCCAACAGTCTGCCCAGTTGTCTTCAAAAAATTCTGAATAAGGACCTAGGACATTTTAGCTTACATTTCATTGGCTATTACTTGGTCAAAGACTGAAGAGAAGCTAGATAATACCTGTATTCTGAGTGGTAATTCTCTATTCCTAAGGAGGAAGAAGAGAATGGATGTTAGAAAATACTAGCATTTGTACCATTGGAATTAAAATCCCCATTCTACAGGGAAGGAAAGAGCTTGGAAATGTTAAGTCACTTGCTGAGCTGGTAAGACTTGAACCTAGGATTGTGATAGTTTCTATCCTTTCTATTAAATTATATTGTCAAAATTCCATTGTTTCTAGGGGCTCAAGACCATAGAGCACGCCATTAATGAGTGTATTAGTGGGATCCCAGAAATGTCCCATCCCAAACTTGGTCTCTCCTCCTTCTGCTCCTCTTCAGCAAGACTTGCAAATAAGGGTTCGTTTTTTTCCCACGGTGGGAAATACCATTTACTAGCTGAGTGATGTTAGAGAAAAATCAAAAAATTATTTCCTCGTTTACTCTTCTATAAAATGAGTATAATAACTACCTACTAGAGTCAAAATCCAGGGCTAATGCCCCGATAAAAGGTACATCAAGAAAAGGCACAGAGGAAAAAGCTCTGTGAAGATGGAAGAGAGAGAGAAGGGGCCATGAGCCAAGGGGTACCAAGAGCAGCCCAGGCAGGATAGAAGCCAGGCAGGGCTCTGACACAGGATGCAGCCAGGACTGAGATCCAAGTCTGCTCTGTACTTGTATTTCAGAAGCTTCCCTTCTGAAGCTGTAAGGGAGGGGTCCAGCAAGCATCGAGGAAAGTAATGTGCTCACATCAAGCGCCTGTGACACCGCCTGGGTGGGCATACCTGGGAATTTCTAGGGTAAAGTAGACACAGAAAGAAATGAATTCAGGAGACCATGAAGCATGCATTAGGGCACCTGAAAACCACCCCTGCCATTTCCTGTGTGACTTCAGTCAACTTACTTAACCTCTCTGAAATTGCGTTTCCTCATTAGTAAAAATGGAGATAGGACCCACCTCCCCAGGGTTGTCAGAGATGCCCAGGGAGACCAAGCTGAAATGTAGCCAAGATCAGCATAGTGGGTTTTCCCTCCTTCCTTGTTGATTGCTCAGAATTAGACACTTAAGCCCAGTTTCTCTGCTTCCATGAGATTAGGCATATGGAAAGATGTGTCTATACTGTGTTCAAATATTCAGTGAAACGTGCCACTCCTCTAACGCCACACAGTGAGTCTGCACCTGGCTGCTTGCGGAGATAGAGTTCCATGCAGATGAGCAGGGCCCATTCCACCAGCCTAGAAAGTCTTCAGAATTCCTGATTAGAGCACTCTGAACTGAACTTGAACCTTTGGCATTCAAAGTGGCTTATCCAGTTTTGATAGCAAGAAAAGAGAATTTTAAAAAGTCATTAAACAAGGTGAAAAGCCTTATTGGACACGAATTGGCTCTTAAAGAATATTACAATGATATAAAGCTCAAATGGGTCAGAAATTTATGAAAGTCATTTCCCTTAAATAAAACATGATTTTAAATATTCAAGGGAGAATGCGTTGCAAAATGTATTTGGTGCTTTAAAATATCTGAAGAGCTGCAAAAGTTTTTGCTCATTCCAAAGACATTTGCTGGATGAGAGGTTGGTACAATAGAACTAAGGGCTCCACTGGGCACTTACAGGCCGAGCACCCCAGCCCTGCAGGTCTCTGGGCAGCCGCACTGTCCACCCCGGGTCTGCCCAAGCAGGAAGGCCACCTAAGAGTGTGGTGGGGGGACTGGACATGCAGTTTGAAGGCCTCAGTTAATACTAGACATACTGTATTGAAATGACCTGCTCTGCAAACAGAATGTGAACTTCCTGAAGGCGCATGTATGGTTACATTTTCCAGCGCTTAGCACAATGGGGAAATCAGCAATGCCTGGGGGATAGATGGCTAAGAAGGTAAATAACTAAATGGTGGGGAGGAAGGAAAGGAGAGGAAGAAGTGGGAACATGAATAAGACCGTAGGTAGATGATGGATGGATCGGGACAGATGCATGGGTGTGGATGGGCAGGTGGATGAAGGAGAGAATGAACAGATGAAGACACTGTCTACCCAGCAATGACTGCTTGAATGAACTACCTAACGATGCTAAAATTCAAGATTCTAGTCCCAAGTTTCTAGTTCTCTTTCAAAAGGTCACACTTCCATTTTAAAACAGGCGTCTTTAATGACTTCATTCCAAAATAATATCTACGTCTTCATAGTTCTTACTATCAACCAAAAAATAGTGACAGGCCTCCCTGGTGGCACAGGGATTAAAAACAGTGCTATCAAGCTGTCTCCAGCCACTGCAGCACAAGTTCCTTCCCCAGCCCGCCAGGAAGCTGATCCACATGGCGCAGCGACCTCTCCTGTCTCGCCCGCTGCTCCCCTCAGTAGTGTACTTCAGTCAATCTGCCTGTTCTGTTCCCCACTCTGTCTCTGGTGAATCCTCCCACACACACCACCACCCCCTCCCCACACCGCTGGCTTACACTCCAGTTCTTGTATGCATAAATAAATAAATCTTTAAAAAGAGTAGTGACAAAGAGCAAGCCTAGTTAGGATCAGAGAATCTACTTTCCAGTCTAGAACATGGCATCTTCATGGCTGAGAAACTTACCCCTCTGACTTCTGTGTCATTATATAAAATAGAGGTATATTCAGTAGTGATCAAACAAACATCTCCCTTTTTCCTTGCTAGCAGGATTTTCATTTGATTCCAGAAGCAGTTTGCCCCTCCCCCGAGGGTGAATCATGGTTGGTCTGTGTCATAAAATGTCTTTCATATTTGCCAGTGACTCAGCTGTGGTCAATGAGAAATAGGGGCGGTCTAGGCTTTGGGCGGAGAAGGAGAAGGAGCTGAATGAGGAGAACATTCCTATTGTCGCCCCTTCTCTGCCTGCTCTGGGCTGTGTCGTGGGAAGTCTTGAAGCCTGCAGCTGCAGCAGTGGTAATGTCATCACAAAGAAAAAGCAAAGGAACTTCCACCAGGTTGACTCAGGCTGTTGGTGTGGGGGGACTGATCGTGCAATGCAAAAGCCACTTTCATCTGCTGCTACAGGAGACCCATAAAATCTACGAGGCAGCTCTAGGGCTCTCCAAGTCAGGTGCTCGTCTATACCCTTCACTCATTGACTCTTTACAACCACAGGATTTAGGAAGTCTTTTTTGCAGGTGAAAATAATGAGACACAGAGAGGCTAAGAAATGTCCAGAGTTGTCAGGTAGCAAATGGTAGCAGTGGGATTGGGGCGCGGGTAGCAGCCGACCCTGTAGCCATAGATCATGTTGTGGTCCCTTCTTTGCTAAGTGATTACTTTTGGATGCATCCAACCATATCAAGTGATATAAAACTTGTCTTTTTCTATCTTGTGTGGTTGTTGGGAACACATATTGGTGCCAGTGTGTCAATGTAGCTTTCAAAGCAACCCTAGAGGTATCTGATCGTATTGTCAAATGGATAATTAGGGAAATGATGAAAACAAAACGTGAGTCCTCTGACAAAAATTCACAAAGCCGGTGCATGTGTGGCAGAGCGGGCTGGACAGAGCCTGGGCCTCTGCCTCCAAGGCTAATCTGCTTTTCCTCCCTCAAGGTGCTCATTTCTTCCACTGTGGTAAGGCCCAAAGGAGTCCTCAGTGATGCTACTGATATGCCCAAATGCTGCAGTCTACTCTCCTCTGATCCAGCACCTGAAGGGTCTCCTCTTTGCTCAGTTTTGTGATTCAGAAAGTTATGCTCTCCTTGGGACTTAGCACTCCAGAATCACGGTCTTTCCTCCCCATGGGCATTCCATGAGCTTGCGGCTGAGAAAACACAAGTACTCGCCACAGTGTCTATCCCGAGCTGGTCCCCACACTGTCCTGAGCTAAGCTTCTGGCCATCAGAAGGAGCAGGAACGGAGTGAGAGGGGAAATACTGGGCTCGATGGAGAGCCCACGAAATGGACTTGGGAGGGTGATCAAGAATCAGAAACCCAATGACCTGGAAAACACCAGAGATTGTGCAGACATCTTCAGTGTGTACAGAGGATGTGTGTGTGAGTTGTGAGAACAGGGCGAGTGGGTGGGGTGTGGAAGGAACACTCCCTGGCTCTGGCTCCACCATTCTCGCATCTTCGATATTACATAACAGCCAATGCACTGTGGGCTTCCTTCCCACTGAAACCAAAAGCTAACCAATAGCATCTCTCCTCCTGTCAACACATTTAGCATGGGGAAGGGAGGCCATGCAGTGCGAGAGCTCGTTGACAGCCACGCCCAGCTCTGAGGTTGGTTATTCATCTATAAAGCAGGAACAGTAGCCACATCTACTGCCTTTTCTTCCTTTGTCCATCAGGCTGGCTTTCCTTGAGCATGTCCTGCAACTGCAGCCACAGGGCCTTTGCACATGCTAGTTCCCCAGTTTCAAATGCTATCCAAACCCTCCCCTTATGATCGAGTCTCCTAGGCAAGCCTCCTGGTCCTCAGAGGCCCATCCAACTTGCCCTTTTGTCCTTATCACGGTGGTAACTTAATGTCAGCTCTCTCCTACATCAGGACTGAAAAACCTCTGGTTTTTTTTTTTTGTTTGTTTGTTTAAAGATTTAGTTATGCATACAAGAGCTGGGGTACAGGCCAGAGGTTTTGGGGGGTGAGAGGATTCACCAGAGACAGAGTGGGGTACAGAACAGGCAGATAGACTGAAGTACACTGCTGAGGGGAGCAGTGGGCAAGCCAGGAGAGGTCTGCTGTGCCACGTGGGTAGCACCCTGACTGGCAGGGGATTGAACTCATGCTGCAGAGGCTGCGTATTGTTTCATAGGTTGTGTCTTAATCCCTTGTGCCACCAGGGAGGCCCCTGAAAAGCCTCTTGTGCAGAAGATTTGAATCCAGCTCATGGCCCAAGCCCCATGCACCCATGCTGCAGGCTCGCCAAAAAAAAAAAAAAACAACAATAGATGCCTTCCAAAGGTTGTTCTAAAACTCCAGTAGAACTGAATGTGACTCTTCCTTTTTGTTCATAGCCCTGAGCAAATGCAAATGCGGTCCACGTGGAGAGGACTTGGGAACAAATGCCGAGTCATGTGGAGCTGCCATGAGCAGCCGCTCCCTTCTGACCAGTCAGGCAGAGACACTCGGGCTCCCGCCTCCTACCGTGAGCAGGGAGGCTCCCTGAGAGAATGTGCCAAAGCCTCAGCTCAGCCCCTGAACCACGTGAGCAGACAGTTAACCGAGCATTCTCCTTCCACGGGGGGTCATGGCGAGGAATGCCAGAAGACACGCTCACGAAGCTCCTTACAGCCTGAGGCCTCACTGGCTATCGCTCACTGTCTGAGGTCGGGCCAGGCTGCCCTCCCTGGGCTTCACGTGTCGGAGCTCATTACTGAGTGTCGGGGTGCTCTCCTTACGCCCCCTCGGGGTGTCGGTGAGCCTGCCTGGCTCTCATGGAGCAGATAGGAGGCCTCTTCTTCTTGCGCAGGCCTCTCTTCCGCCTGCCCTTCTCTCCCAGGTGTAGTCATTTACCCGGGGAGGCCGCGCTCATCCACCGGCCGAGTTCACCTGCAAGGCCTGTAAGTCCAAGGACGCTAAGTCCAAGGACGCTAAGTCCTGGGGATTTGGTCTCTCTGGCCCACGCTGGTGGGGAACAGGGCGAGCATGATCTAAATGAGGTGATCTGGGCTGTAGACTCAGATTACACCAGGGGGTGCCACTTCAAGGCCCAGATGGGGGCATAGAGTCAGCGTGTCCATTTTCAGTCTCACGCCAAGATACCCATTTCTGCATCGACTTTCTCAGTAAATTTAACATTTGGGATCTCCATCTGCTCATGCTCTTGCCTATTTGTCAATCATTTCAAAATTCAGGCAGAGAAGAGAGGCGCAGCTGGGGCCATCAGACCCAGACACCGCCCTCCCCCGGATCGCATCCCCCGCCTGGTGGGGACACCCCACGAGGGCATGGCAGCTGCATTCCCGAGCGTCTATCCGCGCTGGGCGCTCTTCTAAGCATTTCGGGTGTTTGGCTTTGACACCTGGAGGCTGATTGCAGCATTATTATTCTCATCGTACCTGCAGGGATTGGAGGACAGAGTTTGTGGAGCTTGTCCAAAGTCACCCCACTCGTAAGGGATCTGAAACTCGCCAGCTGGACTCACGGAAGCCGCTGCATCTGAAGCACCTGGCGAACGGCGTCTGAGGCTATTTCCCTTCCGTCACAGTGCCAACACGGCTCTTAGCCTTGGGCTTCAAAATTAAAAGCAGTTATTGAATGGGCACCTATTATGTGTTTGGTTCCCTGGATACGCTCATATCACTTCGTCCTAACAATAACAGAAATGCACTGTGGCTATGAGTATTCTCATGAAATAGGCGAGAAAACCAAATCTCTGAATGGTCAAGTCACAAAGCTACAAGTAGTAAATCAGGATTGGAGACTACATCCTGTTCTGGCACTGGGGGTCCACACTGGGGGTCCACACTGGGGCGTCCACACTGGGGGTCCACACTGGGGCCATCTACACTTCATTCTGTTGTCTAGCTAGGGAAAGACTTGTGGGATTCAAGGACCCCCGTTCACCCAGAATAAAAGTATCATTGCTAGCACGATAAATGGGGCAACCATCTCACTCCAGATAAACCAAAGCCACGGTGCGATCACTCTTGGAGTTGGCGTGTGGGTTCAAAGGTCAGGCGTGTTCTTTCGTCATTCAAAGCTCCTCTCATTCTCCCGAGCTGTTTATTTTCTGAAAATGAGGTTGCAGTTCAATCCACTTGATATTCAAACTAGACTCAGCCCCCCTTGCTTTTCTCTTCTCATTAAACCTCGCGGTTCTCGGCGTCAGCAAAGCTTCAGCACATCAGGAGCCTGGCCCTGCTGATGGAGAGTTCCAGATAATGAAGCGCCGAATGACTGGGACTTAATTGTACTTTGTAGGCATGAAAGTAGACAGAGAAAATCGGTGCCCTCAACTATGCTGATGGGAGCAGAGGACAGTTGGCACAGCCTCAAGTTCAACTTTACCAAACTCTCAGACCCACGAGACTCTCCTCTTAGAAAAATGCACCATGCGGATCATCACTCAGGTGTGCAATGGTGCTGCATTGATGCTGTTTCCAAGGACGAACCCTGGAAACAACTGTATTGCCCGGCAACGGGGAGTGAGATAAATAAAATATGATAAAGGCCCCTACGAGCTTATCCAGAACCCTTGGAGTCAACTTTATTTCAAAACGCAGCTTTCTCTTTCAGGGAAGGGCTTCAACCTGTGTCTCACCCGCCCCCACCCCGGCAGGCCCTGGGAGCACCCAGGGACCTAAGGCGCCCTTACTTCTGATGCGGGGTTCTTGGGTGGAATTACCCCGAACTGCAAACGTTTTCATATCTGTCCAAACCTGACTTGCTGCCAGGTAAGTTCAGGTGTTGAAATTTAGGGTAAAATTCCCATTCTTGGTGCTTTTGGTATCTGGGAACTAGAGGTAACAGGATGATTGTGTGAGAGACCAGCCGAAAACGCGTGAAACAAAATTCTCCAGGATATAGTGTAATGCGGAAAGGATCACATGCCAGGCAGAGTGTACGGGATGCTTTACACACCCACATGCACATGTGCACGCACACATACACACACACAAGTTGTGCGTGCATAGAAGACATCTGTAAAAATACACCAGGAACTGATTTCCATTTTTGTTGCTGGAAAGGAAAGGAAAATGGGTCGCTGGGGAGTAGGAGATGAGAATTCCTGTGGCGCGCCTGCGTCACCAAATCACATTGAATAGATACATTAATATTCCCTTAACCACCTCTCGGAAGGTTTTCCTGAACATCCCTCCACTTGGCATTTGCCAACCCCTCTCTGTGCTTGACTGTCTCCCTGGCACTTTGTATCAACCACAGTCTCTTCCTTGTCTATTTATTGTCTGTTCTCTGCAGTCTGCCTTGTTGTCAGCTGCAGCCCAGCTCCCAGATGCTGCCTGGCACCAAGAATAATACAGGCAGCCTGCCGGAGCACCTGGAGAACGTGCTCAGCACCCTGCACCACCTAGCCTTGGGGTGCCGACAAATGTCCTTCTGCGTGGCCATAAAGGGCGCTCTCTGAATTCTTTCCTGGTCACAGACTTGGAGAGGACGAAGCTGGCCAGGCTCTCCTGTACTACCCAGTGGCGAGCCCTGGCTCAGGATCTGAACAGGTGTTCAGTGAGCTGAGTGGCTCTGAGAATGCCCCCCTCCCTGTCCTCGCAGAAAAACAACACACCTGTCCCCCACCTGCACCCTCCCTGCAGCCCCTGTGCCAGGAGCAACCCTCCACCCCAACCCTTTGTCCTGCCAACATGCATCCTTGTGTGTGCGCTGCACTCAGCCCCCACCCTGCTCCTCCTGAGCCTTCTGCTCATCTGGGCCTCCCATACTTCTCTGCTTAACCCCCGCCTCTTTCCTTTAAGATGCAACTCAAAACGCCATCTCCACCATGCAGATCTCATGATTCCCTCAGTCAAACCAGGGGCTTCTTCCTCTGCTCCCCTCTAGGTGCAGGCAGACAGCTCATTTGGGGAGCTCACTCTACCTGGCCCGGGAGTCAGCAATTCCCATGTGAATGTGCCCATAGAGTGTGGGATCCTGGAGCATGCAGACTTTACCTGAAAAGGTAGTCCTCTCCTATTCCCTGTACCGCAAATGAAGCTGGCACAGTCTTAGAATATACTTGTCTTCCCTTTATGCCAGGGAACAGCGAGACGGTAAGAATAGTCAAAAGATTCCATGCTTTTACTTTGTATTAATTAGTCTTTTTCCTGGTCCCTTATGGGGAATATAACCAAGATGAAAATGCATACATTGTGCAAAAATGAAAAATGATGTAAGAATTATATAAAATAAAATATTAAAAAAAAAGATTCCATGCTGTGAAAGTGAATAAATGCTTAGGCATTTCAATAAGCCTGGTTTTGAATCTGAGCTCTGCACCCACAATTCTAGAACTAACCTCAGGCTGCACCATTAACTCTGAGCAGGGTGCCCTGACCCAAAGATGGGGCAATAAGAGCTATTTGGGGATTACAGGATAGAAATGTAACAGGAACCACCGAATCACAGACATAACAGAGTAAGCGCTCGATGGAAGCAGCTTCTTCACTTCCAATATTATAGGAAGAAATGGGTGATGGATGGAAAACAAACATATATGGGACATATTGTGATTGTTTCCTATTAAGTCAGGTTCCTAACTGGGCCATACAGGGATTACATTTTTGGCTTCATTCCCTTCCACCCAGACCCAATTTCAGTTTGATTAGGATAAGCGGCATTTAGTGCCTTCGGTACTTGCACAGAACCACTGTTGCCAAGTCCTCTGAGCCTTCAGCTGAAAAGCGAATCTGCTAAAATCCTATCCAGATAAACATATCAAGATATCCTCAACTTTAAGGAAAACAAAAAGTGAAACTGTAACATCTTGCCCCAAACTCCAGTTCCGTTTTCCACCAGTCAAAGAACAGAGTTCACTGAGGAAAATCCAGAGCTCAGAGCAGGCCCCAACAGCATCTGTGGGGGGTCAGCCCCCCCGCTGTCTGCACAAGGAGCATGCTCTTCTGTTCATGGTGTGCTGCCCGCTTGTCATGGCCCCTCCATCTCTGCTCCTTGTGCCCTCAATCGGGTCTGAGTGAATCACCTCCTTTGCAAAAAGGGAATCACAAAACCATTGGAAGGTGATTAAATGACCCTAAACCCGCCCAACCCCACTTATTACCAGTGCAAGAGTTGGCATGAGGGGCCTTGGCATGAAACACTGACCTGCAATCTATACGTCAGAAAGGCCTGACCAATTGCCAGATACAAGGATAAACTTGACTAAGTGGCCTCGGATCTCTCTGATTGTGAAATATGTGATGTCATTATACTTTGTTCTCAACAGGCAATTCCAGTTTGACCTTTGGAATCTTTCTCTGGGGAGTGGGGGACATTAGCTTTTGGGGTCTCCTACTGCAAAGGTCACCTTTGGAAGACCTAGGCACTGTTGTTTTCAGAGTCTCTCCTGTTTTCTTCTTTAAATAAAATGTGTCCAGATTCTGTGCTAGTTATATTGCTTCATTTAAGAAAATGTTAAGGATTGTCAAATTAATTTGGAATTTGCTTATTGATTTTTTCCTTGTGGTTTAATCTTTATCAGATATATTGAATTTAATACTTATCACCTATATTTATGTCTATGTATACATATATGCGTAGAAATATTTTACATACATCTGTGTATATGTTGGTCTGAGTGTTGGGTTGCAGTAAACCAACTGACAAAGTTGTATAAGCATTTAACTTACCAGTTTTTCATCTGATCTTGCAGATTTTCCTTTTTATCCTTTGAAT
Organism: Talpa europaea; assembly: GCF_964194135.1. Classification (NCBI taxonomy): domain Eukaryota; kingdom Metazoa; phylum Chordata; class Mammalia; order Eulipotyphla; family Talpidae; genus Talpa; species Talpa europaea. The sequence goes on along the minus strand of NC_140071.1, from coordinate 138,373,793 downwards.
CTGCTGTTTTTTCAGATGTCAGGCATTTATATTTAAGACCACGAAAAATTCTCTGGCCCCAGGCTCTCTGCATCAGGTGTCTAATGGATAAACTAGGTCAGGCTGTAGCCCTTTCTTCTTGTAAGTGTTGGAGCCGAGTACATTGTCATGGGGGTCTCCCTATTAGAAAGCAGGCCTTTCGGGACAATTGCCCGCAGCACCAGTGTGTGCAGTGACCCTCCACAGGGTGGGGCCCCAGGAAACAGTTGGTATCCAACAAAACTTCCTATTCCATTTTCTGTCAGAGATCATTTCTAGTCTTCGTTAGATGGGAAGCTGCTGAAACAAAACACAAATCTGCTTCTACCTGCCTCCTTTTTCCTTCAGCAACAACCTCATCAACTCAAATGTCACTTCATGGCAGAGTTAAAAGGTTCCTTAAAACAGGACTGGAATGTGAAGTCTGGTGCAAAACTTCAAACTTAGAATGTTATTTTCTGGGTCCATAGCTCAGCCATGAAACTTCGCTCTAGGCAAATTTTGACTTGCTAGGTCTGAGCTGAAAGAAATTTTATGCATTTAGTTTACTTTAAAACTAGAAGGTTTTTTTGCACATGAAAGTTGGAAAACACTTTTTTTCCTATAAAATTGGGTCCGAGGGAGCAGTCTAGAATGTCCAGTCCAGTCTACTTTCTTCATAAGAAGAAAAGTTTGTTGAAGAATTGAGTATTAGTTACTATGCTAAGTGCTTTTAATGGGCCTTATCTCTTTTTAACCCTGTAACAACCTTGAGAAGGGTAGATAGTTTTGTTCCCATTTTACAGATAAGGAAGCAGGGATTGAAAAAGATTAAAAACCTTATCCAGCTGCAAACATCAAAGTCTAGCCAGCACCAAAATTCGAAATCAATTTTTGCCACTCTGTAATTACACAATGTTGCCTCAAGTGCTGATTAAGAAAACCAAGAGATTAAAAGGAGACATAGAGGAAGTTTAGCAAGATGGTGGCAGAGTGAAGACAACAGGCTCCCTTCTCCAGGCAGACACCATAAAACTGATGCAGAACAAAGCCAAAAGCCCTGGGTGAAAAACTGATTATCAGCTTATGCAACAGGAATATCAGCTCAACTCAAAGTTGAAACTAAGAAGGACGCAGCACTCTCCATAAGCTGCAAGGCTGCCTTTGGTGCAAAGCCCTCTACAGATACTGACTTGGACACATGCCAATTTGGGGGATCCTAAGACCCAGCACTGCACCTACATAAGGGGGTGCAGAGTAGGCACCCAGGGCAGAGGGTGCATTGCACAACTACAGAGAAGAAGGCACAGAGCAAAGACTACTGGTGTGAATCGGAGGCTCATAACACAAAATCTGCAGCTTGAGTACTTGGACTCCCTTAGAAACTGCTACCGATGTCCAGGCTGAGATGTCTGAAACACCTGCCACCTGTTATCCCAGGCTGAGACATCTAAAATGCTTGCCGCAAAGAAACACTTTTAAACAGGAATTTCAAATTTCTGAGTCTACTAAAGGTGATCTTTTGATGCCTATCTCCCCAGTGCTGTTTTAAATTTACTACCTTCACTGGAACTGTTGTAGAGCAACCCCGATACAAAACGGGGTGCCTGACTGTGGGTCTCACCTGCGCGCTTAAAAGGACTTATCAATGCTCTACTGCAGGCACACGTGAAAGGTTCATAAAAGGTTTATTGACAAGGGAAGGGGAAATGAGGAAATGGACAGCTCTGGGAGAAAAGTGGGAGACAAAGTTTTAAATGAGTCCTACCCAATCCGCCGATGAGGAATCCCAAAATGGCGCTCTCAGAGTTGGCCGCCAGCCAGGAGCAGTGAAGCCAGGGGGCGAGCGATCGCGAGCCAGAGAGAGCCCAAGGCCCACGTGTTTGGTTTTTATATCCAACCTGGCTGCCCAACTCCACCCTCAGGTCCCAGCCACCCTCCCTTGGTGGTGATGGGATTTGTCTTTCCCAATGTCTTGATGGCTTTAGTCTGGAGTGGGGGTGGAGTCCACAAAGCCTGTATGGGATTAACTCAGGACATCCTTTCCCCCTAACAATCCCCCCCTTTCACTTTTTGCCACATTTCCATGGTGATGAAGATCAAACATATGGATGCTGGGATACAGTCTCAGATGAAAGTTTTTCAGGGTTCCAGTCTGAAAGAAAACGAATCCCTCCAGGTATTGTCCATTGTGGAAAGCAAAAGTCCTCCATTCTTGGAAAAACAGTTCATCAGTCCCAGCCGAAAGAAAAATATCTGGAGGCATTAGCCAGAACAAGACAGCAGATATGTCAAAATCACAGGAAAAAAAATCTTAAAATGGTTCAACTTATGTAAAAACAAATTCTCAGGACATCATTTCCCCCTAACAGTACCAGTCCCTCAACTGCTCCAACAACTACAAAAACAACAGTTGAAAATTCATCCTTACTAAATGTCACACAAAATCAAAAATGAGGATATGGAACACAGTAAAAATGACAGAGGTAAAAAAAAAAAAAAAAAGCCTGAAAGAGCCCTGACTCTGAAGTGCCAAGGAATATGACATGGGGGAATTCAGGGCAGTGATGCTGTTATAGGGCAGGGAGAGGGGCAGCCCAAACCCCGCAAACCTGCCAATTCTAAATGGGTTCTGCCATCCGCCGCATCAACACAAAACATATGAGACTTTAATGGGAAGGAACTTTAATAAAACTAGGAAACAATACAGGAAAGGCAAAGAGTCTAGTTTCTAAATGAAGCACCCAAAGTTACCCGTCCTCTCGTGGGTAAAAGTCCATCCAAATGGGATTGGCCCAGAGCAAGGCCCCAAAGCCTGCCCCAAGTCTAAAGCATCTTCCAGTGGGGACCCACAGAAAAGGGTCAGAAACAACCAGACAAGCCCGGAAGGAAAAGAGCAAAATCAACATCAAGATAAAAGCTGCCATGGTCACCTCCCCACGGGTCTCACCCACATCTGTGTCACCCAGTCCACGACCACAAGACAAGCGCAGTTTCTTCACGTGTCTCCTGGCTCCATCCTGCTTCCTTCCTCAGTCTCTTCTGCAGCTTCTCCTCTTCCTGCTCAGCTCCACCCTCCCTTGGGTGGGGCAGGGAACCTGGAACCTCCCCCTTTCCTGGGGACCACCCTGTTACAATGCTGGTGGAACTAAAAGCAATGGAATATAGGGCCTCCCTGGTGGTGCAAGGAGGCCACCAGCATGAGTTTGATCCCTGGCTGAGTTCAATCCCAGCTGAATTCAATCCCCAGTCTGCCAGGGAGCTACTCACATGGCATAGCAGACCTCTCCTTGTCTCACCCACTACTCCCCTCAGCAGTGTATTTCAATAGATCTGCCTGTTCTGCACCCCACTCTGTCTCTGGTGAATCCTCTCACCACTCCCACCCTGCACCTCTGGAATGTACTCCAGTTCTTGTATGCATAAATAAATAAATCTTTTTTAGGGGGCCTCCCCAGTGGCGCAGCAGTTGAGCACTGGGCTGCAAAGCTGCTGACAGCCTCTGCAGCACCGGTTCGGTCCCTGGCTGCTGGCGAGGGTCCCACGTGGCATGCAGACCTCTCCTGCCGTGCCCACTGCTCCCCTCAGCAGTGTACTTCATCAGTCTGCCTGTTCTGTTCCCCGCTCTGGCTCTGGTGAATTCTCTCACCCTCCAGCACTTCTGACTATACCCAGTGCTTGTATAAATAAATAAATCTTTAAAAACAAACAAACAAACAAATAAATAAATCTTTTTAAAAACCAATGGAAGATAAAGAACAACAACAGACAATGAAAATATGAGGGTGCTACATTCAGAGATAATGGAGTTATACCCTATAGCTGGTATTAAAAAATATAAGTGAGGGCCTCAGTGACAGACAAACAGAAGCAATTGAGAGAATTAATGAACCTGAAAACACAGTACTGGTAAAAAAAAAAAAAAATAGAACAAAGTAGAGAGAAAAGTATTTAAAAAATGAAAATCATATAAGAGCTCCCTGGGACAACTTAAAAAGAAATAATACCTGTATCATAGGGATCCCAGAAGAAAAACAGAGAAATTATCACTGAAAATAATTTCACTCTGGGAAATGAACCAGAAGTTGTGATCCAAGAGGTCCAAAGATTTCCAAACATAATAATGTCAGATAGATACACACCAAAAAGCATTGTGAAGCTTTTGAGAAACAATAGGGAAAGAATACCAAAAAATCAAGAGAAAAAAGGGTAACCTATAAGGGAGTCCCAATCAGATCAGCAACAGATTTTAACAGAACATTACAAGCATGAAGAAATTGAATAGAGATACTCAAAGTACTCAAAGAAAAAGACTTCCAACTGGAATCCTTTACCCAGCAATATTAACAATCAAGATAGAAAAAGAGTAAGAGACTTCACTGAAAAGCAAAAACTAAAAGAATTTATCCACACCCAGCTAGATATGAAAGAAATACTAAAGGGATTATTATAAAGCAACAAAAGAATAAATTTTGAGACAAAAGAGACCTAAGTGACTTAACATGGAGGAGGAGGAAACTGCCAATGGGGGCTATTAAAAGCCAAATGGACCATCCAATGGGCCAAGCAAATAGTCATCTACTAACCTCAGGAAAGCTTTCAAACAAAAAAACAGAAGTAACACATAAAATAGAAATGGAACCTCAATAAAAAATAGGAAGCCCTGGATAAAATTGAAAAGACAAGACAAACAATGACAAAATGGCAATAAACACTAATTCAACATGTGCATCCCCTGGCTGCTTAGCTGGCCACTAGTTTAGTCTGGGGACTCTGACCTTTAGAAAGTCACACCCATAATCATGAAGGTGACACTGGCTGGTGGCTCCTACTGACTATTCAAAGAACTTTGAACTTTTGTTTGTGTTCTCCCAATTTCTTCCCAAGAATCTTCTGCCCTTGGGACCCAAAACCTGTGCCACTAATTGCCTTGTGTTTTTCAACTCAGTTTAAATGTGATACTGTTAGGGGTCTTGAAGAAGATCCATTAAATTGCTGCTCTCTTTTCTAAGTTCCGAATCAATGGAAAAATAAAAGAAATGAGGCAGGTAGAAAGGGCCACCATTTGACCATGACTAAGCTGACTTTAAGGTAATTTGGTTTATATACACAGGCATTTGGACCTTCTAAGACTGAATCCCAGAATTGGCCAGAACTCTCCACCAGTCACATAGCTCTGAACCAGGGCAAACCTGAGTCAGAGTTACTGAATCAAACACATGTCCTCCAGGCATTCCCAAGAGGGAGGGAAGTTTCTAGACTTGACCAGTTCTCCCTCTAATCTCTCCAATAATTTAAGCCACTCCTCTCCTCTTGGAAAGGAAGCCAAGAGTGATGTTGTCATGCGTTTTTCCTTACATGGATTAAAAACTCCAAGAATGCCTAAGACCACACTGAATAACCTCTCCTGGGTATACCCTTTGTGCCAGGTGCAACTCTAAACTCACTGCGTTTTTAAAAATAACTTAATGCTCATAACAACCCTTTCTGATAAGGACCACTCATAACCTCCATTTCAACAGATGGGAAAGCTGAGGCACAGAGAGAGGCTTTTAGGTGTCTTTTTATTGTTTTTTTTTTAAAGATTTATTTATTTATACAAGAAATGGGGCATAGGCCAGAGGCATAAGAGGGTGAGAGAATTCACCAGAGACAAAGCGGGGAGCAGAACAGGCAGACAGACTGAAGACACTGCTGGGGCAAGCAGAGGGAAAGACAGGAGAGGTCTGCCGCACCTTGTGGGTATCTACCTGGCCACCCAGGAATCGAACTCATGCTGCAGAGACTGTGGACAGCTTCACAGCAGCGCACTCAACCCACTGTGCCACTGGGGAGGCCCGCTTTTAGGTGTTTAAGGTCACTGACAACTAGAGGTAGAGTTAGGATCTGAACCCATGAAGTGAGATTTCAAAAGCCAAGATTCTTAATACCAAGGTATGGTGGATTTCACATCTACCAAGAATTCAAAATGCCCTTCCCTGCAACTTCCCTCTGTTAGGCCTGCCCCTTAAGGCAAGGTAGCGCACTCTTTCTTCCCAAAGCCTTTTGGGAAAATAGAACTCCTTAGCATGTCCTCACCTTGAGTCCTGCAGGGCATTGGATTCACACAAATAGCCTTCACCTGCTCCTAACAGCTGCACATGGTAGCCTTTGTTCCAGTGTGGACAGAAACCAAGGCTGCAAGGGCAAAGCCATTGAGACATCAAGTCTGATTTGTTCTGATCTGTTATTAGATAACTTCGAGGGGGTGGGATGATGTAGAGAAAAAAAAATGGGAAAAATGGTCTGATTTGTATCTTGCAATCAGTTGCCTACCACCTCCTAGTACAGCAGGTCCTCAAATAATGTCATTTTGCTCAATATGGTTTCATTATAACTATAAGATGAATGAGAAGGAAAAAAATCCTGGCTGATGCTGAATGAAATGATGTAACTGGAGGACCTAGCTTTCTTGTATTCCATCAAGAACATTAAGTGAGTACACAGTGGATTATTCTGAGCTCCTGCTCAGTGCTGAGCCCTGTTTGAGATCTGGGGAGAAAAGCTGAGAAAAAAAATAAAAAAACCACACACCTGTGTGCCTACAGAGACCTTGTTGCTTCATCAGGAGGCCCATCTTTAGTTCTACACTGTAGTGTCAGCAGGCACAGGGCAGGTTCTCCATGGATCCAGGCAGATGGGTAAAGGAGAGTCCTGGAGCCCCCAGTGCCTTTTTCAGGCTTATAATGATCTTTCTACACCATTTGTAGTGAGGCAACCAGGTGCAGGGCAGGCGGGGGTTGGGTGGTGAGGAGGGACTGGGGAACCAGGGATAGGAGGGGCCAGGAGGCCTGCTAGCCTGCTGAATCTTTACTCTCTCTGTGCTTGCTCTAGTGTTCTCTCATAGCCACCCCACCACTGTCTTGCTCTGCTCTCCACCACACTTGTAGCTGCAGTCTCCCAGCTCAGGTGCACCCACTTATGCATGCTCCCACCATACTCCAGGTGTCCACCATAGGCATGCATACCCCAAGTCCATGCTCCCAAGCACTTCCTGCATTCGAGGCCACAGGTGATAACCACAGAGACCAACTGCGCAAAACCCTGACCATCTCGTACCCTACGTTCACTCACAGGAGTATGCACAGGCCACGGGACCGAGCGCCAGGAAGAAAACAAAATGGCGCCACATGAATCAAGGCCGGGGAAGCAATCATGTCTGCAGAACAAGACGGCAGCGCAACATTCCCTGGGAAACCATCCAGCTACCAGCTGAATGATGGGGATGACTGAGGGTTTGAGATGGTTACAGCAGGGGGTACACGGCAGGCAGAGGGGAGCAAATGTACAAAAGCTGAGACAGAAGGCAAAGTGAACCTGACAGCCTTGCATTGGGAGCCGAGCAGAGGTACAATGAGAAGAGACTGGAAAGACGTGCACGTCACCGGAAGATTTTGGTTGTGTCATTCATTGATTCATTCAATATTTTTTGCAAAATCCATAAGGTGCTTGTTTCAAGTTCCCTGGACAATCCCAGATAAGACAGATCCCCCTGTCTGTCCTTCTAAATTGTCAATAGGAGGGAGTAGATGGGATAAGAAGCCTGTTGTGAGACAGGCTTGTGCCAAGAACACAAACTGGAACTTCAACCACATGCACGTAAACAATGAAGGGTGTAGGGGAATCATGGGCAGAGGGAAAGTCACGACCCCCAACAAAAAGCAAAGTCTCTGGTGACCTAAGTTACACCTGTGTAAAGAAAAGAGTTGGGGAGACCTATCAGGTACATGGGGGTTAGAAAGAAAAAGGCCTTATATGCCATTCTAATGGGTTCTGACTTTATTTCATGATATGAATCTGCTAGATTCAAAATAGCAGGCTGGGTGGTCAACCAAGCAAAATTTGTTTCCTTATAGATCTGGAGACTGTGAGGTCAGCAGTTCTCTTCCTGGGGTACAGCCACCTCCTGCGTCTCACATGGCAGAGAGCTCTCTGGCATCGCTACTGTAAGGCCTCCAAGCCTATCAGAGCCCCACCCCTATGACCCTATTTAATTCTAATTACCTTTTACAAGCCCTGTCTCCAAATATAGTCACATGGGGGTTAGGGGATGTACCTATATGGACATATATGTATGTATCTTTTCAAATTAGTGTGATTTTATTCCTTGGATAAATACCCAGAACTGGAGTCACTATATCATACACTATATCATAGTCCATAGTGTTTTCTATACTGGTTCCATCAGTTTATATTCCTATCGACAGTATAGAAGTTTCCTTTTTCTCTATGCCCTCGCCAATACTCGTTTCTTGCCATTTTGAGATCACCCATCACTCTCACAGGCGGGCCTGAGCTCTCATTGTGGTCTTGATTTGCATTTCCCTGATGATAAGCGAAGATGAATATTTTTTTCACATGACACATTTGTGTTCTTGCCTTAGAAACAGTCTGGTTTAGAGAGAGGACCAAGTGGGGGAAAAGGGCAAAAAAGCTAAAACTTTTCACGTCTCTCTGACCTTCCTCCCACAGCTTGCTCTGCCATGGCTGGTCACCAGCCGTGTAGTTTTCCCAATCTCTCCCACCACCCCTAAAGTTCCAAGCCTGGAGAAGGAGGGAGCACACTGGCCTGGGCAACCTGCGCGGTCACTGAGCCACTTTGATTAAGGGTCAGCTTTACCAGGGAGCAATTAACCCCGAATTCAGTCACTGGGGTCTCACCAGGTATTCTCTAGACCTGCCCATAGGTGCCCCACCCAGAGGATTTTACTGTATTTTCTTTAAGAGGCTTTCGGGGTATATGCTTGAAAGGGGGACCACTGGGCTAACAGAAAGAGGTAGAACCCCTGCAGAGTTCCACTGGGCTCAGCTCTGGGGCTACCGGACATCTTTAACCTGGGAAGAAAAGTTCATATGTAATTGGAAGCCAAGATTGGCAGGGCAGGTGAGCCCCATGACCTAGAGAGCCAGAAGTTGTTGGCATGGCTGTATTTTAGAATCACCTAGAAAGGAAAAGGTGCTTGGACCCCAACTCGGAAGAATGGAATCAGAATCCCTGAGAGTGGGCCCAGCTGTCAGTAGACGCTCTTCCTTGAACAGTGTTCTACCTGACTGAGGTTCTCCGAGAAGTAGTTGGCCAGGGAGCTAAGGTTTTCTGGAATATTCCCCAAGAGGGGATAGCACTTGACTTGAGGGTCTACAGAAAGAACAGGACAGGATGAATCTAGAAGATGCTACCCAAGCACTGGGCTTGGTAAGCTACTCACTTCATGAAGTGAGGGATAAATGAATGCATGAATGAGGGCAGGAGATGGAAGAAAGAGTATCGCAACTTGCCAAGGTGATAAGTTAACCTGGAGCCTTGGCAAGGCACTCACTTCAAGCTTAATGTCTGATGTCTAAGAATGCCCAACGCTTTCCCTGCCAGCCCAGAGGCCTGTGGACTTCAGAGATGGGCCATGCCCTGCTCTTCCTCTACCACAAGTGCCAGCCTCAATAATTGTTATGAACTTCAAGTGAACTGTATTTCAAGCCAGTGCTTTTAAACTTAGGGTATTTTTTTAGGTATTAAGGAAATGGGAAAGAGGGAAACTGGAGAGGGTCCAAAGTGAGCATGAAGAGATTTAATTAAGAAAAATTAAAGGAGCGAAAATGTACGACTTGGCTGGCAGACAAAATATCGCGTATAGGAAGACATCTGAAAGGCACAGATAGAATAGGGGCACCATTCTGGATGGTTTTTATGTGGTTGACAGTAATAAGGGAAAATGGTCTGGGGCAGGAAATGAGCGCCCCAGCAGGGTTCAGGAACAACTTCAGAGAAATGGGGGGTAGGGGAGGAATTTAGAATCTCAAGGCTAGACTCTCCAGGCTGCAGGTTAACTTACCACCTTGGCAAGTTGCTATATTCATTCGTCCATCTCCTGCACTCACTCATTCATTCATTTCCCCTCTCATTCACTCATTCATTCATCCATCTCATATTAACTGAGCAGCTATGATGTCCCAGGGGCTATGCATGGAGCCGTTGGGCTGCCTGCCAGAGCCAGTGAAGCCCACCATCTGCCGAACAGCAGCAGTGTCGGGTGGAGAGTTTACAGTGGGAGATAGAGGGACACGGTGGTTTACGAGACAGGGAAGCTGCTCTGAGGAAGAGATGGTGACACCAAGGCTACAAGAACAGGGAAACATTTGCTGTTGAGATTGGAGGTGATGAGGTCCAGGAAGGAGAAGCGTGAGAGACTGTGTAACAGACTGAATGCTTCTGGGTCCCCAAATTCATCTACTGAAGCCCCGACTCTCAATATGATGCCATTTAGGAGATGGGACCTCATGATGAGATTAATATCCTTATAAAAAGAGGAAGACACTAGAGCAAGCTCTCCCCGCCGCCCTGTCTCTCTCTCTCGCCCCCCGCATCCTGCTCCCACCCTGTCCCCACACAAAGATTCGGTAAGAAGGAGAAGGAGGCCATTGGGAAGCCAGGAAAAGGATTCTCCCCAGAAACCCACCCATGTTGGCCCCCTGACCTCAGACGTCCCGGATCCAGGACAGAAAGAAAATGAATTTCTGCTGTGTAAGCCGCCCAGCCTGTGGTGCTGTGTGTTAGCAGCACGAAACAGCTCAGACAGAGGGAAGGAAGTGGGAGAGAATAGAAAGTTGGGATCTGAAAGGGGCAGGTGGGGCAGCCAGAACTGGCCGGTGGCCGGTGGCTTCAGAACAATAGCCAGCTACTGACGGGCAATGAGCCAGGGAGTAGCAGGAACAGATTTATATTCCAGAAAGTTCCTGGGGTGAGAGGTGTGAAGAAAAGTTTGGATCAGTTAGAATGGAGTCAGGAAGCACAGGCTGGAAGCTGTTCAAAAGTCCATGAAAAAATAATGAGAAGAGCTTCTCTCTCACAGCGACACATGAGCTCAGTGTCAGAGGATGAGTAGAAGGTTTCAAAGGGAATTCCCTGCAGACACACAGCCTCAGCAAAGGCAGAGGCACAAAGCACAGGGAGCCTCTGGGGGCAGCAAGAACATTCTACGGCTGCGGCAAGGAGCAGGAGAGGCATCATCACACACAGCACCCTGTGCGCAACCAAGGGGTAGAGATTTTCTCCTTTAAGACAGTAGAGAGGAGGCCTCCTTGGTGGCGCAAGGGGTTAAGCCACAGCACTATGAAGCTGTCCACAGCCTCTGCAGCACGAGTTCAGCCTCCGGCCAGGGAGCTACCCACATGGCACAGCAGACCTCTCCTCTCTCCCTGCTGCTCCTATCAGCAGTGGTTTTCGGTAGATCCACCTGTTCTGCTCCCCACTCTGTCTCTGGTGAATCCTCTCACCCCCTGCACCTCTGGCCTGTACCCCAGCTCTTGTATGCATAAATAAATAAAATAAATCTTAAAAAAAAGACAGTAGAGAGACTTAGAGACTTTAAAGGAGAGACTTTGTGGTCAGAATGACAGAGGTTCAAATGCCACCTCTTCAGAGCCTGTGTGCTGGGGACCGATGGCCTATGGTTGAACTTCTGCTTGCTCATCTGTAAAATGGAGAGATTTTACTGAGCAAAGGTTAAGTGCTCAGTGGTTATTTCGGTGACAGGATGGGGCTGTGGCAGGTCTGGGGCAGGCACAGAGGCGGAGTGCCACACTCTGGGTATTCTATGGGCATCCCATGAGGGCTTTGTTTTCTTCCTCTGAGAGCTTGGGCAGTGACTAAAGCTAGGGGGGTGACTAATCTGGGACCCATTCAAGGAGTTTGAGTGTATGTGTCCTACATGCATATACCTGTATGTGTGTGCACGTGTATCTCCTGTGTGTGTCTGTGTGTGTGCTGTGTATGTGTACATGCGTGTATTATATGCACATATGCATGAGTATATACATATGGGTGCCCATTTGATCCTCATCACAACACTCTGTGGCAGCACAATTTTATATATGAGGAAAAAGAGTCACAGAAGATTCAGTTATGCACCCAAATCACAGAGCTATAAAGAGTTGAGTTGTGGGGCCTCCCCAGTGGCACAGCAGTTGAGCGCTGCACTGTGAAGCTGTCCGCAGCCTCTGCAACGCGGGTTCGATCCTGGCTGGCCAAGGAGACACCCACATGGCACGGCAGACCTCTCCTGTCTCCCCCACTGCTCCCCTCAGCAGTGTATTTCAGTCAGTCTGCCTGTTCTGCTCCCCACTCTGTCTCTGGTGAAGCCCCTCACCCTCCCACACATCTAGCCTATACCCCAGTTCTTTTATAAATAAATAAATCTTCAAAAAAAAAAAAAGAGCTGAGTTGTGGATCCAGGGAGCGGAGCTGCTCCCCAGAGATCATCTTTCAGCTGAAGGAGGGCAAAGCTTGGAGACCGGCCCACGCAGAGTGGGGTTCCACCCAAACTCAAATGCCTCTGCAAGCCCAGTCTCCCCTCACTCGCTTTCATCCGCCCTTCCTCGAGCCCGAGGACTTGGGGGTGCTGAGCACACTTTCCGGGTCTCCACTGAGCTCTGGGCCCAGCACAGCAGAGCTGACAATCCTGCGGGGCTGGGCTGCTGAGTCCAGCTGGAACCGCACTGGGGATTAAGAGAAAGGACTCGATTTTGTTCCTGCCTGGCCCCTGGCCAGGATCCTGAGATTAGCAGAATAACTGCCAGATGGGTTACTGAATCTGCGTGTTCCAATTACCAACAGCTAAAAGCCCAGCTCCCTCTCAGCCCAGAGCGGCCGCGGCAAATGTCATCCTTGCGCTGAGAACACTGGCGCAGGTCACTTCAATTTTGAGCTGGCACATTAGCCTGGCGGGCGCTTTCTTCCTTCACTCCTGGCCCTTTCTGTTGCATGAGCTGAGCTCTTGGAAACGAGAGGTGTTTCTCAATCCTGCCCATCACCCCAAGCTCCCTGCACCCCACACAATGGACTGGGAACAAAGGTTCCCCTCTCTGCGAAGCCTGCAGTGTGACAGGCAGGGTAAGGAAAGCTCTGTGCGGACCCAGCCCCACCCCACCACCGCCTGCTCCCCAGAGTGCCAGCTGGCACTTTCCACCACTGTCAAGGCACAGAATCTCTTTATAAGCAGGCCCCGGCTAGTCTGCAGGCACCAGCTCCTGAGAAAGGCTTTCCTCTCCCCGAGAGCTGCATGGGGGGACCCTCAGAGCCTGCACCCTGGACCTGGAATGAGTGGGGACTCCTTTACATTTCACTTCAACAAGCACAGTCACGCCTCCAAAAACCATCACCCTAGGGTGTAGAACTTCAGGGTAGGAATTTTTTTTGATGGGGAGACACAGACTTTCAGTGTATCCTACCTTGCCGTACTGTAAGGAGGGACTGGAGCCCAGAGAAGCAAAGAAGGTGCCAAGGTCACACTGCAAAAAAGGGAAGCTGGGGCCTCCCTGGAGTCGCAAGGCATTAAGCACAGAACTGTGAAGCTGTCAGTAACTACTGCAGCACAAGTTCCATCCCTGCCCAGGGAGCTACCCACATGGCGCAGCAGACCTCTCCTGTCTCCCCGCTGCTCCCCTCAGCAGTGGATTTCAGTAGATCTGCCTGTTCTGTTCCCCACTCTGTCTCTGCTGAGTCCTCTCACCCCTTGCACCTCTGGCCTGTACCCCAGTTCTTGTACGAATAAATAAATAAAACTAAAAAAAAAAAGGCCGGGGGAGCTGAAGTAAGCTGGTACTAAGAGCCCCGGAGGGAGGGATGCCACAGAAACACAGAGACAGGAAAAGGCACCTAAAGTTTCCTCAAATTAAAAAATATAATGAAAAGTATAACTGCTACAGGGGGCAGCAAAGCATGGGCTCGAGGGCACAAATTCAGCTGACTGCCTGTTCTTGTAAAGTTTTCCTGGAACACAGGCACACTCATTGTTTGCATAGTGTCCGCAGCTGTTTGCTCCTCGCAGCGGCAAAGCTGGGAGACCATGCGCTTGCACCTCTGAATTATTTACTGTCTGACTTTCGCCAGAGAAGTGTTCTGAACCCATCTCCCTGGGTACTTGACGCGCCGAGTGCTAGGTAATCATCACACTGTTCTCCTATAGGGTTTCTTACTCCACTTTGCAGACGGAGGGTCAGAGAAGTAGTTGTTCAAGGTCACATAAAATGAAGAGAAACATGAGGAACCCACAGGCACTGCTCTTGCTTCACACCTGTGCGTTGACACTTTGCTCCACCCCCGAGTCAGCACTCGATGTTGATGAATGGCAAAGACTGGAGATGACACACCAGTGACCAGGAGTGGCGTGAGCGACAGCAGATCGGCAAGACAGAGCACAGCCAGTGACAGCGAGGACCGCGAGAGAGAACGCTAGGGCTTCAGTGAGGAGACGGCAAGCTCAGGCTCCTAAAAAGCTGTGTTGTGATCAGTGCAGGCCGCTCTAATAAGTCCCCCGGCCTGGTGGCTCAGCAGCAGACATTTATTTCTTAGAGTTCTGGAGGCTGCACGTCCAAGGTCGAGGAGCTGGCAGCTTCGGTTCCTGGCGAGGGTTTTTCCTGGCCCCCAGACAGCTGCTGTGTCCTTTGCTGGGAGAGAGAGAGAGACCAGTCTAGACTTTTCCTCTTCTGAGAAGACACTAACCCCACGAGAGTTGCTCTGCCCTTAGGATCTCATCCAACCCCAATCACGTTTCAAAGGCTACACCTCCAAAAACCAACATATGGGGCGTTGGGGCTTCAGCACATAAATAAATGCCAGAGGATGGTACAGAAACCTTCAGTCCTTACTACCCTCTCCTACTATAGAAGAGACCAGAGACCAGAGAAGCAAAGAATGCACGGGGCACACAGCACAACAGCCAAGCTCTAAGTGAGATACTCTTGGGACTCTGCAGGGTCTGGACCCTTTTGGATGGGTCCCTCCTAGGCCCCTGCGTTGACTCTAGGCTGACTGCAGCCCCAGGGAGCCCAGAGCCATGCACCGCTTCTTGCAGCTTGGAGACGTAATCCACCCAGCAGTGTTTGCTTGAACTGCACGCTGGCATGTGACGAGTTTCTGTTTGCCCAGGTGTGGAGAAAGGACACAGGACTGGAACCAACTGACCTGGCATCCTGTTTGTCGCTGGCTCCAAATGTGACCTTGGACAAGTCACTTCAATACTCTGCTCCCGTAAGATATCTTGTTGGGAGAGACCGTATTTTCAGTTCCAGTTGTTCACAGTGAATGCTATTGGTCCAAGCAGACATCATTGAGGATCCAAAGATAACATACTTGATTGACTATCAAAGAGCTTATAACCCAGAGAGCAAGCACGCTGATGGAGTGTGGGATGGGGCGATGGGAGCAGCCTCAGAGAGAAGCCAAGGATGAGGTAGGAGTCCAGGTGAGTCTGAGGAGGGGACAAGAGTCAGGAATAGAAATACAGATAGCCATGGAGAATGTCCTGATGGCTCACACGTCTAAGGAGGGCTCAGGGGAGAGGAACAGGTAACAGCATGAACAAGTGTGAAAGAAGAGAGGCTGGTTTGGCTCTGCAATCGAGGCGCAGAGCGGCCATATTGCCAACCCATCTGTTACCTGTGAGGGAAAACACAGGTCTCCAACATTAAAAAGATGCTGACACACAGCACTTTTGTGGTTGGGAATAAATAGGTATTTCAAAGAGTTACCAGCAAGTTGTGACCACGTCCCCTTTCCTTCCTGATATTCAGGCTTCTGGGTTTTTATTGTTCCCAATCGATTTATAGATGCAATAAAAATAAATATGAGAGGCAATGGATTTGTCCTATGTAAAAAAGACAGCATCAGCGAGTTTCAAACACATTCAGGACGTCTATTGCTGCTTGAAGTTTCGTGTTTTGGAAATTAAGTATATTAAGGGTTTGAACAACTATAATTCTTAGCAACTCCAACATCCAATCATTTAAAGCAAAAAAAAACGGTCTTTGCCTACAAAGTAAAGTGAGAATGGAAGCAGTTTCCAGAATAATTCAGGGCTTCTTAATATCCATTTTTCTCCATGTTCTGCTGGTTTCTGGTAACTGTGACAATTTGATCCAAATCACATCTTTCGGGTCCCACTTCCTACCTGCTCCCAAGAGTGCAAACATAGGTGTGCTTCTTCTGACTCAAATTCATCAAAGATGTGTTAGCTATTTCTTAAATATGATTCTTAAATTATACATGTTTTGGAAAGGAATGTTTGAAAGTATGGAAAAATTTAAAGAAGAAAAACATAACCCAGAATACCAATCCCCTGTAGCCACCACAAAGCCCTTTGGGGTGTCCCTTCCTGATGTTCTGTTCGCAGGCATGAGGCCGTGTGTCTCTTTGTTTTAGTGAAGGCCACACTGGGGTGTCCCATGGGTGCTCGACCCCCACATTTCAGCTCCCTTTGTCAGCACTCTCTAGACATGACTCTACATTGGCCCACCTGTCTGATGACAACATTACATCATTTCTCAGAAGCACAGTTCGGATTCTCTTGTTTTCCTAAACCAAGCATAAATAGGAAAAGAGACAGCACGCTTTATACTTTATCCGAAAGGACTCAGGTGAGGAGGTAAGGAAGGCTGGAAAACTCTGCTTTCAGGGCAACCACGTGACAACCAAGAGGCGGAGTGTCACGTGGTGGAGGCCCAGAGTGAAGACAACCAAACACTCAGGCCTTGAGTTTCTGGGAACAAGCTGATGTCAGTTCCTCTCAAGGTACCTCTGGCTGCCACTGCCTTGTCCACAGTCCCCACCCAGGCTGCCAGGGGAGATGCAGGGAGCACCCCCACCGCATCCTGCACAGGACCTGGGCCCTCCTTCTACTTCCTGGCCAAGGTTCTGCCCATTGACCACAAGAGTTGAGAATGTTTCTTGTGTAACCATTTAAAAATTAAAAATAAAACAAAAGTAATTCTTAACTCAGACTAGTTAAAAACAGAACACAGTTCTGACTATAGGAAGCCCCGGGGAGTAAACTTTTTTCCTTCTTTTTTTTTATAAGTCAACAAGAAAATTAATATTGTCCAGGGAATATATATGAAATAAACATGGCGAATAAACATATGCAAGGGAACACACTGGTAGCTAAACACAGGGTCTGAGCATAATTATAAAAATGACATTTCATGTTTTGCCTATCAAATCGGCCTTGTATGCAAAGAGACTGGAAAACAGGCCAATTCATACAGAGTTGATGGGAGTCAGCTCCTACAAGTGCCCAGCTGTTTTGGTTGTGTTGATGGAAGTTAATTATTTAGAACAATATTTTTGTTGCTTTGGTTTCATAGCCTTTATTATACTACAGGGATTATTCTCTACCCATTGAATTTTATTCATGGTATTTTGGGTATCTACTGATGTAATCACACATCTTTTAGTCAGTTGGAGATATCAATTCAGATAGAGGAAAATTAAAAGATTCAGCTAAAATTGTTCTTTCCTCCACCCCCCCTTTGATTCTTTCCTGTTTTATGAAAATATAAAATAAAATAGAGTGCCCAAGAGGTGTTCCAAACTTTCTAAAATATGTTATATTAAGTTCAGTTCAATCTTAATTGACATTCTGAGAAATCATCAGCACAGGGAGCTAAATACCCCGTGACCTGGTTGGCAAAGCTGTTTTTTACTTTCAGATCCTCAGTTCTTTCTATTGTAAAACTGCACAAGTAGCATACACTTCTCAAAGTTTTATGAAGAACTGGAATTTCTCCAATTCTCACCATGCCCCAGACACAGCAATAGCCTTAACAGTTCTAGGAGGGACAGCTTCGTGGGCCTGAGCTCCGACAGAGCAGCTGAAATTCTTACCAACTTTCAGACAAGGGCCCACCTGCTGGCTTGGTACTAGCCCTGCCAAGTGTGCTGCCAGTCCTGACCCTGAGAATCAGGACTCACGCTATGCTCCTTCACAGATTACATTATAACTCAGAAAGGTTCAGCAACCTGCCCAAGGTCACACAGCTAGTAAGTGGCAGAACCAAATGCTCTCCTTCTGACCTGTGCCTTTTACTACTTCTAGACAGTGCCTTAGTAAGAGAACTCAATTAAAAGCCATTAGCCGGTGCTTTATAACCCGGGGTGGCTCCTGTGCCCTCCCACCCTGGCTCTCAAGCCGTCTCTGCCCTCATGCCAACGACCCTTAGCCCGGAATCCATTAAGAAATGACCCCCCACTGCAGATGCGTGTGATTCTCGAGCACGTGCCTCTGCAAGCAATGATCAGACCATGGGAACTGCGGCCATAAAGCACCCGCCTTGTGAGTAGGGAGAGGCGGGACAGCCTCAAAGGGAAGCAAGGGGAGGAGAGTTCAGATATCAGCCGCCTGGGAAAGAGACAGGGAACAGCGAGCGGACAGATGGGGCTCTAGGGCAGTCTCCCAGCTGGGGGACCCCAGTTCCCTGGTTCTTGGTCACTGAATAGTGTCTCAGGTCTGCCCCCTGTCTCTGGGCAAGCGCGTGGAGGCCTTGCCAGGCAGCCCTGAGAAGACTGGAGAGCGGGCAGGAGAGGAAAGGCCAGGGCGCAAAATGGGCCTGAGCTGCGGCGCCAGCTGTTGGGACGGGAGCAAGAGCTAGCGCTGGGTGGATGGCGGCCGATGGAGCTGGAGCTCAGAGAAGCCAACAGCGGAAATGCACCTGCTTCCCAGCTACAGCTCAATCCTACTTTCAATGCTGTTTTTTAATGTGCCCCCTTTGTTTCGCCACTGCACCTGTGTTGTGTTTATTTTCTTAATTCCAGGAAGTTTGGCTAGACCTAAAGGGGCTGTGACAGGGGCACAGCTTACAGAAGGGAGGGTCCTAGAACCCCAGCCCCATTATCTGCAGTGCCTAGTGGGAATTGAAGTTAGGAGCAAGTGGTCGGGAGAGGGAGGCCGGTGGTCCCCCCGCCCCGGATGGCCCCTGGATCAGTGCTTCGACCCCTCAAAGGTATACACAAGTCATAGGACATACTGTTAAAAGGCAGACTGTGCTTCAGAAGCCCATGTGGCGAAGCCCCTGCATCGCCGCTGGCTGGGGCCGGGGGGGCTGGCCCTGCTGGTTGCAGGCCGCACCAGGCAGCCTAGGACAGACTTGGGTCTCCTTCTTTGTTTCAACAGAGGTTTGGGGTGGGGGTGGTTTTTTAAATTGTATTATTTATTATTGATGTAATGTTGGTTTACAACCGTGAATATGCATCAGAGCTATAGTTCACACCTCATCAGGTGTGTCGCCACACTGTGCCCACCACAAAAGCATGCATCATCCTCCACCACAGTCCATGGGTTCCCTCCTCACTTTGCTCCATTCCCACACTTCCCCTCTGTGAGCTTCAGTTCTGCAATCATATTTCTAGGGTTCATTACTGGTTTTATATGACCCTTTGTTTTGTTCCTCTTATGCCACATATGAGAAAAATCATCCAGTATTTGTCTTTCTCCTTCTGACTGATTTTTCTTAGCATCATATCCTCAAGCTCTGTGTTGTTGCAAATGGAAAGAGTTCATCTTTTTATAGCTGCATAGTATTCCACTGTGCATATGTACACCACATCTTAATCTACTTAATCCACCATTGGGCTCTTAGGTTTTTAAGAAGTACTCAATGTCGGTGGCAGGACAGCAAAATGAATCTTCACACTAAAGTTACTTGACAGGGTGGGAGGCTCTTGGGAAGTGCTTCACACCGATGTAGGAGAAGCAATAAAAATATTGGTAAACTTTTAAATAATATGTTTACCTCTGCGGTTGAGATTTTTTTACATAAGTCTAAACAGAAAGATTTATTCCCCCACAAAACTGTTTATTGTGTTCCAGTAAATGAAACCAAAAATCCTAGATGACTTTTAATCTGGAAATGTTTGAATTATCTACATGGGTGTCACTCAGTGTAATAGAAGAAGTCCAGGCTCAATGTTGTGGAGAGGTTCTTGCAAACTGGGACTACAAGTCAAATAAAATATTAAGAAAACAGGTCTCCAGGACTTCTTTTTTCTTATCAACATAGCAGTGAAGCAATGTTAAAGGAAATACATTATTTAAGGAACTGCTGTGCCATAATATCATTAGGAATGCCTAAGAAATAACACAAGAGTGGGCTTATGCTATCAAGAGGGATGATTTGCAAACACTAGATTCTCTGTGCTCCCTCCCTCTGATTGTTGCTTATGACTGGGAAGTCCCTTCCCAAGGAGCCCCAGAGACTGTGTCACCAGCCCTGGAATCCAGGTCAGCCTGTCAGGCTGGGCCGTGACTGGCGTTGGCAGTCACTGGAGTGATGACAGACAGGCCAGCTCTGCGCCTAAGCCCCGGATGCTCTGCTCTCTCTTGGGCTCCCTCCAGCAGCACGTGTACAAACCCAGGCTGGCCTCCTGGATGACGAGACACATGTGGAGGAGAGTTGTGAACCCCGGAAAATGTGAGAGAGCCATGTCAAGATCACCTAGTGGCAGAGCCCTGAGCAAGCAAACCCTGCTGAGACAGGACTGACCCCAGAGACGGGGGCAAAGCCCTGGACTCTTTAGCCACCATAATGGCCCTTATGTTAATCCCCTGAGTCTTGGGGTGGCAAGCGGTAACTGCTAGAGTTAAAATGCAACACACATTCAGAAGAAAACCCCACAGGAGATAAAATTGTACCAACTCAAGAAATCATTATAAAATAATTATGACAGAAACTGTATATATAAAGATGCCATGAAGGGTTTTAGGAGAGCAAACTTATTGAAATATTGATATACTTTTCCTTCTCCCTCTGCCCTCCACATTTCTAAAGTTGCTAATGAGCAGAGATTGCCATCATCAGGTTCACTTGCTAGAAAGCTGGTTCATTGAAAATCAGTAACTCAAGCATCTCCTGTGTCATTGGCATCTGTCCAGTACACTGGGATCCGGACCATCCCTCGGAGAAGTGTAAGAGTTTTGAAAATCATGTGAACTCTTAGCTGTGAGTACGGAGTTACACTCCCATAAGAGTCAACAGCTTTGATAAGATGAAGCTCTCTCTGCTCTGAAATTGGGGATCTTACATTCCATTAGGATTTGAGGTATGAAAGTAGTAGCCCCAAAAGGCCAAACAAGCAACGACCTGGGAATGTGAGCCAATGCCATTGCCGTGAAACGAGACATCACATCACTGTTCACATCGCCACTGTTCACATTGTCATCAGGCAACCAACTTCTCACGCCCCAGAGAGCCAAGCTTTCATCTCTCAAGGCAGCTTGGGAAACCCATGAGCATGAGCGATCTTTAAGCTGTTTACAGACACAGTAAAATGAGGCCACATCCTCTTAGGATAAAAGACAGCCCTTTTTGAAAGGACAACTAAGACTGAGAAGCAGACTTTGTAGTTCCCCAGCAACTTTCATGCAAGCCTCTGAAAGCATTTTATTGACATACGCCTTTAATTTGCACAACCTCCTGAGGGTAAGTAGCAAGTTTTACTATTCCTAGCCCCATTTTATAGGTAGAAAAACCAAGGCAGAAATATACCAGCAAAGGATATGTATTCATTAAATTTCCTTGGTGACAAGCAACAGAAAATAATTGGTCAATATAAACAAAACATATGTTTGAGTATCGACAGAAATATGTGACTAATGGGAATATGAGGGTGACTACCCATGACGGGAATATCAACTGAAAAACAACGTGATTACAAAGAAAAGCTGGCGCGGTCCAGAGTCCTAGGCTCCAGGAGCCAAGGAAAATCTCTTCTGGGTGTTGGGGTCAGTAGGAAGCATGTCATGCCGTTTCTCATTGCTGTGCCCTCCACCTAAAAGTAAGTTATAGATAGAGTACTTGACCGTGCTAGTTTGGGGTCACACGTCAACCTTACGAGTGTTGCTTGCATTACGGAGGAGATGGTGCTTCCATCTCCCAGGAGTGCTGCAGACCCCAATGCCCCAAGTCACCTTTACCTCCTCTGCCCACCTCCACGCCACCCAATCATGCGCCTCCTCCCGTAATTCCTGGTCTTCCCCAGATGTAGCACCCACCTCCAGCATAGTGGGGGGATGTGCACATAGTTGGAAGGTCCTCTCTCTCCTCTCTCTCTCTCTCCCTTGCTCGTCTATGCTCCAAGGAGTAAAAATTCTGTCTCCATCAGTATTCTTTAACCGCTCATTTCTCCAGCGTCTACTCCTACCTCCTCCAACACGGACCACTAGAATGGCCCCGTTGTCTTTGTCTTTTCTATCCATTTTCTGCTGCTCCAAAGAGATGTTCTGGAATGGAGGAAGTAGCAGTTCTCCCAACTGGCTTCCCTTTCCTCTAGGGCCACACTTGGCAATATTTCCCTGGTGCCTTGTTTCGGCCACACCCGTGTGCTAAGTTGACGGAGTTCTGGGCGGTGGTCTGTGGATGGAAGTGAGGTGCCTACTCCTCAGGCCTAACCCTCCCATCTTCTGCACAAGCCTCAGTTTCTTCCCTGGTCTCAGCTGGATGACACGCCACTGAGAAATCATCCGTAATCACAGTAAGCATGAGGTGCATCCATGAAAGTGTCTCTCATGACATGAGTGAATCTTTCTAAAGCTGAAATGTGACCTGCTTGTAGTTCACGTCCCCCTTCACCTCATCGTTGGGCGCAGTCCATGGCTCTCTAGCTCCCTAATCTTATCTCCTACCCTTGGGTGACATGTTTCATTTCCCAGCAACTGTAGCTCCCCCCTCCCAGCACACTCAAAACAGTTCACACACCTTTCTTTCTCTCACTGCTCATTTCTCTGAAATTTGGAGCACATGTCTTATTTTATATTGTTCATTCAGTCCATATTCACCTTCAAGGATCAGATCAAGTACCACAGAGTCCAGAAAACCTTCCCTGACTGTCCTTCAGTGAGTCCATCTACCTCAGTGTACATGAAATCACACTGAAATCCCCAACTATGCGGCCGTCTGTCCTGTAGACTAAGTGACACTGTGGGAAGAAACCCTTAGCTTAGCCACCGTGATTGTCCCAGCCCCCAGTCAGTGTCCCACAAATGCTGATTGGAGTAAAATTCTTATTCCAGCTGCTTCGTTTGCAAGGTTAGTGGTCTGTCACTTGTCCACAGGGCTTCTTTGTTACACAAAGTACTTCGGAAAACCCTTATTCATCAAAGACTCTGCCTTAGTCATTTCCCCTGGGAACCGCCCTCTCTTGGCTGGATCACGTGAGAATCTCAGAGTTTACTTGGTCCAGGAGAAGGATGAGCAGAGACAGGGTGGCAAGGAGAGCACAGCCTCGGTTCTGACACCGCGTAGCGTTGCTGCTGGGAGATGTATGTCCTTCTTCCGTTGTCAGGGACCACCAGAAAGTGGGGGGTTGTACTAGAAACCTCCCCCCTCTGCACCAGCTGGAAACTTGGCCACTATTCCGAAGGCTGCACTCGGCACTCAGCCTTCATGGGTCACCCTCAAGGCAGCCACCTCCCTCTGCGAATCCCCTCAGTCAGAACCACCCACTGACCACGCCCACAGCCACGCTCTTGACCCAGCCCTTGAGCATGCAGCGGTGTCACCAGTCTGGCCACCACCCTCACCAAACCTTGCAGAACCAGCCCCTCTCTGCTTTAGACTCTGCCACCACAGGTCTGTCCATTGGATCTAAACCCCCAAGCAAAATAGTGTGTGGGACTGAAATGCGGAGCATGCCCACTGGCTTTCACCGCTGAAATCCAAAGGCTTCATTAAGGAGTAAAGAGAATTTAGACCTCAGCCACACTGATCAGCCGGCCTGGCCGGAAGAGGGAAAGCGTCCGTCCTTTCCAATCAGTCCACACAAGCATCACCTGAGAGAAGGCGGCCTCTCACACCCCCTGCTACGTCACTGGCTCGTGACCTACCACCTACTTTTTCATTTTTCTGCACCTACTACCTGCCTTGTGCTAATAGGGCCTTGTCCTTGAGGACTCCACGGCATGGTGGAGCGGACACATGATTAAATAAAAAACAGAGTACAAAGAAGCCAGTGCGGATGGGCTGGAGGGAAGCCCCAGGCATGCAGCAGAGGCGCAGAGCAGCAGCCGGCTCACCCCGCAGACAGGAGCAGCAGCAGGGAGCTGGGCTCAGAGGCCAGAAGTTGCTCAGTAAAGCAGGGAGGACTGGGAACCAAGAGGGGCGTGTGTGTGTGTGTGTGTGTGTGTGTGTGTTTTCCTTTCCACTTAAACTCTACAAATATTCTTCCTCTTGTTAAATGGAACTTAAAGGGAAGTCATTAAAGATCTTACGCCCGAGAAGGACATGATGACGGGCAGCTGGAGGGCAGCCAAGCCAGAGGTGGGAAGACCAGTTTGGAGGCTCCTTCTCTGCCCTCCTCCCGGATGGGCTGTCTGGCCACGAGGCCGCGGACCCAGAGACGGAAGACACAGCCTGGAGGGGTCCTGGCTTCCCCTGGGATTCCTCATAAGCTGTCTTGACAGAGGACTTGGCCTCCCCAACCTCTGATTTTTTGCCAACCTCAGAATTCACATGAGGGGTCAGTGCTCTGTGTCCTGACCCCTGTCTGGGAGTGTAGGACACTCCTCTCAGGGGGAGCCTCAGGAGAGAGCAGTTCCCCGAGAGGGGGCCACAGAGGCCCGGAGCTGGCGGGGCTGAGGAAGAAGGCGCGTGTCAGCCACAATGGGAGGCTTAGAGAGCGATCGTGCTCCTTGACCTTCAAGGATTAGGCTTCAATTTATGGTTCTTTCAAGACTGTCAGAAGCTGGAATGAGTCATCACCCTGCTTGGCCGGGGAGGAGGGGTGGGTGACTGCGTTGAGTCCGCAGTGGCGAGCAGGGCTCGTCCGCAGGGAGCTTGAGAAAGACCCGTCGCGGACGCAATGGCGACCTGTCGTGGACGCAATGGCGACCTGTCGTGGATGTGCCGCTGGTATCTGGCATGTTTACGCTAAGACCTGGAGCTGGGCCAGGGGCTACCAAAGGGACTGTGTGGCGGCCTCTTCGTGAGACTCCTTAACTAGAGAAAAAAGGAAAAGGCAAGCTATGGAACTGACTTTTGGAAACCAGAATTTCAGGTCATTTTAGAAAAGTTGAAAGGTCATATTTCATCTTCCTTCCCCAAATTCCAGTTGTTGAGACCCCGGCAGCCCTGGAGCCAGATCTGTGTACATGGGACTCCTGGCCCCCTGGCTGTGTGGCCTCAGGCAAGATTCTGGGTCTCTCTGAGTCTGACTTCCTCATCTAGCACGTGTAGTTGAGGCCACAGTAATCACAGCCAGCGCCATCAGAAAATTATGTGTGTCAGCAAGGGACTCGGTGTCTTACTTAATCATCTCAGACAATTCCAATCCTCATTTTATAATGACATATTCATTTTAGCATTGCTGGGAAGATTATGTGAGAAAACACAGTGAAAGTGTCTAACGCAGAGCAGAGACTAAAGAGATACTGGTTACCTTTTAACCTCTAAGGAAGTGTCACTATCTTGAATCTTAGGTTTTCCTTGGACATGTTTCCTTGAGTTAAATCTGCTGTCTAAAACAGATTGAGGTCTTTAAATCTGTACATGTCTCCCTTGGGGGAAAAATTACACGCCATTTATTTTGATCATGCTTGTGCACTATTGCTTTATTGGCGTTCTTTTCACCAGTGTTACCTTCACACACAGCGCCCTGATTCTGATCTATGATGTGTGAGGGCTTAGAACTAGCCCGGGACATAAAAGTGAAAACCAATAATGAGAAGCAGCAAAGGGATTTGGAATAACACTGTTTAAGCAGCCTGTTCCCGGGAGAACTTGGAGTTAGAAAGAGGTGGCTCTTGGTTTTTGCTGAACTCACCTTCCAGTTGCACGACTCGGATCCATTTGGCACCAGAAGCAGCACTGAAATCTGGATCTAACAACTGCTGAGGGAGAGGAAGAGGGAGCAGAAGGGGAGGAGAAAGCAGTGTGGGGCGGGGTGGAGAAAGAGACCAGAAGCTTTTCCCTTGACCACCAGATTGTGCTTCTCATTGGAAGCAGGGACCCTTTCAATAAGCCTTGTTTCTTTAGAAGAAATATATAATCATTGAAAACTACAGCTCCTTAAAACTGGGAGTATGGAATTGCTTTTGGTGAATGCTCTACAATAAATAATGCACAAAAATTGCCCTGCAAATTGTTGATGAATGAAGGAGGGAATAGGAGAGAAGACAGAATTCCAGCTGCACCCAGAATTGCTGATTGCTCTCTGCCTGGGAGCTACAAAGAGAGGTCAGAAGAATACTAGCTTGGGGTCAGGCAGTTCTTGGATGAAATCCAAAGTCCTGCCACTCTGGATGGGGTTCATCCAAGCCCGACCTCAAGTACAGCACTTCACCTTTCTGCCTCGATTTCCTCATCTGTAAAACTGGAACAAGCCCATGCTCTGTGGGAGTCTATCCTCTCTGCATGATCCTCTCTCGCTCTCACTCTCTCTACCCCCACCCGCCCTCCCTCTCTCCTTTCTTGCCATCTACCAATCATCTATTAATCAATAACTTTAGAACATTTGAGAAATTTACACTCCTTTACCAAAGAGAGAATTTGTCCCTCACCATCACCATGTTCTTCATCCCGTATTCATTTGAGCAGCCCTTGAGGGTCACACTCTATTCAGACCCCCCAAGGTGTGCTGTGATAACGGGCAGCATAGGGAGGCAGGACAGTGGTGAAGAACCTGTAATCTAATAGTTTGTAACCTCCCTGCGCCTCAGCTGCCTCATCTGTAAAATGGGAATAAGTTATACTGCCTGAAGTTGTTAACAGTTGGTATAAGTACAGCACTTAGAATACCGTCTGGCTTACAGTAAAGACCCAGCAAATCTCATCTCGTATCCTATCATTGGGCTCATTTTGTACACAAGTGGGCTCAGAAAAGGTGACACAGCAGGGAGGGAGCACAGCAGAGTGTCCATCTTCTGCCTCAGCTGTGATCTCTTCCTAACCCACCCCACCGCAGGGCCAGAAGGGAGGACAGTCCACTCTGAGGCCTGTAAGCAGAGGCAATGTCGGGAAACAAGATGGAAGGATGAGCAGCTCTTAGTTGGTTAGTTTGCAAGTCCCCGAGCACCGGAATTCATCCTAACCAACTCCATATTCCTGGTGCCCAGTACGGTGTCGAATCAAAATAAGCATTAAATAGAATATTTATGAAGGGCTTGATAAAGAAATGAATGAGCAAAATTGGGGACAGGGATTATAACAGAATCAAGACTTCTGGTCTCTGATGAATGAGTCAGGTCTAAGGGAGGAATCCAGATTTCTAAGGAAAAGGGATAGTCCTGTCCCCAAGAAAATGCAGCTGGGGCACAACCTCTTATAAAGAAGGGAGGAGAACACCACCTTACACCGGCAGGAATGGCACATATCAAAAAAACAGGCAACAACAAACGCTGGGGAGGATGTGGTGAGAAAGGAACTCTCCTGCATTGCTGGTGGGAGTGCAAACTGGTCCAGCCACTATGGAGAGCTGTCTGGAGGTGCCTCAGTCTACTAAAAATGGAGCTACCACATGACCCGGCAATTCCACTCCTAGGGGTCTACCCAAAGGACACAAACACATTGATTCAAAAGAGCACCTGCACCCCTGTGTTTATTGCAGCACTATTTACAATAGGCAAAACCTGGAAACCACCCAAATGCCCAAAAAGAGATGACTGGATCTAGAAGAGGTGGCATAGATACACAATGGAATATTATTCAGCCATCAAAAAAGATAAACTCATGCCATTTGCAGCAACGTGGATGGAGCTAGAAGGAATTATGTTCAGTGAAATAAGCCAGAAGGAGAAAGAAAAATATCGGATGGTTTCACTTATAGCAGGAATATAGGGGAACCAAATAAGACACCAGTGTAAGAAAATAGTAACAGTACAAAACACAACAAAGCAAAAACAGACAATTATAAACCAGAGACATCCGGCAGGGGAGGAGGCAGGAGAGGGATCAGAGGGATGGAGGGAGGAGCACAGGGGACTGAGGTGATGGTGCCCGGGTGCCTTGGGGAAGGAAACTCTGTGGGGACTACACCCGAGGGGTGGGGGAGAAGCAAATATTGTTTACAAATGAACAATGATGTAAAAAAAATTTTTAAATTAATTTAAAAAATTAAGAGGATAACGTCTAAAATAAAAGAGGGGAGACCACCACCCATGCGTTTGCAAATTGGGCTCATTATGAGGTTTGCATGCTGGGGTGGGGGATAAGCAGCTGAATGTAAACCTTTTTGCAAGTTCTGACCCCTCACAAATCCACTTGCCCTTGGAAATCACATGGTAGAAACGGAGCAGAAATCAAAGGATTGGTCAGGAGGAGCAAATAGTTGCCTGAGCGAGACCTTTCCCGTGGAAACGCTCAAGTTCTCCTCTCCAGCCGAGTTATAAATATTATCCTATCTGTACTTCCCAAGGAATACTCATGCCTGTGGTCTCTTCGGAGGCCCTCGAGACTGCTGCAAGGTAGGCAAGGCAGGGTCCACAGATGTACCCTGAGGAGCAGACAGCAGGAGGGACCAGCCCAGGGTCACTTGGGGGTCAGGATGAGAAGCAGGATGATGAAAGAACCAAGTGCACACCTGCCTCTCCACCCAATTCTTCCACACTCCGGATGCACAGGTAACAAAGGGCATCAGTCAGGGACGCAGTGGGTGCCCAGGATTCCTTTTCCCAACCTCATGCACACCCTCTAGCTGCACAGGTGAGAGAGGGATTCTGCATCTCTGATTTCCAGGGTTAGAGGAAGTTTTGATCAGAACACAGCTTTGAGGGCTATTTGCAAACTATTGGTCATCTGGGTAATTTATGTAGTCAGAGGGATGGACTCCTGCCCGGATTCAGACCCACAGTCAACCCCATACTGACCAGACGGCCTTGGGTGGAGAGGCATGTATACCTCCAGGCCTGCTTCTTTAGCCTTACAATAGACAAATATCATAAGGGATTGTTTTGCTTTATTTACAGATTTCTGTGAACAATGCAGGATTTCCAGGATGGATCAGGCTGCCCCAAGAGGTGATGAGTTTCCCGTGGCTGCCAGCTGACTGGTGCAGACAAGCTTCTGCTTCCAGGGCACTCCCACGGGGTGAAGGGACCACCCGTTCCCAAACCACCACCCACATTAGAATCTTCCAAGGGAGATTTTGAAAGTGTGGCTCCAACCCTGGTTATTATGATTGCTAACGTGTCAGATGGAGCCCAGGAGCCTGGATTTTTCTTAGAAATACCCAGGAGTTTAGATTGCTAGGTCAGTGCCACAAAGTAGGGGGGGTTAGACAACAGAGATTTAGAGTCTCAGAGTTTTGGGGATCATATCAGGCATCAGTTGGGATGGTTTCCTCTGTGGGTGTGAGGGAGGAACTGTCCCATGCCTCTGTCCCAGCCTCAGGTGCTTCCTAGGCAATCGGTGGTCACCCTTTGGTGTGGTTGCCTGCCCCAATCTCTTCCTCCACCTCCATGGCTTTTTCCTGCATGCATGTTCACCACATCCACAGTCCCCTCTTGTTAGAACGTGGTCACATTGGATTAGAGTCCACCCTAATGACCTTGGCCATCTGCAAAGACCCTGTTGCCATATAAGGTCTTATCCACAGGGACTCAGGATAGGACATCAACATCTTTTTTTGAGACTATAATTCAACCCATTACTCCAGGTGAGTCTCATGTGCAGTTAGGGTCAAGAACCAGTATTGTAGGGCCTCCCTGATGGCAAACGGGTTTACTCTCAGCACTATGAAGCTATCGCCAGCCACTGTGGCACAAGTTTGACCCCCAACCAGGGAGCTGACCCACATGGTGCAGCAGACCTCTCCTGACTCGCCCGCTGCTCTCCTCAGCAGTGTATTTCAGTCAATCTGCCTGTTCTGCTCCCCACTCTGTCTCTGGTGAATCCTCTCACCCTCACACTTCTGACCTACACCCCAGTTCTTATATGCATAAATAAATAAAATAAATCTTTTTTAAAAAAAGAACTAGTATTGTAGACCAGAGCTTTTCGAATGGAAGATTCATCAAATCCAGGGGAATCTTATAAAACTGAAGATTTTGACTCAGTTGGTCTAGAGGGTCACGGACTCCACTTTTTTTAACAAGAGATGCTGATGTTACAGGTCCGGGGACCACACTTTGAGAACTTTCTTTTCAGGACAAGATTCCTGTGAAATCAAGAAATTACTACTAAACAAGAAGAAGATATTTACCCCACTTGTTTAGTAGAACAGTTTACTTTTACTTTTTTTCACTCTTTAAATGGATTTTATTTTTCTATATATATATAACATTGTCTGCAACATGGTAGGTAATTTAAGGGTGCAGGTTCACACCCCTGCAAGTGTACGCTACCGCACCACACCCACCACCAAAGTCCCAACAATCATCCAACAGTCACCAGGATCCAACAGTCACCGGGGCCCTTCCCCTGTCGCTCCCCACCCCCGTGACCACACAGAAAATCTGCAAGACTCTGAACCCTTCCTGCTGTTCCTGAGGGAGCAGCCTGCTAGGAGCATCCATGCTGGGTGCAAAGAAATGATTGTGCTCGCAAACTCTAGGAAAAAGCTTGCTCCCATCATGCCCCCACCGGTTCCTCCTTTTGACCTATTGAGTCGCACATAGTCAGGGTTATTTTGTCATTCTTGTGGCTTTGTACTGTCCCTGCATCCCCATTCTCACCCCCTGATCCCAACACCACCCTCTGTTAACCCAACCAGACTGTGTGCAGCTGGCTCCCACAAGGTGACCTCTGTCTGGTCACCTGCATTGGCTGTCAGGGGCAAGAGGACCAACCCCGCCTCTCCTTCCCCACCCCCACCCCCCAGACTGAAAAATCCCACCCTTAGCCCTGCCCTGTCAATCTCCGAGGCCAGCTTTAAAGGGGCAGCCCCTGCCCAGCACTGCTGCCCCAGCCGGCCTCCCCCGGGTGATCAGGCCTCAATGGAGAGCCTCGCCTGGGACAAAAAAGGACAGCTGCACAGCAGAGCCAGCGCCACCGCCAGAGGGGCAACCGCCGAGCCTCGCAGCCTCCTTAATTTATTTATAGATGCGCTGGCTCTTTCTGTGGCCTAGTTAAGAACGCCTTTCCATAAATACATAGAAACGGATGTTATTCTAGAACCCACCAATAATAGAAACAGCTGTAGGGACGGTTGCTGGATTAACAACCCCACCTCCTTCTAGTTACTCCCTCCCCCTAAAATAGGAAATAAAGTTTAAAATGCACTTTTTTTTTTAAGTGTCTGTATGCAAGAGAGAAATACTCCAAACATGAGATGTTTCTTGGAGAGCAAGTCAGAGCTTCTTAGGAAACTGGAAATTATGCAGCAAGGCTGTGTCTTTGCCAGCCGGAGAGACAGGCTTCACCTGCTCCCTCCTGACCGTGCTATCTGCGCCCTGTGCTTTCATCTTAACTGTGAACACCTGTTTAACCCAAACATAAACCTCTTCTTCCCAAGGCCACACATGGTTCATTTCTCTGACAAATATGATTTGCCAAATAAATTCCAGCTCTTTCTGCTGCCATCAGCTGTTGGGGGTGCTGGTCCAATAAAGCAGTCTTTGGAGTCAAGG
This sequence comes from Talpa europaea, assembly GCF_964194135.1. NCBI lineage: Eukaryota > Metazoa > Chordata > Mammalia > Eulipotyphla > Talpidae > Talpa > Talpa europaea. The sequence goes on along the minus strand of NC_140071.1, from coordinate 138,342,438 downwards.
GGCCGAGGAAGAATCCAATCATTACCGAGCTGTGAAGGAGTCCTCAGCCCGCATCCCTTTGTTATTTCTTCCAGTTTGTTCTACAGACCCTTAATTCTATTATCCAGCTGTAATTTGGCTCTGTGTCTCTCGAACATTCTTTCCTTTCTTCTGCTCCCTTTCTTTTTAATCGATTGATTCATCTGTAATTGGATTTTCTCTGGCTCTTACCAGCTATTAAAAGTAGCTCTGTGCTCGTGTGTGAGTGAGTGTGCTTTCTAACGCAGCTTTCCAAAGGCTTGCAGCACTGGATCGTGCAGGGGCATTCTCCGGATGAATTCAATTCCCTGATTCCTTGTGCGGCAGCAGAAAGTGCGCAAACTTCGGAAGCAGACAAAACCGAATTGTGTTTTATTTTGTTTGTTTAGTGTAAGGCTGACATTTATTGAGCTCCTCCTATGTACTGAAGACTTTACAAGCATAAATAGCCTTCACCATATCCTTTAAAGCAGGTACTCTTATTACTGCATTTTACAGATGAAAGATTGGAGATCAAGTAAATTGCCCAAGACCACAAATGAGCCAGGGGCAGAATTTGTCATCATTACCCCATTTTCCTAAATTCTGCACCCCCCCCCAACTAGCTGTGTGATCTTGGGCATGGCTTATGTACTCTACCTCAGTTTCCACATCTAAGAAATGAGTCGGAATAGGTTTCTCTCCCAACATGGTTAGAATGTACTGAGAACAGCATCTGATTCTCAGCGAGGATTAAACACAGCGGATCCCAGCACCAGACACCCCAGGGTGGCTTGCTGACCTTTCGGTCCTTGGCAGATTGCATGTGTGACACTGGTCCCAGTGGAGAGCAAGGCTCACCATATAGGTTTGCACGCTTGCACTCTGACATTTGACAAGGAGAACATCACTGAAGGATGCATTTCTCACAACAAATCATGAAGCAACACATGACTAAGATCCCAGGGCTGTGGGTGAGACCAAGGACCAAATAAAGGAAGCCTGTGAGCACAGAGAACAGAGGCAGAGCGGCATCCGTGGACAATGGCTTACCAAGCTGCTGCAGTTTTCTTTTAGACAAACAAACAGAAACCAAGCATGTCACTTTATAGAATCACAATCAAAATCCTGCTGCTGGCTTAGACTCAACGTCTTCCTGTCAATGCTGGAAATCCTGAAGCTCTCAAGCACTTACCTGTCATCTCTTACAGTTATTTAGTGTGGACAGAAATGCATACGCTTGATACTCATCCTCATTACATAGATGAGGAAGATGAGAGATTCAGGCCCTTATCCAGGGTGGCTTGATAGGTGACAGAACCAAGACTCAGGCCACACAAACCCCCCTAAGACAAGGATCCCCCTACTTATTTCTGGGTGTGGACTTCAAGAAAGATCTCCAGAACTTGACTTGGCATTAAGGCAGGGTGGGGCAATGTGCAGGGGTGAGTCAGATGCTGGGAAAGGATGAACACTGAGAACAATGGATGTGCCGAAAGGAATCCTTGAATAGCTTATTTCTTGTGGATCTTTTGGCTTGTGTGACACTTCCAACCTCTAGTTCTCAAAGCCTAGAGGTGATTTCTCAAGGCTGTCAGTTGAAATCATGCATATGAAACACTTAGCACTGAAACTGATCCTCAATCTCACGACTTCCTAACTCAGTGCAAGTGACTACAATGAGTATTGCTATTGGATTGAATTTTTAAATATGGTCTATGTATGCAAATATATGCAAGGTTTTTGAAATACAGTTACCAGACTCCTTTTATATCAGATGAAGATCTATTTTTAAGTCAAGTTTTAAAAGTCACACCTAGAAACTATGCACAGAATCAGTTCTGCCAATTCTCCTACCCACTCCTCATACTACTCAGAGAGACGCACAAAACCTAACTTTATCACTCAAGGACGGGAAGTCAGGAATTAACCTCTACTGTGAAATTGCAGAGTAATATAATTTTACAACTTCCAACGTCTGGCACACTCCACAGGCAGTGTTTGCAAAAGCAATTTTGCAATGACCACACTTGGTAAATCTTCAAGGGATGTTAATAATTCTGTAGATTTTTGAAATTTATTTTTGAAATTTATTTTAATTCTCAATTTTCCCAAAACTACTTCATCCAAAAGCATCACACTCCTTTTCAAATTAACACAGTGTATGTGTGTGGACTCTGACATAGCTCCAAAAAATGTAATTTCATTGGCTCAAAATCATACAATCTGGCCATCCCATTGTGATCTCTACTGGAGAGGCAGAGAGGTTGGTCAAGCAGCCTGAGGTTGCCCAGGCTGGTGAATGGAAGCGCCAGGGTCTGAATGATGGTAGGCCTGACCTTCAAGAATCAAGTTCTATTCCTCTGCCCTCCGCCCCCACCCTTAGTGCTACAAGGTCCTTGTAGCCAGCTAATTACCAAACTGAGCCATATATTTCTCAAAGAGTTTCTATGAAATAAAATTGATCAGCTGCCAAGCAACTCACTTACTAAATTGCCTGAACTTCCTCATTGAGGATAAAATCACTGACCCCCAACATGCACACACATCCCACGTGTTAGACAGCCATGCTGGGGGCGGAAGGAAGAGGGAAGGGGGAGGAAGTGGGCATTTCTCTCTAGCTGCCACTCCACCCATCCAGACTCCCCTGGCCCCAGCCCTGCACTGCTCCCATTATCGCTTCCACCCCAGCTAATTATAGGCACTGATTACCTAGCAGCAAGCCCCACTGTCGCCTGCTTTGGCCTAACAGATTATGCCATCTGGGCCACGTGGCCAGGACCTGAAAGCCAGGAGAGGTCGCAGAGAGGGGCAAATGGCTCTGAATGGGAAGTGATGTGTTTACAGCCCTGACAGCTGACGGGGCCATTAAAGGGGCTTTAGCTGTGTGTTCCCAGCTGAAACTGCTCCCAAGGGGCCTTGCTATTAGCTAATGGGATGTGGCTGCCTATCGGTCTGGTTCCAAGTGTGGGCAAGCTCGGGGACTCCACGGTCTCCTAGAAAAGTAAGGGGACTCAGGAGGAACTGCAGCTCTCAGATGGGGGGTCCTCATTGAACCCACACATGCCTGCAAAGGAAAGGGACTACGGCTGGAGTTCCCCACACACTTTTTATTTCCTGTGGCTATGCACATTAAATGGGCCTTGAAACACTTAAAACCATTAAATAAACTCTGCAAGACAATTCTGTTTCATGAAGAAACTTTATGCCCTGAACAGCAGTGTGCCTGCCTCAAGCTTTGAGGTGCCACCTAGGACTTGGGAATCTGTGGGTTTGGAGGAAAGGTGGGTGGCGGGAGTGTTTCAAAGGAGTTCCTAGAAAATTGCTGATGCTGGTGGTTCATGGGCCACACTTTGAGTAGCTAGGAACAATTTGGTCATTGAAGTAAAGTACTGAATTGACATTACACAGAAAACCTATGGGATACTATTTCTCAAACCGTGACTCACAGAACACGATTCTGCAGGAAAGTTGTCTCCACCCCAACAGCTCAGCTCAGTGAGCTGAGAATCCCGGTGCACTCTGGGAACTCCCAATACAGCTGTTAGCATTTCAGAGCTAAGGAAGCCTGCTGTGATCTGCTCCACTTGAGACCTAACAATTTGCAGCCTACCAACAATTTGGGGCTCTGTGCCCTCATTTTTTTGTTGCAACCCTTGCAGAAGATTTGATATTCTCTTGATTGCTTAATCTGGACATAGTTGTCTGGATTGGAGAAAATGCATCTACTTTTTCAACATACATTCATTCATTTATTCATTCGCTCACCCATGTGTTTTCTTTGTTTTGTTATTATTTTTATTGAGGTAATAGTGGTTTACAACACTGAATATGATTTAGGGGTACAGTTCATACCTCTTCACCACCAAGGTACCCACAGTCCACCATAGTCCATTCAGACCTTCCCTTTGCTCTCACCCTGCATTCTCCCCTCTCAGCAGCCTCAGTTCCACAGTGGGATTTCCAGGGTTTGTTTTAGTTTGTTCTGTCTATTCCTTTGATTTGTTTCTTTATGTTCTACAGATGAATTTATCCAGTATTTGTCTTTCTCCTTCTAATTTATTTCTCGTAGCATAATCCTCCCGAGTTCCATCCATGCTGTCCAAAATGAAACGTTTTGTCTTTATTTTTTATAGCTGAGTAGTATCCCAGTATGTATATGCCACACCTTAATCCACTCCCCTGCTGTCAGGCCCTTAGGCTGTTTCCGTAACCTGACAATTGTAAATCATGCTGTTATGAACACAGGAGTGCACATATCCCTTCAAATTAGTGTTTTTTGCATTCTTGGGTGGATACCTAGGCGTGGGATTGCTGGATCAAGTAGTAGATCTATTTTTAATCTTTGAGACACCTCCATAGGGGCTGGGCCAAACGAACTGCCACCAACAGTGTAGGAGAGGTCCTTTTCCTCCACACCCTCATCAACACTTGTTTCTGGTCTCTTTGAGAGGAGCCACTCTCCAGGTGTGAGGCAGAATCTCGTAGCAATTTTGATTTGCATTGCCTTGATGATCAGTGAGTTACTTGACATTTTCTAAGTACCTAGACACAATGTGGGTTCACTTGATTGCTGAATTGAGTAATTTTCAGGCCTTGTGGGCAGGGACTGAACCCTGGTTTCACCAGGACTGCCATGGGTCATGGCGGACTGTATCTCTCCTCCAAGGACATCCAGCTGCATGGAGGGGGAACCAGCCTCTGCCCACTTGCCCCAGGCATCTCCAACTTGGAGGCACAGCCTGGGTGGAGGTGCAGCTTCTGATAGGCACAAGGTTTCTGCCCACATGCTAAGCTGCCACCTGAGAAACTGTGCTCCCGAGAAAGAGCCTTTCTCACCATCAGGTGGGATTCGAATCTGTGTACTCTGTGTTATGAGGACACAGCTTTGTTTCAGGAAAAACTTCCTGGACACCGTGTGCTGGGGGTGGGGTTCCATCCTGCCCTGACATAATATAAAGATTAATAGCACCAAATACTAATGTCCAGTCGCCTAGAGACAGACCAAAGGTAATTAATTTAGGGGTGTGTGTGATATATATTCATGCCCAGACAGAAGGGGACCCTCTGCCAGTCGGGGACATCCGGGCAGGCTCCCAGGATGAGCTTCTTGTTATGTTTTGAAAAGTAGCCAATGGTATCTGACATCCATCTGAAGAGGTGTGAACCTGCACCCTGAATCACACACAGTGTCGTAACCCAAAGTTACCTCAATTTAAAAAAAAGGGTGAAGATAAAAAATATGATGAGTTTTTGAAAATCTTTGAATTCCATTTTCCCCAACATGCTTTGCACCTCAGTGTCCCCTCTGCACCTGCTGTCAGTGCCCTGGGCTTTACAGGCGGTCATTCCGGGGCCGGGCGGCCACTTGCTGTCCCCATGTCTGTCTACCATCTATTTATTTTGAAAGATTCCCTCAGAAACATTTCAGAGGAAAACAGGAGCTCTGAAATGAACTGGAATTTAATGTTGTTCCATTAACATTTCAGAAAATGCCAGCAAGGAGCTGGAGGAGATAATTGCAGCGAGGGGCGTGGAGCGGGTGTGCATGCCACGGGGCCACCAGAAAGTGCTTCCAAGCCGCTTGTGTCACCAAAAAATAATTTGGTCTTGACAATTATGGACTCAAATAATGTTTACATTTAGGTGAGTGGTTTCTAATTGGGCTGTCCATTAAGTGATTTAGTGCAAGAATTGTCATAAAATGAAACCCAATTTGAAAGCTTCACACAGGAAGGGCAGCAATTAGGGGTGGAAAGTGAGCAATGCACACCTCCTGGGTCGGGCCCACTCAGCTGTGCCAACAAGGGCTGATGGCCAAGGCCCAAGCCCGTGAGGCCCCGGGGAAAGGCCGGTCCTCCACAGAACTTCACAAGGCCTTTCCCACACGCCCTCAGGTTTGCCCTCACCACCGCCCTGAGAACAGACTGGCAGGTGTTCTCATTGGTCCCCATTTTACAGCTGCAGAAACCAAGACACAGGTGACTCATCTGAAGTCGCAGAAGAAGATCAGGAAGGGACTGTCATTCAGGACAGCTCTTCCAGCTCAGCCCCGCGTCCGAGCTGCTCCACATGACGGTCTCCCAAACACCTTCCAGTAAAGAGCCGGCGCTGCGGCGTGTCCATGCAGCCAACACACCCTGGAGGCAAAGCGACTGCACAGACTTCACCTGACCCTCGGCTGCGGGGTGTGGGAGAAGGTGCTGCTGGGGGTTCCCAGGGGAGTTGTTTCCAGCTCAGGCTCCAGGTGCCAGGACCTAATTGGCCCCTCCAGGCAGGGGAGGTCCCAGAAAGGAGAGCAAAATGGGGGGACCCCTGCAGTGGACAGTCTAGAAGCAGTCACCGGAGCAGACACCGAGCGGAGCATTGGAAGGGGCATGAAGAAGTGCAGAGGAAGCACGCAGGATCGTCCTCGGCCCGCGTGCGAGGAGGCCCAGTGAGACGCAGGCCCCAGCTCAGACCACGGCACTGGAAAGTGAACGGACCTCTGCCAGGCCCCGTCCTGGGGAAGGGGTGCCCCTCATCCCTTAGTGAACCAGAAACTTCATCAAACCCGCCACTACCTGAGCACATTAAAATGAGATTCTGATTCGGTAGGTCTGGGGCAGAGATGAGTCTGTGTTTCTCACAAGCTCGCAGGAGACCGCAGATGCAGCTGAAGACATCACGACACGGCCTGTACGTAATGACGGTCTCGTTTGATCTGCCTGACAAGGCTGGGAGTGGATCGCGAAGGTACATTGTGACCCTTTCACAGATTAAATCACTGAGTCTGGGAGAAATCAGAGATTTTCCCCAGTGGCATCACGCGTCCTGGCCGGTGCATCCATTCACGCCAGGGCCCCAGACCCCAGCCCAGCGCTCTACACGCCACCTGCTCAAAGCTGCGGACGAGTCACGCTGCTGGCTGCGTGTGGACTGACCCCTGCCTGCCAGGCGGCCTCCCCAGCCCCGCAGCACACGGCGTCCAGGGCACTCCCTCCCACGACTGGGCTCAGTCCACCTTGAGGTGTCGGGACCCCTGCACAGTGGAGAGAGGAGGGTCGGCCATAGCTCAAGGATTTCCCTGGGTTAGCTCTTTCTCTTGGGGCTGGCCACGAGGAAGATCCTCACGCAGCATCCTTCGGTCATTCCACACACATGGGCGCACATGGCCCAGGCACCGGGCAGAGAGGAGTATAAATAGGACAAGTTCTTTCCCTTCAAGGAATGCTCAGAGAGGGGGCGCGCCCTGCCAGCTGTCACGCAGCAGAGCAGCACTGTGCAGGGGCAGGAAACCAACCTCTCAGCCAAACCCATCCCTTTCCCAGCCCCACAGAACTCTTGAAATCAGCCCCCAGCATCTCGGGAGCTGCTACGGATGCAGAGCTTACTCAGTAAGTTCAGCGGAAGCCCCCATCACGCTGCACCTTCACAGTCACGCCAGGGGCTCCGCTCCAAGCAAGACGCAGACATCACGGGGAGGACAATGACTCGAGACCAGCTGTGCGAGTCAGAGGAGTCCTGCCTGGCGTGGACTCCCAGCGAGCCTGCGGGGTGCCCAGACAGCAGTCGCCCTCCCATCTCAGAGAGACCGAGCAGGCTGGAGGAGTGCAATTACTGCGTCCAGCCAAACCTGAAGCCATATAATAAGTGTGATGCAGGAGGCCAGGAATGCGGCCCTGCCGGAGTGCTGCAGGCAGGGTGTGGGTGGGTGGGGCAGCCCATGAGAACTGCCCCCCATGCCACTCCCATCACATCGCCTAGAGCTGGGATGGCTGCCCGGGGCCAGTGTCCTGCAAGATGATTATCCCTTTGTGCTCCTCAACCCCACCATCTTAAGGGCTGGGTGGCTGGATTCTTAGCTAGGCCGATGCCCTGGATACGCAGACTGCTCTGGCCACCACACAGCTGGGGTTCTCTCTGGGCTCCTGAATGCTGGATCCCTGCGGCCACCGAGGTGGACACAGAAGGAGAGTATGAGGAACCGTGTTGACGGATGAGCCGGGCCCACCTCAACAGACCACCCACACGGATCCTCATGGTGCACACACTTGCAGAGTCTCTGGGGACATGCAGCTCACTCTGTCCCCAGAGGTCAGCCCTTTCTGGGCTTACGAGTTCCAGAGTTGGACTGTGATCCACCCACTCAGCTTTGCCTTCCTACTGCCATTTTCCAGGTCTGTGCTGCCTACAGGGACAAAGATAAACCCATATGTACATAATCCCCAATTCCAAGAGAGCTGTCAGGAAAGACCAGAAAATAGATAAACAGATAAGGGCACAGCACAACTCTTCCTGAGGGCCTTCGCCAGGCCGGCACAGGAAGCAGCAGCTGAGCCTTGGGTAAGGAGAGTCATTCCAAGGAAGGGAACTCTTACCCACACTGCATCCTAGAGAAGGAGTAGAGGTTATCCAGAAGAAAGGATGGAAGAGAGTCCTAGGCCAGAGGAACAGCATGTGAGAAGGCTCAGAAAAAGGGAACATGATACATGATGGGAGGAATTCAGTGAGGACGAGGCTGGAAGGCTGGGCGGGAGCTAGACCATGTTAGACTGAGTCAGTCAGACTGAAATCTGCCAAGCGCGCAGGACAAGATGGGGCGGGAGACCAGGAGGCTGACAAACCAGCCGAGGGTGATTATAGGCCTCCAGAGGAGAGATAATAAAGCTAGACTGCAAGGTACAATTTCAGCTCAGACCTAAAAGATAAGATTGGCCCAAGCCCAGCAAGGCCAGAGAGAAGGCTGTTCTAGAGGGAGAAACAAAATATGCAAAGTCCCCAAGGAAGAAAGACGCATGGCTGTTTAGAGGAATGGAAATTGAGGGAGGGGATGCGGAGTGGAGTGTCAGCCCTATGGGATCTGGGAGGCAGGCAGGGTCAGACGTGGCCCGTCAGCGAGGCACGTCCTCACAGGAAGCCTTTGGAGAATTTTTTTTTTTGCCCTGCGCTTACAATGCTATCTTTATTTTCCCAAATGATGTTTGTTGAGGTAAAGTAAGTGTGCGTCTTTGTATCTGCTCCAGGGATTTGAACAGCCAATTTCCATGCTCATATTGATATTTATTTTTAGAACTTCTCTGGGATTATCATGCAGGTGGTGGACTGGAGGGAACAAGAACGGAAGCAGAGAGCTGAGAGCGGCATAACCAGACAAGAGTAACACCTGGGCTTAGGAGGGAGATGGTCAAGGACAGGGGTGGGCAGACTCGGGAGAAGGTGGAAGAGACAGAAAAACTTGTTGCTTAGGCGGGGGTGGCAAGGGAAGGAGAAAGCCCCTGTCTCATTGGCAAGACCACTGAATACCCAGGTGTGCCAGGTAGTGAGTGAGATGGGAGACGAGCAAATGAGTGCAGTTGTATTTGGGGGTGGGGCCCGGCAGACACGAGAGCCAGGCAGACACGAGAGCCAGGCGTTCTCTTTCGAATGTTTCATGTTTGTGATTTCACATATCTACGTGGGGGTGTAGGGGAGCGGGTGGTTAATACAGTTTCCCTTTCTGGCTAGAGGGACATGAAGCTGAGTGTCCTTAACATAGAGATGGCATTTGAAATACGGGGTGGGGAGTTACCTAGATTGAGTGGGACAAGGGAAATTCAGGACCCAATACTGGGGTCCCAACATGCCAAGATAGAGGAGAAAATTGAGGAGCAATGTCCTGTGAGATTGAGTTAACAGAGAACGTGGTTATAGAGAGGCTGGAGCAGAGAGGCAGAGGTGCTGGATGTGTTTTTTTTTTTTTTTTTTTTCATTTTAAACTGTTTTTTTTTTTTAATTTATACAAGCACCGGGTACAATCACAAGCGCAGAGGGTGAGAGAATTCACCAGAGCCAGAGCGGGGAGCAGAGCAGGCAGAAGGACCAAGTACACTGCTGAGGGGAGCAGCCGGCGGCAGGAGAGGTCTGCGCGCCAAATGGGACCTTCGTCCCGGCGGCCGGGAATTGAACCAGCGGCGCTGCAGAGGCTGAGGGCAGCTTCGCAGCCCAACGCTCAACCGCTGCGCCACCGGGCAGGCCCAGTGCTGGATGTGTTTTAAGAAGAAAAAAGTAGCCTGATTTTGCAGAGCAGGCAGGTAAAACGAGGTCTGGAAAGTAGCCTTTGGATTTACATCCCCACACAGAGAACCACAGCCGGCGCTTAGTAGAGGTTCTGTCTATAATATAAGGCCTGCGAATAAAAGCTGAGTGAATGGACTGAGGGATGGAGTCCAGGAGTAACAGGCACAGAACCGTTTTGGTTTCCAAGAACCACTCCTCTCCCTCCCCACACCCCGTCCTCTGTGACAGAGACTTCGAGTCAACTGCTCATTTATTACAAATTTGGATTCAGCTTTGGAATCTCTCAGCTCTAGACAAGCAACCAAGGCCTTGGAAATGTCTCGCAAATGGAAGTCCTCGCGTCTGGCACAGACGGAAGGTTCGGACAGGACTTTCTATGGGCTGTTCCTCAACAGAGCCTCTTTAGGGCTACCCCAGGGTTAGCCTTAGACCCTGCAAGAGGAAGTCCTAGTCAGATGGGGACGGAACTAGGCGATGGCTAAGGTGCCTCAGAGTCCATGGTTCAGGTGTGGGGTCTCAGGAGCTCTCAGCTACTCTACGCACAAAGAGAAAACCCCAACAAAGAGAAAACTCCAACCCAGCATCAGTGAATATGAGTAAACTAAACTCCCTTAAAACTTCCTGCCATGCATTTCTTTTCTCTCCTATCTTTATCGGCCTCCTGAAATGCCTTATCTGCAAAAGCATGATTCTGCTCTAAATCTCTGTCTATGAACACAATTACCATTTCTGCTTCCTGCACAGGTAGAAATGAATCACTGCATGCAAGACATTAACTTAACTTATCCACCCAGCCACAGGCGGACCGGCTTCACCTCCAAGTGAGGCGCTCCCCCACACAAAGGAAAAGCAGAAGGTTTTATTCGTAGTCCAATGCGCTTAGCATAATGGAGAGACATCTGCCGCAGACAAATCTTGGGTCTTTGGAGCCTTAATACTTTACATTTATTGCTCTCTGCCACCTGGAGGCTCATGAGTCCATTTGCGGACTTTCCACCTAACGCTGCCTTGCAAGCTAATGACTTGCCGGTGTAGCTCTCAGATTGAGGTTCCTACACCCGAGTTGCAGAGGGAAAAGCAGGTGATTCACCATCAGGAGCCTCTCCGTACCCTACATCCCCTCTCACTTTTGCAAACTGCTTCAGCAAACATACACCGTGGCCAGACTCACTGCCGTTTTCCAGAACAGAATCTAGCGGGACGGCCAGAAATAAGATACAGTCTCTTTCCCACCTGGGGCTCAGAAGTTCCACGCGTTCCTCTGAAGCAACATGCAAAACGCTGTGTGTCTGGGCTCAGGTGTGTGGCGTCTCCAGCAGTGTCTGTAATTTCCAGCAGATTCTGAATGCAACCAATTAAAGGTCAAAGGTGGGAGCCCCCCCCCTCACCTTCACCCCATTCACACACAGACCAATTGCCAAGGCTTGTCTGCTTTTTCTCCCTAATTGCTCTAGGTCTGGCCCTTACTCCAAACTGCCTTCTCTCATTGGGCAACCGGCAGAGCCTCCTTGCTGTCTCCCCAGAGTACCTTTGCCTTCCTCCAATCTGTTCTCCAAGCAGAAACTCACACATACCCACAGAGCTCTAGGCAGAGTTTGACAAGAAAATACTAGCATCCATTTGAAGAGAATTCCAATATTGCTTCAAACATCCAGGTAGTCAAAACTTACATTTGTGAATACCTTCATATAAAACAAATAGTATCACATAAAGCAAAATATTATCAAAACTTGAAAAAACAGAAAAGAAAATCACAGAATCGCAGTAAAGAAGATCTATAAGCTATAATTAAGATAGTGGGCTGCTTAATCCATGCTGTTTAAAAAAATAGCACATCAGGAGCAAGTGCCAATTAGTTAAGGAAAGCAAGTCTACTTCTTTTTGCCTACTGGCCCAGAATATTATCGTACAAGAGAATTAGAACAGGACAGGATTTGTCTGCTAAAATCTTGCGTTGCACCTCACTCAGCAGCTTAATCTATCATCAGTCGTTCTAAATACTTTTTCATTGTTTTTCAGGAACATTTACAAGTTTTCTGGCTCTGGACCCATACTGTTTTTTCCCTTCTAAAATACATAGATGGCTTTGCCAACCCTTAATCTATAGCAGTGTCCATCTACACAGAGCTCCTTGCCAACATAGATGCAGAAAAAATCCTCACTGCCAACGTTTAATGGAAGTGACCAATTACAAAACAGTAAAACATAACCCTTCCCATCTATGAATTTGAATTTTAAAACCAAAAATCCTTTTACTGGAAAAATTTTCTGAAAAAATTCCTTTAGGTCTGAAATCACCCCAACTCAATGTCAGTGCTATGGTTATCTAGTGTTGGATAACCAAACAACCCCAAAGAGTACAAGGATTTATTATTGTTTCTCTTGGTCCCATGGGGTTGACTTGGCTCAGAAGGCGGGTTCTCCTGCAGGGTCTCCAAGTGGTTGTAGTCAGTTGACAGCTGACCTGCACTGACCTAAAGTCTCCCCTGGGCTGCGGGTACAAGGTAGTTCACTCACAAGGCTGGCCATCGATCTGGGCTATTGGCAGGGAAATTAGTGGGGACTGTTCCCCCAAAACATTCTTTGCAACTCACAAGTCAATGTTATCACAGAGGCAGACCCAGAGGCTCTAAGAAGCACAGCAGCCAACATCTGGTGGGAGCAGCCCACTGTCAACCCCCTCACATGCTCGACAACATAAAACACACCATGAGAATCCCTCTGCCCTCATGGAGGAAGCCAATGCCATTTGGAAGGCTGGCTCTAGTCCAGGGCAAAGACCTCTGGCCTCCATCCATACCATCCCTGGAGACTCTCCGAGTACTCGTCTTTGATCTGGGCCCCCAGCTGAGTGGATTTGGCTCCTTTCTGAACATCTTTAAAATGGAGACAGCATTATCTATCTTGCAAAGTTTTGGTGAGATTCAGAATGGCCAACCTTTGTGAAGCACTTTGAACACTGCCTGGCTTGTGGTGGAGGTTGAAGAATGGCAACTGTTATCACTACCACTCATAGCCTTATTGCTTTGCAGTGAAAAGAAAGGTTGCATTGGGGGAGGGGGTAAAATAGCTTTGGTATTTTGAACACCTATGGCCTAAGATGCTCTTTGTGCATACGTGTCCACACTCGGGGAAGCATGGTGTAGTGTGAAGAGTAAGCTTGAGGCTAGACAGATGCTGATGATGCCATCAGGGCCTCCGTTCTTCCTCACCCACCCCCAATCTCTTTGCTGAGCAGACTTGCAGGGCTGCCTTACCCTGGGCAAGCCCGGACATGCTCGTGTGGTGACGACAGAGGCAAAGACAACAAATCCACAGTGCAAGGATATTTCAAGACACCACTATGTCAGGTCTGCCAGCAGCCCATGGGCCAAAGTCTGCTCTCACTGCTAGGATGGAAGGGGGCGTCACTAAAACACCGTCTAGAGACAGCTAACTTGTATGTCGTGGTCCAGAGAGAAGCAGGTGGAACCAGGGCAGCCCTGAGGCTCACTGGCTCCCATTTTCCTGCCCGGCCACCTCTCTCATGTCTGCACGGAGAGAGTAAGGGCAGGCTGGGGAGGCTGCTTGTGACCTGGCAGGAGCCCCAGTTCTCTCTCACCCACTGTGACATGATCAGGTCACTGCAACCTGCTTGTCCCCCTCCCGTGGGGAGGGCTGGACACGCAAATCCTTGCTCTCAGAGGGGGAAGAAAGAGGAGGGGGCAGGCAGGGAGCACCATAGTGGAGGACTGTGTGCTTTGGAGGTGGGAGGATGACCATGGCCACACCTAAGGCGGGAGATCCTGCCTCGTCAAAACATCAACAAAAGTGTAAAACAACGGGACTTCACTCATAAAATCATTGACATTAAAAAAATACTTAAACATTAAAACTCTCCATGTTCTCTTTCGCTTAAGAAGAGCTTATCGAACACAGGACACTCTGCAAAGGCTTTTAGAGGCCCCCAGTGGCCCACCGAGAAATTCCAGACTCTTTCCTGCACATTCAAAGCTCTTCCACGATCTGAGCACTGTCGAACCCCTAAGCCATCTGCCTTCAACCCCGGACCAGGGCTGTTTCTGCAGGAATCTTATCTTGACTACTCAACTGTGAGCTTCTTCAGGGCAGGGATTAGGAGTTAGCCAGCATTTATCAGAAAGCTGGGCTTACAGCAAACACTTAGGGTATTTTTGACTTGGTGCTGAGATAAAGCGTGGCATAGCCCGGAGCTATGGGAGCAGCAACATAACATGTCCATGAGGAGAAGAGCTCTGCACGTGGTGTCTGAAGACCCTGGTATTGACAGTTTCTTCCCACTGAGTGACCTGGGGACCACCATTTATTCTCCCCAAGTAGCAATACCCCCAGGGGTAGATGGGAGTGCTAACATCAACTGTTCTAACTATTGAAGGGAAAATGAAACTGCAAACAGAAAGGAAAACAACGCAAATAAAAAAACCACTTGCTTATTATTCAAACCTCAACCTTCAAAGAACCAGGGCGGCTCCCCCCAGACCTGTGACCAAGCAGAGTTTACCAGCCTTTTCTCTCCACTCAGGTCCATTAAGTTTGCCTTTGCAAAACCATAGCTGCCATTTTATTGCAACAAATTTTGATGTGCAAAACTATAGACAACCTCATTGAGTGGACGACTTTAGATGAGACCCACGTGGTTCAGCCAGAAACCATGTGTCTTCTTCCCAGCAACACCCACAGGAGCCACGGAGTTGGGTGATTTGCACCAGCCACTTATGAACCAACACTACACAAAATCTCTCAGGAAGGAAGAGATAAAGAGACTCTGTTTGTAGACACCGAGCAGTGTTTGGCTGCTCAGATGACCTGGAACACTCACTGGGATTGCTCCAGGCTGTCAAGATACAGTTCTCTCCACCATGAATGTGGAAGCGAAGGAGCTTTCACTAAGGGCAAAACTAGCCAAGAGTTCCCCACGTGAAAAGTTCTCAGGAACCAACACAATGTGGCACCACTGTGCAAATGGAGACTTGGGGGACTCTTTTGACCATAAAATCCAGCTCATCAGCAGTCCAAACCTCTCTCTCCACCGGAGACCCCACAAAGGAGAAGGCCTCTGTCTCAGCAAGGAGCCTGTCATTGCTCGGCAGAGACTGCAGGTGCTGAGAAAGGAGGAGGAGGTCAGGAGTGGAGCGGGGAGCTCCGCCTTCTGCCCCAGGTGCTTTCCATTCGGGTTTTGCAGGTATCTGGTTGAAAGCGGTTGCATTCCCTCATGCCTCCTCTTAGCTGCCCCTGACATTCCTGCCAGCAAAAAAAAGGGGTGATCCAAAAGAGTCTAGTCATCTTGCTTAAGGGCCATTCATTCACAAATCTCAACTATCACAACACCAGCCCTGCCCCTGACCCAGCCCAGCTGGCCTTGATGCTTTGGGTTGCCCTTGGCCTGGCCAGGAAGCAAAAGAAGTGGCTACTTCTTAGGGGCAGTGTGGCTGGAGCAGACCCAGGTTAGCTGACACTGCCGTTGACTGAAGTTGGCCTGAAATTCTTGCATTCAATACTTAAAGCGTCAATAGGGTTTCCTCTATGAGGTCGAAAAATACAATATCCTGGGGAGAAGATTCCCACCTTAGAAGTCATCTGACCAACTGCCTCATTTTGTTGTTGTTGATGCTGTTATATAGTAATTATTATACAATTTTTTAAAGATTTATTTATTTATGCACACAAGAACTGGGGTACAGGCCAGAGGGGCGGGGGGCGAGAGGATTCACCAGAGACAGAGTGGGGAGCAGAACAGGCAGACTGACCGAAACACACTGCTGAGGGGAGCAGCGGGGAGTCGGGAGAGGTCTGCTGTCCCATGTGGGTCACCTCCCTGGCCTGGGATTGAGCTTGTGCTGCAGAGGCTGCGGATAGCTTCTTAGGTTTCTCTTAACCCCTTTTGCCACCAGGGAGGCCCCGTAATTATTTTAATTTTGTATTGAGGCACTGCTGGTTTGCAGCACTGACTGTGATTCAGAGATATAGGTATACACCACACCCACCACCAAGCACCCCTCATCCCCACCCGAGTCCATTGGACCCTTTTCTCTGCTCCCCAATTCCAGCCTTACCCTCTGTTGGCCCCAATTCTACAGTCATATTTCTAGGGTTTGTTTTGGTTTGTCTGTTTACTTGCTTTGCTTCTTTGTATTTTACAGGTGGGTGAAATCACTCTGCATTTGTCTTTCTTTCTGACTTGCTTCGTTCTCTCCAGTTGCGTCCATGTTGTATAAAATGGCAGGAGTTCACCATTTTTATTGCTGGGTGGTTGTCAAACCACCTTGCTCCAAAGATAAGGCAGAGGCCCAGGATGGTTAAAGAACTTGCCCAAGTTCATCCAGCAAATTAGCAGCTGAGCAGACACACAAAACAACAAGTTCCCACGACTCCCAGCTCAGCCCAGCTCCCGGTGGCTGCACTCAACTCCCCAGGTGCTTAGTCACGTCTCAGCAAAGACTGCTGGACCCCAGAACCACCTCCGGGCCTACTGCTGGGGGGACAGCAGTGAGGAGGAGGGATCTCTACTCTGAATGCTCTCTGGGTCTAGACAGAGACACAGGCAAAGGGAACCGCTGGAATGAGTCCTTCGGGGGAGGTCTGCACAAGGTGCTGGGGAGACCAGCGGAGAGAAACCCCCTCAGGAGATTGGCTAGAGGGGTCTCACCAAAACATGGCCACTGGGTGTGATGTCACAAGAGGACAAGGGAATGTATGTGCCTCAAAGTCACACTGTAAGACCCCTAAGAAGGTTCTAGATTCTAACCTGTCTCCAGGGACAGAACAGTGGGAGGTGTTAGATGATGGGAGGATTTGTCCACCACCGTGATGGACAGGAACCTTGTGTAGTGGGCAGTGGGCAGCGTGCCCTTGGCTAGGCCTCTGTAATGAGCACAGCCTGGGAGCTCAGACATCAGAAATGGAGTCTCAGGCCGTCCTGGAGATTGGGAGGCCCAGATCCAGGAGTCCATGGGGTTGGCTCCTTTGGAAGACTGTGGGAAAGGTTCATGCCATGCCTCCCCCTGGCAGCTGGTGTCTTGGTGGCAATCCAAGTGCAGATATGAGAGTTAGGAATGCCAGCAAGAATGAGACTTCCCTGCCACAGGATTTCAAGGGATCTGCTAAGAGAGCTGCAACCTGCTGGGAGTTTGAAAGACTCCTCCATTCTGCCTCCCCCTGCCCCCAGGGCACTGGGCTTGCACACCCTCCCCTACCTGGCTCCCATTCTTTGCTCTGTGCCCACCCTAGGCCTCCAGCCCTCCGCCTCTCCTGGAGACCTGTTGGGTCTTTGCCGACTAATCAGTTTCCTCCTGGCCTTTGTTCTGTCTCAGCACTTGGCTTGTAATCTGGCCCCAAACCATCTCCTCTCAGCCTTTCCCACCCCACCCCACCTGATGCTGTACATCCAACCTTGGCGAATCTGGCCTCCCTCTTCCATCAAAGAAAACGGAGAAATTTGGATAATCCAGCCAGCAGTCAAGGTTTTGTTGCTCCGTGTACTGACTGAAGATCAACAAACAGAATGCAAGGCATCTTCAAACAAATTTCAGCTCCCAGCAATTTCTTGCAGTAATAATTGGGTCTCCATGGGGTGGGAAAGAGAGTTTGCGTCTATCATCACCCCCCCTTGGCAGTTGGCTATTCTGGGTGGGAAATGTTGAAGGGAAAACCTATCCCGGCCCGATGCTGGCCCACTTAAAACTTCTATTATGAAACCAAGTTGCATAAGCTGTAAGAGAAAATAAGTTATATTCTCAGGAACAAATTCTAGTGAATCAGCTCATTTTAGCCTCACATCTTCATCTGTCTCTGAAGTGCCTTATTTAAATTTTAATAGAAAACGTTCTATGTGGGGCTCAAATGGAGGGAATGAAAATAACACTGTTTATCCCCAAGACAAAATTGTGTTGGGAGCAAAAGCAAAAAGAGAGAGAGAGAAAAATACGATGCTAATTTCTTGAAAACAAACCTCCTATGTCCCACTTCATAGGGACTGGACAAAGCAATATAAAGTCTATTGTACTGAACAAAAGCAGCAGTGGCACATTCAGAGACTCACTGTCCCTTTTTAAGTGGCTTTAAAAATCAAAGAAAAATTTTCCTTCGGGGGAACGTGAGAAAATCTTGCAAAGCAAGGTTTTGCCCCCGTCGTGAGGCCGTTCAAGAAATAGGGTTGCAGGCAGGTCTTTTGTGAGCTTGGGAGAAAAATCAAGACCTGGGTTCAAATGCCAACTTCATCACCAGCTGTGTGACCTCGGCCACGTCCCTGAGTGAGGCGTGAGGGCGGGCGGTCAGCTGTGATGCAGAGGACACTCACAGCTGCTCTCGCGACAAGGATGTGAAATGACATCCGCAATTCCTGCCCGTCCCCCAACCGGGGCAGCCTCGCCATGAGCCTCATGTCCTCCACACCAGGAGCTGGCAAACTACAGCCACGGGCCAGGTCTGGCAGCTTCCTGGGTGTGGAGGAGGCCTCAGACGTTACCAAGCCTGTCTGTCCCCGTGGTCTCCACCCTCACACACCCGCAGCAGAACTGAGTAGGTGCAGGGAAAGGTATGGTCCACGAGGCCTGGAAAGCTCTCCACCCAGCCTTTGGTTGAGAAAGGCTCTGAGCCGCACTCCCACAGTGGTGGAACATGGGAGTCATGTCAGGCAAACTTGTCCAGCTTCAGGCCTGATGTCTGATCAGCCACCTCGTTCTATGGATTCTATCTGCAAATATCCCTCTTGTGTTTACACCTTGTCCCTTCTCCGCGGCCACGCTGTCTGAGCCACTGGATGACATTAGTCTCTAAGAAAGCGCCCAGCAGCTGCTCTGTCCACCCCATCTCTCTCTCAGCCTGGTGAGTTTTTGAAAATGCAGTTCATGCCAACTTCCTGCCCAGACAGAGCCACTAGAGCTCACGCTGCTACTCAGAAGAAAATCAAAACCCTGACAGAGCCCAGCAGACTTGGAACCCACCTTCTCAGCCCCTTAGAATTAAGAGGACCTTCCTCACCTGGACAACTCCTGCTCAGCACAACTCCTACACCCCACAGCACAACTACCCCTGCTCAGACCCAGCTGTCCTGACCTTCGACCCCACCCCCCTGGAGACATGTCAGTATCTCCTGATGGACACACTCATTCATGGCATGGATTATGATTGAAAATAGATATTCAATCTCATGCTTACTGTGGTATATTTAATGTCTCCCCATGAATGTGCACCCTCAAGGGCAGGGAAAACCAAGCCATGACCACCTCTGCTCTCCAGCGCATGCATGAAGCCTCACACAGCACAGACAGTGCCTTGGGGAAAAGTGGACATCACCACCAGGCTGCCTGACGCCCTCCAATGTGTGACTAAATCTTGTCGCCTCTTTGTGCCTTCATCTCTGTATATGTTAAAGGGGGTGATGGAGTCATGTATGATGCTATATCAAGGGTTTGGAGCATTAGATTATTTAGTGTACAAGAAACACCACGGTTCTGGGACATGTTACACTCCACAGAAGTATTTGCTATTCTGAATAGAGGAGGCTCTCACTACAAACAAAATGCAAGAATAACTAATTTTTACCTCTCCTCCTCTAAGAGAGCATGCTTTAGGAGTACTCTATTAATCTGAAGTTCATATTCACATTCCATTAACTTTCCCCACACACCGCCTGTATTATGCCTCCTATTTCTTTTGAACATGCTGTTCTCTTACAATCCCCAGTCACTCCAATGAATTCTATTCACTGATCACAACCCTGTGCAAATGCTGCCTTCACCCTGGAACCAATTGTTCCTTTTGTCCCAGAACTACCAAGAGAAATTAACATTCTTTTCACTTGTGTTACAATGAGATGGATTAGATAGATGGTGGATGGATGGATGGATGGATGGATGGATGGATGGATGGATGGATGGATGGATGGATAGACGGATGGATGGATGGATGGATGGATGGATAGACAGATAGACACATAGATAGACAGACAGCTATAAGGATAGATAGATAGATAGATAGATAGATAGATAGATAGATAGATAGATAGATAGATAGATAGATAGAGTAGGATAGTGGGAGAATGAGTGAGAGAGAGAGAAAGACATAGAGATAACTTATATATTTCTATATTTCATAATGATATTAGTCATTTGTCTCTAAATAGAACGATCAAAATTGTCACCACCTCATCACTCCCTACTGGTAGGGTTTTCACCTTTGGTAGAACACTCATGCTATTTTATTTGAGTGTTTCAGGAACCTACTTGTAGCTACTTGTATATTCACCAGAAAATTTTAACCTGTGATAGGTCAGAGACCACATCTTACTCACCCTACAAGTGCCCAAAGAGCTTATGGTGCACAGAAAATGCTGGCAATTCGTTACCTGTGGTTGAATCATTTCTGTGTCATCAGTGTTGACTGACTCACAACACGCTTTGGAGAAATAACTTGTGGAACTGCACTGAAATAAAGAGACATCTTTAGGGTTGTTCTCTTGCTTTCTGAATTTAAACCCAAACTCCAGAAATAGTCCCACAATGAAATCTACAAACCTCAGACACTCTGGGTGGATGACCTCCACTCTTTCTTTCTTATAACTGAGGAATTTCAGGTTCAGATGGGTTCACTAGCATGCCACCCAACTAGCAAGATGCCACCCAACTAGCACCACTGGGACCCAGCACTCCTTACTTACATCCCTTTCTCATTGTCTCTCTAAAGGTAACTCGCCTGGATCTGACTTCTGGCTCAGTCCCTCTTTTTTCACTTGTGTTTTCAAAGAGCATTGAAGAGAGCCAGGTGCGTAGTCAGTGTGTGTGCAGCTGCCAGATGTCCCGCAGCAAGGCTTACCCCTTCTTCAACCCCACCACTGCACTTGAATTTTAATAATTATATTTTTATATCCAGAAGTTCCCTTTTTGCCAAATCTGCTTGGGCAGGATGGGTGCTCTTTTTTCTAGTGATTTTTATTTCATCATGAAATGCTTGGCTTTATGTCCGGCACAGATTCATGCCAAGCACATCTGAGGCACTATGGATGCTTTGCTCTTACTGCACATCAGTGCAGAAGCTAGTAAACGCAGGCTAGATTTTGTTCATCATGATTCTTTTATTGAATGGACTTTAAAAGCAGAGTGTCACACTACAAGAGGGGTCATAGATTCAAAAAGATTATAAACTACTGGCCCAGGGAGAGTAGTCCAGTCCTACCTCCTCAGGCTGTTGTAAGAATTACAAGAAAACGGAAGCTGGTGACCATAGGCCTTGACGGCTCACACCCACATGTGTCCTTGGTGGAGATCAAAGCCAGTAGAAGTTGAGGGTGGCCTTTGAACAAGAAAAGGTCATGTGACTAAGATAAGTGGGGAGCCATGCCAAACCTGTCCCCATGTCCTCTATCAAAGACTCGATAGGCCAAATATGCCTACAGATTAGAATTCTACATCTGCTGGGAGAGGTTATAACACACAAAGTCAACATTTCTAAGAAATTCCTAGTGACTGACAGGAGAATGGCTTTCAGAAATCTCTTAGGAGGTCTGAGTTAAAAGGTATATAATGCACAATATATAATGCATATACATATGTATGTGCATATATCACTATAGATATGGATAACAAGAGAAGAACAAAGGAAAGCTTTGAAGAGACACAGACAGACCAGGGAGATTATATCTATACTGACAGCTACATGTCTACACCATACCCCCACTTATGTCTGTAATTTTATCACCAATCCCATCTTTCTTGTGCAATTAGGAATGGTTTTCTGCAGACTTGGCAAGCAATATGGGACTTGGGGATAGCCTTGAAACATAAAAACCCACAGGATAATTGTTTATTTCCTCTCTCTCTCTCTCTCTCTCTCTCTCTCTCCTCCACCCCATCCCCCTACACACACACACACACACACACACACACAATTTGGCTTTTCATTTTCTTGCCACATGGACTCTTCAGTTATACTCATTAAAATACATTAATGAGAGCTCTGAGAAAGAGAAAAATGAGGAAAGTAAAAAGGGGATCAAGAAAACAGGACACCTCGAGACGTCTATTCTAGTTAATAAGCAAGTCAGAGCAGAGTTGGACAAATGCAACATTGCATTTTGTGGTCACGAGTATATTGTTTGCTCAACCACAGATGTTTACTTCTCCTTGCCTAGCTTCTCTGAGCCCACAGAACAATCCTTGGGGACACAAGATGGTTTTCAACTGAGGAAAGCTATCTTGAATTTGGACAAAAGACACAGAGCTGAGTGTGTTAGGAAGCACACACCTCAAAATTCTGTCTTTTTTCTTTGAGTCCATGTCTACTCAGGTCAACCACGATCACCCTCCAAGGGTCCGGGGCACAGCCTTCTACCATGTAGTGCTTGGCGTTGGTAGGTGTCCCTTCAATATTTGCTCAGTGAATAAATAAATAGGTCAACCTGGCTACCCAAACACAGTTGGGGTTTACTACAGTCTGAGCAGAGAGAGTCATGCCTCTTTCCTTAAAAATAACTCAAATCTGGGCCTCCCCGGTGGCGCAGCGGTTGAGCACTGGGTTTCGAAGCTGCCCGCAGCCTCTGCAGCGTCGGTTCGATCCCCGGTTGCCGGGCAAGAGTCCCACAAGGCGCGCAGAACTCTCCTGCCGCCCGCTGCTCCCCTCAGCAGTGTACCTCGGTCCTTCTGCCTGCTCTGTTCCCCGCTGTGGCTCTGGTGAATTCTCTCACCCTCCCGCACTTCTGACTGTACCCAGTGCTTGTGTAAATAAAAAAAATAAAAAAATAAAACTCAAATCTGCAAACCCTCATCACCAGTATGAATTCCTGTGTTTCCGTTTCCCAAAACATCCCTATCTGGAGAGTCACCTTCCTTCATTTATCTTGGGAGTTGCTTACCCCCCAACTCCCTCCTCTAGTTCTGGCATCTTCTGTTGTACTCTCACTGCAGCTATTAAAACACCTGTCACCTGACTATCTCTGCAGCAACAGTTGACGTCAGGCCTCTTGGTCTGGGTCAGAGGTGAGCCGTCACCTTCTTTAGTTGGGAACCTCCAGCTCATATTAGGCTTCAGTCTCTCAGTTCTGAATTTCCACTCTACCCCACTAGGTCCACAAGGAGAGACTGGCATGGACAGAGCTGCGGGCTTTGGGGGAAACACCCAGAAGGAAATGGTGGACGAAAGGAGAATTAGACTGGAGGCAGAAAGTTAAAAAATATTGAGTTATCCAAGTGAGAAGAAATGAATGTCTTCACTTAGCAGGTAATGGGAAGAGGAAGAAGGAAGGAAAGAGAGGACATTAGGGGAGGCAAATAGCCTGGAAAAGAGATTGAATGAGATCCAAGTTCAGTGAGCTCTGGTGGACGAGGGATTTGTAAAGCACGGGCTGGATCAGAGAAAGCAGCCCTTTTGCACAGGAGCTCCCCACAAAGGTGCCGCAGAGATGGCCACAGCTACACTCAGGCACGGGTGCAGGAGGATGGGGGTCCTGGTGGGAGATAGTGGTTGGGGAATACCTGCTGGGAAGCACAGAAATGACCTTGGATCCTGTAGTGTCCTTAGATAGGGAAGAACGTACGAATAGCTGCAGCACCGTTCCCACGACCAAGCGATAGAAACAACCTGAGTGCCCATAGACAGTGGAATGGACCGAGAAGAAGTATAAAAGATACCCAGTGGAATACTACTCAGCTACAAAAAAGATAAACTCTTACCACTGGTGACACTACAGATGGCACAGGAGAGGATTACGCTAAATAAAACAAGTCTGAAGGAAAAGGACAAACGACTGGATGATTTCACTCACGGGCACATACAGAAACAAACAAAGGAATAGACAAAACAAACAAAAACAAACCTCTGAAATCAGAATGCAAAACTGGTGCTAGCAGAGAGGGAGGGTGGGGGGAGCGGGGGAAAGAGACACAGGAAGAGGGGAGCCCCGTGGATTTTGGTGGGAGACAATGGGGGCTGTGGTGGTGGGTGTGGTGTGGTAACGTACAGCCAAGCAGATGTGATCCTACACCCCTAAACATATGCAGCATTGTAGACCAATGCCATGTCATAAGCACTCTTTTTTAAAGACTGAAGGGTCAGAAGGTACAGTGGGCCTGTACTGTTCTTATCTGTCCAGCATTAATTTCCCCATTTTTGGAAACAAAGCTCATTTTTCCCGTGGAGGACCCAAAGCATTGGGAATCAGCTGACCACTCCGCACGCTGCTCATCAAGGGATCAAACGACCCAGACTAAGATGAGGATTGTATGACTTTGAACTCAGTGACTGACTCAAGTTTGGCTAATTGGGGAAAAAAAAGATTTAATTATAACTATGAAAAAGAATGAGATTATCGAGGAATTAGAATTAAGATTTCTTTTTCTAGCTAGAATGTGAATGTATTTTTCCCATTCCTCTACCCTACACACCTACTGTTGCAGTCAAAGGGCTCTTCCTATTGCGTTTAATAAAAACCCAGTGCCAACTAGCTTAAGAGCTTAAGTTAAAAAAAAATTATCTTGACTCCCAGGCTAATTTCCCTTTCACTCGACCTCACTATCTTCATTATCCTTGCACAAACTTGGGTCTTATGTAATGGAGACAGTTTATCCATTCTGAGAAAAGAGATTGGTTCTGCTAATGACACAACTCTCTTAACATTTCTTCTCTTTTCCCTCTTCACACAATTTTTAAAACATATGATACAAGCTGATACACACACGTATACCCATGCCTTAGACAAGTGCTACTAGCTTTTATCTGTGGCTGTTGAGTTGTTTTCACAGTTCTGTTTCTTTTCTTATGCTGAGCTTTTTGAGGCAAAAAAGAAAAAATAGTCTTAGAATTTGGATAGGGGTTAAGGATGAACCAATACCTCTGTGTTGTAGAACTGAGAAACTGTGCTATGGTAACACCCACGTTTTCTGCATTGAAGACACAGGCACTGCTAGATCCCAGAGTCTGCCTGAGAACTAGTCTCAAAAAAGATTTCCTCTAATAGCACCTCCAAGTTTAGTGTGAGGTGTATCTATTGTGAGAGAATTTCATGAGACAAATGGATGGGTCTAGTGTCCACCTTGCCAACAACAATTCACTTTTGTAGAATTGTAAAGAAGCACATTTAGAAACTGCTTGGAGTGATTGGGATAGGAATATTTAAATGAGACCAGATTTTAAATACTTTGTTAACTAGACAACTTACTCTACTATACTCTTGAGGGAAATCAGAAAATCACACACCCCCACACACAAAAATAACTTGCTAAAGTCAGATTGTCTCAAAAAATAAAATTTGAAAAGTCTAGGCTAATCACATAATTAGCCCTATTTCTCTAGACTTTTACCATTTGCGGAGATGTCACTGACAGGTTCTTATTTGAATTACGGAGAAAAAGCAATATGATTTTTACCCTTTTTTGACAACTGCTACAATGGAGGCAAAGAGTTAAGCAAACTGCCAAAGTTCAGAAAGCTAATCAACGGGGAAGAAGTAATTCGGAGAACACTCTACCTCTATGTCCAGCAGACAGCATGAAAGAAGATGAAATCTAAAATCAGGACTCTCCAGTCATTGCCTAACTCTGTGACCCTGGTCCAAATGCTTAATCATCTCAACATTTTAATTGGCTTCCTTGATTATGAAATATGGATAATAGTTACCTGAAAGTCTCTCCCAGGGGAATTGAATGAGATAATGGAAGTTAGACTTCCAACCTACAGCATGCAGTCTGTGATGGTTTCCGTCCTCCTTCCCTGGAGAACATGGCACATTCGACATGTGCTACAACTTCAAGGGCATGGTCAGTGTGCCAACGGTCACATGCTCAGAACAAAACCTGTTCGAAATCCGCATCCATCAGTGAAATATTTGTTTACACTCACTGTTTTGAATCCCCATCCCTGCCACTGCCCAACCATGTACCTCCTTCATCTTTTATATCAGCAGATGACACCACCATCAACCCAGGTCCCCAAACCTAGAAGCTGCAAGGGAGTCCGTGCTCCTGCTTCCTCATCCCCTTCACATCAGTTGTCACTGACTCTACTCAGGCCTCCCCCTTAAAATGTCTGCTGACTGTGCCTGCTCCCTTCTGCTACCATCTCCAGCCCACTGCCCAACATCCCGATCCTTGGTGTAGGACAGTCTGTCTCTGGTCTCAAGCCACGTAATCCTACCCCCCAGGATGCTTCCACTGCCAAGTCTGTAAGAGACTCACCTGATCCCGGAGAAAGGCCTGCACAAAGCTTCCAGTGGGGCATCCGCAATCTCTAGCCTGGCACATAAGACCCTCCCATCAGCTGGATTCCATCTTGACATTCTGCTACTTCTCTCATTCCTCTTCCAGAACCCTCTGGGCCATGTCTCACTATTGCAATTTCCTAAATTCCTAAATTCCCACCCTCGGGGGTTGATCTCTCTGATTGGAAAGCTTTCTCTACTTTATTGGTGGAAAATATTTTTATCATTAGAATTCATCACAGTATCATCACTGTCGTCACTATGTCCTATCAGGATATCCCCAAAATCTAGCTATTCACCCCCTCAGGTGCTCCTAGGGCACATTAAGTTTGCCACATGTTTTCAAAGCACTCTTAAGAGTATGCCCTGTGTGTGCGTGTGTGTGTGTGTGTGTGTGTGTGTCTATGAAGATAGAGCTATGAGCTACTATATTCTACTAAGGTTGAACGCCAACTCAAAAGCTGCCTGGATTAGTCTCCTGTGATACCATTTATGAACTATGGGGCTTTAGGGGAGTTTAGCTGACCCGTCCATGCCTTGCTTTCATATCGTTTTTTAAAAAGTGTGTATCAGTTTTTATGGCTGCTTTAACAAATCACCAAAACTCGGTGGCTTGAATCAACAGACATCTGTGCTCTCACCGTCCTGGAGGAGTAAAGTCCAACATCAAGGCCTCAGCAGGCTGCACCCCTCTGATGGCTGGAGGTGATCGCCCCTCAGCCACCCTGCTACTGGGCTGCTCAGCTGTCACTTGACTCGTGGCAGAGCTGGCTTCTGTGTCTCCGAGAACTCAAAGGTTCAATTTTCAGGATTTGAGGAGCCAAGTGATACCACGTCTGTAGCTTGAAATCAACCATAGTGAGAATATCTAAACCATAGAAATTGGTAAACAACACAAATCAGGGGTGTCCCCACCCCAAACTCCCACAGACAGCCGGTTACATAGTGAACACTAACACTACACCACTGCTGACAACCTGGTCTCTCTTGGCCACTGAATATCAGAGCCATAGAAAGAGTCATTCAAAAAACAAAGAGAGAATCACTCAGAAGCCAAGGCTGTGAGCAAGAGACAGCAGCTCGCCCAAGCCACAGGCAGAGACAGGAGGAGAAATGCGCTGATCCGTGACGGCAGGCTCAGCGTGAGCAGAGGCAGAGCCCGGGGACCCTGTTCTGATGGCAACCCCCTGGAGCAGGACCAAACAGATGCCTCTGCCTCCAGGTGGTGGGGGACCGATCCTGCTCCCCGAGTTTCCAGGCTCCCACATGACCTTGGCTAAGCCCGGCTCTCCTGGGACGCTGGCTCTGCCCTGAGTCCTATTGGCCCGACTTTCCCGTCTGTCCTGCTTGTTCCGTCCTCGCTCCAGCACCAGCAGTGCAGACAGCAGTCCATAAGAGGCTTTCACATCCATCCAAACATTTAATCCTCACAAGCGCCCTGGAGGGCACGGAGACCACCCTCTTTGT